>NC_139571.1:25692783-26995283 GCF_965112155.1 Podarcis liolepis
CATGCATGCATTTGCTATAACAAGCAACGTTTGTATTAATATTTTTTTTGGGGGGGGGGAGAGACACACGCCATGGGTAGCAAAAGCCAGATTAGCAAAAGGACGCAAAGGCACAACAACAAGCAAAACGGACTGCCGGGCTGCAAAATGACTCAACCCCACAATTCGTGTTTAATCTTTCCAAGAGTTTAACGGTGACCCGTCAGCGAAAGGAGGGAGGGGAGAAAGTTGGAAGCAGGAAATGTTACCAAGTTCAGCACTTTTGGACACAAAACTCCCACCGACAGTTTCAAAGTGTGACCCACACACAAAAGCTGCCAAGACTTGGGGTGGGGGGGAGGAGATAAGGGGGAGCAGCAAAACACAACACACAACACAACTACTTTTAGAGCTCATCCTAGAAAGCCAGAAATGATCTACGTTGACAAAAGGGGGCGAATATACGGCCCACCACTTTGCAAACCAAAAAGACACAATCATCTCAAAGGGGTTGGGGAGGGGAGGGGGGAGGGGAAAGGAGAACAGCCAACAAGCAACTTCGGAAGGAAAAAGGAAAAAAAGAAAAGAAACACAGTATCGTTTCCAATGCCACATACCATTGTACTGTATTGCATTAAACGTATGGGATCCTGAATTCTGTAACACAAAACGGGACCGTTGGCTTCACATTTCTCAGTGGACAAATGGGCTGCGTTTCTCAAGGGGTGCTTTTTTTAAGGTTTGTTTGTTTTGTTTGGATTTTCCCAGAGTAAAACCGCCTGTCTTTTTTTTTTTTAACGTATGGATAGGTAAATCGACAAGAGTTTTTTTTTAAAAAATTAAAAATTAAAAAATCGAAGAAAGAGAAGTATTTGCTCTTGTATTTTCTTTTTTTAAGGCAATCGGAGAGAGGGAAGAAGAAAAATCTTGATTAGATGAGATTTTTTGCGGGGGGTAGGTAGGGAGAAGAAGCAGCCAAGGCAAAAAAGAGAGAGAGAGAGATGAAAAAAAGTCTACAGGCAGTAAGCGGCCCCCTCCTCCTCCTCCTCCTCCTCCTCCTTTCCCTCTTTTTCAATCTTCCTTCCTCTTTTGAGTTTCAAGGCTGGAGAGAGTAGGCTGTGGTTGCTGAGTTGAACGTGGTCCAGGAGAGGCTGAGCCCTTTTTTTTCCAGCGGGGCTGGTCTCTATGTGTGTGTGCATGTGTGTGTGTGTTTGTGTGTGCGCCTGTGCGTGTGCTGCTGCCTCTTTCTCCCCTTCTCTCCCCCCCCCCCCTCCTTGCGCGTCTGGCTCTGCAGAAGGGAGTTGCGTACTTGGCCTCCTTCCACCGCGCTCCTATTGGCCAGCGCCGCGGCGGCTTCCCCTGAAGCACCGCCCACTCAAGCTGCCTTTCGCCTCCTCCTCCTCCTCCCGCCTTCCTTTCCTCCCCTCCTCCCTCCTTCGGAACCCGTGGGAAGCAGCGGCTCTTCGCTTCCGCCTGGCGGCTGCATGAAACCGACCGCGGGAGGGAAGGGAGAAGAAAAGGGAGGGCATGGGAGAGCTTTTTTTGCATATTCATATCCCAGCAGCCAATCAGCGCCGGGAGAGCCGGAGCCGGGGACCCGCAATAAAGTATGCCGTTCCAGACAGGTCAGAGACCCTGAAATCACCGCATGTCAAAGAAGTCTGCAGACTCTTAAACAAAAGTGTGTGTGTGTGTGCGCGTGTGCACGCGCGCAAACGGGGGCGCGCTTGCTGGAGAGAAAAAAGAAACGAGGCATTTTCCCATCTCCTAAAAGTTTAATTACGTTAAATCCCAATATTGCTTTGTGGGGGTGCAGAATACAATATTTGTTTAAAAACCCGATTGCTTGATAACAGCAGAACAACGCCTGCTGTAAACAGAAAATGAGAATGGCAAGGGAAAAAAACAAAAAACCCATCTTTGAATAAATAGGGGGTTTTTGTAGTAGTACTTTTAAACAATAACACACAGTTATCTCTCCCCCCTTCTTTAATTGTTTAAATAAAACTTAACACAGTCTCTGAAAATAATAATAATAATAATAATAATAATAATAATAATAATAATAATAATAATAATAATAAACATAGCATTGAGTTTGCAGCATCATTTCCCATAATCTTAAAAGCATGAATGGCCAGTGGAGAGCTGACACTAATTTAGCATTCGTGAAACTAGTACCTGTCCGTATGAGTCTGGGTCACCCACCTCCTAGCTAAGTTAATGGAAATATCAGATGTGCAAGGAATACAGAATTAGCCTCATTGTAGAAATACACCCAGCCAGAGCTTTTGCAAACTGCCAATTCATTTACGTAGTTAAATTTGGAAACAAGAGGCAAACCTCTAAAGGCATCCAATTTTTAAAAAAAGCAAACTAACAATTGCATTTTATGTTTCCTCCTTTCTAGCAGTCTGGCATAGTTTAATAGCTTTACTTGACCTATCTTTGGTTTCCAACATATTTCATTTGAGTAGAACTGTATGAATATGTCCTTTCCAGCAAAAAAATATCAGCCGGGTCAAAGCCAAAGGGAAGAGGGAAAGGAAGGTAGTATTGCCTAAGAAACAAATGTATCAGTTTCAACACACCAGGGGCATACATTGTAATATTATAAAATGAAAGAGAGAAACAATGATTTTTTTAAAAAAAATTATAACAATGTATTTTCGCATTGCAAATGTTTCAAGCTATAAATATTGAACTGTAATATAAAGGGATATTTGAATAATAAATTTCTTCTTGCACCATTTAAAAAAACTTCTTAGGCTGGAGCACGGCCTATGGAACTGCATAGACAACAGAGGAATAAAAAGCTCCTTTTAAAGCTATCAACTTATATTATTATAAGCAATAATATAAAATTTCCAGATGCTCATGCATTAGCTTAGTCACAATGACTTCAGAGGCTTCGCCTTTCAAATTAAACTGGCTGAATATCTTGGGGTGGTTTTTTTTTTGTTTTACTGTTGAAAATTATTTGTGAAATGGGCAAATACTGTCAGCGTAGCACAAGACCTTACAATCAATTTATCCAACGTTATACTCAGAGGAGACTCACTGAAATAAATGGCCACGACTAACTTTGGTCAATTAACTCCAGCAATTCTAATCTGAGCGGAGCAGAGCTGGATACAACCCTTTGGTTATTAATTTAAACTAAACTTCTAAAAAATTATGAGTGTTCACATGAACAATTAATTAGCAAAACTTGGGGGGGCAGGGGGCGGAGAGCAGCTTGAAATACTCAGAAAATTGCTGGGATCTTATTCCTCCCCCCAGCCACCCACATTAAAAATATCTGCCGGGGGGGGCAGGGAATTTGCACTGTACAGTGTTTGCATTCCCTTTGTTTAGTGAAAGTGATTGCTCAGGCGGTCTGTGCCATGGACTTTGCAAACTACATAACATCCAGTCAATTATCTGGTTTGCAGGCCTTTTTCCATGCCAGGGGGAACCTGTGGTTTCCTCCCCTGGTTTATAGAAGTTAAAAAGCCACAGACAAAGAATGCTGCACATTATATAGCACACTTTATTAAAATGACTGCAAATACGTTACAGAGATTTGGGGCTTTTTTTTTTTTTAAGGCAAAGTCTGAAACCTCATCAGTGATAAGAATCCTGCAAGTCAAAAGGGAGAACATTGATGAGTGTGATATATGGTGACCTTGTATTCATGTAACCTGGCCTAGCAATGCACTAACAGCATGGGCTAAAAGGACACAGGCACATTAAAGAGAGAGACTTTTATTCTTCAAGCCCAGAATAAATGCAATTTATATATCATTTTACCAAGTCTTTTTTTAAAATAAGTTTCATGCCATGACCCTAATTTTGGCATCCAGATTCCTGAATTTCATAGCATTCATGTGCAAGAAGCCTATAAACCCAGGGCCATGCATTTGAGTTGATGGAAAAAACAATGCAGTTGCAGAGTGAAATTAAATATTTAAACAATGCGATCAGAAAAATTCTCCTTCCTATATCATTCAACTTGCCACCCTGAGAAGAATGAGCTTTGATGTGGATAAATGTACATTACTTCCTTGTGTTTTTTAAAAAATTAAACAGATTATAGTGAGGTTATTGATATGTACGCTGCAGACTTCAGAAATGTATTTCGTATTATGGGAGTATCTTCAGAATAAATGATCCAGAGAACAAAGCAGCCAGTTTGTAATTTTAAATTTCAGTTAAATCTACTTAACTGTGCTTCCACCCAACCTTCCAGAATTTAACATTCAACAACAACAAATATTCACATCAACAAATTTAATTCCCCCCACCTCAACCATCACTTCAATAAGGGGAGCACTCTCCAAAATAGTGAGATTGAGGCTGCAATCCTATACACCTTTTACACCCCATTAATCTAAACTGGGTTTTCTTCTGTGTGTCACAGAATAATAGAGTCTGAAGGGACCCTGAATGTCATCTAGTCCAACCCCTTGCAGGAATCTCAGCAAATGGTCCCCCGTCCAATTTGAAGCCATATCAGACCCTGCTTAGCTTTGCAAATATGCTAGCAATTTCTTTCCTGCACTAAATCAGACAATAAACTGGAGTAAACTTGTGTACTCCACACTGTAAAATGTCTCTTATGGAATCAACGCCAGTGAACACAGGGCTACTACAGAGAGAAGGTAGAAAATGGACAAACGTAGGTAATTAGAAGAAACCTCTTTTGTTCAGGAGGGTTGCTCGAAGCTTCATTTTTCACAATTGGTTAACTTGAAAAATACATAGTATTATTGAGCTGATATCTGTTTGTCAATTTACAATGCAAGCCTTTGCTTGTCTGCTCAGAGGTAAGTCCCACTAAGTTCAAGGGGGCTTACTCCCAGGTAAACAGAGCACAGGATAGCAACTTCACTTCATCAAACCATTATTGTCATTTTCAAGCAGGTTCTAATGTTCTGTAGTGCTTCACAGAAACAAACAAACAAACAAATTTTAGACTGTTTTTATTTAATATGATCTTTTTACAGCTTGACTTTTAATTTTCACTTGGAATCTTAAGCGGCACAACATGAAATTTATACCACTAAAACTCCTTTTGTTTTATAGGACATGTTAGCACATCTGAGGTTGCTTTGGTTTTACATTACATTCAAAGTGTTTGATTTAATGTACAAAGGCCTATATTGTTTAATACATGGTTGTCTCCCCCCCTCCCCCACATCTTCCTAGGAACTATGTTCTCAGCTGCAGAGATCCCTTCGAACATTCCCAAGGACTTGTTTTGAATTAATGACATTAAAACCCATATAGGAAATAATTTACATCAAAATGGATAAAGGGCATATTAAAAACTATAGCAAGTTAAGACAGCTGGAATTCAATCTCTACTTGTCTATATATAAACCAGCCTAGAAAAAAAGAAAAATCTTCTAAAGAGTCCCAATATCTCAATTGTGGAGAGCCTGGGCACTTTTTATGGTTGCAATTAAGGATTTAAGAGCTTTAACATTAAAGGAGGCAGGACAATAGGTTAATATTTTTGTGACTGCCTTTACCTGGAAACATTTTATTATCACGTCAGGTGATCAGCAGAGCACCATTGTGATGAACTTCACAAAAGAAAAAGGGAAAGAGACTGGGAAATCACACAAGCTTAATAATTTTGTCCTCCTACTTTCCTCTATGTAACAGATCCTGATGGCCTCACTGTATGGCCATAGCTGAGAATTTTCACTCCTCTGCTCTCCCGTACTGGAGAAATGGAGCAACCCCAAAACTCAGTTATATTTCTGGCACTGGGTAACTGCCCAGTAGGTCATAGTGGTTGAGGCAAACTACCTGGTGATTGTATGTGCTGATTGTCTTGTAGCTGATTCAGAGTAGACTTCTCTTGAATTGGAGGGATAAAAATCTACACAGATAAAAGCAGGCAGACACATGTGAAACCTTTGAGGACAGGGTACCCCGAGGCGCTTTAATACTCCAGGTTCATCCCCCCCCCCCAGTTTCCTATTAAAACTATCTGCTCCTTTATATGGTCTTCTTTGACGATTTCCTAGAGCGAGACAGTTCTTAATCTGACATAAAGTGTGTCAGCCCCAAAGGCCACATTTCCAGAAAGAACCGAGCAGATAAAGTAAGGTGATGCAATCTTAATTTGCTACACACAGGGAGGCTGGCTAATATGTTAACAACCCTAATTTTGTAATAGACTGTCACATGATAAGCTGTAACATGCATCTGTTCTTGCATCTTGTTATCATCAAGCAGTCAACACAGCAAAAGGCAGCATGGGGAAGAGTTCAGAACCATCAGCCAAAGGTCAGGCTGGGTCAAGCAAAGGAAAGCTGTGTCAGTCTGGGGGTCTGAATTGGGATGAAGGAAAACTAGAAAAGATACTTCTATTCTTCCAAAGTGAAATTTATGAGGCAGAAGGAGGCCATATATATATATATATATATATATATATATATATATATATATATGCAGGATTGGGAAACTGTCCTCAAATGTCTTATGTAAACAAGAAGCACACATATATAAATAATTTATTATTATTATTATTATTATTATTGAAAGGTTTTGGAGTTTTTCACAATAAAAGAACCCCCTTCCCATTTATATGAATAATCTTAAAGGAAAAGTATTCAACAAATGTTCAGAAGTTTGCTCTATTTTCATTTTTCTATTGCTTAGTGCAACCATGCCTTTCCCCCCTTTTTGAGTAGGATTTGAAATGTAAATGTGTAATTGTGCTTTTCCTCACATGCTTTGCAAGATGATGATGTATTATCGCAATTTTAATTCTGGAAAACTAAACAAAAAATCCCATTAAAATGATTACAGTGCACTTCGAATTCAGACAAGGACTGTTATGCATTAACCCCTATGTGTACATTCTCATTTCTGAGTATCAAATGTGTGCTGAAAATAAAAAAGTGTGTGTTTGGTTTTTTTTAAAAAAATAGAATATTGTTTTTAAAAGTTTTTGTTTGTTTGTTTAGGATAGCATGGATAAGATGAAACTATTGTAGCAATAACAATGAATGCACAGTATACAATTTCTCATTAAAAAAATTTGCACCGATTTTGCATTAAGAAACTTTGTCCTGCAGTAGGTACCTGCGGGCATTTTGAAATCTGTGTTGAAATCTGTGGTTTAATTTTTTTTGAAAGAAAAACAGGGCAAAAACCTCCTACTTCAACACCTTATGTCATCACAGTGATTACTGATAGTATGTGGGCACTGTTGAAGCAAGTAACTTACTAGAAGCTAGCATCCGTATACAATACCAAACAAAGATTTAAAAAAAAATACAGAATTGAATTGCAATATAAGGGCACTGCATTCAATCCTGCACACTGAACAGATAGCCCAACCTGAAATAATGTATCCACAGTCCAACAGGCTATCAAAGTATTGGCACAAGCCCTATTGATGCATTGCTTCCAGCAACAAAATTCTCATTGGTTGGAGTGATCATCAATTCTAGCTAGGCCTCTCCATGAAAAAGGGAATGCCAAAGACCACAAAGGAAAGAACTTGCCACATTTCTTGATCCAGACCACAGCAACACCTTAGGCTTGAATCCAGAGGCCTTCATTTCCTCTACACTTCTGCTCTGCAGAATGCCACTTTGCAAAACATGAGAGCAAAGTGCAGATTCTAGGACAGTCAGTCATCTCCCTCTGTTGTTTATTTTTGAAAACCTGACATCTCCAGCTATTGGATAGGAACTCTCTCCCCCGCTGGCCTGCACTCCAAAAGGCGGCAGTAGCTGGAACTCTCACAGAAGGCGAAAGACTTTGGGAATCACTGCAGATCAATCTCATTGGTCCCTGGGAGTATCTCCCTTTTCCTGCCTGACACCTGCTGCCCAAAGCCTGCCAAACATGCCAATGTCTGAGGAGCAGATGCAGATGTGGCGGGAGATGTTACAACAAAAGGGCTTCTTCCTACAGACGTGTGGAAGGAATGGGCTGCTGCTGGCACACAAGGCTCGGTTTCCATGCACACGCCTCGGCTGTTGGGGATGTCCTGTTTGCTTGGCTGTCTCTCCCCACCCTCCATCGCCTCCTTCCTCCTCCCATCCCCCCCCCCGAAAGAGAGAGAGAGAAAGAGAGAAAGAGAGAGAGAGAGATCTGCCCCACTGCACTGCATGCAAATTTGAGATGCACTGCTGCAGCCAAGTTGAACTTTGCCACGAACTGGCAACTTCTGCACGCCTGCAGTGACTTTAAAATGCTGCCATGGCTACCAAGGGGCACAAGCTGCTGGCAGATCAATCCCCTAATGGGAAAGGCTGTGTAGAAGCAAGCTGCTAAACTCCCCATGTATATGAAGAGGACAGGCTGAAGGGTGCTGCAAGCGCTATTGTTATGGGAGCAAAGAAGACCTGCTTTTCCACATCAGATGTTATTTCTTAAGGTATATTTGTTCTCTCCTGTTCCTTGTACTTTGAAAATGCTGCCCCCAAAGGGAGAGACTAACAACAGACAAGTTTGCACTTCTTGCCATTCTCACATGCGTTAAATCTCCTCCTAAACTCAGGTATCTCTGGGCCCTGCAAAGTATAATTTCTCCCTTCCATTTTATGGAACCCTAAACTGCAGCCCAATAATTTCTTAAGAGCATTTCCCAAAAGTGTGTGTGTGTGTGTGTGTGTGTGTGTGTGTGTGTGTGTGTGTGTAGTCACCACCCCCTTATCACAGACTAACAAAATACGGTACTAGCAAGAGCTCCGTTTGCTGCTTCTTTGTTATTTGATCCACCTCCTGGAACTCCCATTTCTCTTGCCGGAAACCTGTCGTCGATAAACGGTGGCAGCCTATGAGAGTGTATGGAGAGGGAGGGAAGAGGGAATGCCGTCGGGGAAAGGTTTAAAGCGACTATGGGCTGTGAGGGGAACGCGAGGTGATGCGATGGTCTGGTGTCTTCTGCCCACACCGAAGAGTTTCCTGAAGTCCTCCGGCCTAAGCAAGACCAGGCGCCATCATGTGCACAAAAACAAAAAAAAGGCGGCACTCACCTGTCCCCTGTGTGACACCACCAGGGAGCCCGATCCCGCCCCAAGGAAGAGAGGAGCAGCCCCAAAGGAAACGAGGCTCGGGGCTGGAGACCCTCCTGCCTGTGGGTAGACCTGAGCCCTATAGGGAGAAGATTCCATAGGGAAGGAGGCTTTAGGTGGCAGGACGCCCAGTTCAGTCAGAAAGAGGCTCAGCAGGAGCTAGGGGGAGATTGGTGGGGCTCCTCCGAACCCCCCACGAACGCAATTTGAGCCTCAAGAAACTCTTCCAGCGGGGGAAGCCCTTCTTCCTCCCTCCCCATAGGGCCGCGAAGAGGGCAAACTGCAACAGCCTTTTCCGCCTCTTCTTCTTCTTCTTCCTGCTCCTCTTCTGGGCGCCCTAGACCTCTCCGTCCCATCGTCCTGTTCTCCTTCGCTTTGCCCCGCTTGGCACCGGCATGGCTCTTTCACCAGCGCCAGGCTAGCGAGGGATCTGCCTCACTTCGGACAGGCAGCAGGCTGCCTAGTGCGGGGATCTGTTGAGGTTGGCTGCAAAATGCAGCAGTTTGGGGATCAGCGCGACGAAACTCCTCCCTTCAGGAGCCTCAATGTGGTGTATGTGTGTAGAGGGGGGTCATTTTAACACTCCCCCCCCTCCTCTCCTCTCCCTGAAACTCCAAGACCACGGATCAGGAATCCTTTGCCATGCCACACGGCGACCCTCCGTCTCTTCCAGCAAATGCCTTTCCCAGGGCCTTGCAGGAAAGGAAAAGCCGGATCCAGCTCGCTGAAACCTTGGCTTCAGGCAAAAAGGAGCCGGCAGCAAAGACTCTGAGGCCGCTGCAAAGCCCGAGCAGAGCCGCCTTTTCATTTCCTCTTTGCTCTTTAAGTGCCATTTTATCCCACCAAGTTCAAGTTCCGTTAAAGGTCACACCGAACCGTGTGAGAGTGGAGAAATTTGGGGCTGCTGCGGAGTCACTCCGCAGCAGCCCCAAAGCCAAATTCAGCCCCATTCATTTGCCTGAGATTTCCTTTCGACTCACAGGCTGCTGCGGTCCCTGCGCGCTCTGGCGCGGGAGCAAGCCCCACTGGACTCCGCGGGACTTTCTCCCCCTAAGTAAACGTGCATCGGATCGGGCTCTGCAATGTTTTGGGTTGGGGAGCCACGGGGCCAGCCTACGCCTCCGGGAAGCCCTTGGGGTCCTGCCCCCTTGCCACTGAAGGGAGGGCTGCCCAAGCGCACACCCACGTCGCACCCCAGTTCTGAATGCCGACGCAGGTGCCCAACGCGTAACAGACGAGATGCAAACGCAGTTGCGGCGGGGTAGGGAAGGGCCAGAGGGGGAAAGGAGGACCTGAAGTTCCCTTGCTGGTCCCTTCGCCCCCGCAACCTATAAAACACTTGAGGGGGCCTACCCGCTCCCCCAAAAAGTTGGAGGCTATTGCAATTAAAATTGTGCCCGTGTGCCGCATCTTGTGATCGATTATGTGCGACGGGGCTTACCTGGGCCCCCCAATATGTTACTCAAGTTGGCTCCCCTGCTAGTTTGGGGAGCGGGCTAGGCTCTTTGGGGGGCCCCCTCTGAGAGCAGCTGAGAGCGAGCCCCGGATGGCTGTTTGGATGCCACGGTCCACAGTCTGCGCGAAGCTGAAATGCAGCAGCCTCTCCTCCGAGGAGCCCCTCGAAGGCGAGAGCCGGCGCTGCCTCCGGGCCTCTTCGGCCTGCGCTGCTGTTGCTGCCGCCGCCGCCGCCGCCGCCGCCCATCTTTTGCCAGGAGGAGCCGCTCGCCGGGCCCTGCTTCGGCCGCTCCACTCGCCAAGCGCATCCCAGCCGTGGCCATCCATGGAGGGGTCCCCTGGCCGGCTGGCCAGCGGGTCCCTGCTGCAGAGCAGGCGAGCGAGGGCGGTGGGTGGCGGTGCCTCTGCAGGGAAAGAGGACCCTCGAGAGGCGTCCTCCTCTTGCTCCTCCTGGGCTGTTGGTTGCTGCCTTGCGAGGCTTCAGCTCTTGCAGCCTTCGCTCCTGTAGATGGAAATGGAGAAGGGGGGGGGGAGGCAGGGCAGGGGGAGACAGGTCGCCCCCCTGCAGGCACACAAGGTGCTTGCCGTGGCCACGAGGAAGCGACTGTGCAGGGCCAAAAGGGAACCCCAGACATCACCTGGGGAAAGTGTTCTTTTCTCAGGAAAATGAAGCGTAAAAGAGAGCCCAAGCTCCGCCGGTGGCTCCGTGCGAACCAGCTAGACATCAACTTAGACAGGCACGTTCCCCAACAGCGCGAGCGAGACGCGGGGAAGTGGGGCGCGCAGGGAGGGGGGCGAAGCTGCCTAAGCAACGGCCCACAACTCGTACGGACCCTAGAGTGGCTGGAGGGGCCGCAGGAGGGGAGCCGGAGCCGGAGATGCGCTTCCCCCGCACGTGGGAATGGGTGCCGGGCGAGACTCAGGCTGGCGAAAAGGGCGAGGGCTGGGGAAACTTCGCAGGGGCGCCTCGGCCGAAGCAAGCCGAGCAGAACATCTTCTTGGGCTCATCCTTCTTTGCCCGCCGACGCAGGCTGATCCCCGCTACTCAGACCGTCGAGGTACTCTAAAGCAAGGTTTAAGATGGCCCTCCAAGCAGGTGGAATAACAAATAACAAATAACAACAACAACAACAACAACAATAATAATAATAATAATAATAATAATAATAATAATAATAATAATAATAATAATAATAATAATAATAATACTGTAATAATAATAGAAGAGGCGCAATTTAAAACATGTTAATGGTCCGTAAAGGAAACGGGGGAGGCGTTAGTTTGGCCTTGAAGGTAACAAATGGCGAGGAAGTGAACGAAGACAACTCCCCGCGCGTCTGCGCTTAAGCGGAGTGGAGAGGCCGCTTGGGTCGCCCTTGGCTCCTCTTTCTCCTGCGAGACTTGGCAAAGGCAGGCCGGAGGAGTCCTGTAGGTAACCGAGGCGGTGAAGGGGCGCCCCTTTGTCGCCCTGCGAAAACAGGATTGGCGGGGAGGGGGTGCTCCCCGCTAGCTGCAAACAGGGTGTGTTTCTTTCAGCTTGTCTCCCGCGAGGCTTCCCTGCCGTGTCGCCCCCAACCCCCAGCTCTCTAGCACTCCGATCCCAACCGTGTTTACACGGGAGCAAGTCCCGTTTCATTCCCAAGGAAATGCCTCCCCCAGGGAAACTCGAGGAGACGCGCTGCCTGGGGAAACAACTTGAAGCAGAAAGACGCCAAGGAGCCCCAACACGTTTATTTG
The DNA here is from genome assembly GCF_965112155.1 of Podarcis liolepis. NCBI lineage: Eukaryota > Metazoa > Chordata > Lepidosauria > Squamata > Lacertidae > Podarcis > Podarcis liolepis. The sequence goes on from NC_139571.1 coordinate 25,704,984, forward strand.
GGAGTAAATTCCAGGGGCGGGGGTCAAGGGCGGGGGGCTTCCTTCCAGGCGGGCAGAGAGACCTGCCTTAGCAGCGGGATGTTCCTCCTCAACCCCGCCCCGCAACTTCGGATCTTCTTGACTACAGCAAAGTCACTCGCTGAGCCGAGTTGGACTATTTCTGCTCGTAGTTTTACTTCCAGGTAGCAGCGGGAGGGGAGGAGGGGAGTTTGGCGAGGGATACCCGAGGCTCTTTCCCACGCTTAGCCTGGCGTTGTTCTCTTCGGCCCCATAACTCGGGGACGAGTCCCAGAGAAAAGACAGACAGACACCCGCCCCCCTCCATGGGACGGGGAGGGCTGCGACTGGGGCACAGCCTCCTCCGACCTGCTTCTTTCTTCGGGATCCGCGCTCGTGCCCCTACCCTCTTCCACGTCTTGACGGGAGACGGAGAGGCCACGAACCAGGCTCTGGGCGCGGGTCGCCCGTCGAGGCGTGCTGGCTCGACGGGGTTGAGGGAGAGGGAGGGCGGCGCCTATTTTTAGCCGGGACAAAATGTTTCCCCAGCAACTTCTCCGCTGCTGCTGCTGCCGCCGCCGCTCCCGCCTGCCTGCCCCGGCTCCGGATATTTAAGGACTGCAGGTTTGGCCTGTCGTCGAGGCAATAGTCCGATGGCCTGACAACTAATTTATTGGGGGGGGGGGGATAAAAGGGAATCTGCGTGGGAAGGGAGGGGTGGCTGTCACAAGAAGGAAACTTTGATTGGCGTTGTCCCTTGTCAAAAATAATAATAATAAACTCGTCTCTCGCGCGCGTCAGCTGCCGTCTGTTTTAAAGAGGGGCTGGGGTTGGGTTTTGCACAGGGCTCCATCTCTGTGACGAGATCTCAGCGGATCATTGTATTATTCCCGCCTGAAAACGGCACCCGTCTCGGTGATCGCCTACTCTACAACCTCCCCGTGGGGCTTCCCCTCCCCTCCCCCTCAAACTAGGCAGTCACCGTCAATTAAATATTTCCGGTAAACTGGGTGCCCCCTCCCTTTTAAGCAATAATACATCTCCCCATGTTTTTTTTCACCACATCCCACGTTGGAGTAAACATTTCTCGTCCCCCACTCCGGGAATTCGATTATTATATACATATATTATTGTCATATGCAGATATGCACTGGACACATTTTGAGACAGAGATTTGTGTGCTCCCGGAAACAAACTATTCCGCAAGAATACTAGTGGGGAGCCCTAAATGTCTCGCCCAAGCGGCAAAAAGGACATTAAGAGGTCCGGATCCGCAGCCCACTTAAGCCAGAATCATACTAACGACGCTTTTACACGACGTGCTCGATAACTTCGAAGTAAGCGCTGTAAGTTTCCGTGGAGTTTGCGCTCATGAGCATTTTTAGAGGGGGCTGGGAATGACTTCCATTTAAGTCTATCCGTCCTGAGGGTCGCAGCCCAAGACCCCGTGCTTGGAAAAAAAGGACCGTTGTTTTCAGGGTAATTTGTTGAAATCCCAGTGATAAATCCTACGGAAGGGAATGAAAGGGTTTTTTTTAGGTGTGTTACCAAGATTTCTGCCTTACAACCTGCTTCTCAATAAGTTCACCCGGGGGAAGGTCTCAATGAATCGAACGGGGCACATTTCACAGATTTGCTTAGTGAGTTTACACAGCCTTATTCTACGTGATGCGCGGTATCCCACGCGCCTGGATGGAGTTCAGCACAACTTTCAATTGACTCTCGCTTTTAGGTGGCGGGCGATCAACTTCGGGGTCAAAAGGCCACGTCGGCGAGGTGGCAGGATCCTTCGGAGCCCTCCCATCCGGTCACCCACACCGGCGAAGCGTCGTCGGTGGGAAGCGAGGCCCCCGGGTCCATTGCTTGAGAGGCAGTCTGAGGTCTCGCCGCGGCCGGGTCAGCATCGGCCGCCGCTTGGCTCCTGCGATTGCCGCAGCCTCCTCGTCCTGTCGCTTTGCGCAGGGAAAAGAAGCAAGCAAGATCGCCGAAAGGGAAGCGCCACTTCTTCGACGCCACTTTCCCCCTCGAGAAAAACCGCGCCCGAGGTTGCAACTCCGCGCACACGGACTCGGGAGCAAGGCCCCCCTACTCCCCCAACAACTCAGCGCGGAGGATCTAGCTGGAAGAACCCAAAATGTTTATGCGGGAGTAAGCCGCAAGGGCGCCAGGAGGCACTGATTCCCCGGGCAGCTGGCACAGGGGCAAAGCCGTCGAGTCCCGTCTCTTTCTTGCAGCAAGGCCACCCAACCGCGCCGCTCTGCCTTTGGGGCTTGGGTGCTAATCACAGCTGCGGGCTGCGAAGCCTTGAGGGAGCCCCCTGACTTCAGAGAAAGCAGGCGTCCACAGAGGCTGCTGTAGCCTTGCCGCTTATCTGCTCCTAAACGAATGGAGACGGGTCTGTGCCGTTTGCTCTGCCTCTGTTATACTCTGCACATGGTCAGAGACGCGCGACGGGCCTCGCCAGAAATGCCAGTGTGGTGTAGTGGTTAAGAGAGGTAGTCTCCTAATCTGGTGAACGGGGTTCGAGTCATCGATCCTCCACATGCAGCTGCTGGGTGACCTTGGGCTAGTCACACTTATTTGAAGTCTCTCAGCCCCACTCACCTCACAGAGTGTTTGTTGTGCGGGAGGAAGGGAAAGGAGAATGTTAGCCGCTTTGAGACTCCTTCGGGTAGTGATAAAGCGGGATATCAAATCCAAACTCTTCTCTTCTTCTTCTCTGCAAGAACAGGAGACGCGGGCAAGGAAAACACTGCTGGATCAGGCCCGTTAATCCCACTTAGCGAGGCAGATGGCCGCCTCGCCCTCCGTGGAAACCGCACGTCGGCGAGAAGCATTCGGGAGCCTTTAGGATGGCTCGCTTTCTGTCCGGCCGCGTCCCGTCCAGCAGCGCGCAAACGCCTCCGGCGGGGGCCTGCTCGGCCGCGGCGTTTCCCAAGGATACAGCCCGGGCCGGACGGCCTCCGAGGCAAGCAGGAGAGAGGCGCTTAAGCCGCGGGGATCCCGCAGACTTAGTGGGCTTTAGCAGGGGGATAAACTGAGAATCTTTTGCCCAAAGCAACTTTGTCCTCTGGGGGCTCAACAGAAGCCTCCCTTCTGCGCCCAGGGAATAGGATCCCCACGCTGCAGCCATGCCGAGGTCCCGCATCTCGTCCCCAGAGCCTTGTAGTTTTGGGTCACAAACTGGAGCCGCTGCTTGTCAGCTCCCTTGGCATCCTGTCCGCAACGTCAGCCTGGAAGTCTCCCGTGGCCTACCGGGCAGCAGTCTTCCTCTTAGGCTCGCCTGCCAGGAGAAAGGACGTCGTCCCCCCCTCCAGGCCGCCGGTATTTATTCGCCAGAAACAGAGAGGGCGAGCGGGGCCTTCCCTGGGCGAAGGCTTCCCCAGCAGCATGGCATTCGTGGCGAGCCTGCCTTTGGAGGGTGCCCTGGGGCAGCAGCAGGCAGCACCGTCGGGGGGCACACATACTGCACGTCAAACCCCTGGCGCATAGAAGTCAACTCCTAGGGGCTGAGATGTCTTCTACCCCACCAATAAAATATTGATGGGCATTGCCATTTAAACGGTGTGCGTGCACCTTATATGATCGATTATGCGGAACAGGGCTTACCTGGGCACCCCCCCCATATGTTATTCAAGTTGGCACCCCTGCCCTGCAGCGACCCTATTTTAGTTCACGAGAGAAAGATTTCACAAAGTTTAGCTAGTGAAATAATCTCTCAGCCTCGGAGGAGAAAGAGGATGTGTGTGTGTTTTTTTGTTTTTTGTTTTTTGTTTTTATTATTATTATTATTATTATTATTATTATTATTATTATTATTATTACAGTGGTACCTCGGGTTACAGACACTTCAGGTTACAGACTCTGCTAACCCAGAAATAGTACCTCAGGTTAAGAACAGTTTCAGGTTAAGAACGGACCTCCAGAACTAGTAAAGTTCTTAACCTTAGGCGAGCCTAAGAGGAAGACTGCTGCCCGGTAGGCCACGGGAGACTCCCGGGCTGACGTTGCGGACAGGATGCCAAGGGAGCAGACAAGCAGCGGCTCCAGTTTGTGACCCCGAGGTACCACTGTATTCCAAATCACAGTTCCGTAGGAGGTAAATATGTTTAGGCACGTTGACATTCTCCCTTTGTATGCGAGACGCTGGGTAGGTTAGAACGTGGTGCTGATAACGCATAGGACTAGGTTGCTGGTTCCACATCCCTGCGTTTTAGGGGGTTGGACTAGATGATCCTTGGGGGTACGTTCCCAACCCACGGCTTCGGAGCTTCAGGTGCCGTGCTTGGACATGGGCACGTTCGCATCCGAATACCCCTGGGCGTGCACGAAGTTGGTACAGTATACTGGAGCTAACCAACATACAACAGTTTGTGTGCTGAAGGCAGGCGAACCGGGGAAGGAAATAGCCCTGCGGCTCCCCTCTCGGCTGTATCCAAAAGGGGGCTGCTCTCGAAAGTGAAAACCGTCCCGCTTCTCCTTCAAGAAAGGGGTGGCATTTAAACCTCTTGGGACGCGGCACAGAGCCGTCCTGCAAATGATTGCGCCCAAGCGATCGACATCCGCGAGCGAAGTTTTTTGACTGCGTCTCCTTTTCTTCCAGAGAGCGTCTGACTTTCCAAGGGAGATCCTGGAAAGAGTACGGAAAAACAAAACAAAACAAAACTGGGCAGCCCCCACCCCGTCTTCTCCCTGCTGCACTCTTGCCATATTTCACACCATATTCTTGATGGAAAGCTTCCTCACCCCACCCCACCCGCTTTACCAGTTTAGCACGGCCAGTTTGGGAGTCGCTCAGAGTCGAGGGAAGAGGCAAAAGTTGTCCTGGAAGAGAGAAGGATTCCTGCAGCAGAGAAGCCGCAGCGCAGGCGCCCTTTTCTCTCTGTGCCCGGCGTCGAGGGACCGCCGGGGCTTTTGCAGAAGGTGGCACAGGCAGCAAGCAAGCGGGAAGAAGGAGGCGGCCGCGGGGACCCCGTCTGGGAACCCCCGAAGGTCAAGGTTTGGGCCAGCTACCGCGCACCGGTTCTCTTGCAGGCCTAGGGAAAGGGACCCCCGCCCCCTGGTGTCGGAGAATTGCAAGTGCTCGCGGCGGCCGCGCGACAGGGAAGCGGCGCGTTTCCCTCCCGAGGAATTCAAACAAACAAATCACCGACGTTTCACACGCAGTCCAGAAGCTCGGGGACGGCCTGAAACCTACTGGCAAGCTAGGCAAGAATATGTGAAGGCAGGCTAGCCGTTTTCATTAAACAAACAAACAAACAAAAACAAACCACCTTGTAGATTGCAACGGGGGAATGGGAAGGAAATTGCTGTTTTAAGGTGCCAGATCTGCACCCCGGAAATGCACGTCTCTCTACCTGCGCAGATTTTCTCTCTATCCTGCTGCCTCCCCCACCCTCTTTTCTCAGCCCCTGTGAAAGCAAACGAAGCACAAAGCTCCAAACTTTCCTAAAGCCCCTTCTCCCCCACAGGTATGCAAAGGAAACCGGCCAAAGGGAGGAAAACATGCAAACGTTTTATATAAATTTACTCCAATTGTGCAGTTAATTTCAACTGAAAAACGTGGATACTGTGGTAACAGCATTTATGGTTTTTTTAATATAGAAAAACAGCAAGCAAACCCCCTTGAGCAACCAGAAACCAACAACTGAATTATTTTGGAGTCATATTATTTATTCCCCACCTTTTGCCTCAAAGAGCAGAAGGTGGCAAATGTGGCCTTTTCCCCTCCCTCTCCCCCATTTTATCCTCACAACAACCCCCTCCTCTGCCTCCTGAAAGTATAGGAGCCTGCTTTAATATATTCCAGAATGATCATAAGATTGTAATGTCGCCCATCACACTAAGGCTGGCATCCTATGCATAGTTACACAGAAGTAAGGCCCACTGAAAACAATGGGATTTTCTTCTGAGTAAATGTGTAAGGGATTTTACTGCAAAGCTTCTATTTCCCTGCTTGTTGAAATTCTGGATTTAATAGAAAGGCAAATAAGGGGCTTATTGAGTTGTGTTTGAAGGGAGTCACTTTACCTTGAAAAAATAAAAGCAGGAATCCGAATCGTAGTGTCCCAGTCTTAAAAGCATTTCTTTTGAATTAGGTCCCATTGACTTTAATGAAACATATATCCTCATTTGTGTGTTTTGGATTTCTGCCTTAGCTTATTACTAATGGCACTGTTATTGTTGTAAATTATCACCAACACATACAAGGTTCATAAACTGTGAGTCATGCTATTGTGTTTGGCAAAGTGGAGAGATGACTCTGTTCCTACTATTGGCATGGCCTGGAAAATCATGGGCGACAGTAGCCACTAGAGGGCAGCTGGCTTTTCAATTATCTGGATAATAATAATAATAATAATAATAATAATAATAATATACTGCCCATCATCCGAAGATCAGAGGGCAGTTCACAACATAAGAATACAAAATGAGGACACCAAATACATATCAAAACTAAACAAAAAGAAACCATTACCCCCCCTCCCACAAACACATTTAAAAGGCCATAGAATCTTAATCTACCCAAAGCCTAGTTACAGAGTGACATTTTTGCCTGGTGCCTAAATATATGTAATGAAGGCTCCAGGTGAGCCTCGCTGGGGAGAGTGTTCCACAAATGGGGAGCCACCACAGAAAAGGCTCGTTTTTGACTTGTTGCCCTCCAAATGACTCATGGGGGAAGCACACAAAGAAGAGCCTCAGATGATGACCACACAGCCTCAGTCTCTTCTCAGTTGGCCCCACCTGCTTGCTGTCTTACATACAGCCAGCCTGGGGGTGGCACTGCCTGTCGGTGTCCTCCTCCTGAGTTGCAACATTGCTCTTGCAAAGCTCAGCGTAGAGCAGGATGAGTGTAAAACTAGAATTTGTTGGCTCCACCTGTAGTTGGAAGACAGAAGTGCCTGGCGTGCTCTGGTCCATGGGGTCATGAAGAGTCGGACACGACTAAACAACTAAACAACTAAACAACAAAACCTGTAGTTGGCTCTGATGCCCCTCTACTGTTGACTTCCCTGCCTTCTGCCCTACCAGTCGCAATGGGCAACAGCCACCACTGTTACCCACTTTGAGCAATCCCTAATCTGGTGTCCTGCAGATGCTTTGAACTACAACTCCCATCATCCCTGACCATTGGCCATGCTGGCTGTGGCTGACGAGAGCTGTAATCTAAAACACATGGAAAAAAACACTGTGTTTGAAGAATGCTCATCAAATCCACCAACAGAGTCTGCAATAGCAATAATTTAAATCTGACTGATAACTGACTTGAAAATTTTGAGGGGGACTAATATTTCCTGCCTCTGGTATCACACACATGTAATATCTGCTCAGCCAATCCTTTTGCAGAGAAACAAATTATTGCAAAGTCACCCCAAACCTCCAGCACTCTCTCCTCCAAATGTCATTGACCCCTTGAACTTCCCATTGTTTGGCAAAGGGAGAGTGTGAAACAATACCCAGCCTTGGGAAGAGAGTCTGTATCATGGTCTTCCTGCTCTCAAATGATTTTTTTAAAATATAAATTTGCATCTACATTTATAATTGTGCTGCTCTTTTATGCAGTCTTTGGATCAGAAATATTTTTTTCCCTTCAGAAACACAAACATCTGTAATTGTCAGGTTCATTTTTTTAAAAAAGTACTCCATTAGTATTGCAATATTTCATTACACAAACACACATTTTATCTATCCAGAGGGGTTCAAGTAAAGGTTAGTTGTGTGTGCTAATTCCTAATGGGTCCAATTCTGGCAACAAGTAACCATTTTCTAGGATCTCAGCATGGCCAAGAGCACTGGAGTTTGTTTGAACTGTCTCTTCAGACTGAATTATCACAAAAATACAAGCCAGTTCTCACAATAATTTTCTAAGAATCACATCATGGTAGTGAGTTTCTCGTTATCCAACAATCCACCATAAGGTGAAAATTTACGCCTGCACCTTGGGAATCCCTGAAGTTGGAGGAATACCGTTATATCACACACAGCTTGCAAGAAAACACACAGGAAAGGGCAGCTGGGCACCTGAATGTAATACCCAACCAGTTCCATAGCTTAACAAGGAGAAAGTTCCATTGGGAACAATGCCTCTAGAGAAATAGCTCCTGTAGGAGAGAAAGGATTTTGGTCTCCGTCATTAAACATCATTGGGAAACACTTGCCTGTGAGTGCTCCATTTGGAGAACAGCCTTTAGCAAAGGTGTCATGGGATTTGAAGACACTCGAACTCAGGACACAAGGGAGAAATGTGCTAAGAGGAAGGCATGCTTGGCAAACCCTCACTGTGATCAACTCCTGCCCAGAAACCAATGTCCCCAATGTGGAAGGACGTGTGGGTTAGGGTTAGGGAATTAGCCTCCACAGTCACTTACAAACTCATTGTTAAAACTGTGTTTATGGAAGACAATCTTACTTGGCTACAAGTGATCACCGAAGAAGAAGAAGAAGAAGAAGAAAATAATCTTCTGATAATGATTATTTTGTATCATGATGTCTGAAATAAGGATGGAACTAGGTAGAGGCATTGGCTGGCATCACAGTTTTCTGCACATCATGATTTTTGCATAGTGCACACATACAAATCACAATATTGCCAGGTCAAAAATGCTGAAACCAATATCACAATATGGACCAGTTTTGGATGGCAAATTGATATATTGCCGGGCCCTAAATGCAATACATCTAAGACAGAGGTTTCCAACTTTTGGAGTCCACTCCCCCCTCCCAGACTAATTACATTCTTTCTGTGACACCCTTGTAGGGCTCAGGAGCCCAGTTATGTCCCCCCTTGCTTGCAGAGCTGGCAGCTTCTCACGCTTTATCAAACACCCTCCCTTGTGGGGTGTTCTGTCAGCCTCCTATCTTCTCCCCTCTCCTGAGGAGTGCTCTGGGCAGCCACAGCTGTTGCCCCTGGTCTCTGAACTGCCTGCCCCTGCCCCAAAGAAAGGCTATATAGCCTGTACATCAGTAGCCAAGGAGAAAAGAGGCATCACCATCACTAGTAGTGTCACAGGTGGTAGGAGAAGCGTTAGAACCAAAGGGGAGTCAGCACCAGCGAGGTGACCGACAACAAAGCAGGTGAGAAGCAGGCATTGTTGATATTGCATGCCAGAACTAGGGGCAGAACTGAAGTCCAAGTGAGTAAAAGATCTCAAGAAAGTCCTACTCCCCCCACCCCCAACCAAAGATTTGACATTGCTCCGTTCTGGCCCCTGTGAATGGTAGAGGTGGGTGAATGGTAACATTGCATTGGCATCACCCTGTTATCCCGGCTTAGATCCCTGACATCTGTGGGATGTGATACATAAGTAGCAGTCAAATACAACATTCCCTGTTTTCCTAGAGTGGACATGCAAGGGGATGTTTGGTGCAGCCAGTCAGAACTTCCTGTTTCCTCCTGGGCTGGGACACACTTCCTCTTGCATGTGACTGGAGGTGGGCATGGCTTTACCTGTGCAGGTAACAAAAGCACAGGGCACGCAGCCTCTCTCTCTTCCTTTTGGACTTCATTGTTGGACCAGTAGCTTTTTAGCTAGAGATGTCCTGTTGGCTTTTAGCCAACAGAGGACAAAGAGACTACAGTGGTACCTCAGGTTACAGAAGCTTCAGGTTACAGACTCCGCTAACCCAGAAATAGTACTTCGGATTAAGAACTTTGCTTCAGGATGAGAACAGAAATTGTGCGGCGGTGGCAGTGGGAGGCCCCATTAGCTAAAGTGGTACCTCAGGTTAAGAACAGTTTCAGGTTAAGAATGGACCTCCAGAACGAATTAAGTTCTTAACCCGAGGTACCACTGTATCTCCAGATGGGATAGACTCACTGGTATATATCTGTAACTAAGTCTGCCTTCAGGGATCCATCTTTGAACTGATGCTGCTGTGAGGAAACTAGTTTTATATATCTTAAATAAGATTGTGGCATGTTTATTCTTTCAAGAGGGAAGAGATCTTACCAGGAATCTATATTGAGAAGCTTAAACAAGCCTGCAACCAGCTACCCACTGTGCGCTTGAAAGCGGAATGGTAAAACTCTGCTAATTTATAGAACTTGCTAGTGCAAGTTAGGAAGGATATTAATAAACAATATATCCTCTTCTCCCTCTCTGAACATTCCCACATCAGCGTATCCATCAGGATCCATCAGCGTAAGAGGACCGCCGATTGGTACCCTTCACCCCTCCAGCCAGCGTAAGTGGAGTACCAGATTGCACTGTAAAGTCTCCGTGTAAAAAAGCAAGAATCAAACAAGGGGTTAAATCTGCGAGCCCATTTTTGTTCCCAAGTTGGGAACAAGCAGGTTTAATAAAAAGGAAAGTAGAAAGTGGTGTCGGGTTACATGAGCCTGTATTAAAGAGCCTGAACAAAAAAACTGCTGGAGGGAACTGTTTGATCCTTAACACTTTCAGTACTGATATAAAACCATATTTAGTTATTTATCTATCAAGAATATCCAAAATAACGTATAATATATATGATTTGGCTGCTTTATACCAAATGGAATACATGAATAACACTGCTGGAAGAGTGTTCTTTGCTAAGCCAGTTTTCATTGCAGTGAACAAATGTTAGTCCACCTTCTTTCGTTCTTACAAAATACATTAAATAGCATACCTGTGCATCTTATTTTCCCATTCTTGTATTGTGGACATCTTTCTTATTCACAACATACAACATCCTTTCTGCTCCAGCTCCTAACATATCAAACACTTCTCAGGAACCTATATGTATGATTTTCCTATCAATCATTCAAAATATCAAAGGTTTGGAATTCATAAGTATCCCAGTCATTTTAATACAGGTTGTGTGGTTGTTGTTGTTTTTTGCTATGCAAATAGGTATGTGCTATACAAGAATAAAATTGAGAAGGCCCTGCCACAGCATGATAAAAGGTAACAGACCCCTGCATGGTTAAGTCCAGTCAAAGGCGGCTCGGGGGTTGTGGTGTTCAACTCGCTTTTAGGCTGAGGGAGCCAGCATTTGTCCACAGACAGCTTTCCGGGTCATGTGGCCAGCATGACTAAACCGCTTCTGGCACAATGGGACACCATGACAGAAGCCAGAGGGCACAGAAACACTCTTTACCTTCCTGCCACAGTGGTACCTATTTATCTACTCACACTGGTGTGCTTTCGAACTGCTAGGTTGCAGGAGCTGGGACAGAGCAATGGGAGCTCACTCCATTGCAGGAATTTGAACCTCCGACCTTCCAATCAGTAAGCCCAAGAGGCTCAGGGTTTTAGACCACAGCACCACCCGCACCATACCCTCCAACATTTCTCTGATGAAAATAGGGACGTTGATAACAACAACACTTATACCCTGCCCATCTGACTGGGTTGCGCCAGCCACTCTGGGTGGCTTCCAGCATATATGAAAACAGAATAAAACATTAAAAAACTTCCCTTTACAGGGCTGCCTTAAGATGTCTTCTATAAGTTTTACAGCAGTTACTTATCTCCTTGGCTCAGGGGTCGCATAACTCCAAACTGTCCAGCATTTCTCTAATAGAAATAGTGACATCACATTCAACATTAGGAGTCAAGGCTCTGAAGGCTGCTCTGTTTAAACTTACCTATGAGGCAGAGGCTTCCCATGGTGATCTGCAGTGTTCAATTGTAACATTTAGCATGGCCTGGTATATGGATCCTCTCAAATGCATAGAAGGTTTTTTGTACCAGTGCCTGACACTATTTTAGAAAGAGTAGCCGACTGCACTAGAGATTACAGTGGGGACATGAAGTGCCACTATTCTGTGTAGGATGTGATACATAAGTAGCAGTCAAGTACAACATTCCTTGTTTTCCTAGAGTGGACATGCAGGGGAATGTTTGGTCCAGCCAGTTGAAAACTTCCTGTTTCCTCATGGCTGGGACATACTTCCTTTGCATGCGACGAGAGGTGGGTGTGACCTTACCTGTCAAGGTAACAAAAGGGACAAGGCACACAGCTCTCTCTCTCTCTCTCTCTCTCTCTCTCTCTCTCTCTCTCTCTCTTTGACTTCCTCCGTTGTTGGAGCAGCTTTTTGCTAGAGATGCTCTGTTGGCTTCCAGCCAACAGAGGACACTGGGATCATTCCTCCATATGGGGTAGATCCACATGCATATATTTGTAACTAAGTCTGCCTTCAGGGATCATACTGTGCTCTGTCTGATGTAAGTAAACTTCTTTCATTGACTTTGAATAAGATTACAGTATCTTTATTCTTTTAAGAGGGATTTAATGGAACTTACCAGGAACATAGGGACGTGGGTGGTGCTGTGGGTTAAACCACAGAGCCTAGGACTTGTCGATCAGAAGGTCGGCGGTTCGAATCCCCACAATGGGGTGAGCTCCTGTCGTTAAGTCCCAGCTCCTGCCCACCTAGCAGTTCGAAAGCACGTCAAAGTGCAAGTAGATAAATAGGTACCGCTTCAGTGGGAAGGTAAATGGCGTTTCCGTGCCCTGCTCTGGTTCGCCAGAAGTGGTTTAGTCATGCTGGCCACATGACCCGGAAGCTGTACGCCAGCTCCCTCAGCCAATAAAGCAAGATGAGTGCCACAACCCCAGAGTCGGCCACGACTGGACCTAATGGTCAGGGGTCCCTTTACCTTTACCTTACCAGGAACATACAATTCAGCCTAAGACAGACTGAATTGAATAATAGCGAGAGGCTTACACAAGCCTGCAACCAGCTATCTGCTGTGCATGTAAAAAGGGGAATGTAAACTCTGCTAAGTAAAGGAACTTGCTAGAACAAGTTATGAAGGATATTAATAAACAATAGATCCTCTCCTGCCTCCCTGAACATTCCCACATTCTGAAGGGGCTTCCTATGTAGATAAGGAATACTCATGATACACTCTGTAAGGGATGAGCATCTGAGAGAAGAATCTGAGCCTCTTTTGGCAAGCAGTCTCAACTTGCTAAGGGAGACCCAACGCAGCTGTAGATGATACCTCAATTTGTCATCAGAACAAACTACCACACAGAGAAGAAACAACATATTGTGTCTTCTGCAATAATCCCACGGCATATGCACAAACACATGTGCTCAAACAAAGAACACAAAATGACAGAAAAGTCTCACGTCCACTAAAAAAATGTTCTGTCTCATTCAGAGCCCAAAAAGCACTATGACCTACTAACGACAGAGAGATCAAGAAAGGAAATCTTCATCCTCACACCCATCCGAAAAAAGGAAGTCAACTATGCTGTAAATGGTTAATATGTTTTACTGCTCAATTTCCTCTAGCAGTGATTCTCTCTCCCAGTGCAGAAAAGAAATACGGGATGATAGGGGAGGGCCCTTCATATCTTGCTGCCATTAGTAGTGAAAGCTCTGTGGCAAGGAAAAAGAACTGTATATATAAACATATCGGAATTATGGATGGGGAGTGTGGGGATGCGGAGGATGGGGGGCGTCTACTGATATGTCTCCCTTTAGATGCTCATGATCAAAGTCTAGCACCGCCATTAGATAATCAATCTGCAGTTGCCTACATAAAAACCTGGGCAGCATGCAGTCTCCATCGCTTTCAACAGAGGCTTTAGACATCTGAAACTGGGCACTCACCCAAACATTTAGATCTACTCGCAATATTACATACCAGAAAAGGCAGCTCAAAATCTGAGGCCCTCCATTTTATTTGCAGTGAAGAAAAAGCGAAGGACTGCCTTCTGAGAAAGGCAGCCTAGCCCACCCCCCTTACATGCTATCGAGACGTGTATAAAAATCTAGACGACTTGGAAACCATGTGACCTTTCCTCAGCTGAAAAAGGGCCTCAGAGACCTTCACACCTTCTGATTCTAATGCATAATATTGTGCTAACCCAGCTTAAGAGATATGTGCATGTAGGAATTTCAGCCTAATAAAATGCCCTCCAGGAATTAAGAGATTTAGAAAAAAACACACATAAATAATTTGAAGTTCTTTTTAAATGTCTCTTGTTTCTAAGGCAGCCTCTTTTGCAATCATCTTATCAAGGCTATCACTTGATAAGTGCAGTACTAGAAATGAGTCCTAAACTGCATGTGTACAACAACTACAGGCAGCCATGGCCCATGAAATGCACTGATCTCAAGCCAACTCTATTTACGCACAAACAATAAGATACCATAGGAAGAGTTGTGCTAGAACATGAATGGGGCTCATTCTACCCCAAGCTATAGGGTACTGGTGGTCTGTATCATTAACACATATGTATTTGAACATGCATCTGGTTTATGATCACAGTTCCTAATTCAAGAGGTGATATACGTGATTATGCCTGTGTCCCAAATTATGGTAAACTTTAAAACTAAGCCTCCTACAGATTAAAGTGCAACATTCCCACTGTTAGCAGCTAGGCATGCACAATGTTTTTGCCAATGCTATACCAAGTATGATTACAGTCTATTTAGGATGGTTTGGAGGTCATCCTCTGAGCATGCGCACACTATGTTGTCTTTAGCATACTGAAGCTCTATGATGGAAGTTATAGTAACCTTACTCTTTGCTTTCAGCCTGCTCAGATTGAAGAGCTTTCCATCTGTTCAATATATGATTTCTACTCCGGTAGGGAGTTTCCCTTTGACAAAGTGTAGGATCATGGCAATGAAAATAATGAATAGAGTTGGGGCAATAACACAGCCCTGTTTAACACCTAATCCCACTGTGAATGGTTCACTTTGAGAGCCATTGTTATCTGCAGTTGTTGCTGTCATATTATCAAGGAGGAGCCAAATGATTACAGTACATGCAGAAAGAATGTGTGAAATCTGCGCAGCCGCTGGACTCCAATATTTCTCAACGTGACTCCAGTGTTGCAAATGGTACCCACCATTGTCGAAGGAGCCACCCACCTATCGGAAGGCCCAATGGAAGTCTAGCAGGCATGCCTTGTAGAGACCCACACATTTTATGTTGAGGGTTTTATCTGTTCTTTATTCAGAACAGGCTCTGGCATCAACAGCACAAAAAGGAGGCTGGGATCTAAGTGTGCAACTGCACTCCCTATGCTTTTCGTAAGAACATGAAATGAGCCTGCAGGATCAGGCAAATGGCCCACCTGCTCCAGGATCCTGTTCTCACTGTGGCCACGCAGATGACTGAGGGTAGCTTGCAGGCTGCACATGAGAGCAACAGCACTCTGCCCACATGCGATCCAGGAATGCTCGAGTTTGTGACCTACCTGTATAGCCTCCTTCCCTGTTTTCAGCTGCATTTATTGCATATGGAACTGTGTCTTTGT
Source organism: Podarcis liolepis (assembly GCF_965112155.1). NCBI lineage: Eukaryota > Metazoa > Chordata > Lepidosauria > Squamata > Lacertidae > Podarcis > Podarcis liolepis. The sequence goes on from NC_139571.1 coordinate 25,720,191, forward strand.
TGATGCATTCTATTTTTAATTACGAACAGGGCCGTGAGACTGTTGTGGAATACAGTGGTACCTCTGGTTAAGAACTTAATTCAAGGTCCGTTCTTAACCTGAAACTGTTCTTAACCTGAGGTACCACTTTAGCTAATGGGGCCTCCCACTGCCACTGCGCTGCTGCCACACGATTTCTGTTCTCATCCTGAAGCAAAGTTCTTAACCCAAGTACTATTTCTGGGTTAGCAGAGTCTGTAACCTGAAGTGTCTGTAACCTGAAGCATCTGTAACCCGAGGTACCATGGTATCTTAATCAACAATAAAATAAATAATGATGAATCGTGTGTTTGTATCAAGGATGGCTAATCCCCGGATCAGGGCCCTAAGAAACCTCTAAGTATATTTGTCTTCGTCCAGCCTGCAAGACTAACTAGGAGTGCCAAGTTGGGCCCTACAATGGGCCATGCCTGCCAGAACACTTTGGCGATCATGGGGTGGGTGGGTGGCAAAAATCACCGTCCAAGTCTCCTGCCCCACCTAGTGGGCCAGCGCTCTGGCAATCACTATGCAGGGGTCAGGGGGAGAGGAAGGCAAAAATTGCCCTCCAAGGTTCTTGCCCAGCACACTGGCTCTCACTTGGTTGCAGCAGGGGATGGTGGCCCCATCAATATTGGGGGTGCTCTGCCTCCAGCCCCAAACTATTGAGCAGGATGAAGCCCCTTGTGCCCCATATACCCAGCACCCCTGAGACTAACCAGTTTTGGTGGCAGCAGCAGCAAAAAAAAGCCAGATCTATGCAACCCTGGGTTGGTTGAAGCTTAGTGCACTGATGGGGAGGCAAGTTGCCCTCCCTTCTCATCAGATCAGTAACTTGAGGAGCAAAGAGGAGAAATGGCAATAAGGCGCATTTTCAGCACAGATCAGCTGGAGAGGGGAAGGCTGACTAGCCAGTCCTGAATCTTTATTTTTCACACCCTTGTGCCATACTCCAAAATCCTTTATTTCTGCTAATCTATCTATCTATCTATCTATCTATCTATCTATCTATCTATCTATCTATCTATCATCTATCTATCTATCTATCTATCTATCTATCTATCTATCTATCTATCTATCATCTATCTGTATGTCTCTAATGCCATGAGTAATGCCCTCTGCCAGAATGTTCCCATTAGTAGTGAGTGCCCAGATCAATACAGGGAGTTGGGCAGAATAATAATATTCCATCTGGCATCACTTCTCTTGGCAGCTCCAAATGGTTGCCTGGAAGAATGCCCAGTCACTGCTATGTGACCACCATGCACTGCTTTCCTTCCAGTGATAAAACCAGAGTATGTGGGGTTTTTTTCCAGAACTACCATGCCATGATGATATACTGCTGCATTCTAAGGCTAATATTGAATCTGCAAAACATGCTTTGCTGGAATTCCATAATGTTTTCTGTACTCAGTACCCATCAGTTCCAGCCCATATTCATTGTAGTTTCCTTGCATCTTTCCCCCATGAACAGCTCTGCGTGAACCATGGTTTTTGTTTGTTTGTTTGTTTGTTTCACCCTTGACCTTATTAGAAAGCAAAAAAAGTTCAATAAGAAACATCACCAATGGCAGTTGCAACAGTGAAAATGCAAATTTGCTAAGTGTCATGACTTCTTGCCATTGGCTCTTGACCATCCCCCAAAACTCACAGAGTCACCCAGAAATATCCAGTGCAAGGGAGAGCCACATTGCAGTCGGCTTCTATACACAAGGAAACAAGGCGCTGCTGCATGTGCTGCAAATGAGGCAGATGATAGATTTGAAACCAAGTTTGCAGGACTCAGCACATGATGAGTGAAGATGGGATGCATGTCTAGATTTTGGGTTCTTTCATTTATTTTATTTGGTAGCTTGTTAAAACTTGTGCTGTGTGTTTTGTTTGTTGCCTGGAACACCCGTTCCCAACCTAAAGTGGGATAGAAACCTAAGGGCTTCTTTTCTGAGCCTATTTACTTTTTTCTGCAAGTTCAGCTCAGAGATAAGAATATTTCCAGTCCATGGATACTTGCCCAAACAGTGTGAGTGGAGACACACTGCTTTACCTTATGGTTGGCTATATACCTGAAGTATGCAAGCATCTGTTGCAGTGCATAGAGATTTAAAGTGTACCAGCCAATTAGAAAAATGCATTTCCGTCTTATTGGACTTGGGGCTGACACCATTCTCATGGATTTCAACTGGGCTTGTATTCATGATATGCCTCTCCCCTGAATAATCCCACTTCCACTTGCTGAGTTTTTCAAGAGATGCCTTTCCCAGGATTCCATCTGCAACGAAAATAACAGGAGGAGGAAGAAGAGTTACAGAACAGAGCAAGGTTTGCTCTATGGTGGTGTCAAGACTCTAGAACTTTTCCTCTTTCTTCTTTCTGGAGATCTGAAGAGCAGCTTTGATATATTTTATGGTGCATTTTTTAAACTGACTATTATTTTATTGTGTTTTATTGTTACTGGAAACCACCTTGGATTTATTTACTTATAGAACAGTGAGACAGTATAATTGCATACTCAGATTTTGAATGGAAATAAAAAGGTGCCAGAAAAACCCCAAACAACAAAATTAGTTTGGTGGGAGCTGCTCTGTTTGTGCAAGCGCTGCTGGTCTTTGCTACAATCCTGCATGCAGGTACGCAAGTGCAAGACACACTGAAATAAAGGGGATTTATTTATAAAACCTGATGAAAAATGGCTGGATTTTGGAGTTCACCCAACACTAGTAACAAGATGTCTTTTTATCTACTTCTCAAAAGAGCTATGAAAAGGTGGCATGGTGGTGATTAATGAAATAACTCACTTTATGCTTTTTTCTGTTACTGGGCGTAAGCTGAGGACCTGTGCCTCCAGGCATTAATCTAGCCCTATGTCAATATCAGTGTTGGTGACATTTTGCATAGTTGACATCTAAAAGAACACAAAATACCATATGAATGGCTGGTGAACACCCCCCCCCTTATTTTCAAGGTGGTCGTCTTGCATCTAGACACACTAGAAGAGATAATGATTTAGGGAAATGGTGGTTTTAAGAAACAGCCATAATTTGACACCACCTCAAACTCTCAAAAGGCTGAGGTAAACTTTGACTCTTGAGATCCTTGGCAGCAGACAGCAGCATACATTCCTAAGCACCTATCCAGCCGGGATGAACACCTAGGCTGAATGGAAGCAGCCCTTCTCTTTAGCCTGAAGTCCAAAGGAGGGCAACTTGCTTGAGCCCTTAGGCGCATGTTCTGCGAGGCAAGGGGAAAGATTTATTTCAAGTGCAACACATTTCAGACTAATCCTTCTTTGGGGACACATTTTGCATAAGCTGTTTCCATCAATTGCATGGAACCCTGTAGTAACTCCATACATTAGGCCAAAACATGTCAGGCCTGAAATAAATCTTTCCTCAAGCACCTGATTTCATGCTAGTGGTGCTTTTTATGATCACATGTCCTACAAGCCCAAATCTTTAATAAGTGTCCAGAACTGACCCTCCCTAACTCTCTCTCTCTCTCTCTCTCTCTCTCTCTCTCTCTCTCTCTCTCACACACACACACACACACACACACAACACGCTTAACTATGTGTGTGTGTTGGGGGGAGGGTGTGAGCTTAAAGGACCACAGCATCCTCACTGGGCCATCTTGCACAGCAGTGCCATTGGCTGTCTGCCAGACAGAAGTCCCATCCCAAGCTCCTGGGCTTTGGCAGCTTCCTGAATTGTCTTTCCTACTGCCTGCAGAGATATGCATCTGGGAAACCTATTAGAGGTGTGCTGTTGTCAGAGCCACCTCCAGGAAACCAGAAAGCTTGATGTGGACGGAAGCGAAAAGGATAACAAAATCCCTGCCTCTCGTCCTGCCCCTTATTTCATAGGCATACATTTGTGGTGGGTGGCACTGTGGTCTAAACCACTGAGCCTCTTGGGCTTGCCAATCAGAAGGTCGGCGGTTCGAATCCCTGTGAGCTTCTATTGCTCTGCTCTAGCTGCTGCCAACCTAGCAATTCAAAAGCACGCCACTGCAAGTAGATAAACAGGTACCACTATGGCGGGAAGGGAAATGATGTTTCTGTGTGCTCTGGTTTCCGTCACTGTGTTCCATTGCTCCAGAAGCGGTTTAGTCCTGCTGGCCACATGACCCAGAAAGCTGTCTGTGGACAAACAGTGGCTCCTTCAGGCTAAAGTGAGATCAGCGCTGCTACCCCATAGTCACTTTGGACTAGACTTAACCACCTGGGAGTCCTTTACCTTTACCTTTTACCTAACTACCTGTGGTGTAGTGGTTAAGAGTGGTAGACTCGTAATCTGGTGAACCGGGTTCGTTTCCCCGCTCCTCCACATGCAGCTGCTGGGTGACCTTGGGCTAGTCACCCTTCTCTGAAGTCTCTCAGCCCCACTCACCTCACAGAGTGTTTGTTGTGGGGGAGGAAGGGAAAGGAGATTGTTAGCCGCTTTGAGACTCCTTCGGGTAGTGAAAAAGCAGGATATCAAATCCAAACTCTTCTTCTTCTGTGTCCACGGGGAGCTGATGTGAGTTCAAATCCAGAAACATCTAGGAGGGCCACAGGCTCTTCACCACATTCTAAATGTTGCAGGATTCACACCTCTTTGTTTCGTATTGTATCACTGAACGGGAGGGGTGGGGAATTTCCTCCATAACAATAGCCCTGTCGATCACTTGGTGAGAATGGAGACCATTGTGTGCAAGATTTCATTATGATTACCTTTTAACTTCTAAATATGTCGTAATCACTTCCAGACTCCTGCATTTATGATGCTTGCTTTATTTGAGGAAATAGACCATCTTTCTTGACTGAGAGCCAGGAGGGGGAGGAAAGAAAGAGAGCTAAAAATGTGTTTGATGTGTATTTAAATGCATAATTTGTTCAATAAGAAAACACACACGCATAGACACACGTGTGCTTCACAAAAACCAGCTTGCTGACAAATTCATGAGAGGTCCATAAATCCATGTCCAGATGTTTACAACAAGGTGAAGGACATGGTGAGACGTTTGCTGATAACTGCACGCCAACCCCTTACATCTGCTTTCAAGGAGCTGACTAAGGGCTGTGAGTGTGAAAGGGAGTAGGGACCTTGAACTAGCATGCATCCTTGGACATTTAACACCAATAAAGCAAACCTGCATTAAAAATATATATACTGTATATACTGGATGTAGCAATGGTTTCCAGGTATTTATTAGACTTTTTGGATTCTTGCTATGTGCAGATTACGTGGACTATTAACCTTCTTCCTTAAAAAACAACAACAACCCCATGCTGTTTCCCATGCCCAGTTTTGAAGGGAGAATTAAACAAAGATCCTGTTTCAAAACAAAACAGTTGTTTCATTTCAAAATTAAATATGTTGTCTGGTTGTTGTCGGGTGGAGGCAAGCATGCTTGGTCTTTCTATATTAGAAGACAGAAACATCTGGGATTTGCTAGTGCTCACTTGTATTTGCGAAATGAGGTATTTTAAAGCAAATAGCTAGGGAGGCTTCTAGAGACACCTACTGGTGAATGCTGTTCCAAAAATCTCCTTGTTATCTTGTACAACAATTACAGATAGGACAACACCCCCCCACTCCACCCCCCCCAAAAAAAATCACCAGTGAGCTCAAACTGGGTGTCGCATTTGACTTTTATGTAATTTAAGCATCAAATCTTAAACATTTAGCATGCACGTGTGATTTAAATTTGACTTGTCTTCTACTTGTCATGCCTCATCAAGAGCTGGACCATATGTGTTGCAAGATAGCTATACTCTAAGATATCCCATGGTGTCATTTAGAACAAAACAAACACTTCCTGATAATTTGATTGAGGAAGTGGTCCCATGCTATCTGTACCTCTCTGCCTCCTTCATTCTTTCATTCCTTGATTCAGTTCAAGGAATCATACTCCACCCTTAAACAAATTCCAAAGATGCTTTACAGTTGTTCTTTACACCAGAGAAATAGCAACAGGAGAAAGGGGCCATTCACCCTTCGCTCAGCGCCAGCACAACTTCCTCAATCATATTAGCAGTTTCATACAGCAGCTTTATATATATATATACAGCAGCTTTCTAATTATCTGTAAATGGGTCAATAAGCTTTGATTATTTGTTCTGCTGAATCTTAATGGCTTGTTCTTAACTGCTGCTTTTTGCTGCTTCTACCTACCTTATATTGTATTCTTACCATTTTAATTATTGTTGAAAGTCACCTTTAGTGTTTTACCAGAAGCAGGATAATAATAAAAAAATTGAAGTAAGAAAGAAAAACAAAAATTCACCAAGTAGGAGATCCTGAGCACTGATTTTTTTTTTTTTTTTTGGCCATAACATTCACATATACACAAACAAATCAGAAGCATAAACTCTATGTCCTGTCACTTCTCATTGAGATGGTGAAGAGCGCCGCTTTGCCAGCAGCCTCCATCCCTTCCATCTTCCTTTTGACAGCTCAGGCGAGGCTCCCCCCACAGGAAGCAGCCTGGGAATGGGGCGCTAGGGTGTGCCGCCCACCCACAACTCCCAAGCCTCCCCCGAGCTGTTGAAAAGAAGGGGAAAGGCCGCTGGCAAGGCAGCGCAGCTCTGCCCCTTCCCCCAATGGCTCAGGGTAGGCTTGGGAGTCGCGGGCGGGCAGCGCGCCAAATGCCACCCCTCTCAGTGATGACACCCGGAGCATCCTGCTCCCACCGTCCCCTTCCTCCGCCCCTGCTGGCTTCTCCCCGCTATTGAGGGGGCTGACATCGCACAAATTGCTGACATCACACACAACATGTGACATTACCGCTCAATATTGAGGGGGCCCAAAACCTTTCCACATCACTACCTGTTAAAAAAGTGGGGTTTTGCCTCAGGACATTTGGGTTGTCAACAGGACATAGTAAATGCCATGTGATTCGTAGCCCAAAAAAATCAGGAACAGGCAAGGTACAGGGAGAGTTTTGTGATGTTGTGGGTGAGCCCTCATTGAGTAGTTCCATTTTCCTAAGTATCCATGGAGATTTTCAAATTCATTCATTGGCTAAAAGCCCTTAAATCCAATTTTGTGTGGGTCAGAATGCAGTCAAACAGCAGAAGAAGTTAATCACTCTGCAGTCACTATGCCTGAACTGAACCCTTGTCAACAGAAATGTGTTTAGCTGGTATTTTCTGTCTTTTTCTGAGATACAAAATTGTGGCTCCTTCTGAGAACTTGCGGCTAAGCAGCAGCAGAGAAGTGATTCACTCTGCAGTCACTACGCCTAAAAAGCCATTAGGGAGAAGTCTTTATTTGTTTTTAATTTAAAAGTAGGGAAGGAAAGAAAGTTCCCTGCCAGAGCCACGTCTTTGAAATTCCAGCAAGGAAAGTGTACAGCCAAACTGACTTTGCAATCGTGTCACAAGAAGGTCACCCAACTCAGAATTCAAGCTGCTCATGCAGAAGGATTCTTAAACAGGGAGACACAACATGCCCTGCTGACATTTGTTTGCCTCTGTGGAGCAGGATGGCGTGAAAGGGGAAAAGTTTCTTTCTCTTAAAAAAAAGGTGGACCACTGAGAAGGAGTCAGACAGACAGACAGCTAAACATACCCTTAGTTCAAACTGAACCTCTAGTTTCTTTCTCTGAATACTTCTTTCTCGGCCTCCACTTTTGGTATGTCGGATTTGTGCTTGTTGCAAAGAACCTGCCTTAAAACAGGAATCATCACATATTTTTCCTATATGTGGCTAGAATTTCTTTGCCTTTGCAATGTGAATGATAGTAAAGGTAAAGGAACCCCTGACAATTAAGTCCAGTCGTGAACGACTCTGGGGTTGCGGCGCTCATCTCGTTTTAAAGGCCGAGGGAGCCAGCGTTTGTCCGCTTCTGCAGAGTTTTCCCAGGTCATGTGGCCAGCATGACTAAGCTGCTTCTGGCGAAGCCAGAGCAGCATACAGAAACACTGTTTACCTTCCCGCTGGAGTGATACCTATTTATCTACTTGCACTTTGACGTGCTTTCGAACTGCTAGGTTGGCAGGAGCTGGGACCGAGCAATGCGAGCTCACCCCATCACGGGGATTCGAACCGCCGACTATTTGATCGGCAAGCCCAAGTGGCACAGTGGTTTAAACCACAGTGCCACCCGCGTCCAATGTGCATGATGGAAACCAGCAATTTGAATGATTTGATCATCTGTCATACTTTATCTCCCTGTTCCAGCCTTAATGGAACTGCAGCTGCACTGGCTCCCAGGATCAGATTTAAGGTGCTGCTTTTGACCTTTAAAGCCCTTCACGGCCTAGGACCCTCGTACCTACGGGACCGCCTCTCCCGGTATGCCCCACGGAGAGCCTCAAGGTCCATAAATAGCAACACCCTTGTGGTCCCAGGCCCTAAGGAAGTTAGTTTGGCTTCAACCAGAGCCAGGGCCTTTTCAACTCTGGCTCCGGCCTGGTGGAACGCTCTGCCTCATGAGACCAGGGCCCTGCAGGATCTGATTTCTTTCCGCAGGGCCTGTAAGACAGAGTTGTTCCGCCTGGGCTTTGGCTTGGAGCCAATTTGATTCCCTCCCTCTCTTTCTTTTTTCTTTTCCTTCTCCCTCTGCAATGAGGCTACATTTTAATATTTTAATGTTTCAATATTTTAATGTTGTATTTTTTAATTTTGTTTTTAAGTTGTAATCATTTAACTTGTTTTTATTATTGCTTGTAAGCCGCTCTGAGCCCCGCCTTGGCTGGGGAGGGCAGGGTATAAATGAAATTTTTATTATTATTGTTATTGTTATTGTTATTGTTATTGTTATTGTTATTAATGTTTAAATGTGCCACATGTACACAGATCCAATTAAATGTGCAGTTGTCATCTTATTTCTTTTGTCTGTTTTTAAAAGCAATATCAATTATACAGTATTTGAAAAGCTGCTTATAGGAGGTGGGAGTTGAAAAGATTGGTTTTGGGATTTTGCAGGTTTCAGCCAATCAGTATTGTGCACAGAGCCAGCTTCTACTGAAATGCCCATCTAGAACTCAGCCCTTTGCAGAAGAAAGTGTTTTTCGGGATGGTGAATGTTCTTCCACAGGACCCCATTGGTCAAATTCTGTATTGACCTTTTCCTTTGTTCTTCTAAGTTTGGGGAATAATTTCATTATTACCCATCAATATAATACTTAATATTTATTCTAGTGTGCATTTCCTCAGTAATCCTTAATAGCAACTGTGTAAAATAGATCGCTATTATTTCTTTATTTTGAATACTTATGTTCAACTTTACACCTACAAGAACCTCTTAGAGCTACTTTTAAAAGAACATCAAGTCTAGTACAGGAACATAAATTATATGGTGTCCAATAAAGATTGCTCCAGCTGAATTTCCTGCCCTTGTCCTTCCCTGGTATCACACCAGGCAGTAAAAAAAGGTAAAGGTAAAGGGCCATTAGGTCCAGTTGTGGCCGACTCTGGGGTTGCGGCGCTCATCTCACTTTACTGGCCAAGGGAGCCAGAGTACAGCTTCCGGGTCACGTGGCCAGCATGACTAAGCCGCTTCTGGCGAACCAGAGCAGCACACAGAAACACCGTTTACCTTCCCACCACAGCGGTACCTATTTATCAACTTGCACTTTGACGTGCTTTCGAACTGCTAGGTTGGCAGGAGCAGGGACTGAGCAACAGGAGCTCACCCCGTCACAGGGATTCAAACTGCCGACCTTCTGATCGGCAAGTCCTAGGCTCTGTGGTTTAACCCACAGTGCCACCCGCGTCCCTACACCAGGCAGTAGCTTCCACCAAAATCCTCTAAGGCAAGGGCTGGGCGAGGGCGAGGGCTGGATCAATCCAAGGAATGATTCCATCATTATACCCATGGTGGAAGCAGTCCCCTTTTGAGGCAATGGGCAGTTGGAAGTCTCCTAATACTTCATATTATGGCCATATAACACACAGGGGTGGGGGAAGGGGTGTGTGGTGGGTGCGGGTCATCCTGGGTGTCAACACTGAGGAGGGTGACAAAATGCCAGGGGCCTGGGAGAGATGCGGTCGCTTGGGCGCGTGCAGGCTCTGCACTGCCCAAATGGTCCTCCCACTGCCTCCCCCCCAGCTGTAGGGCAGCTGAGTGGGAGGAGGCAGGCAGCTCCCAGGGCCCCCCATGGTACGCCCTGCTCCTATGGGCGGCTTGCCCCGCCCCTGGGCGTGCTGCCCCAGGCCGCTGATAACACAAACTAGTCTAATACTGGAGTGGGAATGTTCAACATCCTAAGTTAATACAGTGGTACCTCAGGTTAAGAACTTAATTCGTTCCGAAGGTCCATTCTTAACCTGAAACTGTTCTTAACCTGAAGACCACTTTAACTAATGGGGCCTCCTGCTGCTGCTGCGCCGCCGGATCACAATTTCTGTTCTCATCCTGAAGCAAAGTTCTTAACCCAAGGTACTATTTCTGGGTTAGCAGAGTCTGTAACCTGAAGCGAATGTAACCTGAGGCGTATGTAACCTGAGGTACCACTGTACAAGTGAGAAAAACTGAATGCTGTCACAAGGTGCTTTGTCTTTTCTGAAGTCTGTCTATCTATCTATACAGTGGAACCTTGGTTCTCGAACTTAATCTGTTCCAGAAGTCCATTCAACTCCTGAAACCGTTCGAAAACCAAGACGCGGCTTCTGATTGGCTGCAGGAGCTTCCTGCACTCAAGCGGAAGCTGCGTCGGACCTTGGCTTCAGGAAAACGTTCACAAACGGGAACACTTACTGCTGGGTTTACGGCATTCAGGAGCCAATTTGTTTTTCAACTAAGTCGTTCGAGAACCAAGGTTTGACTATATGTCTGCCTGTCTGTCTGCCCAGGGCTTTTTTCCAGCTGGAACTTACTCAGTTCCGGCACCTCCAAGGTAGGCACCATTGCCACTGTAAGAGAAAGAGGGAGGCATTCATGGTGAGTTCCGGCACCTCTTTTTCTAGGAAAATAGCACTATATCCAGTGCAATGGTATTCTGGAACCCACCTGAGAAGTGCCAGAACTGAGTTCCAGTGAGTTCCCCCTTCCTTCCTTCCTTCCTTCCTTCCTTCCTTCCTTCCTTCCTTTCACACAATGGATTGAAAGATTTCAGAATATTAGTCAAATTACAAAATTGATGCTCCAGATTTTGAAGCCCCTGATCTTGGCAGCTTCTCCTCATCCATGTTGCCTGGTCCTATGCCTCTAGAAGCCCAGAAGAAGAGTCTCCTTTAGATTCCTATTTTCGTCGTCATGCCGCCAGCCAGTCACTCTCAGCCGTGGCCCAAGCTTCACCCCATTCCCTTCTCTCCCACATGCTGCTGATACTGCACTCCAAAGTCAAGCATCATTTACGGATCATGGATAATATAATTTAATTATCTCTAAATGAAGACATCCTGCCACAGTCCTTAGACTATTCATTCCAGAGGCATTTGTTTCAAGGCCATAAGGTGATGCAAACTGAGCCAACTTAGAAACAGAATTTGCTTTCCTGTTGTTGGCAGGCTGGCTACAGTCAGACTTAAAAATGGGTTGAGTTTGATTCACTTTGTAAGGGGGCTGCTTGAGACCTGATGGGGGAAATGACCTATGGAATTAAACTGGTCATCTCCATGGAAGTGACGTCACCAGTCATGACCTTGGGCAATCCAATCTGTGCGATCTGAAAATAATTGGAACATTTTGCCCTCAGGAGAGGAGCCTGTTCAAATCTAGTTCTGGTCAAAGGAATGAATCCCATCACCTTTGTCTGCACGAGAAAATCCTATCACCTTGACCACCTTGGCAATGGCACCCACTTGAGAGGTGCCGGAACTGAGTCCTGGCGAGTTTCCATTGCAAAAAAGCCCTCTTGATAGATACACATTGTTGCTGAGCTGTTCCTTGTTGAAATATTAAATGTGACTGTTTTGATTCTCTCTCTCTGCCCCCCCTCTCTCTGTTCAATAAATATTCCAGTTTTAAAGACCTGTGTGAGGGCTGGTTACTGAGTAAATCTGCCAAGATGTGCTATTGCCACTGTCTAAAGATGCCAATTCACAAGACTCCTAGGATGTGTGGATGTGGAAAGATTTGTCTTGAGGAGGTTCGTTCACACTATACACTACTAGAAGAAGAATGGGAACTCCCCCTAGGGTGTCTTACATTGTGGACTCAGCTACATGAGTAAAAAACCAGCATTTTGGATGCATTATAAACATGCAACAGTAGATGGTGCTGGAGAGCAAAAAAAAAAAAAAAATTCTTTGCAATTTCCCGTAGTGTTCCCCCCCCCTTTTGTTATAATGATTTAATTTCTGACTTATTTATAGAGGGGGTTTTCCTGTGTGCAGATCCACGCTAGGTCTGCAACCAAAGTTCCTAACACACTTGCAGTACATCAGGGCATGTATTATGTCTGGCAAACTGTGAGGTGTTTGACAGACTTGACAAACCCCAAGTTTAGGAGGTGCAAAGATTAGGGCAAAGGGTACAAATTTCCCAGACACTTGGTAGAGTGCAATATTTAACCTGGTGTACCACATATAGTTTGGGAAAGAGGAACGACATTATGCCCCTGTACTATTCTATATTTACCATCTCTACCACTTCCCCATAGCTTCACACTGCCAACCTAGGTGAAGCCATCGATGCACCAGATTGATCTGATCTCTAGTCCTGTGTCTCGATCAAAAATCGAGCATGTTGTTTTCTTTTCCAACAATCTGAGGAATTGGCAGACTTGGCATGCATGCATTCCAGCTAATCAGTGTACACAATCATTATGTTGGAAGTGGGTATCATAAACACACTGCCTGCACTTAATAAGGAATAAAGCCGATCCTGGAATTTCAGCATATATTAATTTTTCTTTTCCACGTTACCTTGACCCATTAATCTAAGGAAGGGGTTTCTTTTATTCCATCTCTCCCCCCCCCCCCAGGACCTGTCCAAACCATTCTAAAACTGATTATTGCTTTATCCCACTGAAGATCATAATTAAAATAATCACTCCTCCATGTTCAGCATCATCAGGCAGGAATGACACAATTTACTTCAGGTTTTTTTCAGTCTCTTTCCAGCTCTGTGATTCTACGCTATACTGTAGATTAATCTCAGGAATCAGATGTTATTAATAAGTGCTTGTGCTTCACTTTTGAGGTTTCCTGTATGATTTCACATGGAACCCTTGATTGATTTATAATGTGGTAACACACAGCCATTTATTAACCTGTTTCTACTGCCAACTAGCGATAGGGGCTTTGTGACATAAAGTATTCTCTACAAATATTTTTCTAATAAAAATAATGAAAAAAACATTTTTCATATAGAACAGATCCTTTTTCTAAAAAAAAAAGGTGAAAGTTGAGTCGATTTATGAAAAAAAATTGACATTTTATATTATTAAAAGCAGTCACATGCAGTCTAGGATGTTAAGAACATTTGTTATTGTCTTAATGGAAGCAAGAAAACATATAGAGGCGCTGATCTGATAGCCATTCAAATCATACACACCAAGGGAGAATCTTTTAATGTGGGCATGTGAAAACTTAAATACAAAAATTCTGAAATGAAACAAAGCATACCTGATTATTTTATTTCAATAAATAAATACAGTGAGAAATTTTCATTTGAAGAAAAACTCTAATAATAAGCTAGGATTTGCCATTTTTGTTCATGTTTTTCATGGTAACATTTTTACGGCATTTATTTGTTCTGTTGAAGTATTTATATACCACCGGATGTATAGTAAAAGCATAATTGACAAAACAAGGGAAGGTAGAAGAGCAGTAATAACCTCAATATACAATAACCACTAGTACAACACTTTTGAAATGATACTGCTCAGTGCAGGAAAACCACCACCAATGGAATTTCGTCTAGAATAAGGTTACCAGACTTTTTTCAATGAATCCGGAGACACTTCATTGAAATGAGTTGGAATGATAGGATTTTGTCAGGGGACTGATCAGTAAATCTGGGGACTATCCCTGGGAAATGGAGACGTCTGCTAACCTTATTCTAGAACCTTGGTGCCACTGCAGAAAAGGCCATGTCACAGTTCATTCCATGCTGTACCTCAAATGGTGAAGGGGCCTGAAGCCCAGCTTTCAAATATCATGTAGGGCAATCCTACCCTAATCAGAACTAAGTCCCATTCTGTTCCATGGTGCTTACTCCCAGAAGTGTGCCATTTTGTTGACTTGGAAGAATCAGCTATATCAGTGCAAGGAAGAATAATGAAATCTAAGCCCACTGGGTAGACACTCTTTCGACTTCCACAAGGGATTCTGCCTACAGTGACATCCATGCGATATCTGTTGTGCATATAGAACGCTGCCTCTTGGTGAGTCAGACCATTGGTCCATCTATGAAAGCTTAGAGAGCTGCTGCCAATCTGAGAGAGGCCTCAGCCCAGTATACCTGAAAGAGAAACTCCACCCCCATCATTCTGCCCAGACACTGAGGTCCAGCTCCTAGGGCCTTCTGGCAGTTCCCTCACTGCGAGAAGCCAAGTTACAGGGAACCAGGCAGAGGGCCTCTTCAGTAGTGGCACCCTCCCTGTGGAATGCCCTCCCATCAGATGTCAAGGAAATAAACAACTATCTGACTTTTAGACGACATCTGAAGGCAGCCCTGTTTAGGGAAGTTTTTTATGTTTTAGCGTGTTTTTAATATTCTGTTGGAAGCCGCCCAGAGTGGCTGGGGAGGCCCGGCCAGATGGGTGGGGTATAAGCAATAAATAACAACAACAACAACAACAACAACAACAATTTCCAGCCCCGCCACCAAGTTACAGTCTTTTCTGAGCCACTTTGTATAAAGTTGACTTGCACCTTGTGCTGGGGTCGTGCAATTTAAGCTGGCTGGCTGCCAAGCACATAAAGCTGTGATCACACAAGTTAAATGTGCACCAATTGTGAGTTGGCTGTAAGTTAGTGGTGAGGAGGAACATAGGGTATGAAGTGGACCATTGCTTTTCCATTATTGCAGAACAGCAACAGACCACCCACATCATCAAACACTGCTGTTGTTTGATTGCACCCATTCTTGTCCACATCTCTCGATGGCGCGTGATGAGATGTTCCTGGATTGAGCTTCCCTATTCCTTCCATGTAACTAATTATGTTCGTTGAGCATGAGCGCAGGTGTTTGGCAGACCTGCATGTACTGCTTCTTTTAAAAGTACATTAGCATTTCAGAACCTTGAATATCTCTCCTACTGTGCTTTCCTTTCTAAACCAAACTTCCCTTTCTAATCCTGTTGGTCCTCCTAGAAAATTGCCTTAGATAAACAGAAAGCGAAGGTACGTTTCAGTTTGCTGCAAAAAGACATTCGTTTCCTATGGAGATATACGCGCTGTAATTTGCATTGCACAATGGAATGCATAAGGTGACACTTGTAAAAATGTAACTAGCAGACTCCTCCTTGTATTAAAGATCAGGGCTGCTTATTACAGTAGCTCATTAGAAAGAGATACTAGAATTCAGGAGCATATCCATTTTTATTTATTTTTAATGGAAAACAACATAATGTGGGGAGTTCCTGAGGAAAGAGCTCTACAACACAATTGCTTGTACAGATAAAAGCAAAAGCATGGATGGCAGTAATGATGGATTGAAACAATATGGCCTTGGTGTGATTTGGCGAGGAACAACTAGAAGAGAGAAGGTGAAGAAAGTCACTACCGGCATAACAAAACCACAATCACCTAAACCTGACAGCTAAAATTACAGACACAAACATTGCTGTTTTTGTGTGTGCGTGTGTTGCTGTTCCAGATCTTATTAAAACTGGTTTTTTTCCACGTTATCAGAAAATAAGTGGATGAAAAGAAGAAAAGCACAGGATAATTTCAAAAGGATGGCGATACCATGGAGATGTCCCATTAAAAATCCATTAAGAAATTGGGGGAAATGCTGTAACACGTTCATCTGGAAACACCCAATGTTACCTGCTTTCTTCCACTGGAAATGTTAGAATAGCTAAGTTTGTCACTACCCAGTTACTTGAATTAAGGCACACCTTAAGTTTTGTTCAGATGTTCTAAACAATAAACTTCTAAAACGCAACTGTTAAACATAATGAGAACTGAAAGTTTTGGTGCCTCACAATCTAAGAGGAATTTTTGTAAGGGATGTATTTGGACCCCCACAGCTAATATATGACCTCCTCTCCTATGTCCCACTGTGAGTATTAAAATTATGATTAAACATGCAACCTGCTTCTAAGCCTTTGGGACATGACAGGATACAGAGACCTATAGCCAAGAATTTTTCTGATTCTGCATGAAGGTATGTGTCATCATACAAACCCTTAGGCCTTCTTTGAGGTTTCCAACCCCTTGCATTTCCCTACTGCCTGTTTGTTCCTCTCCCAATAGGATTCTGACTCAAATTCTGATTCCTGTGTCTCCCTGCAGTATTCAAACAATCCTCTCCCTAGACACTTTCTTGACTTTTTCCTATTTGGTTCCTCAGTTCTCCTGACTTCCATCTCTTCAGTTCTATTACTTTGTTCGTCCACCTTTGGGTTCCTGTGAGATTAAAAAAAACCAAATATTTCACAGCCACTGTAGTGATTTTGAATATCCTACAACTGACCTTTTTCCTTCACCAGGAAATTTTTTAATGCACAGCCTGTGACAGCGCCACCATTAAGGCAATGACTGGTGGGTGGGTGCTCACAGAAAGGCAACTGGTGCCTCTTCTACAGTAGCATAAAATAATATGAGGTGTGACTGGAAAGTTTGGTCCATGGTCACAGAAATCAGACAGCGAGAAATATTTGAACATACAATTGGCATCAGAAACCCACAAAATGCTCACAATTGTGTATGGAGATGAAGCTGTAACTCAAAAGACAGTGTATGTTTAAACGTTTCTGTGAAGGGCGGAAAACCATCGACAATGACCCTTGGTCTGGCAGACCGTCAACAGAGTATGTGAGTTATTGATGTGGGATAGGCGTTTGTCTGCCCAAATGATGGTGGAAGAATTGCATATTCCATGTGAAACCATTACTGAAGTTACTGAGTTGTCCCACCCTCCGTATTCTCCCAATCTGGCCCCACCAGATTTCTTTATTTTTCCAAAACTAAAATCTGCACTGAAAGGGCACAGATTTTCCAACATTTCACATGCCCAAGCTGCTGTGACGAGGGAACGGAAAGCAGTATGAAAAGAGGACTTCTCCAGAAGTTTCCAACAGTTCTACAAATGTTGTCAGTGGTGCATTGTATCAGAGGGGACCTACTTTGAAGGCCTGTAAGGCATGTATGTTCGAATATTTCTCGCTGTCCGATTTCTGCGACCGAACTTTTCAGTCACACCTTGTAATTCCTCAAAGTGAGGTGAACAATGCTGGTTTCATTAAGAAGATTGTGATAATCTTTAACCCCCCCCCCCAAAAAAAACCCACCACAACAACAACACCCACAACACCACTAGGACAACACATCTAAGATCAAAGAGCAAAGTTTCTGGTGTGAGCCACTGGACTTCCTAATTCTTTGACCATTTTATAGCACAAATGAACAACCTTCAGGTAAGTCTCTTGTGAACCCAGTAGGTTACACTCAACTCTACCTGCCTTAGACTAAGAACCATCAATTTCCATGGCAGATTTTCAAACAATTTTATTAGGCTTTTGATTAGGCCCCTTATGAGTAAGCCCACTTCTCTGTTTGCTGTCTCTTCCATCTCCAGATGTTTATGATATTAATGATTTTTTTTCTAGCAACAACATAACACAAAACCTGGTAATATGGGATAAACACCAACTGAGCACAGCAGTAATAGCTAAACAGTCTTACAAAAACAGTTTGCCAGGAGCAGATAGCCATAGGTAAGCTGAGTGGCCATGCGGCTTTATAGTAAACATTTGCAGCGGCAAAACAAAGACACTGTCGCAGGCAGGAATCATCTCTCTGTAGCCCTCACACTTCTTGAGTTTTAATCATGGAATGGAAGCACCACTGCAAATCTGGCGGAGAGTCAAGTTTTTATAGGCAGGATTTTGTTGTGCTGTACATGAGTAATAATGTGATACAGCTGGCAGGCAGCATGTTGCTGCTGATAGTACAAAGGAAGAAGATTCTGAGAAGGCAACAAAGAAGAAGATTTTGGAAACCCATCTATCACATCCTGGAGGTTTTCAAAGGAAGGAGAGAAGCCACGGTTGAGCCTCATTCCACAATACTTCACAACAGAGACTGAAATTTAGAGCTGTGGTAATAACAAAACATTTGCTAACGTCCCCCCCACAGAAGGTCACTCTGTGCCATGTTATGCTAATTTGATATTGATAAAAGTATACCTAAGAAAGACTGTTGTGTTTTTTTTTGACTGTTGGGGGGGGGGGAATTGCTGTGTTAATGTTATCTCCTCTTTTGCAAAATAAACCTAGATCCTTAATCTGTTTTCTCTTTCCCGGACCATGACTTTGAGAACAGCAGAGGCAGCTGGGAGGAAAGTTCAGGGATAGTTTTGTTTTGTTTTCAATAATTTTATAAGTTGTGTGTCTGTGTTTCTTAATTTAAACTTTTTGCATCGTTCTGTATGATTTGTGGCATTTTATGCATTGTGATTTGCTGCTATTTTTATCGATTATAAATGAGTAATTCTTTATTGTAATTGATAAGTGTAAACTGTCTAATTATTACTTGCTGATGTTTAATTTTAGTGTTTACTGTTGTATTCTAATGCATTGTTGCATATTGCTTTATTTGGTTATAAGTTGTTTATTTTAAAGTTATTGTGACTTTTTATATAGCAGGGGTGGCCAGCCCCCAAGAGACTGCGATATACTCACAGTTATAAACTGGAACTGATCTACCCCCTTTTTGGGGTTCAGGTCAAAGTTGTGGGTTTTTTAGGGAGGAGGAAAGCCCATTTTTTGGGGTGCTGGGCAAAAATGTCAAGCTTTTTTTAGGGGAGCCAAAGTTGTTGAGCTTCTTTGTGGGGAGACAGTGATCTACCAGTGATCTACCACAGCCGTCCAGTGGTCTACCGGTAGATCACGATCTACCTGTTGGACATGCCTGTTATATAGGATCTAATTGTTACTATTAATGTTTGATGTTTTATTATTTAATTTTGTGTGTTGGAAGCCGCCCAGAGTGGCTGGGGCAACCCAGCCAAATGGGCGGGGTATAAATAAAATACTACTACTACTACTACTACTACTACTACTACTACTACTACTAAGGGCCACCCTGGATAACACTGATGATACCACACACAGCATCCATGACAAATTGACTGTAACTCATTAAATGTGGAAGTTGTTGCAATATGGTGAGCCACCACATGGATTGCTGAGTGTCACCTCGCTAATGCAATCATTTGCAGTGGTGTGATGAAAATATGCTCAATACACGCAGCATTGTATCCAATAAGCTAAGGACTCCCACCTTGTCCTATTTTAGGGATGTCTAACAGGTCGATTGTGATCACTGCCAGTTTTTTTTAGTGGGATTAGATCGCAGTCTCTTGGAAGTTAGACACCCCTGTCCTGTTTTATTAAGCATCACTGAATAATGCTCTATTTACCTTCTTACCAATCAACTGCTGCCTTTATGCAGACTATTGTCAACAGAGTAATCAGCATAAATGTTGTGAATAGCTTCAGCAGCACTCAAATGCGATTTCAAAACTGCGTGGAAATTGTACGATATTGCATTATGAGTTGCCAAACAAAGCCTAGGCTTGCTTGATCCACTTACCCTATGATGTTTCAAGGTATGATTGACTCAGATGCAAGATGATTTACTGATATTAATTCAAAACAGATGGTTGTGATTGTAGCCATCTATGGATATGAATCAGATCTACGCATAAAAAACAGGGATTTCCAGCCAAGGTAGAATAACTGCCTGCTTTGATCCCACAAGCCTGTTGTTGAAGGATGTGCCATCTCTAATCCAGCTCTGAGTTGGATTAATTTTCAGAAATAAAAAATACAGCTTCCAGGTCATGAACAGACCATGCTATTTATTTGTTGGCATTTTTATACCTAGCAGGCTGATGTACAAAGAAGCGAGTTGCATGAGAATTGGCATTCAAAGAGAATCTCCGTATTCCCAGTTGCACGCCCCATAAAATGGTCGGGAGCAGGACAGACTTTCAAATAAGGATGCAAAAATCAGGTTTTCTAGATTTTCACAGACTTACCTTGCCTGAGATTTCAAGTTCGTTTGGATTTAATGAGGGTATATTAAACAATATCTGTTATTCTATACCGCTATCCTCTCGCTGGATGTCCAAATAGCGTACTCTCTCAGCTAGATCACCCTTAAAATGGCTAGTGAATCAAAAGGCAAAACTTGTGTCGCCTATTTTTAGAGCCAATGCCCTCAATACTGTACAGAAGAATAAGATCTGGAAATCACATTTTAAAAAAACTCAAAAAAATGAAACAACCCTAAAAGCCTGCAACCAAAGAACTGTCTGATTAGTCCAAGACATTATGTGAAATTCTGATGAAGCCAGCATTTCTTTATGTAGACAAATGTCACGTATAGCCCTTAAGGTATCACTTGTGCTCTTATCAATGAATTCTCCCCAAGTCTGTCACTTTTGGCTGGTCCTTGGTAGCCAGCAGGAACCTGTTCTCCCCAATTTGCAAAAGCAGAGCTTTGTCCCTGAGGTCAGCAGGAGATACTTGGACAATACTAAGAAAGATCTCAATGCTTCTTAAGTGTCTTCAAGTCTCAGCGTGACATATGGGTCTGCCTTGGACAGACTCCACCAGGAATAATGTGTCCAGTTCTGGGCACCATGTTTTATGAAGGATGTTGAGAAGCTGGAAATTGTGCAGGGGAGGGAGACCAAGATGATCACGGGTCTAGAAACCAAGTCATATGAGGAACGGTTGAGGGAGCTGGGTATGTTTAGCCTGCATAAGGGGCAACAGAGGGGATATGATTGTTGTTGTTGTTTAGTCGTTTAGTCGTGTCCGACTCTTCGTGACCCCATGGACCAGAGCACGCCAGGCACTTCTGTCCTCCACTGCCTCCCGCAGTTTGATCAAACTCATGCTAGTAGCTTCAAGAACACCATCCAACCATCTCATTCTCTGTCGTCCCCTTCTCCTTGTGCCCTCCATCTTTCCCAACATCAGGGTCTTTTCCAGGGAGTCTTCTCTTCTCATGAGGTGGCCAAAGTATTGGAGCCTCAGCTTCACGATCTGTCCTTCCAGTGAGCGCTCAGGGCTGATTTCCTTCAGAATGGAGAGGTTTGATCTTCTTGCAGTCCATGGGACTCTCAAGAGTCTCCTCCAGCACCATAATTCAAAAGCATCAATTCTTCGGCGATCAGCCTTCTTTATGGTCCAGCTCTCACTTCCATACATCACTACTGGGAAAACCATGGCTTTTACTATACGGACCTTTGTTGGCAAGGTGATGTCTCTGCTTTTTAAGATGTTGTCTAGGTTTGCCATCGCCTTTCTCCCAAGGAGCAGGCGTCTTTTAATTTCGTGAGTGCTGTCACAATCTGCACTGATCATGGAGCCCAAGAAAGTAAAATCTCTCACTGCCTCCATTTCTTCCCCATCTATTTGCCAGGAGGTGATGGGCCCAGTGGCCATGATCTTCGTTTTTTTGATGTTGAGCTTCAGACCATATTTTGCGCTCTCCTCTTTCACCCTCATTAAAAGGTTCTTTAATTCCTCTTCACTTTCTGCCATCAAGGTTGTGTCATCTGCATATCTGAGGTTGTTGATATAACAGCATCATCTTTTAAAATTTTAAACAGTTCAGCTGGAATACCATCACTTCCACTGGCCTTGTTATTTGCAGTGCTTTCTAAGGCCCATTTGACTTCACTCTCCAGGATGTCTGGCTCAAGGTCTTCAAATATCTCAAGGGCTGTCACATGGAAGATGGAGCAAGCTTGTTTTCTCCTGCTCTGTAGGCCAGGACTTGAACCAATGGCTTCATGTCCCAAGAACTAAACATCAGGAAGAATTTTCTGACAATAAGAGCTGTCTCGCTGTCTCAGTCTCACTCAGGAGGTGGTGGATTCTTCTTCCTTGGAGGTTTCTAAGCAGATGTTGGATGGCTATCTGCCATGGATGTTTTAGTTGAGATTCTTGCATGGTGGTGGAGGTGGTGGTGGTGGTGGTGGGTGTTTCTGCAATTCTATGATTCTTACCCCTGCTCTCATCTCAGCTTGGGAGGAAATAAAGGGCTTTCCAAGATTTGATGGTACAGTGGTACCTCAGGTTAAGAACTTAATTCGTTCCGGAGGTCCGTTCTTAACCTGAAACTGTTCTTAACCTGAAGCACCACTTTAGCTAATGGGGCCTCCCGCTGCCGCCGCTGCACAATTTCTGTTCTCATCCTGAAGCAAAGTTCTTATCCCAAGGTACTATTTCTGGGTTAGTGGAGTCTGTAACCTGAAGCATCTGTAACCCAAGGTAGCACTGTACTGAGCTTTTCTCTTTACAGAGAAAAAAAGTAGCTCACCTGTGGTGAGTGCATTTGTGTGGTAGTTTGCATTACAACTTTTAAAACTAAAAAGGTCCTAACTTTCCCAGCTAAGAAATGAGAAAATAAGTTTTTTCAGCACTGCACGCTTTAATTGTCCACTTATAAACATCGTTTGCAAAGGAGATGGAAACCTAACAAACAGAAAATAATGCTTTTCCATAATACAGTATATTCCATCTCAGAAGCAAAGGTTATTTGACTGTCATGATGAAGATGATGATGCAATGAACAATGCTGGGAACCCTGTACCAACAATTATAACAAAATCAAAAGCTCCGGCATAAACACACTCACACAAGGCTTGCTTTTTTGTCTCATAGAAGTGCTATTGGATTTATGAGCCTTCCTAGCCAACAGACGCTAGGTGGCAATGTTCTCACAGCTCTTTAAAGGAAAATACCAACCAAGTTTCTTGCAACAACTTCTCCAGTAGCTTGCCGTGATCGTATAGTGGTTAGTACTCTGCGTTGTGGCCGCAGCAACCTCGGTTCGAATCCGAGTCACGGCAGAAGGGAAGAAAATTTATTTGCTCTTAAAAAATAATAACAATTCATACGCTGCCAGCATCAATAAGTTCCATACAAAAAGACCATATATGTGTGTAGGGCTAGTTTCTGATGCACTACATTCTAGACATAGCACAAAATTAATGTTTTCTGTGTTTTGCATGCCAAATAGAAAGCACTAGAGATGCAGAAAGGCCCACAGATTTTGCATGGAGGGCATATCTATCCCAACAAACCTCAAAATTCTTGTATTAGAACATTTTTTTTTAAAATGCACACACAAGTAAACTCCCCAATTCTTCCAGATTTCAAGTACTTCTGAAAGTATAATGTCAGTTTGTATGCATTCACCTATTCTATCTCATTCAACTGGTGTGTGTTATTTAAAACTATGTCTTTATTTTATTTATTCAAATATTGAGGTGGGGGAATTAAAATATACACAGACATGGAGGAGGATTAAGATTTACAGATGATAAACATGAATATAGTCCTCTGAGTTAAAAGATTGGATTCTAAAGTGATTTTATATTATATTTTTATTGTATTTTAATATTTTGTTGGAAGCTGCCCAGAGTGGCTGGGGAAACCTGGCCAGATGGGTGGGGTATAAATAAATTATTATTAATTGCAATTATTATTTACTATAAAGCTAAATTTTGAGAGTGTCAAAGTATAAACATACTATAATCAATGAATAGCAATTAGATCAAAAGCATGCATGGAATAGAACTACTGTATTCAACATTATACAAGTATCAGTCCTCATGCTAAAGCTATTTTTCACAATTGTTTTAAAAGAGCAGGCTTTGAGTGATACAGTATTGCAAAGCACTTGATTTTAGGCTTTTAAAAAACATGCACATTCCTTTCTGCCGTGACTCGGATTCGAACCGAGGTTGCTGCGGCCACAACGCAGAGTACTAACCACTATACGATCACGGCAAGCTACGCAGGAACTGAAAGTCGCGTTGCTTTTCCCCCCTTCTAAACTAGATGATGACATCTGTACAAATGGCACCACCTACTGGCTAATATACAGATTTAAGAGTTGTCTCGTTGCAGCTTGAAAGAAATGCAACTCACCCCAGTGAAAACAACTGAAAACCATCCAGACTTTTCAAATACAATTTCCCCATGTACCCTTTTTGTGTGTGCATAGACCAATGCAGCCATATTCTAATGGCTCCACCAGACAGAAGCTTCTAACAAAGGATTTTCTTTTCTGCAGCAAAGATAGACGAGAGATTAAAGTTTGCAGCCAGATACCCTTCCATTTGAAAGAAACCCTTCCATTTGAAAGAATGTAGGGTTTGTTCAATACTGTAAAAGGAATTGCCCATTGTGTGTGTGTATATAAATATATATGTGTGTGTGTGTATAGGCACATACAAAACATGGAATGAATTATAGAAGGAAGAGTTCCTTCCCCCTGAGTGGCATTATAAATAATAATAAAATGGAGACAAAACTCTTACAGCCTGGTGGTTTTAGAATAGCCACGTCACAAGGAATAAAATGACTTGATCCTTGGGGAGACGGGGGTTTGGTTAAATAACATTGTTCCTTTTAATTTAAAATTTGTTTTGCAATACTATATTATTAATAGCATAGCATAACCATAATGCAGAATTATTTTATAAAATAAAAATATAGCACCGTACTAAAAATCTCCATGCCGTGCTCTCAGAAGTCAACAGTCCTTTCATGTCGCACTTCAAAAAGCAACCTTTTTCAACATAAAAGGGCAGCAAATGAAAAATAAAATTAAAAGATACAGGTTTGGTAGAATGCATGGGAGCAATGAAGAAAGCACCCTAGGTTTTCTTCCTTTGTTTCTCGCATGTAACCCTGGAAAGAAAATGATACCACATTCCCTGAAGGACAACCTCAGCAGTTTCCACCACACAAAACATTGTTGTGTGTTCCCTGTACCTCAAGAGACAACACAACTGGATTCTGTTTCTAAGGATGATGGAACACTTGAGATTTGTGGTGTCTCTGTAATATTTGTTTGATTTATAAACGTACAAGCAGAATATACTGAGAAGGTTCCTATCACTTATCCCACACAATGAAGATGCATAGGCTTCAGCAGGAAGTCAAATCAAAGCTCTTTCTGCCTCTTTAGCTCCATATTGTCGATATTCCAACTGTTTCTTTCTCCCTTTCCCACTGCCTAGAGCAGGCATGTTCAAAGTCCATTTTGGGGCCCCGATCCAGCCCACCGGTCGGTTTAATCCGGCCCCTGTGGTAGTTTATTCCCTGGGGTAAAATCCTAAAAAAAGTTCAACCTCAACAACTTCAATCCTAAAAATGTTGGCCCTTTGGTCAGCCCTCACGCATGTTCACTTCATCAAATCTGGCCCTCCTTGAAAAAAGTTTAGACACCCCTGGCCTGGAGAAATCCTTACCCAAATGACAAAGAGCATTATATTCTATAATCTGGAGAGGGGTGCCCAGCTATCAGGAGAACACCTGCCATTAGCTTCCGCTACTGAAACATCAAGTGATCAGAAGGCACTTTTTATCATATGTGGTGGAAGTGTAAAGCAATCAAAAATTATTGGGAAATGATTTACAATGAAATGAAAAAGATGTTTAAGACCACATTTGCTAAAAAAAAACAACCCCAGAAGAGTTTTTTGTTAGGTATTACAGGACAGGACTTGCCAGAAGAAGAGAAGAAGTTATTAATGTATGCCACAACAGCGGCCAGGATTTTGCTAGCCCAAAAATGGAAGGACGACAAGATACCAATGGCAGAAGAATGGCAAGCAAAACTCATGGAATATGCTGAAATGGCGAAGCTTACAGGGAAACTTAAGGACAGAGACAAGAGAGAGTTTAAAAAAGACTGGGAACCGTTTATGATGTATTTACTGTAAAGAAGTGGACCCACTAGCAGGGTTTGAGTAAACACTTACAGAAGAAATCAACTGTAAAAGTTAAGGAGCAGTAATTGGGAAAATAATAAAATGTAAGATGGGATTTGAAATATATGGTATAAAAATGATAAGGATATGAGAACATGTAGTCAAAAGAATTTAAAATTAAGGTAATTTTTTAAAAAAATTAAGGTAAAATTAAGGTAAAACAAAATTAGCAGAAGATGTGAATAACTAAAGAACCAGAAGAGGAGGTTGAGGGAAGTCATGGGAGTGGGGGAAGGAGGAGATTTGAATTTATACATTTTTTTCTTGTGTTGATTTTATATTGAATATAAAATTGTAAAACTCAATTTAAAAAACTATTAAAAAAAGAAAAAGAAACATCAAGTGATCATCTCAGACTACAAGCTATCAGACTAACAAGACGATGGCCCAGCCACCGTCCTAAATTAATATGAAAGGATATGGGAAAGGAAACTGCCACGCTCCCTTGTTGATACATAGCAACATTTTGCATTATCTAAAATTGGAAAAGCGCATCATCGTTATCCATAGATAACAACATAGCACCCTTTCATTATGTTACACAAGCCTCAGGAATTATAGCAATCATGGCTTCTCTTTTATAAGTTCTGATAGCAATGTGTCAGTATTCCTAATAAGAATTCTACATATGTTTCAAGGGAGAAAATGGGCCCTTGTAGAATAAAGAATTATGCAGAGTAGATGTCAAATGGTGCCAGGAAACATGCTAAATATCTCACAAAGATTCCAACAGAGACAATTCTTGGTATAACAAAATGGATTTGCACTCATTAGGCAACTGTAATGAAATGAAACCATACCATTTTATTAAAACAAACTATACCCTTCAATTTTCTTTAGTGTAGCATCAATCACGCGAGAACATCAAACAATGGCACAGCAATTAAGGCTATTTTGATAACTGCTATATCTTGAGATCACAGCTGAAGGTATAAATTTTGCAGTTGGAGTTTGCAGCGCAGTCAGACACATTTCACCCCAGCTAATTACAGCCCACAGTTAAATATGTTGTACAAGCAGGGTTGTCAGTCATAATACATCACAGAGACAATATTTGGAGGTATCATACAACAGGAGTGAGGCTGAGCTCCACTACAGATTGTGCATGCTCCAGTTTGGCATGTTCACCATTTTGGCATGTAAAGCAGTATATAAATTTAACAACAACAACATCATAAATGGAACTAACACTTAAAGCTTGGATCCGAGACTAATATACAAAATAATGAAATGGACTGCATTGCCAGGACTGCCCAGTTATGTTTTGTACAAAGATGGAAGAAGTAAAAGACATAAACACAGAAGGGGAAAAACTGCTAAATCCCACCAGATAATTTTGCCCAGCACCTGCCCCAAGAGCAAAACATTCATTAAAACCTAGCATTTCTCCCATACATAGCACAACACTGGCAATGGTTTTCCATTCCTGATTCAGTTTTGAGACAATAACCCTTGATCTCAATGTATGCTTACCATAGGAACCAAATCTAGGGTCTGAGGTCCCTTTGGCTCCCCCAATAAAATATTTGAGGGGGCCACCCCCAAGTTGATGGGCATTGCCATTCAAATGGTGTGCATGTGCCATGTCTTGCGATTGATTATAGAGTCAATGGGGCTTATTACCTGAGCTTTCAATCCTACATCTACTCACTTGAGAGTAGCTGTGGAGGGGAAATGCTTTCAACCGGATTTGGGTTGCTAAAATAGTTGCTTTTTGGTTTGAAGGTTTTCTCTAACAGGAGAGTCAAAAGTTAACGGAAATAAAGCAAAAGTAAAAGGGGATGCTTTGCTCAGGAAATGTACAAGGGGATACTGTGAAGAGAAGGGTCAAAGTTCCATCATAAGAACCTGGAAATAGAAAATTAACCAGGATTCTACTCCCCCTGATTAGCTGCAAGGTTGGGAGGGGTTATTAAAAATATAGTCTAGGTCAAGTCAGAAAATAGGGTAGTGAATTGGAAGGCGATGGTGTCGCCTTCTGGAGATGAAGAGCTTCAAAAAAGAGAAAAAGGGACTGCAACCTTAGGGCCTGGGAGAAGGACAGTTCTCTTGCACTGCCAATGGCCCTCAATGGCCCTGTTTTGTTCCTTAATGGTCCTAGCCTGGCTTGATCATTTTGCTAGCCCAGGAATTCCTCTGCAGCTGGTATTTCTCCCTTCGCATCCCAAATAATCAAGATCCTACCAATAATTAATTTCTAGGGTTTAGGGGGTTCGCCCTATAATAATATTTTGAAGTAAATATACTCAAGAAAGCCCTGCTTGACCAATTGTGCTGACCGACGGTGCAGACCCAACTTTGCCACAAACCATATGTGTGAGAGTGGCTGTCACTAAGCGGAGACAAACAAATAAGTCATAGCCTTTCAACACTTCCTTGGTGCCACCAGACCTGGTGTGCTGCTTGGGCAGTGCTTTTCAATAGAGGCGCCATGAATAATGTAAATGTTACATCAAGTTGCACTTAAGGAGAGTGTCTCTTACACACACCCGATACAGTGTTCAGTGTGAGAGCAATAAAGGCATTGGTCTTGCTTCACTTTTACTGGTACAGGACAGATGCATTTCCAAAGTTCA
Organism: Podarcis liolepis; assembly: GCF_965112155.1. NCBI lineage: Eukaryota > Metazoa > Chordata > Lepidosauria > Squamata > Lacertidae > Podarcis > Podarcis liolepis. The sequence goes on from NC_139571.1 coordinate 25,748,633, forward strand.
TGTCAGCAAGAGGATCTGTGTTCAAAGAGCAAGGAGCCATGGGGGTCCTGCTTTCTCTGCACAAGTTGGGCTCTTTTTTTTTTACCATGTGACTAAATAGTAAGAAAACAATATGTGTAAATCTACCAGGATGCTCACCACGGTATTGTTACAGATTTGGGGAGGGCATCTCTCAGCCTAACTTACCTCACAAGGTTGTTGTGTTCCGGAAGTACCGGAATGGGTTACTTCCGGGTTTTGGCGCTCGCGCATGCGCAGAAACACTAAATCACGCTTTGCGCATGCACAGAAGTGCCGAATCGCAACCCGCGTGTGCACAGACGCGGTGCTTCGGGTTGTGAATATGCCTCCTGCACGGATCATGTTCGCAACCCGAGTGTCCACTGTATTCCTATTTCACACATGGCAGTTGAATCTGAGTTATATGACTAGTTCAGAATAACCACATCCTCACTAATGTCTGGTTACGTATTTTTTTTAGTTCACCTCCCAGATCCCAAGCTATAGATTAGAGGACTCCACCAATCCATGTCCCCTCCTATCTCGCCTGTAATGTGTAGCTGGAAGACTGCATTGTCTTCTGGTCCATTTTTAAAGCTGAATTTTAAAGCTCACCAGTGAAGCCCTGCACCATTTGAAATCTGATGCCCAATTGCACATCAACCGGCCTGAGCCTATCAGAGACTCTTCTCATCATCCTGAGGCGAGGCAAGTGAAAAGCCTTTTTAGTGGTGGCACCCTCTGCCTAAGGAGTCTCCCTTGGTGCCTACTCTGCTATTTATTTTAGCACCAGGGAAATAATGTTTTTGTTCCCCCGGGCTTCTGCGTTTTAACAAGTTCTGACGCTTGCTTTCATTTAGTTATTAGAATTGCTCTCATTTTGCATCACTGTGCTGATTTTACTATTTGCATTTTGTTTCAAACCACATATAAATGTACTAGATAACTAACTAAATCATAGCATAGTGTGACGCCCTTGTATTAGTGATTCCCTCTGCCCTGCTTGGCTTCATTGGCTGCAAATCTGCATGGGGGAAAATGCTACTGTGATGATGTCACACGTCACATGGTTTTTCACACCTCTCCTTCGGAAGCACACTTTGGAAGAATCCCACGAGCCTGCCATCAACATAGAGTTTGGGTTTCGGTTCTTACTTTGAAGACAAAAAAGTATTTGGCTGCATTGCATTCAGTTAGATAATTTCTTGGAATGTGGTCAACTCTGAACAAACATTTTGGTTGGTTTTTAATATTGTACGACAAGCAACCTTCAGTTAACTAACCAGTACTAGATACAAAAGGATTTATCTTCCACTGCACGATGATGTCCCTTTAATAACTTGCAGCAACATAAGTGCTTACCTCCTAATAGGTTTTCAGCTTAAGATCTAATCATCCACTCTTGAATTAAGATGCTTGAATGAAGCCAACTCATTTGGAACTAAGCATGTTAATGTCAGAGACATATGGTATCGAGACTGAATTACAAAGGATCTCTTCTGAGCCACCTATTATGGAAGCAGGACTTAAGACCCAGCATTATTATTAGTTTAGTCATTTATTCGCTAGCAATAATTGAGAGTAAGACCTCCTTAAGAAAGTGGAAATAGTCTAATAATTGCAAGCTGGGATATTAATGTACTTCCCTGTTCATTCATTCAGTTTCACCCCCAATGTAATTTATGCCTCATATTCATCTGTAAACCACCTCTTTTTAAAAAAACGGAAATGTTTTTTTAAAAATAGTTCAGACTTAGTTATCCAAAGCCCAATGTTAACAGAAATCAGCAGGTTAATGTTCCTTAACTTCTGCGAACAGCTTTGGAAAAAAACACAAAGATTGACTAAGGCAACATTTCTAGTGCCCTCAATGGCCTTCAGCTAATCGGTGACATAAAACACTCAGACAGAATCAGTAACAACATCAGTGACTTCAGCTGACAGCAGTTGTAGCCTGAAGTTATCAGTGAGCCTATCTTCTTCCAGACAGAAGTCAGCCTTTAGCCAGCATACTGGTACCCAGATCCTAAGCGCATTAATTACACGTAATGTGTTTAGATGTTAATGTTGTAAGGGCAACAAGTGTGCGTTTAACAAAACCTAACTAGCAGAAAGCAAAACAGGGATTCAGAGGGCTTGGCTGAAATTAATCTTGGAAGTTTGGGACTTTGTAAAAATACAAAAACAGTCTTAAGCCAGGATCTTGTTAATTCCATTCTCCCCAAAAGACAGGTTCAAGAAAAGAGAAGCATGTATGAATTTAAGTCTGCTATCAAACTATTTCTCATTGTACATTAATAAGATAGGACTTCTAAAATATTTTTCCCCCAAACTGTATGCCTTTGGTTCCCTCAGCTGATGACTGTTCATTCCAACAGTCCTGTGAGTGAAAAGGGAGGTACAATTTTTTACTGAATTCCCCCTTCCCTCTGCACGGCAGCGGAACAAGCCAATCGGGCTCCTGGAGCGGCACGGGTGCCCTGCGGCCAAGGGCAGGACCAGCAGCCCACGGGGGTGGGGCCAGCCACCCGTGGGGCAGGGCTAGCTGGGGCAGGACGCGCCGCGGGGCCTCTGAGGAGTCTGCCTGCCTCCTCCCACTCAGTCGCCCTACAGCTGAGGGGGAGGTGGCTGGCTGACCGTTTGGTTCAGTGTGGAGCCTGCAGGGGTGCTGAAGGCCCTGCGGTGAGGAGAAGAAGAGGAGGAGGAGTTTGGATTTGATATCCCACTCTATCACTACCCTAAGGAGTCTCAAAGCTGCTAACATTCTCCTTTCCCTTCCTCCCCCACAACAAACACTCTGTGAGGTGAGTGAGGCTGAGAGAAGTGAGACTAGCCCAAGATCACCCAGCAGCTGCATGTGGAGGAGCGGGGAAGCGAACCCGGTTCACCAGATTACGAGTCTACTGCTCTTAACCACTACACCACACTGGCTCCTGCACTGGTGAGTGCCGCCTGGTATTTTGTCACCCTCCTCAGTGGTGACACCTGGGGTGGTGCACCCCCCCCTTCCTCTGCCCCTGCCTCTGCAGTTCCCTGTGCCTCTCCAAATCTATTGCAGAGGTTTGGGGAACACTTTGAAGCAGCATGAGACGTAGCCCAGGGGACTGCAGGAAAGATGAGGAAATCGCAGAAAGCTCCTCTTCAATTTCCACTCCACTGGACCAAAGAGACAAAAAAAGTTCTTCTACATTTTTTAAAACAAGCATTGCAGAGCATCAAATTACAACTTACAGCACAATTTGAACTATTGCATTCTGTTTCCTCAAGGCAATGCGGTTCAGTAGTTTCCAAAAGGGAAAGAAAGAAAAAGGTCAAGGATATCCACTTGTGAAATCCATCCACAACTTACTTTTCTAGAGCGGACAATGAACAACCTTTGCATTCTCTGGGACTACTCTGTTTTCCAGAGAGTGATCTGGAGCCCAACAATATTTGGCTGCACAATGAGGATGACAACATCTGCAAAGGCTTCGCAGATACAGTATTCACATGTTCCAGTCTTTTATAAGGGGTTGTTGTTGTTGTTTCGGCTCAACCATGCATCATTGGGCTTGGCAAGCTGCAACCATGTTTCGTATTTATCGATAGCTATGGTTCTGGGTTTTTCATTTTTATACGGTTTTATATGCAAATAACGGTAATTGTTTTCATAGTGTTTTATTTGTGAGCCATTTAAAATGTCCGGAAGAAGAGCGCATAAATGTTTTAAAATAAATATAAATATAATTACACAGAGGTATGAACATGTTCATATCGCAGACAAAATCCACGAGGGAGACATACCATTATTCTAGGGCCACGAAGGGTGAAATCACTTCTGGCCCATGGCCTGCCAGTCATCCTTTTCACTGCTCAGAATGTAGATCAAGCACCCACAAAACAAGGTCTTGTCCATTTATATAGACAATATTAAAAGCATCACCAAAACCATCATAAAACAGCGAGCAATCCCTCAAATTCTTCATAGTAGATGTATAACCATTTTGTGACAATTGGGTTGATCCAAGAAAGACATTGGCCAACTGTGGGCTCCCCGCTCTCTCCCGGAATGGACCAACACAGCATCCTACGCTTTCTGTTTCAGAACGAAAACATTACAGAGGACAGTAAAAAGGTAGTGGTTCTGGTTAGCAAGGTTAATTCTCTGTCATGCAGGCCTCGGCTGTAAACATGCACTATTCGGTCCCCTTGAATTTAGTTGATATTGCTTCCAAGCAGTGTTAGAAACAGAGATATGAAAGCTAGAAGCTAAATGGCACCTTAAACCTAGGTTACGGAATGCCTAGGTGCACTTTTTAATAACAAGAATGAACTGCAGCTAATATATTATGTTCATTTTTCACGTGGTCTAGTTCTTCCCCTGCCCACCTCTCTAATATTCTTAAGAGGGTCTCTTCTCCAGTCTTCAGAGAGTAGCTGGAAGTTGGGAGACAGAAAAAGGTCCTCCTTTCCTTCCACTCTGCAGTTTTAATTTGAAATCTTAGGCACAGTGTTGTACCCAGAGCTCAGAAACTGCTCGTCTTAATGAAATTCCCTGTCACAAAATGAGCCTTAAAAAATGGGAGTTTCAAACACTACTTCCAAAGTAAAAATGTTTAGGGTTAAATTGGAATGAGGCAACATCTTCTGGTTACTGACAAGATTACTGGGCAATGGACTGCATACTAAATGATTCCGAAATAAATTATTTGCATGAATACATTTAGGTTTAAAATATTATACCATTCTTAAAATTCTGTTATGCTGATTAAATACCACAATTTATCAAAAGAAGGATGAAATTTCAAAGCCTTTCAGAAGTGCATAATTTGCAACAAAATACACTACAAATTATGAGCATGCTTTCTTCAATAATCTGAAAAGGATCTCAAATTCACTTCCATTATTCTGGTGCATTTTTTTTAAAAAACTGCATTTTCCACCTGCATTTCTCTTCTGCAGTGGTAAAAAGCCACCACTTGAGGGCACCTAAGCTTCTTCTGTTTCTCAAACAAAACAGGAAACGAAATGCATAAAATGAAGTTGCTTTCCTTTTAGCAAGGGAAAACAGGCACTTGGAACTCCACGGAAGAAGAAAAAAGAGATGCTAGAAGGGGTGATTTGGAACCAGTGGGGAAATGATTCTGGACCCTGTCCTTACAATAACCCTTCCCACATAAAATCACAAGAAAGTATTGCTTGCAGGCTTCCCACAGGCTTCTAGTTGACTACTGTGATGCTGGAGTTGAGGGGCACTTGGTCTGATCCAAGAGGATTGCTCTTAGAATCAGTATAAATAGTGCACAGGATATAGCTTATGAAAAAAGGAATGGATTAAAAAGCATTGCTGTTATTAGGCACTCTCATAAGCATTTGCCTTACAGAAACTAGTAAAGGAATTCTTGGATTTCAGAATTCTTGGTCTATTTATTGATTTTGCAAGTGGTTCAGTAGTTTCACCCATACACATTTGTTTATCACTTTGAGTCTTCAGTTATTTCATTCTTCATTTAAAAACAAGCTCATTCGATGCTCAGATCAGGTACAGTGGTACCTCAGGTTACATACGCTTCAGGTTACAGACTCCGCTAACCCAGAAATAGTGCTTCAGGTTAAGAACTTTTCTTCAGGATGAGAACAGAAATCGGGCTCCGGTGGCGCGGCAGCAGCAGGAGGCCCCATTAGCTAAAGTGGTGCTTCAGGTTAAGAACAGTTTCAGGTTAAGTACGGACCTCCGGAACGAATTAAGTACTTAACCTGAGGTGCCACTGTATAACTATATTAATTAAAACACCTTTAAAACATTCAGGGTGTCATGAAAAGGCTTCCATCAGTGGAACAGGGAGGGCATCATTTTTATTTTTAAAAAATGTTTCTCCCTCCATCCTCCAAGCCCTCCCCCATGCCCCCAACTGGAGACTCCCTCAACTCTCTGAAGCCAGGAAAGAGATATATTGGTGTTGTGGTGGATGAATGAAAAGGAAAACCTTGACTCTATGCGCACTATCTATGAAAAAGACACATTCTGTGTTAGGGGTCATTAGGGAGGGGGTTGAAAATAAAACTGCCAGTATTGCAATGCCAAAATGACCACACTTTGAATATGATGTACATTTCTCAGACTGAATATCATGTGCAGCTTTTTTTCAAAAAGGCTATTGCTGCCACTGCTTTTTTTCTGGGGGTACACACGGGTACACATACCCCTAAACATTTTGTGAATCTAATGGGAGAAGAAACTTATTTATTTATTTATTTATTTATTTATTTGTTTATTAAAAATAGCTTCTTCTCTAGCATGGCAAATTGTCAGTTCCATTGCTACCCTCCATGGCAGCTTCATTTCCTGTCATGGTGTTTCCTGAGTCTCAGATGGAAGCGAGCGTTTAATATGTGAAGCAGTGTGGGATGTGTGGTGTTTCACTGACGAAGGTTTGGCCTCATTGGTGGGCTGTATTTCAATATGAGTAGGAAAATTACTATTTTTCATCATCATGAAGTAATTCATGTTCTTTGTACTTTTGTCCATTTACTGTATTTATTTTTCCTGATTCAAACTATAAAATTGTGATTTTATTGAGCCAAAATGAGAGTACAGCGTTACCTATGGTTAAGTACTTAATACGTTCCAGAGGTCCATTCTTAATCTGAAACTGTTCTTAACCTGAAGCACCACTTTAGCTAATGGGGCCTCCCACTGCCGCCACGCCGCCGGAGCATGATTTCTGTTCTCATCCTGAAGCAAAGTTCTTAGCCCGAGGTACTGTTTCTGGGTTAGCGGAGTCTGTAACCTGAAGCGTATGTAACCCGAGGTACCACTGTACCCCTAAAGATTTTTTTAAGAAAAAAAGTACTGACTGTTGCAAAGCTGCAAAGTAAGGGAGGACTGAACCCAGAATTAGCCCTGAAATGTCATAAAGACATCATACAAAGGGGCAGAATAGGGTAGGCTTACATGCGCCCTGTCAACGCATGCGAGAGTCCCGAGTATAACTCCAGTGCAAAACGCGGATTGCTAGTACTAGAACCTGGGGTCATTCAATGAAGCTGAATGTGGCGAGCTTTAGAATAGGCAAAAGAAGGTCCTTCTTCACACTGTCTGGTTCTATTCTGGTAAAGGGGATGTGAGTGGTGCTGTTGTCTAATCCACTGAGCCTCTTGGGCTTGCCGATCAGAGGGTCGGCAGTTCGAATCCCTGCAACGGAGTGAGCTCCCGTTGCTCTGTCCCATCTCCTGCCAACCTAGCAGTTCGAAAGCACACTAGTGTGAGTAGATAAATAGGTACTGCTGTGGCGGGAAGGAAAATGGTGTTTTCACGCGCTCTGGTTTCCGTCACGGTGTCCCGTTGTGCCAGAAGCGGTTTAGTCATGCTGGCCACATGACCCAGAAAGCTGTCTGTGAACAAACACCGGCTCCTTTGGCCTGAAAGCGAGATGAGCGCCGCAACCCCATAGTCGCCTTTTATTGGACTTAACTGCCCAGGTGTCCTTTACTTTCTGTTCTGGTGAAGACAGCAAGGTGGTACTTTAAAATGAACCAGCAAGTTCCATCTCCAGATAATAAAAGTGCTGGTCTCCCCCCCTTTTTTTCTTTTTGTCTAAGGGCTCTTCCATACCTCCTTTGAAAACCCACACTTTCAAACTCTGGTTTGGGCCTTGTCACCCTCCATGGTTCCTTACTCTTCCTCCTCTTGCTTTCTATTGTAACAGGACCACATGTCCTGCTAATCCATTTCTCAAATCTAGTGTCACATTGCTCATTTTGAAAACCCCACCTTTTGCTATCAACCCATCGACACAATGTCTGATGGGACATGAAAAAAGAAGAGTTTGGAGGGCCTTCCATTGCAGTTCTATAAATGGAGACTGACAGGTCCTAGTTTCACTCAAGTCAGTAGAGTATGAGACTCTTATTCTTGGTGTCGTGGGTTTGAGTCCCACATTGGGCAAAAGATTCCTGCATTGCAGGGGGTTGGACTAGATGAAGCTCATGGACTCTTCCAACTCTATAGTTCTATGATTCTTTGATACGTGTCTACATAGAATTAAGCCCCATTGAATTCAGTAGGACTGACTCCCAGATAAATGCACCTGACCTTCTTGCACTTTCCTTCAAGGCACATTGGCCTGGATGGGGAGGGGTGAGAAAGAGAGAGAGAAAGAGAAAGAGAGAGAGATGGGTGAAGAGCAGCATAGTTAAACCAACTCTCTGCCTGCACATGCTCCAGTTTGTTTGTTAGGGATACTAATAGCAACAACAACAAAAAGTGAAGGAAGATGCATGATTTTGCTCCAGTCCACTCCAGTCCAGAATTGGATCTGGATTACCTGGAATACACATCTGCATGCACTGATGTCAACGAAATATGCATTGGGATGTATGTGAAAATACAGATTCCACTGAAGCCAATGCATTGAAGATAAACCACCTGCACTCAGAGATGTTCCTTTTGAATGTGCACCCCAACACAATCCGGAAACATGGGAGGGGTCCGCACTTGTTTTGTCCAAATGGTGACAACAGAGAGCCTTCATTATTATAAAGTCCAAAGGCATCAGGACCAAGGCATTTTAAGGCAGTGGTTTATGACCTGAAAATAAAAGATAGCTTTACATAATTTCAACCTCACTGCCCTCTGTACTTTTTTTGTTACTTATCCTGTCACACAAGGTCTCAAAACAAGTTGGATAAATGTGGAATAAAAGCTTTCAATTAACTATTTGCTCCAAGTTGTTTCATAATAATATCTGTTTATGGTATGAAATAAAGCTGCCCGAAGTCTTTTAATCAAACGTGGTAGAGTAATTTAATCCAGACAGTTGCGCATGTGAAGATATTTGCTTGTTAACCTTTCACTGAGTAAACAAAGCTTTAACAGCTAGAGTGACAGGGATCAGACATCTCCATTTCATGGCATGCCATATTCTCCAAAGAGTCTGCCACACAAGCCGGCTAAACAACATCCATTTTCTCATATATTTTAGCCTATTCATCAGTGTACACATACTCTACAAGCTATATGGACTTCTTTTATTTCATATGAAGTTATTTGTGGCCAAGGGTGACAGATACATTTGCAAAGCTTCAATTTACTCAAAAAAATGCAAACTCATCATTGTGTCTGAATTTTAATTTCCTTAACACAGTTTTCTAGGAAGGTGAAGATTGCACAGCCATAGCTGAATCAGACATTCAGAACATAGTCCAAAATAGTCTCAATGATCTGAACTTTGGGTCGTAAAAATTCTTTTTCAGGCTCGAATAGGTTTTCCTAGCCCTAAGACTTTAAAGATGCAAGCCTTTATATCTACTCAGCACTAAAATAAAGAATAAATATGTGAAGCAGTGTATTTCTTTCTTTACAGAGCCAGGGATAACACCCTAATAGGGAAAAACATTAAAAATAAAACCAGGTTTTATTATTTTATTGTATGATTTTATAGTGTTGTAAACCGCCATGATATGCTTTTATGATACAGCAGTATATAAATATTTTTATAAACATGGTCAAGGATGCATCTGAAATTATATCTATATCTTTATATATAGATATATATATAGATATATATCCTCCACACAAATGTGGAAGTTGTAGTGCACAAATGCCCCCAGATTCTAATTAATCTTCAGTCATATTGGTGTTGGTGCTTTCTGATTAGCTCTTAGATGATATTCCAGATTGTCAGTATGGCAAAACCTTAATTAAGAAAAAACAAAAATGTCTCAAAGAAATGAGCAAGGTCTGCAAGATATAATGATATTAGATCAGAAGTGGCCTGAGGCAAAGGACAAAATGATGCCCCGCCATTCTATAGATTAAATGTCAAGTTTTAAATTCAACTCCAGATACATAATGCTTTTTAATGGCCTTTGGAAAAGCCTGGCTGTGTGCTAGATTCACGTTTTTTAAAAAATATATAGCTACATGAGCCTGGTTCCCCTGGGGGTTCCCTGGCTGGTACCTTCCACCACTCCTCTGTATATCCAGCCAGTCCATGCCACACAGGCAGATGAGCAAGCAAAGGTGGCGCTGCAGCTTGCACACAACTCTGCCCCCTTGACCACGCTGCCTCTGTCTCCTTCCAAGCCAACTTGGAAAAGGAAAAGGAAGAGGCTGATTTGCATGGTGCCCATTCACCTTCCTTCCTCCCCAACTCTTCTATGGTGGTAAATGGTGACACTGAGATTGGACAGCTGGCCTGGAGGCCTGAAGAGTTGGGTCTCAGGCCAAGCAGGGGTCTACCTGGAATGCTGGCAAGCATAGCTGAATATTTGTTTAAAAGCCACTTCCATGTACAGTGGTACCTCGGGTTAAGTACTTAATTCGTTCCGGAGGTCCGTTCTTAACCTGAAACTGTTCTTAACCTGAAGCACCACCTTAGCTAATGGGGCCTCCTGCTGCTGCCGCACCGCCGGAGCACAATTTCTGTTCTCATCCTGAAGCAAAGTTCTTAACCCGAGGTAATATTTCTGGGTTAGCGGAGTATGTAACCTGAAGCGTATGTAACCTGAAGCATATGTAACCCGAGGTACCACTGAACTTACTTGTTTCTGGCTTTTATCTATAGGTCAGAGAATCTAGAGACAATGCAAAATTTCATTCACTAGAAATCTTCCTCCATGCCATGAAATCTATGTTACTCCATTTTTTAAAAACCAATTATAACTACATTGGTACCTCGGTTTACGAACTTAATCCATTCCGGAAGTCCGTTCTTAAACCAAAACTGTTCTTAAACCGAGGCACGTTTTCCCTAATGAGGCCTCCCACCGCCGGTGCCCTTCCACCATTCGGATTCTGTTCTTAGACTGAGGTAAAGTTCTCAAACCAAGACACTATTTTCGGTTTTGTGGAGTTTGTAAACCAAATCTTTCTTAAACCAGACTGCTCCTAAACCAAGGTACCACTGTACAACAGCATAACATGTAGTGCAAAAATGGTCTGTTATGATTTTAGCCCTTCCCTTCTCCAACCCACCCATTTCTCAAAGAACTATAAGTCCTCATCAAATGGTCTTCTACATTCTCAGTACGCCAACCCCATGCTTCCCGAACAAAGGAAAATAGTGGAGTTGAAAAGAAATGGAAAGAGAAAGAGAGAATTGTGGCAGGGGTTGGGAATTCTGCGATTGGTCATCAGCTGGGACAGGCTTCTGTTGAAAGACATAGTTCTGGCATCATCACTCAGGGGCGCCTGATGACAAATGAGACTCACAGGGTAGAAAGCTAGGAAGCCAACGGGAGGTGGAGGCTGAGCCATTTGCAAGCAGAGCCACCTAATTCTAGCTTTGCCTCCATTACCCTCCCTGCTGTGATCTACCAGGCCAACACCGAGATGAAGGAGGAAGAAGCTAATAAGCTATCCTCTGGACCAAATGTACTTAAGGCAACAAGGTTTGAGCTGGCTGAGGGCAGAATGAGGTTGGTAGACACTACCCCATATGTCCTGATGAGTCTCCAGTGGGCGGGGGAGGGGGAACCTGAAATAAATATTGGGGGGAGGAGACAAGTAAACTCCACCCCACATAATCAATCACATGATATGGTGCACTCACACCATTTGAATGGCAATGCCCATCAACTGGGGGCAGGGCTGCCGTATGTCTGGAATTTCCTGGACATATCTGAGACCCGCCTGCTGAAAATACCGTATTTTTCTGTGTATAACACTCCCCCGTGTATAACACGCCCCCTATTTTGGTGGACTCAAATTTATGAAAATGGGGGAAAATGACTCCCGTGTATAACCCCCCCCCCCAATTTTTAAACATTATTTTAGAGTAAAAAGAATTCTAGTCTTATTCACGGAAAAGTATGGTAGCGTCAGGGCGGAATTTTCAGAAACCGGGTAAAATGTCCTGGTAAAATCTGGGTGTATGGCAGCCCATATCGGCAGTGTTGATGTTTTGGTGAATTTCCCTCCAAAATAGATTTCCTTTTTTTGTAGATTTTGCAAAACAAAAAAACAAAAACAAACAACTCAACCAAAACAAAACAACTTTTGTTTCCAGATTTTTACTTTTTGAAATATGGCAACCCTAACTGGGGGCGGGGGAAGGCTAAAATATTTTATTGGGGGCACCAAAGGGATCTCAGCCCCTAGAAGTTAGCTCCTATGGCCTCCACCACCACCGCTTGCCCTAGCTTTCCCCTCCAGTGCTGTTGGGACAGGCAGCCCCCCCTACCAAGTTCAGGTCTGGCACTGTAGATAACAGCCAGCTGCTCCCTCACTGTTAAGATCAGAAAAATACTTCCATCTTGGCTCCAGCTAGAAATGAAGAAGCCCCTCACCACTCGAAAAGTTATGTACAAATGTATGTGGGAGTATCCAGTGGTCTCTGCAGCTGCCACACTTTTGGGAAAGAGCAGTGAATTTCCTCAGAAAAGACACCGTAGCCACACAGAAATTCCCTCATGCAGGAGCAAGAGGAGCGAGAAAGAATTTTTTTAATGCATCCCTAAAACATCCCTAAAACATTAAAACAGTGTCAAACACTGATTTCCAGAAGAACAGCCCTTACTTCAACAAGTCTAACGGGTCAGGGCCATTTATCCATAAACATTGGGCTTATCTCTTCCCCTTCCAAACAGAGGAGCCACAAGGCCCATCCATACCAGAGCTTCAGAAGGGTAAATGTGGTTCGTGCACACAATGGCTACACACTTGCGCTGTTGTTCTGTGAACAAAGGACAAGATAATTACATCCTGTCTAGCATGTTGATAAGAAAGCACTAGTGCAAATAATGATGAGAAACCCTCCTGATTTTATCTCAGAATAGCTTGCTCATAAAATCAACCGATACCTGAACTAAGGGCATGCGATACAGCAGCAAGAGTGAATAATACCTTTGTTTCTCGCTGTTCCTTTTGTGCTACGTGCATGAATAGCATTTTCTCTAGGGAGGTGGTGGTGGTGGTGGTTGCAGGCTCTGAAATTCCTTCCACCCCTCCCTAACTTAACAATGAAAGGTCTCCTTGATTTTTCACACAGGGCAAGGAGTTGTAAGTTTGTCAAACAGAAGCAGCCTCTCTCTGCTTAACATCCTCGGTGAAGTTCATTAATAACTTATAAAGCACTATTTTATTTTATTTTATTTTATTTTATTTTAAGAGAGACATAGAGAGATTAAAAGAAAAACTGATCCTCACCCTCAGGCTCACAATCTGACAGACGTGATACAAAAGAGAATGGGGGAGGGAACAGGAATGCAAGTAAATTCAGGTACCAATCTTCCCGGTTATATAATCTCAGCAGTTATCCCCTGAAGTGGACAGGTGTACTTGAGCACACATGCAAACACAACTCAGTAGCCTGTAGCACACTCTGGCCAGTGGTGGAAAGCATGTTCTTCCAGTTCTGCAGGCCATGTTCTTCCTGGCACAGAAGCTCCTTCTACAACCAGTATGTGTGGCCAGGCTGATCTTCCCCTCGCCATGATCTTCCATGGAATCAGGAAGCGCCATCTTCTCCTGGCCAAGGGCAGAGGCCAGAGTACAGTGGTACCTTGGTTCTCAAACTTAATCCTTTCCGGGTATCTGTTCAACTCCCGAAACGGTTTGAAAACCAAGGCGTAGCTTCCAATTGCCTGCAGGAGCTTCCTGCACTCAATCGGAAACCACGGAAGCCGTGTTGGATGTTCAGATTCCGAAAACCGTTCACAAACCGGAACACTCACTTCTGGGTTTGTGGCGTTCGGGAGCCAATTTCTTTGGGAGCCAAGCCATTTGGAAGCCAAGGTACCACTGTATGCAATCCCAGGGTGATCTTCATTTAAACTTACTTTTGCTGAAGTATCCCTGGGGCGGTATGGGCCACAAAAGAGAATGGCTCACCTATGCCTATGTGGAGTGGCATGAAGTAAGGCACTAGGCCAGGGCGGTCCAACTTTTCATACCAAGAGGGACGCAATAGTACTTTGACACAGAACCCTCAGCCTTGTCAAGTGGAGGGTGGGGATCTGGTTAAGTTAACCATGCTAGAATCAAACTGAAATGGATGCTCCTTGATAAGCTTTTCCCTTATGGAAACAGGGAGCCAATGCTTGCATTAGGACTCAAATATATACTAGAGCAACTGAACAACACTTTAATGTTAAGAAGCCTTGCAATGCTTGAATGTTTGAGAAGTTTGTTTATAAAGTCAAGATTCACACATAATTTTCTTAGCTAGTTATCCAATATCATTATCTGAGATATGAAGCTCTATCTGAAACACCAAGGAATTCTGTGTTTGTCTACAAGCTATAACTTGAGGTAATTCACAGGTCACTGTGTTTCTCTATGAAACCATGAATTACATTCCCGTTGGTTAAGAATCTTGCTATTGTAAACAGAGGTCAAAAGTCAAGATCTCTTTGCATGTGCCATTGACTCTTTCAACTCTCACTCACCTGTTGATCATGCATTAACAAACCTGAGGTCTGAACACACTCTTTATCTATGAAATTTGGATACTGCAGAAATCTGAAGAGGACCTTTGTGCCTCCTGTACACTTAGGCTGCTGTCTAATACACTCTTACCCATAGAAGTCAATGGGGCTTAGTTCTGAGTAGAAACACATGCAATTGCATTTCTCCACCCCACCCCAAGCATTGCAATCCTGTTTATGTTTATTAAGAAACAAGTCTCACTATGGTCAATGTGTTTAGGACTGCAGCTTCACACACTCTAAGAGTGCAGAGTTTGGGTATTAGAAATACCTTAGGTATTAGAAATTTCAGGCTGAAAGAAGCCTGTATTCAACATGAAAACTGAGCTTGCTTACACTACACCAATAAGCGTAAATATATGCCAATACAAGTCTGAAGGTCTCAGAATGATACAAAATTAAGCTGGAGATCGTACTTTGCTATATTATACAGCTGGCAACACAACCGACCCTGGTTTTTGACACTTGAGAAGTATACTTTTAGGACTCACCTTATTTTATGACTGTAAGTTTCTAAAAACGGTTTTTACTGTTGTGTTTTAATTGCTTTAACTTGCCCTGGAACTTGGTGTGAAGGAAGGGGAATTAATAATAATAATAATAATTTGTTATGCTTCAGTGAATAAAAAGAGAAGGCAAGTGAACTTACAATAATAGCTTTTATCAGATGAATTTCAGGAAAGACAGGGCAAAAACCAGGGGTCTTAATGCTAGCAAGAAAGGCGACAAACAAAAAAACTGGGTCATCATCGTGAAGCCACAGGTTAAACTGGAAAGTAAGATTTAGAATGTAAGAATTATCATTGCGGATCAGACCAGTGATAGGATCAGGATAATGTCTTGAATAGAACTTTATCCTGTCTCTGACACTTCCTGGTACTTTGTGGTCATAATTCCACTGCATAATCACACACCTAAGCTGTAGAACATTATAACAAAGGGAATAGTGAGCCCTGAAAGCTGAAGGACTCACGGATTTGGGGAAATAATTAATGCCAGGTGAAGCTTTTACAGCATACCCGCCAACATTTTGCCAACGAAAATTAGGACAGCCTATACCACACTAATAATAATAATAATTTTATTATTTATACCCTGTCCATCTGACTGGGTTGCCCCAGGCACTCTGGGCAGCTTCCAACATATATAAAAACACAATAAAACATTTTAAAAGTCCTTATTATTATACAGGGCTGCCTTCAGATGTCTTCTAAAGGTAGTATAGTTAGTTATCTCCTTGGCTTGGGGGTCACATAACTCAATACCCTCTGACATTCTCCGACGAAAATAGGGACATCCTAAGGATCAAATCAGAAACTGGGACAGCTTCTGTAAATCCGGGCCTGTCCCTGGAAAATAGGGACACTTGACCCATTGTTAAGCATGTGTCAATACTGTTACATCTCACCCCAATCTCCATGAGTAGTGCAAGATTCCAGGGGTTCCAGGTGTTTCCACTGGGCTCCCATTGGGAAGGTTGAGGCACAGCAGATGCCTGGGAGGCCTCGCAAGATCTCCAACATGACTTCTGGTTTCTTCTGGACGTCACTTCCAAGGCTTCACAGAGCTTTGGATGTTGTCTGGAAGATTGTGTCAGGACTCCGACATGACTCCCCGTAGAAACTGTGTTGTGGGTGCTAAGCACAAAAATAATTTTTGTGGGTGCCCTGGCACCCAGGACTCCCTAGAGCTGGTGCCTATGATACTCTCACTGAAATCAGATAAATGTAAAAGTGCCTAACTTAGGTAGAGTCTCACCCCTGAACCCTATTATCATGCCCCTCAAAATCTGACAGCATCATAACACATGCTGATTTTCTATGCGGAGCTTGTGGCAGATACATGCTGGGAAACAGTGATTGGCTGTGGCTTCCCAATCAATCTGTCATGGATGCTTGAGTTGAGATTCTTGCATTGCGGGGGGTTGGGATAGAAGACCCCCGGGTTCCCTTCCAACCCTACAATTCTTTGTTTTTTAAAAAAATTAAACACATTTATTCAAAAGTTACAATACAGCTTTGTCCACTGCCGTAATATCACCAAATGATCACTCCAACCCTACAATTCTATGTACTTACCGTGAAAAATCCCTGTGTAAGATCATCGCAATCACTAATCAAGACTATGAAATAATTATGAATGGTGACGGGCCATGCCTTGGCGCCAGGAATAGCCAGACACAATCCCAAAGCTCACTTCACATGTAGCACAAAGTTCGCATGAAAGTTAGCCATACATTAGCAGGATTTCAAAGGCAGAGCTGATCTTTTGGGGTCTTCCTAAAAAACGCTCAAGAAATTTTGAGGTGTCCTGGTTTTTACTTTTTGAAATATGGCAACCAATAAAAGGTAAAGGTAAAGGGACCCCTGACCATTAGGTCCAGTCGTGACCGACTCTGGGGTTGCGGCGCTCATCTTGCTTTATTGGCCGAGGGAGCCGGCGTACAGCTTCCGGGTCATGTGGCCAGCATGACTAAGCCGCTTCTGGCGAACCAGAGCAGCACATGGAAACACTGTTTATTTTCCCGCTAAAGCGGTACCTATTTATCTACTTGCACTTTTACGCACTTTCAAACTGCTAGGTTGGCAGGAGCATGGACCGAGCAATGGGAGCTCACCCCATTGCAGGGATTCAGCGCCACCTGAGTCCCGTTTATGGCAACCCATAGGAACAAGCAAAGTGCAGAGACACTGAAAGCTCTTTGCTCCTTCCCTGGTGCCACAGCTGCTGCACTGCTGTGAGACAACTCATGGCTTGGCTTAGCATTGCCTCGAAACCTGGGTTTGTTATTTACGTCCCCTAGACATACCATAAGCTGTAAGCCACAGAAGAATCCTTGACTACAGCACAGCTCATGATTTGCCTGGAGTGAAACAAACCACGAGCCTGAATTTAGACTGCATGCCAGCAGCAAGACCAAAGGACAGGCAAAGCACCATTATCTTCTCTCTGAGGATCCACTCATTTCCTATTTTGTACTAAGCCATGATTTGACTTAATGTTACGTGTGAATTGGGTCAAAGAGTAGGCAGTTACACCCCCCCCCCAAGCATTGATAGGTTAGTTAATCACAGCAAAACCAAGAAATAGTCTTGGCATAATGCCAAACTAACAGCATTATGAATTTAGGTAGCTATGCAACAATATAGGCTTTCGCCTAAAACAGGGAATAAGTGAGGACAAAATAAAATTTGCTGACATTTTATTGTAAAATAATGACTTCGAGAAAATTACCGTATTTTTTGCACCACAACACTCACTTTTTTCCTCCTAGAAAGTAAGGGAAAATGTCTGTGCGTGTTATGGAGGGAATGCCTACGGGTGGCATGCCTACGGATTTTCCTCCTCTAAAAAC
Organism: Podarcis liolepis; assembly: GCF_965112155.1. Classification (NCBI taxonomy): domain Eukaryota; kingdom Metazoa; phylum Chordata; class Lepidosauria; order Squamata; family Lacertidae; genus Podarcis; species Podarcis liolepis. The sequence goes on from NC_139571.1 coordinate 25,766,397, forward strand.
TACGTGCGTGTTATGGTTGGGTGCGTGTTATAGAGCGAAAAATACGGTATACATACTGTTAGTCATTCCCTTAGAAATAATCAAAGGATTGAGAGCTTCTAATCCTTTTCAAAGGTGCAGAGAAGTAAACAGGCCTTATAACCTCCTTTTTGAATCAGGGATAAGACTGAGAAAGTAGTCAATATCTTGGAGAATCGAGAAAGAACTCCCCAAGTTAAGCCCATAAACAAATTTCATATGTATTCTTAATCCAGGCCTATTCAAATGAAAGACGTCTTACTCAACTTTTTGCTCAAAATCTATAAAAAGTATTGGACGATATATCAAAAATTATCTAATTAAGCTTCTTTTCAACAGGATCTACCGTATATCTAAAGTGCCCTAACAGAATCCATATGTGCCCATATGTACTACCGTAATTCCCATGGTTGAACTAGTCATTATGGAGTTTGTTTCCATGGCTGAACAAGCCTCAGATTTTAGAAATAGTTCAGGACTATCTTTAATACAGTTACAGGACAGTGTACCATAACATTACAGTACATTTCAGAATATAATAGTATATTTCAGAATATACTAGGTCAACGGCAAGTAAGTTAAAAAGAAAAGAAACAAATGCTTCATGTACTTTGAACAATTACTGCTTGTCCACTCTGGAGTAAATAACACTCTAGCCAAACTCCGTCTTAAGTATCCAATAAACAAGATAGGTTGTCTAAAGGCTACAAAGGCAATCTCCAGCAAATATTTCTGGGGTGGGGTGGAGGGCGTGCTGGGGTAAAAAATGTACTTCTTGCCCAATAGGTCCTCTTATTACCAAGTCCTCTTATTAGAACACACAATGCCTTTCACAAAGTGTCATTTTAAAATTAGAATTTGCGGTTTCCACAGTCGTACCATGACTACCAACTCTACAGCTTACTTGAACACAGAAGATTAACCTGCTGTCAAAATCTGTCTTCATTTGGTATAGCTATAGGGGCCCACACATTTTAAAGATGAAATGAATTCTTAGTATTTTAGAAGTATGAAGAGGCATTTCAGAGTACTGAGAAAATGTTCCAGAGTAAAACAAGCTGTTCCATTACATTAATACTACTGACCTGCACATGAGTTGGAATTGGAGAGGAAGTACCATTGTCTCTGCAAGTTATCACTCCGCTCACCTGATGCTAGTTCATGTTTCATATTAATTAGAGAAGTAACTTCTCTGGGCCTATTTTAAAAAGTGCTTTCTCTGCAGAAAGATCAGTATTTGAGGAATAAAAGTTTCTGCATAGCATGGTGTAACATGCCATTGGGATTTTGAATTACTGGCAGCTGAGAATTTCTAAAATAGCTGTCATATTGAATATTAAGATGTTTATCTCTGTGAAGGGCCCAGAAATTTCTTTCCTTTCATGTACATTTCTAGAAATCCAATATATGTGTCGTGCTTATATTCGCCAACATTGCTAAAGTATGACTGTACTTGTTTAACAGAGATGACAATTCATGTCCCTACACCAGGGGTACACACACTCTGCAAGCCCGTTTTGACAGGCGGGTGGGCCAACCTGGCTACCTGTTCATCAACTGTCACCATATGGCATCAAGTGCCTCAAACATCAAAGGACAAACCAGGAATATGCTCTAGGTGTGCTCCATCTTTTTCTCATCTACTCTGACTTGAATTTGAGCTAGGGCTACGAAGATTCATGCTACAAAGAATTATAGAATTGTATAGCTGGAAGGGACCCTGGGGGTCATTGAGTCTAACTCTCTCCAGGAGGAGAGCCAGTATGGTGTAGTGGTTAAGAGCGGTAGACTCATCTGGTGAACTGGGTTCGCGTCTCCGTTTCTCCACATGCAGCTGCTGGGTGACCTTGGGCTAGTCATACTTCCCTGAAGTCTCTCAGCTCCACTCACCTCACAGAGTGTTTGTTGTGGGGGAGGAAGGGAAAGGAGATTGTTAGTCGCTTTGAGGCTCCTTAGGATAGTGATAAAGCGGGATATCAAATCCAAACTCCTCCTCCTCCTCTTCTTCTTCTCTGAATTGCAGGAAATCAAATATAGCATCCATGACAGATGGCTGTTCAACTTCTGCTTTAAAACCTCCAAAACCTCCCTCCCGAGGGAGACCGTTCCACCGCCAAAAAGCTCTTACTGTCAGAAAGTTCTTTCTGATGTTTAGTCGGAATCTCCTTCCTTGTAACTTGAAGCCATTGGTTCTAAAACCAGAGGAGAAGAGCAGAGCCGGTCTTACAGCTGAGGTCTGGTTCTGTGACTTGCCACAAAGGGCTCATCCATGCTTCCGCTTGACCCATGTTTTCTAGGCATGGGCTTGAGTGGTTTTTCCCCTTGCCCAGTTTCTTTCCAAGGAAAATCCCACTCTTTAGTGATGGATCAGAAGAAATGACAATCCAGGCGAAGCAGGGTCGGCTTTAGGTTTGATGAGGCCCTAAGCTACTGAAGGTAATGGGGCCATTTATATGTCCAGCTGTCCTATGTCAACAACAAATTGTCACTTTTTTTGGTGTTGAATATGTGCTATATGGTAACTTATGGACCTAATAGGTATCTAAAGCCATTTGCACATTTTGCCATGCAACCAGTCCATGAAGAATGTAGGTACCCCATATATAGAAATGAGGAAACCAGTGGTATTTTAGGTAGCAGGCTAGCAGGCAGGGCCCATTACTTACATCATAGGAGTCTACACAACAACACTGTTGCTGTATTTAGGTTTTATTTTATTTGTTTTTTTATCTTATATTTTGGAAATATGTTGTTGTTGTTTGGAAATATGTTGTTGTTTAGTCGTTTAGTCGTGTCCGACTCTTCGTGACCCCATGGACCAGAGCGCGCCAGGCACTCCTGTCTTCCACTGCCTCCCGCAGTTTGGTCAAATTCATGCTGGTAGCTTCGAGAACACTGTCCAACCATCTCGTCCTCTGTTGTCCCCTTCTCCTTGTGCCCTCAATCTTCCCCAACATCAGGGTCTTTTCCAGGGAATCTTCTCTTCTCATGAGATGGCCAAAGTATTGGAGCCTCAGCTTCACGATCTGTCCTTCCACGATGTATAGATCTGTCCTTCCATGGATGTATATTTCCATTTGGAAATACACACCCATTATTTTCTTTAAATTTTTGGGGGGCCCCGTGAGAGGGGGGCCCTAAGCTATAGCTTGTTTAGCTTATGCATAAATCCGGCGGGGGGGGGGGAGCCAGAATTGCCGTTTGCTCTAATTGAGCACTAAGGAGTGGTTTTCCACAGGGGGGAAGCAGTGGAACAAGAGAAAACATGGATAAGTCTTCAATCGGCATGACTCAGGCTATTCCAGGAAACTCTCCACCTGTATCATTTGTTGTGTAAGTGTCATGAGAATTTGCTCCTCACTCCTCCTTTGCCAGTCCTTTCAGATTCAGGGCAAGGTTGTATGCTTAATAAAATAAGTGCAGGCCATATCCCTATTTCATTCAGCTCTTTGGAGCACTTTCAGAAAGCTGGCACACAACTATCTTTTTGAGACACCGTCCCCTGCAATGAATTGTGCTTAAATTTTAGCTAGATAGCTTTCCTTGTCTCTCCTTTCCCATGTCCTCTTACCTCTGAACCAAGTTTAAGGACTGGTTCTTACTCTTTAGCAGAAAGACACCCCACCAGTGCTTTTCTAAAGAAGAAAATGTTTTCTGTTTTAAACTACATTTCATATGTTTGCAAAAGACCTGGGAAGGTTCAATGAGTGATCCCCTCCTCAGTTAAAACTGTAACCCTACCACCAACTGACAGTGGAAGCTGTTTCTTGGTTCTGCCAGATCTCTCAGGGACTTTTGATACCATCAACCATGGTATCCTTCTGGACCATCTAGAGGAGTTGGGGGCATTGTTACACAGTGGTTCTGCTCCTTCCTCCTGGGCTGTGTCCAGAAACTGGTGACGGTGTTCAGACCCATGGCTGCTCACTTGTGGGGTGCCTCAGGGCTTTGTCCTCTCCCCCATCATTTCAAACATCTATATGAAGCCACTGGGAGAGACCATCAGGGGGGTTGGGCTGGGTGTTCATCAGTATGCAGATGATACACAGCTCTACCTCTCGTTTAAATCAGAACCAGCGAAGGCAATGAAGGTCCTGTGTGTCTGGAAGTGGTTGGAGGATGAATGGCAGTTAATGGATTGAGGTCAAATCCCGAGAAGACAGAAGCACTGTTTCTGGGGAAGGTGGGCAGGTGTGGGTGACTCCCTGGTCCTGAATGATGTAACTGTACCACAAAGGAACAGGTGTACAGCCTTGGGGCCATTTTGGACTCACTGCTGTCCATTGAGGCGCAACTTAATTCTGTGTCCGGGCAGCTGTTTACCAGCTTCACCTGATACACTGGCTGAGACCCTCCCTGCCTGCACACTGTCTCTCCAGCAGGTTATCTCCTGCTTGGACTAATGCAATGCACTCTAGGTGGGGCTACCTTTAAAGGTTACTCGGAAACTACAACTAATCCATAATGCAGCAGGAAAACTGTGAGCGGCCACTGGAACCATATAACACCAGTCCTGAAAGACCTACATTGGCTCCCAGTATGTTTCCGAGCACAATTCAAAGTGCTGACCTTTAAAGCCCTAAATGGCCTTGGCCCTGTATACCTGAAGGAGCCTCTCCATCCCTATTGTCTAGCCTGGACACTGAGGTTCAGCTCTGAGTCCCTCACTGCAAGAAGTAAAGTTACAGGGAACCAGGCAGAGAGCCTTCTGGGCTGTTCAGCAAGGCACCTGTGAAAACTACAAAGGCTTTGCATTAGAAGTCCATGCCTCTCTGACACTGGAAGTGCTTGACGAATTTTTTGTGCTAGTCTGTTCCTCTGACCTACTTAATCCACTCCTTCCCCAGGCTTGGTATGTGTTTTTGAGACCACTCTGCCAGCCAATGCATACAAGAACTCCAGTTCATGCAGTTTGCTCTGGATTTTGTTCCTGCAATAAGGTCTGGTGCACTGTAATAAGAAGCAGAAAGTATTTCTCACCAGAAACAATTACACACTCTTCAGCAGATGGTGCTAGATGGGATATTGCCAAGGAAAATTTGGCCTCTTCCTCTAGGAACATCTTCTTTCAACTGGGTGTCTTGACTGGGTCACAATTGCTAGCACATTGTTACCAGCTTCTGATAACTCTGCTATAGGAGTTCTATGTCTCTTATTAAAATATATGTATATTTTCCCAAGGTTTATGGTTCTCCTTATACTGAAAAATCTGGTGTGCCATCTTATTGCCTCCACTGCCAAGAACAGAGGGTCATTGGTGTCAAGCTATGTATCGTTCCTTGTTTCACTTTAGTTGTTCCAGGCAACAGTTAACCATGAGAAGACTGAATCAGACATTTGGGACTACAGTTAAGGACTATTTTGCTAATGCCTGCACAGGCTGTACTGATTTGCTGCTAAATGTGTGAACTGCCAGAATGGGAAAATATTACATCTGAGATTATATGAAACTTCAGCCAGTGGTATATTTGATCTGATAGCTATTTCAGCTCACGCAAGTCATTACTTTACCCATCAAGTGTTTGCTATGTTGGCGCAAACATTAGGGGACCAGCAAATGAGTTTGCGTTAGTTAACATGAAGTGTAATTTTGCCTTTTATGCTGTTTTTTATATTGGTAATTTTACAAACTTAATGATTTATAATGTTTTCATTCAGTTTTGATGAGGGATGAGTTATACCTTGTAAGCACCGTTGGGGGGGGGGGGGGAGATTGATTCAAGTTAACTCTGTGGCTATTTCCTTAAGCATAGGAAATTGTATGTTGAGAAAAATGTACACTTAAGAAAACCTTTACATTGTCTAAACTCCTTAGTGTATTAGTCTCCCTATCTTTTACACATTTTAAGCTCTTTGTCATTATAGGAGAAATCATCTGCTACACACTTGCCTTAAGCAAAAGCAGTTCATAATCTTTGCCCTTAATCTCTCTTTCAGTTTCCTTCCAATTAGAAACAATCTTTCCCCAATACTTTAATTAATACTTAAACATTAAAATATTAGGCATTATGGAATAAATCATCTGTTGGATGCTTGCATCCAGAAAAACTGGGCTCATAAGCTCTTGTCCTTAATCTTTCTTTCAATTTTCTTCCATTAAAAAAAGAAAAATCTTGTCTCAATACTCTAATTAATGCAAATGATATTCGTGATTAGTTAGTATTATGCTAATCTGGGTCCAGAATTTACCTAAATCTGCATGGTGTTGTCTGAGTACCAGATTGCTTTGGGTTTCTTAGTAAAATTACATTAGCCTGCCAGCTGTACAAAACAACATGATAGAGTAGAAATCCAAGCAAATAATCAAGATTACATTAGTTTTGTTTCTTAATGAACAACTGTTTGCATTAGGGATTACATACAAATTATGGTTTTCCTCTCTGTGCCGAGGCAGCCAGGCATCTGTTAATAGGCTTCTTTTTTCCCCTGACTTCTCTAAATAGATTGAAGAGTGCTAAGGCAGCGAGAGAAGAGTCTAATATTTCATGTAATTGAATTTGTTCCATTACAAAGCAATCATCACTCTGAGGGCCACTGCTAAATCTTGAATTTCTCCCTTCAACTGCTCTGTGGAACACAGAGAATATAGTAGTGAATATTTTAAGGAAGGAACCAATCACTCTTCTCCTCTTATTACACAGGAACAGATTACATACCTACCTGTTGGCCGTTACACCTGTGCACTTGCAAATTCCTGCCATTTGTCAGAGAAGGAATGTCACTAATAAACATTATACATGGGGATGTCTAGCTTACACCTAAAAGCCCTTTTAGCAAGGAGCTTGCAGGACGCAGCACTGGATAAAATGCAAACTCTTCCTCCGTCCTACAGAAATTATGTGCAGTTTACATATGCAGAACCCTTGATCATCTCAGTAAGTATTAAATAAATAGTAAACACTTTTTAGAATTTAACACAAATACTTCTAAACACATGTGTGGCCTTTCCCCCCTCTTTTTTTTTTGCACTATCCATTTACTGTTCAACAGCCTGATTCAATCCTGCCCTGGTTTCATATTGAACACCAGTAACATGCCTGTTGTTATTTTCTGCTTGATTTAATTATTTTTCCTGTGTACAGGTCTACTCATTCTTCCATGCGCTAATCTCATCTGCAGAACTCACACTGTGACAGCTCATTACTGCTAGTAAAATGTAGGACGCTGATAGGGAAAGAAAGCCCGCCGTCCTTCCCAGTATTTTTGTCATTGTACATCCAGACACTCTGTTTGTGAGATATAAGTAAAAAAGTTAAATGCAAATCAATCCGCAGACTACAGAACAGTTAAAGGCTGATAAATCTCACAGCACATGTTGAACAAGGGCAGCAAAACAAAGAAGTGAAACTTTAGAACACTTTTTAAAAATGTGGCAGCTCCTATTCAGAAATGTATCAAATCTTTTCTTTTTTAAAAGTGCCAAATATCTGAAGTGCTGCAGAGGAACAGAAGTCCCACCTGTGGAGGAATTTAATAAACCACGAGGCAGATTTTAGCACAGGGAAGCAAACAGGAGATCAAGCTAAATAGTTTGTGACTTTTCAAAAGGCAACTTAAGCGATAGCAACCTCAGGAATACAACAAATAAGTCTGATATAATTTGAGGACTTAATAGGCTATCAGGAATCATAATTTATATATTCTGCTTCTTGTAATTTTAACTTTTCGTGACCAGGGAAGAAAGACACTCACTGCTCTTTCGCAATTCAAGCCGTCTTCTAATTTTCACATGTTGGTTCTCTTTTAGTAACATTCTAATAGCATGTTATGCCTTTCCCTGCCCAGATACTGTTAGTTACCCTTCCAGTTTTGTGCCATAGCATCAAATGAGGACCAGAACATGCTGCCATGGTGATATGCTTTAAAGTTAATGAAAATATCCATATGGAATTCAGCAACATCAGGCATCAAACTCAACCACCCCAAATGCAACATTCTGAAAGCTTCATTACTCTGAAAAGTATGCTAAAATAAAAATAAAAAACGACAAATTCGTCCCTTCATTTATGGAATTTTGATATCTGCCTAGTATTCCTCTGTGAAATTGCTCATTAAAAAGCAATTGCATAAAACACTTTTCACTAGATCTAAGTGTGTTGTATGAAGCGCCTAACGTGACCAGATCTTTCAGAAGCTGCAAAGCGCTTCTGAAAAGACGTTTCAACTGTGCTCAGTTGAATGTTATCTGTTAACTCTGCTCTATCCCGTTTCCCCTTTGCTATCGTTATTGTTTTTATTTAAACCACTCTATGAATCAAAAACTTGTATGTTGACCACTAATAATGAACCATATGTTGTAGATTATTACTGCAAATTTATTGTGCTATTTTTGTGATGTACAAATAACATGAGAAGACCTGGTCTATTTATTTGTATAATTTTATTATCATTATGACCCCTGGTTAAAAAACCCAATCTGCAAAGCATAAAACAACAGATGAAAAGAATGAAAAATCAAAGAGAGTATCTGTTCTATTAAGGCAAGCACATTAAAAAGAATTCCTGTTCTACTCATTGTATGTAGCATTTAAGACTGTACAAACTAAAAGGCTTGCTAGCCTAGCTTACTTATGAAAGCACAGTAATAATAATATATTACTGTACTGTACTGCTTTGTTTATATGCCAGCCAGCAAAAGGCCCATCTCACATCTGTATTTTGGACTCCAAAGATCAATGGAATAAATGAATTCCAATTTGGCTTCTAGTCACTAAAAACTAACACATGCCATCATTATTCACATATGCATCCTTTAACATGTATAATTCAGTTCATTGGATAAAGTTAATATGTAAACCTGTGGCTTTTAAAAACATGCTTTATATACCCAAAGATCATTACACTGTGCTTTTTTTATTTAAGCCATCACTGCAACAATAAATAATTCCACCATGGCTGTTAGCAACATGTCCCAAAAGAGCTAGATGTAAATTTTTCTAATGGCTACTTTCTGAACTACTTATTATACTGTGTAAGCTAGATGGTAAAGCCTTAGCCCAATAGTTTCTTCTTCCATGGTATAGTTAGGGGACTTGAAATGTGAGAGTCTTCATTCCGCTGTGCTACATTCCCTCAGATTTCCTGCAAATGAAACACCATGAAGGGGAGCAACGGCCATGTTCACACGAGAAAAAATGTTGGCAGCCTGATCCGAGGACCAAAGAGGACTCTCCCTGAAAGTTTCAGGAGGACACTTTGTGTGGCAAGGGTGGGGGCAGAGGCCCAAGAACTTTCATTACTGGCCCTGGAAATCAATGTTAGCTGAGAAGAAGAAAAAGTATGGAGAAATCAACATACAAGGCCCAGAGCATTTAACCCACCCCTAACTGAAATGGATATAGAACATTAAAACAAAAGATTGAAGCAGATGTTTCAATGGATCAGTGTATCTCAATACACTAATTCAACAGGCTGGGGCTATGGGCTATGCACACAGAAATATGATTTCAGATCCTGGGATACATGCAGTAAGAATCATGAAAACAGATGCCAGTTCCACAGTTCTACAATCCCACTCACAGCGGCATTTATCCATGTACTTTTGTGAATCGGTGCTACTTTTGCCAAGCCCAAACAGCTTTCACACACCCCACTTAAATAGCAAGTCCCTCATGCCACATTGCAAGCTCCTATTGACAACCCCTCAACCCCTTCAAAAGACGTTTGCCATGCAGCACAGAGACACAGCTGTCAACTTTTCCCTTTTCTTGTGAGGAATCCTATTCAGAATAAGGGAATTTCCCTTAAAAAAGGGGAAACGTTGACAGCTCTGCACAGAGAGTAGATGCTACATAAACAGAAGTTCAGACTTTCCTTGGGCATGCAAAAGTAGCTACGCCATTCTTTCGATCCTGGTCCATATCTTGGAATTTTGCTTACTTTGATGTTGAGAAAATGCAAAAACAAGCCCAGACTAGTTATTACGGTAAATCCTTGCACAGAGATCTTGTGTCATCTTCCAAACTGTACCTATCTGAGGAAGGTCTTCATAGACGTTGACTATGTTTATGTATGTGCATCAGCAGAGATTAGTTGCTGTCAAATTAAATCTAGCACCCCAACTGTTTAGAACTTTTAAAACACAAAACAAGCAAAGTGACTCCCTATCGTTGGCTGAATACTAAAGAGGGTTGAGCGGCATGGAGAGGGCTCAAGGCAGACTAGATTTAGAAACAAAGGCACCATTGATCAGAGAATTTCATATATTGGTAACTTCAGGCATACCTGGCCAGGTCATGAAGCTATACTAAGTGTGTGTGTGTGTGTGTGTGTGTGTGTGTGTGTGTGTGTGTGTGAGAGAGAGAGAGAGAGAGAGAGAGAGAGAGAGAGAACAATACAATCTGGTTGTTTACCTAGCAAGAGTCCACCAAAATGAATGAGAAAAACATAGCTTTTGCCCTGTTATTGCAAGGCTGGGGAATGTGTGGCTGTCTCTGTTCTGTTGGAGTATAAATCTCAACATCTCTGAGTGTTGGCGGTGCTGGAAGGGGCTGATGGAAGTTGAAGTCCACCAATATCGGGGTGGTGGTTAGCTTCCAAATTGCTACATTATTGCATTTCAGCCAAATGTACTGAAAAAATTAAGGCAGTTTTGCAATGTCAGGTTCAATTGTTCTTCATACATATGGTAAAGGTAAAGGGACCCCTGACAGTTAAGTCCAGTCACAAACGACTCTGGGGTTGTGGCACTCATCTTGCTTTACAGGCCAAGGGAACCGGCATTTGTCTGCTTCCACAGACAGTTTTTCTGGGTCATGTGGCCAGAGCAGCGCACAGAAACGCCATTTACCTTCCCGCTGGAGCAGTACCAAATTATCTACTTGCACTGCGTGCTTTTGAACTGCTAGGTTGGCAGGAGCTGGGACCAAACAACGGGAGCTCAAAGCATCATGGGGCCTCGAACCTCCGACCTTCCGATCAGCAAGTCCAAGCAGCACAGTGGTTTAAACCACAGTGCCACCCGTGTCTCTTAATATGTATGGAAACATAAAATTGGTGTTTGTTATTGATCATACTACATCATTCCATCCTCAAACCCTGTAGACTGGTGTTGTGATTGCTGAGGCTTCTGGCCATGTCAAGAAATAATGCGGTTTCCACAAACATGGGGAATAAGCCCCAATTTTCCCCCAGCTGCATTCCCACCCCCCCCCAATCAGATGTGGCTCTAGGGGGATATCTCCGCAAACCTTCAAGAGTGATTTTTCAGGCATCATTGAGCTATCAAAAGAAAGGGGAGCAAAAATGTGGTCATTCTGGAGAAGGGAAAACTTTAAGAAACAGAGCCTATTAAAATTAATTCAATCAAGACTTTTGCCTAGTTTCTGAAAGCAAAAAAAAAAAAAAAGGACAAGGAAGGCAATTTCTCTGCACTGCACCTCAGCCCTTTGATAACAATAGGATGTTAAAAACACACAAGAGTACGCTGGACTGTTGCCAGACTATGTAATACAACTGAAGTGAATGGCAAGATGCCATTGTCTAGCAGTTCTTTAAAGGTTTTCCAGCTTTCACTTGCAACTGAAAGAATATTGCCCTAGAGAACCATGAGGGACATTTGACATGCAACTATATAGTGGTAGGAGTTTCTCATTAAAAAAAATGTCACCAAGGTAAACTTACCTCCAAACATTTTTTGGCACAGACAGCTTGTAACTCCTAACTTACTAGCTTAACATGGCAGTGTATCCTTTCTCTGTCACTTTTTTCATAGCATGACCTCTGGTATGCAAGCTGTACAGGGTGCATCTGCAGCCAAACCTTATGCGCTACTGAAGGAGAAGTAGCATGGTTCAGGATCAGGCCCATCAGCCCAAATCTGTGCCGGTACATCCTTCCACTCCTATGTTGGGATATGTTCAGCATATCTATCAACACCACTGAATCAGCACACTGGGAAATTGTCATTATTATTATTATTTCTTGCATTTGTTAGTTGTTTTTCTTACCAAGTAACTCAATGTGACTTACAACCCCTTCCATGGCAAAGCGACACAACTTCTTCTGAGGATAGGGCCACCATCACAGTTGCCCCACACTCAAAGGGGCTCCAGAACAGAGCCCAAAGAGACTTCATTTCAGAGTATTACGGAAGAACGATGTCAATCAACATTTGATGATATCCTTCTACCGTTCAACAATAGAAAGTGTCCTTTCATACTGCATCACTGTGTGGTACGCTGGTTTGACATCAACTGATAGGAAGTGCCTACAGAGGGTGGTGAATACAGCACAAGGTATTATGAGCTGTCCCGTGAATCTGCTGGATGAATAGCGGAATAATGTTGCCTCAGTAGAGTGATGAAAATTCTCAGAGATGATTCACACCTTGGCTGGCACTTTCTTGATCTCCTGCCCTCCAGCAGAAGATATAGAAGCATGATTAGTCGCACCAACAGGGTAAAGAACAGCTTCTATCCGTGGGTTGTTAGGCTGCCGAATGAAAAGATAACAACAGGGCAACTGACTTTTGGGTTTGGTGTGTGTGTATCAGTAAACGAGGGGAATTAAGATTAAGAGAGCTGAGTGGGGGGGTGCTTGTGTAATCTCACTGTATACAAGTTGTACAAGTGACAATAAAGTATTTCAGCATTGCTCCAGAGCTGTTGCCATATATAAAGGTGTAACAGGATCTAACAGTTTAAAGATAAGGAGGGCAAGGTGTGCAGCTGTGAACTTGGAGTAGGATCCTGTTTTAGCTGCTACGGTACAAGCTTTGGTTGCAATTAAAGCAGGAGATAGGATTGGGTTGCCCAGGGAAACATTCTAAAGGAGCTGTTAGGATATTTCCAAGTGCAGAGCTCAGTTGTATATTAAGTTATGATTTGATTGTTTGTTTGTATAAGACGTACTACTGAATGAAGGACTGCTTCAGTGCTGTGAACAAATGCAATGCTGTGTTATTAACTGTGAACTCTATGTGAAGTTTTTATCTGAGAAATCAACCCGAAAGGTGTGAAATCAAGACCATAGTGATTGAATTACTGAAACAGTGTGAATAGAAGAAGAAGAAGAAGAAGAAGAAGAGGAGGAGGAGGAGGAGGAGGAGGAGGAGGAGGAGTTTGGATTTGATATTGCACCTTTCACTCCCTTTAAGGAGTCTCAAAGCGGCTAACAATCTCCTTTCCCTTCCTCCCCCACAACAAACACTCTGTGAGGTAAGTGAGGCTGAGAGACTTCAAAGAAGTGTGACTGGCCCAAGGTCACCCAGCGGCTGCATGTGGAGGAGCGGAGACGCGAACCCGGTTCCCCAGATTACGAGTCCACCGTTCTTAACCACTACACCACACTGGCTCTCTTCCTTCGTTTGTCCTTCATTTGTATATATAATGCTAGTTAAACAATAATATGGCAATACTGACATTATTTAAATAATCTGCACCAACTTTCTTCTGGGTTTTCAAGACTTTTAAGTAAGTATCTCACATTCAGAAGGTGTTACGAGATAGGCATTATCAGTTTTCGCCATAGCACTTGCCATTCGTTCTCCATTTTTCATCAGCAAATTGAAAGCATATGAATTGTGTTTAACATTACACATTTCCAAACTTTCTCTTAGCATGTATTATGCAAAATTAAGAGCTATATGCAGACTTTTAAAAGACAGTATAAACTTGTAACAGACAGTATCATCCAATAGATACTATATGCTAACTGAAGAGATTAGCAAACTGGAAAAAAGTCCAATTTTTACATTTGTAGCAAGAAGTATCATCAATGTTGGTAGACTAAGGGCAGACTGAAACAAACCCAATTATGAAGATAACCTTTTCCTCCTTCCGAGCACTATCAAACATGATCCAGCACAAAAATGCTTAACTGTGGCAGGATTGTTCCCATACATTTTAAAATCATAACGAACATGGAAGCTGCCATGTCCATGTTTTTATGTTGGAATTGGACAAAGTTTCTACATTCCATTTCCTTAACAAAGCAAGGAATACGAAGGAGACATAGGACTGCAGTTCCTGAATTACCTTAAAAACAAGAGGCAGCTCTGAATCAGAAAGGATGAAAGTTGATTTATGATATTCCACCTGTCTACAAGAACCAAGTCTAAAGAACATCTGTGAATGCCACAGGTACATACAGACATATACTTTCCTATGTAAGGAGACCCCCTTTGGTTGGTGTTGTATTACGGCCTAACACAGGTTTACTTGGAGGTAAGTCGCACTGAGTTCAAAGTACTTCCTCTCTCGTTGGTGTGTACAGGATTGCTGCCCTAATCTGATTACAAAGCAACCAAGTACACTTGTTAATGAAGAAGAATCATAAACCTTAATAAACAAAAGCATTCGCTGCATCTGAAATGCCAAACCCAATTCATTTACTTAACGGTGGTTTATAACAGGAACAAGTGTTCTGATCAAGACAGATACACAAAAGTAGAAATAGTTCTATTATACAGAACCAAATGCCTCTTTTGGAAATTATATGATATGTTTGTGATGCTAACGAGCAGCTCACAAATACTGCTGTAGTTTACCCCTTCTAACCTCTACATTTACAGAAGATCCTCCTTGATGGTACCTTCAACATTATATATCCATTTGCTTTTAAATCAATTATGTCGCAAGTCTATTGAAAACAAAAGTTTCGTTAGCACAGTAAACGCTGGACTTGTGGTGCTCTGAAAATAAAGCAAGCAAACGGTTGAAATCTGTGGAGATATATTGCAAGACAAGAGAGGCCTGCTGGAACTCCTGCTATTAGTATTTCCATGAAAGCAAAAATCAAAGTTAATCTGGGCAAAATATTTAGGCACTCTCCTTTATTTCATTAAGTTGAACGTAGCATATGACAAGTTGCATTAACACAAACAGCCCACAACACAGCGTGTGATTACATTATATTTTTGATAACTAAAGCCTGAAAGACCAATATGGGCACAATTTCTTTAAAAACATTTGCTTACTAAATGAAAAAAAAGAAAAGAAAATTAGGCGGTACAGCATCTCAGAGATTACTGTCCATACTTTACTCCAGCTTCAGAACCTTAGCTTTGATTATAACCTAGTTTTTAATATTATTAAGACATACTTTTTATACAAGCCAAATTGCAAATATTGAGCTTGAAACCCAAAATGTGCCTAAGTTTCCCTACTTATATAAGCTAGATTACCATAAGTATGAAAAAAAAATCTGTTCATAATAAACACCATTCAAATATTTTCTTCAATTTAAGACCAAACTGAATAAAAGCATTAGATGAATGCAGATCATAAATATAATATTTTTGCAACAGGATTAGAAATCTATCTGATCATTAAGTAGTGGCCCAGGGTTTAATAAATTATTGCCCTCAATATCTACTTAAAAGTACAGGCACTTTTAAAGATTATTTAAAGTCCCTTTTCTTTGTGTTCACTTTTTTAGACTCTTCCACAAGTCTTACAATTTGCATTATTCAAAAACGAACAATATTTTAATAGGAGAAAATATACATATGAAAACATACATATTTTTCTACTCTCCATCTCAGAAATGCTTACAAGGAGGAAAAAACAATTGTAAACATTGCAATAATGTTGTAAACATTGTAGTGATCCTGTAAATTTTATCTTTAAAGTGACAATTCTTATCTACCTTATCTACTCGGAAATAAACCCCAGCTAAACATGTATAGGAAGGGAGCCTAAAATGAACAGAGAGAAGCTAAAAAGAATGGAAAATTTAAGCATATGAAATATCAAGAGATATGCAAACAAGTATGTGGCTGTGATACGCTTTATCATCAGAGTCCATATTCACTGATGGACCCTTCAAAAATGTAAGTAACTTCTTAAAAGACATTTAGAGCATGGTGCCATGGAATTCAATGGGATGACATCAGTGTAAACAAATAGAAAATCTCCCTCTGGAAGTCTGTTTTAAACACATTCACTTGGAAGCAAATGCTTCAAATGGAACAAATAAATTTGCCTACAATCACAGCTTTAACCCGAACCCTAATAATATAAGTCAAAAATGTTTCAATGAGACTTCCTTCCAAGCAGCCAACATAGAATTATTCATTTCCCACAAGATAATAATCTAAGCCACACAGGAAAACACTACATTTCAAGCGTTCTCTGAAAATACAGTGCAGTTTATTTATATCCCTGATAAGTCATTGCATGAACATTACATACCTAAACTTTTCAACGTGAGCAATTGCTACTTACGGAAGATGGTGCATTTACAAAAGTTTCATCACTGATTCAGTAGTTAACACATAAACCTCATACATGAAGAGAAGGAACTCATTTAAAGTTTATTACTTAAATGTACATATCGGATAAGAAGAGAAGCCTTGAGCCTACAATACCACTTTTTTTTTTTTTCAATATCCTTGCAGAACAAACTAAGGGAAGCACAGTTATATTAATTATCTGTATTTTAAAGATTATACCAATAAAATACTCATGAGTGAAAGTATTGATTTTCTTTTAACAATGCCAGCTTACTGGAAAGCTGTCCTTAAAGAAACCTTTCTTAAAACATAGGCATATTACTTTTTCAATAAAATCTGTGAACATGCAGTAATTTAATTAAACCTGTCACAACATACATTTTATAATACCATCCTCTGCACAGTGTTGCGCTACTTTAATGGCTCATTTAAATAACGAGCGAACACACGCACCGTGCACCAAATTCTGATTAAAGCGTACAACAGCAATCTGTTACCACCAAGTACTAATGCCAAATTAAAAAACATAGACTCACAAAACCACTTTTTAATCACTGACTCCCTTTCTTTTGTGCAACTAAATTGACGTGATCACTCAGCGTACAAGGGCTCAACAAGTCGAAATAGTTCCCTTCCCTCTGTGAAAAATTCGCAGCAAAAAAACAAAACAAAAAACAAAACAACAACGCGCAGCAAACATCCTTTAGATGAAAATGCTCCCTGAGTATGTAACCTCCTCAGAGGTTGCATATAGCAAGAATCACCTTTTGGGGGAAGGAAAAATAAATAAAACAAGCATAAAGTCCTTGGAAAGTGGTTTGCTGCAGGAAAGCACTAGGAATCAGGGAGCTGCCTTCTGTCCAGACTCTGGGACGTGCTGTCCATTGGCGCTCCTCATACCCACCGGCCATGAATAAAGTGTCTATTGTCTCTGCACTGTACTAATTGTGAAAAAACAGCCCATGCAGTAAGCATAATAATTATCCAGACAAACAAGCAAAGGCAATCAAGGAGGGAATGAAAGGAGTAAAAAAATACACGGACAGACAAAGCAACTCAGGAATGAAATTAATATTCATAATGAAAGGTTTTGCCAGCAGAAGGTCTTCATTCATAGCATGGCTATTTCATACAAGGGGCTATTGTCTAGACAACAAAATGAGCATATGAATAAAATTTCATGAAAACGCTGGTGAAGAGAAAAGCTTTTCTTTCCCAAAGTGCTCTGTTGCTGGTCCCCAGTATTTTGTTCAGAGAAACTTTCAAACGGTTCCTCTCAGTAACATTTTAAAAGTTGCCTCTCCCTGGCTTCTCCCTTCTCTTTTTGTTTTGTTTCCTTCCTTCGGTTGCAGCTGTACAAATATGATTTTTTTTAAAGCCATGCTCGCCCAAACAAAGAAGAATTGGACTTAATATGCATAGCTTCATTAACTAAATTTAATTATGCCAAGCGGCATATTAATCAGTAGTTGCTCTAGTTACTGTATTCAATGAAAGGGAGGAGGAAATTAAGGGAAGTGTGGGGGGGGGGGACACAATTGCATACTGATTAGGAAGCAGCTCGCAACGTGATACAATGCACTTTCCAAAGAATTATTCAGAAAGAAACAGAATAAATAGGCAGATTGCTCTGTTTTAGGACCAACTCAAGAACAATTAGTCAAGAACATGATGACATTGTTGCTTTCTTTCCCCACCGTCACTGCTTCTAGGTCTACATTCTCACACCCAGCCAGCCTGGGCACAAAGTAAAATTGACATTTTGTGGGGATTGTTGTTGTTGTTGTTTAGTTTCTTTAAAGAAAAGGAACGGGGGTTAAACCCTTCCTCCTGCTCCCCCTGTATTTCTAAAAAGGCTGCCTGTGACCCCAACCACAATAGAAGAGAAACCTTATCTAACATGCTATGATGCTTCAGGGCTCCGCAGAGGCAGTGCAACTTGCAGTTGGAAGTTTCTGCGCCTGGATGTGAACTTTACAAACACGTGCATTGCAACAATGAAGGAGGAGTTCAAAAAGAGAAGGGAGGGGAAAAAAAATCTTTCGGGAAGGAAAAAAAATTGTTATCACGCCAACTTACCATCCACCAAGTCCTAGCTGACATGTCATAACATAGCTGCCATTTTATGGAGCTGTCCGACGCCTTCCCTGCCATTACGCTGTCAGCAACCTTCATCTGATGCAACTCAATGGAAGATAAGATACCTAATCAAGAAAACATCAGCAGTGGCTTGCAGGGCTACATGTAGGCCAATCCTTATCACACTGCATCATGGGAAAAGCTCCTTTATTCGCAAGAACTCCAACCTCACAGATATAAAGACAAGGATCAGGTTTTGTTGCTTGTGTGTTAGGGTGTGTGTGTGTGTGTGTGTGTGTGTGTGTGTGTGTCTGAAGGGATCGGTGAAACGAGCGAACATTCCTCGTGTATCATGTGTACAAGACTTAAGTATTTTTCAAGTGGGCGGCTAAATGCTTTGCTGGGCAATGTAGGCTAAAGTTTATTTGCATTCTTTTTCTGTTGTATATTGTTTGACATGCTCCATGGTTTGCTTTGAGACCAAAAGAAATTTGGGGGGGGGGGAGCTATAACTGCTGAGAATTAATATCTCCCCGACAAAGGCATAATGGTTTCATTCACACAATCAGAGCACAGTTCAAATGTGTATGTATATCCAGTCTCTCTCTCTCTCTCTCTCTCTCTCTCTCTCTCTCTCTCTCTCACACACACACACACACACACACACACACACACAGGGTGGGGGGACATAGGTAGTAGCTGCAGATGAAGTTGCCAAAGGCTACAAACCCTATTAACATGCTAGACATATGGAAACAGTTTTAACTCTTTGCGATCCATGTTTAAACAAGAGACCAGCAGGCTGGGATGAAATAAATCTGCATAAAGATAGGAGGTGCAGTCAACACTTCAAGTTAGGGAAGGGGCAGGGCACTGGCAGGCTGTGAAGAGTTCCTGCACATTCCCTCTTCGAGAGCTCCTGAACTGCTCATAATGAAGCTGCATTGTCTTCATTCCAAACTGGTCCTGTCCGATGAAAGATATGTCCAGGAAAAGGTTTGTTTGCTTTGTTTGGCCCTTTATACATTTATATCATCTCCCAGCCCCGGGCAATTTCCAGGGCTTAATCTGAGCTCAGAAGCGCTTCACTGTTTTCAATAGCAGCAAATGAAGTCAAGCACAGTGCTTCTGAACATGTGTTGATTACCACTGATTAACACATAATCCCATGATATTAGAAGGCACAAAATGTCATTTCCAAGACAGACATGAGCCTCAGCACTTACTTTTCATCATCTGCACTTCACTCTTTGCATTCACTGAAAAAGTTATCTTTATTTCTGTTAAAGAGCATGTGCCACTTTTCTTTCAGTTGTAAACTACAAAGATTTTAAAAACAACTTAAACTGTTAACTTTCAACAAAGGCAATCAGCTGATCCACATTTTGTGTGGCAGGGCTTCACTTCCTTGCCTATTCCCATAACTAACTGAAACAGGACAGAGTTAGAAAAATATGCAAATATATACAAATTTACTGGCACAGAATTTTGGTAAATATTTTTGCAGCCTTGATTTATTATTACAGCCTTGATTTATATCTTCTTTCCATTAAAGAATTTGTTAGTTGCATTACAGGAAAGATCACATTGTGCTGGAAACATCCAGGAAAAGAAAGGTTCAATGAAATGGGAGAGAGACTTGAAAAGTGAATTCTTGGAAGAAAAGACGAAAGGTAGAATAAATATTTCTGTTGTGCTGTACTTCAGACTTACTGCTCACAAGAAAAAGATGAAGAATTTTATGGTACAGATCATGTTTGTTTCAGCATGGGCCATATACAATCCAAAAATCCCAAATCTCCTAATGCCATGTTGAAAGCTATGTTAACAAACAAACAAACAAACAAACAAACAAACAAACAAACAAACCCTCTTTCCTTGATTAAGTGTTGAAAATTCACATGTGCAATATTTTATATTAAAAAATCACAAGAATATAGAAGATCACTTTATGTATGAAGTATATCAGTATAAACTATTGTTGCAATTTTCACACACTTTTGACACTACTGATGCCTGCATGGATACCTTTTGCAAGCTGCTGTTAATCTGGTTGTTACAATCCATGTAAGGATTTTAGCATGTCAGGTTGACAAACAATTTTTTCCTATCATTTTCTGGCCTTCAAGGAGAATGTTTTTTTTTCAATTTCCCTCTTTAAAATAAATATCTTATTTGTAGTGCCATCCTTCTGACATTTTGAGCTACTATTCTATTTAAAGGCCCCAACTGGTGTTTTTTAAATAATAAACAACAACAATAAAGTAACAGTTATACTTGATCATGGGTTTTCTCATCT
Organism: Podarcis liolepis; assembly: GCF_965112155.1. Taxonomy (NCBI): domain Eukaryota; kingdom Metazoa; phylum Chordata; class Lepidosauria; order Squamata; family Lacertidae; genus Podarcis; species Podarcis liolepis. Next base: position 25,786,967 of record NC_139571.1, read on the forward strand.
TTAAAATATGTCATTTCTTAAATTCTTGGAAATCCACTGCTACACTGCATTAGAACTTAAATGGTGTAAACATTTTAGCATTATTCAGGGTAGGGAGAAAAGCTTTATTAAAATAAGTACACATTTCAGGGAAAGTCCCAATAGAAATTCCTAATATGTGAAATTAGCAATAAAGATGATAAATGCCACAAGATATTGCAAGATACAGAAGTCTAACAGAATTTGTGCTAAATCTGTTGAAAACATCGTTTCTAAACAGATTCCACTCATTTTGCCTATTTTAGAACACACTGACAAAATTCAATATGTTGACCTGAATTTTATCTGAAGCAACCTGACAGTTTACCTGAAATCACAAGCGAAAGCAGTGAATAAAGAAGAATGAAATTCCCCTTGACAGCTATCTGCCAGGAAACAGCTGACTATCAATTGGTAAAGACCACAATGCATTTAGTGTCTCCCTATCAAGAACTCACCATGCAATAATGTGGTGGTAAAAGTAATCTGGTGGTAATTAAGCAACACTTGATTCCTGCGTTCATTATGCCAGACAATATTACTTTAACCCAGGCTTCCTCAAAATCGGCCCTCCAGATGTTTTTTTTTTTTGCCTACAACTCCCATGATCCCTAGCTAGCAGGACCAGTGGTCAGTGATGATGGGAATTGTAGTCTCAAAACATCTGGAGGGCCGAGGTTGAGGAAGCCTGCTTTAACTAGTGAAGAACTATAGCAGGGAGTTCTCCAAATTGGTTCACCTAATAGGAACATAGGTGCAGCCAAAGCTGAACTAATAAACAGGCCTCTCCACTCAGCTGATTCCCACATCATGGAAACCTTGGTTGTACAGTTTTCAGGAGAGGTCATTACAGAGGTTTTCAAAAGCTACCATATTTTTTGCTCTAGACTCACTTTTTCCCTCCTAAAAAGTAAGGGGAAATGTGTGTGCGTCTTATGGGGCGAATGCAGGCTGTGCAGCTATCCCAGAAGCCAGAACAACAAGAGGGATCGCTGCTTTCGCTGCGCAGCGATCCCTTTTGTTGTTCTGGCTTCTGAGATTCAGAATATTTTTCTTCTTGTTTTCCTCCTCCAAAAACTAGATGGGTCTTATGGTCTGGTGCGTCTTATAGAGCGAAAAATACGTAGTTAAGTTTCACTTGTGTGGGTTTTGTGTATGTGTAAATCAAGCAATTGAGTAGAGACTGCTAGATGCTCTTACTCCATTACCAGTGCTGAGTTTTTAATCAGTGCTCTCGCAATCTTATCCAAAATGTACTGTGTACTTTATATTGTATCTTATACTTTGTTGTAAGATGCCATTGTTTGATCTTCCAACTCTACTTTTCTACGAGTCTCAAACCAGCATCATGTAGATCGGAGCTCTTAAGCCATTCCTAATTTGTCACTAGGTGCTACTCACTTTTTTGTGATTTAAATATGTTACTTAAATTATAAGGTTGCCTTTGGTTCCTTTGCTGAAGGTACTGTTCTGTGCAAGAATATATAAAAAAAAAAAATTGTGAACTTGGCTTTCTTGGTTATTCTGAATAGCCAGCTGGTGAGCATCTAGGGATTTAACAAAGAGAATTTCCAGGTGGAATCCTAGGCACACCTGAAGTTTTCTGGAGAAAAGCCTCACCAGACACAGTCGGGCAAACATCCAAAATAAACCTGCAATATTCTTGGACAATATTTTCAGGAGAGCAAGGAATCTCTTCCCAGCCTTTGGAAAGCGAGAGCCTCCAGAGAAAGCAAGTGTGTGATAAACAGTCTAAGACCCATTTTTTGCTTTGAATTTAGAGAATGAGAGACAGTTGGGAGCTTTAAAGCTGGAATTTATCTGAACTGGAATGAAGGTCCAAATAGTTACTTTGAGGTTGGAGGCAAAACCAGCAATTTGCTGTTTTTAGTTGCCTATTTCCTCCCAAATTGTTACCAATGGGTAAATAATATTTATAAATTAGTAAATGTTTGTATTTGCTGTTACAAAGATACCTTTAGTCTTCAGTGCTTTGACATCCAACATCCAAAGAAAACAAAACTCAAGGAAGTAGGGAGCGTGTTACAATATAATTAAAACCAAGTTACATTTTCTTTCCTACCTTTTCAGATCATCTTTGAAGCAGAGAATGAAGATACAGTGGTGCCTTGCAAGACGAAATTAATCCGTTCCGCGAGTCTCTTCGTCTTGCGGTTTTTTCATCTTGCGAAGCACGGCTATTAGCGGTTTAGCGGCTATTAACAGCTTAGCGGCTTAGCGGCTATTAACGGCTTAGCGGCTTTAAGAAAAAGGAAACAAACTCGCAAGAACTCGCAAGACGTTTCGTCTTGCGAAGCAAGCCCATAGGAAAATTCGTCTTGCGGAACGACTCAAAAAACGGAAAACTCTTTCGTCTTGCGTGTTTTTCGTCTTGCGAGGCATTCGTCTTGCGAGGTACCACTGTAATAAGTTTTCTCGCATACCAAGCTTAAAGACTGAAGTTGCAAGGTCCAAACATTTTCCCTGGGATGTTTGCTCCTTTTTGAAAGCAATAAAAGAACAAGCAGTTTGCTCCATAGTAAGGGGAAGAAGCAAACTACCTTCCTGGCAAATTGCTGCTTGTATCCTCTTCCACTTTCCCCTTCCTCTGGCCCACCTGGGAAACTCAACCGACCTGCTGCACCTGGAACTAGGTAGGGAAAATACAACTGAATAGGACCCAGCTGTGGTCAGCCTGAGGAAGCACCATCCACCTTGGGCCTGGACAGAAAAAGCAAGTCTAGAGTGAGAGACGAGGGTGATGTTTACTGTCCCCAGAAACTCTTCTCATTGTGAAACGTTTGCAGGTGAGCTGAGTTTGGACCCTGGGTGAGAACCCAGAGTCTGAGAGGGAGGATGTGGTTGTCTGATGCTGCTTTGGTTTTTTGTATCCTACTTAGAAATATTTTTAATATATTAAGCGGTGTAGAAATCAAACCAATCAATTGCTTTGAAGCTCTAAAGTACTGAAGCTAATTTTCTAATGAATGAAGATAGAATGTGGCAGCTAGACTGGTGAATGGGAGTGGCCGCTGAGACCATATAACACCGTCCTGAAAGACCTACATTGGCTCCCAGTATGTTTCTGGGCACAATTCAAAGTGTTGGCGCTGACCTTTAAAGCCCTAGACCGCCTCAGCCTAGTATACCTGAAGGAGCATCTCCACCCCCATCGTTCAGCCAGGACACTGAGGCCCAGCTCCGAGGGCCTTCTCATTGTGTGAAGTGAGGTTACAGGGAACCAGGCAGAGGGCTTCTCAGTAGTGGCACCTGCCCTGTGGAACACCCTCCCATCAGATATCAGGGAAATAAACAACTATTTGACTTTTAGAAGACATCTGAAGGCAGCCCTGTTTAGGGAAGTTTTTAATGTTTGATGTTTTATTGCTGTTATTATTCTTATTCTTATTCTGCTGGGAGTTGCCCAGAGTGGCTGGGGAAACCCAGCCAGATGGGTGGGGTATAAACAACAAAAACAACAACAACAACAACAACAAAGTCATCTTGCAGCAATATTCTAATAGATAACTTGTCCCCTATTTACCAGAAATGTATATTAATCTGGTGGATGGGTTCTGAAGGCCATTTATCAGCAACATCTTAAGCATCCATGAAGATGACACACACAATTACATATGGCTTTTCCAAGTGAAATGCTGATTCAATGGTTTTATAGAGAGTATGTCAAACTATCACACCCAATTTCTGATTCTCTTTGTGCATATAACTCAAGCCAGACATATGCCAAAAAACTGTGGGGCATATTATCTACATGGACACTAGGCCCATAATGGAAATAGTCCTAAATAATAAAAATAATTTTAGAAAATTAAATAAAGTTAGGTCATAATGGCAGCATGTAAACACACTGAGGTGCAATTCTAAGCATGTTTACTTAAGGAGTAAGCCCCCACTGGAGACAACAAGCACAGCATTACAACAGCCAAAATACTGCATGTTATATTAAAGCTGATCCACTGCAGGTTCAAGACATATAGGATCATAGTTCTTCATAGCTCTCTCAAGCTCTACAAGTTCTAAGCAAAAGAATATGTTTTGCCAACATATTCAGCATCCTACATCTGCAGAAGCATTGTTTCCAAATTTATGCAAAATCAAAAATGTACCTGGTAGAACTAAAATGTTCACACTGATAATTAAATTCAAGTGAATACATATAACATTCCAAACCATGTGGCTCCTCCCACCTGCTGAGATTCAATTAGTTACTTTGTGGTTCAGCAAACCAGAGTTTGCCATGCAGCCCAACTGGCAAACTGTGGTTTGCACAATCAGGACTGGCAACCAAAGTTTGAAGCCACTTGCTGTCAGGGACTGGGGAAACCTTCCAGGGAGGAGGAAGAGGAAGACAGTATAGATTTACAACAGTGGTTTGCGGGAGGTCACAGCTCAGGGGCAGATGAGGGGGAAAGTTGGGAAATAATGGGAGAGGAGGAGGCAGAAGCGGAGCTGCAGCTGGCTGACATGGTGTCATTAGAAAACATTCCAGACTCTCCATCTCCCAGAACCCAGCAAGCCTTAAAAGTAGGAGAGCAAAGAGTTCAAAGACAGAGGGCATGTAGCAGCACCCGTAAAAGTAATGGGAGGGTGGAGATTCACTCAGGACAACACCATTATCCAAGACGATGGATTCTATAGCCTTTCTCTGTAAATACTGAAATAGAAAAGGAAGGCAATAAACTTCTCCTTGTTTTTATACTGTCCTGGGCAACCAGCTGGGAGCCGCTGACAGCATCCTGACACTTGCCCATCTTGGTTTGGAGGGTAAAAAGAGCTATGGTTTACCAATTTGGATAGAATAGAAACTTCAGAAGTAAATGGAGATTAGAGAAGCAAAACTACTAGCACAAAGTATATTCCAAATCCTCCAAACTATGGTTCAGAGGATCGGACTGTTACATCTGAACCAACCAAATGAAAGCAAAGCAACATTAATTTCAATAGGTCAGTCACACCCCTATCCTGTTTGTGCTAGTTCCAATTGCATGTGGTCCACTTTCTGCGAAAACATCATTTTGCTCATGAGCAGAAGCTGAGGTTTCCCTACATCATTACCAGTGCCCACCTTACTGTGAGCTGAGTGGTAGCAAATCACAAACAGTGAACTGTTCTAATACACAATGGGAACAAATACCTAACATGGTTATGAGTATTCATCTTATTTATTAACAGTGTTTCTAAATGCAAAGCATTTGGCATATACATAGAGAGTTTAAAATAAGTAAGAGCAGGTGGCAATGGGTCGTTAATATATGCATGAGTGTATGCTTATGAAAAGTCACATTTTGAGGGGTTTTTAAAGGATTTCCATTTATTTCAGAAAATACTGTGGTACCTCGGGTTAAGTACTTGATTCGTTCTGGAGGTCTGTTCTTAACCTGAAATTGTTCTTAACCTGAAGCACCACTTTAGCTAATGGGGCCTCCCGCTGCCGCCGTGCCGCCGGAGCACGATTTCTGTTCTCATCCTGAAGCAAAGTTCTTAACCTGAAGCACTGTTTCTGGGTTAGCGGAGTCTGTAACCTGAAGCGTATGTAACCTGAAGCATATGTAACCCAAAGTACCACTGTACCCCTAAAGATTTTTTTTAAGAAAAAAAAGTACTGACTGTTGCAAAGCTGCGAAGTAAGGGAGGACTGAACCCAGAATTAGCCCTGAAATGTCATAAACACATCATACAAAGGGGCGGAATAGAGTAGGCTTACATGCGCCCCGTCAACGCATGCGAGAGTCCCAAGTATAACTCCAGTGCAAAACGCAGATTGCCAGTACTAGAACCTGGGGTCATTCAAGCTCGCCTGTGGCAAGCTTTAGGATAGGCAAAAGAAGGTCCTTCTTCACACTGTCTGGTTCTATTCTGGTAAAGGGGATGTGAGTGGTGCTGTGGTCTAATCCACTGAGCCTCTTGGGCTTGCTGATCAGAAGGTCTGCCGTTTGAATCCCTGCAACGGAGTGACCTCCCGTTGCTCTGTCCCATCTCCTGCCAACCTAGCAGTTCGAAAGCACACTAGTGTGAGTAGATAAATAGGTACTGCTGTGGCGGGAAGGAAAACGGTGTTTTCACGCGCTCTGGTTGTATTCATTTCTGCTCACACAGAATTTCACTCATGCTCCTTCCTCTCCTTTTCCTGTGTGCCCTCAGAAAGGACATGCAGGGCAGAGGAGAGGAGAAAGTTCTATGGCACAATACATATTACATATATGATATGTAGTAAAATCAGCCTTCCGGCTTCACAACTCAACTGGAAGAAATATCATCAGACTGAAACCTACCACTTGCAGTGGTTACACGATGTCCGGAAAATATTTCAGAAGACAATCTTTTAATTGATTAGCACAATTACTTAACAGTTATTACAGTTCTATGGGTGGCAGTGAGGCGTCAACAAAATTGGCCCATTGCTCTTACGGAGAAACTTACCAAGCATGTATGGCTTATAAATAGACAACTAGAACGTAATGATTTTATTGATGTTTGGTGTGCACTTAATGTTTATGGGAATAAGAGTAAGCCTAGTTTACAGCCGCTGGCAATCTCTGGCAAAAGGTTATCCGTTAACCTTTGCATTTTAGATTAGGGAGTGGGATGTTTGTATTACTTTTGTTTTTCAAAAATTTGTATTGATTGGCTTGGTTTTTTGTTTGGCTTTTACAGTCTGATTTCATTGCCTTTTTGCTGCCAAAGACTAATGTTTACTGCTGAGGACGATTCCCCCCTCCCCATCCTATATGGACTCATTTCCCACTGAATATAGTAAGGAAGGGCAGAGGGAACCTAATCAATGCTGCTTTGTTCTACTTTTTGTTTTTAGTGTTCTGAATACAAGTTGACAATTATGTAGTTTTTTCAAAGTTGCCATCAAGTAATACAGAAAGGCCTTTTCTCTAGCCCAGCAAAAGTTCAGCATTTTAACGATCTCCCTCCGCCAACACAGCAACACAGGCCATCATAACATGAAGAGGAAATGCCAGACCATCCTACTTACTGAAATGTCATTTCCGTAAAGATATTGTAAATGGAAATTAATGTATTATTTCTAGCAGGATTTGCAAGTAGGCTTGACCATGCAGCTCATACAAAAAACCCTGACACGGTCAACTGTCTTGTCAAATAACAGCCATGCATTAAAAATATTTATTTAGTAGAACATAACAAAGGCAGAAATTTGCGCTAATTAAAAATCCTCCTAACTGTCATAAAACAATAAAATAATGACCACCTCAGGCCTTTGACAAAACCAGTTGTCAGTCATGCCAGCATCAAGAAGACTTTGATCTTGGCGAATAAGAATGCCCAAGGGCAAGATGTTTGGAGGGTGGTTGTATTACAGTAACTAAATTAGGCTGCTATAAAAACCTGGAATACAGGGGTTTTTTGGGAGAGCAAGCCTGTTTTCTTTAGTTCCAATAGGAGGTATTTCAGAGGATTTAGTGAAAGCTGAATAAAGGAAAGAGGAAGTTATTCATAATGCGAGAAAGGGGCTTGGGTTCTAATGGGGAAAAGATGTTACAAGTTTTATGTTCAGATTAAAAAACACAATCATACTCAGAACAGGGCTTCCCAATACACACACACACACACACACACACACACACACACGTTAAAATCTATCTAAAACATTAACATTTGAATAAAAGTTCTGTATCTAAGGGAAAAAAATCTACTTGTGATGTAAGTTTCATTGTTCAAGACAATGATAATAATAAGAATGGTAAATGAATTGTAGGGTATATTTCTCATTATCTTATATCCTGGAAAAATTTTTTAATATGTCCTGTTTCATTGTGAGCATAAAACCAAAGCAAACAAAGTCTTCTTAACTATGTTTTAAATACATCCTTAAAACATTACTTTAAAATTATTTCTGATTCTATGTTTCCCACCAGTCTGGCTATGAGTGGGCGAGGAATTATGAAATGTAGAGGGTGACTATTAAGGTTGGAAACAAAAAGCTGGTTTTGTCAGATGCTTTGGCTGAAGTCAGGGGCAGTCTTTGGTAATATGGTGCACCTGTTGAGCTAGTAACTTGGAACTTGGCATAAACTACCTGATGAGGTCCCCAGCTTGTGTCAAATTTCAAGCTGAGCCAAATCCAACTGCAGCAAGTGAAAAAGTGATGAGAATTGATGCTGACATTTTTTAACAGGCATAGCATAGATTTCTTTCCAAGTTTGGTGAAAACTACTGATTTCCTCTACTTGGGCTCGTCAAGGAAGGCTATTTATTCTCCAGTGCTCTGCTGAAGTTCTGAGCAGTGGTTTCAAAACTTACTGAGGTTTTCCTCTCCTGTGGCAGCAGCTACTGGCATAATAAGGCAGTGCGACTTTTGACTGGTGCTCATTAAGACTGATGGGGACTGGCAGGAGGGGCAGCCAGAGTCAGTGAGAGGCACAGCCACCCTCTGACCGGTTGTTAAGTACGAAGGCAGACTCAGGTTGGTGGGGCAGTGCGCTATTCTCCCGAACAGAACAGCATTCACAACTTCAGAAGGGAACGTTTTGCCAATCCTGAGTGGGGAGGGGGAGAGACTGATCCTGATAGCGTTTGGAGGCTGGTGATCCTGCGAGGGTTGGTGTATATGTGTAAGTGAACACACATATGTTTGGGTGTTGCTTCGAGGCAAAGAAGAGTGTGTATGTGTGATGCTTCTGCAGGAGAAAAATTGGGGGAAATGAGTGCATTGAAACGTAAACTGGAATTGATTGGGGGAAATTGAATGAGGGGGATAAAGTACAGGACCCCTAGTCAGTTAAGTCCAGTCAAATTCAACTTTGGGGTGCGGCACTCATCTCTGCTTTCAGGCTGAGGGAGCCAGCATTTGTCCTTGAAAATCCACCAAGACAGATTTTCTTGGTCATGTGGCCAGCATGACTAAACCGCTTCTGGTGCAACCGGACACTGTGAAGAGTGCCAGAGCACATGGAAACGGTGTTTACCTTCCCGCCACAGCAGTACCTATTTATCCACTTGCACTGGTATGCTTTTGAACTGCTAGGTTGGTAGGAGCTGGGACAAAACAATGGGAGCTCACCCTGTTGCATGGATTTGAACGGGATTTGGCAAGCTCAAGAGGCTCAGTGGTTTAGACCACAGCACCACTTGTGCTCCCAGGGAAGGTAGGGAACATGGCACATGCCCACAATCCCTGCTTCAAACTGTAGGTGGGTAGGGGCACCAATCACATGACAATGTAACAATGAGCTGTAATGGCTGAATGACTTGAGCTACATTAAAGAAAGTCCCTGGTTCACGTCTCAGCACTACCATGAATGCAGTGCTTTTCTCAGGGCCTCACTTCTCATCTGTAATATGGGTATAAATAATCTCAGAAAGAGATAAGGATGTGGAGCACTTTCGGGGGTGCATCTTTGAGCAGCTGTTGATGCTTCATCATCTTGGTAGTGCCCACCTGGCACAAATGTCTGGGAGCTGCTTCACTTTCAGTTGCCCACAACCTAGTATTGTTCTGGGTTATTGCAGGGAATTTGAAAGGAAAGCGGATCACAGCTGCCACACAGATTGCAGAATAAGAATGGCAGCAATCCCTGCAGGGCTGTCTTAAGCGAATGCAGCACTGGAGTGCAAAGATCTGCCTGGCAACCCATCCCCCAAGTTGTCCAGTCCCAGGCGCACAGGAGGATGGAGCCGGCCAGCTGCCTCAGCGTCTTGCTGGCTCGGTCGCCCCTGAACTTGTGGCGCAGAGTCGCCCACAGCAGAAGAGCCTGCCGCAGCGCTCCGACCGACGGGCAGACTCTTCCCCAGACTCAGCTCTCGGGCCCTGGATTTTTGGCCTGGTGCCCCTGAGAGCCCAGCGCCCAGGTGCCCCGCACCCCTAGCGCCTATGGGTAAGACGGCCCTGAATCCCTGGGGTGTCCATGTAGGAAAGGCAAAGACTCCTGCCTTAAACCCCTGAGTGCCACCCTTGAGTGAATATCAGAATATCAGAAGAGGTTTTTACCTGGTCACAAAGCGTATTAATGATGGTGCCTGCTGGACCTCACTAGGGAGTAGGGCTTGGCCCCCACCAACGGTGCAGGCCTAGGAAGGTGCAAAAATTCCCCCCTCTCCACTCTGGCTTGAAGTGGCTAGGAGCCTGTGCACCTAACCGTGCACCCCCTAGGCTGCTCCTCCGCTGCTCTGGGAGCACGGGCATGGCTTGCAGGCTCCCTTTGGTTGCCTCAGCATTGGAATCTGGTTGCTGGCATGGGCAATCACAGCAGCCCTGTGGGGTCGCCTCCCCAGTCGGATGGTGGTGCAAGAGTTGCAGGAGGAGAACGAGGGGGGGAGGCAGAAGGGGAAGCAGCAAGTGGAGGGAAGAAAGCAGGTGGACAGGCGGCAGTGGAGAGGTGGAGCAGAGCAGACCCAACGCCGATGGCTGCAAAGGAAGTCATTGGCAGAGTGCAAAGGGCAACGAAAAGCAAACTTTTTGAGTTTCTGCTCCATGGTCTCCCCGGCTTTGGAGGCACCAATTTATCTCATTGCTAAGGGTGCAAGGAGGCCTAGGAGAGCATTCCACAAATGGGGAGCCACAACTGAAAAGGCCCTCTTCTTTGCCCCCACCCTCCAAAACTCCTTTGGGGTGGATGGGTAGGACCTAGCCAAGGGATGCAGATGAAGATCTAAGGGTCCCAATTGCAGCTGCATTCCAAAAGGTATGAGGGTTCTTTTTAGATCAAAACCAGCCGATGGAAAGGGGCTCAGAGATCCACAGGCACTGGGAGCCAGTGCAGCTGTGTCAAGAAATGAAGCAATGTTCTGACTTGATACATGGTCCCACCACTAAGCAAAGATTAGCATGGGAAGCCAAGGTTATCAGTGTGCTACAGGAAGTGCACTTTCAGTCTCAAAAAAATAAAGTATTTCAACTATTTCTTTTCCAGCGACTTTTGTATTGCTCATTCATTTCTCAAAAAGCTTGCTTGTTAAGCTATGGAATACAGTATGTTGCACACACACAGAGGCACCATTTCCTGGTGTGATGCATATTGGGCACACACCTGTCTAGTGCTTTCAAGTTATATGCACAGTTCTCTACGATATCCCTGGGTACTCCACATCAAATGTAAACCTTAATCTCCCTGAGGTCCTCCTTTCCAACAGGTTGCCTTTCCTTTAATGAAATGCAAATACCTGTCAGCCAGCAAACCTTCCCACTCCTTGTACTTATGAATTGTTCTTTATTTTCTCTTGTACAAAGGCTTTCCCCTCTACTCCTTTTACTGAAGCTTTAGTATTAGAGCTGCTGATGGGGTGAAGTGCATAAGGCTTCCATTGTTTTCATGTTTGCAGGAGCACAATGCCCCTTCTTTAGATAAAAAAATCTTGCCTTTCTCCTCATCAAAGCAACATTTATCTCCCCCCCACCCGGTCACTTTCCCCCTCCTTTCCTTTGCAATCAATATAGCCATCAGTCAGAATATAGTATGCACACATGTTTACTTCTGAATATCATGTCTTTTTTATTTTTTTTAAAAAAGCTTAGGATCTAGTGACAGAGCTACTGCACTAAGCATATATGTCTTTTCTTTAAAAACCTTATATTCATGGCTTCTAAGGGTTCTAAAAATAGTTTACATTGCTTATGTGCATGAATATATTAGGACAGAATAACAGAGCAGGATAAAGGGGGAAAGGCTATGGTTTGAATTAAGTTAGACGCGCTTTGAGAGAGTAAATTCCCATGGATTTTGCAGTGCTCATGCATTCCTCAGTAAAGGAAATAAGCCATAAAACATTTAAGCTAGAGATTCTCTTCGAACATTGACATGGCATCGAAGGGTAATGTCCAAACATTGACCATTGACTGAAAAATCTTAATCGGAATGAATTTCATTATAATAGGTAGGCAGGAAGGAAACAGAGTGTGTCAGCATATGTCATGCACTCCAGTAGCAATGATAGAGACTGGGTTTGGTCCAAAAGCAGTACTTTTCATCATACAAACAAATAGCAACCACTCACCTACATCGTGACATGCCCAGGCGCAGTACTGAGTGGAGAAAAATTTGCTCCTTACCATCTACTGAGTCCAGCCAAAATCAAGGCTGCTCTTATCTATGTTTTCGGTTCTGTTGCTGCAATAGAATGTCACAGAGATTATCCCGATATAGTTGGGGCTGAATTGGAGCCTGCACTTCATAAGCACATCAGTGACTAATGGGTTAAAAGCTAAACGGACCCCTGACCATTAGGTCCAGTCACGGATGACTCTGAGGTTGCGGTGCTCACCTCACTTTACTGGCCGAGGGAGCCGGCGTTTGTCCGCAGACAGCTTCCAGGTCATGTGGCCAGCATGCCTAAGCTGCTTCTGGCGCACCAGATCAGCGCATGGAAACACCGTTTACCTTCCCGCTGGAGCGATACCTATTTATCTACTTGCACTTTGATGTGCTTTTGAACTGCTAGGTGGGCAGGAGTAATGGGAGATCATCCCATTGCGGGGATTCAAACCGACGACCTTCTGATCAGCAAGCCCTAGGCTCTGTGATTTAGACCACAGTGCCACCTGCTAATAGGTTAAGTTAGTATAAATGAGGGTGAACTATATTAATGTGTCTATAAAGTTTAGTATGACAGACAAGTCTGGTTATCATGTTTTATGCTAGGCATAAGTTTGAGGGGAAGGGGAGCTTTGCCAAAAGTTTATTACAAAGGGGTACGTGCTGTATCCAATTCACCACAATTTAGGAAGGATGATGCCAAGCTGGAACGTGTGCAGAGGAGGGCAACCCAGATGATCAAGGGTTATATGAGGATGAGTTGGAGGAGCCTGGAGAAGAGGAGACTGAGAAGAGATGTGATAGCCATCTTCCAATATCTCAAGGGCTGTCACATGGAAGATGCCGCAAGCTTGTTTTCTCCTGCTCTGGAGGGTAGGACTTGAACCAGTGCCTTCAAATTACAAGAAAGGAGATTCTGACCAAACATCAGGAAGAACTTTCTAACAGTAAGAGCTGTTCGACAGCGGAACTGTCTCCCTCGAGAGGTTGTGGACTCTCCTTCCTTGGCAGTTTTTAGGCAGAAGTTGGGTGGCCATCTGCCATGGATGCTTTAGCTGAGATTCCTGCATTGCAGGGGCTTGGACTAGGTGACTCTCAGGGTCCCTTCCAAATATACAATTCTATGATTCCATGATATCCCAAAAGCCAACAGAATGTATGTGAGGGTATTGAACGGTGTTAAAAAGCAGAGGGTGTGCATATGTGTGAAAGAGAGACGGAAGGTCTGTGGGCACATATGTGTGTGTGGTCCTCGATTTATTACCCCACCATACACATCCTCGGAACGAGAAAAGTTACCCACCCTGCAACATAGCTGTCAACTTACAGATTTGAAAATAAGGGACCAGCAGCCAAAATAAGGGATTTTAGTCAACCAGCTCCCAAGCCAAAGGCAGAAAGCCCAGCCAGCGCAGCAGCCAAACGAAGCCTCAAGCGGTGGTTCCCACAGCGCAGCAAAGGCAAAAGGGGTGCAGCAAGGAAAACCACCATCACCTCTCCGCTGGGAAGCACTGAGCAAAGGCAAGTCCCCAGGCAACGTGGTCGATTTGATCGGCACAAGGCATGCAAGCTCCACCCCCCAGTCGTTCTTAGACCCCTTACTGGGTGAGCAACGCAGCCAAGCAACACAGTTGGAGCCTCCCTCCTCCCTGGCCAGCAGGGAGGGAGGGAGAGGAGCTGCTTCCTTTGAAAGCCGGGAAATTTAAGGGACATCATCAGTAAGGGACAGCAGCGGGACATGGCGCTGGGATAAGGGAGTTTCCCGCCAAATAAGGGACGGTTGACAGCTATGCCCTGCAAACTCACAGATCGATGATGCAAGTAGAGTGAAGAATGCCAGAACGATCAGTAGTGTTAAGCTATGCAGTGGCTCCCTGGAAAGGGAGTTGGCCTGATGAAATTTGCTGGGGGGGGGGGTCTTGTAAATTACAGAATATTTTCTACATCATAATGTAATCCTATTATACATATTTCCTAGAAGTTAAGTTTCACTATGTTTGCATTTAAACTTTGCGGAAGCAAAGCTGAAGTGATAATATCTGGCAAGAGCTGTAACATGTGATTCTCCTGCTCTGTAGCTTCTCTGTGATATTCTAACATTTTGTCGTCGTCTTCTTCCTTTAAAAAAGCCAGCTCTTCCATATCCTATGGGACAAGTCCTGGACGGCAATAAATGGTTGGATATTGTACAGGGATGACATTCTGTTCACCCTAGCACATCATTGTTAGTATCAAACAACTATCCCACATCAAGGGGCAAGTTGTTATTTCTTTTTCTTGGAGAGCTCATTTTCCTGCAGCACCTGCACATTTATATTTCAACTTGCATACTCCTCATGCCAAAACACAGTATATGTTCTGGTCAAATCACTGAAGCTACACAAACCACCGTTGTTCTCCATGCTCAGGGAACTGCACATACAGTTCGGAAAAGACAGTGTTTCTTTAATTTTAAGGGGGGGGGGAATTGTGAAGGTGAAGTACATGTCAGGCTCACAATGGGAACTAGTACCAGGGTCACAAAACGCTGCACAATTGCTGGCCACTGGGGTCCAAATATATACAAGGAGATCTGCATTTGTGACTTTGGGGTTGAGACCATGACTGATCACAAACCAAAGCTTTAGCAAAGGGGATGTTTTGAGGAAAAAACGGCTAAACAGAGAATGTTCAAAAATGAGTTTTCAGAGAACTCGCTGTCTTTTATATGTTGAAGTCTTTCCGTTTCAAAATTTGCTTAGCTGTGTTTTATTCCAAACGAACACATCCTCCATCCTTCCTCAAGTCTGTTTACTCAGCTGGATGTCCAGAGGGTCCAATTTTCCTTCCAATTGCCCTTGCACGCTAATATAATTGCTGCTCATATGGGTAATTGGTCAGCCTACAGCAGTGCTAGCATGCATTTGTTCATCTGTATTACCTGGCAGCTTCTCAAAATGAATTTTCAACCTCCAGATACTGTTGGAATACATGAAAAGAAGAGGAAGCTTGCAAATGATTTCCATGGAAGCCATGCAGTAGGCAGACAAGTGGGAATATGGAACATATTCCTAGCAAAATATATTTTGGATTCCAAAGTACCAAAGGCAAATATGTGTACTCTATAGGCCAGCTCCATAGCTTGTTTACATGAAATAGGATTCCTAAACATAATCCCAATAACTTCTGTACATCATCACACATTTCACATATGCCATGGGAACTGCTGTGTACATTGTCATTGTGATGGCAGAGTACATTGGAATACAGGAACATAAAAAGTGCCTTACTAAAACGATCTAATCTAGTCTTTAGTCCCCAGCAGCAGTCAGCCCTATGTGCTTTGGAAACAATATTTATGTGTGACATCCCTCTTTTATTTATTATACACTCTGGTTCTGACAAAGAAAAACCTGAGTGACAAAAAAACCTACTACATCATGTTTATTTCACCATTATATTTTGCAAATGAAACCACAAATGCGTTATTTTGTATATATAAGAATTATACAAAAATACAGCAAATAATTAGCAATGTGTGCACTGTAGATGTGACTCTTGAAGGAATCTGGGATGCTTGCTTAATTATTTCCTCAAGAGATTCATAAATCTGAACATATCAAAGTACTGAAAAATCAGCTAAATAGTGTGTGTTTTTCTACAGGCAGTGTCCTGATTTTAAAAGAGAAATTTAACATACAATTGTTTATGTTTATTTAAAAAATAAGATTTCCCAAAATACAGTACATAAGACATCTTAACAAAAGTAAATAATAATAATTGCTAACATAATTTGTAAAGAAAAACGGGGATGTTACATGAAGGAAAACAAATACAAAAATGTTGTTTATAAAGAAGACACATATATCACTATACAGTAATAGCACAATATGATTCTCCAGTAATCTTTTATTAGTCGAATTCAAGTACTAGACAGCTTCACAAGGCCAAATGTAAATAATTTTTCAGTGTTGTTTTGTAGCAGTCTTGGTACAACAGATAAAACAACAACCACCAAGATGGCACTCAGATATGCTCTAAAATGCTGAATTCCTTGTTACAAAACATTATATGCGCCACAATAGAATATACTTTATTATGGCACTTTGGTTGAAAGTTGGTCAGAAGAGATATACCATATGACTTTTAGTACAACAGAGAATGAAAAGCTGCTTCAAGTATATTCAGAAAGTACTAAGTTTGTTTTACCCTCCCCCCCCCCCGCCAAAAAAAAACAAGCAAGCAGCTATCACAATACCAACCCTCTGGAAACCTCAGGCGTAACATTTTCACATTGTGTCCTGATAATGTGTATACAATTACATGTGTTGGACTCTATGGCAGGCAATGAGATTGTGCTAGACACAACAAGGAAATGATTTGAGTTTTAACAGGGCTAGGTTGTAGGAAATCCCATACCTAGGGTACCTTCAAGCAGTTTTCAGCTCCATTCTACATTTCTGTTAAGAGCAGTTATTGCTGAAGAACCACTTCATAGATACTTCTAGATATAGATACAATGGTACCTTGGTTCTCAAACGCCTTGGTACTCAAACAACTTGGAACCTAAACACTGCAAACCTGGAAGTAAGTGTTCTGGTTTGTGAACTTTTTTCTGTCTGTTTTTGCTACTTACTTTGTGTTTTTGTTTTTGTGACTGAGTGGAACCCAGTTCAGCTACTGATTAATTGATTGATTGTGTGACTGCAGTACATTGTTTATTGCTTTCATTTTATGGATCAATGGTCTTGTTAGATAGTAAAATTCATGTTAAATTGCTGCTTTAGGGGTTGTTTTTAAAAGTCTGGAACGGATTAATCCATTTTGCATTAATTTCTATAGGAAAGTGCGCCTTGGTTTTGGAATGCTTTGGTTTTGGAACGAACTTCCGGAACGGATTAAGTTTGAAAACCAAGGTACCACTGTAAAATGATTTATCAAGCTTCAGTGTGAAACTACAACACAGCAATAAATGGCCATTAATGTTGGATCATAGATCTGTAGCAGTCCTAGAGGAAAAACATTATTTGGAAGTATCCTAAGGAATTCTTAACACATTACTTTTCTAAGCTACAACATAGCAGCTCATGAGAAATCAAGCCGTCACACATGTTTCTCATATTCACTGACACAGGGAAGTAAAGACATTATTCTTCTGAAGATCCAAAACATCTGCTACTTCTTCTCAGAGAATTTTTTGGTTTGAACCTATAACCACATTTCCATAAACCAGACCAAAACTTTAGACCTTCAGATCCACTCAAATCCTTGACCAGCAGGTGCTGGCTGCTTTAAGTTCCACAATTACTAATACTATACACATTCCCTTTAGAAAGTTGCTTTACCTGGAAATCTTAGCTATCCCCTCTAAGTTTGGGTATGTCAGGTCAGAGGAAACAGCTTTTGTCCCTCCTGCTATAGGATTTTAGCAGCCAGAGGCAGATGTTGGCTAAACAGAAGTATAATTCAATTTGTTGAAATCTCATCCCCAAAAATATATGGGGGAATGGTGTGGGCAACCAGTATCTCTTGCTAGATATACGGTAAGCTCTCTTTTATTTGCCCTGTACTGCAGCACTGTTTATTTCTCTTACTTACCTGGGAATAAGTCTCCCTGTGTATAGGATTGCACAGTAAATAACTTGTTCAAAGGTTGAGCCCAAAAGATACAGCTCACATAGCCAAACTCCGATTGGTTTTAATGATGCTGAACTACACCCAGTTTTTATTCTACGTTATTTTCTCTTTAGAGCGGCTTTCTGCTACTCCTAGCATAGATTACAGTTATTTCCTCCTGAACTACAACAGAGGCATATTTTAATGCTGATCCACAATACAAAGCTATTAGCTATAAAAGTGAAAACTTTTAATCATTTCATTTCTGATTGTGCAATTTTAAATCACTGGAAGCAAAAAGTTTTAATGCTGCGTTTTTTCATTATCTAATACTTTCTAACTGCAAAACTCTACAGATCTTTCATTAAGCTTGCTTTGGTCATCTGTGTGGTGCCTCTGTATGCAAACATTTGTTGATTCCCAGAAATTGAAATTAATATTGCTAGCATGAGAATAGGTTATCTGATTTACTATAGCAAAACATCCCATTTTGCATTAGAATTGCAGCATATATTTTTGTATATTATAGAATAAACATATTGTTCCTGGTTTGTACTAAACCATTTGAGTAGCTTTGGGGCGTGTTAGGAATTTGCACTGTCAATACCATTATCAATGGTACCATCAAATGCTGTTTGCATTATTTTGGGCATGCCTTTTGCACAATCAAGTCTTCTTTGCCATTTCAACCTATCTTGCCATTAACCTCTTTGCTGAGATACCGTGTGATGATTAAACAAAAAATGGACACAGCACTCTTACTGGGTAAATTATTTTCCAATCTTTAACTTGTTTTGTGTGAGGTAGAGAGGAGTATGTATACTGTATATGAAAAATGAAACACACTTGCTGGGGGGCAAACCCCAAAATGGGCTGGTCTCAGGTTTGTCATAGGCCTGGAGCAAAGCGCCCTCTGGTGAGTCTGCTCCTCCATCAGTGGGTCCTATTAGGCTGACCTAGCCATGGGGAGTGGCGATGGTAGGAAATGCATTCTAAGCAGTGCTGAGTGATTGGCTCGAGCTACCCTTTCCATTTTTCACAATGCCCTGAAGCACTGGGATGGAGCCCCCCGGGACATGGTGCCAGGTGTGGGAATTGCTGGGTCCCTTAAAAAGTTTCTCAAGTATGGTGGGTGCCAATGCTTACATCAACAGGGTTTACTTCCACCTAAACCTGGATTCTTCTTCTCTGGCGATCACTCATAGCCAAATAAGATTGTCTTCCATAAACACGATTTTAACAATGAGTCTATAAGGGACTGTGGAGGCCAATTCTGGACCCACATGTCCTTCTACAGTGGGGACATTGGTTCCCAGGTGGGAGTTGATCACGGTGTGGATTTGCCAAGCGTGCCTTCCTCCTAACACGTTTCTCCCTTTCATTCTGAGTCAGAGTGTCTTCAAAGTCCATGACACCTTTGGTAAAGGCTGTTCTCCAACTGGAGCGCTCGCAGGCCAGTGTTTCCCAGTTGTCAGTGTTTATACTGCATTTTTAAAGATTTGCCTTGTCTTTAAACCTCTTTCGTTGCCCACCAGCATTACGCTTTCCATTTTTAAGTTCGGAATAGAGTAGTTGCTTTGGAAGACAATAATCAGGCATCCGCACAACATGACCGGTCCAACAAAATTGATGTTAAAGAATCATTGCTTCAACACCGGTGATCTTTGCTTCATCCAGTACACTGATATTGGTTCGCCTGTCTTCCCAAGTGATGAGTAAGATTTTTTGGAGACACCGTTAATGGAATCTTTCGAGAAGCTGGAGATGGCGTTTGTAAGTGGTCCATGTTTTACAAGCATACAGTAAGGGTGGTAGTACAATAGCTTTGTAAACAAGCATTTTGGTTTCCCTGCATTAGGCTAAGTGTCCCATAAGTCCATGACCTATGTTTGGAATGGAATTACCTTTCAAATCCAGTGGTCTACAGTAGCTCCCAATACCATCAAGATCTCGATGTCTAACAACCCAACCCAAGCTGTACAGTATTTTTAAAAGGGGCCATAGGGAGAAGACTCCTTATGTCCAAGAAACAGAACATCCCCCTAGTCTATGGAGTCTACGCAAAGCTGCACCTGGTCTATTTCCAGAGCAAGAGAATTTACAGGGAGTTCTGGGTTTTTTGAAAATATGCTCTGAAACCTAACTTGCACGTTATAGAACTGTAAATATATTTATCCTCATACACTGACATGACAAGTCCAGTTCTAAGGCTGTATAAAGCTCCCAAGCTGATGAAAACAAATGGAGGAAGTCTAGTTGTGAATTCTTCACTTTACATACCATTGACATCCCTTTAATGAAATGGATGTATATGGGAACATGGCCATAAAGCTAGACTTACACCAGAGCACCGTTAGCTCTTATAGCACACTGTACATCTCTCAGCACTAAGTGTAGAGCATTAAATCTTTTTCAAGACTGGGGTGCTATTTCTAGTTGCAAATATGCCCCATGGCACCGACTATACATATAAGAAATAATAGAAGGGTGGTTTTCATTCTACTGATGCAGAAAGTTAAGTATAACTTTTTGTATAAATTTTAAACTGTCCTCCATTTTGCCATTATGGTAAAACATTTTTCTTTTAATTTTATAGCTTAGAATAGGAGAAGGGGGGGAAATATTATCGTTCAATCAGTGCACATGATAGGGCATTTCCAGATCAGATCTCTTAAAAATTCAGGGAGGAACCTCTTGTGATTTATCACACTGATATGGTGAGGTAAACACGGAGTACAATAGGATTGTCCCACCCCGTGAAATGTGTGCAGAAAGCATGTTGCGCAGGGTGCATGTGTACCAAATCACACGTGTAGGAGCTGCTACATGCATCCCTGATTCAACAGGCATGTGCAGTACACATTTGGAACCCTACTCCAAAGCGTTGCCTAACTTGCAGGCTGCCCAGAAGGGAAACAGAGGCCCATGCAGATCTCTAGGCTTGACTGTGAGCTGTGGCCCAGATGGTATGGCTGCAGTGTCCAGTCTCCATCGACAGGTGAGGTTTGTAGCCTTTGTTCTCTTACTTGGTCCTAATGAATATGCTGGTCAGGAATCTCAGCAATCATTGCAGCTGAACATTGTCATTACATCCGCCCAGTGAGCCTTCCCACCCACCTTTAGGCAGCTGCCCATAACTGAACTAGGCCTCCCTGAGTCTCCTCACTCATTGATTAACCTAGGGATAGCTCAGTCAGTAAAGCCTGAGAATCTTACTCTCAGGGTTATGGGTTCAAGCCCCATAACACGCAAAAGATTCCTAAATTGCAGGGGGTTGATCTAGATGACCCTCGTGCCCCCTTCCATCTCTACAATTCTGTGATTGTATGGCATCCTAGGATCACCCTTTGTAAGCAAAAGTGTGCTTCAGTCAGGGAACAAAGAGTTAAAATTACAGGACATATCATCGCGAAATCTAGTTGGTAACTACCCTAATGATATCGGAATGGAATGATAAATTGAAGGTGTTAATATATATATATATATATTTCCTAATCAAATAAATGAATAAATTCTGCCTAAAGTCTGATTCTTATATTAAATACATTTATACAGTCATTAATTATTTTAGGTGCCAGATCGCAGGCATTCCCCCCCCACCCCCGCCAACTGCCTCATTTACAATTATTAATGCTTAGCATTGCATGAACATTATGCACTTTTCAACTACTTCAATTCAGACATCCAAAAATTAAGAGATTATAAACAAACGGCACAGATGCAAAATAAGAGTAGAAAGCTAAGCAGCTGCCCTTGTCATATTAAAACACATTTATTTCCAACTAATCTCTCAATTTATTATCCTAATGTTATGTTTCAGATCCACCAGGAAAAGCATTTCCTAGGATTTAAATCTGGGGTTTAGTGGTTATGAGGTGACTCCACAGAACTATCTATCATTATGAAATGGGAGGTAATATCACAGAGCAGATAGCCAGTCCAGTTCCTTTGAACTGATAATTTCACAGCATTTTACTAGGGGGTGGACACTAAATATTAGATAGAGAGAGAGAGAGAGAGCTTACAACATTTCATTGAACTTTTAGCATTTTCATGGTCTGCTTGGATTTTGTAGCAGTATATGCAGAGCTGGCAGGAGTTAACCACCTGAGAATTGACAAAGGCTAAATCCCTAACACATCAGTTGATGTTGCAAGGGCAGATATTGACTACTCCAGACAGGTTTATTACTAGATATGTCAGCGAAAAAACCTGCAAATATCTGAGTGCCAGAATGAGCTCTTTGTTTTTTCTTTTCTTTTCTGGATACACAGGGACTGCTTTTCCAAGTCAAGTAATATAAGACATTTATTGCACCATCATGCATCAGAATCTAAACATACTTTCTGGCACAAATCTCAATACTCAAGTATGAAAAAGAGACACATAAAAATACCCTGAATCTTGTTTTCTGAAGTTAGAACATTATTTTTATTCGAGGGTGGAATACCATTGTCATTACATAATTCAACCAAGAGAGGGCACTTTGAGAACAAGAGAAATAAGGATATCTCAACCTCGAATAGTATGTATAGAAACTTTTAGAACGACTGGGACTGTTTTTCTGATGCATTCAAAATTATCTTAGATTTGGACTTTGCACAAAAGGCATGCATTCATAACAGTACCTTAGGCAGTAGAATGAAACAGGCATTTAATAGATGTCATTACTGCTTCTGTCCCGAATTTGATTTTCAAAATAAATAATAGCAATAGCATAACTGCATAGAGCAACTGTTCCAATTGATATTAAAACGCGCTAAAAATGGAGTTACGGAAGCCAGTGCACAAACAATCTTAGGAAAAAAGGAAATTAAGAACTGTGTTCCTTAAAAGGGAAATGTGTACCCTGATTCTGTCAAAAATCTGAATGGCTTTTGTGACTTTTGGAAGACTGGTAGCTCATCTCTTTTCTTAATCAATTTGCATGGAACATTTATATTAAGTCACTTATTAAAACTTTCCTAAAAGCCCAACAGCAGGCTTTCTCAAAATGAAAAGACCAGAGGGACATTTCAAAACATGAAATAATTGCTGTCATTTTTACGGCGATTCGTGCAGAATTACCAGAATATCCCATTTTTAGAAGAGGATGGAAGCTGGGGAAGGGGGCCGAGGAAAGGACTGGCCATTTCTTCGCTTGCACTAAAACTGCACTTTCTTTCTTACTTACTTACTTGGAAGTATCTGCTAGCAGCCACAATGTAATCAAGTTTATAATCAAGTTACATCTCTGCGAGATACAGTTTAGGATGTCTGGTTCTGATTTTGTAGGACAGATCTCCTATCCGACATGGGTCACTTTAACCACATGCAGTATTTGCCTGCCCAGGACCACCTAGGCTGAAGATTGCTGGGGTGCAAAATCTGCTTGCACAGGTGAGCACCTTTTATATGCAAAAGTGGGAGCACAGATCATGCTTCCATGGGCAAAGCGCTTATGCTGAAATCTGGGCATGCGGCAACTTTTGAAGAACCAGAAGGGGTTTGCTTCCTTTGCCAATGCCACCTGTCTGAATAGGGCTGGCCATGCAGCAATCAGCAGCACAAAGGCTCAAAAGCGCGCCACCGAAGGGAGAGCTGCACACACGCTGTACTTCGGGACGGTTCCGACACAACGTTTGAACTGCTTGACAACAGCACTCGAAAGGAAATAGATACGATAAGGCGGAAAAGCACCAGGACAGCAATGCTTCTTTACCAGCAGTACAACTGGGGTTAAGCCAGGGTTCTTGCTGCAAACTGTGATGCTGTCCTTGATTTAGTGCACTGCTGCTATCTACACAACATTTCTCAGAACTGTTTCTCTGGATCAGCCTTCTGAATAGGGAGCATGCTTTTAATGGGGAACTATCTTGCTAATTTTTATTTTATTTTAAAGAATTCACCCATCCTGCTGATTAGTACTTGACATAAACCTGAAATCAACACCAACATAGATATTTGACTCGGATTACCATTTGATCAGGTCTAATATTACCGGATAGGTATGCCCGCTTCATCTCGCTTTTAATCACCAACTGCAGTTTAATAAATTACTACCATCTCATACACACTTAACTATTGTTTATCTTTTTAACATCCATATTTGCTATATATAAATACTATTTTTAAAAATATCTCCCACATATATTACCCAACCTATGCACGCTTGTGATTTAAATTCTATATACTTCTAGCAGTGACTATACAAAACAAGTATTATTTCAGTGACAACACAGTATTTTATATGTTTATATTAGCTATATTTTATACCGATCAGTAAAACCTATAGGTATGATCCAGCCAAAATTAAGCAGTGCAGTCTTCTGCAAGTCTGCTTGGAAGTAAGTCCTATTGAGTTCAATGGGACTTACCCCCCCAGGTAAATGTGTGGAGGATTGCAGCCAAAACCCACAAAAACACATGTCATAATAAATTCGTTAGTCATTAAGGTGCTATAAGACCTTTGGATATTTTTGCTGCAACAGACTAGCACAGCTACCATTCAGGAAACTGATGGGCAGGTGGCTCACATGCCCCCCCCCGCCCAATTAGGATTTAAGAGATGCGTAACTTTGACTCGATCATGCCTAATTTTTAAAAATACACATCTACCACAAAGGGCTAATTATTGCATTTACAAAAAACAGGAAAAGAATCTTTTTCTTCCTTTTAGACTTAACAGTGGGCTGAACTCTTCTGCTTTGCTTTTACACAGGAACAAAAGACACTTTTTAAATATATAAAACTGAGGACATAAGACACAAAATTGCCCTTGCTTTAAAAAAAACCCCAGTGTTAAAACGCCACCCTTTTCTAGAGATGAACTGTTCGATTGATATCATGCATCATAAATAAAAGACAACTTTGTGGATTTTAAGCCAGGTAAGCAGGAAACGGGTCTCGCCACATAAACTAGTAAGTATTATTGATTTTTTTAAAAAAAAAAAGAATGAAAAAATTCAAGGCAGGCAAGACACTTTTGAAACCTATTCATCTATGTAAAACATATCACACTGTCCAATATAAAAACAATTTTGGTCATAACTTTGTACATCAGCTGTGTTTGTTATTAACCTCAAATATTAAAGTAATTCCTCTAAAAAGCTAATTTGAAAGTAAGTACACTTTAAAAGTAAACAGAGAAATGTGCATTTAATCCCAATACGGAATCAAGATCATTATTATTAAATAAAGCCTGGGGCACATTGTGACGTCTAAGATTGGTGGGTAGATTTTAATTGGCTTGAGGACTGTCATGGTTCTATTATCACAAAACCTGCAACACACTTCCAGCATGGAGGACCCATCTGTGCCCACCATCCATCTGTTTAGACGTGATTGGCAAAGTGGTGGGGAACTCTCAGTGGTCGCCTTTGCCTGAAAGGAATAAACCACAGGATCTTCCAGCGAGTGCCAAAAACTTCTGAGAAGGTCTGCTGCCATGGCTTTCGGGGTCTCGATCTACAGACGACAGCATTATTAGTGAAAGACAGCATTCCCATGGTGCACTTCAGTCAAAGAGAACAATGCAGGTTGGCTGGGGAGCCATTACTTGACTCTGATGAATTGCATCCCAGCCACTACAAGAGCAGCTTTCCTTTCACTGCAGCATGCAGATGAGATTTAACTATGAGAAGCACGCACTGCATCTGTATCAACCAAAGGCAGCCTTAAAGCTACGGCAGCCCTCGTGATCCGCACAGTGTTTGCCAACAAAACAGAAACTTTCTCTAGAGCCCGTCCTTTGAAAAGGGAGTTTTGATGGCTTTAGATAGGAAAGAATAGTCTGGTGTTGTTTTTCGCTAAAAGGTCATACGAATCACGGCAAAACAGGGCATGCAAGGCTTTCATCGGTGCCTTCAGAGTTTCCTAAAAAGACAACCTTTAACTGTATAGGCCCCCCCATTAAGCCTTTAGCACATCAAAACAGAGATACTTACATGTCTTCGCAACAGTTTGCCAGTTTTTCTATGCTTGTAGTGTCCTGTTATAGAGAAGACATTCTTAAGTATTCCCTCGCACAATGAAGATTGCAAAATAATTATTCCTGCAAATGCATATATAAAAGAACATACATACAATGTTCTAATTCATGGGTAGGCAAACTAAGGCCTGGGGGCCGGATCCGGCCCAATCGCCTTCTAAATCCAGCCCTCAGACAGTCCGGGAATCAGCGTGTTTTTACATGAGTAGAATGTGTCCTTTTATTTAAAATGCATCTCTGGGTTATTTGTGGGGCATAGGAATTCGTTCTTTTTTTCCTTTCAGAATATAGTCCAGCCCTCCACAAGGTCTGAGGGACAGGGGACCGGCCTCCTGCTGAAAAAGTTTGCTGACCCCTGTTCTAATTGCATTAGAGATATTTAACACATCTTATAGAATGAATATGGATATTATTCTGTAGCCAAAGCCAGTGCAAAAAAAACATAAAATGAATGTCATGTGAGTGAGATGAATAAACACCTAGCAATAAAGGACAATGGGAGAGGGTTCACCTCAGCAATATGTCTCTCAAAATTACAAATACCTAAATACAGACGGGTGTTTACCCTCACTAGATTCAACATGCAGTTAAAATAATTATTAAAACCAGGCATTCCGTCAGATAAGAGCTTGCTCCCCTGAAGAATGTAACTCATCATCCCCTATAGAACAGATATATGAATAGCACCACTTAAAACCAGAGGTAGGACAAGTTTCCCATAGCAAAGGTCACAGTCTTAAAGTGGTTTTGAATGTCAATCACCCAGTAGAAATCAGCATTTATTGTTTGCCCGCTCAGGTGGGTGAAGATTAAACACCGTATAAACATAAGCAAAAACTTCCGTCTGCATTTGCGCTTCCCCGGTCTCTGTATAAGGCTGTCTAGGATTACAGCCCAAGTGAATTTTATCACTTATTTGGTAATGTGGCACGAAGAAGTTTAGAAATACAGGGGTGTTGCAGAAGTTACCCGTAAATTGGAATCTACCTGTAGATCTTTAGATGATTTGTAGTAAAGAAGCAAGGATTTCTGACTCCCATCTGATCATTTTTCTTTTTAAGCAAAAAAGGTAACAAAATTACTTCCCCACCAAAATTAGGCTGCTCAAATGAACAGAAAGCACACCAGGAGCGGATGTTTGTGTGCAAAGATTGCAAGGTCAGTTCAGCTCTGGTATTGAAAAGAAATTCCTAAGCTCAAGAAGTCTTCAAAGACACCTTGTTCTCCCATCCTAACTATGTAACTTTTGCACCTGACTCTCACTGGTAGATCTTGGGGTTCTAGTAAAAAATAGATTGACAGACCCAAAGTCTGCCCACCCTCTGTATTAGAGAGCTAATTGTGCAATTGTCCACATGCTCTTTCTAGCAGATATTGTACTGTGAAGATTTTGGTCTTCCATGAGCCCCAAGGAGACAACAGGGTAGATAGCCAAATGGATAAAAAGAACAATACATGATAGTATAATTTCAATAATATAACTGCAATAATCCTATTGTGTTCCTACTGTAAATAAAGAGGTATGTGTACAAAGAGCGGGGAAAAAAAGCTTGACCACATTGCTAGGGTGGGCAGAATTAAACCAAATTGCAATAAATTGCAATAAAACATGCCCGTATTTTCAAAGCCAAACTGATACGCTGCTGTATTTTGCTAATTCAGAACTTCTTCTATTTTAAAATACCTCCCTATTCCAGTAATATCTTTTTTTTTTTTTCGGAATCTGAATGGGACTATCAATAGCCTATTTGATATTCAAAAAGGCTGCTCAGCAACCTCAGCTGAACACCATGAATAGAGGAATGGAGAAAAGAAACTACTGCCCTTTGAAAGTTAAATATGGAGACAGCTGAACACATGAAAGCAAGTTTGTCTCTCGTCCACCTGCAAAGTTCTC
This sequence comes from Podarcis liolepis, assembly GCF_965112155.1. NCBI lineage: Eukaryota > Metazoa > Chordata > Lepidosauria > Squamata > Lacertidae > Podarcis > Podarcis liolepis. The sequence goes on from NC_139571.1 coordinate 25,814,466, forward strand.
CTACCAAGCAGATGGGTGAAATCTACTTTCAATGCGGAGCGAACTAATTTACCTTATGTGATTTTTTGGGACTGCAACTGAAAGTCAAGCCAGTAATTTGGAAGTAAAAGGATTGAAATATCATTCCTAAAACAGCCCCCTCCATGTGAAATGTCTCCCCCCCCTCCCCATTTGTGTCTCATCACAAAGGATGGGTAACTTAAAAGGGTGTCCCCTTTTTAAGTTGCTTTTACCCATATGAAGGCCCTGATCATTTGGGACCTTAAGTCCAGGATCACTGTGGGATGAGGGGGCTGCAATGAAAATACAGGGGCTGTTTAAAGTTAGATTTGTAAAACAGTCTAAATCATAGCAAGATTTTGCCATTCACAGTTTTGTTTATGACCATGTGTAAGTATTCGAGAAAAATTCAGCAGCAAGTGCAGAATATGGTGTCAGTTTAGTTTTAATTTGTGTAGTCTTCTTTTATATAAAGTGTAAAACTTGCAACTGCGCTAAAATTTCTCCTGCCCTATATTTTCATAACAGATACCATTAACAGTAAAGGGTGTTCTCTAGTGCACTCTGCATGCAGTCTTCATTTGTCACACTAAACCATGGTTTAGCACAAGCCACAGCAAACCATGGTAACATGTGCTTCCCCTTCCTCTGCAGATAGAAATGGCACTTTTTGTTTTCCCTTAAAAGCAGCTTGTTCTTTGATCCAAACTCTAGGTCATAGTTTACTAGCCATAGCTAACCAGGGTTAACTTTTAAAAATCAGCTGCGGGAAACACCGCTTAATGTTCAACCACAATTCCTTTCAAGTTGCTTTCAAGGAAAAAAGAAATACCGTATTTTTCTGTGTATAACACAGAAATTTTTGGGGGACTACTTCACAGAGTTCTTAAGTTTGGGGGGGGAATGCCCAGACTTGTTTGTTTTTTTGGGGGGGTGATTGCCGGCAATTGGTCACCCGCCTGAACGCAGCTGCCAATCGCATGCCTCACGAAAGACAACAACTGTCTGCCCAATCACCAACAACAGCCAGAAATCGCCTGCCCAATTGCCGCAACAACAGCCAATCCCAAACAGCCCTTGGTGCATACACCAGTCACCCACCAAATTGCCGCTGTATATCTCCTACTCGTGGCTGCCAACAATCACCCGCCCCCCATGCAATTACCCTGTATAAGACAACCCCAAATTTTTAACAATATTTTAAAATAAAAAACCCTTGTCTTATACACAGAAAAATACGGCAAGTTTCAATCCTCAGTCATCCTAAGGCTTGGAAATCAGATATGGGAAGATTTAATTTTGTCTGCATATATTATAAATATGGCATGGGGAGAGCGGTTGAAATATATATTTATACACATTGGGGACAGAGTGACTTTTGCAGCTGTTGTTAAAGTTGGAAAACAATGAAGCATGGAGCAATGGATAAATTTCTGGTGGATAACAGCAACAACCATGGGAAAGAAAGACATAATATCTTACAAGGACAGGAAGAAACACCACAGACAGAATAATTGCCACACGCAGGAAGAACAAGGATATAGTTTGAGTTCCTCACTTGCAATTTTATGAATCATTTAATATGTCAACACGAATAGAAGTTATTAATATTGCAGTTGTTGTATGAGGGATTGTTATTATGACTGGAATGCAAAGGAAATCAGTAAGATTTTGGAATGCAGAAATAAAGCAAATAATCAAATCATCAAATCTAGCACGTGGGAGGCCACTTTACCAAAATTATAGAATTTGGTATTTGAACAATTGTTATTAATAATTGTATTATAAATTGGTATTGTTATAATGAGGCTATTATTGGTTTGTGATTGAAAACTAATAAAAAGTATTATTTAAAAAACCCTATGTATGTGAAAAAGGAAATATATATTTACACACAGACTGAGTCAAAGGGAATATATAGGTTTAAATGTCCAGTAATTTTTTTAAAAAAAGACTGGGATCCTAACAGTTGCATACAGAATGCCAGAATCCACCCAGTTTTCATCCTTTAGCTCCTCACTCTTCCTTCCACAAGCTGTTCTTGATGACAGAGACATTCCAGAGGGAACATTTAATAAATAACAGCAACAAGTATAGGCTTAGGAGAAACAATGGCCACTAACACATGCACAGAAATGGCTTCTGCTTATGCCTAGGATGTTTAGATCCCTGCCAAAAGAAAATTTTTCCTCCAGCATTCGCCATTTAACATTTTGGAAGCGATATGACATAAAGGCATCTTAAAGGCAGGAAGTGAAGTTAATTCGGACAACGTGGGAAAAATAAATGGAAAATGTAGGTAAGAATTAAACAATTATTCTGAACAAGAGGAAATGTCTAGATGCTTAGCTCTACTTGTAAGAAGGTACAGATGGGCAAAGCCTATGTTACATTTATATCTCCCATCCCAGCTATTCAGCAGCCCTTAACAATATTGATTGGTTCAATACGAGCTCAGAAGGTATGTTTCACTTTCTGAATTGCCAATATTTCCCGTGGCGTTTCAGCTTTCTCTAGCAGTCTTGTATCTAAATAGTGACCCAGAATGACCCTGCTTAGCTCAGTACATCTCAGGAGATCACAGCTTGAAGTGGGCAAATGGGAATTCTTGTTGTTTCACTTAATAAGAGCACTTCCTCGTAGACGAGTTGCTTTTCATCTTAATGTCAGTAGTTAAATACTTAAACATTCTTGATTAATCCTAGATCTTCAAGGCTTGTTAAATGAACCTCTTATACCAATGAATCTGGAATATTTGAAAGTAGGAATCGTTAAGACTAAAACATTACCGCCCGATTTTCCCAGATGAAGCACTGGATATGGTAGCAGGCAACTATCAAAAACTGCTTTGAAAAAAGTTCAAGTGACTGACTCATCAGCTTGCTTGAGGATTCTGAACCCGAAGAGATTTCATGGGATGGATCCAAGTTGGTTCAATAGCTCCAGATGGCAATGAATGAACTGCCAGAGAGGAAGGAGCCATCCACCAGGTTTCCTCAAGGACCAGTGCTGGGCCCAGTGCTGTTTAATGTATTCTACAAATGAGTCAAGAGGAAACTCAGATCTACGACTGACGAAAATGGAAAATGGAGAGCCCAGATAACAGGGTACTAGAAGAGGAGTACTTGGCAAACAAAATACTCCATTTTTTTAAAAAAGAGCTCATAAATGCACAAGTGAGAAATGAGGAATAACTGGGTGCCAGCAAGAAAGATGTAAAGATTATGCTGGATAATGAGCAGAGACTGGAACTCTAAAGTTCCATGTACTTTATAGAGCTATATAGATCAAATTATGTTTTTTTTAACAACTCTGCTTTCAGTACTCTAGATTGAGAACAGTCATACCTCAGAAGTCGAATGGAATTCGTTCCGGAAGTCCGTTTGACTTCCAAAACGCTCAGGAACCAATGCATGGCTTCTGATTGGCTGCAGGAAGCTCCTGCAGCCAATCAGGAGCCGCGATTGACGTTCGGGTTCCAAAGAATGTTCACGAACTGGAACACTTACTTCTGGGTTTGCAGCATTCAGGAGCCAAAACGTTCGACTCGCAAGGCGTTCGACTTCCGAGGTACGACTGTACTGCTAGACTGAGGCCACCAAGCAGATCTGAGTCTGATCAGTGCCTGCATGAATAACTACCCAAGAAACCCACATGGATATGATTTGGGTTCCAGGGTGGATATTCCTATAAGAAATAATCATTGAATAAATACAAGCTTAGCACTTTTAAGCCCCATCCAGCATATTTCTGGGCAACAGAAAAATATTCACAAGGTAGAAAAAAATGGAGAAGAGCTATAACTTAAAACAGCTTTGCAGGCACATTCTAGGTGGAATAAACTTTGATATAGCTCACGGAAGTAACTGTATTGGATTTTAGCCTTATATTCCAGACTTATATTACAACTCCCATCAATCACAGCAAGCACGGCCAATGGCCGGGGAACATAGTGGCTGCATTTCTGCAATATCTGGAGGGCCAAAGGTTCTGCACACTGATAGAAGTACAATGTTAGCTTTGCTTCATACACTGCTACAATAATTTAGGAGCAAACAGCAACAACATTGTAGCTTTGTTTAGCAGTGCACATCTTAAAGTTCAAAATATGTCCAAGCCAACAGAGGAATATTGCGTTCTGTTTTTTTTTATTTTCTTGACTTTTGAAAAATAATATGCACATTGAACCAAATGTATTCTAGAATATATTTCTAGAATTTCTAGCTCAATTTACAAGTCCCAATTACCACTGCATGACGAGGAGAGTACGGACGAGTCCCTTGCCTTCTCCCTCCATTGCAATGTAAGTTTAAGGGGGGGGAGGGAACCCAAACCCCGATATGTATCTGAATCTGTAGCTTCTATTGGACTGAAAAGCTAAAACAAAATGAAAACCTGCCACCTCATAAGATACCGTATTTTTCGCCCTATAGGACGCACCGTCCCATAAGGCGCACCTAGTTTTTTTGGGGGGGGGAATAAAGGGGGAAAAATTATTCCCCCCCCCCCCCAGGCATGGGGCTGGGGCGGGGGAAGCCCGAGCTTCCCCCGACCCCAGGCCTCAGAACAGGCAACTCTCTGCAAGCTGCGGGAGCCCAGCGCAGGGCTCCTGCGGCTTGTGGAGAGGTGCGCGAAGTCTGGGAGCGCTGGGCTCAGCGCGCCCAGCCTTCATCATGCAGGCAACTCTCCGCAAGCAGCAGGAGCCCAGCGCAGGGCTCCCACGCCTTGCGGAGAGGTGCAGGAAGCCTCTCGCTCTCCAGGCTTCAGCGAAAGCCTGCATTCGCCCCATGGGACGCACACACATTTCCCCTTCATTTTTGGAGGGGAAAAAGTGCATCCTATGGGGCGAAAAATACAGTACCTTCTAACAAAGAGCTGTGAAGAGGACCGCCTCTCTTCATATGAATCTACGCAGACCCGGAGATCAGCCTTTCTTCATGTGCCTCCTCTGTGTGATGTCTGGATGGTGGCAACACAAGAACAGAGCCTTCTCTGCAGTGGCTTCCCGTCTGTGAAATGTTCTCCCCAGGGTGGTTCACCTGGCACCTTCATTATACACCTTTAGGTGCCAGGCAAAAATGTTCCTCTTTAACCAGGCCTTTGACTGATCTGATTTACATCCTATTCCCTTTTAAAATGTGTTGTGGAAGGGGGGATTGTTGAGTTGTCTTTGTTTTTATTATATATTTTGTGTTCTCTTTATACCGTGATTTTATGTTGCGGTTTGACATCAAACCTCTGACATCTGCATGTTTGGATGGTATACAAATTTAATTAATAATAACAACAGGAGCCAAAGTTATTCTTTGGGTGGTTGTTTTTTAGAGCTACAGCTTCTTTAGAGCTATAGCCATTTACCTAGGTGTAGGTCCCACTGAAGGGTCACTGGTGGCGCTGTGGGTTAAACCACAAAGCCTAGGACTTGCTGATCAGAAGGCCGGCGGTTCGAATCCCCGTGATGGGGTGAGCTCCCGTTGCTCGGTCCCAGCTCCTGCCAACCTAGCAGTTCGAAAGCACGTCAAAGTGCAAGTAGATAAATAGGGACAGCTCCAGTGGGAAGGTAAACGGCGTTTCTGTGCACTGCTCTGGTTTGTCAGAAGCGGCTTAGTCATGCTGGCCACATGACCCAGAAGCTGTATGCCGGCTCCCATGGCCAATAAAGCGAGATGAGCGCCGCAACCCCAGAATCGGCCACAACTGGACCTAATGGTTACCTTTAAGGTCCACTGAACTTCAATGAGGCTTATTTCTGAGTAGACATGCATGATTAATCTCATATCAAGAATGGCAGTGTTGCGTCTGAAAACTGTTTGCTTTGCACACCGATAGATGCAAATGCATGTTCCCAGTTGAAGCTTGGGCCCTTCTCATGAGTAAAGCTGCATCTAACATTAAAAGCAACAGGGAACCCCTCATTCATAAAAGAGTTCCACAAATGCGCTGTAGCACAGACTGGACAGACAACATAGGGCATCGAGATTTTAGTAATAAAGGTACAGTACGTGCCTTCCATGATGTCTGAAATCACTAAGATTTCTTAGATATTCAGCTATTTGAAGCCAAGCATTATTTTCATGCAAAGCAAAAAATTAGTAGGTTTACATCAGTTTCCCACGTTGGAACAAATATGTCTCAATTCCATTTCAAGGCTACCATGTGATTCCAGTTGACAATTTAATTTAGAAAATCATTTAGCCCTCCACAATGCCCATTCAGTTCAATGGGAAATTTAAACAGCTGTGCCTCTGATATGGTACAACACCCAAGCCAAATAAAAAAACTGTTAAAAATTGTTTTTTTATCTTACCCACTTTGCTGGGAAAGTGGTGTAAAAGAATGTTAATACATAAATGATTAAATTAAATTATCAAATGATAAATTATTGCTTATTGGGTAGTATATATGCCTGTAAATAAATAATCAACTACTGTAATTCAAAAGAGCCAAACAAGAGTAGGCTGAGAAAGCTAATAGGGTAAAAAAAAAAAAGGCCTTATAATTCCACGATGAAGAAAAATATAGGGCAAATCTGACACAAACCATACATGACTTAATTGTTTTATATTTCAGTATATGTAGACCATTATTGTCTTAGAAGAATGCTGACATCCTACCCTGATCCTGATTGTTGCTCTACTAAAACTTAATTATAAGGATTAATACTGCCTTTGATTACATTTCTAGCATGTTTGAAAAAACAAGTAAAGCCCTAATTATTAAACTAATCAAAACAGTATTTAATAGATTATCAGATTGAGCATATGATTAAAATATTTTGCTTAATTATAATAAGATGCTTTTCATCTCCATAAATAAGTATTTTACAATATGGCTGTTCCAGGCTCTGGTCTGATGTTGTTATATGAAAATGTTTTGTATCTATTACAGACCAAGAAATCAACACTGTATGTAACAGGGATCAGAATATTATTTCCAATTACAGATAAGTCACTTGTTTTATGTTAAATAGTTGTTCTTCACAATCTTTCCTTTAAAGAAATTTTACTGAGCCAAACATGATACAATTTTAAATATTCTAAGGACAATTTTTGTATTCGTAATTTATATTTTGCCTGGTGCCTTTTTTCATATCTTCAGGTGCCGGGCAAAAACATTCCTCTTTTCCCAGGCCTTTGACTAATTAAACAAACAGTGGGAGAGGTATTACTTTTGTTTGCAACTGTGGTATGTATTTTTGAGTTTTTATATTGCAGACGGTCTTGTGATTTAATAAATAGCAACAATTATGATAGTAATCAATTAGGCATCTAGCAAGAGAGATTTTTAGGAAAAGGCTACTTAAGCAGTTGTTTTGAAACCACACCTTCCAGTAATACTATATGTGTAACTTGTTTTATGATTGTAGCTGGAGTAGAGTTTCCCAGTTGCCCTAAAAGTAAACACTACAATCCACACCAAGCTTCTCTGTGCAGAGGTAGTCCTGCTGATTACAATGAAAGCACCAAGTCATCGTTCACCGCCATCGTTCACTGAAATGGGAGTGGGCAATGAGAGAAATACTGCAAAGAACAAAAATGTAAATGGTTTGCCATTTGGTACACAGGACAGAATCCTTTGCAAATTTGAAGGGGACGCAAGTTGTGCAAGAGCAGTTTAGTAAATGTTCCATGTATATTAGCATAGATAAATAGACAGACAGATGATGGATAGATGATAGATAGATAGATGATCGATAGATAGATAGATAGATAGATAGATAGATAGATAGATAGATAGATAGAGATGATAGATAGATTAGCAGAAATAAAGGATTTTGGATTTTGAAGGGGACGCAAGTTGTGCAAGAGCAGTTTAGTAAATGTTCCATGTATATTAGCATAGATAAATAGACAGACAGATGATGGATAGATAGATAGATAGATAGATAGATAGATAGATAGATAGATAGATAGATAGATAGATAGATATAGATGATAGATAGATAGATAGATAGATAGATAGATAGATAGATAGATAGATAGATGATAGATGATAGATAGATAGATAGATGATAGATGATAGATGATAGATAGATGATAGATAGAAATATATATAGCTAAAATTTTAAGCATGTACAGGGCCGTCTTACCCATAGGCGCGAGGGGTGCAGGGCACCCAGGGCGCCAGGCTCTCAGGGATGCCAGGCTGTGAGTCCGGGGCCCGAGAGTTGAGTCCAAGGAAGAGCCCGCCCATCGGTCAGAGCGCCGTGGCGGGTTCTTCTGCTACGAGCGGCTCTGCACCGTGAGTTCAGGGGCAACTGAGCCAGTGAGACGCTGAGGCAGCCAGCTGGCTCCGCCCTCCTGCATGCCTGGGAATGGGCAACTGGGGGGGGGGGGGCACCGGGCGGATCTCTGCACCCCGGCGCAGCATTTACTTAAGACAGCCCTGAGCATGTATAATTTTAACAAAGTTTACTTAACCCCTTTCCATCAGTTTAGATCATTAAACAAAGCACATTTCCGTGACAAATTGGAAGGCCAAGGTAAATTTGTCCATACCAAAGGCTAAGTGCCTCTGAAAAAAGGACATAAAGTTCCAGTCACAATCTGCTTTTTTCTTTCCAGAGCAGACCTCAAAAACCAACTCACTGTGTCCAGAGTTGGGTGCATGCTGGTGGTGGAGATTGTCAATGCTCTGCTCTGCTAACTAAATTAATAAACATATAGGAAACTGATTCAAAAGTGTTCTTTTCTGCCCAAAGGCAACTTTTCTGTTTGCTTTTCACTATCTGTCATACCCTCTGGTATCACTGATCTACATTCACTTCTTGATTTCCCCCCGTTGCATACTATCACAGACCTTGTGGCTGCTGTTAGTGGACTCAGTGTCTATTATTCAAGTCTGAATCAAGGTGTGTGTGTATGTGTGCATGAGCATCAATTGTGGAGAAGGGTGGGTCTACTGAAACTGGCTTCTTGAAACATCAGTACCCAAAAAGTGTGAACTCGGGAAATGTCCAATACATGCATATCTACATCGCAGTCTATTACCAGCCCTGCCAACATGCAGGAGATATTCCAGGGCACATTAGGGACAATTTCCTTGTATATCAAATTTATGGACTGCTCTTTCACTTTATATTTTTATAATGTTGTTCCGGTTCTCTATTTCAAGTGTAATATCCCATTCCTTTCCTCACATAGGTCTTGTGAAATCTTTAGGGCCTGTCACTGATTCCTAGACCCAGCTATAAATGCTGAAAGCCAGACCCCCAGTTATCCCAGTGTAATCCAGGATTTCTTTTTCAAACTGTGTTAATTGTCTGGTAGCAGCCTACTTTATTGCTGGCTTTGATGTAAATTAATGTACTTGAGCCCAGAAAAACCAAGTAGAAGAAACTATGTCCTATATTCTTTTCAATGCATCAACAATGAGCAATCTACTATGCTTGCAGAAATCCCAAAGTCTATAAAGACCTTTGGAGCATCAAGTGAAGCCTATAAATATATTTGGAGAACAGAAGTAAACTCTCCAGATTTAGCAGGGCGATATGATACAGGGACACGGGTGGTGCTGTGGGTTAAACCACAGAGCCTAGTGCCTGCCGATCAGAAGGTCGGCGGTTCGAATCCCCGCGATGGGGTGAGCTCCCATTGCTCAGTCCCTGCTCCTGCCAACCTAGCAGTTCAAAAGCACGTCAAAGTGCACGTAGATAAATATGTACCGCTCCAAGCGGGAAGGCAAACGGCATTTCCGTGCGCTGCTCAGGTTTCACTGTGGTCTAAACCACAGAGCCTAGGGCTTGCTGGTCAGAAGGTCGGCAGTGTCAGGGGTCCCTTTACCTTTACGCTATAGAAATTAAAGGTGACAGAGTGAGAGTAAGTATTCCAGTCCATATTTTCCAACCTTTGAAAATGGTCAGTATTAAATGTTTTGCTATCCAATCCAAGGACTTGAATCTGTGTTTCCAAAAGGGACAAACATATGACCTTCCTTGCTGGCTAAGTCAGTAGAGCATGGTTCATGGGTTCAAGCCCCATTGCAAGGGTTGGACCCTTGTTGTCCCTTCCTACTCTGCAATTCTATGATTCTATATGTGGAGCCCTCCTTAGAAAGACAGACTCCAGTTGAACCCAAAACCTAGAGTCACCCTTCTCCATGAAAGCGACCATGTATTTGATTTCATTAGCCATATGGTAGCTTTCCAAATGGTGTTCTTCACATACTTCCTCTACGGCATATGTAACAAAGAATGTTGAATTCTGGATTGTTTGCTACAATATGTGAATATTTATTTTCTTTTGTTAATGTTGCAGTTGCTGTATGGGCAACCCAATTGCATCACATGGTTTTGATGGTTACTAACCTTTCTAATATATAGTGGCTTTGCTTCTTCCACACAGCCACATCCCTACCTATGGTTTTCCAAAAATTTAAATAAGTTATATACAGCATATTATTTAAATGTATGGCAATCTGCATATGTAAGTAACAGACACTGGAGCAGCAAACTGGAATATGCAACATGTAGGAGAGTTACATTCAGATAATGTATCATGTTTTATTTCAGCCTGAGCATTTGAAAAAGAACCCTACAATTGTTAACCAATTTTGCTTTAAGGCAAGTGTAAATTAACAATGCAAAATTAAAAAAGGAGAATGATATATAGTACTGTGTCAAATGCAAACAATAATGTACAAAAATAACCAATGCACAATATAAACACGAGCCCTCTACATCCACTAACTGTTATTGTTTTCCTTCTCAAGCCATTATAAACAAAGTGAACTTTTCTATCTTCCCACCCAACTGTTCAGTATTTATGTTCCAATGGTGCCATCACATTATCATATACAGTTAAAACAATTAATTAACAAGGAGCCCCGGCAGCATTAATCAAATTACTAATGTCAGTGCACAATCAGTTAAGGGTATAGCAAAATACCTATTAAACAAAACTATGAGAATGTATTCGGAATTTTTTTCTTAGCAGATGGAGAAATGAAAATTACATTGTAAACAGTACAAAAAGCAAAATATGTCACCTGCATAATGACATATTTATGTTTGTGTCTTTCACTGAATAATATGTCGGGGTATGAGCTAAATTTCTTTATAAAAATCCTTTAACTCTATTAATCATTTGCAAGAGCATATGGAAAAATGAAAATGCATCCTGTTTAGAATTTTAAATAAAAAACAATCAAAGGTAATCCTTAAAATTAGGCTTCAGATTAGTCTCTTCAAAGGATGCAGTTCAACTGAAACATCTGGTAGTGTTATGTTGAGAGACAGACCTTTTTAACTTTGGAAATGAGATTAGTAGATCAGTTATTTGTAAGTGTCCAAGTAATTTCTAATTATTTTATCTGGGTCACAGATAATCCGCTTTTACTGGCCTCCCACAATGACATCAGAGGATCACTGCTTAAGTGATTATCCTGTTACCTTCCAGCAGCCACTGGGAAGCTGGATTTTCCATTTGTACACACGGAGAAATGGCAAAATGCTCCAGACAAGTGGTGTGTCCAAATCAAGACCCAGAGTTTGGTAAAAAACCATTCTGTTTGCAAACCACTGGCAAATCAAACAGTAAGAGCATTACCCTAAATTCCAGCCACCTGAAAGAAAAAGGTTATCTTGCACAACTCACATTCTGTGATTGCATAATATAGTACATGTTCATCATTCTAAATTATCACTCACTTAATTCAAGTTACTAGAAGGTGTGTCAGTAATTAATGACATGATGGATGCAAGTACATATTCATACAAAACAATAATTCAACACAGATGAATGATGGTAACACATACTGATGAGCTTAGAACAAGAACTGAAAGTTAGCATACTGGGAAATTATTTCACCAGCCGTAAATGCCTAAAATCAGAAGCAAGTGTACTCCATTTGAAAGTTTCTCACTGACCCGCCTGCATGAGGTTTGCCAGATACAGATCAAGGGATCTAACCAAACCAACAAAACAAGCATGGAAATAAAAGGACGGGAACCATAAGGCAGTTACTGGGGTCTTGGGAATGCATCAAAATTCCCATATAGCAACCCATGCACTTTGGTTGATAGTAGTTTCCAAAATCTTTTCAGGACATGGATAATAGGAGTATGGATTTGGAATTTTCCTAAGACATATTCCTATTATGTTTAAATATCATTCTTTTTATATGTTAAATCAAGTATTTCCATTTTTTCAACGAAATACTGAGTCTTTGTGTCACCTTTGACACCTATGTGTAATTCTTTCAGTACCATTCTATTCCAAAATCTCTCTGTGTGAAATCTAAGACAAAGAAGTCTATTTCCTGTTGTCCTACCAGGGCACTGGTCCAGCTCCTCAAAATAGGAGGCTTGTCATGCTAAGCCAAACCATGGCTTAGTGCAAAGCAAACAAGTCGGCTAGTTGTTCTAAAGCAAACCATGGCTTACTGCAAAGGCTACTCCGGAGGAGATTGCAGTCACTTTTGCTCCTCCCAAATCTTTCTGCTTCTGCACTGTGCTAAGCTGTGACTTTGCTTAGCACGTTGTCCAAATGCAAGCTTGTGGTTTATCTCTCTATCCAGGCTTACCACAAGCTGTATACAAGTTTGTCCTCTGGTTTACACAGCTCATGCCAAATCTCAAGAGAGCTAAAACCATGAGCCTGTTGTTCAGAAGACACACTAAGCCAGGCATAGGCAAACTCGGCCCTCCAGATGTTTTGGGACTAAAACTCCCATCACCCCTAGCTAACAAAACATCTGGAGGGCCGAGTTTGCCTATGCCTGCATTAAGCCAAGTCACTGGCTGAGCTTAGCAGCAGAAAGAACAGGATGGAGAAAAGTGGTTTAGATCTCCTCTCCTGGAACACATGTTGGCTTGGTGTGACATGTGGATCAGGCCATTTTCCCACTTGGATCGTTGCAATATATATTGCTACTTTTCCCAGCTTTAATTTTTGTTCGAAATGTAACGTTGATTTAACGCCTGTGTCACAACAGTTATGACATCTCCTCACAATAAGGTTTTCTGACACTGATTCTAAACTTTGCTGCTCTTTATCTCCCTGTTCTCACCTTAAACTATTCCTTGCAGTCATGCTCCTTTCTAGTTCCATTCCTCGGTACTTTCCATCAGTCTTCTCCCACCCCCTGTTCTCTGCAGTGGCTCCCCGTCTGTGGAATGCTCTCCCCAGGGAAGTTCACCTGGTGCCTTCATTACACACCTTTAGGCGCCAGGCAAAAATGTTCCTTTTAAACCAGGCCTTTGGTTCGTCTGATTTACATCCTATGCCCTTTTAAAATGGTTTTTTTTGGGGGGGGCAGCTATTGGGTTGTTGTTTTTATTTTTATTATATATTTTGTGGTTTTATATCTTGATTTTATTGGGTAAACTGCCCTGAAATCGCTGGGTATAAGGCGTTATATAAATTCAATAAATAATAATATTTTAAAATTTAGGCCCCAGTTATTTTTTCTTCTACATCTTTTTTTTAAGAGCAGCTTTCCCATTTCTTATACAAACATTAAAAATCACACAATTACCATTTTTATTTTACTTTCACGACTATTTGAGGGAGAACTGATAGGACAATGAAATGAGATGAAGGGAGATCCCGGCTTAAATTTACTGAGTTCCATTTTAGTGGCAGATGCACATACATCTGTTTACTATTGAATTCTAATGCATTATTGCTTGTTGTTTTATTAGGTATAGGTTGTTTATTTTAAAGTCATTGTGACTTTTTATCTAGGATCTGATTGTTGCTATGAATGTTTGATGTTTAATTATTATTTGTGTGTGTGTGTGTGTTGGAAGCTGCCCAGAGTGGCTGGGGCAACCCAGCCAGTTGAGGGGGTATAAAAAAATAAAAAATAAAATAAAATAAAATAATAATAATGCCAATTTTATATACCAGGCTTGTGTCACTGCAGAATGGCATAAGCCATTTCTCTTCATACCACTTTCCTGGCTGAAACTGCCCACCCTCCCCACACCATAATTTCCCCCAACTCCCCAATGCTACAATTCTGATCCAAATCATCTCCACTATCCCACTCTGTGCCTCCATTTGCCATATGGAAAAAAGAAAAAGAAAAACCCAGTTGCAAATCTCCGATGATCTTGTCTGGTTGTGTCTTGAGTGTACCTCAAGTTCTCATATTTGTTGATATTTTGCATTATAGATTGTGCCTGGTAAAGAATTACATGTTTTTATTCAATATACAGCTTAGCATACTTTTAAGCACTTACACAACAACATGCACAGGGGGAAAATGTTATTCTGAAGGAAAGAATAAAATACTTACATTGAATATACCAGTCAACTGAGTATAAAAGAGTCCCGTAATTCCAATCAGCATTATTAAACCCATGAAGGTAGATATTCTTATCAGGGCAAGTTCATGTCTAAATACAAATATATCCTGTAAATAAAGAAAAATGGAAACCATTTTTAGTTGTCTTTTGCATATAAGACAGGCTCTCTAAAACATGAAAAGGAAAGAAAAAAGACAATTAGATCTAGGAAATACAATTAAAGTGAAATTTACTTTTTTTGTTGGGTACTGTTTCGCTCAGCATCAAACTTTTTAAATATATACAGACCAATGAAGGATAACAATGTCTGGCCTCTTAATGAAAGAGGAAGTCTTTGAATTGGCACCCAATCTCAAATCTGAAACAACAGATCTCATATTCGTTCCACAAAATTTATAGCCTATCAAACGATTAGCAAGTTAGAACTGGATGGGTTAAAAAAAAGGGTTCTGTCCTCTTCAGGTTCAAATTGTTATTCTATTTAAATTTCTCAACAAAGCCCTTCTAGAGCCACATTTGCCAGTCAGGTACTACTGGTGTGGAAAGGAAATGGTAGATTTAAAAAGCCCAGTATACACAGCTGTGCAAGCAAAGGTCATGTCAATATGTAGGGCATGATCACCTGGGAGTATTTCTCTTTGAATGAGCTAGGTGTACTAAACTATATGTACTAAACATGCACTTTTGAAAGGGTCCATGCAGACAGACTCATGCTTTTTTTACTTATGGAATAATGGAGAGCTGTGTTTATAAGAATGCAGAGAACAGACTGTCCCTCACATCAAGAGCATAAATCTCGACTAGCTTGTGGACTGGTGATGGAAAACAAATTTCCTAAGAAAACTACTGCGGCCAAAAGCTGCAGTTAAAATCAGGCACCGGAAGAGGCACTTATAGAATCATAGAGTTGTAGAGTTGGAAGGTAAAGGTAAAGGACCCTTGGATTGTTAAGTACAGTCAAAGGTGACTATGGGGTTGCAGCGCTCATCTCGCTTTCAGGCCAAGGGAGCAGGTGTTTGTCCACAGGCAGCTTTCCGAGTCATGTGGCCAGCATGACTAACCCGCTTCAATGGCACACCGTAACAGAAGCCAGAATGCATGGACATGCTGTTTACCTTCCCACTGCAGCGGTACCTATTTATCTACTTGCACTGGCATGCTTTCAAACTGCTTGGTTCGCTGGAGCTGGGACAGAGCAATGGGAGCTCACCCCGTTGTGGGGATTCGAACCGCCAACTTTCTGATTGGCAAGCCCAAAAGGCTCAGTGGTTTAGACCACAGAGCCACCCCAAGGTCCAACCCCCTGCAATGCAAGAATATCAGCTAAAGCATCAATTGCAGATGGCCATCCAACTTCTGCTTACAAATCTCCAAGGAAGGGGAGTCCACCACCTCCCGAGGGAGACCAGCTGTTGAACAGCTCTTCTCAAGCTACAGAATGTCAGTTAAGTACAACCTGCTCTACACTTCCAGATTCTATATTCCCAATTCATTCTCACTGAAAGACTCACCCCCCCCCCGATGCCTACAGAGAATGAGCAAAAATTTATGCACACCATACAGCTTTGTGTTTAAAGGGAAACTAGGTAGCAAATAGCAGAAGAAAAGTTTTGGATGAACAGTATTCCACAAAGAGAAATTGGAGCAAGCCAAAAGTGGCACATCGCTGAGAGCTTAAGGGCAAGATCAATCAGATGTACCAGGCCACCTTGACTGCTCTTCATCTGCCACAGCAAAGTACAGTGGTACCTCGGTTTACAGACGCTTCATGTTACAGACGCTTCAGGTTACAGACTCTGCTAACCCAGAAATAGTACCTCGGGTTAAGAACTTTGCTTCAGGATAAGAACAGAAATTGCGTCGTGACGGCGCGGCAGCAGTGGGAAGCCCCATTAGTTAAAGTGGTGCTTAAGGTTAAGAACAGTTTCAGGTTAAGAACAGACCTCCGGAACGAATTAAGTACTTAAACCGAGGTACCACTGTACAAGTCAATGAGAATACATTTGCCCAGGCTGAATACAGGGAGTGACCGATTTGCGCTGGTCTGACTAATGAGTGATCACATGCATGCTTGGCACTGCCGACTCGGAAGTGGCCCCCAAATGGGGCAGAGTTATGCATGTTCCACCAATGCACACGGGGGTCAGGAATGGAACCCCCACCCAAAATGGTCACTGTTTGGACTGCAAAGCTAATACCAGAGTCTTAAAACCCTGTCATGTGGACACACTGTCAGACGTACTAATGAAGGCACACCTCCTGGCCTTTGACATCTGAGGTGTGTATTTTCAGGACTCAGCCTATTCCTGTGACTTTACTGTTTCTGAATTTTAAATTGTTGCAACTAAACCTGGGACCTACTGGTGAAGGTAGGCTGGTAATACTACTGCTACTGCTACTGCTGCTACTACTACTATTCTGTGAAACGCTCTGAGACCCCCGGGTATAGGGCGGTGTATGAATTCAATAAATAATAAATACCACTACTACTACTATGAGTAAGTATAATGCACTCCTACTCAACCACTTGCTCCTGCCAGAGGAAGACTTTGCAAATTTCAGCAGTGCCCTTTCCAAGGCCAAAATTCTGTACTCCCCTGCCTCTTGCCTTCTGATCAACCTACTACATCATAGTTGTGACATCATAGAACTGGTCCCTCTGCCCTAAATCCACCTATGCTCCTGCTCTCTTGCAGTACAAGATTCATAAACCCCCAAGCCACACCTTAGCTCCCATGCATTGTCAAAACAGGAGGCACACTCTTCATACCATTTAGATTTCTAAGCATTGGCTATATCACATTAAAAATCGTTGCAGTTGTGCTTCTATTAGTACTATATAGCTCCATGATGATGCCACACACCCCAGTCTGAGTACTTTTAAGCAGACAAGTGGATTATAAATAAATGTTATCTAGATTCCTCAGTACATCCTAACCCAAAAGGATTGCAATATGAACCATTAATTTATTAGATATTTAACAATAAGAAACATGCCCTAATTCCTAAATACAGTCACAAGGGAGTGTAAGCACTCATGTATCTTCCCTAACATATGGCTGCACATATTCCAAGATATGTTTGCTCATGTGAACATTCAAAAAAGGGTGGTGGTGGAATCACCTACATTCAAACCAAGGAATAATTCAAAAACATGCAACATGTCCTTAAAATATAATACAAGAAGCTGACCACAGTCACGGGCTCTGAACTGTTACCACTTGAAATCCCAGATTGAACACTTCCCTTTGAAGGGTGCTTAAGAACAACACTCATGTGCACACCCATGATGTTTTCACATGATCTAGTTGATTGGTCTAAATGGATTTGGAAAAGGAGTAGACCTGGTGTGGACTATGGCTTCCACCAGCCCTGACAAGTAGCATAAGGAGAGCCTTGAAATTTTCTGAAGTTAAGAAGGGGTCCTCTTATTTGTGAAGGTTAGGAACCACTGGATTAGAGATTTCCTTCCTCAAACCAAATCAACGTATTTTCCTCCCATCAGTCAGGATGATCTGCTTGACACTGCTTGTCTTAACCTACAAACCAGACGCTGTGGTTTACAACCAGATCCGGTCAGTTTCTCAGCAAGTCAGATTCAAACCAGGGGTCAGGAAGTTGCCTTGTTCGGCTAACCAGTGTCAGCATGGGTCCCTGATCTACACTAAACTCTCCTGAAGCTCTCCTCCTGGCTGTGTGAGCCCAAGGATTTCAGAGGTTCTTTCCTGCTCATCCATGCAGTGCTGCCATCTCCCGCTGAACTGATGGATCTAAACCAAAAAATATTTGGGAAAGAGTGCAGGCGCAACTTGCTTTTCTGCACAGTTAAAAGTTGCTTCAACTGGCCAGCATCAGGGCACAACCCAAGTTACAATGTAGAGGATCCAAAGTAGCAGATCCTGCTTTGAACAAGACCTTGGAAATCTTCTGCCAGAGCTAAATGAGACAGTGGTCTGACTCCACTTGGCATATTATCATTCCAGCAGATTTAACAAGACACAAAATGTACAGAGATGGAGACCCATGCTAGCCACTCTTGCTGTAAGCTGGTCAAGTACAAGATGTTGTTTTCATACTTTCTGGAAAGTACAGCACTCCCTGGGAAAAGTTATACCTGTCAGATATGAATAAGCAATCCTTTCTGACAGTGGCCAGGATACAAAAACCAACAGTCCCTTAATAGCTTTGTGCAGTTTCTTTTTAGTTCTTGTAGTAACACTGCTCCTCCTACTGGAGGGAAAAGTACATTATCTGCAACCTACTAAACGAATGAGAGTACATACTATACTTTTAAGGACTTCAATTTTTAAATACTTAAGTTTTTATCCTGCAAAAAAAAAAAATGGTTCCTGTGGGTCATGCAAATAACAATCTCTTTCATTAAATTAAATCTTATTCAGTAGCTTACAAAGATAACAGAAGTCTAAGGAACTGAAATGCCTTGTGGGTATCAGTCAGAGAAGATGGGGTGGATAAAAATACAGTGGTACCTCGGGTTAAGTACTTAATTCGTTCCGGAGGTCCGTACTTAACCTGAAACTGTTCTTAACCTGAAGCACCACTTTAGCTAATGGGGCCTCCTGCTGCTGCCGCGCTGCCGGAGCACGATTTCTGTTCTCATCCTGAAGCAAAGTTCTTAACCTGAAGCACTATTTCTGGGTTAGCGGAGTCTGTAACCTGAAGTGTATGTAACCTGAAGCGTATGTAACCCGAGGTACCACTGTAAATGCTTAATCTTAGATTTAATTTAAGTGCGGTTTTACAAATTGCAATACAGGTAAATGCTAGTTTCATTCAGGTTTTTTTTAAAATGAGCAGAAGGCAGATAAGTCATTAACAGTGTGATCCTACAACTTGGAGTAAGTATGTGGATCTGTGACAACCCTTGTACACTGTGCATCTTCCTGTCATCATTAGCATTATGGAGAAGCTAAACATTCACAAGAAGCAGTTGCGCCAGTGCAGTTGCTTTGGATCAAATTCTTAGAAACATCTATTCAATGCAGTGGACATATTCTACTGCAAAACGTTGACCGTACTAAGCTATTGTCTTAAACTGTACGTAATTTTTATAGGACAGTTAAATGGATTTTGCTTGCTGTTTGTGTCCCTTAGTATCAAACAGTAGAATGAGTGATTGGGTGGCACACATTTATGGGGGATATCAAATCCTCAGCTACACAGTCAGAAATGAGCCAAATAGTACACTCATGTCATTACTGAAGCTGCAGATCTGGCTGAATTCCCATATATTTTTCACTCAGCTACCAATTCTGCAGATTTTTTTTTTATTGCGGCTATCAAATCATCTGAACCAAATCATTTGCAATATGCAAACAACACTGAATGCCAAAGGCGTGATTTTTTTTTTTGAAGCAAGAGGCTCTCAAAACATCAAAATCTATAATTTGGGACCTATAATCAGTTTAATAAGTTGAGATATCAACAAGTTTCGCCCACATATACAGACCCTCTGTTTCTCCCTTTGTGCGATCAATGATTAAACCAAAAAATATATAATAAACCATAGTTTCCCAAGACTCTGAACTGCAAAAGTGTGGCCACCAGCTTTGGAAACAGTCAGGATCTTAAACCATGGTTTTAAGTTGGTTTAAAATCCTGGTTTGCCCAAAAACTGATGATTAATAATAATAATAATAATAATAATAATAATAATAATAATAATTTATTATTTATACCCCACCCATCTGGCAGGGCTTCCCCAGCCACTCTTGGCGGCTTCCCCCCCAAAATTAAAATACTGTAATACATCAAACATCCAAAGCTTCCCTAAACAGGGCTGCCTTCAGATGTCTTCTAAAAGTCTGGTAGTTGTTGTTCTCTTTGACATCTGGTGGGAGAGCATTCCACAGGGAGGGCGCCACCACCGAGAAGGCTCTCTGCCTGGTTCCCTGTAACTTGGCTTCTCGCAGTGAGGGAACCGCCAGAAGGCCCTCGGTGCTGGACCTCAGTGTCTGGGTAGAACGATGGGGGTGGAGACGCTCCTGCAGATATATACCACATTAATCACCTGAGGCCCTTATCTGTGTTCCCATCTCTAAAAGATGACATTTCTCCCTTGATCATTTTCCTTATACATAAAAAATTGTTTTCAAAAGCTGATATATTCCATTATTTAATATTGCACCTCTCTATCGATTTTGTACACAATGCCTACACCTTAACTGTGAGGTCCTTTATGACAGAGCCCGAGGTCCTGTAAAAATACATTTCTGCAGGGCCAGATTTAGGTTTGATGAGGCCCTAAGCTACTGAAGGTAATGGGGCCCTTTATATGTCCAGCTGTCCTTTGTCAACAACAAATTGTCCCTGTTTTCTGTGTTGAAGATATGCTATATGGTTATTTACGGACCTAATGAGTATCTAAAGCCATTTGCACATAACAAAATCTGTATTTTATCAAAGTAATTGTTGAACTGAAATACAATTAAGAAAAAGTATATTAAAACACTGTTGCTGTATGAAGGTTTTATTTTATTTGTTTTTAATCTTATATTTTAGAAATGTACATCCAGGGTTTTCTTTCCTTTAAATTTTTTTGGAGCCCACAAGAGAGTGGGGCCCTAAGCTATAGCTTGTTTAACTTAAACGTAAATCTAGCACTGCATGTCTGACTTCTAGACCACTTTTTATCTGGGGAATATAACAACCCCAAAGACTGTACGTTCCTGGGAGAATATACGTTCATGGTTCTTCATGTATAAGACATCCTACATCAGGGTGGTTCAGCATTTGGCTCTTAATACTTGATATACCTCTGAGCAAGTACATGTCTTCTGAAGAGGTCCTAATTCAGTAGGACACTATGAACATTACACATGTGAAGGAAGGTGTTAACACTCAGATTCTGCCAACCCGCCCCCCCCCCAAAACAGACTTGCTTACATCTGTGTAAACACCCAGGTTGCCACATCTGGAGAGCTTGACCATTGGTATGCCCTGATGTTATGTTACCTAGGCATTTAAAGGTGCTCAAGTATATCTCCAAGCTGGTATGGAAAAGAACAACAACTTGTACCATTGGTGTACATGTAACCATCGTATTTCCTGCATAGCATGTGATAGTTGGCCCAACACTAATGTTGTGTATTTTATTTGTTGTGCATTTGTATTTTAACATTGTATTGTGGTTTTGAACTGTTGTAAGGTGCCCTGAGTGGCACCAGAAATGCATATAAATAACCATATATAAATATAAATAAATAAATAAATAAATAAATAAATAAACAAACAAACAAACAAAACTGTTGTGTTTAAATTCAGTTAAGAATTGTCAGGCATTGGAATCAATGTCAAGGGTCCACATTGCTTTATTTTCTCCCTATAGATTCACTATAGATTCCTTTAAGAGCCTTTGCATTTTGCAGCAACTTTCTGGTTTTGTAAGAGCTATTTTCGGGCGCTTGGCCCCCTCCTTATTTTCCTATTTGCTAGATCAATGGAAACAAATCCATACATTTACATATGTCAAACCAAATTCACATCTCTGCCCTACAATGCAAGAACAGGTAAAACACAAACAAACACACACACACACACCTACCTTAAAATAATTCATCATACAGTTAACTACGAATAATAAACTGTGATTATGTTAACATTGATCCACACCTTGCAAGCATAATTTTTTTTCTTACCCAATTAACTTTTTTTAGTGGTTCAAAGTAATAACAGTGGCAGAAATCAAGTAGCAGCGTATAAGAACTGAGAAGTTCTGTGTAGAAGCACAGCTGCAAAAACAGCCAGTGATTATCTTCACCAACGCAGTTATTAATCCTGCAGAAAACAAGTGTAAACACACACAATGGAGCATTAGTCGCTTTCTAAATTTTAACAATGAAATAAGCCTTTCAAGCCAAACCAATGACCTACCAGTTGGGGACAGGGCAGAAGGGAAAATGTTCACCACTTATCTCTTTGTACTTTCATTCCTCATCTATCTCTGTCCACAGTCTTCAGCTGTACGGTTCTATTAGTCATCTTGGCTTTTTATACACCAAGGCAATGTGGCTTTTAGTAAACAGGGGAATTTGAGGGAGACACATTCTTCCACTCTTTATCTAACATTCTTAGTATAAAAGTAGGGGGTGAAGATTCTGTACTAAATTTTGCTTGGCTTTTGTAACTAGAATCACCACATAGGACAGGTTGAATGAATGAGTGAATCTTTATTTGCGACAGCCATCGGCCATAGCAATAAAACAATACGATCTACAAAGAATAGAAATTAAAAGTCTGTTATATAAAATATATTTTATGGTTTTGAATCAATAGTCCAATAGTGGATTTTGTTCTGATTGCCCCAGCTAAAAACCTTGCAACCTTTGCTGTCACCTGCTCATCTTGATCTGCCAAGAGAAAGGACACTGTGGCAGTGGTTGGGCAACCCAGAATGGACAATAACAGAGGGGTGATAATCTCATTCCTCAAGTCTTTATAAAGAGTGCAAGCCAGAAGGGCATGCGCCCCTGATTTGGTGCTGCCATCTCCACAGGGACATAAGCGTTTTTCGTGTGGAATCTGTTGGAATCGTCCCTCAAGTACAGCCAAGGGCAATACATTCAATCTTGCGAGAGTAAAGGGGCGTCTATATTTTAGAATTGTTACGTTATGCAGATAGGGTGCCAGAGAGTCGAAATGGGAAGGTGGAAAATAGTCATACCATGGGCTTAGATGGGTTTAGATGATCATATATTGACTCAATAAGATATGAACAAGCCTTTTGCCTGCTCTTGCAACCTCTTCTCTCCTCCTTTTCATAGCATGCAGTGATTAAACATAAAAGGTAAAGGTAAAGGGACCCCTGATCATTAGGTCCAGTTGTGACTGACTCTGGGGTTGCGGCGCTCATCTCGCTTTATTGGCCGAGGGAGCTGGCGTAGAGCTTCCGGGTCATATGGCCAGCATGACTAAGCTGCTTCTGGTGAACCAGAGCAGCGCACGGAAACGCCGTTTACCTTCCCGCTGGAGCGGGACCTATTTATCTACTTGCACTTTGATGTGCTTTCGAACTGCTAGGTTGGCAGGAGCAGGGACCAAGCAACAGAAGCTCACCGCCGACCTTCTGATCGGCAAGTCCTAAGCTCTGTGGTTTAACCCACAGCGCCACCCGCGTCCCTTTTAAACATGGAAATCCCCGATTAAACATGGAAGTCTCCAATTAACCACAGTTACCCTACCGGTGAACAATGATTTACAGGCTCAGAACAACCTGCCATCTTAACTCAACCTCAAACCATATTTCAAAATCTTGGCTCGTAAGCATAGTTTTCCTGTTTAGATTATAGCTCGGTCAGTAGAGCATCTCAGGGTGGTGGGTTCATGCCCCATGATGGGCGAAAAGATTCCTGCATTGCAGGGGGTTGGACTAGATGACCCTTGTGGTCCTTTCAAACTCTACAATTCTTTTTTTTTATAATATTTTATTGGTCTTTACACATATTTTCCAGCATAACATCTCATGAACATCAAATCAAATCTTTGGGTATCACAGCCTAAGACTTCCTTCAACCGTCTAATGGTTTTCTAAAATCATTTCTAATTCTGCATTACTATAATTCTTGCTATAGATCCAAATCCTAAATAAACTCATACTTAATCCCTTTTGCAGTAATTTATATAATTCTCCTCACAAAACTTCTTGTAACCCTACAAGCGATTTCAGTTCCAATTCTACAATTCTATGACTCTATGAAATGGGAAGCCATGGTTAACTGGAAACATCTGGGTTTCGTTGCTGGTTTAACGTAAAGGGAGAAGAGAAAAGGTTGAGTGCATGAGCAAATGCTTATATGGATCTTGGCACAGTATTTTGAAACAAAATTATATTCTAGTATTAATAATCCATTTCCAAGGCTTAATTTTGAAAACCAACATTTACACCTTGAATCCTAAAGTCACTTTTTTTGGGGGGGGACCTGATGTTTATGGTGATATCATTACTGTGAAATACACAACTATTGGGAAACAATGTCAAACAATGATTACATTAGCAGTCAGTGTGCCTATGTAGGATGTGGCGAGGCAATAAACTTACCACGGGCAATGATGATCCATTTTCCTAACACAGTGTCCACATCGACTGCAGTGGTGGGAACGCTTTGGTCTCATCATATTACATTTATTACATAATTCCCAAAAGTCTCTTTCTAAAGAAAGAAAATGCACAGTCGGTTATTACAAACTCTCCCCTTTCCCAGAATTGCCATTATGTTTTTGCTTCTTTAAGACCCATAAAGTCTTAGTGTAGTTGATGATTTTACAGGAAAAGAAACGAACGTACAAAAATGTCCCTCGTTTGCATCCCGATAAGCCAAAACACTCCAGGTGTTTTAGAAGACCACTGTGATGGCTACAAAAGATAAAAAGTAAACCCGCCCCCTTTTAATTTAATCAAAGCATATACAAGCTTTCAGTTTCACAGAACTCTTCATCATGCAAAATGGAATGCTCACAGAATTTTAGGTAATGCGACTATAGATTTTACAAACATCAGAAGATGTCTTATACTAAGTCAGACCAATCGTCCATCAAGCAATCTGTTGCGTCCAATACAATATTTTGTGGTGGGTGCTTGTTTGAGAGGTGCCTATGATAGTTTCTCTGGTTTGTGAAAAGGATAGTGACACCTGCCATGATCAAACTACCTGCCTTCATTAAACTAATGCAGTGACTACAATGGAAATAACCTCTAAATGGTGTTCTTAGTGTACATTAGGTCACTAGAACGGAATTGCAAACTGTTAAGTCCCATTTATTTCAAATTAACTAAGGTGCACCTAACACTATCTGAATAGCACCGTATTTTTCGCTCTATAGGACACACTTTTCCCCTCCCAAAATTAAGGGGAAATGTTTGTGCATCCTATAGAGCGAATGCAGGCTCCTTGGCTTCAGCGATAGCAACGCGAAGCCTCCGAAGCACAGAGGGAGCGCTCCCTCCGCACTCCTTGGGTTCGCGTTGCTTTCGCTGAAGCCGCCTGAAGCCTCCGGAGCGCAGCAGGAGGTCCCGCTGCATTCCGGAGGCTTCGGGTTCCTTTTGCTGAAGCCAGGAGAGCAAGACTCTCCTGGCTTCAGCAGAGTAGGAGAACTGTGCAGCGCCCCTTCAGCCAAGCGGGAGGAGAAATGGAAGGGGCTCCGTTTCTCCTGCTGCTTCGCTGAAGGGGCGCTGAGCAGAGAGGGGGGGATATTTTTTTCTTGTTCTCCCCCTCTAAAACGAGGTGCGTCCTATGGTCGGGTGTGTCCTATAGAGCGAAAAATACATTATATGTACAGCTATTTTTAAATTACTTTGGCTTCTGATAATGCATTTAGTTTTGGAAAGGTGCATTTGCAGTGAAAGGGATTTGCATCCAAAGACTTCCCCCTCTGGAAGGAGACAACCCACAAGCCTGATTATTTGCTTTAAGTGAAGAGGAGACACAATTAGATTTTCATATTTGAGGAAGACAAAAGGAAAGGTGACCCCTGAAATGGAAATGGAATTAGGCGAGGTGACATTTGCATGGTCGTATGCTTCTCACTAATACACAAGTCATATATAGAATTATTTTATAGGGTTTTTCAACCATTTCTTATTGAATTTGCTTATACGGAAACATTTATATATTTATTTATGTAGGCTCAATTTTAAGTCGGAGAGCTGCCATGTTTCTCATCTTGTTGAAAAATGACATCATTTGCACATTGGCAGTATGGAAACCCAATATTCAAGATCATTAAACTAGTAATAATGCCAGATGGGAAACTGATTTTCAATCTGTTCCCATAAAGCCAATGTCACAAAGGTGTTACTCTTTAATAAGAGAGTTACCATTAACAGAAGGCAAGTTTTCCAATGTGATTTAAAACAGGCAACAAATGAATCTGACCATACCAGTTTGTGCAATAATACAGAAACAAAGATAAAATTATCTCTGAAATGGTACAAAACAGTCTGAATTAACAGATACAAAATAACAAAATAATCAAAGCTCCTTTAGTTTTATTTTGCAACAAAGTTTGTGGAGTCGGTTGGGTTTCATTGGAGGGGATTGTTGCTCTTGCTGTTTGTTTGGTTTTTTTGTATCTTTATTATAGATCTCATGATTTATGTAGCAATTGTTCAGTTTGGTTGTGTATTTTTAATTGTTGTGTATGTCTTGTATACCGTTTAGGACCACTTTTGTTAGGTTGTAGTTATGCTTCCCCCCCCACCCCAAAGTTGGCTGCCTTGAGCAAGGTTTGAACTGTGGGAAAGTGGCATACAAGTAAAATGATGTATGTATGTATGTACCTAAAGCTTTTAATTCAGCAAAATCCAAAGGAATGTGCATACCAGAAAGAAGAAGTCATGAAGTACATTACATTTTATCAGAAAGCAAATCTGATAGATTTAAATATGTTGGTGCAAAGTTTCTTGGAACCATTTCTAGTGGTACTGATGCAAGACTAGTGACTTCAAAAACATTTATTTGCTTCTGCTAAACCCCTAAAAGAAATATATACAGTGGTACCTTGGGTTAAGTACTTAATTCGTTCCAGAGGTCCATTCTTAACCTGAAATTGTTCTTAACCTGAAGCGCCACTTTAGCTAATGGGGCCTCCTGCTGCCGCCGCGCCACCGGAGCACGATTTCTGTACTCATCCTGAAGCAAAGTTCTTAACCTGAAGCACTATTGCTGGGTTAGCGGAGTCTGTAACCTGAAGCGTATGTAACCTGAAGCGTATGTAACCTGAAGCGTATGTAACCCGAGGTACCACTGTAGTAGCTTACTGACTAATACACTTTGCTCCTGTCTACAGCAATTCTAGCAATTATATAATTGTATCCCAATTTTAGAATCTGTTTCCTTCAGATAGGGCCTACACTGAACACCCACCTATCTCGCCTTTCTGTCTGTCTTGCATTATTGTTGCTTTTAGCCTGTGACTCTTAACCCACCCCAGAGCCTTTGCCCTTCCTATCCTTCCCCCCAACCCAATGAACAGACACACAGTTTGCTGCTTAATTAGTCATCTCCCAATCAGCTCAAGCCACGCATTTTAACTCTACACTTGGGCAATGCACGGCCCCTACCCCTAGGTAGGAACAGGGTTTTTTTCAGCTGGAACTCAGTTTTGGCACCTCTCAGGTGGGTGCCATTGCCATTCTAAGACACTAATAGAAGTGTTTTATGCTGAGTTATGAAGTTCTTTTTCTAGAAAAATAGCAATGGGTAGAAGTAACATATATCTATGACTACAATAACACTTCCTGGTGTTGTCGCTATAACTGAGTAGTTTAAAAACACACAGGACAATTCTATTTTTGAATTTTCATTCAATTAAGACCAAACGCCCCCAAAAATGACAGTTCTAATGCCCTTCATTCCTTTAAATATCTTATCAAAGCACACATTTCTATCTCCCTGATAAAGATCCAGGACACTGGTTGTTTAGTGTGCTGCAATTTTTAAAAATTTATCTTTTGATGTATGAACCCCTTTTTTGCTCCAAGTAGTTTAAGTAGCATATAAGATACAAAAACTATGACCACTATTTCATTTAAAAACTATATTAAACTTTATATTATCACAGCTAAATAAATGTCACCATCACACCTGGTAGAGACAGAAAGGAGCAATAGAACTTGATGCCATTAGCGTAATGATAGCGCCATGACTGAAATCCCTTGACAAATCACATCAAGTGGTTTCATGTCGAGATTAAAGAGCAGGGGAGATAAGACAGACTCCAACCACCATGGATGTACGTTCTACTCAAAGTAGACCCATTGAAAATAACATGGCTATCTTAGGGCCATTAATTTCAATGGGTTTGCTATGAGTAAAACTTGGTTGCATACAACTTCACACCCGCTGGGTAACATTTAATTCTCCTTTCACCGCATTCTGGAACCTCGCTGTAAGATAAAGCAGAACCACACCAATGCACTGTCTGATCTCAGTCCATGAAGGCAGCTCAAAAACTGGATGGATATTGTGGTCAAGAAGGACACTGACAGACTGGAACGTGTCCAGAGGAGGGCAACCAAAATGGTCAAAGGCCTGGAAACGATTCCTTATGAGGAACGGCTAAGGGAGCTGGGCATGTTTAGCCTGGAGAAGAGGAGGTTAAGGGGTGATATGATAGCCATGTTCAAATATATAAAAGGATGTCACATAGAGGAGGGAGAAAGGTTGTTTTCTGCTGCTCCAGAGAAGCGGACACGGAGCAATGGATCCAAACTACAAGAAAGAAGATTCCACCTAAACATTAGGAAGAACTTCCTGACAGTAAGAGCTGTTCGGCAGTGGAATTTGCTGCCAAGGAGTGTGGTGGAGTCTCCTACTTTGGAGGTCTTTAAGCAGAGGCTTGACAACCATATGTCAGGAGTGCTCTGATGGTGTTTCCTGCTTGGCAGGGGGTTGGACTCGATGGCCCTTGTGGTCTCTTCCAACTCTATGATTCTATGAACACATTGGAAGCTGCTGAGAAATCTAGGAGAGTCAACCAAAGCACATGTCTTGCGAAGGGTAACCAAGGCAATATCTACCACAAACCCTGGCAAAAACTCAGACTGAAATCACAGAATCATAGAATTGGAAGGGATCCCAAGGGTCATCTAGTCCAGCCCCCTGCAATGCAGGAATCTCAGCTAAAGCATCCATGACAGATGGCCATCCAACTTCTGCTTAAAAACCTCCAAGGAAGGAGAGCCCACAATCTCCCGAGGGAGACCATTCTGACAGCTCCTACTGTCAGAAAGTTTTTTCTGATGTTTAGGCAGAACCTCCTTTAGTTGGAATACATTCAAAACTGCACCTTTTTTAAAAACAACAACAACAACACCAGCAACATAAAGGAAGGCGAACCAAAACTGTACCTGTAACTGGTATCTTCGGGCTTTCAGGTAGTCTTCCTGGATCAGCTACTGAGGCTCTCAGTAATGAGACAACACAGAAAAATGCAACTAGGTAGTAACCTGTAAAATATAACGGCAATCTTCTTAACGGAAATTTTAACGGGCTTTTCTCAAATTACTGAAGAAAATGAATTACATGCACGTCTCTGAAGGTTCAAATGCAAACTGCTCCACTTTTTGGAAGCAAAAGAAAATATAGGGAGAATACAGAATATGTCTTGCTGCAACACACACAGCAATGATATAACCTACAGGTGGACTGACCTGCCGCACAAATGGCAGAAGCAGTGAGGATTTGTGGCACTTCTGGTTATGAATAAGTAGACTGATGGGCATGGCAGAGAGTCTAGTCTATGCTACCAACTTCCTCTCCTATGCCCTCATATTGCTCCCCAGCTCAGTGGACTATGGGTATAACCACTCCAAGATATTAAAGGGCTGCAGAGGTACTGCAGCCCATAATAAGAGTGGTACTACCTCAACCGCTGGACTTTTACTTGTGAAATATTTGTTAAAATATAATCTTACTGATACAAGTGGCATTGATTGGAAATGGCAAATCGATTACTCAGAGAGTCAGTCAATATTTCCTGTACGTTTCATGCTAGGATCAGTAATCTCAAAACACCCCAGTCAAGACTAATCTTGTTTGTGAAATCATACATCCCTGGTACTACTTGGTACATCTTTAGAGGGTTAATACCTAAACATATTTTTTTTAAGTTACTTCTTTTGGGAGGAAAGCAGAAGGGATAAACACTGCTCATGTGCGGATGGAGCACAGTGGGAGACACACACTCAAGAAACACTATGTTGCTGTGAAGAGGAAAGGGGAAATGTGCAAAAGAGTACAATGTAGACGTTTTGGGTGACCTTTCGATATTCTTGAAGGCACTCCCAAACTTGTTTGCAGGCAGAATTACCAGGAGAGCACTCTCAATCACCCCTTTCCTTTAGTTAGGGTTGCCATGCACCTGGAAATTCCCGGAATACTGTAGTCAGGCGGAAATTGGCAAAATGTGGACGTATGAAAAAAGCTCAACAACTTTTCTGTCCGGATTTATTGCAACTTTAGCATCTGATCTTTACTTTTAAAGCTATTCATCTCTCCGTCCAGATTATTCCTTCTCTCTTGTCTCTTTGCTCCATCTGTTCTGCACAAGCTCACCTACTGCCAGCTCCCTTCTCACTCTCTTCTCCCATTTGTATCTCCATACAATCTGTTAAACCGGTTTCTATGCCTCCTGTCTTGAGAATATAGCCAGTGCACAAAGTTAATGCAGAACATATTGGGAAAAAAGCTATGGAAGTATCAAATTAGCTTACCTGAACACAGTTACAAGAAGTGTGGATTTGTTTATGAAAGTCAATGAAAATATTGCTATGATCACCCTCTCCCCCCTCTGCAGTTATTGGGAACTTTTTTATTCCTTTAATCATGATATTAAAAGAAATTGACTCTTTCCTTCAGAAGCCTCAAAAAAAGCAAAAAGCTGCATACAATATATTTAACTGCTGTAATATGTCCATTTGATTGGCTTTTAACTAATTACCCAATTAGTCAAACAGATAATAATTAAAAGTTTTTAACTGACTGCAGTGGCATACTCAGTCCGAGTGAAATAAAAGAACTAGTGAGAAATGTGACTTACACAGTAGTGTAACCAGTGATATATGCTCCTCTTCATAGTGTGGAAAGAGGATAATTTTTGGGATGAAGAGCGTGTTGAAAAGCCAAACAAAGATAATCAGGCCCATACAGAACCAGCCCTGAGGATCAACAACAAAGTGAATCCGTAGTCCCATTGTACATAATCTGAAGGCAGCTTGCTCCACACAGAAAGGGGGGGGACTAAGCCTAAGGAGGGGGAAAAAACATTAATTAGTTTAACAATTTTATGAAAGTTCCCAAGCTGTGTCAGTAACACACAAATGAATGGCACCGCACATGACGGAAGCAACCTTCAGCTGTAGGTGAAAAAGAAGTTAAGCCAGGGAAGCTGCCCTTTCATGAAAGAGATGCCACTACATGGTTCACACTAGTAAATCAAATAGGATTCCACACATCACTGAATGACCTTTAGCCAGACAGGCTTCCAGTCTTCTATTTCTTGTTGTCCACTAAGTTTGAAATCCTATACACACTTTCTTGGGTAACCAAGTCACATGAAACACAAAAGCAATTTCTTTTGGACAAACATTGCTTATCATTATTTTTACTTATTTATTTTTAGGGGCTTTGCATTCAGCACATAGTTCCTGGAGTGGTTTACAAAACAGATGAGAGTAAAACACACTAAGAAAAGCATCGGCATTAAAATAAACAATAAAACAGTATCTTCTTTTTTTAAAAAAAAAGAGGGCAACAGCTGAAAGCTTCAAAAGTTGGGGGGAAATTGTAACAATAAGGTTTTTTGCTTGGTGTTGATAAGAGAGGAACATAGGTGCCAGGCAATTCTACCTGGGAAGGGTAGCTATATTAAAGGTAAAGGGACCCCTGACCATTAGGTCCAGTCGTGACCGACTCTGGGGCTGCGGTGCTCATCTCGCTTTATTGGCCAAGGGAGCCGGTGTACAGCTTCCGGGTCATGTGGCCAGCATGACTAAGTCGCTTCTGACGAACCAGAGCAGCACACAGAAACACCGTTTACCTTCCCACTGGAGTGGTACCTATTTATCTACTTGCACTTTGACGTGCTTTCGAACTGCTAGGTTGGCAGGAGCAGGGACCGAATAACAGGAGCTCACCCCGTCGCAGGGATTCGAACCGCCAACCTTCTGATTGGCTCTGTGGTTTAACCCACAGCGCCACCCGCGTAGCTATATTACGTACAGCGCCACCCGCGTAGCTATATTACGTACCTACAAAACCTGTGCCTTATCAGGATTAGGCTTCAGTTTGTTGGCTCTCATGAAGCCCATTACTGATTCCAGTCATTGACTCATCACTTCTGCAACTTCACCTGAAATCAGACTTAAAAAAGAAAGAGAGTTAGGTGATTTATTATCCTGTTTCTACTACCAACTAGCGATGGGGGCTTTGTGACATAAAGCATTCTCTACAAATATTTCCCTAAGAAAAATAACAGAGAAACATTCCTATAGAACAGATCAATTTTATTTTATTTTTAAAAGGTGAAAGTTGCACAGCCACCATCTACTTGATCACTTTGCCTAAGAACAAGATATTTGCAACTGGCCAGGGCTTGTTATAGCTTGGGGGGGGGGGTCCTGGTATAGGTTTCCTTAGTAATCTTATCACAAA
Source organism: Podarcis liolepis (assembly GCF_965112155.1). NCBI lineage: Eukaryota > Metazoa > Chordata > Lepidosauria > Squamata > Lacertidae > Podarcis > Podarcis liolepis. The sequence continues at coordinate 25,846,887 of NC_139571.1, forward strand.
CAGCTTTTCCAAGCTGGCCAGAATTACTCCCTCTTGCAAAGAGGCATTAACCACATCCACATCCTGGTATCAGCCATGCCAGGAAAGGGTCTGCAAGATACCTTATATTTTGCTCTATAAAACTCACTTTTTCCCTCCTAAAAAGTAAGGGAAGGGAAATGTGTGTACGTCTTATGGAGCGAATGCAGGCTGCACAGCTATCCCAGAAGCCAGAACAGCAAGAGGGATCGCTGCTTTCGCTGCGCAGCGATCCCTCTTGTTGTTCTGGCTTCTGAAATTCAGAATATATTTTTTCTTGTTTTCCTCCTCCAAAAACTAGGTGCGTCTTATGGTCTGGTGCGTCTTATAGAGCGAAAAATACGGTGTGTTATTGCTGCGCCTCTCTAAGCAACTCATCCACATCCTCTGGTCAGAGAATCATAGATCTGTAGAGTGGGAAAGAACCACAAGGGTCAACAACTCCAGTGCAGGAATCTTTTTTTGCTCAACATGGGGCTCAAACCTATGACACTAAGATTAAGAGTCTTATACTCTACTAAACCAGACTAACAGGTGTTCTCAACATCTCCCTTGACTGAGCTATAAAAACGGAGGCATTCAAGTCAAGGCAAACATGAACGTTCCTGGACTAGGTTTTCAACAGAAGTACTTGCTCTGCCAAACAGAGAACTTGGCAAGGAAACTAAAAAAAAATCCCTCGGATTCCATCAGCCAAATACTCATAGATCCATCATCCCTGTGGAGACGACCGCCAGTGTAAACTTCATTGGGAAATGATCTGATCGTGACATAGAATCAAACTCCCACAGGTTCAGATCAACGTGTTTAGGAACAGGCTGTACATGATCAAAAACTTTAAACAAAACAGACGTGTATCTAAGCGGTGGCTTTACTCTACTCCTAATTTCACACTTTGCCTCCAAACCATAAGTATAGGCCAACCAAATGTGTTTCAAATCTCTCTCAAGCAACCCCAAACTTCTCCTATATAAATTCTGCACCTGCATCCAATTAAGAATTCAGGTAGTCATATTTAAAGTCCTACACCAGATGGGCAAGGTAATACATTATTATTACTAATACTACAAGTCAAACCGCATTTCTTCTGCTACACCTACACACTGCCACTGAACTCCACCTAAATTCCTCTCTTCCTTGAATATCACAGATTTTTTTTTTTTTTTATGCATAATTTTTATTAGTTTCCAAAAGTCAAAATACATAACAAACTTATTCAAAACTCGTATCTGTCACTTAAAGAAAAGAAAAGAGTTGACTTCCTTCAGTCGTTTCACGAATCGTCCGAAATAACATTAAACAATAAATCCGCATTTCCATATTTGCAAAGCCATAAGTCATTCTCATCTATCCATTTTCTATTAGCTTTACCCTTTTCTCTTACAGAGCTTCTTGGAAACCTACTAGTGTTGTCTGTTCATCGATTAGACTTTTCAGATATTTCGTAAAACTTTCCCAGTTTTCAACAAACCTCTGATCTTTTGTATATCTAATTTTACATGTCATCCTGTCCATCTCCACATATTCTAATAATTTACTTCTCCATTCCTCCGTTGTTGGGATACTCTCCTGCTTCCAATTTTTTGCTATTAGGACCCTTGCTGCCGTTGTTGCGTATTGGAACAATTTGTGGTCTTTTTTCTTAATTTCTTTCCCTACCAGACCTAACAAGAACGCCTCTGGTCTTTTATTGAAGGTATATCTTAACATTTTTTTCATTTCCTCGTATATACTCTCCCAGAACCTTGTGACCTTTGGGCATTCCCACCACATATGGTAGAACGTACCTTCCCTTATCTTACATTTCCAGCATTTGTTGCAGGATCCATACATTTTGGCTAACTTAACCGGAGTCAGGTACCAGCGATAAAACATTTTCATTAGGTTCTCCTTAAGTGTCACACAGGCCGTAAATTTTAGATGTTGTTTCCAGAGTTTAATTCTACCACAAAACTAATTCGAACACAAAACTAAAGCCTTCGCTGATGATTTGGTTGTAACGTTGGAAGAGCCATTAGAATCAATAAAAAAGGTACTCGGAGAATTTGACCAATTTGGGGAGGTTGCAGGCTTAAGATTAAACAAGAGAAAAACAAAAATAATAGCTAAAAACATGCAGGCAGCCGAAACCGAGGAACTTCAAAGAGAAACAGGAATAGAGGTAACTAAGAAGGTGAAATACTTAGGGATTTGGGTTACGTCAAAAAATATAGATCTCTTCAAAAATAATTACGAAGCGGTATGGAAAGGAGTCAAGAAGGATATGGAAACGTGGAGTCGGTTAAGATTGTCATTTTGGGGTAGAATAGCCACAATTAAAATGTCGGTATTTCCAAGAGTTTTGTTCCTCTTTCAAAATATCCCGATTATTAAGGGTATTAAGATATTTAAAGCCTGGCACAGAGACATCTCCAGATTTATTTGGCAAGGAAAGAAGCCAAGAGTGAAATTTAAAATTTTGACGGATACGAAAGAAAGAGGAGGTTTCGCCCTCCCCGACCTGAGGATTTATTACGAAGCATCCAGCCTATGTTGGATAAAGACGTGGATAAAATTAGAAGATGGGGAAGTGTTAGATCTAGAGGGCCACGATAATCGATATGGGTGGCACGCTTATCTGTGGCATGGGCGGAAGAAGGGTCACACAGGATTTGGGAATCATGTATTCAGGGGCCCCTTGTTGGAGGTCTGGGAAAGATATAAGGAGATGCTAGAACCCAGAACCCCCCAATGGCTATCCCCATTAGAGGTAATGGCCATCAAAAAGATCAATATGGGAACCAATTGGGCAACTTACGAACAATTGCTTATGAAGGAGGAAGGAAAATGGAAAATGAGGCCGTACGATCAGGTCAAATCTCAAGTATACGATTGGCTACACTACCACCAAATAAATGATATGTTCAGAAAAGACGTAAAAGACAAAGGCTATGCCGACAAAAACTCTAGATTTCAATCTGAGATTTTGGAGAACAACACAAAAATATTATCCTTGAATATCACAGATTGCATGAACAGCCTTTCTTAATCTTCTACATCGCATCACAACTAGCTTTAAATAGCCATTGCAACCCCTTTTATTCTGTGAGCTCCATCAAGCACAGGAAACCAAACACAGAGCAGGTTGCCCGACACATTTTCCTGTACAGTGCCATAAGTGCTGAGAATTTCATCAACATGTGCAATGATAGGTGCTGTTTTAGCATATTGTGTTGTTGCTCAGATTAACAGATTTTGCATCCCTTATGATATCTGCCATATCAGAAAATTGGCACAGGTGTTTTCTTTTTCGCCATAGTTAAAAAAGTTTTATTTACAAAGATGCTCCACATGTTAAGAGCAGTTGCTTACATTTGGGTAAGATGGCAATGATGTTGCTAGGGGGGTTGTGGGAAAGGTCAGCATCACTGCTTCATCGGTTCTCGTTTTTACTACCATAGAATCACAGAACTGTAGAGTTGGAAGGGACCCTGAGAGTCATTTAGTCCAATCCCCCATAATGCAGGAATCCTGCCCACAGCTGTCCTTGGGTGCATTATTGCAGTTTTGCCATTAATCATTGGAAGGAACATCATAACAGCTAGGCATACCAAGGATGGGAAATCTGCGGCTGTCCAAATATTGCTGGACTCCAACTCCCATCAACCCTCAACCAGCATGGCCAATGGGCAATGATGATGGGAGTTGTAGTACAACAGAATATGGGCACCCACAGGTTTTCCACCCCAAGCTACACTCAGGTAGGCCCCTGTACGGCTGTGACGATCCTAAACAGGAAAGTAAATACCACTGAATTCAAAGTAAGAATGGCTGGGAACACGCTGCAAGTTGTCTATCAGCAGAACTCTGCCAATTAGCCTCCTAGTGACAGCAAGAGTGATTAAGCCGACAAATAATTAACGTAATAAAAAGAGCATGAGTTGTGAAACCAAGCGCCACAGAATCAAGAAAAATGCAAGCATTACAGAGGAAAGACTGCTATACTGCTATCAAACTTTGCATAGCTGTCAAAGTGCTATACAGGAGGAATACTTGGTTAGCTGTAATTTCTGGCCACAGTTGGATACATTTTTGTTTCAACAAGCTTCTCCAGCTGCCTTAGGTGTTAATTTTGTAGTGTTTTTAAACCTGTCTTTAGTTATTCGCTTTTAGCATTGTTTTTTAAAAAAATAAACAAACCTGTTTTTGAAATTATTCTTAGCCATTTTTGTGGTACATCTGTAAAATGCCTTTGAGGCAATTAACACATTAATTTAAAAACAAATGAATTCAACAAGTTTATGTGCAATCAAACCAAGGGAACTTCAGGGTGCTGTTAACTTTTTCTTTGGTGTATGCATGTTTCCAAAGTAACCTTGCTGTAAACCAGCCCTTTTAGCACAAGTATCCATTTGTAAATAATTTAATTAAACAAATAATCTATTTTTTAAAAGCTAATCCCGGCGTGCCACACAAACGTTTAGCAGGCATTTCACACCCTCAGTTGTACTATCTATATCAAATATTGCTAATCTCAGCCAACTCCAAAACTAAAGAACATGCTTTCACACAGCCAATAAAAATTATTCCCATCAGACCTACTACATCAGTTGGTACAAGCTTACACACGGAGCACAACTGTGGTTAAGGTAGAAATAACTATTAAAACTATATTTTCTAATAATTTTCTGAATTTTCTGCCAGGGAATATAACAATCACTTAACATTTATATTGGCATCCAGGCACTTCACAGCCACAAACCAGTAATTCATAGCCATTGGTTCAATGGGTAGCTTGAACTTTATGATCTAATTATGGGCAAAAAAATATGAGCTGAAACAGGTCTGCGGTGACTTCATGGAGATCATTAACCCACTGCTAAGAGCGGAAAATGGTTCCCTGACTCAAACTGAGGATATTTTCTTACTGTTATCTGAAGGAAAGGAGTTTAGTAAACCAGATGTAGCACAGGTTCATCTCCAAATGGAAGAAGAAGAAGAGTCAAGTTTCTGACCACCATCAACACTGAAAAGGGTTTGTTCCTGTGTAACCAGTTGGTATTTGGAGCGGCACCTTCACTCACAATTTGGTAGACATTGATACTATGACCAGTTACAGATACAATCTGGATGACATCACCTAGTGATGAGGATCATATGAAGAATCTGGAACATGTTTTCAAGAGGCTGAAGGAATGTGGATTATGAATCAACTGTGATAAATGTGAGCTCTTCAAGGAACGAGTTACATACATGGGACAGACCACAGGCACCAAATGACTACACAATTCACCTGAAGAAGTAGAACTTGGAGACACCTTTGTTTCAGCAAGTTTTCCCAGGCATGTAATTTTAGCATGCAATTTTCAACCTGTGATTTTGGTAAAGATCTTTATTTTTAAAATAACTTAACTTATACAACACACTGTATATAACCTGTGTTTTCTTTTTCAGTATCTTAAATTAATATTTCAAATTAAGTCATTAGAGTTATAGAATTTGAAGGGATCCCACGGATCATCAAATCCAATACAGGAATCCTGCCCACAACTGTCCCTGGGTGGGCTCGAACCACCAACCTTCCAGACGCACTGACCCACTGTGCCACAGGAGGGCCAGAAGCCTTTCATTTGAGTAATCGGTATATAAATTTGGTTACTTAAAAAAACCCTAACAATTACATAATTACTGCCTTTTAACTGCCCCAGGTGATTGCTTCATTCACTAAGCACTGCAACCTCCGACCCTACCAGGAACTGGTGCTGCCAGTCACTGGGACATCTGCCCTGGTATTGGTGCTGCCAGTTATTCCCTCGCCATGAACATACTTACTAGGCATTGGCAGTGCCTTTGTATGCAAATTGGGCAGCCACCACCATTCATCTCCCAAACTGTAATGCCCAACACAGGCAATGCATTTTTGGAGGTATGAGATGAATGGGCGTAGCCAGGATTTTTGTTAGCGGGGAGCAGCCAAAGGGGGAGGCAGAACCTTAGATAACTGAGCACTTGCAATGCTTTTCAATAATATTTGTGGATCTAGGCCCCACCCTCTTGGCTACGCCCATGATGAGATGGCAGCTTCCTAGCACCAGCCCTACACATCACAGATGTAATAGAAAGATATTGGCCAAACTGGTTGGCCAACCACCACCTTTTTCTGTTCCAAAGCAATAGAGAGAGCCAGGAAGTCTCAGGCCTGCCTCCCAGGAGAGCAAACAGTGGGCTTTCTTAAACACGTGATACGGAGAAGCCAGGAACACAACAGTATTATTACTATTACTATTATTAATTTAATTTGTATACCTCCCCTTCAGCCAAGCAGCACAGGGCGGTTTACAATATAGAAACACAAAAATATATAACATAGCAACAAACGAAAACAATAAAAACCTCCCCCCAGTTTAAATGGACACAGATTGTTTAATTAGCCAAAGGCCTGGGAGAAGAGGAACGTTTTTGCTTGGCACCAACCGAACCTCCCTGGGGAGACCAGGTTCCTGTGTAGGCACCCTCCGAACCTCTCGCAGAGGGGGCACACAAAGAAGGGCCTCAGGTCATGATTGCAAGGTCCAGGTTGGCTCATATGGGGAGAGGCGGTCCCTGAGATATTGCGGTCCTGAGCCGTCTAATGCTTTATAGGTCAAAACCAGCCCTTTGAATTGGCCTCGGAAACTAGCTGGTAGCCAGTGTAGTCAAGCCAGGATTGGTGTTGTATACTCAAGCCATCATGCCCCAGTGAGCAACCACAAATTCTGCACCAGCTTAAGTGTCCCAGCTGTCTTCACAGACAGCCCCACAAATAATGTGTTGCAGTAATCTAACCTGGTGGCTAGGCTCACTCGATAGGAGAGCAGCTGAACCACCAGCCGAAGCTGATTGAAGGCACTCCACACCACCACTGAGGCCACCTGAGTGTCAAGGGACAGCGATGACCCAGAAGCACCCTCAAGCTACGTGCCCACTCCTTCAGAGGCAGTGTAACCCCTTCAAGCGGGCTTTATAGGTCCTTGCCTGGCCGATCTCCTCAACTGCAAGCCAACAAGCTCCATGGAAGTGTCAAAAGGGTGTGTGTTCCTCAACCCCTTCCCAGCTCCAAGCTTGGGAAGAAGGGTTCATGTTTGATGGTTCTGTGGACCATGAGGTGGTGGTGAGGGACACTGGGCTTGCAGATGGCCCTGGTGGTGGAGGAAAGCGAGACTTCTCCTTGCCCAGATGTGAAGGAGAGGAAGAAGGAGGAGGAGAGGAAGAGGAAGAAGAAGAGGAAGGAGGAGAAGGAGAAGGAGAGGGAGAAGGAGGGGAAGGGGGAGAAGAAGAGGGACAGGGAGGAGGAGAGGGAGAGGGAGAGGGAGGAGAGGAAGAATAAGAGGGAGAGGGAGAAGGAGAGGGAGAACCTGGCCCCACACCACTCTCCCCTCCCCTTCCTCACTTCCCTCCCTCCCACCACCTCCCAGTTTTGCCTCCCCTTGCCCACAAGTGCAGGGGGGTCCGGAGCATCCCGGCCCACAGCGCCCCCTTGCGGCCCCTGGCGTCACTCCCCTTCCATCCACTCACCGGTGGGAAGCTCCGCCGACCCTCATGTACCCCATGCACTCGGCCGTACTCCGGCTTCCGGCTGCTGTTCTGCGCACGCGCACCGAGGGGGAAGCAAAAAAAAAAAAAAAAAAAAGCTCTCTCAGTCGGAGGAAGGACACGGCGCGCTTCCCGCCCTTCGCCTCCTTCGCTGTCAAAGCGACTTCCTGGCGCTTTTGCAGGCATCCTAGCAACGGGAGCGCGGGCGGAGGGCTCGCTTCTCCCTGGCCCAGAGCTGGAAGTCTTTGAGCAAACCTGGAGCTACGGAAGTGGAGGAATTGCTGTGTCCCAGGCGAGCAGAGCAGAAGAAGCTCTCATCATAATAACTTCCTTGGGAGCATTAAGCCCCCGGTGGGACTTGCTTGTGAGCAAACCTGGGAGACGTCGCCTGCAAACAGCCTCGGCGCGCTTCGGTTGCTGATCCAAACTGCTCCAAAATAGTTGGGTGTTTTTTAAGCGATCCAATGCTAACTTCTCTCTCTCTCTCTCTCTTTTAAAAAATATTTTTTATTGGAATTTTATTTGCAACATAACATTCCCCCCCCCCAATACACAACCCACCCTCATTAAACGTGAACATAACATACATTGAGCATAACATACAACAATACAAACAACGAAATAAAAGACTTCCTTTATACTGTATCTGACCTCCTTATTTACTTCTTATAAACTGTTTCCTTTATGAATAATTATTAAGATTTTTCTAATCGTAACTTAAATATCCACAAAGTCTCCTGCAGACATTAATCGAAACAAGTCCAGGTATGTATTTTAGGGCACTGTCTTGTGAAGTATTCTCTGCATTTCCCCCATGCTTTTTGAAACTCTTGTCTAGTGTGAGCCAATGCTAACTTCTTAGGTTAGTGTCATGCCTGGGAACATTTGTTTAAAGCACCCTTTGTAGTTACATGCCTCTTACTCTCTCGTGGTGTTACATTTGCAGGCTGAATTACAGTGAATTTGGAGTTACAGTGTCAGGTGGGTGCAGCCACCAGCGTGGGTTTCTGGGTGCAATCAGTGCCGGATATACGTATAAGCTAAACAAGCTATAGCTTATGGCCCCTCTCTCTTGGGAGCCCCAAAAAAAATTAAAGAGAAAAAAACCTGGATGTACATTGCCCAAATATAGGATAAAAACAAATAAAATAAAACCTACATACAGCAACAGTGTTTTGTGTTGTGTAGGCTCCTATTTGTTACGTGCAAATGGCTTTAGATACCTATTGTTTAGTCGCTTAGTCGTGTTCGACTCTTTGTGACCCCATGTACCAGAGCACACCAGGCACTCCTGTCTTCCACTGCCTCCCACAGTTTAGTCAAACTCATGCTGGTAGCTTCGAGAACACTGTCCAACCATCTCGTCCTCTGTCGTCCCCTTCTCCCTGTGCCCTCAGTCTTTCCCAACATCAGGGTCTTTTCCAGGGAGTCTTCTCTTCTCATGAGGTGGCCAAAGTATTGGAGCCTCAGCTTCAGGATCTGTCCTTCCAGTGAGCACTCAGGGCTGATTTCCTTCAGAATGGATAGGTTTGATCTTCTTGCAGTCCATGGGACTCTCAAGAGTCTCCTCCAGCACCATAATTCAAAAGCATCAATTCTTCGGCGATCAGCCTTCTTTATGGTCCAGCTCTCACTTCCATACATCCGGACAAGCCACACCAGTATCCCTGCCAAGAAAACTCCATGGACAAAGACAACAGGCATAGATACCTATTAGGTCCATAAATTACCATACAGCATATATTCAACACAAAAAAACAGGGACAATTTGTTGTTGACAAAGGACAGCTGGACTTATAAAGGGCCCCATTACCTTCAGTAGCTTAGGGCCTCATCAAACCAAATCCGGCCCTGAAACTGCTCCAAAATAGTTGGGTGTTTTTTAAGTGAGCCAATGCTAACTTCTCACATTAGTGTCATGCCTGGGAACATTTGCTTAAAGGTCCATTCATAGTTACATGCCTCTTATTGTTTCATGGTGTTACAATTGCAGACTGAATGTTACAGTTACCACAAATTTGGAGGTACAGTGTCAGCTGGTTCCATGCTTGCAGCCACCAGTGTGGGTTTCTGGGTGCAATCCTAAACAAGCTTTTTAGGAAATAAGCTTTTTTTCTGGGGTGACACAGGCGTACACATACACCTAAACATTTTGTGAATCTTTGTGCTTTTGTCCATTTGCTGTATTTATTTTTCCCAATTTGAACTATAAAATGGCAATTTTCTTGAGTGACAATGAGAGTACCCCTAAACATTTTTTTTAAAAGAAAAAAAAGCACTGGAAATAAGTACTGCTGAACTCTGCAGGATATAGGGGCTGGCTCCCTGGGTTCCTGAGCACCCACAAAATTCCTCATGAAGTGGCTGGGCACCCACAAATTTCGGTGCCAGTTTCATGCATGCTCCGGTCGTGGGGCCAAGATGGCACTCCTGCAACGGGACCTCTGGGTAAATATGTTTAGGAGGAATAAACATGTATTTTGAGGAGGAGGGAAATATTTCGACCACACTGGTCAGGAGTGCAACAGGGTGTGAGAAGATACTGGAAGATCATGCTTATTGTAGGTCATATTACTCTGGAGTAAATATCCTCCCTAGTAGAAATTACAGTCCCACTTCTTTCATATAAATGGACACTGGAAGAATGGCAGGGGTGCGGAGTACAGAATGTTATTTTAAGGGGCAATTCGCTTGTGATAAGTAATCCGGAATATGCCTCCAACTAGAGACTCGGAAATTATCAGAATACCCCATTGGAATCAATGGGAAGTTCCTGAGAGCTGTGAATGCCAATTGCATATGACTGAAATAAAAGAATAACCTATGAATAAAACAAATAATATTTAGAAGGGATGGAGTGGGCCACAGGAATGGAATATATCATTCATCACATTGAAAAAGGTAAAGGTCCAGTTGCGGATGACTCTGGGATAGTGGCGCTCATCTCGCTTTACTGGCCAAGGGAGCTAGCGTACAGCTTCTGGGCCATGTCTAAGCCGCTTCTGGCAAACCAGAGCAGCACACGGAAACGCCGTTTACCTTCCTGCTGGAGCGGGACCTATTTATCTACTTGCACTTTGGCGTGCTTTCGAACTGCTAGGTGGGCAGGAGCTGGGACCGAGCAACAGAAGCTCACCCTGTCACAGGGATTCGAACCGCCAACCTTCTGATTGGCAAGCCCTAGGCTCTGTGGATTGATAGTGAGCACTAATTGGTATTAGCAAGGACAGACCTTCAGGAACTGGAGTGGGGTGAGGACCACCCCAGTTCCAGGTACCATCATTCCAATTCTACAGCCTGTATTGATGTGTTCCTTCTAAGAATCTATTCCTTGCTTTATTTGTAGCTTTATTTTATTTTATTGGAACCCATTTGTGCCAATTAGAATTTGTAGCTCCCATTATTTCCTACGAGCATTCAGCTGGCTCTCATTCTTTCCAGCGGGCATCCTTGACATCCATTTTGCAGATCACAAAATATATGGGGGAGTCCTAACAGAAATATGCAAATAAGTTGGGTATCCCACGTTTCACATCTGCAAAGTTATTTTGTGACAAAAAAAATGCCAAATATAAGGTCAGCTACAATTTGCCAACACATTATTCAAGTCCAGCAAATTCCCCTTATGTGGCTATGAAACAGAAATATTTAAAGAGAATTCTGGCCTGAGACAAATCAGCGATGGCTGGTCGCCATAAGCAGCTCAGAATGGACAGCAGTTTCGCTGCTCCCAGCTGGGAATAATGCCTTGAGCACCCATAACTGATGCACATACACAATCTCTTGGCTATGGAAAGTCACCCCCCATCTGTCTGAGTGGCATGATGCCCACTCTAAATTAGTCTGACTTCTGCCCTCCAGCAAAAGTCCTAAGCAGATCCTAAATTGTAATAGATGAAATGGGTAGTTTAAAGATTATCACCATGCACTGTGATATGTATTTGGTAAAAATAAAAAAGTACTTATTGGATAAATTGTGAGTGCTGTAATATACATGCTTTTAGTAGGATTAGACTCAAGTTTGGAAATAAACTAGAACAATTTCAAATCTCACATTCACTACACATGCAATGCATGATGAAAAGCACAATAAGCAATGGTTGGAGCTTGTTAACATATAGTGGTAGATTCTGGCAATATCTGCTGCACCATTTAATGGAGTTGCGCATTCTGTGTATCCTGAACGACCATACAGCTCTGAAAAGGTAGAACCTGGGAGGCTGTAATCGGAAGGCAACTAAGCAATGCAATCTAAACTGTGTCTACTCAAAAGTAAGTCCAAGTGAATTCAATGGGACTTACACCCAGGCAAGCGTAGCTCAGACTGCTGCTTTAACTATTTTTATTATGAAACATAAGGGGTGCAAGAAGGCTTGTAAGATATGACTGGCCAATAATTTGGAAATCATAGAATCATAGAGTTGGAAGGGACCATGAGAGTTATCTAGTCCAACCCCCTGCAATGCAGGGATCTCAGCTAAAGCATCCAGGACAGATGCCCATCCCACTTCTGCCTAAGTTGCTCTGTGTAAACTTCCATAGGGATGGCATTGTGCAGTAAAACAACAACAACGATGAAGAGTCTTGTATTATCTTAGGAACAAGCCTGGGATAGCCCAGTTGGTAGAGCATGAGACTCTTAATCTCAGGGTCATTTGAGCCCTATGCTGGGTGAAAGTTGCCTGCACTGAAGGGGGGTTGGACTAGATGACCCCGGGGCTCCCTTCCAGCTCAGCAAATCTAGGGGGGCATGGGCGTAGCCAGGATTTATTTATTTTCCATTTTTTAATTTTATTTTTTATAACATTTTTATTTTATTTTATTCACATAATATACATGCTTTACAACAAACAACTCCAAAATAAGCAGACAACTCCCAAATAAAATCATATGTAACAAAACCGTAAGTCTCATGTTTTCATTTACACTGATCTCCTCTCCGATACCTTTACTTGATATTTCTTGCTGCGTTCTGTTTTCCTTATAGAATCTTTACAAAAAATTAAATTTCTTAAATACTGTACCCATCTTTAACAATTTCAATTAATCCCTTCACCATAGCTGTCAACGTTTCCCCTTTTTAAAGGGAAATTCCCTTTTTCCGAATAGGATTCCTCGCAAGAAAAGGGAAAAGTTGACAGCTATGCCCTTCACCTCCCTCCCCCACAGCCCAGTATTTTTTTGGGGGGTGGGGGAGTTGTTGAGGTTTTTTGGGGGAGATCACCAGTAAAAATCTCTCCAAAAGAGGACATTACGGGCGGGGGGCAGGCTTCTGCTGGATAGGGGGCAGAACAGCAGTTAATTGAGTCTTTTTAATGTTTTTAAATAATTTTTGAGTATTTAGGAGGGGCAGCTGTCCCACCCCCTTGGCTACGCCCATGGGAGCAGCCAGGGTCCACTCCCAGCCCCTAGACCGCCTCCTCTTAATGGCAACCCAGTTCTCTCGAAACCCACAACGGCAAACTACGCATGCGCTCCGAGCTTGCAGAACATCCGGCTATCCAGAAAGAGGATCGCGGGGACCCTGTCTCCATGGCGACGGTTGGTTGCACAGCGCCCTCTTGCGGCTTGTGACGGAAGTCGGGCGCGAGTAGAAGTAAACTCGCCCTCTTCGCCAGCTAGGCTAAAACGCGGAAGCAAAGGGAATGGTTTTGTTTTTGCTCCTGCTGCTTGGAGCATCGGGTTAGCCTGATCCTGCAGGACGACAACAACAACAACAAGAACAACAAGTTTTCAGTTACAATAATAGCTGCATTATAACTGGTGTGCAGCTTCCGGGTCATGTGGCCAGCATAACCAAGCTGCTTCTGGCAAACCAGAGCAGCACATGGAAACGTCGTTTACCTTCGCACCTGAGCGGTACCTATTTATCTACTTGCACTTTTGATGTGCTTTCGAACTGCTAGGTTGGCAGGAGCAGGGACTGAGCCACGGGAGCTCACCCCATCACGGGGATTTGAACCACCGACCTTCTGATCAGCAAGTCCTAGGCTCTGTGGTTTAACCCACAGCGCCACCCACTTTCTTTCTTTTCTTAACTGGAGACTTCCATGTTTAATCACTGCATGGTATGAAAAGGAGGAGAGAAGAGGTTGCAAGAGCAGGCAAAAGGCTTGTTCATATCTTACTGAGTCAATTTATGATCATCTAAACCCCTCAGCCCTCGCGGGGATTCGAACCACTGACCTTCTGATCAGCAAGTCGTAGGCTCTGTGGTTTAACCCACAGCACCATCCGCTTCCCTACACAGCTCTTACGACATGTTAAAATTTGTCCGTTGACAGTTTGCTTCAAGCTTTGAACTGGTTTGAACATGGCATCAAAATCACACTAAGTACTGTACACTTTCAGTCCAACGACTTCTGCCTAATGGAATAACTTTTCAGATATTTACACTTCATATAAAATTAGCATGTAAGAAAAACATTTCTTCACCAAATTCAAGTGAAAGAAGCACACTTCATCAGATCTCTATTGATTTAGGACACTGGAAAATTTCACTTTTCTTTCTTTCTGGAAAAGCTACAACTTCAGAATGAATTATGTATTTCAATGGCTGTGGAGAAAAAAAGTTTGTCTCACAAAATGGGAAATATGAAGCTGGCTTTTAAAAATAGTGGAATAGTGCTTTTAAAGGATATGGCAGTCTTCGCTGTTCAAAGTAGTAGTAGTAATAATAATAATAATAATAATAATAATGAGATGCTTCATGCCCAGGCTGTTTGCAATCTTGTTGAGTCTTGTGGTCTTCAGTACAAAGTAGGAACCAGAAAGGTTAGACAGACTATGAGCCTCTCTTTGTGAATGAGAGGATTTAATCTTGTTTTCCACACACTTCCTTGGCACTAGTTACATGAAGTGACAACTTTGTCCTCTCTAATAAGCATGCTGCTTGGGGGATGGCAGTGGGGGGGGTGTGATGTGGTGTTAATTGTAGGTGCCATGCACCCCAGCATCATAAATGGGGCCTCCAAAGGGGGGGGAGCTGAAATACAACAGAATAAAACGTTTATTCGGCTGATTTTAAAAAGGGCTTGAGAAGGGAAAGGACTTGTGACATTGACCCTTGCTGGAGCAAGACTCAGTCCCAACTGGGTTTACCAGTTGGGAGTGCTGAGAAATTCTGCTTCTCCTGGAAGGGAATTAACTTGTCTGGAAGGTTTAATAGGTCTTCCAACCACAGGGCTGGATTTAGGTTTGATGAGGCCCTAAGCTACTGAAGGTAATGTGGCCCTTTATATGTGATACTTTAGGGAGCAAGCTAGCAGGCGGGGCACATTGCTTAAATTACACAACACAAAGCACTGTTGCTGAATCTAAGTTTTATTTTATTTGTTTTTTATCTTATATTTTGGAAATGTACACCCAGTTTTTTTTTCCTTTAATTTTTTTTTGGGGGGGCCCAAGAGAGTGGGGCCCTAAGCTATAGCTTGTTTAGCTTATACCTAAATCCGGCAATGTCCAACCACAATGAAATTGCAGGCTTATCAGGTCCACAGAAACAGGCCTGTGAAAATCTGGTACAGTATAGGAAGAATACAGACTCTGTATTCTGTAAGTCAACAGACAGGTTGTTTCTTAAAACACATCTGCTGTTTCAGCCCTCGAGAGAGAAAGCATCCAGGTATTATGACTTTTGAGTGCTACAAAGTTAAGTTTGAACTGTGCAGTTCAGCTGCAGAAAGTCTTTCAGCAATGCATTCTGCAATGATCCTTAAAAACCTGCAAAGCAAAGGAGAAAAAAACAAAAACAAAAACCCTTTCCGTGTTTGGAGAAACAACCTTGTGTCTGATATTCCTAAATATTGTACAGCCATGCAGAACCTTCCTCGGGAGTTCCCTGATGTCTGTGTTATGTTGTTGTTTATAAATTACCACAGGAACCACCAGCTGTCGTCATAAAAATTTTATTGGCACTCTGTAAATATTAAATCAGCATGCTAAAATCATGCCATGTGTAGCGGCAGCTGATGCTCTCTTATGGAGGCAGCCTGCAAAAGAAGGGATGGCACTTTGTTCTATAAGCCTCCTACACCAGAAGAATATTTTGCATTGCTAATACAGGCCTTGGTCCTCCCAATGCATTTAAGGCATGATCTGTAAACCAGAATCTCCACCTTTTTTCCTGCCATGCTTTAATATGCATACCTCCACATGAGCTTTTCACTCCAAACATACGCATTTAGCAAACTTTTCTGATGCTGATGGGCCAGAGACATTTTTCCACTTTCAAATGATATGCATGAAGCAGAAATAACATGACGTTGGTTTTCCACATCTAGGCAGAGTTGTGCACACCCATCATCTATTCCCCCCAAAATTACACACTGGACACATGCTTTGGGTTACAATCCTAATCATGTGTATTTGGAACACAGTAGTGGTACCTCAGGTTAAGTACTTAATTCGTTCTGGAGGTCCGTATTTAACCTGAAACTGTTCTTAACCTGAAGCACCACTTTAGCTAATGCGGCCTCCTGCTGCTGCTGCGCCGCCAGAGCACAATTTCTGTTCTCATCCTGAAGCAAAGTTCTTAACCTGAGGTAATATTTCTGGGTTAGCGGAGTCTGTAACCTGAAATGTATGTAACCTGAAGCGTATGTAACCCGAGGTACCACTGTATAGCAGCATTGAAATAAGGAAGATTTATTTAGGCAGTTGAATAAGAACATTCTGTGGGTAACTATTCTTATGTTGGGATATATTTATACATTGAGAGGATGGTTAAATTCTAGTTTGTTTTATTACCTATATATTCGTGTTTGTTTTGTTTTGTTTGTTTTGTTACCTATATATTCATGACAAAATACTGGGTTTTGTTCAGAAGATGCACTAATATTACTACCGACATAGTGCATACAATGTTTGCTTTAAAATCTTTATCTTCACAACAATCCTGTAAGGTGGAAATGATGGCAAGGGACACTGGCTTTTCAAAGAATATTATGGAAAGCAAGCTCAAACAACTATGTTCTTCCTTGAATATCTGTAACAACTAGAACCACCTCATGCTATCTTAACCAGTATTTTTCAGTTAAAGTGTTCCACATATTGAGGAACCCTTGTATGCAGAAAATTAGATGTTAAGGATAAGGGTTGAAGTGACATACTACCGGTACTTTTCTTGTGCATGGCAGGGTATTCAGTCATATGTGAGACTCACCTGTAACCTAAAATGGTTCAGATGAGACGCATGTTTGCCATTTTACAGGTGGCACTGTGGATTAAACCACAGAGCCTAGGACTTGCTGATCAGAAGGTTGGCGGTTCGAATCCCCATGACGGGGTGAGCTCCCATTGATCGGTCCCTGCTCCTGCCAACCTAGGAGTTCAAAAGCATGTCAAAGTGCAAGTAGATCAATAGGTACCACTCCAGCGGGAAGGTAAAGGACATTTCTGCACGCTGCTCTGGTTCGCCAGAAGCAGCTTAGTCATGCTGGCCCCATGACCCGGAAGCTGTACGCTGGCTCCCTCGGCCAATAAAGTGAGATGAGCGCCGCAACCCCAGAGTCGGTCACGACTGGACCTAATGGTCAGGGGTCCCTTTACTTTTAGAACTATCAAGTGATGAGACATGCAGTGATACATCTGTACATGTGAATATGTCCTAAGGTTTATTAGAGGTTTATTAGAACACTATCCATGGCACCAACGAGCCACTCATGTTACTAGAGCCACATACACATGAATTTAGACGAATAGTTCCTAGGACTGCAGCCTAAATTATTAACATATATGCATGAAAAGAAGCAATACCATATAGTTACCAACTTTTTCACAAAGCAAGATTGTATATGCTTTGAAGCTATTAACAGGTAAATTGGAATGTGGCTGGAATGTGGTTTGTTTGGTTGTTGTTGTTGTTTTGCTTTTGTTGTTTTAAGGGATGGCATCCAATTTCGTTGCACTTTGTGCAATGTTGCACTTGTGTAATGACAATAAAGAATCTATTCTATTCTAAATCTAATAATGGACAAAATGGTCAATTTTAATATGTTGCTGGTAACAAAAAAGGCCTGAATAATTATATTATTAGTATTCTACTTTTATTAACTTGCAAGCAGTGGATCTTTCAGTGTCAATGGCTAAAATAAAAGTTAAATGGCATTGAAAGGGTTTTGTGCTCCTGGGAAGGGCTTCAGAGTTTCAAGGTGTTACAGTTTTCTCCAACTGAACCTCTTCTATCAGCAACCAAAAATTAAAAAAAACCCATGCAACACAGTGTTGATTAAACTTTACTGGCATTTTGAAACTGTGCAGGTATTTGTGGTGATTAATCTGATATTCTAAAGCAGAGAAAAAGTGTACTCTAGGGGCTGACAATTAACTTCATTTAAAAAGTCTTAAAGTTAACAGTCTCTGTATAAGATGCACCATTGCAATAATTGGAAACTGCCCCCCCCCCCCCCCCCCGCAATTAGGAATAGCTCTGAAAATCCTGTTAAATAAAATAGAACACTATGACAAATTAAAAGCAAAGGGAACTTTGCAGAAACAGTTACCCTGTCTATGTTTCAAATGTGACTACAGTTAACAGTCCCTGGGGTGTATACAAGACCACTGTCCTCTGGCTCGAATTTGTTTTTTCTTCCTTCCTTTTTTTTTTTGGAGCAATATTCCGTTAGCACCTGGGCTCAACTTGCTCTGAATATGGAAGTTGACTCTGAAAATCAGATCCAATTAACACATCCTTGATATAACAGAATACAGTGTTAATTACATGCAGCTGATCATTGCTGGGTTAATTAAACACTCACCCCCAAAAGCTAAGGCACTAATCTAATTAACAATTACTACAGCTGCTGTTTTCCTCTTTATACCTCCTTTCTAAATGGTGCATATTCACAGTTAGGGCCCAATCCGTCAAGTTCTCCATATTGAAAATTCCCTTTGATCCGGATGGGATTTTTTTGGTAATGAAAGGTTAGAAAAACTGAGTTCTGGTTGCTTTATTCAGAGAACTAAGGACATAGGGATAAATGGCTTGACAAGGTATTATTGCCCATGAGTGCTCAGAAAGATTTGCATAGAAAGAATCCCCCTTTTTTCAGTTTGATAATTAATTAGGTGGCTCCATCAGTTAAGAGGCAATCCTGAACACATTCCTGCATTGTTGTGCCCAGAGTGCAGATGAACTAACTGGGTATATGTGCACCTAATAAATAAACAGGGACATAATTTTGGTCAGAAATCACAATTACAGACATGAAAAACTGTGGTGTGCACCTAAAAACAGGTAAAGGGCACCTGTAGTAATAGCTGATAATAGATCAGCTCAGCTCTTTAATCTCATGTGTGGAGAATCTCTCACTCACTCATTCACTCACACTCTTACACTTGCACAAACTGAATCAGAGGCTTCTTCAAGATGTTGTGTTGGCATTAAACTGAAATCCTGGCTATTCTCGCCAGTGATAAAAAACCTACTAAGAAAAGCTCGTTTTGAAAGGCTCAGTTTTGTTCATACACATTGGCATGCAGTTCTGAGTGCAGAAATCCCATTTTGGGATCTGTTCTTTTCTGAACCTCACACTTGCATTCTTCGACGATCATGACGACCTTGATTACAGGAGCAGCGATTGTGCAATTCATCTCCAGACGTTCCGTGGAAAACTTGGTGGGCAAGCAGTGTGAGCAAAAGGTGTAAAGGCGATCTTCAAGACCAGGAACGTGAAAAGAGCTGCACCTGCCGAAGCACAAGTTGTTTTGCACCACCAGATCCTCACAGTTCTCATGTGTAATGCTCTGAAAAAAAGCACACCGCTGTTAAAGCAAGTTCTATGGCACTTCATTAGATAGCATATAAATACAAGAAATAGAATCATATGGAATACTTTTGATATATGAAACCATTATTCAAAACGTATCTCAGTAATCTTTAGATCAACACTCTGCAGTAGGCCAGTAATATTCTCTCCATATTACAAATAGGGGAGTGAGAAATAGTGGCTATCCATCTGACTACCACTGAGTTCACAGCTAAACAGAGATTTGAGTCAGGGCTTGTAAGCACATATCTCAGGCACTCAACTAGTGTGCTACATCAGCTCCATATAAAACCATTATCTTGTATACAGAATTAAATTTGTTTAAAAAAATTAAGTCACTTTTTATATTTGCTGCTACAGTTACTGGGGGGTGGGTGGGAATAGGCCCTTTTTCTATTTCAACTGGCATTTTAGGAGAGTTTCTGGCATATATATATATATATATATATATATATATATATATAAAATTTTATCCACTGTACGGTTTTTTATCATTTTTGTGTACACCGCTTAGAAATGTCAAGATTAAGTGGTATAGAAATAGCTGAGATACATAAAATGTAAATAAATTCAAGGCAGATACATTCCTGTGCTCTAAAATCTAGCACTGTATATTGTTTTCTAAAACTTCCATCGTATAAAATGGGAATCATGCACCTGAAGCATTGACATGCTTCCAAATGTTTGTAAATTTTTATAAAAACAAATCTGAAGAAGCGTGCATGCACATGAAAGCTCATACCAATTACAAACTTAGTTGGTCTCTAAGGTGCTACTGGAAGGATTTTTTTTTATTTTGTTTCGACTACGGCAGACCAACACAGCTACCTACCTGTAACTAGAACAAACAAAC
This sequence comes from Podarcis liolepis, assembly GCF_965112155.1. Taxonomy (NCBI): domain Eukaryota; kingdom Metazoa; phylum Chordata; class Lepidosauria; order Squamata; family Lacertidae; genus Podarcis; species Podarcis liolepis. The sequence goes on from NC_139571.1 coordinate 25,867,077, forward strand.
AAATTGGCTATTACAATGAAACTTTTTAGCAGCCCAAAGCTATAGGCTGTCTCTGGCACAGACACTTGTAATGTTTTTTGCTTCTATAAGCAAATTTTGCACTGATAAGACCATGGGAAAATCAGCCCTCGCACTTCTGTAAATCTGGGAAACAATGGCCCGCCTCACAGGGTTACTGTGTGTGTGTGTGTGTGTGTGTGTGTGTGTGAACCATTTTGCAGATTAAAATTGCAATGCAAATAGTAGCTTCACTGGATGTTCCTAAGTATATAGAAGGAGTGTTGGGTTAAGTGCTGATTTTAAGATTTAACTTTACCTGAGAGAATGGGATGGTGCTGCAGGTATCCTGATACATTTCATTTGTCTTGATTGGAAGGACAATCACATCAGACCGTGACTTGGTTTTCAACATGAAAAGGTCCCAGAACTTCTTGGCATCTTTCCTGAAGGGCAGTTCTGCTTCCCTTTTCCTGTGAGGGTGGCAAGAAGCATTTTGTGTTCTCTCTGGAGATGCACTTGCAGAAGAAATTCTGTTTCCCAAATCTTGAGAGCCATGGCTATCTTTATAGGCCAAAAGAAACCTAGGGACCTCTGGGCCATTTTGCCTCTCGCCCTCCATTTCTGCCAAGAGGGGTGTCCCAAACAAACCAGTATCTGCCAGAGTTCCTTCTTGGCCTCTTAGATATTTCACTAGCGTATCTCTGTCTTGAGGCAGGAGGTGTAGAAATCTCCTTTTCTTCTGCAGTACAGCCATTTGCTCTGTTGTTCCAAGCCATGAAAGCAACATCATCTGGAGCAACAACAAAAACATGACCTTTTAAGAAAAATTCTGGCTTGCTTTTCCCTTCCTCACTTTCTTGCAGTTTCAAAAAAGGCTGAAGGCAGACTGCTATATTTATACACAGGGCCTGAAGTTTTAGATTCCAGCTGCTCCAAATTGCGGAGGGGGGGGGACATGAGGAAGAGATAAAAAAAAACGGGGACCAAGAAGGTGACACCCATTAACACTCATTAACCCCAGACTCCAGGCCAAGGGCATCTTATCCTTCCTTTTTACTCTTGGAGGATGTGTATTCAAAGTTTGGATCTACCATAAAATGTGTTTTCCCTGCCAGGGAGTGATTTTAAATGTTTGGACTGAGTGTTTAGCTGCTGTCTAGGAACTGTGGAAAAGTTCCCACTTGTGTATTAGCTTCTTTCTGCCCTGCTGAATATCTCAGGAGGGCACAAAGGAATGTAGCCGCTCAAGACAACAAAAGGAAGGCTGCCACAATTGTAGGTGTAGGTTAAAGCAAGGTTAAATCATCTCTCTGAGCACCATGTGCCTATATTTGCAAAATTCCAATGGCATTTATGGCCAAGCAGATAGCTTTTCTCCCCTTTTTACTTCAGGTGCACACACTGTGGTAAATACTGAGGGGAATGCGAGACATTAAATGTGGCATTTAATGCGGCTACGCAGAGAGCGATTTCTGTGACTTTATGAAGTGGCTATCATGTTAAAGAGAACTAATAACATTGTAAAAACATATACTGTATGGAGCAGTCCAGTCACTACTGCTAACAAAAACAACAACAACAAAAAACCCCCACAACAACGAAAAACAAACAAACATGGCCAAAATTCTTCCAGCCCTGCTTTTTGTTGTAAGTAGAGATAACACCCCCTTTCCCACCTCAGCACCGTCCCACCTTCAAAATTAGCTATCGTGCTTCTGGGCTAGATGATATTCCCGCAGCTGGGTATCATATGCAACCCATGTCTGCAAACATTTTGCTATGGGCAGATCCACTAACACATCTAAAGCAGTTTTATTCTGTGCAGACACACATGCATATCGAGACCAGACCCGCACGATTTCTGTTCTCATCCTGAAGCAAAGTTCTTAACCCCAAATAATATTTCTGGGTTAGCGGAGTCTGTAACCTGAAGCGTATGCAACCTGAAGCTTATGTAACCCGAGGTACCACTGTATCCTGCCTTACAGACAGACATGTGGCTGGCACACATACACTCTCTCTCTCTCTCTCTCTGCCTGGCACAGAGAGAAAAAGTTTGTGATGGTTTGCAGAGTTTCTCCCAGCCGCCCCTGACAGGCTGTAGCCTGGTTTCCATATCCTGCCTTATTTTGGGTTTGCTTGACTGTCTGAAAGCATTCTCTCCGTGGAATCGGATTGTGGATTGGCAAGAGTGAGCAGGATTGTGGATCGCCTTTGGAGGAAAGCAAAATGAAAGCAAGCCGGGTGCTTCGGAAAAGCAAATGGCATCAGGAATACACAGACAGCTGTTTACACAGGGATTACAACTTCAGCGACTGGAAGGAAATGAGTTCGGAGGGTGAAGCGGGGGGGGGGGGAATCAGCTGGATTCAAAAGCATGCTTAGTGTTTGGTTTGGTTTGGTTTGGTTTGAAGTGTTATGAGTAAGGATAATACATTTTAGTTTGGATTTAAAGTATATTTTAGCCTAGCAGAGTGCCTTGAACTTTCCTTCCATTTTCTTAAAAATGTAAAGGAAATGAACAACTATCTGACTTTTAGAAGACATCTGAAGGTAGCCCTATTTTTAATGTTTGATGTATTAATATGTTTTATATGTACTGTTGGCCACCCAGAGTCGCTAGGGAAATCCAGCCAGATGGGCAGGGAATAATAATAATAATAATAATAATAATAATAATAATAATAATAATAATAATAAAATGTGCACTCTTTTAAGTTTATTGCTCAAAACACTGTTGGATGTGAAATAAACAAATATAAAAACTGTTGCCCATAGGCAGCTTCATATATGTAACATAAAGGGGGGGATGTGACTATAGCTTGTATTTTCAAGAAAGACTATAGCTTGTATTTATCAATCTTAAACACATCTAATGTTTGTGTAAGCAGAAGGCAGCTTGTGGAACCAGAGGTGGCAAGTGATCATCTGAAAAAGGAGAATGTGTGCTCTACATCCGAGCTTTTTGGGTGGTCTGGAGATACCTTAACCATTTGAGGGCACACCTTACACTCTCATTTTGAAGAACTTACAAATGTCTCTCTCTGACTCTTTTGAACAGTAGTGCATGTTGGGACTGTCTGCATGTGTGCTCCAAATCTCAATCCTCAGGGAACATTGGAAAACCCGTTTGAGTCCTCCAATCTGAAGGGAAAATAAAAGTCTCTCCTTTTCAGATTCTTCTCTTTCTTAACGGACATCGTTTGGGTTACGAGAGCACCAGATTACAAGGTTCTGGCTGCTTTAGAAGCAGTGTCTCTCATCTATAGAAGAGCATTTTAGGTGCAATCCTGTGTACTTCTCAGAGCCTCACTACACTCAAAAGGAAGTACTTCATAAACTGTGAAATTTGCTCTCACAAGTGGTATTGATGCCCACCCACTGAAGAGCAGGTTTAGAAGGATAAAGATAACAATAGCTACTAGCTACAATGGTTATGTTCAACCTCCCCTGTCAGAGGCACTATCCCTTCAAATACCAGTTGCTGGGGAATCACAGGTGGGCAGCTGTCTACCAGCTCCATCTGGTACGCAGGCTGAGACCCTACCTGCCCGTGGACTGTCTCACCAGAGTGGTGCATGCTCTGGTTAGGTCCCACTTGGACTACTGCAATGTGCTCTATGTGGGGCTACCTTTGAAGGTGACCTGGAAACTACAACTAATCCAGAAAGTGGCAGCTAGACTGGTGACTAGGAGCAGCTGCCAAGACCACATAAGACTGGTCCTGAAAGACCTACATTGGCTCCCAGTACGTTTCCAAGCACAATTCAAAGTGTTGGTGCGGACCTTTAAAGCCCCAAACAGCCTCGACCCAGTATACCTGAAGGAGCATCTCCACCCACATTGTTCAGCCCAGACACTGAGGTCCAGTTCCGAGGGCCTTCTGGCAGTTCCCTCACTGCAAGAAGCGAGGTTACAGGGAACCAGGCAGAGGGCCTTCTCGGTAGTGGCACCTGCCCTGTGGATGCCCTCCCATCTGATGTCAAGGACTTTTAGAAGACATCTGAAGGCAGTGTTTAGGAAAGTTTTTAATGTTTGATGTTTTATTGCTTTATTATTATTAATATTCTGTTGGGAGCCACCCAGAGTGGCTGGGGAAACCCAGCCAGATGGGCAGGGTAATAATAATAATAATAATAATAATAATAATAATAACAATAATAATAATAATAATAGTAATAATAATAATAGGGTGAGTGCTGGTGTGCTCAGGTTTTGCATGTGAGCTTACCATTAAGGCATCTACTTGGCCACTGTTAAGAACAGAAGGCTGGACTAGATGGGCCTTTGGCTTGATCCATGCAGAACTCTGCCTATGTTCTTCACACAGTGGGAGTCATTTCTGAATAAACCCACAGAGGATTGCATTGTTAAGGGTTGTAGTCCAAAACTTGTATTCTTGCATTCCGGGGGTTGGACTGGATGACCCTTGCGGTCCCTTCCAACTCTAGAATTCTACAATTCTATGAATATGAGAACATGCTCTGGAGAGGAGTAGGAAACAGAGGGCTGAGAACACACCACTTGCTTCTTCTACACTGCAATGTAGCAGGGGCTTTGCGATGGAAAAGAGGGTGTTAAGGTTCTTCGCATTTGAATTATGGTGCTGGAGGAGACTCTTGAGAGTCCAATGGACTGCAAGAAGATCCAACCTATCCATTCTTAAGGAAATCAGCCCTGAGTGCTCACTGGAAGGACAGATCCTGAAGCTGAGGCTCCACCTCATGAGAAGAGAAGAATCCCTTGAAAAGACCCTGATGTTGGGAAAGATGGAGGGCACAAGGAGAAGGGGACGACAGAGGATGAGATGGTTGGACAGTGTTCTCGAAGCTACCAGCATGAGTTTGACCAAACTGTGGGAGGCAGTGGAAGACAGGAGTGCCTGGCATGCTCTGGTCCATGGGATCGTGAAGAGTCTGACACGACTAAACAACAACAAGGTTCTTAGCACTTTTTCTGCCCTCCTTTCCCCCCTACAACCTCCCCCCCCCCCACTTCCATGCAGCAGCTTTGTCCATTTGACAAGGTGATAATGCATCTGGAAAATCCAGCTGGGGGGTTATGACTGGTAGAGGAAGGATTAAGCACCTTCCCCCACTGAAAATTGTCCACCCCTCTCTCCAGCAGCACATTTGCCAGTGGTTGTGTCACCTCATAGGTTTAGTGGACTCTGTATCAAAACCGCATTTATAGTACTCTGAAATGTTGAAAGATTATAACTCTATAGCCGAGATCCATTTATAAGAGCATTTTTTTTATTAACACTCTAAGTATTACAGTAAATTATGGTACATATTGCATGCTGTGTGTAGGGGTATAAAAGTTGATTAGCACCTTTTATTAAATAAAAGCAAACCACAATGTTGATAAACAACATTTTCTTGAGCATTCAGGAAAGAATGTGCACATCTAATAATAACAATTTTTCTTTTCAATGGTCTTAAGAGGAGAAACAATTGTGCACAGAATTTATGATTACATGTAATTTTATGACTCTTATTACATGTTTATTTATGTCAAAATTTAACATGGCATTTTTCGCTTCCGTCTGGGAAATTATTCTTGTTTGAGATGTTGTATATTAAAGGCTTGCTTGTATGTTGATGAACTGTGGCTTTGTAACTTAAAAAAGGAGCCCTGCCCTTCTCTTTCCCCCTGTTCCAGTTCATCAGGCCATTTCTGCATTGCCAGGGTTCCAAAATGGTTCCCTAACACATCACCATTTTATTTCACATCATACAACACATGGTCGGCTGATGCGTGGTAAAATGTCCTTACTACTAAACAGGATGATGCCATCTTTAGGGGTTTGACACATGTCATACCTTTCTTGGGGAGGTGGTGTTTTCTCTGGTTTTGTCCTCCAAATTCAATTAGTGTTTCTTACAGGGGCGATTCCCTTCTCTGCTGCAGTCCACATCACTAACATGGCTCAGAGAGAGGAAAAATAAAGCGTTCGAAGAAACGGGTTTCCCTGGCCCACACTTGAAAACTAAGACTACAGTGGTACCTTGGTTCTTGAACTTAATCCATTCCAGGAGTATGTTCGGCTCCCCAAACCAAAAACCAAGGTTTGGCTTCTGGTTGGCTGCAGGAGCTTCCTGCATCAGACACTTACTTCCGGGTTTGCACCACTTGGGAGCTGATTTGCTCATCAACAAAGCCGTTCAAGAACCAAGGTACCATTGTATGCAGTGGCATAGCGTGGTTTGTCAGCACCCGGGGCAAGGCAAGTAATTTGCACCCCCTAACCTGTGGATTTGCGCCCCCTAACCTGTGGATTTGTGCCCCCTAACCCTAACCCCCAGATGTTGCACCCGGTGCGGCCGGCCCCCCCTGCACCCCCCACGCTACGCCACTGATTGTATGTCCATGCTGGGGCCAGGCAGAGGCAAGAAGAGAAACCACAAGTGAAGGACAGAAAGCAAATGAAGCTTTGGGTTTGCCATTTCACCCAATGCACAGTGAAACTGTGGAAGTTACTCAAGGGAGAGGTAGTGATGATGGTCAGGAACTTGGGATAGCTTTAAAAGAGGATTATGCAGATTTATGGAGGGTGAAGCTATTGATGGCTGCCTTTACTACCACAGAGGGAGAGAGAGCACTTTTGGAAATTACAGATGGGGAGAATGCTGTGCTAACAGGATGTTGGACTAGGTGAGCTATTGCCTTGACCTACCGCAGCTTTTTTATGTTCTTACTTAGGGCAGCATATCACTGATTATTTTTTAAAAAATACAATTTCTCTAGGAATTCTTTAATGCTGCAATCATCTTGGCTGACAGGTCACACTTATAATGATAGGTAAAAAAGGTAAAAGGTAAAGGACGCCTGGATGGTTAAGTCCAGTCAAAGGCAACTATGGGGTTGGAGCCAGCGTTTGTCCACAGACAGCTTTCCGGGTCATGTGGCCAGCATGACTCAACCACTTCTGGCACAACAGAACACTGTGATGGAAACGAGAGAGCATGGAAACACCGTTTACCTTCCTGCCACAGCAGTACAGTGGTACTTCAGGTTAAGTACTTAATTCGTTCTGGAGGTCCATACTTAACCTGAAACTGTTCTTAACCTGAAGCACCACTTTAGCTAATGGGGCCTCCTGCTGTTGCTGCATTGCCGGAGCACGATTTCTGTTCTCATCCTGAAGCAAAGTTCTTCACCTGAAGCACTATTTCTGGGTTAGCGGAGTCTGTAACCTGAAGCGTATGTAACCTGAAGCGTATGTAACCCGAGGTACCACTGTACCTATTTATCTACTTGCACTGGTGTGCTTTTGAACTGCTAGGTTGGGCAGGAGCTGGGACAGAGCAACAGGAGCTCACCCCATTGTGGGGATTCAAACTGCCGACCTTCTGACTGGCAAGCCCAAGAGGCTCAGTGGTTTAGACCACAGCACCACCTGCGTCCCTACTTATAATGATATTGCTGGCTTACCACTGGTGTTCTCTCCATGTGCCACTTTAGTTTCTGTTACTATCATAATGTAAACTTTTAAAATCTCACAGAAGTATTACAGCTTTGGGCGTATTACCATAACATAGCAACACGAAACCGTTATTCGAAAGAGTTCACCATGTTCCCACTTCCATATTCCCTCTCTGTGTGTGAAGAGGAAGGGAAGTAATTTTGATTTATTTTTTTTCTTAAAGCTCCAAAATTTCTGCATCCATTATCATGCATTTTTTATAAACTTTGACCAACAGAATGCTGGCTGTTTCCATGGGTGTAGCCAAGCCGGGGGGGGGGGGATCAATCAAAATCAATACAAATCTGAGGTCTTGTCTCCCTCCCCAAAATCCTGGCTATGCCCATGGCTGTTTCCCTTTCAAAACCAAACAATTGCAGTGTTGTAAGGGGTAGAGTACCCAGTTCAGGAAAGACAAGGCAAGTAACATATGGCTTAATATAAAAAACCTCAACCTCCGCCAACTTCTCTAGCTGTTTCATATTTTATATGTCTTGGAAGAGACTGGGTAGAAAATAACTCTGGGGCAAACAAGGCTTGTTCTTCACTCATACTCGATATACCACAAACCATGGAAAGAGATCAGTCACAGTGTAACATTTCCCCCTATCAATTTTTAAACCCTTCGTATAAAAACCTATTACAAATAGGTCACCTGACTCCCTACCTTCATGCCCTTTCAGCACCCCTGGCTATAAATAAATATATCTATTTTTATACATGATGAGGTTTGCATCAGCTGTCTTTACAGTTTCCTAGAGCATATATAATTGTGTCCTTTGCCCTTCTTGCAGTTCTTTCTTTGCCATTTCCCCAGCTGCTGTACTAAAACACAGTTCTTTCCTTTCTTTGAAGGATGTGAGGGCTCTTTCCCCCAGTTTGTGAAAGCAACACGGTCTCCATTATTCCATCTGAATTGACCTGGATTTCTTCTGTCGTTGAAGCCTGTAACAAATTCAGATGTGCAAGTTGACCATCATATAATTCACAAAGTGTTCAGAACAACTTGACCGGTCTCTCAAAAATATTCTTAGGCCGCATACCCAGACCCTCCAAGTGTCCCTGTTTTCCAGGGACAGTTCCAGATTTACAAAAACTGTCCTCGTTTCTGAATTGAACTTGGAATGTCTTGCTTTTCCTTAGGTAAAGGTAAAGGGACCCCTGACCATAAGGTCCAGTCGTGACCAACTCTGGGGTTGCTGCGCTCATTTCGCTTTCTTGGCCGAGGGAGCCGGCGTACAGCTTCCGGGTCATGTGGCCAGCATGACTAAGCCACTTCTGGTGAACCAGAGCAGCGCACGGAAATGCCGTTTACCTTCCCGCCGGAGCGGTACCTATTTATCTACTTGCACTTTGATGTGCTTTCGAACTGCTAGGTTGGCAGGAGCAGGGACCGAGCAACGGGAGCTCACCCCGTCACGGGGCTTCGAACCGCCGACCTTCCGATCGGCAAGTCCTAGGCTCTGTGGTTTAACCCACAGCGCCATGTGCTTTTCCTTAGGATGCTGCTATTTTCATTGGAGAAATGTTGGAGGGTAGGCAATTCTGAGACCTCCCCAAGCTAAGCAGATAAGGACCTATACAACCTTTAGAAGACATCTGAAGGTAGCCCTTTATAAAAACAAGTTAAAAAAAATATTTAACACTTTATTATGGTTTATATATGTTGGAAGTCACCCAGAGTAGCTGGGGTAACCCAGCAGATGGGTGGGGTATTATTATTATTATTAAATAGGATGTCCCTATTTTCATCAGAGAAATGTAGAATGGTATGCATACCATACATTTAAAGCACATTCACAGAATCCTGGGAACGGACATTTGTTAAAGGTGATGGGAACTGTAGCTTTGGGGGGGGGGGGGATAAATGACAGTTCCCAGGATTCTTGGTGGATGGGTAATCTGAATGTGTTTCAAACGTATGGTGTGCTTGCAAATCCAAAGAATGGGTTATACATTGGGGAAGCTCTAATTTAAAACGTAAAACTAGCAGGGGAAATAGGATAGGAAAAGTTGCTTTAAGTGTAGATTTAGTACCTGTAATAGGGAACTACAACAACTGGCTCCAGCTACTGACCCTTGGCCAGGGCTGTGAAGCCATCTGGTTAAGGCCTGCTCCCCGTTAGATCCTGAGCCATATGAAGCTGAGCCATGAGCTCTTAGGGCAGGAGGGAAAAGCTCCAGAAGAATGAAGCTGGCTGGGAGAAAGGCCAAACCATTGAAGAGCTCCAAGGATGGAGCTGGCGAGCTTGGAAGTTCAATGCCAGAAACCTGGAAGGCCAGAAATTCACCTTCTACAGAACAGCAGCAAAGATAATTTAAGCAGGGAAATGTTTTGAAAGAATGGTATTTGGAAATTACCATCCTAAAGACCAGGAGAGGGGAAAAATGTCAACTTTGTTGCTATATATTTTGAGGGAAGTATGGGCCAGAGGCTCAAGAGTAGACAGTCTGTTGTACTGTATACCTACCTATCCAGAAGGGTCTTCTTCCACTGAAGTCCCACAGCCACTGCATGTGTGTTTTAGAAGCCACACTTACTAAACTGCCATGGTACCTAAGCTCAGCAAAGGAGAGAGGGATTTTTAGACTCAGAATCATAGACTTGTAGAGTTGGGACCCTGAGGATTATCTAATCCAACCCCCTGCAATGCAGGAATATTCAGCTGCGCCATATGGGGATCGAACCTGCAACCCTGGCATTATCAGCACCTCGCTATAACCAACTGAGCTATCCAGAAGAAACATCTGTTCTGCCGATAAAGGGGGGATGTATGGTTACTATATCTCAATGAGCATATGGATAATGAACGTGAAAACTGAGAGTCACTAAAACCCTTTTTTTGGGGGGGGGGAATATTGGGAAAGCATGCTGAGAAAAGATACATAAAGTGGTACCTCGGTTTTCAGACATCTCAGAAGTCGAACGTTTTGGCTTTCAAATGCCGAAAACCCGGAAGTAACTGCTTCAGTTTTCGAATGCTTTTCAGAAGCCGAATGTGCCATGCGGCTTCCGTGTTGAGTTTTCTGGATGTAAGTGCTTCCGGAAATGCCTACTTTGGTTTTCGAACGTTTTGGAAGTAAAACGGTCTTCCGGAATGGATTAGGTTTGAAAACCAAGCTTCCACTGTATTGTGAGACAAGCTGTGATGTACACGTTACAGTGGTACCTTGGGTTAAGAACTTAATTCGTTCTGGAGGTCCATTCTTAACCTGAAACTGTTCTTAACCTGAGGTACCACTTTAGCTAATGGGGCCTCCTGCTGCCACCGCACAATTTCTGTTCTCATCCTGAAGCAAAGTTCTTAACCCGAGGTACTATTTCTGGGTTAGTGGAGTCTATAACCTGAAGCGTCTGTAACCTGAGGTACCACTGTAAAAGGTTCTATTTACAATCCAGAGGTACCGTTATCTACATTTTGTTAAACAAAGGGTGTGTGTGTGTGTGTGTGTGTGTGTGTGTGTGTGTGTGTGTGTAACTATGCTTAAGCTGTAATGGCTTTGATCAAACAAACTGCAAAGAGAACTTTGGAATAGGGGTTTAACCACCTACCCTCTGCACTGAAATCCCTCGCATCCTCCCTAAAGCTTTGGAAAAACAGATCTAACTTTGGTATTAACTTTTACTGGCAAGAGTATCATTTCTACAGTAACACACTGGATGGGACATTCAACAGCAGGGAACACATATATAAGAGCTCCTTACTGTTCCCTGCAATCCCGGGCAGCTACGGTCCACGTAACTTTTGGATCGGTGATCAGGATGTAGCAGCTTCCATCATGATGGGTCCAATCGGGAGGGCAGGTAATCACATTAACACCCTAGAATTAGATGGTCTCATTTCAGTATTATTTCCTTCCGTGTTCCCACCTTTTGAAAGAAGTGTCCTTTGGAAGCTGAGCTAGCTCAGAGAATTCAGAAAATCTGGGCCCTGGCTGCTCCCTCAATGGCATTTGGATATCAGCTGGAGGGTTCAACCTCCTCCAGCTTTTGCCATGACCCCTTCTGTCCTGCACCACTGCTTGCTTCCCCAAGTAACAACAACAGAATCATAGAGTTGAAAGGGACACCAAGGGTCATCTAGTCCAACCCTCTGAAATATATTCTTGAATGCTGCAGCAGTGACCCTAGAGATTAATAACAACAACAACAACAACAACAACAATAATAATAATAATTTATTTTATTTATATCCTGCTCTCTCCAGCCGAAGCTGGGCTCAGAATGGCTAACAACAATAAAAGTAACACAGCATTCTAAAATCAACTCATTCTAAAATCAATTCAAAATCAAATTAATGTCAACCATTGGGCTAGAGTTCTGTGAGGATTACTGAAGGAGGGGGTCAGACTGTGCCTTGGCCAAAGGCCTGGTGGAACAGCTCTGTCTTGCAGGCCCTGCGGAAAGATGTCAAGTCTGCAGGGCCCTAGTCTCTTGTGACAGAGCGTTCCACCAGATCGGGGGCCACAGCCGAAAAAGCCCTGGCTTTGGTTGAGGCCAGCCTAACCTCCCTGTGGCCCAGGACCTCCAAGAGGTTTTTGTTTGAGGACCGTAAGGTCCTCCATGGGACATACCAGGAGAGGTGGTCCCATAGGTACGAGGGTCCTAGGCTGTATAGGGCTTTAAAGGTTAAAACCAGCACCTTAAACTTGATCCTGTACTCCACCGGGAGCCAGTGCAGCTGGTATATCACCAAGTGAATGCGATCCCATGGCGAGGATCTCGTAAGGAGTCTCGCCGCGGCATTCTGCACCCGTTGGAGTTTCTGGGTCAGTCTCAAGGGCAGCCACACGTAGAGTGAGTTACAATAATTAAGTCTGGAGGTGACCGTTGCATGGGGTAGAGCCATGAAGTTGCCCTCCTTACACGGCTGTCAGGATGGGACTTGGGTGAGGTAGGTGACAGCAAGACTGAGGCTGGGCAAGCATTTATTCACCCAAAGAATCTTGGGAACTGTAGTTTACCCACCACAGAGCTACAATTCCCAGGACCATCAACAAACTACAGTTGTCAGGGGTCTTTATGTGGGGTTTGTGTGCTTTAAATGTATGGTGCACATGCAGCCCTAGTACAACAGAGGGACAAAGGAATCATGACCAAACAGATCCATTAAATCAGTTTATATATATCTGCTTCTACAATCCTACTTTTGATTTACTGAAAATTGACTACTTTGAGACAAATTTAAAGTTCGTGTTTTATTTATTTTATTTTCCTTTTTTTGAAAATAAACATTCATCTAGCAGATTTCTACCTGGTCTGCATTCCTCCACAGAGTCCAGGAATGACCATCACACTGAAACATCTTCTGAGTGATTCCTTCAAAATGCAAGAGACCCTTCAAATCTGGCGTGCATCTGTTTGGAAAGGAAAGGCTCTGGACCTGAAAAAGAAATGGATTTTTGGCAAAAAAAGGACAAAACAATCAATTTTTATTTTTATTTTAGTCTCCGTCTCCAGCACTGCAAGACAGTCTCTTGCATTTCTAATGCTAATGTTCTGCATAGCTTTTTAAAAACATTGTACTGGACAGATTTTTGCTAACAGATGTTTGTACAATCTCAAATATGATATCCCTGAATAAATCAATGAAGATTTGTGATTCAGGTCTTTCAGGAACCTCCTTGGAATATCCTCCACAACTTCACTGCATTTACTGTTTTCTTAAGCTGAACAATTTGTTTTCAGAAGATATATACACACCCACCCCCACACCCACCCCCACCCACCCATATACACACTATATATATATATATATATATATATATATATATATATATGTGTGTGTGTGTGTGTGTGTGTGTGTGTGTGTGTGTGTGTGTGTGTTTAATGTCATTTTAAATATTCATCTTTTGGGTTTTTAACTTTTTCAGAATACAGTGCATAAACAAACAGGTAATAGAAGATACCGGAATGCTAGAGTCTGCTTGCGGAACTTCCATTTTCTTGAGGGGAGCCATATTTTTCCTCGGCTCTCTTTGGTTAATTACTGACGTGGCTGCCATCTTGTTTTTGTTAGGCAATGGGTTGTCATCCTCCACTCTGAGCACTGCCATTCCATGGTACTTGAGAAAGAATGACCAAACAAAAAAACAAAAAAACAACAAAAGCAGATGGAGAGAAAGGATAATTCCTCACTAGTTGTATTGGTCACAGAACTAAAAAGAGAGTTTTTAAATACAAGCTGTCTTTAAGGCTCAAATTACACATGACAACAGTTCAATCACATCTTTAAACTGGGTTTGCCCCAAATCATGTATAAAATGGAGTGAGGGCCAAATTTTAAGAAGAGCATGCAAATGGAGTTGCTAAACTCCTCACCCTGGTGGTCTACCATGACGTCATTTTTCTGTCAACTATATTCACTTCTCACTGGAAGAAAAATCATCTGAAGGAAGGGTTGTTTGGGTATAGGAGCTGGGGAGGGAGAACATACCTGCCCTTCTAATATACAGTGGTACCTCGGGTTACATAGGCTTCAGGTTGCATGTGCTTCAGGTTACAGACTCCGCTAACTCAGAAATATTACCTCGGGTTAAGAACTTTGCTTCAGGATGAGAACAGAAATCGGGCTCCAGCGGCGTGGTGGCAGCAGGAAGCCCCATTAGCTAAAGTGGTGCTTCAGGTTAAGAACAGTTTCAGGTTAAGAACGGACCTCTGGAACGAATTAAGTACTTAACCCGAGGTATCACTGTACCATGTTTGCTCTTAAAAGAGCTAAAACTGGGCCTGCACTTCTCACCTCCATCTTGTCTCAGACATAATTAGTGGCAGAGTCTCTTTAAAAACACTACCATCATGTGCAATTTTAGTCCAGAAGGAAAAAGGGTAAAATGGAATATGACTTTAAAATGGAATATAACTTTAAAAACTCCGTCACTATTGCTAATCAGGTTGTATATACAGGTAAGATATAAAAAAAGAAGGATTAAAGGCGTATGTTGCTGCAAAATCATGTTCTTACTTTAAAAAAGACGCCAGTGTCATTTCTAAAAGTGAAAGAAGGACGAACCTGAAAGAAAAGAAGATCGAATTTTCACAGCATTTCTTAGTAACAAAAGCAAAATACGATTTTTGTACTTTAGTGAAATGGCGGGAGTGGAGGTGACAACCTGAGCGTCACACACACACACACACACACACACACACACACACACACACACACGGGGCTGACTAATAATTCATCTACCAGGTTTAGAACGGTGCACGGGAGCCGATTGAGCAGGCGGTGGGGGTCCATGGGCCGGTTAAACAACCTCCATGGGCCACTTGTGGCCCATGGGCCTTAGATTGCCAACCTAAACTTTTTTCAAAGAGGACCAGTTTTTATGAAGTGAACATGCATGAGGGCCGAACAAAGTTGTTGACCTTTTTTTTAGGAATAGAGTTGTTGAGTTGTTGAGATAAACTGACGTGCCAGAGTAGCCCCTGGGCCAGACTTTGGACATGCCTGCTCTAGAGAAATACCTATAGAACAAACGCATCCAGGTTAAGTAAAAGGTTAAGTAAGACATTTGGGTATTAACCAATCTGACCTAGGGAACATTCTAAACTCCAAAAGCAGGGATAGTGATGATGGTGATTCTTACAATTCCATAACACTTAAACATATTGTCTCTAATTTGGTTAGTTTTATCTTCTGTTATCACTTGGAGCAATTTCTAATTGCAAAGGCAGGCTTTTAATAATCCCCAAATCTACTATATACTGTAGTTTGGAAAGTGGTTTGTCTGTCTGTCTGGCCCCCATAGGTTTGGATGCCCCTCAATATATAGTTGCCAAACTCAGCTTGAGGTTGCCACTTTGAATTAAGGTGACAGACTGAACCTTTCAAAATTCTGCACTGATTTTCACCTCTGATTTCTTAGAATTCCCATGCAATGCCAGGCAGCTAGTTAAATATGGCAGGGGGGAAATGTGGACCCCAGGTGGCCATTATGTAGACCCCCAAACCCCAGGAAACATCTGCATAGAAAATTTGAAGAGAGCCTTATCTAGAATGGATTTTGCTCACTAGCTTCTTTCTTCCCACCACAAGACTTTAAATTTCCTAAAGACATGAAGGTGACATGGCAGGAGCATCATGTCATATGATGTGCATGTCAATTGCACCGACATCTTCGGTTTTTCAGACTTTGCCATCCTTTTTTTCAAAAAAACCCTACTTCAGCAACTACTGTTTGACCCATAGCAAGACAAAATAAATGGGTACACCAAGGCCAAGAATGTCCCAGTCACAAAACCTTTACTGCTCTTGACTGTCATCTCTGACTGTTGCCAACCTAATCAGTGCTCAGTTAAAAATGAATCATTAAATCACGTCAGATTTTCATGCAGAAGTACACACACACACACACACACACACACACACCAACTTTGGAATAATTGTATCCTCCCACTGTTTGAGAAGCAATCCTTACTATTTTGCCGTTTCCAAGGGCTCTTAGCCGGCTCCTTGCAAGATTCACCGAGTTGAATTCTGGTAATTTGTCCCTTCTCTGCACTACCATCTCTTTGGAAGCGGGCAATGGGATCCCTTCCAAATGAACAGTGCCATGCCTGGAAGATGAAGAGGGGCCTGGAAGCAATGTTCCTTTCATCCATAAGTTGTGAATGTTTTGGCTTGAGGAGTGGAATGAGCTGCACTGACCTGAAAGCAAACAAGATGGCAGATGGTCAGTTCTTTTTATATAAAACAGATAGCTGGTCACATTGATGTGGGCGATGAAACAGCTTGTCATTAGGAGTAAGATGATTTTTCATCTGATGTTGATTTGTTGTTTTTCTTTTCTTAACTAGTCCTTGTTTCTGAACTTTATCTGCCAACTTAAAAGGAATTTTAGAAGTTCTAAGGAAGTTATTTTTAAGCAACAGCAACAACAACATCCTTTGTTTCTTAAATTGCATACGCACATAGACCAGAATCAGGTTTCCATGGAGGAGCAAAGGCCACTTATTCTTCTCCCTCTGAATGTACCTGACGTTGTTTGAGCCAGGCATCTGCAAGGCCACTGTGCACATCAATTGCTCAGGAGTTGCCCTCCCCATTTTATCTTTATAAAACCCTATGAGGTAAGTCAGGCTCAGAGAGTCTGATGTATCCAAGGTCATCTAGTGAGCTCCATGGCCTCAGCAGGAAGTTGAACCAAGATCTCCCAGTACACTGGCTCCCAGTATGTTTTTGAGCACAATTCAATGTCTTGGTGCTGACCTTTAAAGCCCTTTGAAACGGACTTGGCCCTGTATACCTGAAGGAGCGTCTCCACCCCCATTGTTCAGCCCAGACACTGAGGTCCAGCTCTGAGGGCCTTCTGGCGGATCCCTCATTGTGAGGAAGTGAGGCTACAGGAAACCAGGCAGAGGGCCTTCTCAGTAGTGGCACCTACTCTATGGAACGCCCTCCCACCAGATGTCAAAGAGATCAATAATTATATGACATTCCATAGACACCTGAAAGCAGCCCTGTAGAGGGAAGTTTTTTAATGTTTGATTATGCTTTTATATTTGTTAGAAGCCACCCAGAGTGGCTAAGGCAACCCAGTCAGATGGGTGGGGTACAAATAGTAAACAACAACAACTTCTTCTTCTTCTTCTTCTTCTCTGCCTTGTCCTGGTGATTTTGGCTCATGGACCAGATGTTCCCCAGCCCTTTCTTAGTCAAAGTACCTTTAAACATGACACCACACTCTCTCTTCAGACTGAACCTGCAATACCTCGGTTTACATATAGTCAAGGCTGCTTTTTAGGGCATAGCATTCACAAGGTGGTATACACAACAAGATAAAAATGCATTAAGACATATTTAAAATAGCTTATCAATAAAGGTATCCACAGAAACTGTTCAGGGTCTCAAAGCTAGCTTTACTGTTAGGAAAGGTGACCTGGAATAACTAGGTTTCTGTGCCTCTCTGTCTGGAGCTTGGCACTTCCTCCCGGCCATAGCCCCTCACCAGCCCTGCCCCATGGTTTTGTCTAGCTGGAATGTGACCTTGAATTCCAACAATGCCTCCTCCTTGTCAGGGAAGCAGTAGTGTGTGTGTGTGTGTGTGTGTGTGTGTGTGTGTGTGTGTTGGGGAGGGGGAAACTAGCCTGCTGTACAAAGTTAAAATTTACATTTGTTGTTTCAACTACTTTTGCCCCAACCCTGCTCACCATTGGCATGTGACTCTCAAAATGTTGCTCCAAAGGCAATGTGAAAAGGTTCCTCACCCCTAGCCTACATTCCAGGTGCCATTCACAAATACAGTGGTACCTCGGGTTACAGACGCTTCAGGTTACAGACACTTCAGGTTACAGACTCCGCTAACCCAGAAATAGTACCTTGAGTTAAGAACTTTGCTTCAGGATAAGAACAGAAATCGTGTGGGGTGGCACGGCGGCAGCGGGAGGCCCCATTAGCTAAAGTGGTGCTTCAGGTTAAGAACAGTTTCAGGTTAAGAACGTACATCCAGAACGAATAAAGTTCTTAACCCAAGGTACCACAGTAGTTTGGAAGGGGTTTCTACATCTCAGGGAAGAGTATGGCAGATTCCCTCTGCTGTATGGTCTTCAGTCAGGCGAGGAAATGGAATGGGCCCGTTATATAGTCTTGTGCACAAAACAATGCCCATGCTTCAGAGTTGTTGAGCTTCAACTAATGTGCCCCTAATCCTGCTAGAGTTGTGGGTACATAACTACAGGTCTGAGTCAGTGGATAGGAATTTGCATTCCCACCCCGCTTAAAATACAGATGGCGCAACACAACCCTGTCCCCACTCTGAAGTGCAAATGGGAACCACAGTGCACATCTTGCATTCAAATGCTTCACATGATGTAGATGCACAATTAGATGCAATACGGGATCACGATTACCAGCCACGCAAAAGAAACTGTTTACAGACACTTGCTTCTGCACATTGGATCTCCCTTGCTCAACCGGAGTGCAAATATTTAAGGATCTTTTTTAAAAAACAACAACACCATGATGAGTCCCAGCAATTCTTCTTTTAAAAATCAGCCAGTACATTAAGCAAATGTGTTTTTTTATATTAACAATATGGCCTTTTAGAAAGATATGATAGTAATTAGGGACTTCCCCTGAGTACACTGCCTGTCCAAGAAGTGGAAAAGTTCTATAGTTAATAGAAAAGTGTGTGTGTTTGGAGGGGAAGCTTCACTAGTTCCTCAAGAGGGGCTTCTCATGAAAGCAATGCTGCAAGCCAAAAATCAAACTCATCCATTAGGAAAAGCTTTTTTGGGGGGGAAGAGGGGGAGTGCTGTTTTTCCCTCTTGCTCTCGTTGATTCCTTCAAGCTGTGCTTCCTAAGCAGAAGAAGAATAGACATTGCCAAAGGAGGAAAGGTTTGAAACTGTCAAGGCTATTTTCTTTTTAAAATAAATACACGAAGCATTTTGATCTGAAGGTAAGTGTTAGAAACAACAGTTATGTGTTGAAAAATAATTCGCTTATCAGCCAAGATTGGTCCAGATTTTATTAAGAAGATCAAAAGAGAATACCTCCTTTTGAGTCCAAAATTTTCACTGTAGCTTTTGTCCTACTGCCAAGAACAGCATTCACAGGAGAGATGAGAACCACTTCAAAGACCTCATCGTCTTCCTCTAATCCGTCATAGGTAATTGCTATATTCCACATCTTGGTTGACATCCCTACCAGAGGTAAACATTTTAATTACACTTTAATTGCTTTTTCAATCAACCTAGGTGTCGAAGAAATATATTAATTAACATGTCTACAGCTACAACAGACTAGCTTGTATGTACCATTGTGTGCCTGCCCACTGATTGGACTCCTGTGGTTTTTCCAAATAACACTAACTAGAGACCAAATTTGTTCCTGAGCAATGATGATTCCATTCACACAGTAACAAAGATCTGTTTTCTATAGAGTGGGAAATAATAGCAGGCAGTTCAGGGGGAAGGGCCGGATCGTCATGTAAATTTCAAAAAGAAATAAAAAGTGCTCCTCATCTTGAAATCTTAATTACAGAGAATCCACTATTGTTTTGAAATATTGTCATTATCAATCATCCACGACTAGTCCTGTTTTCAGCATCAAGTACTTTGTTGCAAAGCTGGAGTCTTCATTGCAAATACCACATAATTTGTTGGCATCGCACTGTCGATGAACTAAGGTAACTAGTGTGGCATATAGCCGCATCTGAAAATCACACAGGAGGAAGATTGAGATGGGAATCGGAGTTGCCACTAATACTGAGGCAAAACTAGAGGTTTCTGTTAGGTAAAAGGTCCAAGGAGTTTAGTTTTGATGGAAGCAAACATCTGTTGGAGGGTATAACACCATGATCGCCACTGAATTTCGCATCGTGCAAAATTGCGAAGCCAATTCTGAGGTCCTTGCCTGGGCAAAAGATCAGAGGAATTTCAAAGGAAGCAAAAAAAAGGGGGGGGGAGAGCCTTGGCGAAAGCGGCAAAACTTCTCACACAACCTTGAAGGAGAAGCTGGCAGACTACAGCTCTGGAAGTTAAAAGCAAAGGACAATGCTTACCACCCTCCTAGACCATTAAACCCTGACTGGGCTCTGCAAAGGTGCATTAGTTTATTGTGAGTGTCTCAGAGCATGGACTGACCACAGGGAAAGACCAAATTCTAGTGCCCACACTCCAGAAAGGTGCTAAGCTGGCACAGATGTTCTATGTCATGGAGCAGGTTCGTGTGGTGTATCACATATATGTGTTACATCAGCCGTTCAGACAACAATCTTCCCACAAGACTGTTGGCTCCCTTTGTGGGCAGTCACAGAAATGAAAGGAACATACAGGGATCCTGTCTCCTTAAGACAATTTGTACATGCAATGATTTCAGCCTGTGTATAGGGCTGCATCCACACCATGTATTTAAAAGGACATTACTTCCCCCAAAAAATCCTGGGAACTGTAGTTTAAATGTGTGAGGGTGCACAGCCTTGGATAGAACACTTTATATATAAGCTAAGCTGTAATTTTAATTATATTGCCTGCTATCCAACTCTGAATGCTTCCCAAAGTGGCAAGTGGTTAAAAGCAGTCCATTAAAACAACCAATGGTAAAACGTTAAAATGGCAGAACTCTTAACAAGAGAGTTACATGTTAAAACCACGTAAAATCAGCCAGTAAAGAACACACAGACACATATCAATAATGACTTAAACATATGGACAAATGAGAAGATATTGAAAAGTTAAGAAACTCAACGGCAAGAAACATTTTCTTTTTTTTGTAAGCAATTTTTATTGAAAAATGTCAACATAGGTAAAGGTAAAGGGACCTCTGACCATTAGGTCCAGTCGTGGAAGACTTTGCGGTTGCGGCGCTCATCTCGATTTATTGGCCGAGGGAGCCGGCGTACAGCTTCCAGGTCATGTGGCCAGCATGACTAAGCCACTTCTGGCGAACCAGAGCAGCGCACGGAAACGCCGTTTACCTTCCCGCTGGAGTGGTACCTATTTATCTACTTGCACTTTGATGTGCTTTTGAACAGCTAGGCTGGCAGGAGCAGGGAGCTCACCCCGTCACGGGGATTCGAACTGCTGACCTTCTGATCGGAAAGCCCTAGACTCTGTGGTTTAACCCATAGCGCCACCTGCGTTCAATTTTTATTGAAAAATGTCAACATAGAATACAATAAAAAGCCAGGAGACTGGCTCTAATGGCTTGAGGACCCACTTCTTAAGGGGCATTGCATCCTCATTAAGACAGGGTGAAACTCACCTCTCACCACAGTACCTCTGATCTGTCTGCACTGAATGTCAGTTTATATCACACTACCTGTTCACCACTTTTAATAAATAAATAAATTTTCAAGTTACTGCCCTCTGAGGCAGAGCTTACCTGGATCAAACTGAATAAGTTTAGAAGGAGCCGCAGTAAAATCCTTTCCTGATGAAGCAGTTACTTCATTGATCTAAGGTAGAAAATGGACAGAAAATGCACAGTATGAGGGGCTGAAACAAAGACTTGGCTGGATCCCTAGAACCAAAGCACACACCTAAACACACTCTCTGGCCAGAGAGAGCCCCTGACAGAGTTAAAAAAGTCACAAAAACAAGCAGCAGTGTAGTGTGGGGATTTAGGCTCTTACACTTTTAATGTCCCATTTAATTTGCTACTGGAGCTTCCCTGTTTCTACCCTTGAACAGACTACACAGCTTAGTAAGTTTAAAAATGCTTTACTTACACAGTTCCAAAATTCAAGTTCATGCATTTATTCATGCAGCAGCAAGTAAACACAGGCAGAAATCTTGGGCTACAAAATATAGTGAAATAGCTCTAAGCATGCGGTTGGAGATTGTAGCAAGCAACCTCAGGCATGTCCGATCTCAGTGAGTTCCTTCCAGGTGAGAGGTGTGACCTAGCTGAGTCTAGCAATACAGATCTATGGTATTAATTCCTTCATGCATTGACTAGCATTACACATACTATAGTTACAGTATATGAGGCTGCAATATCCCAAAGATTTGTCCAGTTTCTAACTAAGACCAGACCTTATCTCAGAAAGGGGAAACACTTTTCCTAGGAAGGTAAGTATGCCATTATGCTTAATGCCATGGTCTAGCAGAGAAGTCTTTATCAACAAAGCCTCCAGACAAATTCTTAAGTCAATGCAACTTGTCTACAGTGTTTCATTACAGCAAGTTAAAGGTCAGTTCAAACCCACAAAAAAATCCTCCCTCTGTGCACCCAAAGAGTAGATGGAGTTTAGAGATTCTAAAAGAGGCTTCAAAACCGTGGGCATTTTTCCATTGAGTCATCAAGATGCAAGAAGTGACACATAAAATGCCACATGGAACGGAGAATGGGGCGGGGGCTAGAAGTGGTAAGCAGTTAACACGAGTTGAAATTTCCCCCCCTCGTTTTTCATGCATGTTTGTATGTACATTTAATATGCTGCCAGATGAAGCAATCCAAAATGTTGTGACATCCTCTTGCATACAGTAGTATTCAATCAATGACTGTTGTGGGCAATGTATCTCGTCTGTGATACCAATGTGTCAGACCCTCCAAGTGTACCTATTTTCCAGGGACGTCCCTGATTTAGAGAAGCTATCCCAGTTTCTAATTTGATCCCACTTTTCCTTAGGATGTCCCTATTTTCATCGGAGAAATGTTGGAGGGGATGGAGTTATCCAACCCTAGAGTGTCTGCAGACAATCCTGTATAGGGAAGGTTTTTTAAAAAAACGTTTAATATTTTGCTATGTTTTTATATACAGTGGTACCTCTGGTTAAGTACTTAATTCGTTCCGGAGGTCCGTACTTAACCTGAAACTGTTCTTAACCTGAAGCACCACTTTAGCTAATGGGGCCTCCTGCTGCTACCGCGCTGCCGGAGCACGATTTCTGTTCTCATCCTGAAGCAAAGTTCTTAACCTGAAGCACTATTTCTGGGTTAGCGGAGTCTGTAACCTGAAGCGTATGTAACCCGAGGTACCACTGTATATTGGAAACTGCCCAGAGTGGCTAGGGCAACCAAATGAAATGTGTGGGGTTTATGGAATGGGACGTCCCTATTTTCATCCTAGAAATGATGGAGGGCATGGAGGGGTGTGTGTGTGTGTGTGTGTGTGTGTGTGTGTGTGTGTGTGCGCGCATGTGCACATTACTATTCCCTTAAAACCAGTGGTGTAACTCTCCCATGCTACACAAAAGGTGATTTTTCTTGTGTGTATTTATAAATGCTACCAAGCTTTTGAGAGGAGCATACTAATTCATTTTGCTTTAATGGCAGGGACCAACATTAAAGTAGGTAGCAGCCAAAAAAACAACCCACCATTCGGCTTAGGGGATAAAACTGCACCTCCAAAGCCAGAGCAGGGTAGTTCTTTCGACACAAGGTAGGTCAGTTGGACTTATTCTGAGAAGACTTGTGTAGGACTGCACTTTGCAAACTAGCACTTTGCAAATCCTTCAACATCCTTAAACTATGCTCTATTTTCAGTTCCTTTTATGATGACGTTACCTTCACTGCAACAAAGGCAGAATCTGTGATGTACCCTGATCGGGTGATCCTCAAAGGCAGCACCTCCACATTTTCGCAAACTTCATAAACATCCTGTTCCATTTCAATTTTTGACCATTTCAGTTCCAGTCTATTGGGGGGAAGGGAGAGAAAAAGAAAACACTGTATGCAGGAGAGGGGGAATTTGCAGAGAAAATCCAAAAGAAGTCCCTGCTAGTTCAGGATCCAAGGCAGCTGACATTTCTTTCTTGCTGTCTGTGCAAACACACTTTTTCTACCAATGTATCACTGTGTTCAGGAGGAAACTGGTCCTAAGAGAGAAGCAAACAGGACTTAATTTGATAAAAGGCTTACCAGAGCTAAACCTTGGTTGTGCTTTCATGTTAAGGCTCCGTCTTCAAATTGCAATGTGTATTCATGGGAACAGGAATGCCTCCGAGCATGCACAGAACACGCATTCCCCTCACCGTGGAGTAGTGACAGCTGGTTCCCATGTTTTTAGAAGGCATTTAGGGCAAACACACAAACTCGCTGAGCTCTTTGGGCCCCCTGGATAATAATTTGGCTGAGGAATAAACCTCCCCCCCCCCAATGTTCAGGGGGCAGAGGAGGCTGAGTGTGGAGCCACAGCTTCCATGGCTGGCTTCTCCTCCTATTGCTGGAGAAAGAGGCCCTTGTGCCTCCTGACTTTTAGAAGACATCTGAAAGCAGCCCTGTTTAGGGAAGTTTTTAATGTTTGGTGTTCTATTGTGCTTTTAATATTCTGTTGGGAGCCGCCCAGAGTGGCTGGGGAAACCCAGCCAGATGGACGAGGTATAACAACAACAACAACAACAACAACAACAACAACCTCCACTCTGCTGAGACAGGCAAGAGAGCAGCATTGTAAAAGTAGGCAGCAATGTGCCATAGTGAGACGCAAAGGCCTTCCTACTCTCATATGAGAGTGCCACATGCTACCTTTATCTGAAATCCTGAAGGGATACTGCCATCCAGTGTAGACAATACTGACGGACGAGTGGTCTGAATCCAGTTTCCAATCTTTCTACTCCCTGTGCACCAGTAGGCTGCTCAGAATCTATGGCTTCTCATTGATTAAAAAGCTTCTGGGCAGGAACTTCTGTTGGATGAAACCTGAGGCATATATATATATAACCTGAACCCCACATATGGAACTGCCTGTAAGAGCTCAACAGTTTGGAGCAAAGTCACTATTCCTCGTTTATAGGTTAGCAATACTTTTATAAAGACTGAATGCAGAGTCATCTAGTGGCCAATTATGGAACGGAAGCGAATTCTTTACACAACACCATTTCCATGTGCCCCCAAAACAAATGCTTGAGTGCTGTTTTTCTAGGAAAAAAAGTTGCTGGAACTCACCGTGAACACCCCCTGCTTTGTTTTCTTAAAATGGCAATGGTACCCACCTGAGAGGTGCCGGAACTGAGCTCCGGCTGGGAAAAATGCCCTGGTTATATCCACCAAGGTTTCTCCTCCAGAAAGCTTGGTTCAGTTACACTAAATTTAGTATCTAAAAGATCTGATCTGATTTAAAACCCTTCCAAGTAAAAGAAAAAGAAAAAAGAACAGCAAACAGGAAAAAAAAAAGAAAAATAGTTGTGCACACAAAACAGAACTGATTGTCCAATTTTTGTTTGCTTGAGTGGAAGTATATCAGATTTTAAAAATAGGAAGAAGGAGGCTCCCCACCATCTGAGTCTAATACTTACCATAGTATCGGTGCAGCGTAAACCAATGAGAGTAAACGGTATTTATAGAAATGCACCCAAGCAGCCCAAGAGGTTGTAAAGTTGTCTCTACTTAAAATAAAGCACAAGACCAAACAGATGTGCAGCATGCTTAACTCTGAGCCAGTATGGATGTTGCATTGATCTTCTTGGAAGAATGAAAATTGGGGACATTTAAACAAGCAAGCGTCCCCCAGATGTGGCGCTAATGCAACTCAAAATGTCCTAGGACCCGCAGGATTCTTTCTTAGATTCATGCTGTCTTACACACCCACTCAAATTACTTGTGCTGCAATGGGATTTGTACGGCTACCTTCTATATTTGCCACCACTGTCATAAACAGAGCATTTGCAGGCAGCCGTTAGTTAAACATTATTAGAGGGAAGAAAGAATTTGGAGGGATATTTATACACTTTTGTTATGTGAAGTTTTTAAAAAAACTCACTGAAAATTATTCCATATATTTGGGACATGTTACCAACCCAGATCTAGAGTGACCTCTAGCTGCAGAAAGCTGCATCTAGATGGAATTTTCGCATGCACAACTTAGCAACGGAATGTGCTTAATTTGCAGTCAAACTTCCCATCTTACAAGCACATATATAACTAATAATTGCCATCATTAGTATTATTTCTGTCATATTTCACAGCAGGCAAATAGCTTGCCAGCCTTTCTCTGCTACCGTGAGGACTGTGTGTCTTGTCAACAAGTACTGCCTTAGTAAGAAAAGAGGATAAACCTTCCTAAATCTGAATGCTTGCATATACACTGTGAAAATGAGAAAAAAATAAAGAAGACATGATGGATTGGTGTTATGCCACAATCCATTGCATATTTGTGCAAACTGAAAATATCACTGTATACTTAAGTACAGGCTCTTTTCACAAATGTGAAATGTTAAGGCTAAAGTCTGCTTTCCAGAAGTGAAATTGTCTGATTCTGAAATCCTTCTCTTTAATCTCAGAAGTTTGGATGATTCAGGAAAGATGGTTTGCGACTGGCCAATGATATTCTTCTCATCATCCCTTCAAAGTTTCAGGATCAATCTCCAGTAATGAAAACAGATTCCAAGATTGAAGGTGTAAGGCCATGTTAGATAATGCCAAATACTTTTCTAATTTTGAGAAAAACTAAATACATAAAGCTGACAGATTTTCTTGAACAGGTATGTAAACTCTGATAACAAGAGTTCTGTGTATTTCAAAAGTCTTCATCCTACTTCAACAGTAAAATGTCACATTTACCTATTTTCTGCCATTTATAGTCGCATAAATGTTTTCTCCGACAACTTTTACCGCAACACGCCAACTACTCCTAGCCTGGCATCCTCACAGAGTTGTTTGTAAGGATAACAGGTTAATGTATGTGGAACACTTTGAATGTCGTAAAAGTCCTAAATATAATGTACATAATCACTAAGAGCCAACATAGCACCAACTCCACAGACAATTCTCTTTCTCGATTTTTTTTAAGGCCTACAATTATTTTTCCTAACTCCTTCCTTCTAGCTCCTGTAAATAATCCTGCTGCTCAAACCTGTGACCCAGTAAAAGGTTTCTGCTTCAAAACCTTCAGCAAGTGACCTGACTTAAGGGAGGAAACAAACAACAAATGCTATGAGCAATGCAAGTGTTCGGAGAATGAAAGCTCTAACTTACATCTGAGGCATTGCAGAGTTTCCTTCAGGATCAGTAACTTGAATCTCCAGGTCTTCTGAATTCCCCTCCCAGTAACGGTCAATAACATAAAGTATGGTTTTGCTCTTTAAATCCTTCTGACTGAATTCATGCTGAATAAATCCACCTGAGAAAATGAATGAAGAAACGTGATGTCAATCCACTATACCCAACAAACCAATACAGTGGTACCTTGGGTTATGTACGCTTCAGGTTACATACGGTTCAGGTTACAGACTCCGCTAACCCAGGAATATTACCTCGGGTTAAGAACTTTGCTTCAGGATGAGAACAGAAATGGTGCTCCGGCAGCACGGCGGCAGCGGGAGGCCCCATTAGCTAAAGTGGTGCTTCAGGTTAAGAACAGTTTCAGGTTAAGAATGGACCTCTGGAATGAATTAAGTACTTAACCCAAGGTACCACTGTATAACTTGCCATATTAAGGGGCTCTGAGGAACTGGAGGTGACTCTCACTGTATCAAGCACTGAGGCATATCTTCAGCTAATCTTCAGTTGAGCTGGGTCTGGGTGCTTTACTATTATTCCCTTTGCCCAAGGATGGCCCCAGCCATCTTGGTGCCTGAGATACCCTGAGCAAACAATGCTCCTGCCACTCCCAAGTCAAGGGGCATGGTACTTAAAGACGTTCAAATTATTTTGGCTGTTGTAATATGAGTGCTCAGCAGCTGCGAACCAGCAGCTCATTGTTTACATCATGTGATTCTTGTGATGTGACTGAGTGTTAGACAGGATGTTCTTCGTTCTTCTCAAGGTTGTGTTCTCAGTGTAACTTGAGACCTTCCTGTTGTTGTTGTTGCAAAGGGGGAGTCAGTGAGATGCTCGGAGGTTTCTGAGAGAGCAGACATGCTTTGTGCAAGCTCGTGTACAGTGTACAGTCCAGGAATAAAAGTAGAATGATTTAGACTACTTTCAGACTGTTTTACTTTCTTCTGCTGACATGCAAGGGGAAAGGGAGTGTGCATCTCTCAAGAGTGAGGTGTCGCTTGTCGCTTAACTCAGATCTCCCTGGTCTGACCAAAGACCAGCCAGGGGCAGATCACCGGCAACAGGCCCCAGTGCCTGGGAAGAGGAGTCTGCCTTTCCTGAGGGGGCCGGTTTCCAACTTTGGCACCTGAGGCAGAACCACACCATCTGCTCCCTGGCAACAACCCCGCTACAACAACAATAAATTTAATAATTGACCATTTCCTGCTCCTTCATTATATCCCAGTCTTAGGCAAACACCTCACTCTGTCTAATGGTAGGCCTGGCCCTGTCACAGCACCTAAAGTCTTCAGATGCATCTGACACATACAACTCCATAAGCCTTCACAGCATTTCCCCCCTAACACTTGCACCTTATGGTCAAGGGTGACATTGGGGGAGGGGCGAGGGCCCCTCAAAATTTTCAAGGAGGGGGTTAGGCCCTTCAATATTCTGCAGTGATGTGCACACACTGGGCATGCATGCTGTGCGATGTGCTGACGTCACTTGTGCATGCTGCATGGCATGCTCACATCACACGTGCAAGCCATGTGGCTTGCAAGCAACACGGCACCATGTTGCATGGCAAGCCAGTGCTCTTCAGGTGTTATGAAAATTGGTGAGTTACCACATGATGTGTGTGTGTGTGTGAATGTGCTAGCTCTGCTCCTGTTTTTGTCGCCTTCCATGAGTTGGAAGACAACCGTCTTGCCACAGAGAGCGTCAGGGCTCCATGCGCAATTGAGAGCCCTGATTTTTACAGGGTCCCACAGCATGCAGGGAGCCTCCACAAATACAAGAGGCTCCTTGCTGCTGGTAGTTGCACTACAACTTGCGAAAGGCAACAAAAATGGCGAGAGGCTGTGTGTGAAGCTAACACACTTGCCACGGCTGCCTTTTCGTCATGTAGTAACTTTTTTGTAACATCTAAAGAGGTATTTTGGGGGTTTTTTTAAGTTCCACACTACTTTGATTAAAAAGCCAACGTACACTGCAAGTGTGGTTTCTGCTTTTAGGAAGGAATCGTATGAATTTCTGAGTCCCGCTCTGAGTTCATAGAATACAACTGGGTTATACAGCAAAATGAAATAACTAGGTTATGAAAAGAATCAATGACTCCCACAAACTTGGGTCTTACACACTTTTCTGCAGCGGTCTATTTCAGTCTGCTTTTCTGACACTTTCTCCTGAAATAAAGTTTCCAGGAAAATTCTTCTATAACAAGTCTACTTAGAAGGATCAATTGCAGTACTACCCAACACAATGTATCTTGTGAACTACACGGAAAGGGGAAATGACACTATACCTGTTGTTACATTTTGCAAGTAGCCGTACCGAGGTCCTCGCAAAATCTTGAAAATTATTTGTTCATCATCTCCATCACAATCTGATGCCTTCAGGGCCCGGGAAGTAATGTAAATACCAAAGTTGCCATTTTTCAGAAGTTCTACATCTGAAGCAGCACGAAGGTGGACAATTTCTGGTGCTGCTTTGGCTGGGCTGTCCACCTAAAACAAAAATTAATGCTCACTATTACTGATCAAAGGTTAGATATGGATGGAAGGAAGGAAGGAAGGAAGGAAGGAAGGAAGGAAGGAAGGAAGGAGCAACACACTCCCTTACCCTTGCCCTATTATAGCCAAGGCTCTACTTTTTGACGCCATACATGTCATCAAAACAGGGGTCTTAAACCCAAATCAGTTTGATGAATTAGCTTATATAAGTCCTAGAACACTGAAACTTGAGATACATGCAATCTAAGGCATGCAGATTACTACAACTTTGTGTATGTATGTTTATGATGAAAAGCCCCCTTCATGCAAGAATCATGTGAAGGGGCATAGAAAGAGCCTATGTCTCTAGCCCCATGCCCCAATTCATGTGGCTTCTCAGTTCCTCCCCCAACATCCATATGTTACCATGGGGAAAAGTGATGTGCCATTTCTTCACACATTCTCGAAGCCTGTATGACTGTGAGCTTGGATGCCTCAAGTTTACACACACAGGCTTTTCATGTTAAACATCCATGCCTAATGTGTGGGCATTGGGAAATGAGCAGAGACAGAAGCACAGTCCCTTAACCACCATCTACAGTTGATGCCCTTTTATGCAATTCACACATGAAGGGGGCTAAAGAAGACAGGAAAAATCAAGGCAACATAAAACATTTCATTGGGCATACAAGCAGTTCAAGACATCCTCATTGATAAAGAAGTAGGAATGTTCCCAATACAAAATAGTAAAAATACAAAGGGAAAACAAGAGAAACAGAAATGGAGAGAAAGAGAACATACAGGACAAAGTTAAAAGGATAAAAGAAGGAAGAAAAACAAAGAAGGGAAAAATGGAGATGTACTTGCACATCTCTATCTGCCAATTGTATGTACTTGGGTGGGGGAAAGAAGTCATTTGCCTTGGACTGAGGACACAAACAGGAAGGGGACAGTTGGAGGAGGGGAGTCCCTACATGAAAGGCAGGGTAGAAAAGGTCTCCCAGGGTGAGAGACTGGGAGATGATGTAGGCTCCCAGGTGGGAGATGGGAGAATCTACCTCTCTGTATGTGGATAAATGACAGGATATATATGATGTAATATGGTAAAGGGCCTTACAGGTATTTTCTTCCCTCTTCCTCTTTCTTTCTTTCTTACTTTCTTTCTTTCTTTCTTTCTTTCTTTCTCGCTCTTTTTTTAAAAAAATATTCTCGTTCTGTAGACTAGTTTGATTCTTATTGTATTTTATCTCAAAAATTGTCAATACCAATATTTTAACAAATTAATAAAGAAGTATGGAAATGGAATAGCTAACAGTCAAAACTTGGGACATTAAGCTTACTTCTTTATTCTACAGAACGTATCTATCACCATTCCGTAGTGCTTCTGGGGTGGGTTTTTTTTAAAAAAATAACAGAATAAAATACAGCACGATAGAATCCTAAAACCTGCATCAAAATGAAGCTAAAGACAATAGTGTGTGTGTGTGTGTGTGTGTGTGTGTGTGTGTGTGTGCAGGAACTTGCCTGGATGCTGAACGCCAAGGGCTCTAGTTGCACCTTGTTATTTACTATGAAGCCTTCATTCACTCCATCTGTTGCCACAAATGTAAATCTGTCAATCCGAGAATCCCCTCCTCCATGTCTATAAGCAATGTTCAGATTGTCCACATCTTGTTGGCTGAAGCTTTGCTGCCATAGGCCAGACATTCTGTTGAAGAGCTGGCCGTACTGTGGGAGCTGTGCTAGGAGAAAGGAGAGGTTTTGCGGATCTGTGTCTGGGTCCGAGAGCTGGAGAATGTCTGGAGAAAGGAACGCAATGCCACCTTCGAGTAAGGTCAAGCCTTTGTTCTTGGCCACTGTGGGTAAGGCTTGGTCCACTGTCTCCAGGATGATCTCAAACTCTCCGTGTTTTGTCCTTAGTCCATTGCTGACGATGAATCTGGCAAAAAGAGGCAAGTGTTCCTGTTTCACCATCTACTGAAATGAAATATAACAGACACCTTTACTAAAGGGTTTACCTCTCGGTTACTCTGAGAACATATCAAGACCCCCAGTCTCTGAATGAATGACACTCATGAGTGGCAGACACAAAGTCCGTGAACTTAAGAGACAGCATTCAAATGATTTATGATCAAAGCAACTGCATAAATGGACTGTAAGTTGTGGGAATGGTTATGAGGATGCAGATACGTCATTGCACCCATGTTTCAGAATTCTGTTATGTTTCTTTTCAGTGACCCCAAATTGCCATGGAAGTGTTTGTTTACTTTAAGGATCGGAATGCCACTTTTATGGTGTTCAACTCTTGTTTCAAAATGTTAAAGGATTACTAATAAACGAACACAGATATGAGCTGCCCAAGGGAGGAGGCCAGCAGCAATGGCCATAGAAAGAATATGGAGAGGCAGCCGCTGCCGCCACCACTGCCAATCGGGAAAAGCGGCGGCTCATCCTCCACCCCAAGCTCAGCAGAGATGGCACTGGTGGGGGAAATAGGGACATTCCGGGATCAAATCGGAAGCCAATATGGCTTTTGTAATTCTGGGACTGTCCCTGGAAAATGGAGACACTTGGAGGGTATGCAATTGCACATGATCTACTAGAAATATAATTCAGGTAGGTAGCCATGTTGGTCTGATGCAGTCTGTATATATATATTCCTGTACCCGTGAAAATCTACGAAAACAAATATATATATATATATATATATATATATATATATATATGCTTTCGTAGATTTTCACGGGTACAGGAATGCAGGTTTTGGTGTCTTCGGGTGTCTTCCCGTGTAAGAGTTGGGGTGTCTAGGCGACGTTTCGACGAGGTCTCACTCGTCATCTTCAGGCTGGTGCTTTCGGCTTCTTGTTACTGGAACACACATACAGTAGCACCTTGGAGACCAACAAAGTTTGTTCTTGGTATAAGCTTTTGTGTGCATGCACACTTCTTGGTGTATCTGAATCATAGAATCATAGAGTTGGAAGAGACCACAAGGACCATCGAGTCCAACCCCCTGCCAAGCAGGAAACACCATCAGAGCACTCCTGACATATGGTTGTCAAGCCTCTGCTTAAAGACCTCCAAAGAAGGAGACTCCACCACACTCCTTGGCAGCAAATTCCACTGTCAAACAGCTCTTACTGTCAGGAAGTTCTTCCTAATGTTTAGGTGGAATCTTCTTTCTTGTAGTTTGGATCCATTGGATACAAGAAAGAATCTTCTTTCTTGTAGTTTGGATCCATTTCTTGTAGTTTGGATCCATTGGATCCACTCCGTGTCCGCTTCTCTGGAAGTGTGCATTCACACAAAAGCTTATACCAGGGGTCAGCAAACTTTTTCAGCAGGGGGCCGGTCCACTGTCCCTCAGACCTTGTGGGGGGCCGGACTATATTTTGAAAAAAATATTGAACAAATTCCTATGCCCCACAAATAACCCAGAGATGCATTTTAAATAAAAGCACACATTCAACTCATGTAAAAACATGCTGATTCCTGGACCGTCTGTGGGCCAGATTTAGAAGGCAATTGGGTCGGATCCGGCCCCTGGGCCTTAGTTTGCCTACCCATGGCTTATACTAAGAACAAACTTAGTTGGTTTCTAAGGTGCTACTGGACAATTTTTTTATATATTTAGAAATAGAATGTTGATTTAAAGTCTGCTACCGTTGTCAGCCAAGTTTCCTCTCTCCAATGAACTATTATTTTGTATAAAAATAAAAGCTGCCTGGCAGCAGGCCTTCAAGGTCACAGCAGGCAGGGGTCTTCCTCAGCTCTTCTATGTGAGTGCCTTTGAGACAGGAACAACTCTTAATTGGGGTGTGCATTGAGCCACAGGCATTTTGTTCATATATACAAACCAATGAATATTTGAAACACTTATTTCACCTTAGCCCTAGGTCAAAGGTCAGAGCTAGAACTCTTGAGGTCAGAAAAGCCTTGATACCATTGGGGTCATGTGCCTGATTCTTGATGTAGAGTTTGTGACCTCTTGGCCCGAGAAACTGCTGATATTCAAGTTACTACCCTGAAAACTTCCACTGATGATTCAGAGGTGACCAATGTGTGCAGGCATTATGCCATCAAATGGATGGGGAAAAGAGCAGGCAGGCTCGATGCTTTATAAGAGTAAGAAACATATTTACTGAAGGTAAATATGTTCCCACCTGAGAAAAACTGCAGCAGCTGTCCGAACTGACCTAATGTTTGTTCCAGCAGTAAAACGGATGTCCTGTCATCAGTTTAGTTATATCACAGCTTCAGCTGGAATGAAAGCAATGATGTGGATGTAGTCATACCTTGGTTCGCGAATGGCTTAGTTGTTGAACAAATCGGCTCCCGAATGCCAAAAATCCAGAAGTAAGTGTTTTGGCTTTCGAACGTTTTTCAGAAGCCGAACATCCGACTCAGCTTCCACTTGAGTGCAGGAAGTTCCTGCAGCCAATTGGAAGCCACACCTTGGTTTTTGAATGCTTTGGGAGTCGAACGAATTAAGTTCGAGAACCAATGTACCACTCTATAAGGGCATTTTGTGAATTCTGAGGGTGAAGACGGAAGATTATACTCAAGCAGCGGACCAAATTGTTAAGCAACTTTCCTACCATCTACAAAAATTACTTCCACCCACTGTTCTTGTAAGCAGAGGGATGAACCGTGCTTTCTCCTGAAAGGTTTTCCTGACTGAAGATGCACTTTCCTATTCTCTACAAACAAATGGAAGTTTGTCCACTCAATTGAATGGAATGAATAAAAAAGGAGCTGACACCAGGATAAAATACTTCAGAACATGTTGCCCTAAAGGACTGCGGTGGCAATTTGCCACAGAATACACCCCTAAGCAGTCTGGAGACCTCAGAGTTCTGCTGCCCCAAAGAATTGCCTATATGGCCCATATAGTGCTCGTCCATGATGCAAAAATATTAATACTAAAGATTTATTAGATTCTTGCTTTAGAAAGGCTCACAGATATAGTAATCCCAAACCCGAGTAAGGTAAAGGACTTAGCAAACAGTTCAGCACACGAGGATAGATTATCTGTGGTCCAACTTTCAAAGGCAGGCTAGTAATTGCCATGCAAATGGCGTGCATTGCTAGGTCCCCCCAGACAATGAGGTTGTTTGTTTCAAGGAAACACCATGCCCCTTTCTTCCAGCGTGTTGTTTATTCCATGTTTAGTTCTGTTCTATGTTTCCCTCAGGAATGGGAAGCAGCCAACATTCTCATCACTCTGATGAAATTTTTTTTGGGGGGATAACTCTTGAGCTTAGTTAGGAGGCTGAGTCACGTGACTTGATTTCACCATTACCAAGGTTTTCAGGCTTTCTCTAGTTCATGGCAAAAGAGCTGGCTGCAGGACTTACCATCTGTCATGGCATTTAAAATATAAAAATGGAATCAGGAGATAGTGCCAGCTTATTACAAAACTGATCCACCGTGTCAAAATGGAGGACATTAGCATGTTCTTTTAGCATCCTGCTGCCAGCGTCTGATGTCAGATTGCTAATCACTTGAAGTCATCTGTCCAAAACAAGCACTGCCAAATCCTTCTTCCAGGCCAGCAGCATCAAACAATGCTGTGAGGTTTACGATGAAATAAAGTGCCTTAACGGACGGTAAAAATCTGATCATTTAAACCCTCATTTAATTAAATGTCACCAGCCCTTGGTGTTTTATTTTTTAATAATCTGCCACAGTATTTATATCTCAATATATAACCAACTGCTTGGCCAAATTCGAACAGCCAGGAACATCATTTTACAGTGATTGAAACAGACACGTATATCTTCATTTCATTAAAATACCTCGTCAAAGTGTGTCTGGTCTGGGCATAACACTCTGGGCATGTCTAGAAGCAATGTCACACAAATTTCACTATAGGTATGCATAAACACACACACGTAGTTAGAATGGTAGCTACATTTATGCATCTATGCATATGAACATGAATATGTACCATCTTAGTTAAACTGGAACAAAAACAGTGGTGTGAATCCAGAATCTGGCTTTTCCCCAGTTTACTAATTAATTAAAAAAAGCAAAATCCCAGATGAGGACAGCAAATCGACACAGAACTGCCGATAGATACAAATTTGTTTCATTAATCAATGTCTCTGCTTTTTAACAGCCTAATCAATGAGTTTAAGTAAAGAATTTCAAATTGTTAAAATACCTCATTGCACTATAATAAATTAAAATATCTCTCCAAACCACACAAAAATAATCTTAAATGTGCTGCCTGAATCAAGATACGGGAATAAGTAGTTTGCAAGGCAGTGGGTGACGTTCAACTAAGTTTTACTTGGAGCAGATACATAAAAACAAATGGGTCTAACTTACTCATGTCTTTAATTTAATGGGTCTACTATCAGTAAAACTTAGTTGAATACCACCCAGAATGTTGCCCTGAGCATGCACACTAACTTTATTTGCAAAGTCTTGATGTTCAAGGAGATCCAGCATTATGTTACATTCTGAATTTTTCTTTCTTTCTTTTTAAAAATAATTTTTATTAAATTTTCCATTTTAACAATCCAATCAAATCACATTAAATATTCCAAATTATACAAATACATATCATATAGTCTGAATTTTCTGCCAAATTATAAATTTTTATTGGGACTTCCCATGCTTCAGGTTCAGGGGGGCTCTGATCATCTTATATCTCTACTGCCTACATTCTGAATTTTTCTTCCAGCTTTAAAACTGAGTGCAGAAACTGAGTGGTGCATCTAGGTAAAACTTCATTTACTTACAGGCGATAATGCTGATGCCCTAGAAAGCGTTCATGGGAGACCTATGAGAATAATAAACAACCTAGAAAGCAGGTTCCAAATGAGCTCGGTTATACCATATTTTTAATGTGTGCTTTTAGGAGACAACTAAAATGTTAACACACAATCCGTTTATCTATATACCACGTTCCCATTATGGACAACTCCTTAGACCACAAAGACATTGGTAGCTATTTCCCATGCGGTGCAGGGAACTGTTCAAGTGCTATTCTTATTTTACATGAGGAGTGGGAAACTGGTGGCCCTTCAGACTACAGCTCCCCTCATCCCTGATCCCTGGCCACATTGGTTGAGGCTGATGGGAATTGGTGTCAAAAAACATATTGTCAGAGTCATGGCCGGCAGAGAAGAATCTCCAGAGGGGGAGGAAGAGGCAGAGGAAAACAGGAACTTGATTCTTTCACACAACGAAAGTGAGATAAGCCCCTCTCCAGAGGAGGAGGAATTGGCTGACCTGAATCTCCAAGAAGTAGGAGGCGGAGCAAGTGATTAGAACAAAGGAAGACCAGCAGGAAGCGGGGCGGGCCTGGCGTATATCTGGCCTTGGGAAGGGCTGGAAGCCAGTCGAGTCAACTGACGCCGACAGTGAGCAATGAGTTGTGGGAAGCTTGGATTGCTGTAAGCCTGTTATTGCTATTAAACCTCAACTTGTAAAACTGCCAGCGTTTCGTGTCTTGTGTGAGAGAAGTGCTAACATGGCATATATGGAAGGCCAGAAGTTCTTCAACCCAACATGGATCTCTTTGCATGAAGATGTCATGCCCAAAAGGAGAATGCTGTACCAGCTCCTGCCATGCATTGACTGTTCCTACTTCCAATCTTGATGCTACTTTTATTAAGGAAAGCAATATTTTTTTCACTGCTTACCTGAACGTATCCCTTGGAGAAGCTGCCTTGCTATGGTGGACATAGCAGACAGCCTGGCCTGCCACATCCATTTGGCTGAAACTTGTAATGGCAACTCCAGGATAGGTGACATACTCAAGTTGTCCATACTGAGGTGGGGAGGTTATCACATAGAGGATCTCCTCTGGCTTCTCAGTGCCATCGACTGCAAGGAGGACGTCAGTCATCAAGTAGCCTCTGTCACCCTTCATCACAGTGAGGGGCTTCGTGAAAACTGCAATGTTTCCTATAGGACACATGGAACATAAATATTAACGATATTTTTTGGTTTGGATTCTTACTAGGCTTCTGCTGGTGGGAGTGTTCCTTGAATGAAATTCCATTCACAAGATGTTCCCATGAGCAGAAAAAGAAGAATGTGACTTATATTGATTAATCCTCCCTGTTGAAATGTATTCTGAAGGGTTGGGGCCCCCCTAGAATTCCGATGGAAATAGAAACAGGAGCATAAATTGCGGGTGTTCATTTATTTGCCCCATGACCAGAATGGAAATCAATTCACTGAATATGAAAGTTATTTGCTAATATCAATATATAATTGATAACTCCCCACCCCAAAATGCAGTGTGTTTCCTGTGCATTGAAATGAATGGTGTAAACTAATAATTAATTACAGTATGTAAAATTCTGCTACCGTAGACAATGAGATGAATAATGTAGTTTTTGTTAGAAGCTGAACTGCAGCAGAACAGAAACAGTACTGTTCATGAAGAACACGGGTTGGAAGGGAAATTGATTTCTTCTTACAACCTTGTTTGTAATAAGTGTAAAGTTTGTACAAACTCCTTGTGATAAGCTCTACAGGATTAGATCACTGTGAATGTGTGAAGCTACCAAGGATCTGCTTGGAGCTAAATTCATACATACCCAGTGCCATTTTTCTGGAAAAAGAGGTGCTGGAATTCAGCGTGAATGCCACTCTTGTTCTCTTATAATAGCAATGGCACTTATCTGAGATCTGCCGGAATTGAGTTATGGCTGAAAAAAAGCCCTGCACATACCCACATAGAAGATCAAGTATGAGCTGCTCCTTAGGAAAAAAAAATACTAGGAGGCATCTTCCCTTACATGTGAAGATTAGATATAGATTTACCTTTTTCCAAGTCCTTGATGGTAATAGGGAAAAACACCTCTGGTGATCTATTGTCTCCATCCCACAGATGAAACACAAAACTGTCCTGCTCCTTTGAGCCAATTGTTCCGGTGTGTATGTATCTCACAGAGTTCATGTCTATGTCATTCTGGGTGCACTTCATCCCATTTTGGAGTGTCTCCCAGTCATGGCCTACCTAAACAAAACAAAACAAAACAAAACAAAAAACCCTATCACTAAACAAAAGAAATACCATTTTAGTGATCAACTGTGTGTAATGCTAGTGACGAGACCTTATAAGCCAGGGGTCAGGGACCAACAACACCTTGGCCTAATTTCATGCAAATGACAAGGAAGAAAAACAAAGGCGAAGGGGTGGGTGTCCTGTCCACATTTGACTGTGGCCCTGCTCACTTTTGGCTCTAACCCTGCCTAGCATTGATTCCAGCCCCACCCAGTGCCACATTGCCCTTGAGAGGAAGCAGGATAAAAGACTTTCTGCCCCAGTTTATAAAGCATAGCTCAGGAGTAGCCAACTTGGTTGGCTAGACTACAATTCGCATCAGCCAGCACGGCCAGTGTTCAAGGATGATGGAAGTTGTAGTCCACAATATCTGGAGTGCCCCTTACTGGCTATCCCTACTGTAGAAAGGTAAAAAAAGGTAAATGACCCCTGGACAGTTAAGTCCAGTCAAAGGCAACTATGGGGTTGGGGCGCTCATCTCGCTTTCAGGCCAAGGGAGCCTGCGTTTGTCCACAGACAGCTTTCCAGTCATGTGGCCAGCATGACTAAACTGCTTCTGTTGCAGCGGGACACTGTGGCAGAAACCAGAGCACATGGAAACGCCGTTTACCTTCCCGCCACAGTGGTACCTATTTATCTACTTGCACTGGCGTGCTTTCGAACTGCTAGGTAGGCAGGAGCTGGGACGGAGCAAAGGGAGCTCACCCCATTGCGGGGATTCGAAATACCAACCTTCTGATCAGCAAGCCCAAGAGGTTCAGTAGTTTAGACCATAGCGCCACCCACCACATAGCCACTGTAGCCTATGGCAATTATATAGTTCAAAAAGCAGGGGTACATATTTGGCTCCTGCCAACCTAGCAGTTCAAAAGCACATCAAAGTGCAAGTAGATAAATAGGTACCGCTCCGGAGGTAAGGTAAACAGCATTTCCGTGCACTGCTCTGGTTCGCCAGAAATAGCTTAGTCATGCTGGCCACATGACCCGGAAGCTGTCTGCGGACAAATGCTGGCTTCCTCGGCCTGTAAAGGGAGATGAGCGCCACAACCCCAGAGTCGTCCACGACTGGACTTAACGGTCAGGGGGTCCCTTTACCTTTACATATTTGGCACACACAGAATTAAAAAGAACAAGAGCCCCGGTGCGCGTTCTTCACACTTCCTATGATCAACATCCTTTGAAACAACTTTGCTGGCAGAAGTTCCACTGATGTGAACAGAACATCCACTACTGGATTGTTCCAAGGATCAGAGTGGAAATTATCTTAGGCACTGCAATGTGTTTCAAGCCATGAGAGACTATTAAGAAACAGGAGGATTACACTGATTCCTATTCTAACCCAATAAGTCTGGGTTCTTCCTTCCCCTCTCCCCCAAGCAATACTTTGTTTGGTTTTTGTAGAAATACAAAAACTGACCTTGAGCTGAAGATGTCCATTTTCTGGGACACTCTCAAATAAATAATAAATTTCTTCCCTTGGGGTGTCTTTATCTTCAGCTGACAGAACAGCACTAGAAATAATTTGGGCTTCGCCCATAGTCACCTCTATCTTACCCTTCCTGCAACAAACAAACAAAGGATCCATCATGTTATTTGTTGAAAAGGCGGATAATTACAGAAATAATGAGAGGAAGAATCAGTCAGAGAACACACACACCCCACACAGATTTCAAGCAAGCAAGGCGTCATTCTGTTAATACAGATGAAGAATGAGGTCTTCAAATACAGTACTGAGATCCTAAATTATGGCTCAGTTCATACAATGGCATGAGGAGTTAGGGATAGAGGAGAAATCCAATTGCATTTGAAGGTGAACCTACATAATTTGCCCTTGACAGAGCAATACACAAACTGAAACACAGTCACCTCTCTAAATGTACACTTCCCTGGTCACGTGATGTGAAAAAATAATAATGCATACACAGTGGCAAAGTATGCTTGAAATGCATATATTGAGGTTGCTTTGCAAAAAGTTATATATTAGGCAAAAATGCCTATATTGGGAGATGTTTGCACTAAAATGGAAAATACACAAATTTGCCTGGAAATGTGGAGAACTCAATTTTAAATGAGAAACTGATTTAAACTGAAATGGTCAGAGTAACCCAGATAGAAAACTACAGCGGAGAAAAGGTCTGAGCCAAAGTTTGGAATGACCACCAGAGGGTGCAAACATTGTAAACTCGTTGCCTTTGATTTGTATACAATATATGTATATGTGTGCGTTATTTTGTGCATACAAGCTGTGTATCTCTGTTTGTAGGTACCTCGGATTCAGATTTGGCTACATTGCTCTCTCTGATCATAACCGAATGTCCTTCACCAAGGATTGTTTTTGTGGAGCGCTGTTGGCATTAGTCTGTGGTTATTTACAAGAGATGAGCTCTATTAATCACTAATTTGCTGTTGTGATCACTGCTGAATCACTTTGTCAGAACACATGCACCAAATTGGAACATGAACATGTGGCTTACTTGCTCAGCACTGGTTTCTCATCATTAACTGGAATGACCTCTACCGAAATGGTTTTTGACACTTTATGTTTCCCATCTGATAGCTGGATTGAAAAGCCATCCGCTAGGCTGTCGGAGTCATCATGCATATACATCAGCCTCATTCCTGGAAGGTGGGATGAAGGGGACAGTAACAAGAGAGAGGGAGAGGGGAGAAGGAGAGGGGGGAGGAAAATTAATCGGTTTCCCTCAAAATCTCTTTCACATCATTTCCCACTGTTTCCATCCTGCTCCCCGCCCCCCACAAGTCTGCTGGTCACAGCCAGCTTGCTTCAACTAGCATGGGACAAGCCTTGAATACAGCAGCTGTTCATTAATCCATCAGCACACCATTGACTCAAAAACACATATCACGGCCTGCTTGACTAATAATGCGCCTTTGAAAACAATCTGCTTTTTTAGAGAGAGAGAGAGAGAAGAATGTGTCTGTTTTGTCATTCATCCATCCCTGTGAAATTTAAAAAATGTTCACCTTCCCTTTTGAGCACAATTAGAAACCATATTTCAACTACTCTAGTGCGATTTGATAAAAATGTTGGGAGGTGCCCCACTGTGGCTCTTCCCAGTTAGCCAATGCAGTATGGGAAGAAACCAAAGGGGTTCCCACACACCAAAAGGACTGTGGTCTAAACCACTGAGCCTCTTGGGCTTGCCGATCCAAAGGTTGGCGATTTGTATCTGCATAACAGGGTGAGCTCCCATTGCTCTGTCCCAGCTCCTGCCAACCTAGCAGTTCGACAGCACACCAGTGCAAGTAGATAAATAGGTATTGCTGTGGCAGGAAGGTAAATGGCGTTTCCATGCGCTCTGGCTTCTGTCACAGTGTCCCATTGCTCCAGAAGTGGTTTAGTCATGCTGGCCACATGACCTAGAAAAGCTGTCTGTGGACAAACGCCAGCTCCCTTGGCCTGAAAGCGAGATGAGCGCTGCAACCCCATAGTTGCCTTTGACTGGACTTTACCATCCAGGGGCCCTTTACCTTTTTTTAAAAAAAACAACCTTAATTGGAAGGAAGCTTCAGCAAACTCAGTGGACCTGACTTTAGGACACAAGTTGTGAAGCTCAGGCACACAAACCTTTCTGAAGATGCAATGACTTGGGATGAAGATTGGGGAGGGGAGGCTGACATTGTGCGTGATGCATGGGCGACAGATGTGATGCCATCATGTGACAGCTTGGCCTCCGTGGCTGGTGGCTCGTCTGCCTTCTGCTCCTCCTGCCACCATCATGGGCTGGGGGCTGCTTCCCCTCTGTGTTAAAAAGAGGAGGAAGAGGATCCACCGTGTCCCTGGCATCACACACAACGGTGTTGCATCTGGGCATCACGTCCGACTTCGTGATGTCACATCCAACGCCCAGATGAACATTGTGACGGCTCAGCTAGCAAATGTTGGGGGGCTCAAAGGGGTCCAGCTTCTAGAAGTCAGTGCCCTGCCTCCCTTTCTGGCTCTTGTGACTCCCCAGCATAGTCTCTGCCCGCTTTCGCCATGCCAAGCATTATTTTATAAATCAGGCTCTGCTTTATAAAGAAATGTTGAAGCTTTGTTGATTGATCGTTTCATTGAGCAGTCTTGGTCTTTTGACAACTCCTCTTCTCACAACCAAAAGCAGAGGGCCTTCCTCTGCACAGCCAACTCAGGCTGCATCTAGCAATTCTTTCATATTATTACAATGCCTTCAGCCACCTATTTTCCAAACTAACTCCCAGTATCTGTAGCCTTGCAAGAAAAGTCCTCCAGCTCCCTTGATCCGTTTGGTTGCAGAAAGACCTGAATGCCATTCACAGTGTAGTTTTATGCATGTCTGCTGAAATGTGAGACTCACTGAGTTTGAGGGCCATATTCCCACCGAATTTACTGTATTTTACTCTGAGTAAACATACGATTGAATTGTTTACATGTCTTAAAGAGATTTGTAGCCTGATCCTATCAAGCATCCTTTATTCAGTCAAAGAAAAGAAAAAAACCCTAGCAAATTATGGTTAGGGGCCCCTTTACCTTTACCTTTATTCCCATGCAAATATGCATAGTACTGTAGTTTAAATATGATTTTCTCATAGAGATGCTGTGTACACATCACCAACCTAAAATACAGCTTTTCCTCAATTCGGATCAAAGCTGGTTTGGAGAAAAATGTATCAAAACACACCACTTCAAAAAATAAAATAAAATAAAATAAAATATTTTTTAAAAAACCACAACATTTCATAAGAAATGACAGTATAAATAGGAAATGCATTAACTATATGTACAGGAAAAGTACAGGGCTAACATGTGTACATCGCTTCCCAAACAGTGGGAGTACACTGGGTGCAGGGTAGATGTGTACACAACCATAGATATATAAAAGACAACCTTTGAACCAGGTGCAGAAATAAAACATGAATATTTCTTATTATCCCACCATCTGGCTGTAACTGTTCTGAAGGACAAACAGGCTGGGAGAGCATTTACCGTTTTTCAAAAGCTCCATGGAAAACTCATGCATAGGAAGTCCGTGGTGCTGGCGACCGTCAGTTGCATGTTTATAGCGGATGATGTCATTGCCATGATTCCCATTAACAAGGAAGCCGTGCTGGGGTTGCCGGAGGACAGTAAAGATCAGGGGATCTTGAGGTATGTCCAGATCAACAGCACTGATTACAGATGGATCCAGTTCCTTCATCTCGCCCTCCTGCACCTGAATGGTCAAAGGAAGTCAGAATTCTTTTGCAGAATGAGGGAATAATATAGACATGGAATTTGTAAGCTTGCTTATGCTCATCTAGTCTGTTCCAATAAGCCATCATTAAATTTTGCTGGTGCTCAAAAGTCCACCTGATCTTAGGTTAAGGTGTATCTCAAAGCATGCATCTCAAAGGTCTCAGACTCAATTCCTATCTTCTCCATGTAAGGCTGGGAGAGACCTCTGTCTGAAACCATGGAGAG
Source organism: Podarcis liolepis (assembly GCF_965112155.1). NCBI lineage: Eukaryota > Metazoa > Chordata > Lepidosauria > Squamata > Lacertidae > Podarcis > Podarcis liolepis. The sequence continues at coordinate 25,910,874 of NC_139571.1, forward strand.
TGGCTACCATTCATTGCAGGCAATTATTGGAGGAATTGTTGGAGGAAATGTGGAGTGATGGGAACGTACAGTCATATGTAGTGGGATTGTCCATTGGTTAATGAATTCTGGAAACAGATTGGTATAGAAATATCGGGAATTGTGGGTAGGAAGGTGGAAATATCTAAATTAATGGTTCTTATTAGCCTGAGTAGCACCGAACTAGAAACAAAAGAGGAATGTAAATGGGTAAAACTGATGGTAATTGCAGCCAGACAGGTTATAGCGAGTAATTGGAAAAATGCAGAAGAGCTAGGGGTGAACCAATGGAGGAAAAGACTGAAAAAATTATAATCTTAGAATATCTGTGATGATACATAAAATCAAATGGTTTAAGGTCAGTGAGAAGGAGGAGGATTGGTTTGAGAAGATATTGAATATTTGGGTAGGTTTGAACACTTTGGGGCAATTAAAATGTTAAAAGTTAAATAAACTTTGTGGAGGGAGGAGTGTTAATGTATATAGAATTGTACATATGGTTGATTTGAATATGTTATTATTGATTATGTATACCCAATGTATCAGCCGCCTGGGGGGTTTCACTGTTTGTGTTTTGGTTGTTGGGTGTATATATATATATATATATATATATATATATATATATATATATATAAAATTCATTGTAGACAATAGCGAACTAGTCTGCCTGGACATATGTTCCTAACTCTACTGCCCAGCTCCAGCCACCATTCCTCTAAAAATGCTGTGCAAACAAATGCAAATAAATGGTGGAACTGTAAGGTAGTAAAAGGATTTGGGGAATGGCAGATAAAGTTAATGGACTATGCTGAAATGGCTAAAAAGACCAAACGAGTCAGAAGGAAGACCAATATTTTAATAAATGTATACCTTATCTTAAAGACCATAGTAAACAGTTAAAATCATTAGTAGGATTGGAATATCACTTGTAGTTCAAGGGTGAATTCTGGACATAATGGAAGAGGTAAAGGGTTTGGATTATCATAAAAGATGTGGGAGGAATTGATTAATAATAGGACTCACAAAGGGGAGGATGAAAGTCCAAGAGAAAACTTGTTTTTATTATTTATGTTTGTTATATTTCTCTAAAATTGTAAGTTGGAAAACCAAATAAATTAATTTATTTTTTAAAAAAACAAATGCAAATAAAAAACATGTGAGCCAAGGGATAGGAGATTGGGCAGCAAAAGAAAATGGGGCAAAGAGGTAGAAAGAGCATCCAGGTGATGTTTAGGGACCAGGACAGGTAGCAAGGAGCAGAAGAGCTAAGTGATGGATGGCGACTATGAAGAATAGGGAAGCTGAGTCTTGAACCAGAATAAATCCAGAGCAAGCTTGGAGAAAACTGTGACCCTCCAGGTGTTGTTGGGCTACAACTTCCATTAGCGATGCTGTCTGGGGCTGAGGGAAGTTGGAGGCTTCCCATGCCTGTCGTAGAGGATAGAGAGGCAGATGTGGGTTGATGAGGGCTGCAAGGAAACCAGAAACTCAAAGTGAAACATCTTGAATCATGCATAGTGCACTGGTTTACTTGGGGTTGACTGGATACCCAGGCATAAAAGATGGTGTTCCCAGAGGATGGTCTGAAGGCACATGAGGCCACCACCTTGCCAAAGCTAAGCAGCTCTTGATCTGATCAGTGCCCAAAACAGCTGATCTCCTGGGAATCACATGATGGGCTTCATGATGGATAAAAGGCATTATATAAATGCAAGGAAATAAATAAATGGAATATGCTGAAAGAGTTGTGAGGGGAGGAAGCGAAAGTAAAGACCAGCTATGTTCTCTTTGAGAAAGGAACAACCAGAGGAACACACTATATTTCAATCCTTACTGTAATATTCCTTGCTTCAAATTCTGGCACTTCATCATTCATTGGGTTGATCAATACATAAAACGGTGTCTCCATTGAACGATGCTTTCCGTCAGTGACATAAACCATAAACTGGTCTGCGGTTGGTTCTATTCTCCTGTGCCTGCTCTGGACATAGTTTATGTGCAGACCCTTTATGTTTTTTAGCTGAAATGAGGCTAGATGAAAGAAATGCAAGTTAATACTGGATATGCATCTTCTCCTGTCCTCTTTGAAATAACCTTGCCATTCCCTAACATGTACACTTGTTCGGGCTACAGGTGTTTGTAGAAAAGAGGAGAGATATGCTCTAAAATGCTTCTGTGGATGATATTTACACAGAATGTGTTCCGAGACCTAAGGTGGAGCAAACCCCTCAAAACTTTGGGACAGTTTTAACATCCAGTGGCTGTGGGAAACCAACTAGAAGGGGCTCTCAATTCAGAGCTACTGAAGGTAATGGGGCCCTTTATATGTCCAGCTCTCCTTTGCCAACAATAAATTGTCCCTGATTTTTGTGTTGAATATATGCTATATGGCAATTTATGGACCTAATAGGTATCTAAAGCCATTTGTGCGTGTTGCCATTCAACCAGTCTATGCAGAAGGTAGGCACCCAATATATAGAAATGAGCAAACCAGTGATATTTTAGGGAGCAGGCTATCAAGCAGGGCCCATGACTGACATCATAGGAGTCTACACAACACAAAACACTGTTGCTGTATGTAGGTTTTATTTTATTTGCTTTTTATCTTATATTTTGGAAATGTACATCCAGGTTTTTGTCCCCTTTATTTTTTTGCCCCCCCTCCAAGAGAGTGGGGCCCTAAGCTGTAGCTTGTTTAGCTTACACCTAAATCCGGCACTGGCACCATAAATTTCTGGCAAGTACAGAAATGAGGGACAGACGTACCGATGAAGGCAGACAATGGCAAAGGAGGGTTAACTTGTAATACTCTGTAATTACCCACATTGTCCTGAAGAGACTTAGCATCACTCTCTTCATCACAATGGCATCCACCTGGCATTCATTGGAAAACCAGAAGAGGTGGGGGCTTAAGGCAGCAGCATTGCAGTGGTGGAGTGGCTCAGCTGGTAGAGCATAAGACCCGTAATCTTAGAGCTGTGGGTTCGAGCCCCACTTTGGGCAAAAGATTCCTGCGTTGCAGGGGTGTGGACTAGATCAGTGTTCCCCAAACTTGAGTCTCTGTTTTTTGGGACTACAATTCCCATCATCCCTACGTAGCAGGGCCAGTGGTCAGGGATGATGGGAACTGTAGTGCAAAAACAGCTGGAGCCCCAAAATTGGGAAACACCGGACTAGATTATCCTAGTGGTCCCTTCCAACTCTACAATTCTTTTGATTCTTCACTGGTAATGGCCCCTGCATACATTTGACCACAGGAAGGCAAAATGGACTGCAGAGGTGTTGGCAATGTGCCTAGATTTAAATACAAGTTGCCTTTCCCTGTAGCACACATACCTATGCTTATTCCCACATTGCTTTTCTCAAAGCCAGGGGAAGGCAATATATTCTCTATGTACCCAAATTGGGGAGGAGAAGCTAAAACAAGCTGCAAGTCATCTGCTTTCGTGTCAGGATCAGCGGCAGACAAGTGGTTAATTGTAATGGCAGCCGAGGTGCCCTCGTCCACAACAAACATGGCACCTGCAAACAAATGATACAGTGATAAGTACTAGTCACAGGTAGGTAGCTGTGTAGGTCTGCTGTAGCCGAAACAAAATAAATAAATTCCTTCCAGTAGCACCTTTGAGACCAACTAAGTTTGTTATTGGTATGAGCTTTCGTGTGCATGCACACTTCTTCAGTGATAAGCACGTTGTGACTTAAGTAGCCGGAATTGCAAAGCTAAAGAAATGTCTCAGATAACTGGTGGTGAAAGCCATCGTTCAGCTGCTTGATAGCAATGTTTTCCAGTCGTGCCGTACCAATGACTCTTCATCCTCACCAATTGAATGAGGAGGGAGAAGGGGGGGGGGACCACACTTGCAAAACAATTCTGCTGATAAGCTATTCAGTATGGTTTATGCAGTGCTCAAGATCGGTTGTTACCTCTGTTTGTCACAGCATTAATTGCCTGAGAGCTGTTATGAATTGCTCATAATGAACCATTTTTCATGCATCAGTGCTTAATTTCCCTGCTGGGACAATCCTTCATTTCCAGAACATTGCTTAGGTGATAGACTGCAAATCACAAAGTTACTCATACATACCTCATTGAAAAGTAGTGTACATGCACACATTACTGGCAAAAGAGCTGCCTTTCGTATAACACCACTCAGTTATTAAAAAATAAACAACTATTGAAATTGTCACAGAGAATTGATGCAGTGTCTGGTCTAGGCATGTAGGACTCATTTAGGTTATGTGATTTTTCCCCCCATGGAAATCCCTTACTTCAACATTTTTAAGCTAAGCATGCACGGAACAACTGTCTCAAGCCATCTTAAAAGAAAGAAAGAGATGGAAAGACGATTCTGTACCAACCAAGGAGGAGTGGCAGATTAAATTAATGGACTATGCTGAAATGGTAAAACTTACTGGAGCAATAAGTAACCAAGAAGAAAAAAACTTTATTAAAGAATGGGGGAAATTTGTGGAATATTTGAAAAGTATTTGTATAGATTTAAGTTCATTGGCAGGATTAATTTAAAACCAAGCAGTTAAAATTAATGTTAAAGGAAAAGTAGGGAATAATTAATAATTGGAATAATGAGGAAAATGCATTGTGAAGAATTAAAAAATATAAGAAACCACAAAGTGGTGCGGTAAATATACATATGTCTATTGGGAAAATATTGGATTTGTATGTTTGTAAAAAAGTTTTAAAAACTGAAAAACAATTTTTTTAAATAAAAAAATCTTTGTACAGTGGCTTGAAAACCTTAAGTGCTTTGTAAATAAATTAGCATAGACAGTTCAGCATTGTTCTAATATGCCCTGAATCATAATCTTAAATTCTCAACAAGCCAGCTGGGCATACAAAAAATAAAATAAAATAAAATAAATGTAAAGATGTTTTACCAGTAACAATGGATGGTGGTTGGTTGTCTATAGGAAATATTGTGATGTTAATATCATATACTGGAAAAGATTTATGAAGCGGAACAGGAGGAAAAGGAGATTCATCATAACAACACTCATTTGTTGGTCCAATTTCATCATCCGAGACAACAAAGGTAAGGATATCAAATAAAGGGGTCAAGCCAATCTCTCCACCTGGGGAAAACAAAGAAAGAAACAACAAGAGATAAAACAGGATATTTTTGCAATGCAAGAAACATTTGTTTAAAATGCCGAGGTGCAAAATATTTTCAGCAATAGTCATGAAGAAGAAACGAGAAGAATGGGAGGGATTTCTAAAATTACTCAGTTATGGTAACTTATTCCTTCCAACGATGATGGCTAAACTGTGGTGCTCCAGATTTTGTTGGACTCCACCTCCCATCCACCATGATCAACACAGCCAATGGTCAGGAAGATGGAAGTTGTAGACCAGAAAGCCACTTCCGAGCTGGAGAGGAGGTGGGGTTGCGGGCCCCACGCCCTCCCCACATGCACGGGGGCTGACTCACAGCCCCCGCGAGACTGGGGGAATCCTCAGACGCATCATCTCCCTGGCCAGCAAATTGGCTGGCTAGGGAGGCGTGGCCCGGGCTATTTAGGGCCAGCGCGGCCGAGGATTTCCCTCTCTTCTTTGCTCCAGCTGCTCGCATTGGTAAGGGTATTGTTATGCAGATGAGAAGGGGGGAAGGAAGCGCCATCACCTTCCCCCAAATCGAAGGGTAGTCCGGTAAAGGATTCCGGGGGGCGTTGCCCTGTCCGAAGCCTATGGAGGTGTGGGCCTAAGGCACGCCCCCGAGCAGTGACCCTGGGGAGCTCCTAGTTGATGTACATCAGCAGGACTCCCCATACTGGCGGTTAACCCTGATTCAAGCAATCAGGCTGAAGCCGGTTAGTCGATAGGACCAATGCCTAAGCCAATGCCACTCAATTCCTGCAATCAATAAAAGACTACCCCCAGGAAAAAATGTTAATCTAATGATCTAGAAATCAATACATATGTCTATCACTTAAGAGATAAGCCATATATAGGAATTATTAATGTTAAAGCAATTCTATGTTCATGTTTCTGTATTTTCCCCAATAACCATTTGGGAAACAATTGGCAAGTATTATGAAGTCCCATTGCTTAAAATTGGTATGTTCCAATCTCTTTTACAGAAATAAATGAAACTGATAAGCGCTTCCAGTTGGCTTGGCTATGGCCAGTATGTTTTTATTTCCAAGGTACATCCATTATTATTCAATAAGGGTTGGATCCAGAGATCGACATGAAGAAGTGGGCAGGTGGAAGCTGATTTCTCTCTCACCCTGCAAACTGCCCCCAGCAGCTCCCTGAAAAGTATCTGCAAAATTACATACTATAATAACAAACAAAACCAATACCCCCCCAATGGAGCCTTTATCCCCAAGATAGGGTTGCAACCACTTATAATGGAATTTCATGTAACAGGAATAAAGACTTGGCCTGGATAGATAAAGGTTGCGATACGTCCAGAATTTTCCGGATAGAGCCGGTATTCGGCCCTCGTAAACAGCGTAAGGGTGGAAATTGGTAAAAATATGTCTGGGAAAATCTGGACGTTTGGCAGCCTATGTCAGAAGTATAGATTTTGGCAAATTTCATTTAAAAATAGCTCATTTTTTTGAGATTTTGCAAAGAAAGCTCAACTACGTTGGCCAAACTTTTTGAAATATGGCAACCCTATGATATATGATCAGAGCATTGCTCACACTTACTTGTATGTTCGTATTCCACTGCTCCAGAAACAACATCTACTTGTGGAAAGCGATCCACCACAATCCCATCTTTCTTCACAACCCCATATTTAGGATTTCGAGCGAGCATGAACATCAGCTGCATGTCTTCACTGTCTTCATCAGTAGCATAAAGGTTCTCCGAGGTGATGGCCACTGCCTGACCCTCTGGGCATTCGATGGAGGGAATGAGGTCAGCATTCATGACAGGAGGTTCATCATTTACTGGATTCACCTGGAAAAAATATGCTTGAGAGCAAAACTGTGCTGGCCATTCATTTCTGTGTGTAAGCATGGTTGTGCCTACAAATTGTGGAAACCCATGCATTCGCTTACAGATAGGCTATCCTAAGGCAGATCTTTGCATTTCATGGTAGGAAATTTGTCAATGTTTCTAAATATAGGTGTCACATCTCCACATGTGCAAACATGAAAGGGAGCACTGACATAATATATTAAGAAAAGAAAAGCAGCTTTGGAATGACAGATATTGAACAGTGGGGGAAGGAGATGTTTAACCTTTTCCCAGCCCATATATTAAGTCAAAATCCCACCTCCTAACCAAAGGGTTATGGGGGGAGGGGAGAGAGAGAGAGAATTCTGGAAAGTACAATTTTGAGCAAGGAAATGGTGGGCCAGGAAAGGGTTAAGCACCCCTCCTTCTACTACTTGTCTTGAAAATGAATCACTTCCCAAGCTTATTTTTATGGCATCCATATTCCATCGCATGCATTTGGATAAAGGTAAAGGGACCCCTGACCATTAAGTCCAGTTGTGACCTACTCTGGCGTTGCAGCGCTCCTCTCGCTTTATTGGCTGAGGGAGCCGGCGTACAGCTTCCGGGTCATGTGGCCAGCATGACTAAGCTGCTTCTGGCGAACCAGAGCAGTGCACAGAAACGCCATTTACCTTCCCGCCAGAGCGGTACCTACTTATCTACTTGCACTTTTGACGTGCTTTTTAACTGCTGGGTTGGCAGGAGCAGGGACCGAGCAACGGGAGCTCACCCCATCACGGGGATTCGACCCGCCGACTTTCTGGTCGGCAAGTCCTAGGCTATGTGGTTTAACCCACAGCACCACCTGTGTCCCATGCATTTGGATATAACCCCATAAACGTACACTTAAAAAAATATATAAATTTTGATGCAGCTATTAAAAAACCATGCAGGTTTTTGTGTGTGTGTTTTTGCTGTCTAATGCAGAGAAGAACATATCTTTCAGAATATCTGAATTTCTTGCTAAGGCTCTACAGATCCATGCTACATTTTAAAGGAGGTATGGGAAATGATGTATCCTTTAATGGTTAAGGACTATAAATGCAGATCACTACTATTATTATAGTATTATTATTTCTTATGTGTATATTGGCTGTTTGCTAAAATGCAATAAACTGATTGACTGACTTGATGCAGCACCTATTTGTCTCACTGAGGGTCCAGAACTGTAGAAACATAACCCTCTGCGAACACCCCTAGTGTACTGATATCTTCCTAATTTTTAAAATAATGGGCTTTATACAACTCCACGTAAACCTACTGAAATGGATGGACTCAGTGCTTTTTTTCTAGAAAAATAGGTGCCGGTATTCACCATGAAGTTGTTACAGTAAGTGTCACATTTTTAAAAATAAATAAATAAAAGAAGTGCCGGTACTACGTACCCTTCAGTTACCCCCCCCCCACAAACAACAACAACAACAACAACAACAAAACAACAACAACGCACTGAATGGACCTAAGTTAATCACACCCATTAATCTCCATGTGGCTACTCAGAGTATGAGCAACATTAACTAAAACATCCCAATATATCCAACCTGATTTTTGACTTTTAATAAACTAGGGAGTTTTAGCAAACAATGGTAGGGCCAAATTTATACAAAACACAGCACAGTGTTTATTTGCAAGTGGTTTCAAGTCCTTTAAGGATGAAACATTCATACGTAAAAATAAAGCATCTCTCTTTTGCTGATGCATTGCATTTTTCAGCATTTAATTCTGAGTGGATTCATCCCTGACAGTACAGGAAAAACTGAAAGGTGCAGGTATCTCTTACTATAGTACCCATCAAACACATATAACATAATCCTCAAAAGTGCAGAAGAATCCTTATCTCGTCCAAGACCTCCCAGTTTCTAAAGCAACCACAAAGCCCCTGAAAATTGTCATCTTCTTGAGAACTAATATTCTGATGAATCTCACACTGACCTGAACTTGCAGAATGAACTCAAAGGAATTGATACCGTCTGTAGCTGCAAGCAGGATACGGTCCAGCAGAACCTCAGAACCGTCGTGAAGATACCTGCAGGGATAAGATTCTGAACTCATTTCAAATGTTTGCATTGTTACCACTGCTGCCATCAGCACCACACACCTATTACAATGTGCAATATATAGGAATTCACAGTCCTTGCCCAGAGATCTAACGAATCTACGTTAGTAGTTAAAGATAGAGGTGAAAGGCAAAGAAAGGGGATGGGGCATCAAAACTTAGGAAGGAACATAGGAAAATGCATTATACTGAGGCAGAACATTGGTTCACCTAGTTCAGCACTGTTTACATTGAGTGGCAGCAGTTCTTCGGGGTTTCGGACACCCCTAGCCCCAACTGGAGAGGCCAAAGATGGAACCTGAGACCTTCTGCATGCAAACCACTGAACTATGGCCTCCCTTGAGTTCAGGTGGACTTCTGAGCGCCTGAAGCCACTGCCTGTAGGAGAAGCTGGGATACCAAGCAGTTGTTTTGTCTGCCAACCCTTGCCAGGCCAGAACCTGAGGCAAGCTTGCCTTTTGCCCAGTGGCTGAAAAACATCGCTGCTCCTTTCGGCAAGGAGTCTTTTGATTCACAATAAAACCTAGTGCTGATTGACTGGAATAGATGGGATTGGCATTTGTGTGCTTGATAATCCAATTTCTTACTACTTTATCGTTCTGCAAAATAAATTAGGGTATTCATTTATTTCAATTTCTATACCGCTTTATATTTTTAATAAAAATCTCAAAGCGGTGTACAGCATATTAAATCAATATAAGAATAAAACAATAGCCGGGTGATGTTCCTCCGGCCTCATGAAGAGCCTCTTCAGTAAGGCTGGTGAGTCTGGCCAGGTGGAAAGGGCCTTGTGGGGAGCCGCCTTCACACTCACAGCCGGGCGATGTATTTATTTGCATATTTATAACCTGCCCTTTCATTTAAAAAAATCAATAAAAAAAATCAAGTGCAATATACAACGTATAAAAATAAAATCAGTAAAAAGCATCCACAAAACCATAAATAATATTATTTCCAGTACTCTCTTCAGGGTATCAGACAGGGCCCTTTCCCTGTCATACCTGAAGAAGCCGGAGGTTGACGTTATGGTCCTCCTTTCTCTTCCTCCTTCACTGGAGTAGTTAGTAGTGGTACTGATACCACCACAGGGATTAATTTAACGCTGCACTGGGCATGCTTCACTTACTTACCTTCAAGGCTTACTTACTGCCCGTTGTGTAACAACAGCAGTAACTATAAAGCTTCCCTCCCTCATTAAATTAGGTGGCTGAAAAAAGAATCCAGGAATGGGCATGAAATAATCTTTGAGTTCGGTTTTGGTACTGCTGACAGATTTAACAGCTGAGCGTTCTCAGAGAATGTCACCCCACTAGGCCAGTATTTTTGCCAGTGGTGGCAGACCTTAGGTTTGTAATAATGAAGTACAGTGGTACCTCGGGTTACAGACACTTCAGGTTACAGACTCTGCTAACCCAAAAATAGTACCTCAGGTTAAGAACTTTGCTTCAGGATGAGAACAGAAATCGTGCTCCGGCGGTGCAGTGGCAGCGGGAGGCCCCATTAGCTAAAGTAGTACCTCAGGTTAAGAACAGTTTGAGGTTAAGAACGGACCTCCAGAACGAATTAAGTTCTTAACCAGATGTACCACTGTACTTCTTCATGCAGCACATAGCTAAACTCACTCTTATCGGAGGCAGTGATGCCCACCAACTTGGATCACATTGAAAAAAGGATTAGACCTATTCATGAAGGAAGAGGCTACTGGCCACATGGTCCGAGTTCCACTTGCATTGTCAGAAGCAACATGCTTCTGAACATCAGTTGCTCGGAATAAGTTGTTGGGCAAGATCTTTTTATGTAAACAAAACAAAACAAAATAGGTCCCACAAGCCTGAAGTCTGCCCTCTCCTGCTTTGCAGTGGAGCGGAAAAGGCCCTGTCTCAAAAAACAAACACAACCAACCAACCAAAACAAGCATATCAGAGACGATGTTCTGTACCAGCCTTCACTGGCATTCTAGCTTTGTAGCTGCAGGGGTGTGTGTGTGTGTGTGTGTGTGTGTGTGTGTGTGTGAGAGAGAGAGAGAGAGAGAGAGAGAGAGAGAGAGAGAGATTCCAACCTTTGATCCTCAATCTACAGGTCAATTGCTGGAGTTCATCAAAACATACATTACAGTCATTTGTTTCGGCTCTCAGTACTGTTTTGATTCATGGGTTGAATTAGCAGAATCTACATCAAGAACAGAGCAGGCATATATATATTCAGCGCCTTCTAACCTGACTTTGGACAGGTGCAGGTCTTCACAGGTGAGCCAGTCCCCCTGATTCATAGGAATCCCAGCCAGCTCAACAGCTCCGTGAAGAGGTGGCCTTAGCAGATGGATGCGGATGTTCTCCTGTTTGGTGTCCACATCTGAAATCAAAATGTGGCCCTCTGTAATGGTACATGACCCCCCTTCTTCTACTTTCAAGTTGTTTGTGAACACCTGAACAGAAGGAAAGAGAGAAAAGTTCCAGTCTTCCTCTCAGAAGATGCTTTTGTTGATCCTTTTACCTTGAGGTAATCTTTTTTTACCACATCATTTTGCACAGCTGAAAAAGGGGAGATGATCTACCTACAGTATTTGCAGGACGGCCACAGTGCAAGCTTTATACAATTGTAATTAAGCCAGGAATACGATTTTAGAAAAAGAAAGAAACTAGGGTAACCAACGACACACACAAACACACATATATTGGTTGCGTTTTGTGAAATTTGCCCCTGTTTGGCTACATTTAGAGTTAGTGAGATCCCATAAATTTAAAGAAATATTATACAGTAGTATGATGAACTTGTGAGCAGAATTTGAGCTATGGGCAATAGAAGTAATTCGAGTATATTATTGTGATTATGATTTGATAGATAGAAGATCAGATGTGGCAGATGGAGAGAAACAACAACTCCATGGAAAAAGAGGTGGGAAGTTGGAAAAATAAGAGAAAAGACAAAACTGTGTTTTGACTGCATATGTTAAAAATGTTGAAACAATAAAATATATTTTTTTATAAAGGAGGGAGTAAGCACTCCCATTACAGCCCACCAGTATTTCCATGCAAATGATACAATCTGCCCTGTATTCACATTAATGAAAAGCCACAAGCTTGGGAAACACATGTTTGTCCAAATAATGTGTGGTTTCTATTCTGAGACAGCAGGATGGAAAGCAAAACTTATCCTTCTTAAATGTGTTTAGGGAAGACATGATCTAATGCTAAAAATATTATACTTTGATTTCATCATTCAAGAGCCGAAACAACAAAAAGGAAAAAAATTCACAAGCCCAAACAACAGCTTCTTCTTCTTCTTTAGCTAAGTTCAACCCTGAACAATGTCGAATATCTAATTTTCTCTTGTTCCTGTTAGCATTACAGTCATACCTCTGGAGCTTGATTGTCTACTGGGACAATGGTAATGTTAAAACAGATCCCCTGCAAAGTGTTGCCATGTCGATTGCTGACTGAAAATGTGAAATGGATATACTGAGGCTCAGGGCCGATATCTTGCAACGGCGGCATGTAAGCCACTTTCATGTGGTTTATGGCATGCTAGGAGCAAAAAAACAAACAAAATGTAAGGGATATATTCACCCCCCCAATTCCCAAATCTAAACTTGCATTACTATCCACGGTATAGTATACCTTGCATTCAATACAGTAGGGTTGGAGAACCTACAACTTCCATCAGCCCCAGCCACTTGGCCAAAGGATGATGGGAACTGTAGTTTAACAACATCTACAGGGCCACAGTGTGCTACTCCTGGTAAACATAAAGGGTACAGTAATAAACTCCACTGGTTTTCTAATCATCATATACCTGCAGGTATATGGCGATACAGTGGTACCTCGGGTTACATACCCTTCAGGTTACATATGCTTCAGGTTACATACGCTTCAGGTTCCAGACTCCGCTAACCCAGAAATAATGCTTCAGGTTAAGAACTTTGCTTCAGGATGAGAACAGAAATTGTGCTCCGGTGGCGCAGTGGCAGCAGGAGGCCCCATTAGCTAAAGTGGTGTTTCAGGTTAAGCACAGTTTCAGATTAAGTACGGACCTCCAGAACGAATTAAGTACTTAACCCGAGGTACCACTGTATACAAACTTAATAAATAATAATAATAATAATTACAGTAAGATCCCATATACAGTCGTACCTTGGAAGTCAAACGGAATCCAAATCATCAGAAAACCAAACTGTAGCTTCTGATTGGCTATAGGAAGCTCCTGCAGCCAATCAGAAGCTGCAGATGTTCGGGTTCCAAAAGAAGGTTCATAAACTGGAACAATTACTTCTGGTTTTGTGGCGTTTGGAAGCCAAAACGTCCAAGTTCCACAACCAACAACCAAGGTACAACTGTACAACTGTATGACGTGAGGCTACTGGGTGACAGGTTTTAACCTTGATAACTAACCTGTGTGAATGATATCAGTGACGGAGTAGCAGGATCCTTAATCAGTTTAGGAATGCTGTCAACCATAAACAGTTTCCCAGCGTCCATGTGGCTGCACAGAAAGGTATTGTCATAATAGAGAACACATATGCAGAATCATATAACTTTTTAAATAGCAAAAGAAGATACAAATGTACATCCCAAAACTAATTTCCCTCACCAGAAATAGTCACCATCTCCCCTTTAGGATTATATATTTTTACTCTGACCCCCCCCCCCCACAATTATTTCCTGTATCATAAAGGGATGGACTTTTGCTTAGAAACACTGAAAAAGGGACTAATTCTTCTCAGTTGTGAAAAGGTCACCCTGAAATGCAAAGTTGGAATCACTGTATTACTACTCATAAATATTAGCACTTAAAAAACACACAAAAAACTTTATGGAACTCTTTTGAACTTTTACAGCTGTCTGGAACTTCCTAAAACTGTTTTGAACTTTCTAGAAGAAGAATCCAAATATTGGTCTATATGGAAAGCTTTGAGGGCAAACAACTAAACTTAACTTTTAATATTTGTTTCAGTGGCAATATACAATGTCACACAAGAACCTCTGTTTATTCTAAGCAATAAGAAGTTATGCACAGTGTTTGAAATATTGTACAAGCATTAGAAAATTTGCAAGCTCTAATCTTCCTGTATTATAATACATGCTATGCATGTTATATAATACATTATAGAGTTGCATATACAAAAATCGATTCATTGATTTCGGGGTGACCTTATTTCAAAGATTTGGAAATGACAATTCATTCCTTTTTTTAAGGCAAAAATTCATCTAACTAAGCTACAGGAACATGAAAGAAGTTATAACCCTACTCCCCATCTCTACTGTTTCAGATAATTTTACAATGGATTGGGAAATCAAAGCAAGCAAAATTTGAAATGCAATTAGGATGTGTATGCATGTAGCTTATTGCCTTTTAACCTTAATTTCCTGTCATTTCATCCATCTATCAGTGCTATGTGAAGCCACACGGTCAAAACCTTGGATGGTGAACTGATTGTAGGGTTCATGCTTTGCGGTCTATATCCAGTTGTTTGGACTGTGCTTGCTGCTTCAAAAAAGATCTGAGCAGTTGAATAGGAGACATCAATTCTCAGAACCTAGGGCTGCCATACGTTTGGGATTTCCCTGATTTCCTTGGATTCATACGTCAGAAATAGCATCTGAAAATCGGTACAAATGTCCAGGAAAGCCCAGGCTTATGCAAATCCATGTCAGAAGGCGTAATTTTTTTTTTTTGGGGGGGGGGGTTTGCAGAAAAAGCTCAACAACTTTAGCCCAAAAAACAACTCAACAACTTTTGTGTCCAAATTTTCAATTTTTTTTAAAAAAATGGCAACCCTACAGAACTGCACTTTCACATCTTCTCTCAAAGCAGATTTGAAATTTGGGGGGCAGTGTTTTGCTTCCTGCTGGCTCATTATCTTCTGACCGCTGCTGTGCTTCACCATGTATGTTTGTGTGCATTAACAGTTTTACATCTGTTCATAAATTAAGGATGGAAAATGACAGTGGTAGCTAGCAAGGCCGAGACTGGCACCATGTGGGCAATGAAGAAGAAGGGGAAATAGGCTTTGGTCAGACTCCTTTGAAAACATTCTTAACTCCCCTATCCAAGGAACACAAATACAAATGCTAATTACTAATCAGAATTTTGCTAGGTCATCACCAGCTCTGCCATGCAACATTTTGAAAATGCACCCTTTTCTTATGAGAAGTAACCATTCACACAAGCCTTACTGGTGTACAGAAGAGAAGAATGGGGGAGAAGTTATAGTATAGATGATCTCCCTTTCCTGCGCTTCTCTGTCGATATAACTGAGATGTTTCTTTGTTAGATGGGCGATCTCAGTTTCCTTGACAGTTAGATGGCGGCTCGTCCCTGAAATTTCTTTGGGAAGTTGATCATCTGAAGGAATTATGTGCACTCTGACTTCCTAGTGTAAGGATTTAGAAAACCATTATATAGTGGTGGTGGTCAGGACACCCAGGTCATTGGAAATATTGCAGCAAAAAGGCCATGGTGTTTAGATAGCGTTAGACAATAAGCATTTAGCATCTGCTGGAAGAACTGACAAGACAGGAAAAGATGCTAAAATATTCTTCAAGTGTCCTGTGATTCAATAGATTTCTGTTAAAGTCACTATTTGAAAACTTTACAATGTATTTTTTCATGAGATCTTAAACTTGGGTTCTTGAACTGCCCATGACTGTTGTTTTTAAAGATGTCTACATACAAGTTCAATTTGTTGAAACCCAGACAGACAGAACAGACAGAAAGACAGATATTACAAATAAATCCCAGCATTTTCTGTTATCCAGATTGTGTCTAATTATTCAACATATTAAGGAAATTTCAGGTTTTCTGTTTGCCTGCTATGCAATCCCTTCCATGAACATTGATACATAGCCTTGAAATTTGTGAAGCACTTTAGTTATATAATGGGCTGAATCCTTCTGGTTTAAGGAAAAGTAGACTATCACATTTTACAGTATACTCCTATGTATGTTTAAAAGGTAAAGGGACCCCTGACCATTAGGTCCAGTCGTGGACGACTCTGGGGTTGCGGCGCTCATCTCGCTTTATTGGCCAAGGGAGCCGGCGTACAGCTTCCGGGTCATGTGGCGAACCAGAGCAGCGCACGGAAACGCCATTTACCTTCCCGCCGGAGCGGTAATTATTAATGTACTTGCACTTTGGCGTGCTTTCGAACTGCTAGGTGGGCAGGACCTATGTATGTTTACTTGGGAGAAAATCCCACAGTGAGCATGTTTAGCAGTGGAGTCCACAAAAAAACTATGCTGCCAACATTAAGTGAAAAGCATAAAAAGTCAACAATAAAATGACATTCATAAAACACAGGTGTCATTGTGTTCTCCCTCGTGACCTTGCAATATATCCCCCAATGACATACCTGAGTTTCAGAAAGATTGGGAGGATCATTACAGTCACACAGAACAAATTCAATGGAATCTTCAAATATTTCTCCTCCTAAGTGATGGTAGTAAATGATCCCATTGAATAGATCTTTCTGAAGAAATTTAGTGACAGGATAACCTGGTGAATCACAGAAGAAAATACATTTTAGACCTATAAGAATTAGGGCCTTGTATTTAACGCCATAATGGTGCTCCTGTGAAGGCTTTGTGGTTTTTCTAAAATAAAAAACCCAAGTATTTTACTGATACCTCCACTATGGAGGAGAATATGACCCTTTATAATAAAAATAATAATGGTGAAGCTCTCTGCCACACGCCTCAGTTATCTTCCATTTAGCATGTCTGACATTATCTTCTCCCTTAAAGCTGCCAGGGATCTTCGGACCATGAAAATATCCTTGGCTGCCCAAGTCCTTTTTAATGAAAAGCAAATAAAGAAATTTCTCCTGAGAAATAAACATTTATGAGGAAATGTTTTACCAACCAAACTCAAAGCAACCCATTAGCAGTCTATCAACTTTCTTGGGCATGACCGAGGTGTACACATTGGTTTTCTTCATTGGCTAGGGATTATTAGACAAAGGACTATAGCGTCTAGCTTGCCTAAATGCAAAATAGAGGGGAACTGTGAGAAACTAGCCTATTGCAAAAAGGCAACAGTTACATTTGCTGCACTGCCTCCCACTGGCATGAATGCTGCCCGGAATGGAATGAGTTTCTTAAGCCTGAAAAGGCCCTCAACCCCTGGACTCACGGCTGTCTTTAGCATATGCGCCGTCGGAGCGCAAAGATCTGCCCAGCGCCCCCAAATTAACTTTTATTGAGCTTTTATGGGGAGGAGGGAAGCCCAAAGTTGAGTTGTTGACCGTTTTTTTGGGGGGGGGGCAACTCAAAGTTGTTGAGCTTTTTTTGGGGGGGGGGTAACAGATCGACGGAGGAGGGGGCTAGGGACTTTTGTTTTTCACTGCCACCAATCGAGAGGGACTGGTTGGCACCCCCCAGAATTTGGTGCCCAGGTGCCCCACGCCCCCTGCACCCCTGGGTAAAGACGATCCTACCTGGACTAGAGTCTCATCTTAAACAAATTCATTATGCTGGGTGCCCCCAAATTTATGGGCATTGCCATTAAATGGTGTGTGTGCACCACATCTTGTGATTGATTATGCAGGGTGGGGCTTACCTTGCATAATCAAACCAAATCCGAAACTCACAGCCTGTTTACTAAGGCCTGGAAAACAGTTGAAATCTCAAGTGTTAAAGAGGGATATGGGAATATATCTGAAAGCAAGACATAGACATGGACATAACACACACACACACACACACACACACACACACACACACACAAATAAGCCGAAAGAAAGATGTTCTCCCCCCTTCAGCTTGTCTAACATTTTACCAATTAGGTCTGGTCCAGGTTTCTTCATGATTTCTCCTGCCTGTGATGCTTTGGTTATATTGAAGAGTATGTAGTCATCGCTAGAGTCCATGTCGGAGGCTTGAAGCATTGAGCCTTGGATCAGAATTGTCTGTCCTTCATGCACTTCTATTTCAACATTACTGATGAGAAATGGAGGGCTGTCATCTTTAGGCAGAATGTTGATTGGAAATTTGTGGCGACTGCTGTGTCGGTTATCAAAGATCCTGAAGACAATATAGTCCTTTGTGGAATCACTGTCATCGTGATGGTAACGGACAAGACCATCCTTAAGGTCTGAGACTGTGAACATGAATCCCTTTCCTCCTGTCAGACAACAGCAGGAACATGATTCATAATGGGTGTATGCTTTTAAAAAAGGTAATACTACTTTAGAAGCTGTGAAGCTTATGAACAGAAATGATTAAGTTTATAAGAGGTAGAAATTGGAGGGCCAAGACTAGGCAATCGTAAAAGATTTCAGCCCTGTACAAATTCACTCACTGGGTCACCATTGGTGATCATCTCTCCTCATGAATTGCAGAAAACAATCTTGTTACATAGAAGAGAAGCTTCCAGACTAGCCAGGCCAAAGAATAACCACCATTAAATGAAATAAAAAAATTCCTTCCAGTAGCACCTTAAAGACCAACTAAGTTAGTTCTTGGTATGAGCTTTCGTGTGCATGCACACTTCTTCAGATACACGCCATTAAATGAATATGATTCCTTCACTACAAACATCAGAACTGGCTTACTGGATCAATGCTGGTTCACTGAGTGACAGACACAACATCGTTTTTCTCTGGAATGTTAGTGAAGCAAACAAGAACATATTGCAACAGAATCCAAACTACCGTATGTTGTGAATGCAACAACATATAGGCTTCCATGTCACAAGAGCACATTATCTGGAAGAGTTAATGAGTTACCCACAGTTAAAATTGCAGAATAATAATTTTGTAACATGTGGCAATTAAAATGCACCAAACAATTTTCCACAATTTTTAATACAAATAACATGGGGTGCAATTTGACATTCTATCCCTTTTTTTTTGGTGTGCTTTAAAAAAATGTACATGAAAAATGTGCATTTAAATTAGATGTTTGTTCCCTAAAATACATGGTTTGTTTCTGGGTTTTGTTTTACACTTTTCAATGCATTCCCCACCACCTGAAATGGAGGGATGATCACCAATGGTGACCCAGTGAGTGAATTTTTAGTTTTTGTTTTATGTTGTTGTTGTTCTTGTTGTTTTAAAAAAACTGCATTGGAAAATTCATAAACACACATAATCAGAATGACAGCTGCATTCCAATCTGCATATAAATATGGGACCTGCACATTAGGTTTCTTTGCTTTGAAATGCAGACCAAACACATTTCTCCTCTATTCCTAGTATCAAACAGAGGGTTGTGACCAATGTTAGTCATATTCAGAGTGGACCCATTGAACTTGATTTGCACAATTAACTTAGGACTGTTAATTTCAATGGGTCTATTCTGAGTAGTACTTAGTTGGATACAACTCAGTCTTTCCCATCACTGGCTAGCTAATTTTTAAAAACTGAGATACCAGGGACTGCGATTGGAACCTTCTGCATGCAAAAATATGTTCTCTACCACCAAGCTATAGTTCTCTTGCTAACCTTTAGGGTCCAAAGGTTTAAAAAATACACAGATGTGTCTTTAGTAACTTCATGTGGAGCCAGTACTAGACTTACAGCTGTGCAGAAGTCATACAAAGGAATTTGTCAGAAACCATGCCTCACCAGGGTGCTGTATAGTTCTCACAAATGCTGTCTTGTCTAGGGTTGCGATACACCTGGAATTCCCTGGACATATCCAGAATAGTGCAGTCGGCAGAAATTGGTGTCTGGACAGAAATCGGTCAAATGTCCAGAAGAAGCTCAACAACTTTTCTGTCTGAATTTTCACTGTTTGAAAAATATGGCAACCCTAGTCTTGTCATGAGCCCACTAGTGGCTTCCTCCTCAAGTCCTCATTGTCATGGCAGCTGAAAAGGTGAATTGTTGCATGAACTGCACTGACCAATAGTAACATCTGTATACAGACATCAGGGAGGACACAATACCTCTTAGAGTGAGCTGTCCATGCTGTAGACCATCAACAGTGACTATGCGAACACCATTGATGTCATCATTGTCTACAATCTGAAACTGCTCCCAAGTTATAGGGCGAGACTGTCCTTCCAGGAGATCAAGACCTAGAACAGAAACCCTGAAGCTGTAATTTATTCAGAACAGTAAAATAAGTGCAACCTAGCACTAATGGTGAATTCCTTTCTATAACAGATGCCAACCAATTGCATGGGGCCTTTGAGTAAACCATATTCAAACAACCATATGGTTTATTCAAAGATCCCATGCAAGTAGTTGGCATCTGTTATAGAAAGGAATTAATTTCATCTGTATTGAGCTCTGGAGGTAACTCTTTGAAGCCTCATTTAGCACTGATCCCTTCAAGAAACTTCACTGGGGACAATGGCAGACCCTCCAATAGTCCCTATTTTCTAGGGAAAGTCCCAGATTTACAGAAGCCATCCTGGTTTCTGATTTGATCCCGAAATGTCCCACTTTTCCACAGGACGTCCCTATTCTCACCAGAGAAATGTTGGACGGTTTGGAGTTATCTGAACCCCAAGCCATCTGAAGGCAGCCCTGTATAGGGAAGCTTTTTAATGTTTAATGTTTTATTGTGTTTTTATGTATGTTGGAAGCTGCCTAGAGTGGCTGGAGCAACCCAGTTAGATGGATGAGATAATAATAATAATAATAATAATAATAATAATAATAATAATAATGGAATAGGACAACCCTATTTTCATCAGAGAAATGTCCGAGGGTGTGCAATGGCATTCAGATCACATGCTCATTTTGATTCAACAAGGGACACATGATGCAGATATGAGTTGACATCATGAACCTCCCCTAGGTCTTCCTAGGAGGCAGCACAAAACTAGTGTCACACTGAGCCTGGTTAGCTCAGTTGATTAGAGTGTGGTGCTAATAACCCCAAGGTTGCAGGTTTGATCCCCGTAGCTGCATGTTCCTGCATTGCGTGGGGTTGGACTAGATTATCCTCAGGGTCCCTTCCAACTCTACAATTCAAGTCAACAAGTCTATGACATAAACAAACTCAGGGACAATTTCTGCAGCTACCTTTCCCCACAAAATAGCATATTCCTATGCGGCTTCTCATTTAAGAAGGCTAAAGAACCTACAGAAAGAATATTGGTTTGTTGCATTTGACCTCTGCAGCCACATCTTGTCTTTTAAAGAAAACGATCAAGCATAATATGAATTCTCACCAGTATTCCATGAGACCCGAGGAGCATTTGTGTGAGCCGTTCTAACAGAGATATGGATAGTAATTGGTGAACTTCTTTCAAAGTACAAATCATGAACTTCAAACTCCACCTGTTACACAAAAATGGAAACAGCATTTTCTAAAGATTACCTGGGAAGATGAAACAGCACCTGACAGGTAAGAGACTATTGCAGAGTAGAGAATCTGTGGCCCTACAAATGTTTCTGGGCTGTTGCTACTGCCATCCCTGACCATTGGAGATGCTGTCTGGGGTTAATGGGATTTGGTGTCTAACAACATCTGGAGGGCCAATTGTTTACCAACCTCTGAACTAGAGAAATCTTGAAAGATCTTGAGTTCAAAATAACATAGGAAAACAACCACAGAGAGGTTTAGAGTGCTAAATGGAACCAGAATGTTTAAAAGACCATATGTTTCCCTCCATAATCTCCCATATCCCCCCTTTTTAAAAAATGCTGTTCCCTGTAGTCAGTTTGTACAATTTAATTCTTAAAAAAATGTTTCACACGTGAGACATTCATTTTAACTTCCACAAGAGGGAGCACTAATTATACTTCCATGGTTCCAGATACAGATAGGTAGCCGTGTTGGTCTGCCATAGTCAAAATAAAAAAATTCATTCCAGTAGCACCTTAAAGACCAACTAAGTTAGTTCTTGGTATGAGCTTTCGTGTGCATGCATACTTCTTCAGATACACTGAAACAGAAGTTGCCAGATCCTTCTATATAGTGAGAAGGTGGGGAGGGGTTGAGTAAGGAAGGATTTTTTTTATTTATACTTCCCATGGTATTTTTGCAACTGAAAATGAAAAGGGATTCTTTAAAAGAATAGAAATCACCCCCCTTTTAACCATTTTTTGAAAGAAAAAAAACCAAACCAGAAATAATTAAGGTAATAGATAAAAATAGGCTAAATAGCAGCTTATGGAACACATTTTCACTAAGGAAAGGGCACTGATGTCTCTGTTCCAACCATTACTCACTGCCATTGCTATTTGCTAAAATTTAAAGAAATGACAAGATCCAGTCATAGGTGACATTTATCTTTTCTGTTTAAGCTCTCATAAGCATTTATGCATCTCTTGTAATTCTTTTCTAATGTCTTGTAATTCTTTTCTAATACTTGTAATTCTTTTCTAATGTTATTAAAATGTATAAGTTCTCCCATCTTATCGCCTCTCAGCATCAACCATTCCTCACACAGCATGCACAACAGAACATGACAGATTCCCTGAAAGGATTAAAGGACGGCATTGGATGAAAAACATCGGTAATAATAATCATAATGAACATAAAGCAACTATATAACTTTCAAATGCTCTGATCCACATTTTTAGTAACTTGGGAATTTATAAGGAAAGAGGGTTTCATGTTTATTAAGGGGCAAACAGCCCTCATGATTCTGACAAATTAATCTAGGCAGTTGAACAAACTTTAATGGCACACAGAGATGGTTCACATGTGCATGCAGGTCACCAGATTCCTCATGATTTAATAACTTAACATTTGATGACCTGTAATACAATGTGTGAAATCACTCTGCTGAAAAGTGCTGTGATGTAACCAGAGAATGGGTCAAAAGTCCAGAGTCCCACTGAACAGGAGCCCCCTGTTCTGAAATGAAGTAACACAAATTGCAGTCTATAGAGAGGGGGGTCTAACAAGGCTATTAATTCCAGAGTCCAAAATTACCTAACTGCCACCACCATGACTGGAAGCCACTGATCTGTTTCTGGGCAATGATACTCAGCATGGTACTCCTCCTGCTGCAAGGTAAGTTAGGCTAAGACAGCCTAGATGATGGATCCCTAGATGATGTCAGACTACAACTCCCATGATTCCTAGCCAGGATATAACGAATGATCAGGGATGATGGGAGTTGTAGTTCAAGAACATCTGGGAAATCCTGGGTTGAGAAAGGCTGGGCTAAGAGATGGCAACTGGCCGAAGGTCACCCAGTGACCCACGCAGCTGAGAGGGGATTCGAACCCCATTCTCCCAAGTCATAGTCCAACACTCCAGTCATTGTGACACATGAAGGGGGGGGGGGAGCTCCCATTGCTCTGTCCCAGCTCCTGCCAACCTAGCAGTCCGAAAGCACGCCAGTGCAAGTAGATAAATAGGTACCACTGTGGCAGGAAGGTAAACTGCGTTTCTGTGCACTCTGGTTTCCGCCACAGTGTCCCATTGCACCAGAAGTGGTTTAATTATGCTGGCCATATGACCTGGAAAGCTGTCTGTGGACAAACGCCAGCTCCCTTGGCCTGAAAGCGAGATGAGTGCTGCAACCCCATAGTCACCTTTGACTGGACTTAAGTGTCCAGGGGTCCTTTACTTTTATCTTTACCTACACAGCAATGAAATTCCCAAGTACCCTATTCAACAAAAGAAGTGGAAAGAGAAAGGATTGCCAACGAAGGAGGAATGGCTTGTGAAAATGATGGAACGTAATGGCATAAAGAGGACATGATGACAAAGTTTTTAAGGAATAATGGAGACCACTGATAACCACCAATATATGAAGTTGCAGGCAGGATTTGATATACAGTCAAACCTTGGTTGTCAAACACATCTGTTCCGGAAGCCCTTTCAGCTGCCAAAAAGTTTGACAACCAAGGCACAGCTTCCGATTGGCTGCAAGAGCTTCCTGCACTTAAGCGGAAGCTGCGTCAGATGTTTGCCTTCCGAAAACATTAAAAAACCAGAGCATTTACTTCCAGGTTTTCGGCATTCGGGAGCCGAAACATTCCAAAGCAGAGGTGTTTGGAAACTGAGGTTTGACTGTATAAGCCAGGCATAGGTGAACTCAGCCCTCCAGATGTTTTGGGACTACAACTCCCATCATTCCTAGCTAACAAAACCAGTGGTCCGGGATGATGGGAATTGTAGTCTCAAAACATCTGGAGGGCCAAGTTTGCCTATGCCTGGTATAAGCAATGGATTACTGAAATATTTGATGGTAGCGGGATTTAGAAAAGTATGTGTATTATAAAACAGCTAATAAAAAGGAATAAACAAACAAACATCAGGACAGTAGGAGTGGAAAGCCATCAAGAAACCGTATATTTTTTAAAAAATGTCTTTCTTGATAAATGCTTTGAAATCTTGTGAGAGACTTCATTAAAATCGCTTTGGTTACCTCATAATTTCTCCTCTCTGTGTGGCTGCTGTTTGGTGGCTGATAAGCAATAAGCATATCATTGAGGCTGTTCCACGTGAAGGATGAGATGGGCCTCGTGTGGTCTTGCAGATGAGTGATGTAGCCTTCCCGGGGTGGTTTGGTGATGTTGAAGATGAGTAGGGATTTGGCTGTTTCACTGTCTTCAGCATCCAGTATGGTTGTTGACAACAGGCTCAGAATGAACTGGTCTGCTTCTAGGATTTGCATAGCCATGAAGGCAGCTTGGGGCGGCTGGTTAGGAAACGCACCTCCAATGTGAACAGGAAGCCAAGCATGCTCAGACTGCGGAAGAAGAAGCAGGTGACAAAGTAAGCATCGAATTATGGCTGAATGTTCTTCTGGCAGTCTAACCCAGTGGTGCCATCCAGGTGTTTTGGACTGCAATTCCCATAAGTCCCAGCCGGCATGTCTGAGGCTGGTGGGACTTGTAGTCCAAAACATCTGGACGACACCAAGTTGGCAAAGGCTGGCTTCACCTAAGCCTGCATCTGTCTATGCCAAAGTTCCTTCCTATAAGGCCAGGGGTCAGCAACCTTTTTCAGCCATGGACCGGTCCACCGTCCCTCAGACCATGTGGTGGGCTGGACTATATTTTGAAAAAAATATATGAAGAAATTCCTATGCCCCGGAAATAACCCAGAGATGCATTTTAAATAAAAGGACACATTTTACTCATGTAAAAACATGCTGATTCCCGGACCAGCTGTGGGCCAGATTGAGAAGGCAATTGGGCCACATCTGGCCCTGGGCCTTAGGTTGCCTACCCCTGTATAAGGCCTTTACCTTGTAGATGGTCTTGCTTCTGCTGTCTGTGAGATCCAGCCTGATGGGAATGTAATCAATGTTGGGCGAAGGAGGGTCCAAATGCTGGTACCTTAGGCCCATCAGGAGAAAATCTTCACAGCTCACTTTAATATTCTGTATGGTCTTCAGGCCCGAAACACAGCTTCCAGATGGACACTTTTCACCTCTCCTACGTCCTAATGGCCCAAAGGAAATCACAGTGGGTTTTTTCTCTCTCAACAGAAACATGGACAGAAGATGCAAACCAGACACCAGAAGCTAGGAACAGTTCACCACTGAAACACCTATGGGAAGGAATGAGGGGGCTATGAAATGTTCTGTGAATAATTTTAATAGCCAGCTCCAGTTCTATGTTCTCTGTGAATCAGGTGGAGTATCTCTCTGTTCATAGAATGCACTCCCAGAGAAGCCCACCAAGGACACTTGCCTGACGTCCACTCTTATTATTTTTTAGGCACCATGTTAAGGCACATCATTCTATTGGCCATGGTACAGCAATAAGTAACCAAACAAACCCCTGTGTTGCAAATAAAATGTCAGCAATGTCTACGCAACACGATGACCATTTACATATGCAATAGACAATCTTTTAGAGAATTCCTTCAAACCATAACAAGTCCAAAATGAAATCTTTAGTCTCAAAGTCCCTGAAAATCTTTAAATGAAGCGAGGTACCAGACTTTGTACGATAGAAGACAAGCAGTGAAGCTTTGTGTATTCAGCAAATATGATGTCCAACACTGAACAGTGATTCCGGATATTGACTACTGTTTCATAGAATTATTCGTCAGTGTGGTGGGAGGATATAGAATTGCTTCATAAACCCATCTTATTTCGAATGAATGTATGTAAAGGAAAATATCAAATGCTGCGGAACAGTGCTCATGTAACAATGTACATGGTTATCGTGTTGCCTAGACATTGCTGACATCATTTATTGGGCAGAGGCAGCAGCTTACAAGGGCGATTGGGGGAGCTAATGTTGTATGCATGATGTCAGGACGTCGGTTGGAAGGAGCTGGGGCAGAGCCAAACACAGTGGCCATTCAGCTTTAATGGCTGGTGGCTCCTCCTCCCATGATGTTCCATGATGTGTCACGTCATGCCCCTCCCCATAATGTGGAGGCAAGTTGGCGCCCCTGTACAACCTCATCACTGAATGAAGATATTTGTGATGACATAACAGGTGCAGAGAAACAAAGTGTACATACCGGTTGTGGGAGGGAAACTATGAGGCTGATCTCCACGAGGTGGTTCTTCTTCTTCTGATCCTCTGACAAGTTGCCCATGGGCTGGTAGGAAAGTTTCTACAGAAATCAGGCTTATGGTACAATCCAAGTTTATTTTCCTGTTGTAGTCTAAAGTAATTACGTTCTTGTTAATTACATTGGACAGGCCATGAAAGCCAGCGACCTGTAGGGCACTTGAGCTCATCTTGATAATATTACAATCTGGTTCAAGTAACTTTACAAGGAAGGGAACCATTTCGGTAAATGTCTCAGTTTCTGTAAATCTGCAAAGGGCAAGCAAAAAGACAATCAAATTTTAGCAAGCAAAAGAGTTGGGCACATTTTGGAATCTACAACATTTGGTATATTTTAATTGGAACCTGTTTGTGGGTTTCCCAAAGGCTTGTCTACTGTGATAATACAATGCTGGGCTATATGGGCCTTTGGCCTGATCCAGCAGGTTCCTCTCATGTTCTTACAAAATTCAGAAAACCTATTTATGCATTGAGGGGGCTGAACGCTTATGAAGCTCTGTCTCAAACTTCAAGATTCATCCCTATAGTTATGCCAACTTATTAATTCATCAGGTAAAAAGGTAAAGGTAAAGGACCCCTGTACGGCTAAGCCCAGTCAAAGGCGACTATGAGGTTGCAGCCCTCATCTCGCTTTCAGGCTGAGGGAGCCAGCGTTTGTCCACAGACAGCTTTCCGGGTCATGTGGCCAGCAGGACTAAACCGCTTCTGGCGCAACGGAACACTGTGATGGAAACCAGAGAGCACGGAAACGCCATTTACCTTCCCGCTGCAGCGGTACCTATTTATCTACTTGCACTGGTATGCTTTTGAATTGCTAGGTTGGCAGGAGCTGGGACAGAGCAACGGGAGCTCACCCCGTTGTGGGGATTCAAACTGCCGACCTTCTGATCAGGAAGCTCAAGAGGTTCAGTGGTTTAGACTACAGTGCCACCCGCGTCCCTAAGTGCATGGTTCCAATTGTATGGTTAGGCAAACCTATTATTTCATTTAATCAACAACATCCTACAACAGAAATGCAATCTTGAAAGCTGGAAAGTATAAGCAATACCATATGTATATGTATAAGCAATACCAGTTAGCTCTTCTTCTTCTTCTTCTTCTTCAGTGAGCCAGTACTTTTCTCCTCACTGGCTTAATCATTTATTTAGATATTTATATGCCACAGAATCGTGGCAACAAAATGGCATTCACAGAGGTGGACAAACACCACAATGGCCAGCCCTTCTGCTGCTGAAGAGGTTTTAAAGAGAGGCTCTTTTTGTTTTTGAGTAGGAAGGCCTTCAACAACCCTCAAAGCCTGATTTAGCTCTGTTTGTGTTGTGAATCTAACCCTCTGGGGCGGGTTCATGACCTACTATCTTGAGATATCCCATTACTGGAGCCATAATTCTTCCCTGCTGACAGTAGCAACAGGCACAATCAGTGTTAAGTAAATTATCCATAATTTTATTTATGGGCCAAGGAATAGGATGAACGTACATAATTTGTATAATGCATTTGGTTTTGCAACCAATGGGCACCTTGGATTTTTTATTTTCTTCTTTTTTGCACTTTATTTATTTATTATTAATGTTGCAATACATATATGAAATCTTTACATATTTATACATATACATTATATTCGTAAATTCACATTTTCACATTTCATTATGTACCAACATTTATCCATTTCTTATTTCTTGCCCTGTGTCTTCCCTCCACCCGTGCGTGACTTCCTTGTTATTATTATGTAACTTTATTATTGAGATTGTAATTTTGTATCTTAATAATTAAACATTCAATCTTCTATATCTGCTTAGCTTAGCTTAGCTCAATTTAACTAACTGTGAAATCAGTCTATACATATCAATAAATTCCTGTTGGAGCATCTTTTGGTTATGTATTCTTCTACACATTTCCATTCCTGTTTGAGATTTTGATTAGATTGCATTCTAATTGTTGCTGTCATTGTTAGTAATTCAATCATTTCAAAAAAATTATTTTGCCAATCTTTCAATGTTGGTACTTCTTCTGATTTCCTTTTTTTTTTGCAATCAATAACCTTGCGGCAGCTGTTGCATATAAAAAGATTTTCTTCATGTCTTTTGGGATGTCATTTGTTATAATTCCTAAAAGGAATGTTTCCGGTTTCTTACCAATTGTTGTTTCAAACATTTTTTTTCAGTTCCTCATGTATATTTTCCCAAAATTTCTTAATTTTATCACATCCCCACCATACATGATATAAGGTATCAGAGGGATCCTTATATCATGGATTTTTTATTTTCTTTGTGACGCAATATAAAAGAAAACTCAGAAGAGATAATTCACTTAGCATTACCTTTTAATATTAGGTGAATGGTAGAAACATGCTTGTTCTTTCCTAAGAAACACCCCCTGAGACATCACCCCAGTGCTGCTTACCTGTATAACCTCAGCATGACTAAGTCTTCATTGAGAATTGGGCATCCGTTGTGAGTGTACTTGACTTCATTGGGAAGAAAATGGCAATCGAACACCTGTTGAAAAATGGGCTTTGTTTAAAGAGGAGGCAGCATATTTCAGACGTTTTCCCTTTGGCTCATTTTGGTTTGTCTCGAAAAAATGTTTTGCAATGCAGAAGGTAATACATATTTACCCTGTGGTATATATATAAAAAATGGGTAGATAGCTTAACAATGTATCTGGGACTGTTATAAGCCGCTACAATCTTTGAGCAATCAGAGACTTCTGGGGTTCCAAGAGCTTTACCCAGGGCTCAGTTTCCTTGGAATGAAGGACAATAGAGACTGTGGTGTCTTTAGCATATCTGGTTTTATTTACACATATATACAACCACTTGAGAATTTGGTATAGTGGTTAAAGAGTCAGACTAGGACCTGGGAGATCCAGGGTTCAAATCCCTACTTGCTTACTGAGTAAACTGGGGCCGGTCACTGACTCTCAGCCTAACTTAAGTCACAGGATTGTTGTGAGAATTAAATGAGGAGGGGGAGAACCAAGCATACCACCTTGTGCCCCTGGGAGAAAAAGGTGGGATATAAATGC
The DNA here is from genome assembly GCF_965112155.1 of Podarcis liolepis. Lineage (NCBI taxonomy): Eukaryota > Metazoa > Chordata > Lepidosauria > Squamata > Lacertidae > Podarcis > Podarcis liolepis. The sequence goes on from NC_139571.1 coordinate 25,940,337, forward strand.
AGCAATCAAACAAACATATCTTCAGAAGATATGCTTGTCTCCTTATATTTTATGTAAAGCGGCCTTCAGTGCTTTGTGATCATATCATGATCCTGTACACTGCAGCATTCTTAAGATAGACTTCCGAGTCTTCCTAATACACAGACGTATAATACGTATAAACAGAGTATAATAAGGAAGGACAGATCCTGAAGCTGAGGCTCCAGTACTCCAATACATGAGAAGAGAAGACTCCCTAGAAAAGACCTTGATGTTGGGAAAGATTGAGGGCACAAGGAGAAGGGGACAACAGAGGATGAGGTGGTTGGATAGTGTTCTCGAAGCTAGTAACATTAGTTTGACCAAACTGCAGGAGGCAGTGGAAGACAGGAGTGCCTGGCATGCTCTGGTCCATGGGGTCATGAAGTGTCGGACACGACTAAACGACTAAACAACAATAACATCATCATAATAATAAACAGTGACACGGATCCAGTTATTTGCATTTAGTTCCCATTTAACTCAATGGGATTTAAGTTGAAGTTGGCAAGAACTAAAATTCAACCAACTTAGTCTGGAGGATCAAGCCAACTGGGACTATGGAGCCCCAAATTGTATATCGGATATCCAACCACACATTGCTGCTGCTGTCTGACTCTCAGAGCATTTTCATGCAATTTCCCACTCACTGCAAATGATTTGGACTACAGACAGACTCTACTTTTTAAGATTCTGTCAAGGTTTGTCATTGCTTTTCTCCCAAGAAGCAGGCGTCTTTTAATTTTGTGGCTGCTGTCATCATCTGCAGTGATCATGGAGCCCAAGAAAGTAAAATCTCTCGGTGCCTCTATTTCTTCACCTTGACAGCATCTTAAAAAGTAAAGACATCACCTTGCCAACAAAGGTCCGTATAGTAAAACCTATGGTTTTCCCAGTAGTGATGTATGGAAGTGAAAGCTGGACCATAAAGAAGGCTGATCGCCAAAGAATTGATGCTTTTGAATTATGGTGCTGGAGGAGACTCTTGAGAGTCCCATGGACTGTAAGAAGATCAAACCTATCCATTCTTAAGGAATTCAGCCCTGAGTGCTCACTGGAAGGTCAGATCATGAAGCTGAGGCTCCAATACTTTGGCCACCTCATGAGAAGAGAAGACTCCCTGGAAAAGGCACTGATGTTGGGAAAGATAGAGGGCACAAGGAGAAGGGGACGACAGAGGACGAGATGGTTGGATAGTGTTCTCAAAGCTACCAGCATGAATTTGACCAAACTGCGGGAGGCAGTGGAAGATAAAAGTGCCTGGCGTGCTCTGGTCCATGGGGTCACGAAGAGTCGGACACGACTAAACAACTAAACAACATCACAGACAGACTGCTTTGGCCAGAATGCTCATTCACATTACGCTTGCCTCGCTTTCACTATATTTCCCCCTGTATCCAAAAATGGTCCAACACATTTTTTGTAACTGAGTTAAATAATAATAATAACCCGCCACACATACACACAGGGTGGCAAAGACATAATAAGCTAAACAATTTGTCACCATTAAATTATTCCCCCATATCTGTCACCTGGAAGGGCCAGCATCATCTAGCCTAATGGTAAAGGCAGCCTCGCCTGCATTGACATTGGGCAATACATTCCCACCGACCCCAAAAGGGACACAAGGAAACACATCTGAGCCCCTCTCACCAATCTCGTCTCACAAATGCAGACAAACCAGATGCCAAACCAGGAGAGAAACCAGATGCACCTCTTAGTCAATGCAGGTTTACATTTCTTCGAAGAGTTGATTTAAAACAAAGCCAATTTAAGCCCCGCATGTGGAAATGACATCAGGTGCTCACTGAAAGAGCGCTAGGAAGTCAGAGAAGCAAATTAAGGCTCACGTCTCCAAATGCTCTTAGCCCTGAGAATTCAGCTTCCTTCTAATGGAAGACGAGAGCTGCAACATGGTACAGGCAATGCTATCCATCAGAGAACTATGGCCATAACAGTCATAAATTGTGTTTTTCCAGAAGACATCATTAGTTCCTCCACTTAATTGATAACGAGGGAGATAAATAATGAAAGCTTTTTTCCTCAACATGACTCTTGCCGTAGACAGACAATGATTATAAAATAGACACAATCTGCTTTGTTAAAAGGAAACAGCTGTTTTATGCTTCCTAATATGTTTTTCTTTCATATGAACAGGCAGCCATAATTGTCTATAAATTTAACAAGTAAAACAAAGGAGAGCTAAATCTTTTCCTAATTACTGTCTGGCTTTGCTTTTATTTCCACTTCAACTACTTTTCAATTACAATTTGTAATTAAATTGTCACACATTCCTAGCACATTACTCACTTTAACGACAGCAAAGGAAATAATAGGACAGGTTCTTGCATAATGCAGTGTTTGCGGGTTAAAAGCACAATCTCTTTAGCAAAACAAGGGCAAGTTCTGCCATGGGGGGGGGGGGCGGGCTGGCAGTTAAGAGTTGCCAACTGACCAGAGCATGTTCTGCTTCTATGCTATTAGCATCAGCTCAAAATGAACCAAAGGCATGGCGATCAGCATTATTACCTGATGATAACTGCATACTGCTATTAGGCATAGGTAAAGGTAAAGGGACCCCTGACCGTTAAGTCCAGCCACAGACGACTCTGGGGTTGCGGCACTCATCTCACTTTACTGGCCAAGGAAGCCAGCGTTTGTCCGCAGACAGCTTCCCGGTCATGTGGCCAGCTTGACTAAGCTGCTTCTGGCGAACCAGAGCAGCGCACGGAAACACTGTTCACCTTCCAGCCAGAGTGGTACCTAATTATCTACTTGTAATTTGACATGCTTTCGAACTGCTAGGTTGGCAGGAGAAGGGACCAAGCAACGGGAGCTCACCCCGTCGTGGGGATTTGAACCGCTGACCTTCTGATCGGCAAGCCCAAGAGGCTCTGTGGTTTAGACCACAGCGCCACCCATGTCCCACTATTAGTCATAGGGATATGCAAAAAACAAACAAACAAACAAACCCCACAACCCTGTGTCTAGAAGGATAGCAGAGGTTACAGATATACTATGTGTCATTGTTCCAAAATCCCTTGCTAATTTCCAGTGTCATATTTGTTTCTTCATCATGGCAGCTTTATTCACAGTAAAACATCTCCACACAATGCTTCATCTTAACAACTGAAGAATACAAGTCCTACTGGAGCAAAAAAGAAAAAAGAGGTCTACTTAGACCAGCTTCCTCTTCTCCACAATGGGACAAACAAAGTTTCCACCTAGTTTGCTGTTTGGTTGCAAACTTCTTAGGGTTAGTTTGCAGAAATTAATTCCTTTTAAATGTACAGTGGTGCCCCGCAAGACGAATGCCTCGCAAGACGGAAAACTCGCTAAACGAAAGAGTTTTCCGTTTTGGAGGTGCTTCGCAAAATGAATCTCCTATGGGCTTGCTTCGCAAGACAAAAATGTCTTGCGAGTTCCTGCGGTTTTTCCCCCTCCCCCCTTTTTCTAAGCCGCTAAGCCACTTATCAGCTGATCCAATAAGCTGATAAGCCGCTAAAAGCCGCTAATAGCGCTAATCCGCTACTCCTTCAATGGGCTTGCTTCGCAAGACGAAAAAACCGCTAGATGAAGAGAATCACAGAACAGATTCTTTTCATCTTGTGAGGCACCACTGTATGTGGGTAGCCATGCCCACTTTGGGCCACACCCACCACTGGCATACACTCCTAGGCTTGCCATACGTCTGGAAAATTCTGGACATGTACTGAAATTGGATAAAAAAGTGCGCAACTGGTTGGTGCATGAGCAGTATTCATTGAAGCAAAGTGACCAGAACAATGTTGATTGATAATTGGTCACATTTTTATGGGCTGCTTACTACTTAAGAGTGAAACTTCATAATGCTGTAGCCAGAAGAATATAAAAAGAGCCCAGAGGAGTCAGAACAAAGGTCCATCTAGCTCTGGATCAGGTTCCCACAGTAGCCCCCAGGAAGCTCATGAGCAAGGCATTCAGGCAGCAGCCCCCACCTTGAACAAGGCATTCAGGCAGCAGACTCCCCCTAGCCACTGATATTCCAAAGCCAAACTAGGCATATGGGATTTGCATGACTGCATAGGTTGCATACACACCATATGTTTAAACTACATGCCTTTCCCCAAAGAATCTTGGGAACTGTAGTTTGTTGAAGGTGCTGAACCTCGGGTTTTCTTTGTGTGTGAACTACAGTTCTTAGGATTCTTGGGGGGGGGAGCTGTTTACTTTAACTGTTTGGTGTTCGCATAGTCCTCAAATTGAACATTTCCTCACCCAGCAGCAGGAGGAGCCGAGTATAATTTTGTGCACCTGACACGTTTTTGTTTCCAATACCAGGGTGGCGGAAGAAAACACACATGATCACTGCTCTCAGTGCCAGCCACACTGCTCTCAAAGCATCCCATTCTATTTTGTATTAGTAACCAGATCGAGAAAACGTTGCTTTCTCCACACAGGTTCCCATAAGTAAACCCAGATGGGACAAAAGTAGAAGAAAGGTGATATGGGAAATATGTCTGATGTGGAAAGAAGGCATAAAAAACCCCTTTGTATGTTTACCATCTGTTGATGGTAATTCTTGGGAACTGAACAAGTCCCATGGTATGCTGTGCATTCACATTTTAGTCACGCCATTACTACATGGGGAGCAATTAAAAGGAACCCTTGCTTGTGGTTAAGAGCTGTACAGCGCTGGGCTTTGCCCTGGGGGTCTTATCTAAAATGTACATGAACAGCTGACTTACCTCCTGGTGGCTTTTAATAACAGTATTTAAAAAACCAAAGTGAGCACAAATTAGAAGCGTTTGAGGGCAAAGTGCTGTTTCATTCAGCAGCAGTGGAGAAAAATTAGAGATAAGTCTGCTTTGCCCATCGATATATAGGTGGGGTTGTATGCAGTTGCTTCAGTTTGGGAAAAGATGTCTCAAAAGCTTTTAACTAACAAACAAGCTTCACTCACAATGGAAGCCAATGCTATGTATGAGAATGGCCATTCCGCCGTTCCAAAGTCCAGTTACTTCCAATAAGTCGTCCCTTTTCCTCCTCTTCCCAGCTCCCCAAATTGCCATGCCATGATATTTCACATACCTGTGGGGTTAGTTTCCCAACCCTCTGCGTCATCGGCTCGTTCATCACAACTTCCACTTTGCAAGCGTCCTTCTCTTGGGGAATGGAAAACTGCAGGTCCTCTTGCAACAGGAAGATGGACTGGCCCTTCATCACTTTCGCCCCACGGTTGACGTTGACAAAGGAGGAGTGGATGCTTCTCAGATTAAGTGCAAAGAGCAAAAGGAGCCAGCTGTTCCCCAAAGCCTTCATAGTGTAGTTAGCAAAGGAGAAAACTCTTTAGGGAAAGGGGGTTGTTTTCTTAGTCCTTCCTGGGAAGCTTCACCAGCTGATCATGGGCATCAGGCTACAGTGTCCTCCATGTGCTTTATCAAGAATATTTCCTGCATAATGGAATCTGGAACCCTTTCAAAGAATCCTCAGGTAAATAAATTCATGGATCAATCCCAACATTTAGAACAACGGACATGGTTTTTCCCCAAAATCTAGGGGATAGGGGGAAAAGAGAGAGAGACAGACAGACAGACAGACAGACAGAGAATGACAGTAATGAAAAGGAAGGTGCTATGCATTGCATCTGTTGCTACAAGTGAACATCATCCCTTGACATCCCACGTAATCATATTTCATTTCAGACAACAAATGAGCTATGTTGATGGGAGACAGGCAGCTGAAGAGCTTTATCCAGGCTGCTACAACTCCCCATCTACACCCCCATGCTCAGACCAAGGTTACCAGGCTGCAGCAATTCAGGTATCTTGTGTAAAGGGGGGGGGGGAAGGTGCCGTACTCACCTTGAAGTTGTTACACACTTTTAACATTTGAAAAAAAGGTGCTGGTACTTTAGTACCCCCAGAAAAAAAGCATTGCTCTTGTGCATGTTACACAAAGCTGGGAAGGCCTGAGATATTTTGGGCAATTTTCAACCAAAATGTCCCCAAAGTACAATGATTGCTGCTTGCAGTTTGGGACTTGAACCCTCTCCTGCCACCAAATCTGCTCCAGAGGGTTGGGGGAAACCCAAGAACAGATTGAAGGGATGGCTTTTTTGTGGTGGTGGTAATATTCTATTGCACTGATGTTGGTGCCTGAGGTAGAAAAATCCAAATCACAGGGTATAATATAATTAACAAACAAAACAAAACAAAACCAAAAAACCAGGCATTTGGGTGCCATTTAATGTTACCCTGATATTTTCTGTTTGAGGCAGAATAGAATGCCTATGAATAGAGCCAGACCTGATTATGGACCGGAGATCAATAGTCATAATCATAATCAACAACTCAGACTTCCTCATTATACAGTTCTGTCACCAGCTTCCACTGGGAGATATGGAAGCTTTTTCCAAATCTGGATCTCATGCATTTATCAGATAGTCCTGGGGAAAGCTTTCCCACCCATATCAGTGTTCACCCATGAAGTTCTACAGACCCTCCAAGTGTCCCTATTTTCCAGGGACAGCCCCTGATTTACAGAAGCCATCCCATTATCTGATTTGATCGTAGAATGTCCTGCTTTTGCTTAGGATGTCCCTATTTTCATCAGAGAAATGTTGGAGGGTAGGCAGTTAAGCAACCCCCTAACCAAGGAGATGAGTAACTATACAACCTTTAGAAGACATCTGACGGCAGTCTTGAATAGGGCAGTTTTTTTATATTTCATGTTTTATTAGGTTTTTATATACCGTATGTTGGAAGCTACCCAGAGTGGCTGGGGCAGCCCAGTCAGATGGGTGGGATGTAAACAATAATGTTGTTGATCTTGTTGTTGTTATATAGGACATCCTTATTTTCATTGGAGAAGTGCTGGAGGGTATGAGCACATAGGGAAATTCACAATGGTACACACCATAAATTAAGTTGTACGTTGGGTTGCCATATGTCCTCTTTCTCCAGGACACGCCCTCTTTTCAATGGGTAGAGTTCTCATAGCAATCAAAAGCAGCAGTCAGCAAATGTGTCCCCCTTTTTTGCTCTTCAAATTATGGCAATCCTAAGAGGGGAATGAGGAATTCAACAGGAGACTGTCATTTAACGGTTGACCCATGCTCCTCTTTATAACACACAGTTCTGTGCAGATCAGCAGAGAACCTAAGAATAGCTCTACTGAAGCTGATGGGAGCTGTAGCCACAAACAGCTAAAGGACACAAGATTGGTGAAGTCTGGTTTAGTCTATGGCAGTGCCCTGCAGACACTTTCCCATGAATTCCATCATACCACCCACTCAGCAGACAGATGAAGCAGATCCTCTTTGAAAGGCATGGCGTGTCTTTAATTATACAATAATAGTAATCAAGCAAATGTGCTTTGATCCCACACTCTAAGTTTTATATGCAGTTAAAACAAATACCACCCCCCCATCAAGACTATAGTCCGCAGAGCATCTTATTTAATCATAGGCTGGCAGCTGAGCCCTGCATAAGTTTTGTTTCATTTCTTAAGTGAGGTAAAGGTAAAGGATCCCTGAACGGTTAAGTCCAGTCAAAGGCAACTATGGGGTTGCAGTGCTCATCTTGCTTTCAGGGTGAGGGAGTCAGCGTTTGTCCACAGACAGCCTTCCGGGTCATGTGGCCAGCAGGACTAAACCGCTTTTGGTGCAACAGGACACTATGACGGAAGCCAGAGCGTGCAGAAATGCCGTTTACCTTTCTGCCACAGTGGTACCTATTTATCTACTTGCACTGGTGTGCTTTCAAACTGCTAGGTAGGCAGGAGCTGGGACAGAGCAACAGGAGCTCATCTTGTTGTGTGGATTCGAACCACCAATCTTCTGATCGGCCAGCCTAAGAGGCTCAGTGGTTTCGACCACAGCGCTACCTGCATCCCGACTTAAGTTGTCATATACAAATCCTGCCTGTAGTAATTAAAAGTGAGCAGTTTTACTTATTAATTAAGGGGGAGATTGTGTTTTCTTATTCCCTCAATAAAAAGAAACCAAGAACCTGCATGCTCTGCTTCTTTCAATAAGTTCACAGTCGGGTTGCGTGGCTTAGAGGAAATGCATGCTGTGCCCATAACTGGTCTTCACAATTCTGGAGGACTGTGAGCAAGGCAGAAGGATGCACCCAAAGCCACGCCACAGGTGTTCCACTCATGCAATTGATTTCCCCCTCCTCTCCTCTCACCGTGCCCTCTCCAAATCTGCTCCAGAATGTCCCTCAACCCTTTAGGGCAGGTTTTGCAGATAGGGGGCTGCAGGGGAGAGGAGATGAGCAGGGAAGTTGTGCAAGCGCAAGTGGGACATTTGATACAATCAAGAGTTTCAGTATTCTGGCCAGAGCCATCCTAAACTGGCGAGGAATGGCGATTCCCACCCCCAGTTCAATCTTTAAGAAAAAACCCTTCCATTTCCCCTTCTGTTGACACCAACATGACCTACATACTTTTTCATTCTTTGGGGCTGTGTTTGTGTGTGTGCCAGGGAAATAAAGGAGATCCAAGACTTCCCCATCACCCCCTGAGACACACATACCTGACCCACCCTGTTTCTGGGTCCACAACCCTTAGAGCATAACCATTCATAAAGCAGTAGAATTTTCCACAGCCATAGCCTCTGCCTATGGCTCTCTGTCTCTGCCAACAAAGAAAGTGATCTATCATATCCTCTATGCCCTCAGCCACAGTCCCAGGAAGTCTCTTTACTCTATTGTCTTCCCTGTGTCTCATTGTATATTGCAATATCTGTGGGGCAGGAACCTATCCCCTTTCCTCTGTAAAAGACCATGTGCATTGATGGCGCTATATAAAATATCAATACTGGTAGTATAATGAAATAGGAGATTAGATGGCATGTGAATGATGCTGACCTGCTGCTAAAAAACTTTCCTCTATTTATTTATTTTTTACCATGTCCCCAACTATAGGACTCTCTCTCTCTGAAGATTATTCGTAAACTCTTTAGCAGGCCATGTTGTGCCTGCTTTCTATACACTCAACTATTCTGAAAGAGCACTGATAGCCTTAACTTGCCTGCGGTGACTTCATGTACTCAGGCAGTTAAAGTTTATCTGAAAATCAAAGGAAACACAGCATCCGTTTACCTTCACAGCCAGCTTTTATGGAACACTTTGAAAGGCGGCCACAGGCATTACAACAAGAGCAGGCTAACTAAGATTCTTTGTTAGGAAGTGTTTTTTTAAAGCCTCTTAAATGTTGCCTATTCAGGCTTTTTACTTAGCTGAACAATGGGCTGCTAGATCCTTTGCAAAGGCTTATGTTGCCATTTGTGAACAAGGTACTGTACTTCTACCATCAGGTTGGGCTTAGAAGAGTTAACTACAGTAAGCACTAGAGACAGTGGCATAGCATGGTTTGCTGGCACTGGGGAGGCCGGGCACAGAGGGTGAACAGAGCCCGCACTGCCAGCTCAGCCCTCACTGCTGATGCTGTTGGAGCGACCCCAGCCCCAAGTCACTTTGAGATGCCAGCGTCACAAAGCGACTCAGGTCTGGCAAGGAGGCATGAGAAGGACACAGCAGTCATGCACCCTTCAGAGGGCAAGCCTGGGATTGAAGGGCACATGGCTGTTCCATCATTCTCATGCTGCCAGGCGATCATTCAGAGCAGTTCCCAGACTTGCAAAGTGGTGTGGGGCTGGCAGGGTGACGTGAGCAGCCCCCCCCCCGAAAAATGTGCCCAGGACCATTGCCCCAACAGCACCCCCCCCCCCGCACACACTATGCCCCTGACTGGCAGCAGGCAGCTAGATGGGGAGGGGAGGAGGACACAGAATTGTCATTGTGAAGGTTGCACTAAAAATCAAGGAAGGTAGTGGTAAAGAATGCCCAAGAATGGTTTGTTCATTTATTCATTAATGCAGGGCATTCATAATTTCCAACCCCGCCCCCCATCTAAAATAAAGGCACATGATGAGCACATTTTGCTGAAGCTAAGCAGATCAACAGTGCCTGGATGGATCACTATACAGAGCTACCTTCAGATGTCTTCTAAAGGTTGTATAGTTACTTATCTCCTTCGCTCAGGGGTCAGATAACTCCATACCCTCCAACATTTCTCTGATGAAAACAGGGATGTCCTAAGGAAAAGTGGGACATTCCAGGATCAAATCAGAAACCGGGATGGCTTTTGTAAATCTGGAACAGTCCCTGGAAAGTAGAGACAATTGGAGGGTCTGCTGTCCTAAGTGGGTTTACTCAACAGTTAATCAACAGAGCTTACTCCTTAATTATTGAGTTTAGGATTGTAGTCTAAATCCTGTTTAAAACTCTATGAGACATTAAGCAGCCTGTTATGCTGGACTGTAGCTCATACTTTGCTTTAATAATGAAGGACAAGCTCCTTCATTAGATATTTCATAGAATTATAGATTTGCAGAGTTGGAAGGGACCCCATGCATCATCTAGCTCAGCCCCTGAAATGCTAAGGCAATTTGGCAGCTTAGAATACAATTCATGTCATCTTATGTAAATTTAACACAGCCCCTTTGAAAAGTCCTTTTGCAGCGCAAAAATCTTCTGACGCTGAGGAGGGAGGAAAGGGAGTGTTTTTCACTAGGTTTTATCATTAGGTACACATAACCCCGTCCCCTTGGGGCATGCTAAACTGTTCAGGAAGTTAAACTGTTGCCAGTAAATATGTTGTGGTACCCATATATATATATAGACCTCGTCGAAACGTCGCCTAGACACCCCAACTCTTACACGGGAAGACACCCGAAGACACCAAAACCTGCATATATATATATATATATATATATATATATATATATATATATATGAAATTCTGCTAAAGGGAAACACAGTGCTGTCTGATACAGTGCTGCTTTAGAGTGTTGGATATGGGTTCCACTGCATTTCTCAGTCTCACCCACCCGTTTATGGAATGCCTGGGAGAAAGAAGCAAGAGTATTTCTTCTTCCAGGTTTCTGGGGATTCTATATAGAAACCATTTGGAACGTAGGCAGCAGAAGATCTGACTACGTGCCTCGTTGTGAAGAGAGAGTGGGTGCAAGTCATGAACTTGATTTCTCAGTGATCTTGTTAGAACTTAAAATGCTCACCCGTGAGAATGGTACCTCATCCTAAACAAGTATTATATTCTTCAACTATTTCACTTAGGAAAGCCTCTTTGGCAAACACAGCACTGCGAGCCTCGCAATATTCACAAGCACACACCATGCATTATCTTGCAAACATGAAATCCGTACCGATTCATTTATATGTGCAGCTATCAGATAGGAAAGAGGGAGGAAGAGGCAATAGTACTTACAGGTAGCAGTAGTCCTTGAAGAACTCCAGCTCAAGAAGACAGCACAGCCTGGGAAGGATAAGGAGTCACTGACCCAATAATCTCTGGTTTAAAGGACTTGCAGAATGAGAGAGAGGGAAAGGAAGAGGGAGAGGGAGAAATCCAAGGAGGTGGGGTGGAGGAGCTGAAATTCCAGTCTTTCTGGTCAGCTTGCTTGTATCCTCCCCCCCCCCCCCGCCCTGTACTAAACATCCACATTAAAAAGGACTTTCAGCGATAGCTGGCTGCAAGACAGCTGCTGGCTTGAAACCTTCCAGAATACAAAAGCTGCAGTGCTCTCTACGATAAGGACATTCTAAAGATGCCTTCAAGTGTTTACACTGAGCTATTATTTTTTTGGCAGAGAGCCCTAGAACTTCCCATTTTCTTCCTTGCTAGTTGACTGCACTGAAGCTGCCTCTCTCCACACAAAACACACGCTAAAGACACACACACACACACACACACACACACACACACGACAGCCAAAGAGGCTACGCTGTTCACTCGCAACCACCACCTCCCTGCTACTTTTGTACCCCTTGCATCAGTCTGTCACCCATCTTTCTGTGGCCATCTTGAGATTCGCCAGCAAATTTCAAAGTACTGAGGAGAATGTCCTGGTTGCCACTTGGCAACTCAGCCATGTTGAGTGATCCCTGAAAGGCTGGCCGCAAAGTACCCACAACGTTTCTTATCAAAACCTTGTGATTAATATCATGGTTGCAGATGGCTTGAACTTTCAGATGTGAATCCGAAAGGACATCAGGCCAAGATACTTTTTTTTACAGGAAAGGCCTCAGAATCAAACTCTAAATGGAATAGCAGCGTGAAAAAGTTGAGAGGACAGTCTCTTATAATCCCACTGCAAGTGTAAACAGAGAATATATCTCATTCTGAAGACAGACATCTTACCTCTGGGCTTTGTTAAGGAGGCACTGACTGGACTTGAGATGCCTGGCTTTCCATATTGCCTCACACACAAAACCAAAAGGAAACTCTTTAAAGAAAACGGCTCATTAGAGCAAAGCAGATGTTCTTATTTTTCATTAGGAAAGGTATAGGAATACAGGAGGTTGCCTTCTATGGAGGTCAGTCCATTGGTTCATTTAGCTCAGTATTGCACATGGGCAACAAGGATTCAGCTACAGTCATACCTCGGGTTACAGACGCTTCAGGCTGTGTGCTTTCGGGTTGCGCACCGTGCCGAACCCAGAAGTACCGGAATGGGTTACTTCTAGGTTTCGGTGTTCACGCATGCGCAGAAGTGTTAAATCACGCTTTGCACATGCTCAGAAGCGCCGAATCGCAACCCACACGTGCACAGACACAGCGCTGCGGGTTGCGAATACTGCGGGTTGCGAACGTGCCTCCCGCATGGATCACGTTCGCAACCCAAGCGTCCACTGTACAGCTGCAAATATAACGTTTTAATCACATTATACAAATGTGACACTAGATGGTAATGGTGAGCTAATGGCAAATTCAATGTTATTTTTAAAACTTTTTTAAAAGTGTTTTCACAGCGTTTTTTAAAATATTTGTAGATACATGCCTTCCTCATAACTATGTAATGCACGCCCTGCAGCATTCCTCATAGGGACATTTCTCACAGCCTAAAACTGGCCCTTCTTGACCCATCATTTTTTGTCCCCCATCCTCTATCACCCTGAGAAAACTCCTTAATCCCTATTGTACAGTGGAAAAACGGATGTCAGACGCCTCTGCTGTCATACGTTTTGGTTCCTGGATGCCGAAAACCCGGAAAATAATAATAATAATAATAATAATAATAATAATAATAATAATAATAATAATAATTTATTATTTATACCCCGCCCATCTGGCTGGGTTTCCCCAGCCACTCTGGGCGGCTTCCAAAAGAATATTAAGATACTATGATACATCAAACATTAAAAGCTTCCCTAAACAGGGCTGCCTTCAGATGTCTTCTAAAAGTCTGGTAGTTGTTGTTCTCTTTGACATCTGGTGGGAGGGCGTTCCACAGGGAGGGCGCCACTACCGAGAAGGCCCTCTGCCTGGTTCCCTGTAACTTGGCTTCTCGCAGTGAGGGAACCGCCAGAAGGCCCTCGGTGCTGGACCTCAGTGTCCGGGTAGAACGATGGAGGTGGAGACGCTCCTTCAGGTATACTGGACCGAGGCCGTTTAGGGCTTTAAAGGTCAGCACCAACACTTTGAATTTTGCTCGGAAACATACTGCTTCGGTTTTCGAACGATTTTTGGAAGCCGAACGTGCTACGTTGCTTCTGTTTTGAGTTTCCCCATTGCATTGAGGCTTCCACTTTCAGTTTTCGAACATTTTGGAAGTCGAACGGTCTTGCAGAACAGATTACGTTTGGAAACCAAGGTTCCGCTGTATTTTATTTGTTTTCTTTAGCAGATTTACAAAAAGAAAAACACACACCAACAAATAAATTTTAGAGAGGGGCAAGATTAGACGTGGACTCACGAAACATTTAATTCCTTAAAAGCACCAAGACTCATTGAGCTCCATTGAGCTCCCCATTTCTTCATGCCCAGGGAGGTCCTGCCCTCTGCCAGCCCCTCACAGCTGGCACATCACACTGGGCTGGGCCCTCAGGGCTGCAGCCTCTCTTCCTCCTGGCCTGCTCTCCAGCAGCTGCTACAAGCTGCCCAAGGCAGGAGGCTGGCAGCAACGGCCATGGAGAGGCAACGGGATGCTCCCTCAGTCCTGCAGCTACCACCATTGCTTGGGACAAGTGCTGGCTCCTCCTCCTTGCCGATTTCAGTGGCGGCAAACTGGCAGGGAAAATTGGGACATTCTGGATCAAATCAGGAGCCAGGACAGCATTTGTAGTTCTGAGACTGTCCCTGGAAAATTGGGGTGCTCGGAAGGCTTGTGTATACAACCTGAAGCTTGCCCCCACAACCAAATATCATTCATGTGAGAGGTATGGAAGCTGATACCAAATGGACTGTAAAAGTGGCAGAACTGGAAACAAAAGGAAACAAATTTCTGGTGGAAATATTGTACTAAAATTCATTTGTAGATGCAATGCACTTGGTTCCTGAGTTGCCTTTATGGACACTGGCTGTTGTTAGAGCAGTGTTCTGAGTGCAGGCATATAACTTATCCTAAGCAAGCTGAAAGAAAAGAAGCAACTGACAGCACAATCCTACCTGCGTTTACTCAGAGGTAAGTCCCTCTGTATACAAGACCTACTCCCTAGTAAACATGTTTAGATGGTATCCTGAAGAAGGGACCATGTAAATGAGACTTTCAGCAAATGTACAAGTTCAGCCAAATCACATGGCAGAATTCTTCTTGGATCATATACCTCTTCAGATTACATATTTTGAATGCTCCTACATGGGGGATGGAAACCTTACATGTAGAAAAAAAGCTCTTTAAATGTACCAGAGTACTGCTAATAAATCTCCAAAGTTTAAGTCTGTGTTAATGTGTACATACCTGCTTGTCAAGGCAGGGATAACATCTCAGATTTTAGAAATAGACCTGATATTTATGAAAATCAATACATTATTTCTGCATGCTACATGCTCTCTTCCTGTTTTACTGCTGCATTTTGTGGACTAGCTTTCTCATCAGAGCTGCAAAAACGTTTTAACGTGTTAAATCTGCCGGACATAATCAACATTCACATATATCCTGTAACTAAATCCTTTTGATGGGTGGTCTCCCTCTCTATTATTCATCCCCATGCTTGGGATCTGGGTTATGTCTGTTTAACAATAAGCATGTGTGCTGTCAAAAAGCCCCACGTATTGTATTTTCTAGTTAGAAGATCACTTTTAGGCAGTAGCAACAGTGACACATCTTGCCAGGTTCAATATTCATAAGTGCAGGAAGTTTACTTATTGCTCCCAGTCGTACTGAAGTTAGTTGTGATCATGTCCCACTGCAAGCTATGAAACTTGAAGTTGTGATTAACTAATGGCTTAAATGGAACTTAAATATACTGTATACATACATATATGCAGTCTTGAAAATTGCTATTCAGAATAACTGACATCAAGAGTTCAAGAGTTCAACTATGGAGTAAATCTTGTAGATAAGACTGTGTACATAAAGGACTCAGATTGATGAGACACCCGGGTATGGTCCTAATTGCATTGGGACATTCAGTGCACCTTATAGTTCCTTTGTATATGGAGTTCTGTTTGTTTTGATTAGAGTTTACTCTATATTCCTTCATTGTTGGATACTTAAATGGAACTTAGACATGGGTGTTCATGTCCTCAATATCCTACAAATCATATGCCAACTTATTAATTCATCAGGTAAAAAGGTAAAGGTAAAGGACCCCTGTATGGCTAAGCCCAGTCAAAGGTGACTATGGGGTTGCAGCCCTCATCTTGTTTTCAGGCCAAGGGAGACAGTGTTTGTCCACAGACAGTTGTCCGGGTCATGTGGCCAGCATGACTAAAGCGCTTCTGGAGCAACGGGACACCATGACGGAAACCAGAGCGCACAGAAATGCCGTTTACCTTCCTGCAGTAGCGGTACCTATTTATCTACTTGCACTGGTGTGCTTTCGAACTGCTAGGTTGGCAGGAGCTGGGACAGAGCAAGGGGAGCTCACCCCATCACAGAGATTCCAACTGCCGACCTTCCGATCAACAAGCCCAAGAGGCTACAACTCCCATCATCCCTAGCTAGCAGGAGCAGCAGTCAGAGATTATGGAGATTGTAGTCCAAAAACAGCTGGAGACCTAAGTTTGGGAAATATTGATTTGGAGTGATTTCTATTGAGTCCATAGAATGCATAAGAAGCACCCCTACTGTTGTTCTAGGAGTCAAAAAGAAGTAACCCCGCTTCTGTTTAATGAAGACCCCCTAGAAGGGGAAACACATCCTCTCTTTTTGCTTTTGAATGAATGAAATCTTTATTTGCATCAGCCACCAGCCATATCAATAAAACAAGCAAAATGCAGTATACAGAGGATAAAGGTAAAAAGTCAATTATGTAAAATACAGTGGTGCTCCACAAGACGAATGCCTCGCAAGACGGAAAACTCGCTAGACGAAAGGGTTTTCTGTTTTTTGAGCTGCTTCGCAAGACGAATTTCCCTGTGGGCTTGCTTCGCAAGACGAAAAACGAAAGCGTCTTGCAAGTTTGTTTCCTTTTTCTTAACACCGTTAATACAGTTGCGACTTGACTTCGAGGAGCAACTCATAGAACGCGGTGTGGTAGCCTTTTTTGAGGTTTTTGAAGACTGGTGATTTTTGAAGCTTTCCCAAAACTTCTTTTAAACTTTTAAAACTTTTTTTTAGGGGGTTGGATTTTGGGTTGGGGTGTTTGGAATTCAAGGACTTGGTGTTGGGGAGGGGTTTGCAAGAATCTGGAAGCTTGTGTGTTTTTTTCCTGCATTTTTAAGATTTTCTGTGACCATTGGGCCACTCTGCTGTTTTTTTTTAAAAAATTATGGATTTGAATTTCTGTGTGGTGGGTGGCTGGGGGAACAGTTGAGGAGGGGTTTGCAAGAATCTGGAAGCTTGTGTGGTTTTTTTCTGCATTTTTATGATTTTCTGTGACCATTGGGCCACTCTGCTGTTTTTTAAAAAAAAATCTGGATTTGAATTTCTGTGTGGTGGGTGGCTGGGGGAACAGTTGAGGAGGGGGTTCTTCAGCAAGAAGCAAAGAGTGGAAGAGGAACCTTCTTCGAGTTGTCCCCCAGAGTCTTAGAAAATGTACTGTACACTTTGTTGATTTTTAAATGTTTTTCTGTCATGTTTAGAAACTTAATTTATTGTTCCTTCAATTTTTGAAATGCTCTTTACAGTATGTGTGACTTTAAAGAGCACTTAATAAACTCTTGCTGTACCAAATTTGGCTTTGTTTGGACTTTTTTTGACCATAGGAACACATTAATTGAATTTCAACGCATTCCTATGGGATTTTGTGCTTCGCAAGACGAAAAATTCGCTAGATGAAAAAACTCACGGAACGAATTAATTTCGTCTTGCGGGGCACCACTGTACATTTTGGGGGTTTGGCTCAATAGTCAAATAATGGATCTTATTCTAATTGCCCTGGCTAAAAACCTTGGACCTTTACTGTCACCTGCTCATCTTGATCTGCCCAGAGAAAGGCCAGTGTAACAGTGGCTGGGCGACCCGGAATGGACAATGATAGAGGGGTGATAACCTCACTCCTCAAATCTTTATATAGAGTGCAAGCCAGGAGAACATGAGCCACCAATTCTCTTTTTGCTGTTTGGTTGCAAACACCTGTGAAACTTCCATTTGGGTATGATTTCAATCCTAATTTTAAATTTCTGTGTGGAAAAAAGAGAGAGTTTGGTGTTTTAAATAATTTTAATTTTGCATCTATTTCAGATCATAGTCAAGTAAATCTGAATCCCTGCAGCTGGTGGTGGGACTGGGGGAGGGCGCTAAAGGATTCCTGGAAACTTTTATCTTAATGTGGCCTGGTTGAAAGGTTTTCATCTTTCTTTGGTTAGCAGATAAGGATCCTGGGAAGACCTATTCTTGCTACTCACAAATAACAGTGAAGCTTTGGTAAGAAGGAACACCAAATGATAGCAGTACGTCAACGCACCACTGATGATTCTTCCTCGATAAGAATCGAAAACATTCCTTTCAAAGGCTTAATGTTACGGAGACCCAAAAACATTTTAAAGGCTCTGTTTCAAATACCTAGCCTTGGGGGAGTTATTTTCAGCTTCAGTGACAAAACAATTGACCTCTTAATTCATGGTCCGTGACTGCCCTGTTTTCTGAGAAAAGAAAAAGCATGTAGCTGTGACCTAAAGTGAAGTTTTAACAAGCGTGTACTTCCATTAGGAAGACAGAAAGGCATGCTTTTCTTCTCTGGGGAAGAAAGGAAGGAGGTTTTTGCTAGGAAAGGCTGCTAATAGCTTATTATCTGATGCCAGCCAACTCCCAAGCACAAAATTCAAAGTAGCTTCATTTTAGAACAATAGATTTCAAGATTCAGTATATCTATTCATGTGTCCCCCACCCCTATGCCATTGCTGTTAAATAACAGTACGTTTTTCCTGCTTAATTTTGGTAATTTTCCATATATGCTATTTGTTTTTTCTTGTGTTTCATGTATTTGTGATTTACTGTTATTTTATGTGATGCTGCGTGTTAGTGATTTTTGTGATTTTTGAAATTCAAAATACCGTATTTTTCGCTCTATAAGACGCACCAGACCACAAGACGCACCTAGTTTTTGGAGGAGGAAAACAAGAAAAATAATATTCTGAATCTCAGAAGCCAGAACAGCAAGAGGGATTGCTGCGCAGTGAAAGCAGCAATCCCACTTGCTGTTCTGGCTTCTGGGATAGCTGTGCAGCCCGCATTCACACCATAAGGCGCACACAGATTTCCCCTTACTTTTTAGGAGGGAAAAAGTGAGCCTTATAGAGCAAAAAATACGGTAGGCAAAAAGCAAAATGGAGTAAAAGAGAAAGAAAGAGATCACCTTGAATGTAGCCAAACCTGTTGATCACTGGGACCTAGAAAAGACCCTAACTCTTGTGACAGTTTCAACAATTTATGCATCAGGGCAGGGTTTGTTTTTTCAGCCTCAAAAAATATTAATGCCATTTTCAAACCAAAATGTACTTTTGCATACTCTTCAACATTTCCCCAATGAAAATAGGGATGTCGCATTCCATAATGATAATTTTTCTATTTATACCCCACACAACTTATTAGTTTGCCCCAACCACTCTGGGCAATGTCCAGTATATATAAAAACATAATAAAGCATTAAACAACATTTCTCCAATGTAAACAAGGGCATCCTAAGGAAAAGTGGGACATTCCAGGATCAAATCAGAAACTGGGCCAACTTCTCTAAATCAGGGATATCCCTGGAAAATAGGGACATTTGGAGGGTCTGCTTTTGGGAAAAATGGAGAGTTCCATATTTTGAGTTGATCAGCCTAGCTTGCAAAATATAGTACCACATGATTTCCTTGTTAAAGGAATCTCCTTTTGGTCTCTCAGTGAGTGGGGAGCTAGGACAAAAGGCAAACATGGGCAAAGCATGCATACTCCATTTTTCTCTCTGTCACCCCTTTCCCCTATTTGCATGCCACCCACATGAAAATAGGCTCAATGACGGCTGCAGATACTCATTGGCGCCCCCTGTCTTAAAAGGAAGCCCACCAGTGAACAGAAAGAAGCTAGTACAGTGGTGCCCCGCAAGATGAATGCCTCACAAGACGAAAAACTCGCTAGACGAAAGGGTTTTTTGGTTTTGCGTTGCTTCGCTAGACGAATTTCCCTATGGGCTTGCTTCGCAAGACGAAAATGTCTTGCGATTTTTTTTAAAAGCCGCTTGAAGAGGCGCAGTTGCGACGGACCGTGCTTCGCAAGACGAAAAACATCGCAAGACGAAAAGACTCGCGGAACGAATTCTTTTCGTCTTGCGAGGCACCACTGTAACAGGGGAAGAAACTGTTTTAGAGGAAAGGGGCAAGGAGAAAACTACTAACCAAAAAGCCAGTGGCACAGAGAATTTGAACCTTTTTCATGATAGAACTTACTTCTGATTTTTAGTAAATAGGTAGTAGTAAATATGGCGAATGACATTGTTGGATTTTTAAAGAGGAAATACAGTACTCCATTAGCTGTGTGACCTGATGCATGGCTACTTAGAGGTAAACTGAACTGAGTTTAATGAGACCTTCTCCTGAATAAGGTTATATAGGATTCCAATCCAAGTGCCAAATGGAGCCACCATTTTAATTCTGCTTGCAGCTGATCGAGGAAAAGCAATGGCCCAGCACTGTTAAAGAAGCACATTGTCAAAGCAACAAAAAACTCACCACACTATAAGCAGGAGCCTTTATATTTCAGTTCCTCTGCCTGCCCTTTTGGCATATACATGTGATAATATTTATTACGTGACAGATGCAGAGAACGATCCCCACATCCGAAGTGTGTGCAGAAAACACAGTTTCATTTAATTCAAGTCAGGGAGGTTAAGCCACATGGCAAAGCAGCGTAAAGGAATTTCGTATATACATTTTGTTAAATAAATTTAATAAAATGCACAGCGAAGAGGCATAATTTTCCAAGAGAATCCAGGGAATAGGTAATGAAAATGTTTCTTGGCACTTTTTCAGCCATTAAGGAAATAGCATCACGGCCCTAAAGGAATCACACAACTATTTGCATGATTTGCAAGCAATGAGATTTTGCTGATTAATTGCTCCTGATTTTATTCCTGCTGTATTTTATATAGGGAGAGTGGCCAAAACAAGCACACAAACCAAATGAAAGGAAGATTGATGAGAAATAGTGAAGCTGATTATTAAAATATTTACAACTTGGCTGAAGCCAGCTGTTCTCTTATGGTTGATTCTTCAGCAAAGACCAGCTGAGTAAAATATTGTGTGTCTTTGAGTGTGTGTGTGTGTGAGAGAGAGAGTGAGTGAGTGTGTGTGTGTACTATTAGCCTGCAGAATCTACTTCTACACACTGAAACTGCCACATTTCTTTTGCTGAACAGCTAATCACAATGGGCAACACCCAGTGATGTTCTCTCACTTGCACAACAACCCACTTGCACAGCAAGACTTCTGATTTTATTTCTTCCTCCCTCCAGCACCCCCCTCAAAAATCGGATGTTGGTCCCAGCAGACACCTGCTCATGCTGTGTTGGATCTCAACCAATGTACCTGGATGACATATTCTCCAACATTTCTCTGATGAAAATAGGGTCGTCCTGTTCCATAATAATTCCATTCTGCGTGGCTTCCAACATATATACAGTGGTGCCTCGCAAGACGAAAAGAATCCATTCTGTGGTTCTCTTCGTCTAGCGGTTTTTTCGTCTTGCGAAGCAAGCCCATTGACGGATTAGCGGATTAGCGCTATTAGCTCTATTAGCGGCTTTTAGCGGCTTATCAGCTTATGGGATCAGCTGATAAGTGGCTTAGCGGCTTAGAAAAAGGGGGGGAGGGAAAAAACCCGCAGGAATTCGCAAGACATTGTTGTCTTGCGAAGCAAGCCCATAGGAGATTCGTTTTGCGAAGCACCTCCAAAACGGAAAACTCTTTCGTCTAGCGAGTTTTCCGTCTTGCGAGGCATTCGTCTTGCGGGGCACCACTGTAAAACATAATAAAACATTAAGCATTTAAAAGCTTCCCCATACAGGACTGTCTTCAGATGTCTTCTAAAGGTTGTATTGTTACTTATCTCCTTCGCTCAGGGGTCAGATAACTCCATACCCTCCAACATTTCTCCAATGAACATAGGAATGTCCTAAGGAAAAGCGGGACATTCTGGGATCAAATCAGAAACTGGGACGGCTTCTGTAAATCTGGGACTGTTCCTGAAAAATTGGGGGGGGGGGACACTTGGAGGGTCTGGGATGACATGTTTTAAAAAGATGGCGGTTATGAATGCACCACTAATAATTGAATGGCTGATAATATTTGTGTGATTAAAAAACAAAAAAGCAATGCATTTACTACTTTACTATGGCCCATGATAAACTTGGATGGGACCATTTAAATATACACATTTAAGCTCTAAATCCCTCACTGCTCCTGTTATTTATTTATGTATGTATTTATTTTCCTATTTGCATCCTAGAAGGCCCTGAAGGTAGTTGGTAAGCTGCAACAATAATACGGTAACTAAAACCAAATATTAACCATTTGTTAAAAACAAAACAAACAATCTAATGCAATTCACGTTGACAGAGGCCATGCCAGAGACCAGTGAAGTTTTCAACACTGAAACACACTGCCAGGATATGTATGTGATTCCTCCCCCCCCCCCGCCCCTGTTGGTTTTCAAGGAAAGAGGGAAGAAAAAACAGACATTAGGTTTAATATATCCATCTTTTAAAAATTACTTTGAGCCTGATTCAGCCATAATTAAGCAGATTGACCTTGCAATTCTAGACACATTACTCAAAAGTAATCCCTACTGTTTCCAGTGGGCTTGTTTTCAGGCTGTGTACACGTTATTGACTTAAAATGCAACTAGGTGGTTCTTTTGTCTCAGTTCAGGCGCAACCTGGGACCTGTGCAAACCCCTATCGTTCACTGCCTTGATGCAGCCCTACATTATGTGGTATATAGGGTTGTACGCAGGCTTCAAACAGGGCCCAAACCAAATCAAGCTAATTTGGGGAATGGGTTGAGGCAGCCCTGGATCACTGTGAGTCAGGCATCCCAGGGCTGTCAGGGTATGTCATCAGGGAGGAAAAAGGAGAAACTGTGAGAATTATAGAGTTGGAAGGGGCAATGAGAGTCATCTAGTCCAACCCCTTGAAATGCTGGAATCTTTCACCCAATGTGAGGCTCAAACCTGTAGCTTGGCACTATAGCTTGGCATTATTTGACACAGAACATAAAAGTCATTGTGAAAGTGGCACTGGATTGTGTAAGTCTGTAGTGTTCTATGTATAGTCTGTCTTGCTTGGAACACTATAGAATATACATGACCGTAGGTGGCATTCATCTGCTACATAATTGTTTTTCCATATGTGCTCTTCCTGACCATTTTGTGCCTGGATGATGTGTATTGTGTTCCCTTTTTGTAAAATTCGAAACATGCAAACACTTAGCAGTGGAAGCACTGCCCAGCCTGTGCTGACCCCAGTCAAAGAGATGATGGACAATACATTGACACTCAGCATAGGCAAACCCCTATAGGCCCCTGTTCCCTAAATCCCATGGAAGATGAGAGCAAAAAGCTGCAAAAAGCCCCTACCAGCCTTTTGTTTTGAAGAGTTGCAAAGACAGAAATGTAGTTTGCTTAGAAGTTCCTTTTGGGGATGGAAGGAGATTCCCCAGGCAATTGGCTGCCAGCTTTGTGTTCTAAAGGGCTGAGCCTTTTAACAGCTCGTGGATAATTAACAGGACTTCGTAATAACATATATTTAACAAAAACAATGTGGCTATAAAGTTCCATTGCCCGAAGGCCTTGCCAACTGGGAGAGAACTAGTGTTATTGCTTTATAGGACTAAAAGAAAGAAAATGTAATAGCAGGCCTGTTTTGGGGAACAAGGAAATTGTATTCTCCAGCACAGAAGAAAGACTAAGGATCTATATAATATTGTAGAATCTAGTGCCAATGTTAAATGTTCAATTTTAACACCTTGGTCCAACATGAAGATGTTGAGCGTGTATTTCTTTGAGCTGAACAGTCAGGGAGATTCAGAGTTTTTGCAATAACGCAAGGCCAACTAAAAGGGGAACAAAGAGGGGGAGATTGGGGTGGCCGAATCGAGACCTCCTCCCCTGCCCCCCCTCCAGCATTCAATAGATGTTAGGCAGCTTTGTAGAGCGACAGTAACTGAAACTTATTCTTGAATCAAGGCACTTGGTCTGGAGAGATGTACACAGAAAACATCTTCAGATATGTGGCTGTGTACATGCCATACTTTTAAAGCACACACCCCATCCCAAGAATCCTGGGAGCTGTAATCTGTGAAGTGTGCTGGGATATGTAGCTCTGCGAGGGGTAAACTACAGCTCCCAGAATTCTTTTGGGTCATGTGCTTTAGATCAGTGTTTCCCAACCTTTTTTGGGCAAAGGCACACTTGTTTCATGAAAAAAATCTCGAGGCACACCACCATGCCAGATGGGGAAAGGTCACTTTTTACCTATGTAAAAAAAAATAAAAAAATAGTAACAGCATAGAAGGTAATGGTAAGCTATAGCTTGTTTAGCTTATACCTAAATCCGACACTGATTGGTCTCCCTTCCAAGGCACTCGAGGTCCCACATGAAAGCAAGCCCCCAGCAAGGCCTCGACGGCCTGCAAGGCGCTTCCCCTTGCGAGTGGGAAACGGACGGGCGGCGGCCCGAGCACGACCTGGCGCCCTCTCAGCTCAGCGAGCACGACCTGAAAGCTCTGGCCGCCTCCCTGCACGCCCTTCCGGACCTGGAGTACGGCGGCAGCAGCGCGCCTCCTTCGACGGGCCCCGACGGCAACCGCGAGCGGCCCCGTCGGCGGGCCTCGGCGGCAGACCTCCTGCAGGACAGCTCCGGCTTCGCGCCGGACTACGAGGGCTTCGAGTACCGGGGCGACCCTTACGAGGAGGTGGAGCCGCTGCGGAACCTGCCCGCCTTCGAAGCGTGCTCGCCGGCCTCGTCCGAGTCCAGCATCGACATCTGCTTCCTGAGGCCCGTCCACTTCACCAACGAGCCCGGCAGGACGGAGCGCACGCTGCAGCCGCTGCCCAAGAGCGCGGCGCCGACGCCGCAAGCCAGCGGCACCTACAAGCGCGAGGTTTTCCGCAGCAAAGGCAAGCAGCTGAGCCGCTCGCTCAAGGAGTTCCCGCGCAGCAGCGGAGGCGGCTCCGAAGGCATCGCCAGCACCAGGCTGTACAGCACCCGCAGCAGCAGCAGCAGCCGCCTGCCGGCCCCGACGGAGAGGGGCTTCCCAGCCCATGGCGCCCCCTCCGCCGCCTCCCGGAGCTCCCAGCGGCACCACTTCCCGCCGCCGAGAGGAGCGGGCGACCAGCCCAGCTTTCTGGAAGTAAGGAGAGCAAAAGGCAAGGGCAAAGGCGCTTCCTAGCCAGGGTCTAAGCGTGCCTATGTGGGGCACGTTACAGCCCCGTGACGTCAGCGCCACGCAGGCAGCCAGGCAGGCAGACGGCGAGAGCCCCGCGCTGGGCAGCCTCTCCTCGCCGCCGCCACCCCGCCTCTCGCCGCCCGACTCGCCCGCCTCCCTCCCACGGCACACCAGGCAACGTCTCGCGGCACACTAGTGTGCCACGGAACACCGGTTGGGAAACACTGCTTTAGATGTATGGTGTGTCTACAGCCTAAGTTTCCTCCCATTGAATCAAGGCTTTATTGTGTTCTTCCGTGCACATTGGAGGTGTCTCTGTGTGTGATGTTTGTGTATGTTATATGCAGGAGTGTTGCAAAGTCACACCCAATCTTTGGCCACATTGGCACGCAGGGTTGGACAATGCTTGCGTGACCAGGCGGCGACAGCCCCAGCTCCCAGACATCACAAGAAAGGAATAAAGACTCTGACAACATGTTATGGAATTAAAATTAGGCCACAACTTTATTAACTTCCAAATGTAGGAAGACCTTGGCTTAGGCCTTGGGCGTGTATCCCTCCCAGTCCCCCAGCCACGGGAACTGGGGCACATCAGGGTAAACGGGATATGGGGGTGCTCTGCGAGACGTAAGTGTAGCAGGCAGCCAAGCCCATACCCCCCCCCCACAGGGTAGTTCACTAACGACCTTTCAGTGTATGGCCAGGGACACCCAAAATATAACCGCTTTAAGAGAGGGACCCTGGAATCACCGCCGCAGGGGGGGGGGGAGTGAATCACTCCTATATAAGGAAGAAAAGACTAAAGGATTCCACCCAAGGCCATAAACTGCCAAAGTTGTGATGAATTGCTACGGGGAAGACAAAACCTGCCAATGCAGGAAAATTTCTTCCTGTTCCTTCAACAGCAACCAGTCAAAGACTGTAGTAGCGCCCGCTAAACAGGAAGAAAAAGTTAACCTGCAAACAAGAAACATTAAACAAAGGGAGGGTAGGGATGTGAATCTCCAGAGTCAACTGCCTGGCTGTTGTCAGCTCCACCCCCTATTTATAAATGGGGCTGGCCCCACCTCCCAGCAAGAAACTTGATCACTGAGGCTAGGTGTGAGTCTCCAAAATTAACACTGAGAGGCAAGCCAGCCCGTTTGCCAGTAAGCTTCCTGGGAACTGTAGCACCACGCGCGATCCCACAAAGGGCACCCAAAATGTAAAGTGTGAGCACTCATTTCCAGGGACAGTCCCAGATTCACAGAAGCCGTCCCAGTTTCTGATTTGATCCTGGAATGTCTTGCTGTTTCTTAGGATGTTCCTATTTTCATCGGAGAAATGTTGGAGGATATGGAGTTATCCACCCCCTGAGTCATCTGAAGGCAACCCTGTATAAGGAAGGGTTTTTTTTTTAATGTTTACTGTTTTATTATGTTTTTATATATGTTGGGAGCCTTCCAGAATGGCTGGGGCAACCTGGTCAGATGGGCAGAGTATAAATAATACAATTATTATTATGGAATAGGACATGCGTATTTTCATCGGGGAAATGCTGGAGAGTATGGTCCTTAGCGGAAACCAACAAGAACCCTACACACACTTTAACTGCTTATTTATGGGCAGAAATTCAACAGGAGCAGCTTTCCCTTGCAGGCATATGTAAATCTGCACCTGTCCAAATTTTTATCCACAAGGCTTTTAAAAGACACAGAATCTCTGCCAGGAAAGAAGGTGGCACCACTATTCCTATGAGATTTATGCTATATTTGATTATCGCAGTTAAACAGGCCAAAAGAGTGATGTGGTTTCAGTTAAAGAAAAAAATAAACTACAGTAGAATCTCGGGTTCCATTCTGGAGACCCTGTCGTAACCCGAAAATGACGCACATTGGAGTGCCACATCTGTGCATGCATGAAGCGCAATTTAGTACTTCTGTGCATGTGCGAGCGGTGAAACCGGAAGTAACCCGTTCCAGTACTTCCGGGTTTGCCGCAGACGTTCGCCGAAGCAGACGCCAGCGGAGGTGGACGCACAACGAGGTTTGACTGTTCCTTTATGTATTTACAAAGGACTTCAAAACGTTAGGAAAGACCTTTCATTTCTTTACGACTTTTCAGGACAATCCTGAAATTGTAAAGTGTCTCTGCAACTTTATAACGCTCTCCCAAAGCCAGAGTGGCTCCTTGGTGCTTGGGAGGTATTCTGAAGTTTCCAGTCTAACAAAGCAGCTTAAATCGACCATAAGCCTCTAAAAAGATTAATTTCCAGGGATTCTCATACCCTGGTGCCTCGCCAAGAGTTTATTAAGACGACAATTTAATTAGAGAAGATTGAAGGACTCTCTTGAGATTTAAAGTCAGAAAAGCCTACCTCCAGACAACCAGGAAGCACTTTCAGAACTCCCCAAGTCCTACTTGTTCATTTGCACAAAGGTTAACCAATCCAGATCACATCAATGTAGTTTTTACAAGTTTAGATCACCTCCATTGCCTCACACCAGGGATCCCTTCCCCAGACTCAAAAGGGAGTGATTATTTTTGCCCACAACCTAATGTTATTAACACAGTTAGGGCAATCCTACCTTTAGGTTTAAAAGATGCAGCGGACTGTATCTGTTAAAGGCAGCAGAGGGGACCCAAGAGTACGGCTTCAATAGGAAGTTCTTCTCTCTTATAGAGAGAGAGTGAGTTTTTATTTGGTTTTACATATTCGTTCACAGAAATAGTATTCTTGCAAATATTAATTTTTTTCCACAAGATTCTTTTGAATCCTAGTACTCCCCTCCTCCTCTCTGTGGGTTCTTTAAGTAACTTTTTCAACTGCATATTGTAAGTCCATCTAGTTTACAATCCTCCATTATATCCAAAGTCTATGCATCATTGCAAGAGTTATTTAAGGCTTGCCAAAGAGTTCAAGTGTTTCCAGTGGTCTTTTAAATACAATCTATATTTGTCCCATTCTCTGCTGAAGTTTTTATCCTGCTGGTTTCTGATTTTCCCGGTTAATCTTGCCATCTCTGCATAATCCAATAATTTCATCTCCCGGTCTGCCCTTGTAGGTACCTTATCATCTTTCCAGCTCTCGGCAAGCAGTATCCTTGCAACAGTAGGAAGTTCTTCTGTGCAGCCCTCACTGAAAGAGCACAACCAGTTTGCTTTTTTGCATCAGGAATCAAAATCTCTTTACTTTTTTATTACTTTCCCTTTTCTCTCCCATCTCTTCCCACTCTCTCTCTTGTCTTTTCTTCTTCTTTCTGACTTTGTTCTTCTTTAGACTAAGTAGCTGCTTTGTCTTAGTATATCACAAAAATGATACTTTTTGTATAGTTACTAATAAGTAGCAATAAATAAATTAAATAAAAAAGCAATCAACATCTCTTGGGCTTGTAATTAGTCATCCTGTAAGTTCAATGAGCTAGTGCTCTTCAGATGAAGAGTGGTAGGTAAATTTAATCAATATTGACAACAACAACAACAACAACAACAACAACAACAACGTCTAACTTTGGGCACAGAATCAGAAAGGGAACTAACAGCCGACCCACAGTGACATAAGCTCATCAAGTCCTTTCCAACTCTACATTTCTATGAAATTAAGTGGCTGGTCAGTGGATCATTCCTGAAATAAGAGATCAGACTAAATGTATCTTCGTTCTTTTCATCTCTTCCATTTATACCCCAGTATTCTTACCCCAGGGAACCTATAGTGAAGTATGTGGTGCCCATCTAGGCACTTACCAGACTTAGGCGTACTTCACTTCAGCAAGGTGATGGTTTCAAGTGCTGTTTGGGACTGGACAGAGGAGGAGTGGTGGTGGAGACAGTAGAGTATTGGCACGCAGCAAGTGGAGGTGCTTTATAAGAAGAAGAAGAAGAAGAAGAAGAAGAAGAAGAAGAAGAAGAAGAAGAAGAAGAAGAAGAAGTAGTAGTAGTAGTAGTAGTAGTAGTAGTTTATTGGGTAATCTGGGCAGCTTACAACTCTGGTGCCTGTTCATACAATTTTGTGGACCTCCATTATACATTGAAATGAAAGTTAACTATAAAGAAGTTACGTGCAGTTTCATAGCTAGAAATGTGTCTGTTCACGTACATATTATGTGTACCTCCAAA
Organism: Podarcis liolepis; assembly: GCF_965112155.1. Lineage (NCBI taxonomy): Eukaryota > Metazoa > Chordata > Lepidosauria > Squamata > Lacertidae > Podarcis > Podarcis liolepis. Next base: position 25,969,269 of record NC_139571.1, read on the forward strand.
TTGGAGATTCTATTTACTAGGGTGGGAGTCCCACTGAAATATGAATTATTTACTTTTGAGCAAACATACTTTAAATTGCGGGTGAGGGGTTATTGTTTTTGTATGTTACTATGCATTTTGGGGTTTTTATAATGTAAACAGCTCTGTGATCTTTGGGTGAAGGCAGTATAGAATTATTATTATTATTATTATTATTATTATTATTATTATTATTATCTTATATAATGCTTTCTTTTGAGGTAAAAATGGTGCTGGTACTCACCATGAAGTCGTTACAGTAAGTGACACACTTTTAACATGGGGGGAGGTGCCAGTATTGCATACCCCTGAGTATCCCCACAAAAACACTGATAATAATAACACATAGGATCACACTGTTCATGTTCAAAGCTTGTGCCAATATAAGTTAACCCTTCCCCCTCCCCCGACTTGGCAAACCCACCCATGGAATTCACTGAAGTATTCATTGTTCAAGCCAGAAACTTTATTAATTCTGCCTGATCTAGACAACAACAAAACCCCTATTAAGAGTCTAGCCAAAGACTGTAGTTTGATCCTTTTAAGTCATGGACTCAAGTCAGGTATGTAATTACATGGAAGAGAATTACACAGACGGTATCAAAGACTCCTTACGTGTGGCTATGGATATGATCTTGGCTCACAACCTTTTTTAGAGCATACTGGGTTTCACTGCTTCTAGGTCCTTGTTATTCAACTAATTACTTTTTGAGCCTGTGAGAAGGAGGGAGAAAACGCTTTTAATACAGTGACAATAAACAAGATTGAAAAGCCTGATCAAATGTTGACTGTGTGGTGCAGCCATTGCTTGGACCATGGAAACTGGGAAATTAATGGGTGATAAGTCCACTAACAGGGGACGCGGGTGGCGCTGTGGTCTAAACCACTGAGTTTAGGTCAGCGGTTTGAATCCCCGTGATGGGGTGAGCTCCTGTTGCTCGGTCCCAGCTCCTGCCAATCTAGCAGTTTGAAAGCACGTCAAAGTGCAAGTAGATAAATAGGTACCGCTCTGGTGGGAAGGTAAATGGCATTTCCGTGTGCTGCTCTGGTTCACCAGAAGTGGCTTAGTCATGCTGGCCACATGACCCGGAAGCTGTACCTTGGCTCCCTTGGCCAGTAAAGCGAGATGAGCTCCGCAACCCCAGAGTCAACTGTGACTGAACCTAACGATCGGGGGTCCCTTTACCTTTACTTTAACTCCACTAACAATTTCGAGCCACAGTAGGGAATGGCTCAGATGAGCAGGGCTGGCCCAATACATTTTGCCGCTTGAAGCAAATGACAAGATGGTTTCCTCATTCCACTCAACATAGTCTTAATATATTGGTATGATTTGCTATGGCTGGGTGCTAAGCTGTAGCATATCTAGGGCTCTGTCATAATAATGTGGACAGAGCAGTCATTAATGTGAGTGGGTGGAAGGGATGAGTTGCTGCTGTATCTTTTTTATTTTTTTAAAAAACCTCCCATTGAAGCCAATGGAAAAGAAATTTTCCATTGTAAAAAAAAGGTAAAGGTAAAGGACACCTGGGCAGTTAAGTCCAGTCAAAGGTGACTATGAGGTTGCAGCACACATCTCACTTTTCAGACTGAGGGAGCCAGTGTTTGCCCACAGACAGCTCTCCACATCATGTGGCCAGCATGACTAAACTGCTTCTGGCCCAACGGGACACCATGACGGAAACCAGAGCGCACAGAAATGGTGTTTACCTTCCTGCCACAGTGGTACCTATTTATCTCCTTGCACTGGTGTGCTTTCGAACTGCTAGGTTGGCAGGAGGTGGGACAGAGCAACGGGAGTTCACCCCATTGCAGGGATTCGAACTGCCAACCTTCCGATCGGCAAGTCCAAGAGGCTCAGTGGTTTAGACCACGGCACCACTCCTCTCATTCTGTACATGGCTTATCATTATTATTATTTAGTAAATCATCTGAAGACCACAGGGTAGTTCACAACATGACTCAGCATGACTCAACCCTATTTTGGTTGTTCCACTGTTATGTGCTGTCAGGGGTTTAGGAGCAGAGGCAAGGGCAAGGGAGGAAACAGAGAGCGAAGGGGAGGAGGCAGAAGAAAAGATGAGTGATGACGACGACCCGAGATCTCCGAGTCTTTCCAGTGAATCAGAGGATTCACAGAAAGGAGCACCAGTGGCCAGGGCAAGGGGGGAGTCAAGGGGGGCACCCCAGGAAGATAGAGCCAGAGGGGACTCAGAGGAGAGCAGTTGGAAATCGGGACCAGCGTCACAGCCAGAGAGCAGGGAAGAGGAAAGGAGCCAGGGGGCAAGCGCTGGCAGCTCACCACAGGAGGGAGGGCACGAGTCAGGAGTGGCCACACCTCCATCGGGGAGCAAAGAAACGGTTAAGCGGAAAGTGGAAGGTTGGGCGCGCGCGCCAAGTTCAAATGCAGAGGAAGGTGGCACAGTAAGCAGCCCGGAAAGGGAGCCAGGTCCTAAAGCCCGGCGCAAGGAGACAGGAGGGTCCGGGGGGTCAGCGTCAGAAGAATCCCGGAAGGAAGAGACCCCGGGGGGTAGAGGGACCCAGAGGAGGACAGTCAGGCGGAAAAGGTGGAGCCGGGCTAGGATATTAAGTTGGTGCACACGGGGCGGAGACTCAGACGGAGCTTCGCCGATCTAGCTACTAGACGTAGAGTTGCGCGCAGCAGCGTGAGAATGGAAACTGTAACTCAATAAAGACTTTTACTTAATGATCGCTGGCTAGCGTGATCCTCTGTGAGCTAGGATCTTCAAGCAGCTCTGACATGTGCGAACATGCACATGTCATTCAGAAATGGTACTCCTGGTTGCAATCAAGTAGTCCAGTAAAGGTTTTAAATGTTTATTCGAGCTCTGATTTTCTTCATAGGTCTCACTTCACTACTTCAAAAATATCTAGAAAGTATCTGAAAAGAAATAATAGTGTTTCTAAGACTGGAAATATGGAGGTGGTCGGGGACGTTGTAGGAGTCAGCTGGTTTTCTAATCCCATTTTGTGACAGATGGTTACAATCAGCCTCACCCTGATAAGCACAAACAGAAACACAAGTTTACATTCTTAGCATCCTCTGGATAATATCGCACGGAACCATTAGTAAATTGCATCTACAAAACAGTGCATTTGAGATGTTTTCAAAGGGATTCTTGATTCATTCAGTTCCTTCTGTTAAGATATGGGTGCAACTGACCACAGTTAAATGGTAGACACATCACTTAATCATGGAATCATAGAATTGTAGCATAGCTGTCAACTTTTCCCTTTTCTTGCGAGGAATCCTATTCGGAATAAGGGAATTTCCCTTAAAAAAAGGGAAACGTTGACAGCTGTGATTGTAAAGTTGGAAGGGACCCCAAGGGACATCTAGTCCAACTCTCTTGTAATGCAGGAATCCCATTTGCTTCCACACACATTTGATAATTTTGCAAATTTTTATGGCTAGATTTTCAAATTGATCTTTAAACCTTTTTCTAGACCTCATTTTTTGTAAACTGTTTTCACTGGTGTGGTTGTCACATTAATGTCAATATATAATGTGGTGTTAATCGTATTTTTTCTGTCTTGCTTTTCATTTTGCTTGTTTTTGTTTGGTAGGGCCAAACATAGCTGGCAAGGACCCTGGAGAGATCTCAGTCACAAAGAGTTGTTGCCTCAGCTACATGCTAAGACCACCTGAAGGTTGACTAACTAGACACCTCCTTTTAGCCTCATCCCCACTTTAGGAGCCATCTGTTCATTAAATGGGCAATTGGCGTATGCTATTATGGCTGGCTTCTGGGTCATGGATGGCATTGGAGAGATGTCATCTATGCTAGAGGATTTGGGCTAGACCACATCCTCTGGATGGCTCCACTGTGTGTGTGCCTGACAAAGAGAGAGAGATGCCTCATCTCTTTCCAAGTCTTTCTCTGAGTCTAATTGAGGATCACTGCCAGATAATGTGCCAAATTCTGATCCTTTCACTGAGCTTCCCTCATCTCCCAACACATCCATTTTCGAAAGGTGATTCTCTGCTGAGAGTCACTTGTGTGCTGTGATATTTGCTTTCACAAACACTCCTTTTCTTTAAAAAAGAATCCTTTATTTGTAGTCAAAAAGCCTTGTTGTTGTTTAGTCGTTTAGTCATGTCCGACTCTTCGTAACCCCATGGACCAGAGCACGCCAGGTCTTCCTCTGTCTTCCACTGCCTCCCGCAGTTTGGTCAAACTCATGTTCGTAGCTTTGAGAACACTGTCCAACCATCTCGTCCTCTGCCGTCCTCTTCTCCTTGTGCCCTCAATCTTTCCCAACATCAGGGTCTTTTCCAGGGAGTCTTCTATCCTCATGAGGTGGCCAAAGTATTGAATCCTCAGCTTCAGGATCTGTCCTTCCAGTGAGCACTCAGAGCTGATTTCCTTAAGAATGGAGAGGTTTGATCTTCTTGCAGTCCATGGGACTCTCAAGAGTCTCCTCCAGCACCATAATTTAAATGCATCAATTCTTCGGCAATCAGCCTTCTTTATGGTCCAACTCTCACTTCCATACATCACTACTGGGAAAACAACACCAATTCCATTACAACACAGCCCATCAGTTTCATAATACGAAGGTGGGTGGAGAACAATGATTTCCTGAGTAGGAAGGCAGTGTCTGCTTATCGTCGCAGGAGTTCAGTCCATAGAGTGTGGATAGTGACATCCTCCAAGCATCTCATCTATTATTTCACTTAATAAAAGCATATCATTGAGCGGCAAAATAGTCATCTCCATATTCCCCCCCACACACCCATGTTCAGGGGTCGGATAACTCCATACCCTCCAACATTTCTCCGATGAAAATAGGGACTTCCCAAGGAAAAGCGGGACATTCTGGGATCAAAGCAGAAAGTGGGACGGCTTCTGTAAATCCAGGGCTGCCCCTGGAAAACAGGGACACTTGGAGGATTTGTATTCCATATAAATTCCATATTTTTAGGTGTAAAAGAGGATGTGTTTTGCTTTAATTTTTTAGTCAAATATTGGGTTTTGTCTTATACATGGGTGGTGGGTTTCAGGTTTGGGCTTGGGCTCTGGTCCTATTTCTTAATTTTGGATTTTTTAAAAAATAGGGGTTGTCTTATACAGTGGTACATCGGTTTAAGAATAGCCCTGTTTACGAACTGTTTGGTATATGAGTTCTGCAAAACCAGAAGTAGTGTCCCAGTTTGCAAACTTTACCTCGGTCTATGAATGGAATCCGAACGGTGGAAGGGCACCAGTGGTGGGAGGCCTCATTAGGGAAAGAGCGCCTCAGTTTAAGAACAACTTTGCTTTAAGAATGGACTTCCAGAACGGATTAAGTTTGTAGACCAAGGTACCATTGTACACGGAAAAATACGGTGCTTACCAAAATAATATTGTAATTATACATTATATTTTGTCCCGAGAAGCAGGCACAGACCACATACACAAATTCATGCATCAGCATTTTGAAGGATTTCACCCTCCTTAATAACTTATCTACAAGTTCTGTTCTATACAAGGAGTCCCAAGAGAGCCAAAACATGAACTATAGGAGGCGTATCAGGTTTATATCACTTCCCACAGTTTATCTTACCAAGCAGGAAGGCAATTTGTCCTGTGTCACTAAGCACATTCATAACATCATACTGATAAGGTAGTCTTGGGGGCCTTGATTTATCCCCTGAGAAGGGAAACAAGAATTGCCAGCTTGACTGTGTCCCTTCCACAGAGCCATCTGTAACTGATAAAGCCAGCTCCCCGAAGGAGTTTCAGAAAGGAGGTGGGCAGAAGATGAAAGCCAAAGCAGATTTACATGCAGCAGCCAAGCACAGTTAACCCACAAAGCTCTCCCCCAGGCCTTCTGGCAATTGTTTTTGATTTGGTAATCTGTCTTAAAGACCAGAGGAAAAACATGTAACTCTAGTTGCATAAATAACTTTGAGGGTGTGCAGCAGGAAGGAGAAAAAGCAAGCCTCGGGCATGTTCTGTATGGCAAAAAAAAGTTTAAAAGGGGGGAATGTGTCCTATGAAGCAACTCAAAACAACACAGATAAAATGCTCAGAGCAAATGCAATAGGTTTAGATGCTGAATCTGTATCGGGCGCTTACAGTAGGTTGGCACTGATCTGGAGTAATTTCCCCCCTGTGGTGTTCATAGGGTAAACTTGCTATTTTGTGAAAACAAGTCCATGAAGCTACTTTCTGAATCTCTCCCAGGAAGTGAAAACAGCAAAGAACTTGTGGACCTTAAAGACATTTACGATGGCATAAGCATGGGACAGCCAACATGGTATGTTCCGAATATTGCGGACTACAACTCCCATCAGCCTCAGCCAGCATAACATATAGTCAAAGACAATGGGAGTTGTAATCTGAAGTTTTCATGGACTAATTTAACTAGAGTGCACTTTAGCAGATGCATGAAATAGTAGCCTGGTTGGCAGGCAGATATTTCTGTCACAGTCTGATAATCGTGCTGCAGTCTGTAATTCTTGTGTTTCATTTCTTCTCCGATCTCTGGGTCACAGCAGTGGATAGAGTGTTGGACTGGGAGATCAGGGTTTGAATCCTCACTTGGTCAGTGGACGACCTTGGGTCCGCCATTCATTCTCAGGATCTGTCACCGGGTTGTTGTGAGGATAAAATGGGGAGGAGGAGAACCATGTGTGTTACGTTGCTCATAAGTAACCCAACTTCCACCTCTCTCTGTGTGTACACACACACATGCATGTACCTCTGAGAGTCTCTGCTTCCTTTGGACAATTTCTAAGGGGAAGGACAGGGAAAACAATAAATACTGACTTCGCTATTTTCACTCTCTTAGCTCCAATCTAATAAGGTAACGGCAAATGTGTGTGGATGTCTATCCTGTGGACATGTGAAAACAATTAAAAGTATCCAGTGTATTAAACTGGCTAGCTTTACTAACTTTTTAAAAGTGTAGTGCCAAAATGTAATCTCAAACTATGAGTAATGGGGCTTCTCCTGAAGAACATTTTGAAGAGAGCCCCCCACCCCACCCTGGCCCAAAAAACATTGATTTTCAGTTGGTAGAATTGTGCTGTAGGCTTCACAGCTGCAGCTGTACTGTAAACCTAGAACTGAAATTTAAATTTCATGCAGAATCTAACATTTGAGGCTTCCATGCCACTAATTTATTTGCTGAAATCAAAGGGACCCAGAGTCTCTTTAGTATGCCTAGTGACCCTCCTTACTATGCAAATGTCCAAATAAGAGTAACTCTGAAGAATAAATTAAGATATAGCCCCAGCTAGCACGGCAAGAGATTATAGGAGATGTGCTCCAACCACATCGGGAGGGCTGCAGGTTCCTTGTCTCTAATTTAGCCAAATATAAACTCTCAAGTTCCAACCATACTGTATATTTAAATGGGAAATGTTTCTGGATTTGTTTAATTCTCCCACTGGAATAAATAGGACTAAGGCTGCAAAAATGCCTCTGCGGGAGCAAATCTCACTGCATTCAGTGGAATTTAGGTGAGTAGACATGCTTAGGGTTACATGTTAAATACCTAACTTTGGGCTGGATTGTGGTTGTGCATTTTCAGATACATAATGGCGATTGTCACCATTGATCTATTATCAAGACAACCACATTGTGCATAGATCTCAGCTGTACTGAAGGCCTCTCACCTGAAACACTACTGAAATAAGATCAGGCTATAATAGAGCATTTGTTGGAAAAATAGCCTGGAAGTTACGATTTAATATATTGGGGGTTGGGGAGAGAAAGAGAATATTCCCGCAGCATACATGTCACACAACATTAGGCAAAACTGTTAAGCACCGTATCAACACACTCTTTAATGAAAGGAAAGCATTCTTGTGAATTTTTCAACAATGTGGGAGAAAGGAGTAGAAAGTTATCTTCAAGATGGGATGCCAATGTGACAGTCATGGATGGAAGACAAATCAGAAGGCAGCTGCAGCCCTGGGCTCAATTCCCCAAGGGGCTTCCAGTTGTTCAAAGACGCACCATATGCAAGGCTCTGTAAGTTCCATAACTTGAGTGCCATGCAACATTCAATAAATTACGCACAGACACACAAACTATCCTTGGAATAAGACTATTCTTTGTCAGTTAGCAGTAGTGTAAATCTAGACTGAAGCCGACTGAGGCTAAGTAAGAGGATCTGACCCAGAAGGGACTTTAATGTTTTCATCTGCCAAGATTAAATCATGCAAGGAGCACTTAAATTTCAGTTTCCTGGGTTTGACAGCGCAGAAAAACTGTGATTGAACAAACCAGGCAGGAATGCTACATCTGACTCAGGCTACTATCTCTCTTGAACACTGAGATTTTGAGATGAAATTGAATGCCCAAAGCACGTAGTAGGGTTGGGCGATATCTAGTTTTCAACTTCTTGAGATATCACCAGCTAAACATCACAATATACTGATATATCACAATGTCTGAAATCAGGATGGAGGCATTAGCTGGCTTCATGTTTCCCCCCATATTTTAATTTTTGCATAGCACACACATGAATATATTGAATTCGCAATATATTGCCAGGTCAAAAATAAGGATAAGGACTTGAAACTGGTTTTGGACGATATATTGCCTAGCCCTAACGCCCTTCATGATTTGTGACATATTGCCAGGTCAAAAATTAGGAAACCATTAGCACAAGATGGACTTCAAACCGGTTTTGGATTATATATTGATGTATCGCCCAGTCCTAGTACACAGGACCCAAAGCCCCTTCATTTCTCTGCCATGCCCCCGACACAGTAAGAAAACTGCACCAGCCCTGGAGTTCAGAACCAATGGGAGGAAAACAGGGAGTGGGAGAGAGGGAAGACAAACATGAGCACACTGGAATAATCTGAATAAAACCTGTCCCTTCCCCACAACTTCCCCCCTGGCTGGGGCAAGCATTAAATCCAGTCCACTAAACTGTGGCTCCTACACAGATTCAGTGACGGTATAGGCTTGTTCACACATACACAGGTAAAAGTGGTTGATTTGTACAACTCAGCTACTGTGTACATAGGCGCACAGACCATACGCCTGCTAATGTTATATATGGAAAAAACTGCAGGAATGAGTATACAGAATAGGGTTGCCATGAGTCCTCTTTTTCCCAGACACGTCCTCTTTTTTTAGGGATAGAATTTGGGACAAATTGCATTTATTTGCTTTGAATGACACATTGATTGAAAACTGCTTTGAAAACTCTGACTATACTTTCTGGTATGAGACATAGACATAACTGGTGGCTGAAGACGTGCTTTCCTCTTCTCTTTTCCCTCCCCCCTCAGCAATATATCATAACTTTCTATAGCCTACATATAGCAGGGGTATTTAAAATGAGAGTCGTCATAGCGTCTTCTTTTTTGCTCTTCAAAATACAGGATAGTACATGCTGCTGGGAGGTGGCAAGAGGATATGACTGTTGCTTTCCTGTTGTGTTGAGGCAACCGGTTGGCAGTGGCAGGCAATTGTGATAAACAAGATGGTGGACCAGGCAGTCTGAACATGCAGGATACTTCTTGTGTTCTTGTGGGAGAATGCTGTTCTATGCATCATTTTACATTATCCTTAAACACATTTGAATACATCAGTTGGCTCTGAAAGACCAGATTTTTCCGGCTGGTGTGCACATTCTATGTGCCATATGGAAGAATTAATAAGCTAAAACATCACAAGAAATTACCGACATTTTGACTGGCCTTAGGGGGCTTTTTACTGGCAATAAAACTGGTTCGGTCCCAATGGAATTTCAGAGTGTTTCAGACCGGAGCATTAAGAGATCTTGATTGCAGCCTTGTCAAAACCACTGGAGACAGAAAGAAGCCTGCTTGGTGGTCTATATTACAAGCTCATTTCCAGATGCATCAAAAACTTGTTGTGCTGGCTTTCCAGGAGAGGACAATGAAGTCAGATCTACTGAATCCTAAACTCATAAAGGCAGCTCAAGCTCTCTTAACCAATCCCCAAACCTATTGCTCATCCTGACTCGGCACTCCCCAATTCCTCCTATGCTGAGATACCAACAGACATGTCTAGAAGCTGTATGAGTACAAGACTGTAGACCAGGACTTAAACAGGGTAGTTCCCAGGTTGAATCCTTTCACTCTAAACAAGTTTTGAATGCTTTTGGCTTTCTCCACTGAGTGATGCTACCAGCAAGGGCCTGGGCCTAGAGATAAGCACTCAGTTGTGTGCTGTAATCATCAGGGCCAAATGTCTACTATCCCTTGGAGCAGTTCTGAGTCAGATAGTGCTCGGATTGTCATACAGCTCACACAGAAACTCACTACTTGCTCACACTACTCATCTGCCCACCTGCCTAGAAATTAACTACAGTGGTACTCAAATGGCTTGGCTCCTGAACAAATTGGCCCCTGAAAGCCACTGTAGGAATAACGAGGACAACAGGAGGTTGGATGCAAGTGAGCTGTGTGTGAGCAAGCTGAAGAGCAAGCTTTGCAGAGCCTCTTTTTATTAGCAAAAGTCAACAAATGGAAACAGTAGTGAAACCACTCTGAACATGACGTATTTCCATCTAAGCACATTTCCAGCGTTATCAAAGACACGTGTCAGTAGGCGTTTCCCTAAAACGTTTTTCCCGATACTTGATTGCATCTGTGTCCCCAGTCATGGTCCAGCCAAGTGTTATGTCGAGCAGCCAAATCTGTGAGAGGAGAAACGGTCAGGGGAAAACCCTGTTTGCTAGCCAAGAGGCACAAGTTCAGGGAGCATGGGCGCAAGGCTCCTGGGCACACTGTTGCATGCCGGGTGCGAGGTGTGCCTCAGCACAAGCGGTGCATCACCTCCACAGCCACAAACCTGGAAGTGAGTATTCTGGTTTGCAAACGTTTTCTTGGAAGACAAACATCCGACATGGTTTCTACTTGAGTGCAGGAAGCTCCTGCAGCCAATTGGAAGCTGCACCTTGGTTCTCAAACAGTTTTCAGGAATTGAATGGACTCATGGAACAGATTAAGTTCGAGAAGAAGAAGAAGAAGGAGAAGGAGAAGAAGAAGAAGAAGAGGAGTTTGGATTTGATATCCTGCTTTATCACTACCCGAAGGAGTCTCAAAGCGAATAACATTCCCCTTTCCCTTCCTCCCCCACAACAAACACTCTGTGAGGTGAGTGGGGCTGAGAGACTTCAGAGAAGTGTGACTGGCCCAAGGTCACCCAACAGCTGCATGTGGAGGAGCGGAGACACGAACCCGGTTCACCAGATTACAAGTCTACCGCTCTTAACCACTACACCACACTGGCTCTCATGGTTCCATGGTTCCACTGTGCTGCCTTTGGAAAACAGTGTAAGAGATCAGACTTACTACTGCTTCCCATTCCCTAGATCCACTGATGCCTACTGTTGCCCAGAGCAAAATGCATGGACATTTGAAGTATCAGCCGTCCTCTTCAGCAGTTTTGTTTTTTTCATACACACAAAACAAAGTTGTAATGTCATCAGTAATAATACAGAAAATACCATCCAGCTCTTTTTTAAAAATGAAGAAAACGGGGGTAGGGGTGGAATTGGAACGCAAATTTCAAATTCCGTTAAATTTCAAATTCCCTCCTTCAACCGGCTGGTAGGTGGGAGGACAAAAGCAAGAGGGTGGATCTACACACGGGGGGGGGGGGGGATACATTATAGATAAGTCATAAATCAAATCACTATACAGTCAAACCTTGGTCGTTGACGTAATCTATTCTGGAAGACCTTTCGACTTCCAAAACATTCAGCAGCTGAAAACTGCAAGCGGAAGCCTCAATACAATAGGGAAACTCAAAATGGAAGCTGCGTAGCACATTTGGTTTCCAAAAATTGTTCAAAAACTGGAGCAGTGAGTGCTGGGTTTTCGGTGCTCAGGAGCCGAAATGTTCCAGAACTGAGGCATTCGGGAACTGTGGTTTGACTGTAACAAAAGAAAGAAAGAAAACCTCTATGTAAAACCACATAGAAAAGGTTTGTTCTCTACAGCGCCATCCGGTGTTGTATGTTTATAACACATTTAAAACACTGTTTTTTGACTAATGTAGCTGAGACCAGAGTTGAAGTGTATGTGAGCTAGACTAGAAGCAGGTAAAAAATGGAGGTGTAGAGTGATGCTTGATTTCTGTTTGGATCCAAGGCTTTGGCTATGGGATAAGCATGACCTTATTGGGGTGTTAATGTTGTGAACTCCTCCATCAGGCTGTATATAGGTATAAATAAATCATATATCCTAAAGTCTCTGCTGTGCCTCATTCTGAGGAAACGGAACCCTGAGTGAGTGTCAGGAACCCCTGAAATCTCACACTGTTTGGAGACTGGGGTGGCGTGCAACAATATGTACCTCAGGTACCAAAGGTTTGTCTTCAGCATGTGATCAGCCATGTCTGGTAGTGGTGGTGAATGGCTTAGGGGCTGTGGATAATAAAAATAACATGTGGTGAGAAACCTGTTTAGTGTTTCTAACCAGAGAACACATCATCAAAAATGGAAACAGACACCCTCCACCCAAGATATTGAGGATTATTTCTCATAGTGCCTGGGAAGAACCATACAAAAAATGGGACAAAGATCCAGTTGCCAATCAATAAATGAGAAACAGGGACAGAGGCTGCCTATACGACTTAGTAATCAAGTTGTCATTGTTCATTTCTGCACATTTGAGTTTTTCTTGCTTGGGTGCCAAACCAAAGCACACTGAAGGGAACAGCTCAGAGTTTGCAGGACCTGTTCGTTATTTTTTCCACTGAGGTTTTGAGCTGTGAAACAAACAAAAGAAAAGAAAAAGAAGATGCCTTTAAATATTGGACACTTGGCAAGAAAACCTCCTGGTTTACAGAAAGTAAGATTCATCTCTCTCTTTCTCACAGAACTAGAATTCCACCCCCACCAAAGAATGTGCTCAAAGCTGTGAATAAGATCTGCCAGAGGGTTCCTTTTGTCTTAAGTGAAATAAATTTAAAATTAGGCCCAGCAGCTGCAACAGCTGTTTCAGCAGCCTGGCTTCCTCATGCTCAGCACTCACCATTCTTTTTCTGTTTTCACAGAATCACAAAGCAGGAGGGAATCAAAACAGAGAATCTAGTCCAATTCCTAGCTTAAATAGATTTCCTAAACCTTGTGAGGCAAATTAGGGAGTGCACAGTTTGTTTCTCATGCACTGGTCACAGGCACTCCAGTCTACTTGCTACCCTGATAGCACTTTGGAAGATGATGATGAACTTGTATTGTAAAACTCTCCGGCCTTTTAGAGGTATTACTATTTGCACATTACTGGAGGTGAATCAGGGGCGCCGTGCAAACTCTTACTGGTCCTTGAGTAATTCCGGCAAAGCGAACCAAAGAGTCCAAAGAACACTACAGCTATAGGCCTGTGCAATAAGCTTCATTTGGTATGCAAGCATGGGAGACTGTGATTGAAAAGGAACTTCTGAATGTTGTCTTACAAAGGCTAAAATGTGTTTGGGCCATGGAAAACGAGCGAAGTCCCAACTAAAGAAGATTGGCAACTTAAATTGATGGAATATGCATAGCTTGCGGACCTAGCATATACAGTATAAGATAAGAGAACAAGAAGAACATATGCTTAAAGAAGATTGTTCATTCAATATATGGAGGAAATTGTGTTTACAGTCATACCTCAGGTTACAGACGCTTCAGGTTGTGTTTTTTTTGGGTTACAGACCCGCTGAAACCCGGAAGTACAGGATTGGGTTACTTTCGGGTTTCAGGGGTCACACATGCGCAGAAGCACCAAATTGCAATCCGCGCATGTGCAGATGTGCCGCGGCAGGTTGCAAACACTGTGGGTTGCCAACATGCATCCTGCATGGATCACGTTGGCAACCCAAGCATCCACTGTATTTGAAAACATCGGCAGCATTAAGATAAATTCAACAGTGTAAATAAGTTTTGATGGCTGTAATAATGGAATACTGAATGGTTTAGTTTATAGAAAATATGCTGTGCAAAATGAACTATGTAAGGAGAGGAAGAGAAGTCATTGATATTTCAAGGTTGTTTAAGTGAATATTCTGAAATATAAAACAGAAATTTGATTTAAAAAAACAAACTCAAATGCGTTGGGGCTATGTGTTTTGAGACAGGTCACCCCATACTTAAAATAGACAATGCTTACCTCTTGACAATGGAGCTTTCAGCTGTCAGGCTAGCATCGTTGATAGCTTCATTCTCTATATCACAGGTGGGGAACCTATACCCCACCAGAGGTTGCTGTGCTCCCATTCCCCTCATTCCTTACCAATGGCTATACTGGTTGGGGCTGATGGCAGTATGATCTATTCTCCTGCATCCTCCAAGCTAATCACAGCCATTATTTCTTTGTGCGATTAGACTTCGTTGTTACAGCTTTCATGGGAATTCTTCCCATTTTGTCAGTACCATTTTTGAGCTGTGTCCCAAATTAAGCACTGTTCTCCAAACACCCAGCCACTGGCTGTGGCAGCTTGAAGAATATACTATTCCTTCTCAAACCTGGGCAGTGTACATACAGTAAAGAACGTTGGCACTCAATATTTTCATGCCACAACCTAAATGTCACTTAATTTGTATGGTCATCCAAGTATTGCCTCTATATAGATTCAAACACATGTGCCGATTGACATTGGGATCCTATGGCTTGGTTTTTTTAAAAAAGTGGCTAGTGCAGGCATAGGCAAACTCGGCCCTCCAGATGTTTTGAGACTACAAATCCCATCATCCCTGACCACTAGTCCTGTTAGCTAGGGGTGGTGGGAGTTGTAGCCCCAAAGCATCTGGAGGGCTGAGTTTGCCTATGCTTAAAGGTAAAGGGACCCCTGACCATTAGCTCCAGTCGTGGCCGACTCTGGGGTTGCGGCGCTCATCTCGCTTTATTGGTCGAGGGAGCCAGCATACAGCTTCTGGGTCATGTGGCCAGCAGGACTAAGCCGCTTCTGGCAAACCAGAGCAGTGCACAGAAACGCCGTTTACCTTCCTGCCAGAGCGGTACCAATTTATCTACTTGCACTTTGACGTGCTTTCGAACTGCAAGTGTGGCAGGAGCAGGGACCAAGCAATGGGAGCTCACCCCGTCGCAGGGATTCGAACCGCCAACCTTCTGATCGGCAAGTCCTAGGCTCTGTGGTTTAACGCTTGGACTAGTGTAAATATGCTGCTTAAAGAAAAAGAAAAGGCAGAAGGGTTCTCTTTTCCTTCCACTTCCCAATAGAAAACTCTTCATCCTGAGCAAAGGGGAAGGGGTCAGAGAGATCAACACATTCTTCCATAGGTGAAATGGTAACTGATACCCTTGCGGAATAGCACTTAATGTGCAAGCACTGGGAATTTATGAAGGTTTAGGTTGGAGAAAGCACACAAGAGCAGTTTGACTTTGAGAAGGTTGCCACCTGCTGTGGAAATTAAAGCACAGCACTGAGCTCGTGATCAAGAAGTAAACCACAAGCAGGAAAGACCTGAATCTAGGGCTCTTTTGAACGTCCCTTGAGGACACACCGTTTCCCTACATCCATGTCAGTGCAATATGCACATTTTGTAGACTATCTAAAGAACTATTATAATTGCATGAAAACGCAAGCAGGATTTGAAATATGAGCAACAGTCGAAAGACATTATGGCTAATTATAGACTGTTAAAAGTTAAAATATGCAGTATTAAAGGATAAACATGGGGGGGGGGATGGGAAGTCAATGGATTAATCCGTTGACAGTAAAGTATGTAAACTTTTGAGAACTAAATAAACAAAATAGCTTTTTTTAAAAGAAAACCTAAAAGAAAACCTAAAAGGTGATAAGTAACTGATATCTTCCAACACAATTTGTTGTCTTCTGTTATTTATGATGAATGTTTATGTACAAAAATGCACATATATATGTTTTCCTTTGTTTTCGTTTTTAAAACATTTTAGCCAGTTGCCCCACCCAAGAGTTGTTCCAGCAATGTCCCTCTGGCCATCCAAGAGCCTCTTTTAGCTGCTGAGAGTGAGTTTCTCTCCCCCCCCCCCAGCCAGGTGGAAATAAGCCTTGCAGCAGGGAGCAAGTATTCCTTCCAGCACTCATGGCAGCAGCAGTTTCAGTGAAAATTTTCAACTTTCTAATTCCCAAAATGAGGGTTGCTAAAAAGTTGTAACATGATCAGGGAATTCAAAAGATATTTTAGTTAAATTAATATAATTTAGTTTCACCTGGTAAGTAAAATGTGTGTAAAATTGCACGGAAATCATTAAAAATGATGGTCAAGTACTTGCAGCTATATTATATTATATTATATTATATTATATTATATTATATTATATTATATTATATTATATTATATTATACTATATTATACTATATTATATTATACTATACTATATTATATTATATTATTATTATTATTATTATATTATAATTATAATTTAGTATTGCCTGACATTTTCAGAAGGTAAAATTAAAAAATGTAAAGTCAGACATAAAGTCAGACTATGGGCACAGTCATTTTTTAGAGGTTTGGCAAAACTTTTTGCAAAAAACCACAAATTTGAGACCAGGCATAATGACGTTTTATTCCTGTAAGTTTATTATAACACTTGTAAGGTATCTTTTCCATCTTTTTCTCATGCTGGAACACTGTATGAGATGTTTTAAAAAGAAAAGCAGAAAAGGAATGCAATCACTTTGTCAATAGCAAGTTTCTGCTGCCCTCTATAGAGCAGTCTTAGAAGTGGAGACACTCAAAAATGGTCACCAAGAGCTGTGTTGTTGATCTATGGAGGGGAGTAGAGATACCATAATTTTTCGTGTATAAGACTATGTCTATTTCTTTAAAAATCATGCTAAAAAGTGGGGGCCGTCTTATACATGGGTAGTGCATAGGGCGGATGTTTGATTGGTTGTTGCCGAGGCTGTCAGTGGCTATTGTGCGTGTTATTGGTTGCACTTCGAGACCCCCAACCACCACCCAAAAAATGAAGAGACAGTGAAACAGGAGTCTAGTATAAGTTAGTGGGCAAAATTTGGGCCACAGCTTTATTGAATACAGAATGTGAGTGGCTTAGGCACTGGAATCATCCAAGCTAGATCAGACTCCCACTCGCTTCGTGGGGAATATGATAAAAGGGTGAAACACCGCCAGAGGGAGCCCCGCCGATGCAAACCGACTCAAGCTCATGCCCGGTGCCCCAGTGGGGTCCTAGTATGGCCCTAGCCCAGGAGTAGGCAACCTAAGGCCCTGGGGTTAGATCCGGCCCAATCGTCTTCTAAATCCGGCCTGCGGATGGTCCGGGAATCAGCGTGTTTTCACATGAGTAGAATGTGTCCTTTCATTTAAAATGCACCTCTGGGTTATTTGTGGGGCCTGCCTGGTGTTTTTACATGAGTAGAATGTGTGCTTTTATTTAAAATGCATCTCTGGGTTATTTGTGGGGCATAGGAATTCGTTCATTTTCCCCCTTCAAAATATAGTCCGGCCCAAGGGTGGACGTCCTTGGTGGACGTGCCCAAGGGTTAAGGCTTTCTGGGAAATGATTTATAATGAGTTAAAAAAGGTATTTAAGTATACCTTCCTTAAGAAACCAGAGGCCTTCCTTCTGGGCATTGTCGGCCAAGGGGTGTTAAAGAAAGACAAGACCTTTTTTATGTATGCAACAACAGCAGCAAGAATACTCATTGCAAAGTACTGGAAGACACAAGATTTGCCCACCCTGGAAGAATGGCAGATGCAACTGATAGAATATATGGAGTTGGCTGAAATGACCGGCAGAGTTCGAGACCTGGGAGAAGAGACGGTGGAAGAGGATTGGAAAAAATTTAAAGACTATTTACAAAAACATTATAAATTGTATGAATGCTAGGAGAATGCACGATTGAAAGAAACATGGCAGCAGTAACTTTATTGTAAGACATATGAGAATAAGTGATATTTAAGGAAATGATGAAATTTGAAGTAATATTATGTTCGAGTCAAGAAGTTTAACCCATGATAAAACCATGTAAAAGGTGGAACATAATATTTGAGATTTATACAATAGGAATGGAAGTAAGGCAACAAATTGCTGCATGTAACTATATGATTGAGAACGCGGGGAAGGGAGATGTGAGGAAGTCCAAAGATTATGAAAGTATGATCTGTGGACAACTTTTACCTTATTTGTATTTTCTTTCTTCTATTTTTTCTTTACTCTATAATTCTACTTTATATTTTTGTATGTTATATGGTGATGGTGATTTGTATGTTTGGTGTTTTAAAAATTGCAATAAATATCTTTTTTTTAAAATAAAAAAATATATATATATAGTCCGGCCCACCACATGGTCTGAGGGACGGTGGACCAGCCCATGGCTGAAAAAGGTTGCTGACCCCTGCCCTACCCCTACCGCGGGGTTTTGGACAAGACCCATGGACGCACCTCCCCTCCCCACACATTGCTGATCCAATGCTGACCGCCAAACCTTACAAAGTTGTGACGATTGCTACACGGTAGGCGAAAACCAAATGGCTCTGCCAATCTTCCGCATAGAAGAATTCATACCAGGCCCCCATTGCAAAACAGGCAACCAACAACGTCCATAGCAAGGCCAACGCACCAGATAAAGGGGGGGGGGTGTAAATGGGTGGGTGGGTGATCCGCTGCATGAAGGCAAAAAGGTCCAGCAAATATCGTGCAGGGTTTAAATACCCACAGTTTGTTTCTCACTCTTCCCCTTGCCAATAATCTACAGACCAGGCTTTCATTCAGAATAAGCAATCTTTCCCCTACCAGGAGAGCTAAAAAGTAAAATAAAAATAGAGTTTGTGAGAAGGCACTGAAAACAGCATGATGAAGGCACTTGCTGGGTGCCAATAAACATTGAGTTCCAAAGAGCGACTGCGGCCACACTGAACTATCGATCCCTTGCCAAGTGCAGAAGTGGGGTGCTTATACACAAGTCAGGTGCTTCTGCTATTTTGGGTTCGGATGGGGGAGAAGGAGGGACAGGGAACAAAGAACAGCACAGGGTTGGTTTCAAGAGGACTTTCTAGCAGCCCCACATTTTTCTTTATTGCTTTTTATCTCTGATCTCCGTTCTCATCTCTGATCTCATACCTTACCTATTATCTCTCTTCTTATCTTCTTATCACCTCATTTTTATCCCCTCTGCCGTAGAATGGAGAAATTTCTAGGGCTATTGAGCTAAAGAAGGATGCATCAGCCACACTGTATGGCAAGTTCAACATCTTTAGAAATTTAATAAATTAAAATAATAATAATAATAATAATAATAATAATAATAATAATAATAATAATATTTACACCCCACCCATCTGGCTAGGCTTCACCAGCCATTCTGGGCAGCTTACAGCACACAAAAAATTGTAAAACATTAGACATTCTGTTTACAGAATTTCTAGAAATTTAATAAAGATATAAATAACAAAACCATCTTGTAATGACCAACTCCCCCATCCCCTTTATAAAGCACAGAGTGAAGAGGAAGAAACTGGCCATTGTGATTACAAAGTTATTTTAACATCTACTTAAAATTCACTGTTTAGCATCTCTTTGCCTGTTGTCTGATTTCAATATCCGGCCCTTTTTTCTTTTTGCTTGTTGATTGAATGTATGGGCAGGAAACATGCTGTGCCATTAGCAGAATTTTAGAACAAGTGTGTCTCCTGATTTGTCGGCGGGAAGATTATTCTTTCCACCCACCCTCACATACATTCACAACATTGAAGCACACCAGGCTCCTTGTGTTTACTGAGACACGGCAGAGAATATCATAGCTTTAAGAAATATGATTTATTCAACTATTTACACCTTCAGACTGCATAGAGGGAGTCCAGATCTTACAGCATGGGTAGGCAAACTAAGGCCCGGGGGCCAGATCCGGCCCAATCGTCTTCTAAATCTGGCCTGTGGATGGTCCGGGAATCAGCATGTTTTTACATGAGTAGAATGTGTTCTTTTATTTAAAATGCATCTCTGGCTTATTTGTGGCACCTGCCTACTGTTTTAAATGAGTAGAATGTGTGCTTTTATTTAAAATGCATCTCTGGGTTATTTGTGGGGCATAGGAAGTCATTCTTTTTTTCTTCTTCTCCAAAATATAGTCCGTCCCCACAAGGTCTGAGGGACAGTGGAGTGGCCCCTTGCGGAAAAAGTTTGCTGACCGCTGTCTTACAGCATGGTCATTTGAAGAGGGGCTTGTGGCCAGAGTAGTGCAGCCATGAAGTCTCTCCCTTGACTCCCTTTAGCCAGCCTGGTCCATACTAGACAATCCATTCAAACTGAAATGTGGATGAGCATGCCAATTTCAGTTTCTCATTTTTGCAGTCTTCAGTTCAGTTCATCCCATTTCTGTGTCTTTTTCCCCCAGGCTGTGAGTCCTGGAAGACCTGTTTCTTGACTTGCTGGTCTTTCCCCACCTTGCCTGGGAGGAGCTTGGACTGACTCCAGCTACAATCTGCACACAGCTTACAGCTGGGCGGCTACATTGCAAAATCCAAAGACTTGCATATTTTGATGCATAGTTGTGCTTTGATTCATTGTGTCTCCAGGGTTTCGACCCTGGGAACCTTCCAGCCCTACCTGGCTGGCAATGCTACTCTTGCAGGCTGAGGTGATGCTCCACCTGTGAGCAATGACCCTCCCTCAGGGTCTCCTTCAAATCTATTTGTAGAGTCAGTAGCAGAGCTGTAGCTAGGTGATTTTGTGCTCCTGGCAGAACCATCCAGATTGTACCCCCTAGCCATGGACAAATTAGCTCTTCTTTCTGCTTCTCCTCCACCCATTCGGTCCACTGTCTATGTGGTCTAAACCACTGAACCTCTTGGGCTTGCTGATCAGAAGGTTGGCGGTTCAAATCCCCATGACAGAATGAGCTCCCATTGCTCTGTCCCAGCTCCTGCCAACCTAGCAGTTCGAAAGCACACCAGTGCAAGTAGATAAATAGGTACCGCTGTGGCAGGAAGTGTTTCTGTGCACTTTGGTTTCTGTCATGGTGTTCTGTTGTGCCAGAAGTGGTTTAGTCCTGTGGCCACATGACCCAGAAAGCTGTCTGTGGACAAATGCCGGCTCCCTCGGCCTCAAAGTGAGATGAGTGCCTCACCCCATAGTCTCCTTTGACTGGACCTAACCACCCAGAGGTCCTTAACCTTTACCTATTTAAAACCATTTCTTATGAGGCAATAATAAATATTTATATTTATGGACTTTTTAAAGCCAATTTTGTGCCTCCCCCATCGCCTGCGCCCCGGCAGGGGCCCACATTACCACCCCCAAGCTATGGCCCTGGTCAGTAGACCTAAGTAACACTATCAAAATAGCATTTCTTGCTTCTTCAACTAAGCAGCATATAAAGCTGCAAAGTTTCTTCTTCCCCAATTGGTGCAGTGCAGGGTGGGGGGAGTATATTTTTGAAGAGCATTTGCCTGAGAAATACAATACAGTGGTACCTCAGGTTACATACGTTTCAGGTTACAGACTCCGCTAACCCAGAAATAGTGCTTCAGGTTAAGAACTTTGCTTCAGGATGAGAACAGAAATCGTGCTCCAGTGGCGCAGCAGCAGCAGGAGGCTCCATTAGCTAAAGTGGTGCTTCAGGTTAAGAACAGTTTCAGGTTAAGTACGGACCTCCGGAATGAATTAAGTACTTAACCCGAGGTACCACTGTACTTTGAAATGCTTTGATTTTTTCCAAAACGGAAGACCCAACTGTCGTTCTTCACCATGCACAAGCCTGACGAAAACCACTTCTCTGGCAAATGCTTGTTATATTCCAGATTCACCTACAAAAGCATTTCTCTGCTCATCAGGCTTTGTTTCTTCCGCTTTTACCATTGTTCGCAATAATCTGGTTTTCAGGGTTAGTGCGTAAGACTAGGTAAACAAGGTCCAGTTGTGTCCTACCTCACAGGGTTGTTGTGAGCATAAAAAGAGAGGGAGGAGGACTACATATGCCACCTTGAGCTATATGGAAGAAAGGTGGGGTATCAATTTCAAAGTACCGTAATTATTTTTAAAATGGCTGGAAAGCGCTGTAGTATGAATGGGTTGTTGTTGTTTTTTTTAAAAAAAATCCATTACAGCAGTTTGATTTCCATTTTAGTGCACATGTCTGTGCTTATTTTTAGGTAAAGGTAAAGGGACCCCTGACCATTAGGTCCAGTTGTGACCGACTCTGGGGTTGCGGCGCTCATCTCGTTTTACTGGCCGAGGGAGCCGGCGTATAGCTTCCGGGTCATGTGGCCAGCATGACGAAGCCGCTTCTGGCGAATCAGAGCAGCGCACGGAAACGCCGTTTACCTTCCTGTCAGAGCGGTACCTATTTATCTACTTGCACTTTGTGCTTTCGAACTGCTAGGTTGGCAGGAGCAGGGACCGAGCAACGGGAGCTCACCCCGTCACGGGGATTTGAACCGCCGACCTTCTGATCGGCAAGTCCTATGCTCTGTGGGTTAACCCACAACGCCACCCGCATCCCTGAAGTGCTTATTTTTAGGGCTGTGTTAAAGTCACAACATTAAATATACATACAATTTCACAAAATGAAAATATGTAGACCAGCAGGAGGATAACTTCCCATGCAAAGGATGGCAGCCCTCTGCGTCTGCTGCTTGGTCCCGCAGGCATTCGGCAAAACACCTTTGTGGTGCAGTTGGCTTGCTTAATTGTGCAAAACAAAATCTTTCTGTTCACAACGGTCAGTGAAAACTGCAGAGCGCTTCAGTCACTTTGCTGCCACAGAGCAGCCAAGGCACAATTCTGCTTTGATCAATAGGTGGGGCTGTTGTTGCATTACTTGCGATCAAGACTGTCAGCATAAAACAGAAAATGCAAGTTTGCAGAAAGGCTGAAAACAAATTTACCTAATTGTGTGTGTGTGTGTGTGTGTGTGTGTGTGTGTGTTGCAGGAAAGGAAACCAAGGTAGTTAAAGGATTTCAACAGCAAAATTTATAAAAGGAGGGTTAAAGCATAGGCAGCCCCATCGTCTTGTATCATTGTCCTCGACCTGTGTATGTCTTCTAAAAGTCAGATAGCTGTTTATTTCCTTGTTTGTTTATTTACAGAATTTATGGAAATTTGGGAAATAAATAAATAACAAAACCATCTTGTAATGACCAACTCCCCCCACCCATTTTTTTAAAGCACAGAGTGAAGAGGAAGGAATTGGGCATTGTGATCACAAAGTTATTTTAACATCTGCTTCCAATTCACATTTTAGTCTCTCTTTGCTTGCTGTCTGATTTCAATATCTGGCCTTTTTGTGCTTGTTGATTGAATGTATAGGCAGGAAACATGCTGTGCCATTAGCAGAATTTTAGAAGAAGTGTGTCGCCTGATTTGTCGGTGGGACGATTATTCTTCCCACCTACTCTCACACACCAGGCTCCTTGTGTTTACTGCACATTATCATATGAAGCTGCCAAATGCTGAATCAGACCACTGTGCATCTTGCCCAATATTCTCAACTCCAGCCTGCCCCAATATCAGACATGGCAGCTATTGAACATTACATAACTGTATGAGTGCTTAGTTCGACACAGAGTGCACACTCAAATGTAGCATGTGAACACTCATCAAGTTGGATACTAGCCAGCATTTTCATTACAACATTTAGCTTTGTGTTTCCAATGAAATGGCCGGCTCCTGAAGCATTTCAAGAAAAGAATTTAAAGTGGATTGATTACATTTCCCTTCAAAATTATAGGAAGGGCTTTGAATGCCAGCATCACCATTTCCTTCATTTGGTTCAGGGATTTTATTTTCAGTATCAACAGGACTCCATTTTTGCACCACACACAGACACTTTTAATTGTTCTCCAAGGTGGGGGAAGGGACAACGCGGGATAAAATCAGAAACTGGAATGGCTTCCGTAATACTTGGGCTGTCCCTGGAAAATCGGGACATTGGAGGGTATGCTAACCGTGTGCTTGAACTCAAGCTGAATTACATCTTTCCCAAAACCATTCCCCTTGCTTCTTTTATCCCTTCGGTTTCAGTGACAAACACCTCAGCCTTATGCAGGAATTCGCCCCGCACCCCAAATCAAGTATCTTCGGCTGCTCATGCAAATTGTCTCCACACAGTAAGGGAAAGACTGGCGTGAAGCAGTCATGCAGCTATCATTTACTCTGAAGCTGGAGTCGGGTGCTGAGAACAGGCATCAAAGCTCTTTTAAGTCACTTCGTTCAAATGTTATCCTCTCTGTGATGTCCGTAACACCAGCGTGCCCATACAAAGAAGCCACCCTCCTGCACTGCCAGAAGATGAGCCAGTATCTAAGGTTACGGTTGAAAGGAAAACTCAGAGCTTGGAGCAAGCGGCTCAGCCTTGCCTCACCTGTCAACCCTCCTGGTGCTGCCTGAGTACAAATCAAACAAGAGGGCCATTAGAGATATTGGTAAGGATGGGGACAAGAACTTCACTGAAGTTAAAAGGCTGGTGCTCGGTTCAAGAGTAAATTGCAAAAGAGCAGGCAATGTCAAGAGCTTGCTTTATACCTCTCTTTGGCTTCAGCTGGAGTCTGCTCTGGACTGCTGAGTGTTTGGGCAAGACGTTCTCAAACAAGCAAGGCAAGGCATACACCATTTGCTGCTCCTTGTAATGGTGAGTTGCTCAGACTGACAGGCCAGGGCTTTATTGTGGCAGACACTAATAGTATGCAGTTTGAAGTGACTGGATGCATAATAACTGACCAGGCCCATAAAGATAGTATTCAAATTTACCAGCAGAATCATAGAGTTGGAAGAGACCTCAAGAGTCATCTAGTCCAACCTCCTGCAATGCAGGAATCCCAGCTAAAGCATCCATGACAGATGACCACCCAACCTCTGCTTCAAAACTTCCAAGGAAGGAGAGTCCACAACTTCCAGAGAGAGAGAACGTTCCACTGCTGAACAGCTCTTTCCGTCAGAAAGTTTTCTCTGAAGTTTAGTCTGAATCTCCTTTCTTGTAACTTGAAGCCATTGGTTGGAGTCCCTTCCCCCCCGCCCCAGAGCAGGAGAAAACAAGCTTGCTCCATCTTCCATTTGATAGCTATTGAGATATTTGAAGATGACTGTCATATCTCCCCTCAGACTCCTCTTTTCCAGGCTCAACATATCCAGCTCCCTCAAATGATCCTCATAAGGTTTGATTTCCAGACCCTTGACCATCTTGGTTGCCCTCCTCTGTGCACATTGCAGCTCGTCAACATCCTTCTTAAATTGTGGTGCCCAGAATTGGATACAATATTCTAGGTGTGGTCTGACCAAGGCAGAATAGAGTGGTACTATTACTTCCGTTGACCTGGACACTATACTTCTATTGATGCAGCCTAGAGTAGCATTAGGGATGCGGGTGGTGCTATGGGTTAAACCACAGAGCCTAGGGCTTGCCGATCAAAAGGTCGGCGGTTCGAATCCCAGTGACGGGGAGAGCTCCCGTTGCTCGGTCCCTGCTCCTGCCCACCTAGCAGTTCGAAAGCATGTCAAAGTACAAGTGGATAAATAGGTACTGCTCCGGTGGGAAGGTAAACGGTGTTTCCGTGCACTGCTCTGGTTCGCCAGAAGCGGCTTAGTCATGCTGGCCACATGACCCGGAATCTGTACGCCAGCTCCCTCGGCCAGTAAAGTGAGATGAGCAGTGCAACCCCAGAGTCGTCTGCGACTGGACCTATGGGTCAGGGGTCCCTTTACCTTTACCTAGAGTAGCATTAGCTTTTTTGCTACTGCATCACACTGTTGACTTATGTTAAGCTTGTGGTCCACCAAGACCCCTAGATCCTTTTCACACGCCAGATGTCTCCCATTTCACATTTGTGCATCTGGCAGGGCTGGCCAGAGCAAGAACTCCTCCCAATACAATACACAGGCATCCTAGCTCAGTGCAAAGGGGTTATGGATTGTGGCCTCACCATACAGGGAGTCAAGCAACAACCAAACATCTATAACTTGTAGAACTGTAAAACAAATAGAGTGGTGGAGCTATTCTGCACACTGGGCCATCAATAAACTTCTTTAAGCTCTGATTTCAGGCTCATTACTATTCGCAATGATTTTCAAAGCAGTTTAATTTTTCAGACCAAAGGTGGGGATGCATCAGTAGGAGCGAGAAATATCTCATCCACTGTCAGTGATCTAAGCAGATATGACTCCCAATGATACCTTAAGGATATAGTGTTATCTTTCCCCGCACATTACTCCCGTTTGCATTTACAAACAGTAATTTGCAATGATGTGTGATGCTTGGTGAGATGTCAGCGTGAAAGATTTTGCAAAACAAGCAGGCAGCCCTAGTGATGCATTACAAAAGCAAGAAAACATAAGCCAAGATTCACAGAGTGGGAATAAATGTCCGGGATAAAATGTATCAGCTCCCTCGCTTCCTGTTCTCCCTCGCCTCCCAAAATGACCCCTCTGGGCTTCTTTATGGCTTCAACATGTGTCTGGAGTTGCAGTTTTGCAGCACAATCCAGTGTCTCTTTACTAGGGCTGTTCACAGTCTACTCTGATTCACCCTTTCGGTTCTGGCTATGACTCCTGGATCAGGCCTATTTGCCTTGTACAAGCCAGGGGACCACCTATCCCACCCTGGATTTATGTCTGATGGTATTTTTTTTTAAATCCTATTTTAAAATAGTGTTACAAAAGTTGGGTGGTACCCCCATTCTCTGCTGAGCAATAGCAAGATCCTAGGGGGTTCCAGGCACTCACCCAGGATTCTCCATTATGGAGAACGGAGACTTGGCAGAGAATGTCAGAGCTTTAAGAAATATTATTTATTCACCTATTTACACCTTCAGACTGCATAGGGAATCCAGATCTTATAGCATGGTCATTTCAAGAGGGGCTTGTCACCAGAGTAGTGCAGCTATGGACTCCAGGTCATCTCTCCCAGCCTCCCTTCAGCCAGCCTGGTCCATACTAGACAATCTATCCAGACTGAAATACGGATGAGCATGCCCATTTCAGTTTCTCTCATTTTTGCAGTCTTAAATTCAGTTCATTCCATTTCTGCGTCTTTTTTTTTTTTAAAGCCAGCACAGAAATTCATCTGAATTTTTTCATCTTGGCTATGAGTCCTGGAAGACCTGGTCCTTGTCTTTCGTTTTCTTTTTAACCGATTAATCATTAACATTTATTGAAGAAGTTTTCCCGGCATAATAAATTTGGGAAGTAGTTAATACCATTTGCTTATTTTACATTCCAAAATATTCATTTAGACAATCTTAAATCAATGACTTCCCTTCTTCTCTTTTTGTGGTTCGTTTTGCATACCACACATCCCTGCATATTTTACATGCACTAAACCGTTCAGTAATCCATTGATACACCACCAAAACTTATTTACACTGTTGAATTTATCTTAATGCTACCAGTGTTTTTAAATGATACACAGTTTTCACCCATATATTCAGTAAACATTTCCCAGTCTTCTTTAAACACATGTTCTTCTTATTCTCTTATTCTATATGTTAAATCTGCAAGCTGCACGTATTCCACCAGTTGAAGTTGCTGTTTGTCTTTGGTTGGGACCTTGCTTGTTTTCCATTTTACCTGTTCCTTGTCTTGCTGGTCTTTTCCCACCTGGCCTGGGAGGAGCTTGGACTGACTCCAGCTACAATCTACACACAGCTTACAGCTGGGTGGCTACATTTCTGTGTCTTCTTTTTCCAGTCTGTGAGTCCTGGAAGACCTGCTTCTTGTCTTGCTGGTCTTTTCCCACCTGGCCTGGGAGGAGCTTGGACTGACTCCAGCTACAATCTACACACAGCTTACAGCTGGGCGGCTACATTGCAAAACCCAAAGATGTGCATACTGTATTTTGACGCATAGCTGTGCTTTGATTCAGTCTGTCTCCAGAGGGTTGAACTGGGGAAACTTCCAGCCCTACCTGGCTGGCAATGCTGGTGACTCTTGCAGGCTGAGGTGATGCTCCACCCCTGAGCAATGACCTTTCCCCAGGGTCTCCTTCAGTGTAAAATAGTGTTGCATGTGAGGGACTAGGGGCTGAGGCAGAAAGCCTTTGCTGCACCAATAGGGTTTATAAAGCTCAATATTCACCTATGGAATGGCAGAGGGCATGGCACAAAAGAGATGAAAAGGGTGCTGGGGGAAAATAAGAAGTTCCTTGTTTCTCACCAGCTTCCCGGCAGTTATTAATTTGTATGGCTCTGCTGAGTCTAGCAGAGTTCGGCCTGTCTATATTAGCTGGGGACTGGACTGCCTATCTTTTCTACCAGTTACTGAGGGCGGTGTAGGAATTAATGAACTAATTCATCTATGTCTCAGCAACTATCAGCACTGGTGTCAGCTTTAACAAGGACAGTGGTGGAATGGCCAGGACTGTTTTTAACCTTTCACATCCTCCCAGGCTTCAGTGCAAAGGATGCATTTATTCTGTGTCTCAGGATACCAAACATTTTCCTCGAGGGCTAGTTTGGATGCTTCGGATGTGAGAATCGATGGCCTTTTCTCTAAATACCTTGTTAAAAAAAGAAGCTAGATCTGGTAAACTTTAAAATCTCTTTTTTATTTTTATGAAATTTGTTTTTTCAAATTAAAATTTTACAGAGGTATTTCAAACATAAATCATAAAGACAAGATTCCAAGGAATCTCCTGGACTTCCATCCTCCTATTATTAATCCTTTCCTCCCGCATCTTTTATGGTAATCCAAAACATTAACCTCTTCCATTATGTCCAGAATTCAACCTTAAACTACAAGTGATGTTCCAATCCTACTAACGATTTTAACTCTTTACAATGGTGTTTAAGGCGAGTTATAAATTTCCCCCATCCCTTGTTAAAATTTTGGTCTTCCTGATTTCTGACTCTTCTGGTCATTTTAGCCATTTTAGCCATTTCAGCATAGTCCATTAACATCACCTGCTATTCTTCTCTGGTAGGAACTTTCTCTTATTTCCATCTCTGGGCCAGTAACATTTTATGTATGCCACCACAGCTGCACAGGTGTTACTGGTAGACTTTAAAACAGGCATAGGCAAACTACGGGCCTCCAGATGTTTGGGACTACAATTCCCATAATCCCTGACCACTGGTCCTGTTAGCTAGGGATGATGGGAATTGTAGTCCCAAGCCTCTGGAGGGCTGGAGTTTGCCTATGTGTGCTTTAAAATCTCACCCACCATGCTATCTGCAAAATCTATAGGGATTTTGTATGAGGAGGCTTGCGTGTTCAAGAACTCCCAACGAAACTTTCCAATCTACCTTCCTTGTGAATATTCAGAGTTAGCATTTATGTTGCGCTTGGGTGTTTTACAAGCAGTTCTGCAAAACCTTATAAAAATCCTGCAAGATGCCTACTCACAGTCAGGTAGATGATGTCGATAGCAAATAGGGGTTTGTGGATGGTCACTTGCATAAGGCTTTCCTTGAGCTCATTACAGAGGGGATTCAAGATTTGGATGATAACCTCCCTGGTTCTACAGCTAGTTTCCTTATCACTACACTATACAGTGGTACCTCGGGTTACAGATGCTTCAGGTTACAGACTCCACTAACCCAGAAATAGTACCTTGGGTTAAGAACTTTGTTTCAGGATGAGAACAGAAATTGTGTGGCGGCAGTGAGAGGCCCCATTAGCTAAAGTGGTACTTCAAGTTAAGAACAGTTTCAAGTTCAGATCGAATTAAGTTCTTAACCTGAGGTACCACTGTAGTTGCTCTTGGTGTGGCTTGCTATATTTTATGTGTGAAAGGGAAAATGAGCAAGTGTGTGAGTGGCAGAGGTGAGACAAGGGTGATGTCAGGCAGGGGCGGAGCAAGGGTTGCGGTGGATGTGGTCTGCCCCAGTTCAATCAATCAATTTCTTTATTCGACCGATAGTCAGAATTAAAACATTGCACATGTTGTCACCACTGGGGGGGGGGGTGACAAAATGCCAGGCGGCACTCACCGTGGGGCATGCAGTGCGCCAAAGCCACATGTCTCTCCTGGGAGAGACGCGGTGGCTTGGGTGTGCGCAGGCTTCACGCTGCCCAGACGGGCTGCCTGCTGTTAGTGAAGGTAAGTGAAGACAATATGAAGAACAAGTAACTTCCCCCTTCAAAAGACCTGCTTAAAAAAAGATGCTTTTTTGACATTGTTGAAACTTGAGTTTTATCTCAGTCCTAGTAGTTTATTCCAAGAGGACATGGATCCTCTCCCCCCCCCCAAAAGGGGCCACTTAATTTTACTTTTTATTCTTTCAGTGTAACTTTAGAGCTGTTAGACACGTGCCAATTTTCTATCGATTTTAGCCTCCCCAGATGAGCTTCTGAATGTCTCAAGAGTGATTTGATATAAAGTTGACATACATCTGGCTGATCTAAAGAGACTTTATCAAGGATTCTGTGAGAAGTGCCTTAAGTTATGTGCTGATATGCATGGATGAAAAGTGACATCAGAGGCACACGAGGAGAAAATGGAAACACATTTTTTCAAGTTCAGGCCGAGGTGGAACTCAGTGTGGCTTCAGAGTGGTTCACACATTTTTTGCCATTTGATGGGCACTTCATTCACTCGCCCCACTGAAACCGCGCTGTGCCTTTGAGGTGATACAAAAAGCTCTCTCTGTGATGACTTACTCACACATGCAAGGCATTACTCAGTGCTGCAGTCAGCAAGTGCAAAGGAGGCACGGGTGAACCACGCCTTAAAATACAGATGATAAGAAGAAAGCTGAAGTAAAGTACTGCATACATTTAAAAGTAAAGATGTCTTCTTAAATGCACGCACAAACTTTTCAGAGGGGTGCAGCAAACATGCAAATACCATTAGCTGTGCCATTGGGGGAATGAACTCTGATCTGAATCATAGCTGTCAACTTACAGATTTGAAAACAAGGGACCAGCAGCCTCAAAAATAAGGGATCAGCAGTCAAAATAAGGGATTCTCCCAGCACAGGTATGTTCAACTTCTGAGCGCCTCCAAGCCAAAGGCAGAAAGCCCAGCCAGCAGCCAAACGAAGCCTCAAGTGGTGGTTCCCACAGCGCAGCAACCCGGCAAAGGGGATGCAGCAAGGAAAACCACTGTCACCTCTCCGCTGGGAAGCGCTGAGCAAAGGCGAGTCCCCAGGCAACGCAGCTGATTTGATCGGCACAAGGCATGCTAGCTCCATCCCCCAGTCATTCTTAGACTCCTTATTGGGTGAGCAACACAGCCAAGCAACACAGTTGGAGCCTCCCTCCTCCCTGGCCAGCAGGGAGGGAGGGAGAGGAGCTGCTTCCTTTGAAACCCGGGAAATTTAAGGGACATGATCAATAAGGGACAGCAGTGGGATACAGCACTGGGATAAGGGACTTTCCCACCAAATAAGGGACGGCTGACAGCTATGGTTCAAAATTCCCTGCTTCTGGAATGTGAGCTGAGAGAGAGGAGTTTTGGCCTAGCTTTACCCTGACATGCTAGCTTTCTACATCCAGGTGGCTTTTAATATGAGACATTCAAATATATTATCTCCTCCCAACGTTGACATAGGGGCGGAGGAGGCTTCAGCTCCCCCAATAGTTTTGGGCAGGGGGCAGCACCTCCCAAAATTGAGGGGGCCGTCATCCCCCGCCACTGCTGGGTACCCTCCATGTGACCCAGCCTCTGCCCAACAGCCAAGTAGCCAGGTGGCAGCTGGGACAGGTGTTGGAGATCTTTGCTTCAGTCATCTCAGCCTTTGCCCGGCAGCCCAGGAGCCGGGCAGAGACTGGGACAAGCAAGCACAGAGATTACCCTCCATGTGTCCTCCCCAGCACATGCCAGGTGGTGTCACGTGATGTGTCATGTGACATGTCATGTGATCACACCCCCTCAATGTGGGGGGCAAGTCGGCACCCCTGTCTCCTCCACTCTGATTCTTGGAGGTTTATCTTCCCTCAGTCTTCCCTCAGCTCCTCTCTCTGATTTCTCAACTCATGTTATTCTCTGCATACTGTAAAATTGTATATATCCTTTTATTATCTGTCTACTATATTAACCCCCAATAAATTTGTATATGTTTATCCAAAACCTGCCAAGGACTCTAATTCATTTCTCTTCTTCCTTCAAGTTTTTAACTAATAACTTAGATTTATTTCTGTTTAATTTAAATCCTGCCACTTCCCCAAATTTTTGAATCTTTTCTATAACTCTAGGGAGAGATATCTTTTTATTTTTTTATTTATTTGCTCTATTGATTTCAAAAAGAAAACAAACCGTCAACCAAAACACTTTAACACATTACAAAAAAGATATAATAGTTTCATAATACGGATCTTCTGTGGCAACTTCCCATCACCCCGTCATCGTTCCTGGTTCCTTAACACTTTTTGGTTTATCACACGTATCTGATTCCTGGAGGTTTCAAAGCTCTTACTTCCAACCTTATAATTCTATGATTCTAAGATAGTACAATCACTTGAGGACAGTACCATTTATCTCCCACTTTTTGGAACATTTAGGGTAGCTGTTAAATATGCCGCTGAAAATTAGGAGACAAACCTGACATTGTTACTTAGCGTAGGAGGGACACACACACACACACACACACACACACAGAAATTCCCAGTGAGTGAGAGTAAAGAGGCTGTTGCTGAGCCGGAGGAAAGCCTCGGGAGAGTTTCGCTACACGCTTCAACGCAAGATGAGCTGAATACATTGCTTGAGAACGTTGTAGCTAGTGGCCTCATTTATCATACTGACAAGGATACTGACAGCTATCTGCAGTAATTCATCAGAGCAATGGTTGACTAGCAATGAGGGCTAGCTAGCCGGGAGCTTATGTAGGCTGCCTCTCTCTCTCTATGAGTGTGTGTGTGTGTGTGTGTGTGTGTGTGTGAGAGAGAGAGAGAGAGAGAGAGAGAGAGAGAGAGAGATGGAGCTGTTTGAAACAAAAATCCCGGGGTTTTCAACGTTTGCATTGCTTCTGTCATGTTTTATTCATTGTGCTTAATGGAAAGCAAACAGGGTCCCACATTTAATGCAGATTATTCCACTGAACTGTCTTGATTTGCACAACCCTGCAGGGAGGTATTCCTGTTCTTCCTTTCAACTGTGTGCATTTGAGTTGCTGCTTCCAGCTGTTGATCACCTTTGCTCTCATGGTCGACATAAGAAAAGAGAGTTGTTGCATTTTAAAACAAGTTCAGACTGCAGAGACGTGGACAGAGAAGGAGTAACTAAAAATGGAAGCTGGCTTTTTGCACAGCCTGCCTTGGGAATTCAATTGCTCTGACTCATTAAATAGCATGTTATTATTATTATTATTATTATTATTATTATTATTATTATTATAAAATCTGCTGCTTATGAAGAGGCAAATGAATGGAGCTGTCTGTCTAGTGACTGATGCATTTCTAAGAGCAGGCTAAGTTAGAAATCCATGGCATCAACAAATGTGTAAAGATGCAATAGGAAATATAACTTTAAATCTGGCAAAGATATGTTGGAAAAGTAATGGGTGCAAAAAAGGCGTGAGTCAAATGCATGCTGACAACACAATGGCTTTCTGCTTTCTGCTCTTTATTGTGTTCTTTAGCTGGGGATTCTGTTAGGCTGCAATGATTCTAGGTCCCTCTGCAGTTAAGTCCCTGTTGCTTCCTTTTAAGAAAGCTTCGTGCTTTTGAGCTTTTTTTGCAGAAGTGTAGTTCAGAAAAATCACTCCAGCCAAGAAGGTTGCTGTGCATAGGAATTCACTGAGGAGTGGCAGCGAGCGAGCGAGAGAATATTGAGGTGAATAACTGAAGAGGTGTGATTGCTCACTTCTCTGAGTGATGAGAAGTTATAGGAGTGAGGCGTTTGGCTTCCTGTGGTAGGAGATCACAGAAAGTTTATTGGCATTTGAAAATACATGAGTTTAATTACAAGTATCCAGGTTGAGCGGAGGCGGAGGCACATCTGAAACATTCCAACAGCCAAATCATCAAATCTGTACAGAGCGACATCAAAATGCTACTAGCATATAGAACCCACAGACAGTTCTCTGTTTCTTTGTCTCTCTTTGTTTCTCTTGGTCTGGCTTGAAAACTGGACATTGTCTTCTTGGGGCAGATCGACACTCATAGTTTTTAACATTAAGGAATGGTTTTCATGAAGTAGAGGGACACATGGCATTGTACTTTTAACATTCATGCTGCATTATTAAAATGTGACACCAGAGGGCATTGCAGAACAACCAGCGACCAGCAGTAAGGAGATAGACATTTTGATGAAAAAGAACAGAGGTAAGAAACATTTTATTTTACAGGTATGCCCTGTGACGTTTTAGAACAATATATCCTATACCGTTCTGATAACGTTAAACAGATCAGTGTAGATCCAGCCTTGGTTTCCTTCACAGTCACTTAGACTAGGGGTAGGGAACTTCCACCCTGCAGGACAAATCTGACACACAAATTTGGTCCATGAGGCTGTTTTCAGCCAAGTATGACACCTAACCTGGCTCAACTGAAATGGGGTTTGCAGGTGCCTGCAAAGCTGCTTGCAAAGCACTCCACATGATTTAATTGTCGGCTGATTGTTGGGTCTTGGCAAAGCCCTATGCAGCTTGCTCCAAAGGATAGTGCTTTGCAAAGGACTTGGCAAGACGTGACAATCAGCTGGTTGTCAGGTCCCTTTCAAAGCATTATCATGGGGTTTGCATGGGTTTGTTGTTGTTGTTTAGTTGTTTAGTCGTGTCCGACTCTTCGTGACCCCATGGACTAGAGCACGCCAGGCACTCCTGTCTTCCACTGCTTCCTGCAGTTTGGTCAAACTCATGCTGGTAGCTTCGAGAACACTATCCAACCATCTCGTCCTCTGTCGTCCCCTTCTCCTTGTGCCCTCCATCTTTCCCAACATCAGGGTCTTTTCCAGGGAGTCTTCTCTTCTCATGAGGTGACCAAAGTATTGGAGCCTCAGCTTCACGATCTGTCCTTCCAGTGAGCACTCAGGGCTGATTTCCTTAAGAATGGATAGGTTTGATCTTCTTGCAGTCCATGGGACTCTCAAAAGTCTCCTCCAGCACCATAATTCAAAAGCATCAATTCTTCGGTGATCAGCCTTCTTTATGGTCCAGCTCTCACTTCCATACATCACTACTGGGAAAACCATAGCTTTGACTATACAGACCTTTGTCAGCCAGGTGATGTCTCTGCTTTCTAAGATGCTGTCTAGGTTTGTCATTGCTTTTCTCCTAAGAAGCAGGCGTCTTTTAATTTCATGGCTGCTGTCACGATCTTCAGTGATCATGGAGCCCAAGAAAGTAAAATCTCTCACTGCCTCCATTTCTTCCCATTCTATGGTTTGCATGGGTACCATGTGATAATCAGCTGGTTGTTGGGTCTCTTTTGCAACTCTCTTTGCACTTGTGCAGTAAGAATGCAGAGTTTATGAGCAACAAAAAATACTCTTTTCTCTGTCTTGAGCATGCATTTGTTCAATGGAATCATTGCTTTCAAAGGTTCCATAAGCAACATGTTGAACAACACGGAAGCCAACATTTTGTTGTATTTGCAGTGAAAGGTGTCATTTTGAGGGGTAGGAAACAATCCCCTGGGGTGGTGGGGATTCAGATTTTATTGCAAAACTGCAGCCCATCTCCTCCTTTCTGTAAAACACACATGACCAGAATGGGTAGATCACACTTTGGACCCACTCCCTTTGAGTGACCGTTGCCAGTTAAAAGGAAGCCACGCTTTCTGTCCCTGTTTGCCTGCCTCTGGAAAGATTGCTACAATGGGCCCTCCTCTCTACAGAGAGCAAAACACTCCATAAAAAAACACACCCCAAAAACCATGAGGGCTATTCAACCCTTCATGTTGCTTTTGTGCTTCGTAATAATACCAGTTGCTTATGTTTCAGCACCAAAATAGCTTCACACTGTCTATTTGAAATGAGGAATTGTGCAGCAGGAGACAAGCACGCTGTTTGCAAGGCAATTATGCAGGCATTATAATTTCCAACCTGATTGCAAACTCGTTTTGAATTGCTGTATTGGAGGGCAGCATAATCTAACTCTCCCATTTCTTTAGCTCCTGGTCCCACAGAAAAAAAAAACTCCCTTTGTGTGAAACAATGCAGTGCTCTCCATTGATTACTCCAACTGATAACTCCAGGAAGTATAAAACACACACAGAGAGATAAAGAGACACCTCTAATTTAGATGAGAGTAAAAGGCTCATGGCAGGTATGGTACTTAGTCACTAGAATAAAGCCATCAACTTGGATTTAAAGAGACATAGAGATTAAGCGATTTCACTTAATGTCAATATGAGTTGGTAATGTGGGGAGCCTCTCTGCACTGACGCTAGGTTTAGGAGGGCTCACAAGAACTCTCTTGTGGGTTACATCCACACCTTTAAAGCACTCTTATTCTGCTTGAAGAGTCATCATCATCATCATCATCATCATCATCATAATTTTATTATTTATATGCTGCCTATCTGACTGGGTTTCCCCAGCCCCTCTGGGCTGTCATGGCTTCCTCCAGAGAATTCTAGAAACTGACTTTTGTTCAGGGCCTCCTGACAACTCTCAGCACCCTTTAGGACCTACACTTCCCAAGAGTTTTGGGTGGGAAGACCAATAATAAGAGGTGGGAGTAGACCTATGATGTAAAAGTGTACAGAGGTTGGATGCAGCTGGGAAAATAACCCATAAGGTAATGTAGCTGAAAGGAAAGCGGGGGGAGGAAGGCTGCTTTTAACATAATCCATTCCGGAAGACCGTTCAACTTCTGAAACATTCGACAACCGAAAACTGAAAGAGGAAGCCTCAGTACAACAGAGAAACTCAAAATGGAAGCCGTGTGGTACGTTCGGCTTCCAAAAATCGTTTGAAAACTAAAGCAGTTCTTTCCAGGTTTTCGGCGTTCAGGTTCCGAAACGTCCGTCAATGGAGATGTTCGAGAACCGACATTCCACTGTATTAGTGAAAAGGGTCTACAAAATATGTTCTAAGCTGCATTGCTACAGACCTGGATGTCATGACCAAGGCTGGATCTACAGTTACCTGTTTAACATTATTAGAAGAAGAAGAGAAGAGTTTGGATTTGATATCCCGCCTTTCACTCCCCTTCAGGAGTCTCAAAGCAGCTAACATTCTCCTTTCCCTTCCTCCCCCACAACAAACACTCTGTGAGGTGAGTGGGGCTGAGAGACTTCACAGAAGTGTGACTGGCCCAAGGTCACCCAGCAGCTGCATGTGGAGGAGCGGAGACACGAACCCGGTTTCCCAGATTACGTGACTACCGCTCTTAACCACTACACCACACTGGCTCTCTCTATTAGAACGATATTAGATATATCGTTCAGAAAGTCACTGGGCATACTTGTATAATGAAGTGTTTTTACCTGTTTCCCTACTGCTGGTTGCTCTGCAGCGCCCTCTGGTGTCACATTTTAATAACACATTATGAATGTTAAAAGTTGGATGTCATGTGTCCACATGGTTATCAAAACCCTTCCTTAACCCTCCCTTAATGTTAAGAACCATGAGTGTAGATCTGCCCCAAGTAGACCTCTTGATACTTTTGTTGGAGGTGACCTTGTTGCGGATGCACACTTCCAAACAAACCTGCTGGAATAACATAGGGGTGGGGAGATAATTGAAAAGGCCTTCTCTTTTGTAGTCACCTCCATATTTCAGACTCTTGTGGCACTTGGGAAAGGATCAGTTTATGATCTCAGGACCTGGATAAAGAGATGCAATATCCATCAGATGCTAAAGTCACAAGCCATGAGAGAGGGATTTATTAAGGAACGTCTCAAGACTGGGATGTCTTTTTTGAAAGGGGAAATCCTAACTCAATTTCCACGGCTTCACATCAGACAATTAATGTTATTTCATGTTCAGTTTTATTTCTTCTTACTTACTTTTAAGAAAAAACCACCATTGAAATTGTCTCAGGGGTGCCAAAGACAACCATTAGACCTATTTTCTGCATGGCTGTGTTAACAGACACGGGTGGAAGGAAAGCAATAAAATATGATCTAAATTTTTCACTTCTTTGTCAAAGCGAACAAACACAAGACAAGCCTAGTTTAGGCCCTCCGGCGCTTTTTAAAATGAAATTCACACATCTCACTGAATTGCTGATCTTTGGCGTCCACATCTTGTTGTATATATTGGGGGATTTCATGGTGGCTGTAGAAGCCGTGGAAAACTCGCATGCTAGCAACCTGGTTATCATTAAGGAAGCTGTTGATTTTGAAGCCATTCATAATTTAGCTGCAGCACAGCAGCTTCGAGATCCCTATGAGGATCAAAGAGCCTGTTTGTCTGCAAGCCGTGATGATTCACAGTTAAAGATAAGCCATTCAGTATTACAAAATTATAAAGAGGAGATTTAGGGGTGGAGGGAATCTTTCCTAAGCCCAAACATTTCCAGATATTGACTCATCTTTAGACTACATGATCTACGTGATGAGCAACAACTTTTTCTGAATGAAGTGCTGAGGTGTTTAGGAGGAAATGCTATTGATTATGTAAAGAGCTGCCCTTTTTTATTATTATTATCAAAGGGTTGAATTGTAGTGTGTGATGCAGGGAACGAACAGTAATGAAACAACCATTTCTTGAAGGAATGCAGAAATTGACAACATGCTGCACCCCTAGATAAGATTTGCTAAGCCATTTTGCTTTCTTTTATGCTGTCTCTAATCCCCTTTTCCTTTGGATATACAGTGGTACCTTGGGTTAAGAACTTAATTCATTCTGGAGGTCCCTTCTGAACCTGAAACTGTTTTTAACCTGAGGTACCACTTTAGCTAATGGGGCCTCCCACTGCCGCCGCACGATTTCTGTTCTTATGCTGAAGCAAAGTTCTTAACCTGAGGTACTATTTCTGGGTTAGTGGAGTCTGGAACCTGAAGCGTCTGGAACCTGAAGCGTCTGGAACCCGAGGTACCACTGTATCTCAACAAAGCTAAGAAAGGCTGAATGTGGATTTTTGCTTTGACAGGTGAAGCTACTGACCCAAATCTTTCCTAAGCCAGTAGACCAGGAGACAGGAAGTGAACTGTCCAGGGCAGAAGGGAAGAACATGGATCTCTTCCACCGACCAGGAGATCAAAACCCACTGGGAGGCTGAACATTCTGGCAAGGGGTGAGCAGCCTGGCCCCATCCATTGGGCAGTAAAGGTCTAGGTGCTCCAATGCTTGCTGTCCTCTCCTCTCCCTGTTGTCCTCTGCATAATTGCCATTAGACTGTGACCCTACAAGCAGGGGACTGTCTTTTAATATCCATTCAACACTGAGGAAATTTTAGACTCTAATACAGTACAGGCAATCCTTGTTTTGTGTGGGGGCTATGTTTTGGAACCCCGCATGCATTGGTGGGGTCTACATAAAGTGTTCTGACGTCCCCATTCTGCCCTTTTAGTGATCTATTAGTGACATTTTCTGGTCACTTCTAGGTTTGGCGCTGCATGATTGAGCATTAATTGGACACAAGTAAATTAGCTGCTGCCTGTAATAATTTACTGGGACTCCCTGGCTATTAATATTAGGTAGGTGCCTAATATTAAGTGCCTAATATTAGATAGGTAATATTTTTGTTCAGGCCAATCTACCAAGACATGTAAAATTATTATGTATATTTCTTTTTAACTATTGAATATCTACACACACACACACACACACACACAGTTACTACAGTATGTCTACTTGTTTTCAAAGACTTGATTTTATTGCTATTTTCTTATGACTATTTTACTTCAATTTTTTAGAGATTCTTTTTTAATCCAGTGGTATATAAATCTTGTTATGTAAATAATCACATAAACGATCAGTTATCAAAACGAGCCTCACCAGACATCTGAAAGCATCTGAAGGCAGCCCTGTTTAGGGAAGTTTTTAATATTTAATGCTGTGTTGTTTTTAACACTTGATTGGAAGCTGCCCAGAGTGGCTGGGGAAACTCAGCCAGATGGGCGGGGTATAAATAATAAATTATTATTATTATTATTATTATTATTATTATTATTATTATTATTAGGTTGTACACTTACCTGCATGCATATCAGGTGTTGGCAGAAGGTGGGTTGGGATCTATTAATAGGCCACAGTGAGCTCAGCTGCATTCTGTATGCAGACTATAGTTCTGGGCTCAGAAGTCTTTCATTCTTAAAGTATGATCACATCCACACCATGGATTCAAAACATATGTCATGAGATCAGGCATGGCTTGGCGGGCTCAGACTGGCTCATTCATCCTTGAATAGTATCCCACATCAGTCACCTGACTTGTCCATTCTCCCTCTGCCTCACGATAGGGGAAGGCTCTGAGGTATGAAACCTGAAAGCTTTGGTACGAACACTAAGCTTTAGAAGTGCAGCGCAGCTCACCAGTATAAATGCTTATGAAATGCTGGTTCCTTTTCCATGAATGATTCTATGCTGGCTGCATCGTAAATGCTAACCTGTGAATGGATTTCTAAAACACAGATGAATGGACTGTGCTCCCACACTCCTTTTTTTCTTGGTTACTGTGCAGGAAGAGAGAGCAAGCCACAGATGAAAGAGGAAACTGATTTATTACATTTGTGAATCCAGAGACATATTTTGCCCCTCCAGAGTGTAACCTGCATCGCCCCCCCCCCGCCGCCTGCCTTATTCACGCCGCAGCCTCTTTCAAGTTCAAAGTTGCTTCCAAATTCTCCTCTCATGTAACTTGTAATGAGATTCCCCTTGACAAACCTTTAGGGAATCTTCACTGGCCAGATTTTTTAATATATATATTAAATCGTTGGAAGAAATGTGCTTCCGAGACTGAGAAATGGTTTATTAAAAGAAGAAGAAGCTTGTACTGAGAAAACATTTTCTAAAAAATATTGTCAGAAACTAAACGATGGTAAAACTTTGAAGACCAGGAGTGGATCTACACTCATGGTTTGTAACGCTAAAGAAGGGTTAAGGAACAATTCCCATAATGTAGATGGGCACATTACGTTTTGCTTGTAACGTCCATCATGCGTTATTAAAATGTGACACCAGGGGGTGCTGCAGAGCAATCAGGAAACAGCAGTAGGGAAACTGCTTTGTTAAAGGTAAGGAATATTTTTAATTGGCCAGTATGCCCTGTGACATTTTAGAACAATATATCTACTATCGTTCTAATAACATTTAAAAGGTCAGTTGTGGAGTAGGGACACTGAGGCAGTAGTGAGTACCGTACTTTTCTGTGTATAAGATGAGGTTTCCTTACTCCAAAATAATGTTAAAAAACGGGGCTCGTCTTATACGGGCAGTGCATTGTGGGACCACATGATTGGTTGCAGCTGTGAGCTGCAGCTTGTACGTGGTAATTTGGTGGGTGATGGTTGGCTGTGGCAAGGGCTGCTTTGGATTGGCTGGTCCCCTTGGATCAAGGGCTCCCTTGGATTGGCTGCCACTGCGACAATTGGGTGTTCGATTTCCAGCTGCTGTTTGCGAACAGGCAGACGCTTGTTGGCTTCTGCGACAGGAGCGATTAATAATAATAATAATTTATTATTTATACCCCGCCCATCTGGCTGGGCCTCCCCAGCCACTCTGGGCGGCTTACATAGAAACCAAAAATACAGTAAAATATCACACGTTAAAAACTTCCCTGAACAGGGCTGCCTTAAGATGTCTTCTGAATGTCAGGTAGTTGTTTATCTCTTTGACATCTGATGGGAGGGCGTTCCACAGGGTGGGCGCCACTACCGAGAAGGCCCTCTGCCTGGTTCCCTGTAGCTTTGCTTCTCGCAATGAGGGAACCGCCAGAAGGCCCTCGGCGCTGGACCTCAGCGTCCGGGCAGAATGATGGGGGTGGAGACGCTCCTTCAGGTATACTGGACCGAGGCCGTTTAGGAGCGTTTTTCATTTGGGTTAGTGTTACTTGGGCAATTCTTCCCCCCCAGTTTCTTAAATTTGAGTCCCCCAAAACAGGGGGCGTCTTATACACGGGGACGTGTTATACGCGAAAAAGTATGGTATGTGTGAGATAGAGATAAAGTGGTTTAAGGGTACAAATCTGCTGGCTGGGAGAGGAGGCAATTGTCAGGGGCGAGAGATGCTTGTGATGGTGAGTAGAAGACAAGGTTGGGAGGGATGGTGCAGATATAGCGCAAGCATGTTCAGGCGCTTCATGGAGTTAGGGGAGTTCAATGGTTTGAACGCAGCAGAAAGTGGGAAATAAGGAGTTGGTTCTTGGAATCGCCAGGGCCACAGATGGGGTGTGTGTGTGTGTGTTGTGGATGTAGAGAGGCTGGCAAGAGGCAGAGAAACTCTTAGGTCTGCAGTTCTCAAACTTTTTTCTCTGGACCACACTTTCAGAAGAAAAACTTGCCCGCGCAACATCGAATTTTTAAATTGATAATAAATACATAGGAAAACAATAAGAAACAACTCCTAGCAGTGCTTGATTTACAATATAGGACACAACTACTTTATAATATGTTCATGGGACATCCAGAAAAGCGCAAAACAATACTGCTACATAAGAATATGAATCATTCCCAAAATATAATTGTAAACAAGTCTTCTCCAGTGCTTTGTTTGAATGGGAATTGTGGATCACAACCAGCATTGACCTCAGTATGCTCTTGCTCTCATTTTGAAAATATATCTATCCTGTGCTTTTTTTCCTAAAAAAATGTTTATGGGTCCTCTCATTTTGACTCAAGAAAATCACCATTTTGTAGTTCCAATCGGGAAAAATAAGGACAGTAAATGGACAAAAGTACAAAGATTTACAAAATGTTTTATGCTTCCCCCAGAAAAAAAGCACTGTATCTAGCCATATTCTGAAAATAAAAAGAACTATATTAACACTACACTGAAATGACTAAATGTTTCTTTGATTGTCCTCTATGCTTAGTGATGGCACTATATAGATCATCTTCAGCCTAATCATTGCTGGTAAAGGTTTAGTGAGGGAAAAGCAAGAGTTTGGCTGCAGTTCTCCTCAAAGCCCCAAGATGGAGTGAATGTTCTATCATAATGTTTGCATTTCTTCAACCCAACGCCCTTTTATAGTCTGAGCTTTTATTCATCTTGGGTATAGATGCTAGTCTCTTCGTTAGGAGTCACACTATATTTTAGGAAGTGCCACTTCAGGCAGGAAGGCACACGCTGCTTTTATTTTTCATTCATAGTCTTCATGAATGAAATATGATGGGTTAGACTTTGCAGTTCTTAGATCCAGGGAGCTTTGGGTGAAAACACAGCAACCGACTTCCAGCAAGCTAAATGTGAGAAAGCTTTTCGTCTTCTTACATATGTGCTTAAAGTGTGGCAGTTGAGACAACTGCGGCTGGCTCTGTCGTTTTCTCTACAGAGAAAACAGAAATGACTTCCAACAGTTTCTTATCCAAATCTCAGAGCTGAGCTGCAGGCAGCTGTCAGAGGTGAAGTAGCAGGAACCAGGAGCAGAGCCAAGGGGGCTACAGGAGAGGACACTGGTGTCTAGCAGGACAAGTCTTTGGGACAGAAGTCAAATGCCCCACTAGGGATCCAGGAAGGCATTGATTTTCCTTCTGCCCCCCCATTGCTGCATGCAGTGCTATTTCCGTATCACTGCAGTTTGGCTTCCGAAAAAATACTGCATTATTCAGCTTGCTGTCTGATGTGGGGAGCATTTGCATAATTAATTGGGTAATTAATTACATTACTCCACACACCATTCATTTCAATGCAAAGGAAACTGAATGGAAATGGGTGGGAGGAGGTGGGGAGCCAACAATTATTTATCTTTTCATGTAGGAGAAGGCTACTAGAGATGACAACATTTCTCTGCCTTCATTCCTGGAGGCAATAATGCTTCTGAATAGCAGTTTCTGGAAACCACAGGAAGGGGCAGTGTGCTTCTGCTTGGGTGCTGCTTGTGGGCTTCCCCAGGAGGGAATCTGGCTGGTCACTGGGAGAAGATGTTTTCAGGTTGACAACAACAGCATCTAATACAGATCTTATTCACTGGACTGACTTCTGTTACAAGAATTCTAAGGTCTCAAATATAAATTAAATGTTCATAAATGTACAAGGCAAACACATATGTAAGTATATAAACCACGTATCTGAACTAGTACAAGAGAGCAATCCTGAAGCCATTTTGACTCTCCCAAATTGACCTCAAATATTTCTCTGAAAGGAGAAAGGAAATGGGAAAGCCCCCCCCCCATTGCATTTTGCTTACAAATCCTGTCTTAAGGGTGTATTTGTGTATGAACAAGGTGAGCCTGTGACCTGGATTCAGGAACTAAACTATTAACCATCACAAAAGAATGGCCAGACTGTCCAGGTAAAGCAATCAGTGACCATTATTAGGTATCCTGGGAGACAGGATTTCTGCTGTAGACCGCCTCTGGTGATGTATTTCTGTTGTAGACCACCTCCTTCTATGAGGTTTGTATGATGTTTTGGGGGTGGTGGTCTTGGGCTACAGGGTGGACAATTTCAAAAGTCTATATAAGGGGTTGCACACAATTGTTTTGGGTTCTCTACTCCCCCCTGGGTGTGGTGAGTGGGGACCCTGTTGCAACAGTTAATAAAGATCAGGCTTACTAGCCGCTTTGCTTCTCGATATACTCTGGTTGGCCTTACTCTGACTTCTCCCCTCCTTGCTATCACTGCTTGTTCACTGGTTCGCTCTAACGCCAGTGGTCCCCAATCTTTTTTTGGCCATGCCCCACCTAAGCATCTGATGCCCCATCCCCTGTGACATATAATTCTTATTACTCAAAAAGTGAACTCCTATTCACGCAGAGAAAGCCGAAAGGGCCATTGTCCCCTTTAAAAATCAAATTGGGGATCGTGGCTTTAACCAATCAGCTATGCAGGAACAAGGAGCCTCTGCTCATATTTCTCTCTCCCTTTGGAAGGAGGGT
The DNA here is from genome assembly GCF_965112155.1 of Podarcis liolepis. Classification (NCBI taxonomy): domain Eukaryota; kingdom Metazoa; phylum Chordata; class Lepidosauria; order Squamata; family Lacertidae; genus Podarcis; species Podarcis liolepis. The sequence continues at coordinate 26,013,977 of NC_139571.1, forward strand.
GGGGTTTTGACGGACTCCAGCTGAGGCTGCTGAACAGACTCCTGGACTAAGGTGTTGTTTGGGGTGTTGTTGTTGGCATTGTGTGTGTGCATGCATTGTTGCTGTTGTTGCTTTTTTATCTCTTTATTTTATACATTGTAATTTATGTGGAAATTGTTTTATTGATTGTTCATGACTACAGTGGTACCTCGGGTTAAGTACTTAATTCGTTCTGGAGGTCCGTACTTAACCTGAGACTGTTCTTAACCTGAAGCACCACTTTAGCTAATGGGGCCTCCTGCTGCTGCCGCGCCGCTGGAGCCCGATTTCTGTTCTCATCCTGAAGCAAAGTTCTTAACCTGAAGCACTTTTTGGGTTAGCGGAGTCTGTAACCTGAAGCGTATGTAACCTGAAGCGTATGTAACCCGAGGTACCACTGTACTTTTGTTATGCTGTAGTTATGTATTTTTTTTTCATGTTGCAAGCTACCTTGAGCATCGTTTTGAACTGTGGAAAGGCGCCATACAAATTATTCTAAATGGCAAATCACTGGAAATTCCAATTCAGCGCTAAACCATGGGGGGGGGGACGGTGGAGCAAACAGAAGGGTGGATGAGGCCCTACTTAACTGTTAGGTGCGAGCTGCAATGTATGGCTTGTAAAAGTGACCTTCAAAGTGACTTTATTTCCTCTGAGTGAGATGGAGGAGGGTGGAGAGGGAGAGACTGCAAAACCACAGACATATTGGCTCCTGATAACTGATGGCGAAAAAAGAGAGAGATGCTGTGGTTTATTGAACCTTTCAAAGAGCTGTTCTCTTCCCCTCCTCCCTCCTCCCACTCCTTCTCCTTCTCTCCCTGTCAGTTCACGGTTTTCTGCAAACTTCACATCTCAGAGATTCATGAAGCTGGTTGCCTTCTCAATATTTCTTTCAATGTTCGGCAACTCGGGATAAGCCAAGATGGGGGAGTGCTCTGGAGGTTGTAACCCGAATTTACAATCTTGACAGCTTCGCTCAGGCGCAATGCCAGAAAGAGCTGGATACATTTAAATAACGATAGGACGGGCTGATATCGGCTCCTGAGGGACAATAGGAAACAGCTTGGCCTTTCAGAAATGTTAGGTTGATGTGCTTTCCTAGGAACATCAAGCTTAAGTGTGGCAATCTTATAGTAAAATATCTCAAGGGATCTCGAGTGAATGAAAGAGGAGCTGTGATAAAACTTCGGAATGCAGTCAAAATAAGGAAGAAGGATGGATGTGGCAGAGTTGACTCTGATTAGATAAGCTGTTAGTCTTGAGAAATAATGTCTCTGTAGAAAGAGAGGTGCTTAAAAATATATAGGTATATATTTGCCTTCACACTATAGCGTGAATGGACATGTTAATGGGAACTGTTATACGGTTTGGCTGCGCAAGGAATATATACTATTATCTAAGGTTTTGACTTGTAGGAAATGTTACATGATTCTCTCGCTGTTTGCTTTTAGATGGGGCTTAATATTGGAGCTACTGGGTGACTTTTGGCTGTGATGTTGCACTGTGATTTCTCCCTGAAAAACGTTTTTGGGAGATGTGCACAGCACCCCAATATGCACGTTTTTGGGTGCTGACCTCAAAAATAATTATTTGTGTGTGGCGGTTGGGGGTGGATCATGGTGTGAAATCATGCGAGGTCACAGTGTTCAAAATGGCCACTGTTCTCTCACGAGAGAAAAACACACACAGGAAAATAGCGTCTGGCAAGATTGTGTTCTGGATTTTGCTGTCAAGGCATTGGAGGATATCCAGCACTGACAATGCAAGACAACACAGCCAAGGGCAGCAGGCAAAATGTCCTCCACAGAGGGCAATGACCGCACTGCTCCCCACCACGTACCCCAACATTTGCCACCTGATGATGGAGCCCTGAATCCTAGGACGGAAAATGTTGCTATGTTCATCTCCCCAACACAAACACACACATTTATCATTTCAAGTGAGCTGATTCTCTGTCAGCCAGCTTCTGTGCAGACTTACCTGAACAGATAATTGTCCACTGTCTCTCCTGACAGTAGTAGATCTCGTAATGCTAGTGGCACCTTGGCTGAGAAATGAGCTGAAGCAAGCGATGTAATTTGATGTAGTACAAAAAAAAAAAGGAAAGGAAGTTTTAGAGCCAATTTAACTTAGCAGATGTAACATAAGGCTACTGCTTCATCTGGTAGTTTCCCAGAGGCTGCAGCTCTTTTATTGGTACGCAGAATAATTTGATCTGTGCCCTCCTTGTATCCCCTCTTTGCCCTGCCTATTTGCTGCCCTTATGTCTCCATGAATATTTCATTGTTTCTTTTACAAACCATAACCTGGCAGGTTATGTACCGGTTAGTGTGCTGGAAGTTGCATTCTTGTTAGAAGCAGTTTCTCCAAGTTGTTCTTTCATTTCTCTCCCCCACCACCCCATGTAGGCATTTTTCCAAAACACTGAGGCGACTCTGCTAATGCAGAAAATGGCTGACCAGAAGTTGGAAGCCTCTTAATCACAATGGCCAAGAATTAGGCATGTCTCATTTCCTCTTATGTAAATGTCCAGGACTGCTAAGGTGATAGTATTAAGTAACTTTAGACCCTGAACTCAGTGGCATGGGGGGGGGGGCTGGAGCTGGGGGTGTGTGTTGCCCCAAGCCAGGTTTTTTGGGGGCACATTCCTCATGATGCTCTGCCATGTTGGGAGCTGCTGTGTCCTTCTCACACTGCTCTCCAGCTGAGGGTGCCTCGAGAAGGACGCAACAACTCACACTGGGCTTGCAAGGTGCAGTGAGTGTAACCCTCAAAGCAGGCCAGCATCGCCTGTGTTGACGGGCTGAGCTCCCCACTTCACAGCTGGGCAGGTAGCGCAGCTCCTCTTAGCCCCAATGTGCAGGGGTCCAAGATGTGGCATATGCCAACCTGCCCCAGGGGTCAGTTGGCAACACTCCACCACTGCCTGAACTTAATGGTTTCAATTAGAAAAACTGAAGCTTTCCTTTTAGGAATTCTAGGTGCCAAAATCCCAAAGGAGCAGAAAAGACTATTTATGTATGCGACCACGGCTGTGTGGATTTTATTGACCCAGAGATGGAAAAAAGATAAAGTCCCTACCAGAGAAGAATGTCAGATGAAGTTAATGGACTATGCTGAAATGACCGGAAGAGTAAGAAATCAGGAAGACCAATATTTTAATAAGGAATGGGGAAAATGTATAACTTATCTTAAAGACCATTGTAAACAGTTAAAATTGTTAGTAGGGTTGGAATATCACTTGTAGTTCAAGGTTGAATTCTGGACATAATGGAAGGGGCAAAGGGTTTGGATTATCATAAAAGATGTGGGAGGAATTGATTAATAATAGGACCCACAAAGGGGAGGGTGGAAGTCCAGGAGATACCTTGGGATCTTGTCTTTATGATTTATGTTTGATATAGCTCTGTAAAATTTTAAGTTGAAAAACCGAAGAGAGAGAGAGAGAGAGAGAGAGCGCGCGCGATAGAGAGTGAACTTAATGGTTTTATTGGGGTGGAGGTCAGGGATGAGGAACTTCAGGCCTGTGGGCCAAATGCAGTCTTCGAAGACTTTCTGTCTGGCTTTCAGAGATTTCTCCGGGCCACACTCCATACGCAATCACCCCCCTCACTGAAATCTGCTGTGCACACTCCTTGAGTGTTTTTGCCTGACTGGAATGTGTCCTTGAATTCTGATAATTCATTTGGCTTGCCTGGGTGAAGAGAAGAGCCGTATGTGTGTGGAGATAGGTGGACTAAATTGCAGGTCTACTGTCTGTCTGAGGAATGGTTCAGCAAGACGAATTTGGAATGGAGGAGTTTAGAGCAAAATCTGGCCTGGATCAAAACCCCTGATGTTCTTACTAATTATCTTTTGCATTTCTCATATTTTATTCTGCGTCAACAGAAGTATACTGTCCAGATCAAGGGAAGTACTAGTACTACTCTGTTCTGCTTTGGTCAGACCACACCTGGAATACTGTGTCCAATTCTGGGCATCACAATTTAAGTAAGGATGATGACAGCCTGGAGCATATATGGAGGAGGGCAACCAAGATGATCAAGGGTCTGGAAATCAAGTCATATGAGGAACGGTTGAAGGAGCTAGTTATGTTTAGCCTGGGGAAAAAGGAGACTGTGAGGAGATATGATAGTCATCTTCAAATATCTCAAGGGCTGTCCCATGAAAGAGGAAACAAGCTTGTTTTCTCATGCTCTGGCTTCAAGTTACAAGAAAGGAGATTCAGACTAAACTTCAGGAAAAACTTTATGATTGTAAGAGCTGTTTGACAGTGGAACGGTCTACCTCGGGAGGTTGTGAACTCTCCTTCCTTGGAGGTTTTTCAGCAGAGGTTGGATGGCCATCTGTCGTGGATGCTGTAGTTGAGATTCCTGCATTGCAGGGGCTTGTATTAGACGAATCTTGGGGTCCCTCGAACTCTACAGTTCTATGATTCTATGATTCTAAGATTCACTTCTCTTTACCTGTTTGCAAGCAATGGCAGGAAAAGCATGAGAGGTGAATCAAAGCAATTTCCTATGATGTATCAGCTTGCCACACATAACACCTGGTCTGATTTTGGGTCTTTCATAATCCTGCAGAAGAGAAATAGTTGGAAGAGCGAAGGGTGCTTTGGGGTCTGTAGGTGTTGCTGGACTCTCATCACTGACTACTGGCCATGTTGGCTGGGACTGATGGGCAGTGGAGTCCAACAACTTGCTCCAGAGGCATGATGCTGACAACATATGCTATATAACGGTCAAACTATCAGGCGGGTGTTACAAAGCAAAGGGGAATATCTTTTCTGAACTGTGCTTGCTCATTCATGCTATGAAAAACAAAAATCTCTCATCGTGGACACAGCTCACCATTTGTTAACGTGTTGTTGCAGCACCCCTGCCTCATTGAATCTGCGCTGTTTGATGCGACTCCCGTCATGCTGTGAAACAAAGCATCCAAGCACCGTGCAGAGTCATTTGACAGAGACAACTTAGGACAGAACTGGAGCGTACATTGTGAGCACGACACACAAGCTGCAGGAAATCGTTCCACGTTCAGACAGAGAGTGCTTTGCATGGAGCCACACAGGTTCACCATGTCAAGAAGCTGATTCCCTCCGTGCTGCCAAAAATAACCAACCAACCCCCCCCCCAAAATGAACAAGAACAAAGTCTGCAGCTTGGCAAAATCCCTCAGGCTACTGTATGCGAATGGCCAACCACACAGCAAGAGCCGCCATATGGAACAATGCAAAATGGCTTCCAGATGGCAGCTACAATATGTGCGCCAGCCTGAAGATCAGACGTGGGGAAGATGTGACCCTTCATATGCTGTTGGATTCTCCTGGTTCCCACCAGCCCCAGCCACCACTCCCATTAAGCGTGATGGAAGTTGTAGTCTAGCCAGTGGCGTAGGAAAGGAGGTGCGGTGGGTGCAGGCTGCCTCGGGTGTCATCACCGAGTGGGGTGACAAAATGGCAAAAAAATAGGGAGTGGGAAAGGGAAGGAGGGAGGAGGAGGAGGACGATGGGAAGAAGAAGAATGGGGGGATGGTGGGGAGAGAGATTGATCATTTTGAATTTCCAAGAAATCATTTTTATTACAGTGGGTGTTTGGAAAGCAGGCTCTAGTCTGGACATTATCCACAGATAAAGGGGGTGGATAGTAGGGAGGAGAGAGAGGGGGGGGAATAGGCTGCTGCTGCTGCTGCTGCTGCTTTGAAGTGTTTTGCAGCCTTGGGGGGGGGGCATGCATGCGCACACACTCCTGGGCTGGCACTCAAGCGCACAGGGATCTCCCTTTGCAAACTTTCGCCTTGCCATCACTGTGTGCACCAGGATTTATTTCCTGCTCCTCTACGCTGCCGCATCCTTGAACTTTGGCAACAGGGTTTGACAGTACAGTGGTGTATCAACCTCCACGTGACAGTTTCTCCAAGAATGATTTCAGATCGGGGAGAAAGAAGAGAGTGGTCGAAGTGGTGGTGCAAAGGGAGTGCAAGCGAGGGAAGGAAAAGTCTCACCAACCCCTCCTCCTCCTCAACTCCTGCTGCATTCCATCCATCCAGCCCCCCCATCCAGTTTCTCCCCCCCCCCCGCAGCCCCAATCCACCAGCAGCAACTGCAGCAGCAGCAGCACCAAGACGGAGTCTGTGAAAACAAGAGGGTTAAAAAGTTTAGGAGTGAACTTGAATCTCTTTGGCTATTTAAGGAGGACTGGGGTTTGTCGGGAACTCACGGCACTCCACGGTCGCTTCTTCTGATTGCGATTCGCCTGATGACTGTAACATGAATAGATGAGACCGTTGCGCTTTTGATACTTTGTCTCTCTGCAGAAGTGCATTGTCAGAACTTGAGGCTGTGTATCTTTTAATAATTTCAATGGGGGGGGGGAAGGGTGACAAGAAATTTCCCGCACCGGGTACCTCCTGACCTTGTTTTGCCACTGAGTCTAACAATTCATATATGCTGTAGATGAAAGAGAAAACTTGTTGAAAAACCAACCTGTCCTTAAGAAACTAGTGCAACCCATGTGTATTTTTTTTTCCAAAGCAGAAAGATTGGGGACATCCTTAGCGTCAGCCATATATTATAGAAATACAATCATGCAGGATACAGAAAACCAAATATTAGCAGTCATCTAGTGACATAGATCATAACCTTGGTTTTGCAGTGAAAGGTGCTGGATTTGGCAGAGAGCCCAGCAGCAAGCAGACCTTGATGCAGGGCAAGGTAAATCCCGCGACAGATATATAATTTCACAGCCAGCGTTATGAAGGAGTTCATCTATTTTGAGATAAAAGCATTTTTATAGCCCTGAGCGTTAATAACAGACCGCAGTCCACACTACAGCATTTGAGATCTGTGTTTCAACACCAACTCCAAATGCATCGGGACTCACGTGTCCAGATTATGGAGAGGTCTTTTCAAAAAATGGAAGCTAATACCCAAGTGAGCCAGAGAAGACTGAAGGCACTGAGGCACCTGAGTCAGAAAATCAACATGGTGTCCCCACCATTACAGCAAAAATATGCAGTACGATTGTGTCTTTAATTTAATTTGTCCGATTTCAACCATATGTGGTTGAAAGCCGACCAGTTGAAATCACACAAATTAAATGCATGAAAGGCGGAGGACTTAAAATAAAAAAAAATTAAGCTTGTGCACGTGTCAGGATGCTGTCAATAGTTCCCGGCTGGTTGCCCAGGGAAGTATAAAGACAAGGAAAAGTTTCTTACAGTCCTTTTTTATTTCAAACTTTACAGAGAGAGGCTATAGAAGCCAGCCTCTTGGATAACGGCGTTGTCCCAAGTGAATCTCCATCCCCCTTCTCTCCAATTTCTCATTCGCCACTTCTGTGGGTGCTGCTACATGCCCTCTGTCTTTGAGCTCTTTGCTCTCCTACTTTTAAGGCTCGCCGGCTTCTGGGAGATGGAGGGTCTGGAATGCTTTCTAACAACAACAACAACAACAACAACAACAACAACAACAACAACAACAAATTTTTATTTATACCCCGCCCTTCCCGTTCAGAAAAACTGGGCTCAGGGTGGCTAACAACACTTCATTTAAAACACTTAATTGATGCAACATAAATCCGGCACTGAATATAATCAATAAAGAGTAGCTTTGTGGAATGGAATCATAGAATTGCAGAGTCGGAAGGGATTCCTGTGGGTCATATAGTCCAACTCCTTGAGATGCAGGAATCTCAACTAGGTCATACATGGCATGTTATTATTATTTAGTAAATTTCTATAGAGTGGTACCTCGGGTTAAGAACTTAATTTGTTCTGGAGGTCCGTTCTTAACCTGAAACTGTTCTTAACCTGAGGCACCACTTTAGCTAATGGGGCCTCCCACTGCCGCTGCACAATTTCTGTTCTCACCCTGAAGCAAAGTTTTTAACCTGAGGTACTATTTCTGGATTAGCGGAGTCTGTAACCTGAAGCGTCTGTAACCCGAGGTACCACTGTACTGCCTTTTATCCGGGGATTACAGGGCGGTTTACAATATAAAAACACAAAAATATATAACATAGTAACAAACAAAACAAAAACCCCCACCCACCCACAGCTTAAAAGGCCATAGGGCTAGGCTGTTTAATTAGCCGAATCACACCTCAAATGGGAAGCTAGTGGGAAGCTTTAGTGATAGGAATTCTTCAGCAAATGCTACCGGGCAGTGAATGAGCATGAAAAAATGATGACCTACCTCCTCCACTCTGAAAAAAAGAGGGAGGGAAAAGGGGGGATGTGTGTCTCCATTTCTTGCATAAACGAGTCCTTTCTGAATTATTTGCTCCGCTCCGCTAATAGGTAATTGCTCCATAAAGCTTTCGAGCGGTGTCGGTGATGTACATTACACCTACTTTTGCTACAGTATCACTGTCAAAAATGAAGGCTGATAAATAAGCCTGATTTAGAAAATGCTCCTAATAGCCAGGCGAGCAAATGCAGGTAATGTTCTGTATAACGTACACCTACATTCATAAATTTAAGGGGGGAGGGACAAGATTCTCCCTGCTCCTTCCCTCTACCCATGCAAATGATTCCGGACATTTTTTCCCCATAGCGAAACAAACGAAATGCTTCAAGCTAAGCCCCCCCTCCCACAACAACACTGGAAATAAGAAGTAGGATGTAAAGGGAAGGGGAAATGGAGGCTTGAAGGATACTTTTGTTTCGGTGAGACTGCTGGCATGGGGCACTTCCTTTTTTGAAAAGGAGAGTGAGAAATGGGTTTAATAATGAGACCCATACCACCACTCGTTCAAACAGCTACATCATCTAGGCTGCCGATGGCCTGTTTTCAAACAATGGCCCTGTTTGTATTTGGTCATTGAGGGAACCCCTTGCTGTGGAACAACCTAGATGAACTCAATAGTTCTTTTTAAAAAATACATTTATTTTATTTTATTTAGTATGAAGCCATGCAAGGGTTACTGCTTCTTGGGTGGCATTCGGGGACAGATACTTCCTTCTGTGGAGGAAGCCAGAATGAGTGATTCTTTTGCTTTATGACCTCAATTTTGCTTCCATTGAACTAGTGGGCCTGCGATTTTTATACTCCATAAAAGAGAGACATATTCAGAGGTAAAGCGTCATAAAATCCTAATAATAAATAATGTGCACGGACATGTGGAGGCGTAAAGCTGTACCTACATCTTGAGATACAGTTCAATTATACCCCATGGCTGGGATCCTCACAGAAAGAGCTAAGATGAGGTGGCAGCTGATTTTCCAGAGATCTGATGTGGCCACAGGCCAGATTGGAAGAAGGTCCATTGTACACATGTGTGCGAAGGTCGTAACATGCATTAGGCACAACTAAGAAAACAACAATAACAATATTTCCAACCCACTCTCTCCCGAAAGTACAGAGATGGTGTTAAGGAATAATAAGATAAGGATTAAGATTTAAGGTAATAGATCGAACAAAATGCCATTCCACAGTGTCCCATGAGAATCTGGTGGATGGAAGCCATTTTCAATAGATTGTGCATTATAATTGTACTAGCATTATACCCAGGAATGCTAACTCAATAAACTCCATGTCTGAATACAGTCTGGGTGGCCTTAACTTATACCCTATAAGTATAACTTATACAACCTCTAAAGAAAGAGACTCCACCATTTTCCTTGGCAGCCTGTTCATGGTCAAACAGCTTGTACCATCAGGACATTCTTCCTGCCCTTTAGCTGAAACCCTTTTTCTAGTCAGTTGAACCCACTAGACTGAGCATGCCGCCTTTCCCCTGTGATTGAGGAGGCTGGCACCAAATGACGTCCGTGAGTGACATTAGCACACTGTGCAACATGCCAATGTCATGCGCACACGTCACACAATGTGCTGATGTATCGCATGCATGCCGTGGGGCATGCATGAGTGACACAGCATGCGGGCTTGGCAATTAAGGTAAGCATGTCACATGGCATGTGTGTGTGGCTGCTGCAACTTTTTGAGGAGCCCAGTCCCCTGCTTGATTTTTTTGGGGGGGCCCTCAGCCCCCTGGTTCCCCCTAGATGGCGTCTATGCACTGGATGGAATTCAAGGGGTGTGCTAAACTGAATGTTCCTTCTGTCCAAGGATTTCTGCTTGTGCAGGAGAACTGTTTCCCCAGACTCTACCTCCTGTGCCCCTGCAAGTCTGTTCAAGGGGTTGCTCCGAGCTTCTGAGATTTTAGTACAGCATGGGGAACAGGGGCAGGAGGGAAAGAAGTCCCATTGTGTTAGCAGCAAGCCTTGAGCTGGTATGATGCAGTACTTGTATACTGCCCTGCCCTCAGAAGCTACAGACAGCAAGTTTGCTCCATCAAATATTTGAAGATGGCTTCCATATTTCTTCTTATTGACTCTCCCCCAAAGAACGAGTGAAAAAATAATAATGAACTGGGTGGGGAGGTGTATGTGTGTGGGAGAGATGCTGTCATGGAGCTGTAGAAACAATGAGAAATCCAGGAAGGTTCATCTCATTGCCAGCCAAGAAGTTCCTCATGCTCTGCTGCTCACATATATTAAAACAGAGGAAACATCAATAGAGCAATGAGCTGTGATCTCAGAGGTGAATAGCAAGCATTCATCAGGGGGCCCATAATGGGATAAATGAGCTACAAATGGTACAATTCCATTAAAATAAGAGTTTTAAAATGTGCCGACTAATCTCCCAACATGCCTTTTTGATGTCGGCAATTGGTGCAGCTGCCAAAGTATGTTATGCGATTGCCGACAGGAGAAGAGGTGGTTCAAAGGACAGAAGCCAAAGGGCAAGTGGTGAAGCAAAGGTTTAATCCCAGGCTGTGCAGAAACTCTTCTCTGAGGTTCAGGTTTTCCCCTTATCACCCCCAAGGATGCCAGGCATGCCAACTTCTGAAAAAGATTGTCACATGTGTGATGTCCTGATGTCATATGTGCAATGTCACGCAATATCCTGACATCACGTGTGTGACATTGCAAGGAGCCATGGGTGGGAGCAGAGCCCCAGACCCAGAGGCTGGCAAAGGTGAACAAACTGGGCAAGGACAACACTCTGGGATTTGAAATTGGCCACAACTTTATTGATTCCATCTGGAGGTAGGATTTGGCTCAGGAATCAGGTGTATATTCCTTTTCAGCCCCCTCCCCCCGTGGAGGGCTGATGCATAGGGTTTGAGCATAGGGTTAATAGGTTATCTGCAAGATGCCAGGTCTAATGTATGGCCTTCACAAGCCTCTGGAACAAGCTCTATGGACCATATGCTGCACGCCTTGGCTTTTGGACAGAGACCTCCGACTAGACCTCTCTAACAGGTTACCCTGATAGTGCATTGTTCATGGGTGTGGGGTGATGAACCACTTCACCCCCTGCCTGGTGTCAGACTAACAGGATTACACGCAATGCCTTATCTGCCAACGTTGTGACTATTGCTATGAGGAAGGGAAAACCTGCAGATGGGGCCAATCTGTTTGCAGGCAAATTTCTTCCCAACTCCGAATACAGCAACCATGAAAGGACCATAGCAAAGCCAATAGCACAAAGCCCTAGGAAGGAAAAGGTTAGCGTACAAACTCAAATCATTGCTAAATAGGGTAGGCTGGGAGGGATGTTCTTCAGCTGACTGCAGTTCCTGGGGTCGGGCACTTCTGGCCTTTATATTTTGGGGTGAAACAGAGTGAAGTCTGCTCCTGTCTGTTCCCAAGTGCTGCCCACTCTTCATAGCCAGATTGGCCCCGGGTTTAAGAGGGTGGGAAAGTCCACCAATCAGAGCAGCCAGCCAGGGAATTCCCATCTGCTGGCCCCCTAGCCCCAGCGTTGTTTCTGGGAGGTCAGAGCCTGCTGCCCACCTCTGTAAGTAGATAAGCAGCCATTATGAACCATAAAACTGGCTTTAGTAATGCATGCCCAAAGATCATTTTCCTTGATGAAGAAATAGATTAAAAGATTTGTGCTGCTCTGGTTATTACGAGGTATAACATAGCATCCCCATCAAATGCTCTTAACACCTCCTACATTTTCTTTTTCTGCAAGATATCCAGAAGCACACCTTGAAACCACAAATGGTGCTTTACAGCTACATCTTTGTCAATAGTCCATGTGCATTAGCAGAGGCTTTTCTATTTTAAATGATGCTAAACGCCAATGCTTTAGGAGCACTGAATAGCACTGAGACATAAGAAAATGTTGTAAAGATCAGAGACATGTTTGCTGCTACCAAGAGGAAACGGGTGTAATTGACTTATGGGATGCTCTTGATATTGGAAAGCCATTTGGAAAAGAAAAGGACGATGTGGAACAGCTGTTGGCAGAAACATTTCACCCCCATTTGCATTTATTTTAGACTTGGGGCCCACCTGAACTATACCTTTCAAGTGTATATCATACCCCTCTAAATAGCCCTGGCCAATTAGGTACAATACATAAGTTATGACATCATCCCATTATCCCAATCTGTTCATTTCAAAGCAAAGGAAAGCCAGGGCAAATGGGAAAGCGGAATGTAATCAATTCCATATTGTTTGTAGACCAAAAGCAACAACAACAGCTAATACTGAGCATAGTTGCCACATGGACTTCTGTTCTGGACATGGGATGAATAAGCGAACCCTTGTCTGTAACCCGAGGTACCACTGTACTACTACTCAGTGCAATTTTTCTAGAAAAAGAGGTGCTGGAACTCACCACAAACACTTCCCTCGTTCTCTTAGAATGGTGCCCACCTGAGAGGTGCTGGAACTGAGTTCCGGTGAGTTCCAGCTGAAAAAAGACCTGCTCCTATTGTATGTGTTGGTTGCTTTTCTCACAAAGTGTCATCATCATCATCATATTAATAATAATAATTATTATTATTATTGTAGGGCACCCATCTGACTGGGTTGTCCCAGCCACTCTGAGTGGCTTCCAACAAATTTAAAACATTCAGCACAGTAAAGCTCAAAACTAATTAAGAACATCCAACAGAAATCTAAAAAACGCAGCTGAAAAGCAGAACTAAAGCGATCCCACTCTGCTGAAAGAGGAAGCAATGCCTCTCTTCAAACTGGGCGAAGAGAAAATTATTTGCCAGCAGCCTAAAAATAAAGATGGCAGACAATGTGCCTCTCTGGGGAGAGCATTCCACAAACCGGGGTGGGGTGGGGGCAGAGGTGCACCACTGAAAAAGCCTGATCTCGTGCTCCCACCCTCTGACCCTCTCAAAGGAGGGCCTCAAATGATGATCACAGGGTCTGAGTCATTACATATGTTGGCTTACATCTCATCAGCGCTATGGCAGAGCCATTCTCTGATGTGGGGCGGGAATTAACCCCCCTGTCCTAAATCTGAGTGTGTCAGAAGAGGTGGCGGGTGCGTCAGACACAAAGGAGAAGATCTTCCAGTGAGGCCTTTCTGGTTCGGTTACTGGCACTTTGGGTTGATTGAATTCCACCACCGCTCCAGCCACAAAGCTGCTTAAAATCTCTTTCTCATTCCAGCGATAACAGGGATGCAGGAAAGGGCAGGGCAGATCAACCTCAGCATTCTCCCTGGCTAGATTTGCTCACAAACTTGTCTTGGCTTTTTAATCATGGGAATAGGAGGCCTCCCTCCCCCACTCTAAACTTCCCCGCTTCTTGCTTTACTTTAATTCTCTCTTCTTCTTTTTTTATAAGATATTTATTGAAATTTTCAAAGTATTACAAAGTAAAAATAAATAATAATAATAAAAAATACAAAATAGAAATGGTTAAAAACAACTCATTCTTTCCATTACTTATTTTTCATTAGCTTATTTCCCGGACCTCCTCACGCCTCCCTTTTTTGTATTCCAGTTCAGTTTGTTGGTTCAGCAAATCCTTACCCTCTTTGTTTATCCTAATCATTGATCTTAAAATATTGTAACGTTAATTTTTTGCCTATTAATAATCCATTTTTCATATTCCCTTATAGTATTAGAGCTGAAAACCACTTAATTTCTATCCAACATCATTCTAACATTCGTTAATTTTACAATATTTCTGTAGATAGTCTTTAAATTTCTTCCAATCTTCTTCCACCTACTTTAATTCTCATCTCCTGGCCTCTCTAAATGGATCTTTCTGGGAATCCAGAGCAGCCAAGATTTCCCTGCAAAGCTCTGCAAGCTCTTTTTAAGTCTTAGCGGCCTGAGCAAAAGCACACACGTGACCTCTCTGAACAGCAAGGAAATAAGGTACAGGGATGGGTGGGAGGCTCAGGGTCTGTCTGCACAAATATCTGAAACAGACAATCTTGTATGCTGAGGCTGGCAAATGAAGCCTTGGAGCAGCCACCTTGATGACACGGGCAACTCAAGAGACTTGTTTTCCCAGAGAAGCTACTGACACTGAGCAAGATTCTTCCCTGGGGTTACAGAGCCCCATCTCAGGAGCATTTGAATTACCACTGGGAAGTCGCAGTAAAGCACAAGGTATTTCCTGTGTGCATTTCTCTGTCATTTCACAGAGCGCTGAATCCAGGAGGATCCGAAAATTCAAGCGGAAGAGCTCTCGAAAGGGCATGGCAGAGCACTGCTCTCACAGCCAAACAGAATGCGAGGCAGTTCCTGCAGTTAACAATTGTATCATCTGGACAAGGGCAGGGCACAAGGAGACTGAAACCTTTGCCTCCCACTGCAGTCTCAAGCCAGATCTCTCTCTCTCCCCCCCCCCCCACATCCTGCAACTTGTTCTTAGAAAAAAAGATCGAAAACAATCTCAAATTATATTAATGGGTGAAAATCTACAAGGGGCATTTCCAGATTGATGGGTTTCTTTGCGGGGTTATATTCGGTACAATGTCATTGACACAATAATAGTGCAGAAGTGGTGGATTTATAGGGTACTGTCCACTAACTGTAGCTCAGTCAGTAGAGCATGAAGAAGAAGAAGAAGAAGAAGAAGAAGAAGAAGAAGAAGAAGAGGAGGAGTTTGGATTTGATATCCCACCTTTCACTCCCTTTAAGGAGACTCAAAGCAGCTAACATTCTCCTTTCCCTTCCTCCCCCACAACAAACACTCTGTGAGGTGAGTGGGGCTGAGAGACTTCAAAGAAGTGTGACTGGCCCAAGGTCACCCAGCAGCTGCATGTGGAGGAGCGGAGACGCGAACCCGGTTCCCCAGATTACAAGACTACCGCTCTTAACCACTACACCACACTGGCTCTCTTAATCTTAGGGTTGTGAGTTTGAGACCCATGTTGGTCAAAAATATTCCTGCATTGCAGAGGGTTGTACTAGATGACCCTCACATTCCCTTCCAACTCTGCAATTCTACAGTTGTAAAAATCTATGACCATTGCGCTTTGCATGTTGTTTTGCAATGCTTCCCCAACATTCTTGTACTATTTCTGCCTGGGGGGTCACTCTTGAGCCACAGTGCAACAAAAGAGTGATCCTAAATAAATAAATATCCTAGAACCATTCGTGGTATGAAAAGTGAAAGATTTCAGTGGGCAGTTACAGGACATGCACTGATTGGGAACAAAGCAGAATGGCCACCCCCAAAACGTTTGCAAGTCAAAAGGTGTTGAAAAGGCAACAGTGATTTCTGATATCATCATGAGCACAAATCATAAATGCACATTACAAAGAATTGCCTGGTTCGGGCCTCAGAGTTTATGAGCATCCTGATCTATGCTAGAGATTTTGACATGGTTGTTGATGTCGCAGTGTTCTCACAGTGCTCTCACAGGTGAAAGCATCTGTTTAAGGCACTGAGCCTCCATGAGGAATGCTTTAGGGTGAGTAGTGCAGCTTTGTTAAGCAAGCAGCACACAGCTATGTACTGTGACTTACCCAGACCTTGTTAACAGGCCCTCCTCCCAGGTGTGCACCAAAACCAGGAAATTTATCAGCACATGAGTTGTGGACTATTATGTCTTGCTTGTTAGGTTATGAGTTGGGCAGATGTGCTTTAAGGATATAGGCTATTCTACCTTAGAGCAGGACATGGAAGTACATCAGTGACAAAGCTCTTCCCAGGTGTACAGTTCCAGGACTTGGTACTTTCAAATCTGACTCCCATCAGATGAATATCCTCCCATCTAAATGACCAAGCACCATCCATCCATTTGCTTTCAACCTGTTCAGTGGACGTTTCAACTCGTCTCAGCTTCCTGATCTATCACCTCCAAAGAATCGTTTGGGTGTGGCTGTCTCTTCAGCGTCACTTAAAGGGAAGATGGATGGAAGGAAGGCATTTTGATCTTCTGCAATCTTCCTTTCATCTGTCATATCACAGACAGAATCCTCTTCCCAGGGGCAGACGGAAATGAACATCTTATCTCAGGGACAGCCTTTGCAGGTGTGATCAATGACCTACCGAACCAATTCCCCCCTTGTCAGTCCAGAGTTTCCACTACTATCTTCTCGCTCTCAGTGCTAGAAGACTAAATGTAGGCTATAGTTCATAATAGGAGAGACCCATGATTCTCCATTTGCTTTTTTGGGTGGGGGAAGAATTTCAGATTGCAGTCCCTGGGGATCTTGAGGGTAGAAACTCAAATTTTTACCTATATGACTAGGGTTGGAATACCAGTCAACTGAACAGTCAGTTCCTTCCTTCCTGTTAAAAGAAAATCTTTCTCACAGTTTGTGTACATTCAGCAACTTGTGCCCTGAAAAATTTTGTGCCCAGGGCAAGTGCCCCAGTAGGAGCCCCCGCTACACGACTGAATATTGCACCTCAAGCTCCTTGGAAGATAGACGGGATAAAAATGTATAAATAAACACAAGCCTCTCAGGAATCAGGAACCATTCTCGCCTGAGGTTCTGGAGAGCCAGCTCCACAGAAGAAGTAGCTCTGGGGTGGGCAGGAGTACTACAGTGTAGTTTCAGATGCTTCGATGACTCCACTTATATAATGAGATACATAGGTGGAAAGGTCTACAGGCTAATAAAGACAGATCAGATACCTCATAATGCTTAATGTGAAAAGAGTTTGAGTTCCGCCAACCATTAACTCCACTCTGTGTATTTAAAGCTTGTAATTGTTTGAACAGGATGAAATGGGGCAAGTTACAAAGGAACTCATTCTGCAGGATGCTGGTGGGAAAATATTTCGTATGGCTTCTTAAGTACCTTGGAAGACAGATCTTTAAAAGATTGCTAAAATGAATAGACTTTTCAGGAGTATAAATCAGCCAAATATTATTTGATGGCCCAATTATATTCTGCTCAGCCTCCGTCTGGGTCAGAGTCTTCCAAGGATCAATACTTGCTTGCTGGCTTTCTCTTCCGTGTGGCTAAAACCCCATCAAAAGTACAGCTTAATCAGATCTTTACTCATCGCTGGAGGTCAAGAAGCCAGCGAGTGAGCAGAGGAGGGTATGGAGAAGAGGGAAGAGCAAAAGGGCTTGTGGGTTTTTTGTTTTAAAAAAAGAAAAACAATCTATTTGGTCTCCCCTCTGGAAATGTCAAATATCTTAACAGCACACATTTCCCATCTAAAATGTGAATGATGTCATATGAGTCAACAGCTTAAGGCAATGTTACTCAGTTTGCAGCCTCAGATGCACAGAAAAGGAATCCTATATATAACAACATAATAAGCACCCTGCCAGATCAGGCCTAAGTCTCATCTGGTCCAGCATCCTGTTCTCACAGTGGTCGGAAATATGCCTATGGGTAGTCTGAAAGCAGAACTTGAGTGCAATACGATTCTCCCCACTTATGTTTTCCAGCAACTGGTGTTCAGAGGCTATTCTGACAGTAGAAGTGGAACACAGACATCATGGCTAACAACCATTGATAATTTTATCCTTCAATAATTGGTTTAATCTTCTTTTAAAGCCATCCAAGTTGGTGGCTAGCACTACATATTATGGGAGAGAATTCCACAGTATATAGCTATAAAGGTAAAGGGAACGGGACCCCTGACCATTAGGTCCAGTCGTGGCCAACTCTGGGGTTGCGGCGCTCGTCTCGCTTTATTGGCTGAGGGAGCTGGCGTACAGCTTCCGGGTCATGTGGCCAGCATGACTAAGCCACTTCTGGTGAACCAGAGCAGCGCACGGAAACACCGTTTACCTTCCTGCCAGAGTGGTACCTATTTATCTACTTGCACTTTGACGTGCTTTCGAACTGCTAGGTTGGCAGGAGCAGGGACCGAGCAACGGGAGCTCACCCCGTTGCGGAGATTTGAACCGCCAACGTTCTGATTAGTAAGTCCTAGGCTCTGTGGTTTAACTCACAGCACCACCTGCATCCCAGCTATATAACTATAGCTAAATATCAGAGGAGCATATTCCAACATAGCTTAGAGATAAGGAGGGGCATTGCAAACCAATGGACTAGAGGTGGGATTAGTACCAAAGGTCAGATCTTACTCATTTGAGCCCATTCCTGCCCTTAACTCAACCAATAGCAGTGATTTGTCTATGTAACAATCTTCAGTGGGTGGGACCTTATTGACTGGCTCCCTCGGCCTGAAAAGCAAGATGAGCGCCACACCCCATAGTCGCCTTTGAGCGGACTTAACCATCCAGGGGTCCTCTACCTTTTACTACTGTTGACTCCAGAAGTTAGATCCTGAAGATACCTTCATACATGATGCATGTAGCCTGAATTTCATAGGAATATAAAAAAGACCCTTCTGGATCAGATCTAGAATCCATCTTATTTAGTATCCTGTTTCCAGCAGTGAGCAGCCGGATGCCTCTTGGAAGTCTGCGAACTGGACTTGAAGGCAACAGCCGTCTCCCATTGTTTGTTCAGATGTTATTCTGACCACAGAGGTTCCAATTAGCCATCATGGCTAACAGCCATTGATAGACCTATCCTCTATTCACATAAAAATGTCCTGAAGAATCAGTCCTGATTTGCTCATGTGTCCTCTAAGTTGGAACATGAATTAGACTTCAGGCAAAAAGTTGCTTGGTTTTGTATCCCCCCCCCCCCATTTGAGGATTGATGACCTTGGCTGATGCCAAAGGAATTAACTCTGGCATCTTCCCAAAGTTATAAAGATTTTGATTGTCCTCATCCAGACTGTTATTTACTCAGATGAAAGCCAGAGGGAATTATAATGATATTGATAAAGGACTCCATTAAAAGAATGAGGTTGACCGCAATGTGAACACATCATATCTCCAAAGCTAGGTAAGCAAATGAGAGCTATTACTGGAACACTGTTATTTCAGCTAGAGGGCTAAAAAACAAAAACAAAGAATTCTGTGCATGTCATTGTAAGTAGCTTAGCAGTCTAGATTGGATGCTCTGGACAACTTCCAGTTTGTGTTTATAAAGACAAGATTCCATTAAAAACCAATATGGTCAGGCAGATATGCTAAGATGCTGGGTGCTGGGTGCAATTAGCTACCAATAACGGAGCACACTATGTCTTATTTTAAAAATAAATAAATTGGGGGCTTTTTAAAAAGGAGAACGAAGATGACTTATATTTTTTGGAGGCTCCCTTATTGTTTTCCTCTCTCAGAAAAATCCCTAGAAAACAAAGTGCAAGTCCAGAGTCTGAAAAAACATGTTGGAAATGGAAGTTGTTCTTAGTGTCTAATTCTAATGCAAATCACCACCACCTCCACCTCTTGTTCTACTCACTTTGCTCTTGGTCTCTACCATATCCATTTTCTTTCATCACATTTACACCATGGCCAGCATTCAACTAGGTTTTATTCAATTGAAGTTAATTTAAATAGGTCTAATAGGAGTAAAGGGACGTGGGTGGTGCTGTGGGTTAAACCACAGAGCCTAGGACTTGCCAATCAGAAGGTCGGCAGTTCGAATCCCCATGACGGGGTGAGCTCCTGTTGCTCTGTCCCTGCTCCTGCCAACCTAGTAGTTTGAAAGCACGTCAAAGTGCAAGTAGATAACCTAGCAGTTTGAAAGCACGTCAAAGTGCAAGTAGATAAATAGGTACTGCTCCGGTGGGAAGGTAAAGGGCATTTCCATGTGCTGCTCTGGTTTGCCAGAAGCGGCTTAGTCATGCTGGCTACATGCCCCGGAAGCTGTACGCCGGCTCCCTCGGCCAGTAAAGCGAGATGAGCGCCGCAACCCCAGAGTCGGCCATGACTGGACCTAACAGTCAGGGTTCCCTTTACCCTTTACCTTTAATAGGAGTAAAACGTAGTTGCCACCCCCCCCACATTCGTATCACTTCAACATTCATGGTGTCCCCCAAAGAATACTGGGCAGTGTTTGTGAAGGCTACTAAGAGTTTTTAGAAGACCCTTCAAAAAGCTACAATTCCTAGCTCCCTGCAGCTATATCAGTTCAGTTTTTTAAAAAGTCAGCCACCTGGAAATGTATCCGCAATTTAGCGTGGATTTTTCCTAATAGACCCAGCTGTATACACAATTTTGCCTAATATGCACATTTTTGCAAAGCGGTGTCTCCTAATACAATACTTTTTTGTATATTATTTTCACTAGTATCTTCATTTTTTATGCATACATGCATTTTTGTAAGCATTCCTTGATTGGAGCGCTGCCTTGCAAAATTCAGACAATTGCAAGCTTTGAAAGATGGCTGTGTTTCAGTTCTCTTATTGTTTCAGAAAGTGTGGATTTGAGAAATCTGGCTTTAAGTGAGAACTACATCAAATTTATCCCCTCTCCCCACTCCTGACATCTGATACAAAGGGTTGTGGTGAACATTTGGGGGGGGGGGACAAACAAAACACCCCTCTATTTGCTTTCTGTTGACTTTCTTTATAGAAAGCTTTTTGCTGTGTTGCTCTTGACTCTGCTCACATGATGTTCTTCTCTTATATGCACAAATACATAAGTAAAACCAGTTCGTATATCTACATACACATGTACAGCAGATATGTATGCATGTGTTTAGCAGAATCGATGGAGACCTCCAGCTGCTTTCATTTCCAACCCATATCGACTGGTTTATAGCTTTTCTTTTTCTTCTATAATTAAAATGCAATGATTATTTTTCAATTAAAAACACTCTGTTTTCTAAGGTTATTTCTGGCATATGTGGAGGGTAGATAGAAACCCAGAGCATAGCTTGCAGGCTCAACTCCTTTTATTGAATGGCACTTGCATTTTTTTGCATGCAAAGTGCTGCCCAACCTTTATTTTATTCATCCTCACAAGCAATCCTAGGAGGCATGTTATTAACATTCCTGTCGTACAGATTTGGGAATTAAAGCCGAGACAGTGATTTAAGCAAGGCCACCCAGTCAGTCCACAAGGAAGCGAAGATTTGAACCTGGGTCTCCGAGGTCTAAGCTTGATGCTTGATCCATTAATTTCATTCTAATGACCTCCAGAGTGTTGATTTTGAGAGGGAAGTGCTGCTAATAAGGGGGCAGCCCTTTTCTATTCCTGCAGGAAGCAAAGTCTAACAAACAATACCAGCGAGTCTCTCCTATAATTAACCGAGCTTTGGACCGTCTAAGGTTTATCTCAAGCAAGAAGGATGGTTTTGCATTTCCCCCTCATATTTTCCCCAGCCATACTTCTGCAAACTCCATTATGGGTACCTCTAAAACTGTCCTTTATAAATTTATTGTGATGCTATTCACACTTCCTTCTGATGCAAAGGCGAATACAAATGAGGCGTTTTATTTTGAACGTGGCTGCCACAAGACTTCCTTGCAGTTTTCTGGGGCTGACCTAAGTTGGCAGAGGAGGAGAGGAAATGATCTCTTTTGTTTCTTCACTCGTCGTGGAACTTTGGGAGTTTGGTGATATTTCTAAAGGAACACAAAGCCACACACTGTCAAAAGGACAAAGCAAACAACCAAATCCAAGCAGTGGTTGAATGGTGTGGCCATAAAGCCTGCAAGGTCAAAAAGTAACAAAATGTGATTTTTTTTTTTTAATAAAAGGAATAGAGTGCTTTATCTAGGACAGGGATGAATAACCTGTGGTCCTCCAGCCCAAAATACACTGACCAACATAGCCATTGAAAGGTCAAAATATCCAAAACACGGCATAAACAAACAAACAAACAAACAAACAAACAAACAAACAAACAAGGGTGTGTGTGTGATCCAAAGAAGAACTGACTGCAGGGAGCCAGGGCAGGAGGCCTTGAATACCCTGAGAGTGGACCTGAGGGAAGCCTACGTGCTCTGTCAGGTCCACCCCCAAGGAGAACCCTGTCTCCAGGCCTGCCTGTTATTGGACAATCTGTAGGTCAGTTTGGAGCCACTTCCCAGCTGGTGAGGTGAAGATTAAGTCTCCTCGCCAGCTGGTCAGCCCCAGCACCCAGGAGTAGTGTCAGTTCATGCAGGGGAAGGTGGCGCCGGCCCACAACGCCTCTGAACTGGGTAAGTGGACTTCTCAATAAGGGCCAACTCTGAGGGCTCCTTTGCCCCAAAGTCCCTTTGCCCCCACAATAAAATATTTGAGGGGGGCTGGGCCCCCAAAAGTTGATGGGCATTGCCATTCAAATGGTGTGTGTGCACTATGTCATGTGATTGATTATGCAGGATGGGGCTTAGCTTCTCGCCCACCCGAGTATTTTATTCAAGTTGGCTCCCCTGGACTTCTTGATATCCCTTTGCCAATGATTATTAGCCGCATGAAAAGAGTACAGTCCATAAAACTTCAGCCACCTGAAATTTCCACCTGAAAAGCCACACTGCAGTTTCACAGTTAAATCATCAATTCAGTCTTCAAAACATTTTGGCACATAATGAATTCTCACTTGATATCCTCCCACAGAACAGAGGAAACGCAGCCTCTTCATAGCCAGAGCGGAGCAAAAGATATGCTAGCTCCTTCCCGTCATTTTCCTCTCTTAATTCTGTTATCTCTGCAGCCAAACACAGCTCTGTGAGGAGGCCCTCTAGGAACAGTAATCCTGTAAGCCCGTGGTGGTAAAAACACTGCTTTCCATATCACAGCTTTGGCATTATTTCTCCTGGCTTGCTCCCCCCCAATCCATCCAATGAATCCAATTGCTCCACCACATAGTTCAAAACAGAAGACCCCTCATTTTGCAAAGGAGAAGGTAGCAATAGTAAATGCCTGGGCGCTTGAGGATCACAACCAGAATAGCACAAAGCATTTGCATTTGTAGTTCGGTTTTCAAGAAATCAGCTCTGAAGAACCAGGAAGAACCATGTTTGGCTCAAAAACGGCATCCTTCCTTTAACAGTTCAAACTTTATCCATGATTTTTCAATTACGTTTTAGTGTCTGTAGAAAGTAGCTTTAAACAACAACAACAACCGGGGATATACCTCCAGGGCCATAGCTAGTAGGTGGTGAGGAAGGCCCCTGCCAGGGGCACAGGTGGGGGGCACAAAGTTGGCTAAAAATATGTCCATAAATATGTCTATTGGGTTTTCTGTGAAAGAATTCATTACAAGGTGAAGTGCGTGAGGAATTGAATGGGGGAGGGAGGGGCGTTGGAGGAGAGGTGGAAAGAAGAGCTAATTTGCCCATGGCTAGGGGCACAATCTGGACAGTTCTGCCAGGGGCACAAGATCACCTAGCTACAGTTCTGATACCTTAGTAATAGAAGAGACAGGAAGCTGGCATCATTTGAACATGCTATTGACTCACTTAAATTCCTAAGAGCTAGGCTGCATTCAGATTTTCTCTCAGAGACAAACTATACACAAAATTAAACTCATGGCTTGGTATTGCATCAATATGGGGATGGTGGTGGTTGTGGTAGAGGAATTAGGAAGCTGACGTGTCATAAAGGTTCTTTTTAAAAATCTGTATTTTATTATTTGCTTATTTTAAGCTTTTCAATTGTTGTAGTTTTGGTCACAAAGAGAGAAGTAATAGGGAAGAGGAAGGAAAAGGGAATAAGCACACACACACACACAATTAAAAGGAGCTTCCATCATGCTCAAAGTGGTGCAAGCATTAGCTCATTCCATTCCATATATAGATTAAGAAGATACTGGTCAGATTTTGTGAAATGTGTCTTAATGTGATTTAATAGGGGGGGGGACTTCACAGGCAGCTGGTGCTAGGAGTGGTACTGGAATGAACATCTGGCAAGCCTAGGTGCTTAGCTGTCAGCATGGCTAAAGTGACCACTCCCCCATCCTTTCGCCAATCTCCAACTGGAGATGTCAGAGAATTCTGTTGAAAATGAAAACTAGAGGGGGGAATTGCTGCAATTCACACATTCTTCTAAAGCCAGGAAGAGAAATCACGCAAGGGAATACAAGTGGAATTTGCTATCTTTTTGTAGTCCTCAAATTAATATTGTTTTCTGCATTGTTCCTGAAATTTCCATTCCATTGAAATACATCAAAATTAATTACACAATTAATTACATTAGTTGCAGCCATAGTGGATAGACAGCATGAGAAGACTAGATGGGTTTTAGTGGAAGCCGAACCGTAGTGGAACAGCAACAGAGCTGTTTGCAAGGAACATAGGACGGGATGGAAACAACTGCCTCCTTCCATCCCTATTTCCAATGGCCAGGTGTGTGCCCTATCAAGAGAGATCTCCTGTTTCAAACAACTTAGCTAGGATCAAGGTGATTTTTAACTTTCTTCAGAACGGAGTTCTTCAGAACGGATTTATCACTGAACAACTCCAGTGTGGTGTAGTGGTTAAGAGCGATAGACTTGCAATCTGGGGAACCGGGTTCACGTCTCCACTCCTCCACATGCAACTGCTGGGTGACCTTGGGCCAGTCACACTTCTTTGAAGTCTCTCAGCCCCACTCACCTCACAGAGTGTTTGTTGTGGGGGAGGAAGGGAAAGGAGAATGTTAGCCACTTTGAGACTCCTTCGGGATAAAGCGGGATATCAAATCCAAACTCCTCCTCCTCCTCCTCCTCCTCCTCCTCCTCCTCTTCTTCTTCTTCTTCCACAGGAAATGAGTATGGTCTGTCAGCACTTCCAGCTCCCTTCAAGCCCATTTGGGAAGACACCTAAGGATCAGAACTGGGCTGCTTACTTTAAAAAAACCTAAATAAGATGAGCCAGAGTTTATCCAATGGGGACCCACTGGCCTTATTTTGGCTACAATCTCATGCAGAAGTTACATCTTGGTGCAGCAACCAAGGGACAAATGTATGGTGTGTTCAAGCACTTGCTCTTCCCTAGTTCTAGTAAAGACAACAAGAATTCTTCGGAATAAAAGACAGCAATCTTAACGTAATACACAAATAAAGCAGCTGTTCTGAATTCATCTTCCCATTTCTCAGTTAGGCCTGAGACTGCAAACCCTATTTGTGTTCTCAACTGCTTTGTAATTATCATACCAGACTAAGCAAAAGTTCTAAAGAACGGCAATCAAATTCTGAAAAGAGATGATTAAATTGACAGTGGAGGCTAAATGCATATGAGATCAGGTGTCTAGAGAAATCCTAACAATGAAATAAAACTGTTCTAAACGTAAATGGCACTGTTAGTTAGCAATCATTGTGTTTATTTCACTTTCTCCAGTTAATCTCCTAGGTCTACGTAAGTTCATTTCAGATTAAGTATTTTAGAGACTCAAGTAACTTGACACTCTTGTTCTCTGATGTGTTTTTGATCACATTGTTTTGGAAGAGTTTTTCCTCCTTCTTTTCATAGTTGCCCAACACAAGTTGCTTCTATAACTTAATGTTGTTCTTTTTGCTCTGTTCGCAGACATGGAAAGAAGAGGGCTGTTATTTCTGCGTGACAGCTAAAATCATGTTTGATCAGATAGATGGGACTAGCAATATATGGTTAGGGAGACCTCCTCTGACCATGGTTGGGAAAGTTCTTCCCATTACAGGAGTGCAGAGGAAACTTGGAATTCTTGCCTTTTATGATAGTGCCCTTAGTACGGATGTAAGAGGGCACCAGCTTCAGTTCCTACCTGTGTTTGTTATGTACAGCATGCAGTGTTGATTCCATTCAACTGCAGTTTGGATTCTGACAAACACTAGGTTATTTGGCTTGCTGTCTGCTGATGTGGGATTTTATGTAACTAAAGACATAATGAATTATGTTACCATTATATTATTCCACACCATGCATTTCAATGCAAAGGTTATTTGTTTCACTGCAACGAAGAATCATAGAATTATAGTGTTGGAAGGGATGCCAAGGGTTATCTAGTCCAACTCCGTACAATGCAGGAATCTCAAATAAAGTATCCATGACAGATGACCACCCAACCTCTGCTTACAAACCTCCAAGGAAGGAGAGTCCACAACCACTCAAGGAAGTCTGTTCCACTGTTGAAGGGCTCTTACTGTCAGAAAGTTCTTCTTGATGTTCATTTGGAAATTCATTTCTTGTAACTTGAAGACATTGCTCCAAGTTCTACCCTCCGGAGCAGAAGGAAAACAAGCATGCTCCATCTTCCATGTGACAGCCTTTGAGACATTTGAAGATGGCTATTGTACCTCCTCATAGTCTCCTCTATTCCAGGCTCAACATACCCAGCTTCCTCAACTGTTCCTCATAAGGCTTGGTTTCCAGACCCTTGATCATCTTAGTTGCCCTCATCTGTGCATGTTCCAGCTTGTCAACATCCTTCTTAGAATTCTCTATCAATCCTGATCCTTAGATAATGGTTAAAAAAGTTACAGGAGAGGGATAAAATTGTGGGCAGTGGCTCATGGATTTCATTAAGCCATATACCTTTCACTCCATAATTAGAGCTCTGATTTTGCACCCATAATATTCCATGTAGGGTGTTCAAGGGAAGTGGGGCCATCATATATCACTTGTCAAAATGGTTGGCCAAATTCAGCTCCCAGTTCTGTGCTTGAAAACAGAGCAGTTAATTCATTCACATGCCACAGCCAGGAAGATCCATCAATGCCCCTGCTACTGCATAAAAATAAAACAAAGGCAGCTGTGTTGGTCTATATAAGAAAGGAAAAGCACACACTCCAAAATCCACAGTTGGGCAAGAGCAGCCACTATGTGACAAAATAATGAGCAGTAGTTTTCAAGCTCTCTACAACTGTTTATCAGGCGAGAATCTAGTTAGTAGATGTTACACAGAGCAGGGGTTATGGAATACTGGAAAAAAACCAGTAGACAATAGGCAGGTTGCCGAAACCATGACGTCTACATTTAGATTATGACATGAGATTATTGCATTAGTTTTGCTGGTTATAATGCCAACACCTCAGTCCTGATTTCTGAAGATCCTTTTACATTGCAGTACCTGTTGCCTTTTGGAACTGTGGCTTTTAAAATCAATATACCACCATGTCACACTAGGACATGTCACACTAGGACATGTCACACTAGGACAAGGGAGGGAGCAGTGAGGGGGCTAGCGGCTTTGGCGGTGGCGGCAGCTCTGGCAAGCTTGTGGGGCTGGCGCTGAGGATGCAGCTGAAGCTAGGCTTCCTCTTGTGCACGGCGCTGCTGCTCGACTCCTTCCTGAAGCCGCTGCTGCTCTGGTCATCGCTCTCGCCCCGCACCAAAGACCTCAGCCTGGGGGACAGGATCCAGGTGAGTCACTGCTTCCTGGCTGAGGGAAGGCAGAGGAGGAGGCGGGGTCTCTGTGCCTGGATGGATGGTAGACCCCTCCGTCCCCAGTGTTGGCCCTTCTCCCTTCGCTGCCTGCTGCCCGCCGGGCCAAAGCCCTCTTTCTCTCTGCCTGGGTGCCTTCCTCTTCGGCTTCAGTAGCAGCTGCTGTCCCTGCCCAGGCTGAGGCCTGTGGCATTGCCAAGGCCTGAGGAAGGGGGGGGGAGCAGCGAGGGGGCCAGCATGGAGTGGTGGTGGTGCTTGGGCTCTCTTCCTCCAGTGGGGACTGTGGCCACGGGGGCTCCCGACTCCGGCTCTTTCTTCTTCTTCTCCCCACCCCTGTGGCGATTCATATTCCCCCCCCAAATATAGTCAGCCCCCCCACATGGTCTGAGGGACAGTGAACTGGTGAAAAAGTTTGAGGACCCCTGCTATAGATGGCTACTAGCCTTCGTGGCATACTCTATCTCCACAGCTGGAGGCAATAATACTTCCAAATACCTGTTGCTGGAGACCCATAGGAGGAGAGAGGGCCAGTGTGGTGTAGTGGTTAAGAGCGGTAGGCTTGCTGGGATCTTCCGTTTGTGTATAGCGTTCATTTTTAGCTGTCTTGCTTTGGACACAAAGGGGATCAGACATGTTTTCCTTTTCCACTGGAGAGCCAGTGTGGTGTAGTGGTTAAGAGTGGTGGACTCGTAATCTGGTGAACCGGGTTCGATTCCCTGCTCCTCCACATGCAGCTGCTGGATGACCTTGGGCTAGTCACACTTCTCTGAAGTCTCTCAGCCTCACTCACCTCACATAGTGTTTGTTGTGGGGGAGGAAGGGAAAGGAGATTGTTAGCTGCTTTAAGGCACCTTAGGGTAGTGATAAAGTGGGATATCAAATCCAAGTTCCTCTTCTTATGCACAGATCCTGCTGGAGGGTTTCCCACAGGTGTCTGATTGTGAGAACAGGATGCCACTGGTCTGATCCAGCAGGCTCTTCTTATTGGGTCACTGGACACTATCCAGTGGGTTTATTCCCAATTTCCTCCCGCTTGCTTCATGAGCACATCTATGTACATGTGAAAAGCCATAAGCTCTCATGGAGCCATATAGCCCATACACAAATTATGAACTATCCATTGCTTGGCAAAGGTTATGGCAATTCTGAGTTGGAAATGTCTCCCTTCCTCTGCAGAGAAGTACAGTTCCTATAATTCCCTGAAGAGTGAGAGTATTATTATTATTTATTTGCAAAAAATGTCTATACTGCCAAGATTAGGGGGGGGGGGGCGGGACATGATGATGGAGAACAAAATAAAACAACACTAAAATTACCAGTAACAGCTCAGAAGAATGCATCAACATAGCTGGTTCACACCTCAGAGTAGGGATGGAGAAACCTGTCAATGCTGTTTTTTCTCGGTTTCTCATTTTTCCAGTCTCAAATTAAATCCCCCATATTTCCACATTGGTTTGTGATTACTTGTTTAAAGGCCTCATGAAAATTCAGCAGCAGTTTAGTGCACATGCCTCCCAAAATACACGTTTTTGCAAAGCAGTATTCCCCAATATAATGATTTTTTGGCATTTCCTTAACGCTGCCTTTTTTTTTTAAAAAAAAAGAATAACCCAGTGCAACAGAATTTAGCAAAAGCTAATTCAAGGGGAAGGTGATTGCATCCCTCTTTTCTCCTCATTTGGTCACCAAAGATTCAATTTCATTTCATTTAAATGTGTGAAACCTAGTTAGCTTCTTTCCTCTCTCCACCAAATAACATTAGATTTCAAATATATATGTGTGTGTATGCGAACGGCTGCGTCTTTGCTGAAGGCAATTAAAAACCTCTCGTGTGAGCTGATCAAATTAAATAAAGCTTCTGTGCTGTTGAGATTCACATCTACTGATGTGCCAACATTTATTCCACAGTGCCGTATTTATTTGTCAAGGCAGGCAAGGTCAGCTGGGCTTCCTTGCTCTGGCAGCTACCTAGGAGGGAAACAGGCTGCATTCTCCCTAAGAAAAAGAAACAAAAACCATGGATGCTGAAATTCCGCCTTCCGGTTTCCCTTCCTGCCCAGCTCAGAGCAGCTGGCCTTGCTAGATTCCACCAGATGGCATTCTTTCTCCAGTGAAAAGAGAAACAGACTGTCTTCCTCCATCCTCCAATCACCTCTGAGCCTCTGGGTTTATGTTTTCTTTTTCTTCCCCCTGCTGTAAAAGAGAGGGTTTAAACTACCGCCAGCCTGCCAGTATCTTATTTGGCAGGTAAACGCAAGGTAAAATAATAATCGTAAAAGAAATGGACAGACCCTGTTGAGCGTTTGATAGGTGTCAAACTGTAACCTGAAGAACAAGTGTTGGAAAGTTCCCAGGAGTAAAACTGCTCCTGGATTGTATCTCTCCAGACTGCAGGGTGGGGATTGCTCATTTCCATGCTGCACAACTTCAGGGAGAATCGAAGATCTCTCTGTGTGTGGAGGCTGCACACTCTAAAATGGTGAAGTCCAAGAACAGTTGTGCAAGTCAGGGCTTTGAGAGTGGTATGTACTAAAAAAACCCAACTCTAGGGAAACTGTATTTTATAGTAAGCTGGACCCACTGAACTCCATGCTGTCTACTGTGCTGTTTGACAGTGGCTCTCCAGGGTTTCAGACAGGGCTGTACTTCAGCCTTATCTGGAGATACAGGAGACTGGACTTTTTTTCTCTTCCACAAAGCCATCTCTCTTTCCTACAGGAGGGAGTAAGGAAACACTGGGGTCTAGCCTTCCCAGAGCATACTCCAGAGAGGAGTAGGGTGTTGCTTTCTGTACGAGCGTAAGAAGCCACTTTAATTTGTGTTGGACCATTGCTTCAGGTCATTTTGCACAGTCTAGCTCAGGAATTCCTCTGCAGCTTGTCTTCTTCTTCTTTGGCAATCACTCGTAGCTGAGTAAGAGTGTCTTCCATAAAGATGGCTTTAACAATGAGTCCGTAGCTGACTGTGGAGGCCAATTCTGGATCCACACATCCTTCCACAGTCAGGACATTGGTTTCTGGGTGGGAGTTGATCACGGTGAAGGTTTGCCAAGTTTGCCTTCCTCTCAGCACGTTTCTCCTTTGCATCCCAAGTCTGAGTGTCTTCAAAGCCCATGACACCTTCGGTAAAGGCTGTTATCCAGCTGGAGCGCTCGCAGGCCAGTGCTTCCCAGTTGTCAGTGTTTATACTACATTTTTAAAATTTACCTTGAGACAGTCTTTAAACCTCTTTTGTTGACCACCAGAGTTATGTTTTCTATTTTTAAGTTCAGAATAGAGTAGTTGCTTTGGAAGACAATAATCAGGTATCTGAACAACAGCTTGTATTTCTTCCTTCACAACCCAAATAATCAAAATCCTGCCATTTTTTAATTTCTGGGGTTTTGGGGGGCTCTCCCCAAATCTATAACAGTCATTTTGGCATCTAAGGCAGAGAATTGCACAAGCCCCTCTTCCCAGTGCTACAATATAACAATAATGACTAAAATAAGACTGCAATTCTGTGACACTCATTAGCTGTCTGTGGCAGGAATGGGTCTAGGAATCCATAAACTTTTTCAGGGCTGTGTACACATTACTGCTTACTCCGACTCCAGTTCATTCCAGCTAGGGGTGTTTGAAGCTGAGTAATATAGATGGAGGCTAACATCTGATGTTAGCCTCAATCCATATGTAGCATGAGGTTTTTTGAGAAATACCCTTGTTTGATATATGTTCCCCTCAAACCAGCCTCCATCTGATTTGAAATCAGAACCCATCATTACACTGAGGTGTATAGATCTGTTGCACATGTGTAGATGACAGCTTCATGGATTAGGAGTGGTGGGAGAGGTTGCGGAATGAAACGAAACAGATCAAGTAATGCACATCAGGTGAAAACCCCTCTTCGGTGTGTACAGGGGGAAAAATGTGACTTGAATTGTAGCAAAGAGAACCGGCCGTGCTGTGTTTTAAGCCATTAATGCATGCTTGTAGAAAAGGGAAATTTAGCAGAGTGCTGTTGTTTTCAGAGACAAAAGAACAAGGGCACAAATGCAGCTGTAAGGAGAACACCAAAAAAACAATGAAGACAGATGCTCAGGCAGACTGGTAGTTCCCAATGCATACTTTGAAAAGGAAAGGGAAAAAGTTGTTTCATCGAGGGAAGTTTATTTGGATGTGTAAAATATCTTGGAAAAAGCTCTGTGTTGCTGTACCAAAGAAATTTCCCCAATAGAGAAAAAAAAATGCATTGGGAACTGTCAATCTGCAGAGCTATTTCCCCCTTCCTTCCAGATGTTCTTGTCGCTGTACAATGCATTGCACCTGTCACAAATCTCCTCTTGTGTGTAACTGCAAAGGTACAGGAGTGCTTTGCATCTGTGAGGAGGAATGAGAACTGAGCAGGGCAGGTCTGCTCCAATAGCATAATCCTAGCCATGACTACTCAAAAGTAAGTCTGCAGAGTTCAATAGGATTTACTCACAGTAAGTGGGTGGAAGATGGCAGCCGCAGTGACTTTCATATGTCATTCCTCCATTATGTTGCGCTCTTGTACATTGAGCAGACTGGAGCAGGATTTTCTTACTTTTGTTCTGAATGTTTGTTCACATCTTTGTTTTCTACTTCAACTTTACTCTTTATGTACTAAGATGATTCTTGCTGGATCAGACCAAAGGGCCATCCAGTCTAGCATTCTTTAGCCACTGCGGCCAACCAGACACATATAGGAAGGCAACAAACAAGACAAGTGCGCAGCAGCACGCTCTTGATCTCATGAAGCCCAGCTACTGGTCCTCAAATGCACACTGCCTTTGATTCTGGAGATGATATATACAGTAGCCATCATGACTAGTCTCCAGTCTCCACCAGGTCTCCAGCTCCCATCATTCCCCATCAGAATAGTCAATGGTGAGGAGGTTGGGGGTTGAATTTTTTGGCTATTCGGAGGGCCACACACTAGCCACTCATAGTCTACACTCTGGGCAGATAAATCAAGATAAGGAAGCTCTTGGTTGTGCCCTCTGGAATACAAGGGGTGCCATACAAACTAACAAACTGTATTTATTTGGAATTTTAAAAAAGGTAAAATAATAATATGCTCCATGGCTGAGGATTTTTGCACCCCAGATGTTTGTCCAGGGGAAGGGAGGTCGCTCAGTTGTAGAGCATCTGATTTGCATGCAGAAGGTCCTTGGTCTACCACCTCTGGTGGTGCCAGGGATTGAACCAGGGACCTTCTGCATGCAAAGCAGATGCATTTTGGGAATCCCAGAGACCCACTGCCACACAATGTAGACAATGGTAGGCTAGAAGAACCAATGATCTGATTCAGTAAGACAGCACCTTATGTTCCTCGCTGGTCTCTGTCCAGTCCTGAAATTAGGACTTGAAGAGCAGCAGCCTAGCAGCCCATGTACATCTCCATGCCAAGGCTTTAAAAGTTTTGCTCAAGGATCTTGACTGTTCCTCCTCCCAAGTTCAACAAGCCACCCACGACCACACCACCATGTCTTTGTGAAACATTCTGCTTAGCCTCACCTCCTCCTGCAATTATATCACCCTCTTCACCGATATGAGTGATTTTTCAATCAGCCTCTGATTTACAATTAAGTAGATAAGGAGAGGGCGTTGAAGGAGGGAACACAATCTATCTTGCTCGGTGGGCACAGCAGCGCAGCCTGCAGGGAAGAAAACCCAGGCATGCCGCAAAGGCACAGAAAACAGGGAGGTGTCTAGGAGGAGAAACACACTGCAAATAGCAGATAAGAGAACACAGCACTGAAGAATCACGGCTCTATACACTGAAAACAAGTTTTGTATTTAAGATCAGAGAAAGGGGGTGCTATTTATCTCTGTGGGGTATATATGTGTGTGCAAGGTCACATTTCATTCTAATGTTAGGGCTGCAATATTCATAGAGAATAAGGCTGTCAATAGCTACCAGCCATGATGGCTGTACAGTACCTGCAGGAGCAGATACAGGCTGCCTCTGAATACCAGTTGCAGGAGAACCGTTGTCCCCAGTTTCTGGGGAGCCATTGTCTCATGTCCTGCTTATGGGCTTACCACAGGGAACTGGTGGCTTGCTGCAGGAAGCAGTGTGCTGGACAAAATAAGTGAGAGGACAACAACCCCCTCTGGACACATCTCCCCCCTCCCCCAGATCAGACCCCCTCCCTTGGGAAACAGAAAGAAGGGAAGTACAAGCAGGCAAACTGCTAAACAAGGCAACTTATGAACGGGGTTTAATACGGCTGCAGCTTCCAGAACCTGTCTGGAACATGCAGCAACATTCTGCCTAAGCAGAAGCTTCCAAGCTGTCTTCAAGGCCAGCCCCACATGTAACACATTGTAGTAACCAAGCCTGGAAATGAGCATGTATCAGTTTAACATGGCCTGACCTGTCTAGTAAAGTTGGGGGAAGCATTATTAACAATCTCTGCCATTTTCTTTTCAAAAAGCAGTGCTGGATCCACGGATACCTCTATTTTTTAATAAGAAAAACTCTGATGGGTGAAGCTGACAGCAATTCCATTGATCACAGCAGACCAATCTCCTCTAAACTACAAGCATTTCTTATCTTATTTCTTATCTCTGCTTTTCCCTCGATTTTAACCCATTCTTCCTCAGCTGCTGGGGGGGGGGGCGACACACACCTTGTGAATAAATTTCTCCTATAAACTTGACCCAGGGATCCAAAAAATATACAATTTTTGTACTTGGAATATCAGAAGCCAAGCACAGAACATTGCAATACGGATCAGGGAAGCTGCTGCAGTGCTCACTGAACCCTGTGCATGAGAAGTCACCGACACCCATAATCCATGATTTGTATACTACAAGGAGTGTTGAGTCATAGGAAATGTGGCTCTGTTGGCACCTCTAGAATCTGCGCTTCATGCTTCAACTCTCTCGTTTTGCACCTTTCTTGACTGATGGAGGCTCCTCATGGAGCGAATTAATGCTTCTGTAAGAAATGGTTTAAATTCTCCTGCCAAGGGCAGAGTTTACAACAGCTGCCAACTCTGCTGGCACTTAAGAAAGTAGTGCTGTTTTCGTTGCTCATCTAGGCAAGAGAAGAAGAAGAAGAGTTTGGATTTGATATCCCGCCTTTCACTCCCCTTCAGGAGTCTCAAAGCGGCTAACATTCTCCTTTCCCTTCCTCCCCCACAACAAACACTCTGTGAGGTGAGTGGGGCTGAGAGACTTCACAGAAGTGTGACTGGCCCAAGGTCACCCAGCAGCTGCATGTGGAGGAGCGGAGACGCGAACCCGGTTACCCAGATTACGTGACTACCGCTCTTAACCACTACACCACACTGGGAAAGCAGAGTTGCTTATCCTGGCAAGACTTTGCATGCCGGAACTCTGGGTGTGTCACTGTTCTGGGCTTAACTGCTTCCACTCATGAAGCATACTGAGAACAGGAACTCATGCAGAAACACAGATTCCTTCATGGATGCATAATATAAGTAAGGTCTATTCAGAAGTGAATTCCAAGTTGTGTTAGTTAAGACACACTCCCCCCTGAAAAAAGTTAAAATGATGTTCAAAACCAAAAGCAACAAAACTCAACCATCCTAGATTAAAATACCTAGATAAATAAAAATGATTTTGCTTGGAGCCCACTTCTGTAGGCTCTAGGCATCTCTTAAGTTGGGTACCAAAACACAAAAAGACTGTTCCCAGGTTACCAGATGCCTTACTTTAGCAGTCAGGGAAGCGGACCCAGAGAAGACCTCATCAGAATTCCAAGTTCATCTATTGAGTAAAAAAGGAACTTCCAGGAGTACACAGTAAGGCTAGAGCAGGGGTAGACATTGTGGTGCTCTCAATACGTTGTAAATTCCAACTTTCATCAACTCCAGGCAAAATGACCAATGCTCAGGGATGATGGGAGTGGTAATCCATCACATCTGGAAGACACCAGGTTGACAGCCCTAGATTAGTTTATTATTAACAGGGACGTGGGTGACGCTGTGGTCTAAACCACTGAGCTTCTTGGGCTTGCAGATCAGAAGGTCAGCAGTTTGAGTCCATGTGATGGGGGGAGCTCCCGTTGCTCTGTCTCAGCTCCTGCCAACCTAGCAGTTCAAAAGCACACCAGTGCGAGTAGATAAATAAGTACCGCTGTGGCAGGAAGGTTAACGGTGTTTCTGTGCGCTCTGGTTTCCATCACACTGTTCTGTTGCACTAGAAGTGGTTTAGTCATGCTGCTCACATGATCCGGAAAGCTGTCTGTGGACAAACGCTGGCTCTCTCAGCCTGAAAGCGAGAAAGGTGCTGCACCCCATAGTCTCCTTTGACTGGACTTAACTGTCCAGGGGTCCTTTGCCTTTGCCTTTTTACCTTTAGTTTATGATTGGATCATGACAGGGGTAAGCAACCTTTTTCAGCCATGGGCCAGTCCACTGACCCTCAGACCATGTGGTGGACTGGAGTATATATGTTTTGGGAAATATGAACGAATTCCTAAGCCCCACAAATAACCCAGAGATGCATTTTAAATAAAAGGACACATTCTACTCATTTAAAAACACGCTGATTCCTGGACTGTCCGCGGGCTGCATTGAGAAGGCAATTGGGCTGGATCTGGCCCCCGGGCCTTAGTTTGCTTACCCCTGGATCATGAGATCAACCTGTAGAAGCAGCACTACAATAATTCTACGTGGCTCTGGGCAGGAAATTGAAGCAATTAAATGCACAAATTGTCATCTCATCTGTCCTCCCAGTTGAACGACGTGGCCCAGGGAGAGAAGGAAAAATAGTGGAAGTGAACAGCTGGCTTCGCAAATGGTGTAAACAGGAACGGTTTGGATTCTTAGATCACGGACTGCAGTTTCTTGAAGATGGACTTCTGGCAAGCAATGGGCTGCACCTCACAACGGTTGGGAGGAATGTTTTTGCCAAAAATCTCAGAAACCTCATCAGGAGGGCTTTAAACTGACTAATGTGGGGGAGGGAGACAGTGCTCCTGAAGGTAGGAGTCTATCAATTGATGAAGATGATCATCCAAATGTCATAGACCAAATGGAGCAAACAGCACGCAGACCTAGTGGTGGGAGGAAAAAATCCTTAAATAAGAGACACGGGGGAATGATTAATGGACTTCAATGTCTGTACACTAATGCACAAAGCATGGGAAATAAACAAGATGAGCTTGAGCTCTTGGTACAGCAAACTAAATATGACATAATAGGCATCACTGAAACCTTGTGGGATAAGTCCCACGATTGGAATGTAATAATGGAGGGATACAATCTATTTCAGAGAAACAGACCAGACAAGAAAGGAGGAGGAGTGGCGTTATATGTCAGGGATGTGTATACCTGTGAAGAGATCCAAGATTTAGAACCTCAAAGCCAAAGTGAGAGCATTTGGGTCAAAATTAAGGGAGAGAAGAATAACAGAGACCTCATTGTGGGAGTTTACTATAGATCCCCAAGCCAAACGGAGGACATAGATGATGCCTTCCTGGAACAGATGGCCAAGCATGCAAAAGGAAGGGAGATAGTAGTTATGGGGGACTTCAATTACCCGGATATTTGTTGGATGTCAAACTCAGCCAAGAGCATAAGGTCAAACAGATTCCTCACTGGCCTTGCAGAAAACTTCATTGTCCAGAAAGTGGGAGAAGCAACAAGAGGAACAGCCATTTTAGATCTGGTCCTAACCAATGTTGATGACCTGGTTAGTGGGGTAGAAATGGAAGGATCATTAGGCGCGAGTGATCATGCTCTTCTGAAGTTTACTATACAGCGGACAACTGGGGCACCACTGATGAAAAAGCCATCTGTATATAAGGTTGCAGTCCTAAGCACTCTTTCCTGGGAGTTTGACCCTTTAGCATAACATCAGCCGAGTCCTGTGGAACACCCTGCCACTAGAGATTTAGCAGGCACCTTCTGTGCCAACTTTCAAATACCTGCTGAAAACATTTCTATTCTGCCATCTCAAGCAATTACTGTAAGAGTGCATCCCCCACAATGGTCTATTGAGGTTTATTTTTAATTTATTTTTGCTTTTAATGATTTTAATGATTTTCTTGTTTTGGTTTATGTTTTTATATTGTTGTAAATGTATATATAATTGTATATACATATTTGTATAAATAAATAAGTTCCCCCGAATACAGTTGGACTTATTTCCTGGTAAACATGGAAGGAGATTTTGCCGTATGTCTTTGAAGCATACTAAAATGTTGCAGACATATCCCTTTGTCTTCTTCAGTAAGCAGCATCTGGGCTAAGAAAGAGCCAGGATTGCTGGTGACAGTATTTTTAATTGTAATTTCCCAGCAAATATCTTCTGCAAATAATTGTTTTGTTTTTGTTACAGCTGCTGTTCTCAGTCTTAGCTAAAATAAATAAGAGCCTCCACCTCCTGCCTGTAGAGAGGGGGACATTTAATTTACGGCAATTTCCCTCACATCAATTTCCATGACTTTGCCGAAACAAAGCATGATGGATCACAGCCTCTATCTGCATTTATGCTAAAGTGTGTGCAGAGCAAGCCATGTCGGACACAGCAAATATGTGAGCATCATCAAACTGCCTTTGCGGCATCAGCAGCACGCCCTAGAATGCCATCATTCTACCTGCCAGCTTAGCTGTGCAAATAAGAAGACCGTCTAACTTCAAGCTGCTTTTAAGTACATGCCCTTCAACATTTCTCTAATGAAAATAGGGACAGTCTATTCTACGTCAGGAAGCTTCTCCCACGTTTGATCTCTTGATGCATAGGCATCATAAACACATCCACTTCTGGTTTTTTTTTATAAAAAAAATTATTGGTTTTTCACAATTTATATAAACACAAACAATACACAATACAAACAAACAAACAAACAAACACATAAACAAACATGTATAATTTCAAATCCTTTTTTCTTAAACCTTACTTCACCGACTTCCCCGTACCTCCCCTTTCTGCATCCCAATTTCCAAATTTGTTTCAGCAAATCCTCCCCCTTGAGTTTATCTAATTTTCCCTTGTTCTTTTCTTTTACTTAATCTTTTACAGCTGTAGTCCCCTTTTTTTCTATAACCTCAACATTTTAGCACTCCATAAACACATCCACTTCTGTCACCTAGAGCCAATTGCAACGTCTCTGCCTAGCCTACCTCACAAGAGTGTTGCAAAGAAGAAAATTGTGAGGGAGGAAATCATGTGCGACACCTTCAACAGATAAATGGAATGAAATACAATTGTAGCTGTAAGCTGCCTTGATTCCCTGACAGGGAAAAAGCGGGAAACAACAACAACAACAGACACTGTGAGAATGATCAGGAACATACCAGAGAGTACAGTGGTACCTCTGGTTACGTACTTAATTCATTCCAGAGGTCCGTTCTTAACCTGAAACTGTTCTTAACCTGAAGCACCACTTTAGCTAATGGGGCCTCCTGCTGCTGCTGCGCCGCCGTGCAATTTCTGTTCTCATCCTGAAGCAAAGTTCTTAACCCGAGGTACTATTTCTGGGTTAGCAGAGTCTGTAACCTGAAGCGTATGTAACCCGAGGTACTACTGTAAATCCTATTGAACTCAGTGGGACTTAGTGCTGAGTAAAAATGCTGCTGTGCCCTCAACCTTCCTCATGTTTAGAGCGAAGTTTTCACTTGAGGATGAGGACCCTCTTCATGACAGAGAGCCCTGGATACCGCAGGCCTGCAGTCACTGAGAGTGGGGCTGATGTGTGTGGGCCCCGTGCCTCCTATATGTGACGAGACTTCCTGCTCAGGCATAACATCTGAATAGTTCTAATGCTCCTGACCTCATGCAATTGGCCTTTCCATACTTATTATATTCTTTACCTGAGAACATACACTCCAACATTTCTCCAATGAAAATAGGGACGTCTTAAGGAAAAGCTGGACATTCTGGGATCAAATCAGAAACCAGGATGGCTTCTGTAAATACAGGACTGTCCCTGGCAAATAGGGACACTTGGAGGGCCTGCAAAGAGTAGTCAGGGTCATCTTAAGCATATCTGGCACTGTGGTGCAAAACTCCCTCCGGTGGGCCCCCTCCATTTCCCAGAGTTTGTTAGGGAGGACGGTGCTGCTGGCAGGGTTGGAGGAGGTGGGCAGCGGCTGGAGGGTGGCTCCTCCTGTGGGGAAGAGGTGGAGGCTGGACGTGGCACCTCCTGGTTCAGCTGGCCGCTTTGTGCCACGGTGGCCATGGCAGACGGAGGCAGGTGAGGGTGGTGATCTAATGCTGGGAGGCGGCACGTCCAGCCTCTGCCCTGGTGCCCTCCAGAACTAGCATCCATGGGTAAGATGCCCCTGAGAGTAGTAAGGGGGGTATTAAGACTGTGTGGTAAAGGTGGGAAGGTTGTTGTGACCCACTGGTACCCAACATAGTGCCTTCTAAATGTTGTTGTGCTCCAGTTTCCACCATCCCTGACCACTGGTTATTCTGGTTGTTGGAGGTGATGGGGTGGTGGTGGTCCAGAAACATCTTGAGTGGACTATGTTGGTTCCCCAGCTGTGACTCTTGGCCCTTGCAAAGGTTCCCAATACAGATCTCTTCCTGGCTGCTTATTTAGTAAACAAAGGAAAAACATGCATTGGGTCAACCATGGGGCCTGGCCCTTAGATATCTCACTCAGAAACAGAAGTAATCAGTTACAGCCTTTTAGCCAATTTTTATCTTTTGGGAAATGGGCTGTCGCTAAATGCGGGGGTAAATGAGATAATTTGCTACATTCGGATCAGGCCGACATAACATTCTGCAGAGAAATAAGGATTTTTCTGCATGGTGATGATCAAAGAAAGCAACAACATTATCCGCCCATTATTTTTATTGGCATATTCAGATAAAGCAGCAGGTTCCTTATTAGAATGAATTCGCGTTCAACATGCCATGGTTAAAACCACTTATTTATTCAAATGCTAATGCTAAGAAAAAAAAACTTTCCAAAGAGCACAGCGGGTGAGTTTTCCTGCATTATCTGAACAGAAACAGTCATTGTGCTGAGGGGGGACCAGCAATGTATTTACTGCCTATATCCTCTAATTGGCGTGTGTCATTCAACAATGCAATGCTATGAACATTGTATGCGCTG
The DNA here is from genome assembly GCF_965112155.1 of Podarcis liolepis. Lineage (NCBI taxonomy): Eukaryota > Metazoa > Chordata > Lepidosauria > Squamata > Lacertidae > Podarcis > Podarcis liolepis. Next base: position 26,054,360 of record NC_139571.1, read on the forward strand.
CCCCTGTGTGTGTGTGTGTGCGTGTGTGTGTGTTATCTGTGCTTTACGCCTCTGCCAAACAGCAATTTAAATCAGGAGAATTCTAGTAACACGGTATAGCAGCAATGCAGCAAATCAGTGTTTAGCAAGAAAGTGTTAGGAATGCTCTGTTTAGGTTATGCACAGAGAAAATAAACTCTCATGCTGTGCTTCATATCTGACAGAGTGCACCAAGGTTGGGCAGCATTTCTTCTTCTTCTATTGAAGGCCACATTCTCTCAGGGGTTATCTGCCAGGGGCCGCATACTGGCAGTGGGCAGGCCTCTTCCGCATGTTCCTCTCTTTCTACAATTCCAACTTTCCTCCATTCCCCATCCCAATCCACATTTTGATGCTGTTCTATTGATACATTGCATTTTTATTATGTATTTTATTTGACACATGCAGGACCTGAATGCAACAGCTCTCTGCTCTCCTGCAGTTTCCAGCAAAGACTCTCCTCCCTGAAAGAGAGGGGAGGGGTTGTGGCCGGGAGCCCGAGCACCGCCTAGCAGGGGGCGTGGCCCCCTGCCTCCCGTTCACCTAGCTGGCGCTCACGCCCCCCTGGTGGCCACCCAACCAGGTGCCACGGAGGGGGCGTGTTCAGCAGCCTTTTGCTGCAGCGCCAGCCTTTCCCCGGCCTCATTCCTCGTCGTCGCCCCATCGCGACGGTTAGGCATTGGAATAATGTGTTGTGGTGTGTCGAAGTGCTAGGTGTGGCCATCGCCTATGCCTTCAATTTTTAGGGGTATTCCGTTAAAGGAATCTGGGGGTCGTGTATTCCATCCGATGCCTGCTTGGCGGGAGGCCTTGGCACGACCCTCGGTGACAGCAGGGGTGAGCCTATAGTTGGATTGGCATCAACAGGCTCCACCTTCTGGTGAATAACCCACTGGTTTCAATCCAATGCCTAAGCCAATACCTTTTCATTGCTGTAACCAATAAAGTTGTGGCCTTTTCTTGCCCATTAACCATATATCATGTGTCCTTGTGTCTTCATTTCACTACGCGGGGGTCGGATCCTCGAACCACAACTGGTATTCAGTATTGCAGATATTAATACTGTGCAGTTTGAAGTGACTAGATGCATGAGAACTGACTCCTTTTGGAAGAAATCATTGTCCACGCCCATAAAAATATTATCCTAACTTTTACTGGCAGAACATAAGCATCAAACACTCATACAGCTTCTTGTGCTGTCCAGATATTGGAGAACCATTATCACGTGCTTTTGTTCGCTGTCTCTTTCAGAAAAAGACTAACAGCCCCCACCCTTTCGAGATGGCAAATTTGCAACTCAATACCTTTGTCACCTGATCTAAAATTACAACACTCACAAGTTAGCTAGTAGAAAACAATAGTTAGTTAATCAACTTGGCAAGAGCTCAAAGTCCACTTAGAAAACCCCAATGTTAGCAATACACAGTTAGCCATTTTCCATTTCAAACCTTAATTAATATACATACAGTTTTCATTTCTGTGTTAATTAAAACAATTATACTTAACATTCAACAGCAGACTGCCTCAGACTGAACAGATAGAACATTTCCGTCAGGGTTAGTGGTCACTGATCTAGATTAGCTACTGCTGAAAATAAATTTACAGCACAGGCCTATGCATCTCTACTCAGAAGTAAGTCCCACTGAGTTCAATGGAGCTTACTCCCAGGTAAACATGTACAGCAGGAGGGCTAACCTGAGGTTCTCAAGGTGTTTATCTGACACCAGATCCTATCAACCCCTGCCAAAATGGTGGTAGGAGTTGCAAGCCACCAGTTAGGTACAGGATCAATGCACAGGATTGCAGTCCCAGCAGTAGTTTGCTTCCTCGAGTGGAGCAGCCTTGGCACCATTCACCCTCGCTTATGTTCTCATGGCTGGTACTTAAAGTGATTTTTTTATACTCTGGAAAAAAACTGTAAGCAAATCCCAGGAGGCTTTCAATAAACTGGAGTGAGTGCTCACAATAACTTCCCAGGAGCAGTGTTTGGCCTCCCGGGAAGGAGAGTTCACTGGTAGGTTTTCTCTTTTCTCAAAGTAAGGATCTCCTGGGGATCTCTTTGTTTATCTCCCTTTCATTTCTGCCTTTTCCAGTCCTAAACTGTGTTTTGCTGTTCCTTTGAAGTGAGAGCGATGCTCTGTGGAATACGTTCCTGTGATGAGCATATACCAAAGGGGCTGGGCAAAATTGGTTAGGCCGGACAGCCAGATAAACAAAGCAGAAGACAACAATTTCTCTTCAATCCTAAAATAGTATTTTTACAGTCAAATAAATAAATAAATAAGAGTTGTGGGTCTGCTCCTGACCTGGAAACCTCACCTGTAGTCTCAGGTGACGATGAGCTCCAAGGCACTAGGAATTATATACACAGCAGCAAGTTTCCACTGGGGTTTGCCGTAGAAAGAAAACTGTGTGATAATGAGTGCTGTGGGATTAGACTAAGGGTCCTTTTATGCCAGCACTTCAGTTTCTAACGGGGCCAGCATGCAAAGCGTTAAGGGATGAACTGCATCTTGTGGATTTTCACCCCTATTCACATCAGTCTAATTGGCAGAAATGAGTTCAGAGGCAGAGGAACTTGAAAGGCAGCTGATGAGATGGCGTTTTTGAGAAGGCACTTTGGGAAAGATATTTAATTCCTTTAAAAAGAAGAAGAAGAAGACGATAGAGTTATTTTCTTCCATTCATATAAAGCCATCATGGAACTCAAAGCCACTTACACAGAGTTCCCAGGTGTTCACCCACCTAGGTGCTGACCAGAACCATACCTGTCTTGCTTCAGTGAGGTGGTAGCCTCATGCTACCATACTCTCAGGCATAGGAACCAACTCTTAGGGGCTGAGATCCCTTTGCACCCCCATAAAAGATTTGAGGGGACTGGGACCCCAAAGTTGATGGGAATTGCCATTCAAATGCACCATACCTTGTGATTAATTATGCAGGGTGGGGCTTACCTGCCCCCTCCCCATATTTTAAGTTGGCACCCTTGCCCTCAGACCATGCTTGTAATATGTGATTGCAGGAAGTCAGAGGCACAACACACAGCACAGTTCATAACACTGCTGCAAAACTGGTGTTTGTAATGATTGGATCACTCCTTCATGCGTACTTCGGAGTCAACTGTAAGACCCAAGAAGGAAGCTCACAAAGGCGAGGGACAGTGGTCCTCATGCAAGATGCACATCATTTGCTATTGAGATGAAATCCTTAGGAACTCTTCCGAATCCTGTCAGGAGACCTCAGTGTCACAATAGTGTGGCACATGTTTCAGCTCTCCAGCGGTTTGCTTTCATCCTTCTGTCTGTCACACGTAAAATTATTTTCTGATTTATGTCCCCTGTTTTCAATTATTTACTGCTTTCAGCCCCACAGGGCCAGTGCTCATTCACACAGTCAACAGCTTTTGTGCCAGGCTCAGAGCACTAATCCACTGGAGTTTTCAAAGTACCAGAAACCCATCCTGGATCTAGCCAAATAAGCTTCCGTCCATCTCCCCATTTGGTTTGGTTTGTTTATTTTAATTAGGGTAAACAGATTTATTTTGCCTTTTGCCGTAGCATCCTTGGGATGCTAATTGGTCTTTAAACACATGCATAAGAATTATTTGTGTTTATGCAGAAGTGATGGGGAGGGAGGGGAAAGTGAGAGAATGAAGGTAATTATGCCTATAGAGAAATGTAATGATTAATTATCTAGAGTTCATCATCTATCTGAGAGTTCAGCAGAGGCAACACACAATTGTGTCTCCCGTGTGTCCTTTACTGAGCGCTCTAGCCAACAGTCCCAAATCTAGTGAAATCTCCATGGACTCCATCCTTTCAGCACTGCTGTTCCATATGACCCATCAAAACGATTGGGAAGGCTGTAGGGGATTGATGGTTGATGCCAGAGAGGCTACACAGAGTGAACTGTGTACCGCAAAGGTCTTCATACATTCATTATTCATTGAGCAGCAGCACATTTGATCTCCACAAAGGATGACAACCAGGAAGAGTTCTACTTGGGGATACTTCTGGATCCCCTCTGTTGCCTGAGGATCAAGTGGCCTCAGTGGCATGAAGCGTGAGTCCTACCCTTCAGAGCAGGAGAAAACAATCCTGTTCCCTCTTCCATGTGACAGCCCTTGAGATATTTGAAGGTGGTTCTCATATCTCCTTTCAGCCCCCTCTTTTCCAGGCTAAACATACCCAGCTCCTTCAGCTGTTTCTCATAATGCTTGGTTTCCAGACCCTTGATCATCCTGGTTGTCATTTGGCTTGTCAACAGCCTTCTTAAATTGTGCTACTCAAAATTGGACAGAGTATTCCAAGTGTGGTCTGACCAAGGCAGAATAGTGGTGCTAATACTTCCCTTGATCTGGACACTATACTTCTGTTGATGTTAGACAACAACTCCCATCAGCCCTGACCACTGGCCATGGTGAATGACTTTGAAGGGAGTTGTAGTCCAACACTTGGGAACATTAGGATCCCCATCCCTTGTGCATTGGCCCAAGATGTCAGGGACTATGCTGAGGGAGACTGCACCGAGGAGGAATGTTGAGGGACACCCCCCCCCCAATCCTGAATCTTCCCAAGAGCAGGACGACAGTATAGATTTGGAACAGTGGTTTGCAGAGGGTCATAGTTTAGAAGGCAGAAGCTGGGAAATACTGGATGGGGAACAGCTAGCAGAAGAAACACTAGAAGAAAGAGAGTTAACATATTCACAGTCTCTGGACAGCATTCAATCCCCATCCCCAAAGACACGGACAGCTCAGAGAGTGTTAGAACAGAATGTGTGGAGGGTTCAAGCTCAGATTACAAGACGTAGGAGTGACGTAGATTAATAGGGACAGAAGGGGGAGTGTCCCTTAACTGTGAGCACCGCCATTCTAGGGAGATGCTTTCTTTTGTCCCTCACTGTGTTTATTAAAGAAACTAACTGGTAAGAATTTCCTTTCTTTTAATCCGCTTATTACTGCCAAAAGGGAGGAAGCTGATTCCCCAAAGCCTGACACAAAACCACTTGGGCAGAGAGCAATTTCCCGAAATCTAATAATTCTTAATAGTCAAATCTTTCAATAAATGTCTTGGCATTGAGTCTTCAAATACAGAATCTTCAGCATAGTATATCAACAGTCTCTTTAGCAAGATTTAAATAGACCACCCTGCTAACATGGTCATGCTTCTGTGTTTGACTTCTCAGGTCTGTATTCTGGACTACATATTACCTTCAATATTTCATTCTGCACCAGGGAACATTCTTAGCGTTGATGAAAACTGAGGTGCAGAGGTAGAACATGTTTCCTATAGTAAATAAGGTCAATGAATAATTTCCTTCGTCTGTTCTTCCCCCCTCCCTCCAAGTCACTAATGAAGCAGATTCTTATCAGACTCATAAATATGCAAATGGTTGAGCTGGCCCTCCCGATCTTTTCTTCCTGAGGAATGCGGCTGAAGATATAATTCAGATTCAAAATTTCCGGTGGCATCTCCGCCGAAAACAGGTGAAATCCATCGGAGAGAGTCAGAACGTAAAGGTCAGCACTTTGATGAACGGCAGAGGAAAGGTGAGGGAAGGGGGAGATGCCGTTTCCTGCTGCCATAGGACATCAATAGGTTTAACAAAACAAAGAATAAAATACATAAAACATGCAAGAAACTTTTCGGTGACAAAGAGCTAGAGGCAAACAAAGGTTCATGAGGGGAATATCCGAATGTTTCTGCTCACGGTGGGATGCCCAAAGTGTATCAAAACTGCACGTGAACGCAAGAATCAAATCCATCAAATACTCAGACTCTCCCAGAATTGTTTTAAGGGTGCTGGGAGAAGTGACGTTGTTTGTCCTTGTTTCTCAGTTTGATCCTTTTTCATGGTTCTGTATGTTTTGTGGTACAGTGGTACCTCGGGTTAAGTACTTAATTCGTTCTGGATGTCCGTACTTAACCTGAAACTGTTCTTAACCTGAAGCACCACTTTAGCTAATGGGGCCTCCTGCTGCTGCTGCGCCGCTGGAGCACAATTTCTGTTCTCATCCTGAAGCAAAGTTCTTCACCTGAAGCACTATTTATGAGTTAGCGGAGTCTGTAACCTGAAGCATATGTAACCTGAAGCATATGTAACCCAAGGTACTACTGTATTTTGTGCATTTTGACTTGCCGTTATTTTTTTTTACTGATTATAGTAATCCTTTATTGTAACTGATAGGTGTAAACTGTTTAATTATTATTTGCTGATAATTCATTTTACCGTTTACCGTTCTAATGCATGACTGAATATTGCTTAATTTGATATAAGTTGCTTACTTAAAAGTTGTTGTAACTTTTTGATATTGGATCAGATTGTTATTGTTGGTGCATCTACTGTTGGGATTTCATTTCTTCTTGCAGCAGAGTTCCTTTTACAGAATAGTTTTCCTGTATCTTTTACTTCTTTACAGCAGCAGCATTCCAGCTATTAGTGAAATTCCCATTACAGGAATAAACACTAGTTTGTTCTGTTTCTCAGAGACTTTATTATTTACAAAACTTTACACTGGCCATTGATAAACAAACATACAAACAAAGCAACATAATCTTTTTCTTTTTTTTAGTTATCCTGCCAGAGAACTAATGGTGACTCATTCACATGCTCATTTAGACTGACCCAGACTTAGTTGAGGAGAGAGACTTGGTCAGGCAAGGCCTCTTTCCACCTGCCTTGCTCCACCCTCTAGTCTCTGCTTCTCAATTTGTATTGTATTACTTTATGTGCTGTGGCTTGCCGTTGTTTTATTGATCATAGTTTAGAAATTATTTATTGTAACTGTTGAGTGGATTTCTGTTTAATTTTTCTATGTTGATATTATTATTTTATACTATTCTAATGATTGCTGAATGTTACTTTTTTGATGTAGGTTGCTTATTTTAAAGTTTTGTTTTATTATCACATTTTTGTATTGCATTAGATTGTTATAAGATGTACATTTTTTTGTTTCTTCAGTTTGTAAACCACCTTGAGTATTGTAAGATAGAAAGACGGTGTACAAATTAAAAATGATGATGATGATGATCATATGCCCTAATAAAGGCACCTGTTGCTGGGTAAATTTTCTGTTGCCTAGCAACTTGTTCCAAGACCAATGGCAAGTTTCTTCTAGAATATTCCAACAGTTATTTCATGTGTGATCTTTGCTGTCTATTTTGTTGTTTCTTCAGCTTGTAAATGGCCATGAATATTGTAATATAGAACGGGGGCATACAAATTAAAAGTGACATGAAATGGAATGAGAGTGTAACTTCAGTGCTCAGAATTGGTATCTGTGCATGTGTTTTGAATGTGCTTTTAAGATATGGTGTATACTCCTTTCTGAGGTTCCAGAAAGTTCCAGAAAGTTCTCTAAGCGAGGCCCAAGCCTCAGCCACTGGGTTTCCTGGAGATGGATGTGCTTCTGGGGGAAAATGTGGGATTCAGGTGTGACCCTATGACTGCAGCCACAACAATAAAATATGCTGAATTATATATGTTTCCCTCTAGAAGAGTAGAGACCAGTATGGTAATCTTTACATGTACAATGTGTCCATAGAGAAATGATTAGAGGAGTAATTGAGGTGAATGAAACTTGCATTTTCAGAGAAGGTTTAAATTAAAGAATTACTGAAGTAAATCTGGAGCTCGGAGGTAATACAGTATTGGTTTTCCTTAACAAAGAAGAAGATAAGAAATGTGTGGAGGTTGTTTTTCCCCCTCTCCTCCAAAAAAGTGCCAAAGTCTTTGAAGTCGGAAGTCCCAGAAACCTACATTTGTGCTACAAATAATCCTGTGATAGTGTTTGCAGGCTTTATAATCCATAGTCATCTCAGGGGTTTTGACCAGATTAATAGAAGCTCAATAGCTTTACTAGGAAGATATTATAGAGCTAAAAGTTTATACTTTTTATAGAGAAATAAAATGCACTTAGGATTCATTCATGCAGATATGCTGATGAGGCTTCACTATTTAATTTTAATCATCCTGCTTCCTGTTAAGCTTGATTATAAAAGTTGTGCTTGGTAATGATAAGTTAGGTAGGAATCATTTCTTATTGTTAAAAGAAATCTGACTGGCTCAGTAAGTGGAGTTTGAAAGTTGCTAATTATTTGCCTTACATATGGAGTGAGTTCATACATGATAATTTTCAGGCACCACAGGTTTGACAGTAACTAGAGCCGAACCACAAGTAGTCACTATTTTTCCTGAGCATTTTTGGCAGTGTCAAAAAAGCACCTCCTGTTTCAGCACCGCTTGAGAAAATGTTTGCCTATTCTTCCCCCCCCCCAATGCCTACAATTTCTCTGTCTCTGTCTTTTGTTGTCTGTGACATGACCCCAAGGCCAAATTAAGGTGGTTGGGGGTCTTGGTGCAGTTTCCAAAATAGAACCCCCTTGCCCCGGAAACCTAATACATTAAATAAGGGACCAGAAAAAATCTATTTAAGTATCTTAAATTTAGCCTTACATAAGCTTTCAAGGAGTACAAAAAATAATAATACTCTGAGCAGATGCAGGTTCACAGCTCTTAGCAAAGTGTGTGCACACACAAAGTAGTTTGATAACTTTAATAAGCAAAAAGAGAACATGGTTGTTGTGAGGATATACGAGACATAAAATGGCTGCAAAAGGACCACATGTCTCTGGATAATATACCCTAGTAAATTAGAAGAAAACTGGCACCTTACAGAATTTTTAAAAGATGAACATCAACAGACTAAAACTATTTTGAAGGATATCATCTTCTTTTTTGCTCTCCTCCAAAATTGCAATATTCATCTAGCAAAATAACATTGGGAAATACCGTACTTTTCGCTCCATAGGACGCACCGGCCCATAGGATGCACCTAGGGGTTTTTTTTTGGGGGGGGGGGGGCTCAAGGAAATTTTTTTGATCCCCCCCCCCGCAGCCATCCCCAAGCTAGAAAAGGGAGACGGAGCACTCCGTCACCCTCTTCTGCCTTCAGGTACAGCCTCCCTGGCCTCAGTGGGGCAGCGGCTTGCCCCGCTTTCCCCCGAGCTTGTGGGGCTGGCGGTGGGGAGAAGCAAGCTTGCTTCTCCCCACAGCCAGCCTCCAAACCACGTCGGGGAATAGCGGGATGGCGGCGCTCCACCTCCTGGCTGTCCCCCGAGCTTGTGGGGCTGGCAATGGGGAGAAGCAAGCTTGCTTTCCCCCACTGCCAGCCTCCAAACCAGGTCGGGGAATAGCGGGATGGCGGTGCTCCACCTCCCCGCTGTCCCCCGAGCTTGTGGGGCTGCCCGATATCTGCCCGAAGCCCGGGGTGCGCTCCGGAGCGTGCCCTGTGCTTTGGGCTGCAGGCTGCCGCCTGCAAGCCTTGCGAGGCCGGTGGGAACTGCTGCCGGGCTCGCAAGGCTTGAGGATAGCTTCCTGAAGCCTGGAGAGAGAGAGGGGTCGGTGTGCACTGATGCCTCTCGCTCTCCAGGCTTCAGCGAAAGCCTGCATTCGCCCCATAGGACGCACACACATTTCCCCTTCATTTTTGGAGGGGAAAAAGTGCGTCCTATAGGGCGAAGAATACGGTATTTCAGGGCAACCTAACACTATTCTAGGGTTGGAGAAAGTATCACCAAACTCATATACAGGAGCACCTGCATCTGTGAGCAGGTGTGATGTAGTGGATGGCTGGACTTTGGCTGAAAAAACAGTTTATACTACCCCTGAGCCATAAAGCTCCTGGGTGGCTTTGTACAGATCACCATCTCTAAACCTAATCCCATGGAATTGGAATGATAACATGAAATGACCCTCTGTACACCGTACTGATTTCCTGGGGTGGGGGAAGGTGGGGTGCACATCTAATAAATTAATATAGTGATGATTAGTCCATGCAAACATAGTATTGCCCTCCCAATGTGGACCATTTTGGCTGTGAGCCTTGGAAGACCTGCTTCCTGCCTTGCAGGTGTTTTTATTTAGCAGGAGAGGTTGCCATATTGGAAAAAATTTATTTCAGTGTAAATGGGTGGAACCAAGAGGGGGTGGTATGGGTTTGAGGAAAGGGGAGGTCTCCAGGGATCTGTCTGATACTTTGTGCCCAAAAGCTTTAACCATCAACTGTCCATTTTGGACGATAACCCGTCTGCTAAATTTATGGGTGGTAGGTCAGCAGCTAAACCTATTAATAGCCCTCCCATATTTGACCATGTAAACAGAAAGAATTGTTGCAGTGATTGGAAAACAGCACACCAAAGATCTTGACTTAGCTACCAATCTTCCTGGGACTTCAAACACTGCCGTTTAACCTCTCCAGAAGAGAAAGATAATGTTACTAACTTTTCAACAAAGCTGTGATTAATTGAGGGATGTAAGGAGTGCGAAAATACTATGAAGAAGGCTTCATGTTGGATTAAGCCACTGATTTTTATTTTTTAAAAAAAGAAGAATCAAACACACCATTTCGCTTTGCAGGTTGAGACAGACAAATCCACAGATGGAAGAGCTGCCTTTAATTATTCCACTGAAGAGGCTTTAAGATGTCCTTCTAGTCTTTTTATGAAATCCCCCGAGCGATTCCCTCTCCCTGCCCCCCCCCGCCCGTTTGCATCTTAGAAGGTCGTTTTAATTCTAAGATAGTAAAAGAAAGACTGTAAAACCATTATTTAAAGAATAACCACCAGGAAAATTGAGCTGTATATTGTTATGAGTTTGGGTGCCCATAATTCCTGGATTTAGTAAAGCATTATAATTTAATCAATGCTTGGAGGAGCTCAGAAATCCCGTGTTGAGATCACTTAAGAGGTTGGGCAGAGCCTCACCCTGAGATAGTTAGTCCGAAGGCAATGCTAGAGTTTTTGTTAGGAGGAAGTTTTAGGTTTTCAGCTGGCTGCTGATCCCTTATTTTCAAATCTGAAAGTTGACAGCTATGGCTTACATTGCACTTATACAGTGGTACCTCAGGTTAAGTACTTAATTCCTACCTGAGGTCCGTTCTTAACCTGAAACTGTTCTTAACCTGAAGCACCACTTCAGCTAATGGGGCCTCCTGCTGCCGCCGTGCCGCTGGAGCACGGTTTCTGTTCTCATCCTGAAGCAAAATTCTTAACCTGAAGCACTATTTCTGGGTTAGCGGAGTCTGTAACCTGAAGCATATGTAACCTGAGGTACCACTGTATTACACGTCCACATCTATGGACATTTGCATGTGTGCAGTACTTTAACAAGAGTAGACCAGAAGTGCTTGTCACTAGCCCCACTTCTTTGTCCCCACTCATTCAAATCACCATTAGTTGCTTCCCATTGGAGCGGTGCCACAGCAACTGCTTGGAAGATTGGTGTCCACCAAGGGGATCAACTAAAAGGAATTCTTTGCTATCTTTCCCAAGTTCTCAAAGCAATTATGAAACTTAAGATTAGTCCTTTTCCGTTATTCCTCTTCAAGTTCTCTGCTGTCCACCAGCATTTCAGATGATGCCTTCCTATAATATTTTTTCTGCATTTTACATAAATGGAGACCCTCTTTTGTACATTACTAGAGTTGATTCCTTGTGAAACGTCATGGCTAATGCATCTCTCTCCCTCCTCTCTAATATTATGGTGAATTATTTCAATTTTAAGTTGTTTCCAGAAAAAAGCAATGGTGCTCATCACTTCTCCTTTTTCTTCCAGTGTTTCTTCTTTATGGGATTTAGGCTGTTTCACATCACATTCATTAGAATTAAATGACTCCTGAGGAAAAACATGGTCAGTTTTTTCCCCTTTGGCTCACTGATTTATGCAATTTGCTCTGTATGTATTACCTGAGGAACTGAATTCACAAAAATGAGATATAATTCCATGAATGTGTGCTAACATTTGGGTCTTTCCTTCTAAAAATTTAAAGACTGATGCCTGTTACAGTGGTACCTCGGGTTACATACGCTTCAGGTTACAGACTCCGCTAACCCAGAAATATTACCTCGGGTTAAGAATTTTGCTTCAGGAGGAGAACAGAAATCACGCAGCAGCAGCAGCAGGAGGCCCCATTAGCTAAAGTGGTGCTTCAGGTTAAGAACAGTTTCAGGTTAAGAACGGACCTCCGGAACTAATTAAGTATGTCACGCAAATTCGTGAAGCGTTCCATTTTTTTTTTTTTTAGGACGCGGGTGGCGCTGTGGGTAAATCCTCAGCACCTAGGGCTTGCCGATTGCATGGTCGGCGGTTTGAATCCCCGCGGCGGGGTGAGCTCCCGCCTGTGGTCCCAGCTCCTGCCCACCTAGCAGTTTGAAAGCACCCCTAAAGTGCAAGTAGATAAATAGGTACCGCTTTCTAGTGGGAAGGTAAACGGCGTTTCTGTGTGCTGCGCTGGTGCTGGCTCACCAGAGCAGCTTCGTCACGCTGGCCACGTGACCCGGAAGTGTCTCCAGACAGCGCTGGCCCCCGGCTTCTTAAGTGAGATGGGTGCACAACCCTAGAGTCAGACACGACTGGCCCATACGGGCAGGGGTACCTTTACCTTTAACCAGAGGTACCACTGTATATTGCACATATCTCATAGTGTTGTTACAAAAGCCCAGCGTTTGTCCCTCTCTCCGCCAAGCAGGGACAAGAGTACATGGGGTCTCAGGTACCCAAACAGGGTCTGTGTCCCTTTGGAGGATAGAAGACATGGCAGAGACTGTTGTGCTTTGAGAAATAAGGTTTATTCGCCTATTTGCACCTTCGGTTTGCATGGAGAACATCCAGATCTTACAGCATGGCCCACAGCATTGCAGGTAAACTCCCCTCTCTCCCACAAGTATTGATTTCAGCCCTGCTTCCTCCTCCTCCTGCCCAGAAACCCTTGCTTCAAACCTCCCATTTCCTGTCCCCTCAAACACAAACCCCATCACCTTGGTACCATCTCACCCCTAGGCTAAAGGATTACATTCCTCAATGGCCCTTCAACACCTTTTTGTAATGCTAATAGGTCTGCTCTTCCTCCAGCCAGACAGGCTGGTTTGCATAAGCCAGCCAGGAATTCCCTGAATTCCCTGTCCGACACAGTTCAGATCCTAACGTTTATTAATTTTACCCACATCTATAACACCATATTCACATCTTCTGTTGACGGGCAGAGAATAACAAGTAATGCACACTGAAATGACAGCATAATGAGTTTCTAACTTGTATGTAACTAACCTATGATACAGAAGCCTGCTTCAAGTACTCTCCAAACCCAACTCAATGTCAGGGCAGCTTCTCCAATCAACCAATTTATTCAAATGAAGGAATGACTCAAAAGCATTTAATCTGCAGAATTTATTCTGACTGTATAACATGTACTTTTGGTAGAATTTTATTTTTTTACAAAGTGTAGGTGTGTGGGAGGAATTGGGCTACATTTGCACTCCTTCTTGGCAGTAGGTGCCTTCAACACCTGCCTGGACACATAGCATTGGGCAGGTGAAATACTTCCTGGCTCTGTGAGAAAAGCTTTATTACTAACATTTTGCCTGTTGTGCAGCATTTTTTTTTTTGCCAGAAAAAGAAAGAAAGAAATGAAAACCTGGCAACTTTAGAAGAGAATTAAGGTGGAGGCTTTCCAGGACCCCACAGAGACATTAAATTGTGACCATGTGGGGGAAAGCATGGAATCACAGAATCCAATTGCAGAGTTGGAAGGGACCATGAAGAATATTTTGCTCAGTGTGGGGCTCTTATATAAGGCATGAGTGGCTAATGGGCAAATGAAAAGCAACTGCTCAACTCTGTTAGACATGAATAAGGATGCCAATGAAAGGATCCAGCCTTTGGTGGGTCCAGTAAAATAAACCCTATTTTGACACACACACCCATATCTGTCAAGCGTCCCTTATTTGGTGGGACAGTCCCTTATCCCAGCGCCATGTCCCGCTGCTGTCCCTTATTGGTGATGTCCCTTAAATAAGCTACTGAAGATAATGGGGCCCTTTCTATGTCCAGCTGTCCTTTGTCAACAACAAATTGTTGCTGTTTTTGTGTGTGTTGAATATATGCTATATGGTAATTTATGGACCTAATAGGTATCTAAAGCCATTTGCACGCAACAAAATATGTATTTTATCAAAGTAATTGTTGATCCCTTATTTTGGCTGCTGATCCCTTATTTTTGAGGCTGCTGGTCCCTTATTTTCAAATCTGTAAATTGACAGCTATGCCCCCCCCCCCCGGACTTGTTTGGCACTCAGAATGGGTCTGGAAAGCACTTGGATAGTCCTAAGCATCTAGGACTGCCTGAACCAGTGGCTCTTCAACTCCCCCCCCCCCATCTCTTGAAACTTGCTGAGGGTTTTGGCAAATCATTGCATGACTTTTCTGCCTTTTTGCTTAAAGGGCCAGGGCATAAATAAACAAAAGTCCAAGAATTTGTCATGCAAACCCAAACTATCCATCTTCTGTACACATGCACTTCAATATAACCTTTTGTTGTAGCGACATGCATATATGTATGTGTGCATAGGCGCCGACTCCATGGGGCTTGAGGGGGCCCGAGCCCCCTCAAAAATTCGTTTGGGGGGGGCTCAGCCCCCCCAATAATCTCGGGCGGCGGTGGGCGCGTCCGCGGCTTTTATAGGGCGCCCGGCGCGCACCAGCTCGATAACGGGCACCGGCGCGGCGGGGGGCGCCGGGCCGGGGGAGGGGGGAGGCCGGCCTGTCTCCTTGGCAACCCCATTGAGCAGCGCCGGCTCTCCCGGGAGGGCCATCCCCCCGCGCCGCCGATCGCCAACACCGCTGACGCTGTGGCTGCCCGAGCCCAAGCCTGAGCCCGAGCCCGAGCCGAAGCCCGAGCCTGAGCCGAAGCCCGAACCCGAGCCCGTCAGTCAGGAAGGAAGGAGAAATGGGGAGGGAGACGAGGGAGGAAAATTGCGCGCAGGGTGAAGAAAGGAGAAGGGCGAACGAGACGAGCTTCCAACCCAAAAAAGGGCTGGAAGACTGGGAGGATGAAGGATCGGGAAAGAAAGCGACGCCTTCCCCGCCCGCGACGTCGCCCGCTTGTCATTGGCAGCGCAGCGGGCGCCCAGAGGGGCTGGGCACCGGCGCAGGGTGTAGAGCGCGGCCCTTGTGTGGCCCGGTGGCCAGGCAAGCTCGGGCGGGGACCCCCATGCGAATCTAAGACGGGAGAAGAGGGAAGAGCAAAGGGGGTCCCTTCCCCAACCTCCGGCTCTGAGACTTCCCTGCGCCCCAGAAAAGCGAAAGAATTTTCTCTTCTTCTTTTTTTATAAATATTTTATTAAGTTTTCAAATACAAAGTTAGAAACATACACTGAAGAAAAAAGTAAAAGAACAAGAAAAAGAAAAAAAGAAAAAGAAGAAAAGAAAACCAACCATTCAACACATTTTTTATATAACTAACTGGACTTCCTCGCATCTCCCTTACCCTGCATTCTTTATAATAAAGATATCAGCAAATTATTACCTTGTTTCGTACCTTATTTTGTACTTTTCAAATACTATACCTCTAAATTTAACATACTTTTCATCAGTTACTTATATCTTAAATTAAACATAGTATTACCTTAGATTTTGACCTTTTCTTACTTAAAATATAATTTCCTGTTTCCCAAATCTAATTGCTGAAGCTATAGTTTCTGAATCGTGTAAATTTTTAACATTCATACAACTTATATTGTTTTTGTAAATAGTCCTTAAATTTTTTCCAGTCCTCTTCCGTTGTTTCTTCTCCCAAATCTCGGATTCTGCCAGTCATTTCAGCCAGTTCCATGTAGTCCATCAATTGCGTCTGCCACTCTTCCAGTGTGGGCAAATCTTGTGTCTTCCAATATTTTGCGATAAGTATTCTTGCTGCTGTAGTTGCATACATAAAGAAAGTTCTATCCTTCTTTAACACTTTCTGGCCAACAATGCCCAAGAGGAAGGCCTCTGGTTTCTTGGGAAAGGTATACTTAAATACCTTTTTTAACTCATTATAGATCATTTCCCAGAAGGCCTTCACTTTTGGACAAGTCCACCAGAGGTGAAAGAATGTCCCTTCAGCCTCCTTACATTTCCAACATTTATTATCAGACAGGTGATATATTTTTGCAAGCTTGACTGGGGTCATGTACCACCTATAAATCATTTTCATAATATTTTCCTTCAAGGCATTACATGCCGTGAATTTCATTCCGGTGGTCCATAACCTTTCCCAGTCCTCAAACATGATGTTATACCCAATATCCTGAGCCCATTTTATCATGGCTGATTTGACTGTCTCATCCTGAGTGATTTTCTCTTCAACCTGCCCTCCATCCTCTTGCAGAAAACTCTTTGCCTGCCCTGCCCGTATCTCGTTTTTGCTTTTTAATTCCACACACGCACCCTTCGGACTTCGTGGCAATCGGGCGCGCGGGTGTGTTTCCTAAGAGAGTGAGGACCCCCGCCTCCTCCCCACCTGCTCCCTCGCCAGCCAGCCAGCCGCGCGCCCTAGCCGGAGAGCCCCGGCCGTCCCCGTCGCGCAATCGGCTGGATCTCCCTTCAGCAGGCCGTGCTCACAACTCGGCCCAGGGACCCCCAGCAGCGGATCTCCGGCTCAGCTGAAGAATCCGGCAACAAGCCCCCTCCTCCCCAATCGCTCCGCCGAAATACGCTCCAAAACCCCCCAGATAGGCCGCCGGCCGCCAAGTCTAGTGGCGCCCTGAGCGAGGGTCTCTCCCCAACACCGCCACCTCGAACTGCGTTCTCCCGGCTACCCGAGCGAACCAGCGGCAGGACCCCGGTATGGGCCCCCCCAATATTTTTTATAAGTCGGCGCCCCTGTATGTGTGCCACACACACACAGAGGCATTTCTGTTCTAAACCAGTGGCTGGCTTGACTCCTTTTTATCAGATCCAAACTGAGTCACAGAGGCCCCAGGCATAACCAGAGCCTGTACCTGCAGGTTGAACACAGTCGGAAAAGTTTCCTCCTCGTCGTCGTCTTCTTTATTTTGTGTTCAAATCTTCACAGTGAAAACACTTTTCTTTAGAGGGCAAAGTGAATCCCTTTAAATTCTGCTTTGAGCCGGGCTCTCTCAGTGTGAAGGATGCAATGGTAAATTAAAGTTGTATGGTATTGATTTGATGGGAGGCAACACCACATTGATTTCAGAGAGCCTTCTCCCCTGCAGTAGCCTGGGCAGCTGAAGGAAGAGACAGCAGGAGAGAGCTGCAGCAATCAGTAATAGAGGACTCTGCATTTAGGTCAGTGACTTCGATCCTGATGAATTTTTGCTTGCTCTAGACATTCACCCAAAGCAGCAACAAATACAGGAGTCTTTCTTACACAACTGAACTGTGCGTTCAGCACCGAGAACATATAAGGATGGGTGCATAGTGTTGGTTGTTCTGCTTAAAAGTCTGCCTATAAGCAGAACTTGAGGTGACAGAACTTCTTCTGTGGCATGTTTGAAGGAACATTGGAAAAAGAAATATGGCCACTCCAGTTATGGATTAGATGGAAGTTTGCAAAATTAGCAAAACAGGACCTTGGAAATACGAAAAATACTTTCTACAGGGTTCTGTCCACTACACTGTACGGCCTGTTGGACTAATGCTCAACAGCACTGAATGATGCAACAAACATAAAAAGAGCCTACTTGTTCAGGCCCAGTGGCCATCTTCTTTAGGACCCTGTTCTTCCAGTGGTCAACTAGATGCCTATGGGAATCGGCAGCATTCTCCCCTCCTGTGGTTTCCAGCAACTGGAATTCAGAACTAAGGTTAAAAAAAGAGAAAAAGGTAAAGGACCCCTGGATGGTTAATTCCAGTCAAAAGCGACTATGGAGTGCATTGCTTATCTCGCTTTAGGCTGAGGGAGATGGCATTTGTCTTCAGACAGCTTTCTGGGTCATGTGGCCAGCATGACTAAACTGCTTCTGGTGCAGCGGGACACCTTGACGGAAACCAGAGCACACAGAAATACCGTTTACCTTCCCACCACAGCATACCGATTTATCTACTTGCACTGGTGTGCTTTTGAACTGCTAGGTTGGCAGAAGCTGGGACAGAGCAACGGGCGCTCACCCTGTTGCGTGGATTTGAGCCACCAATCTTCTGATTGGCAAGCCCAAGAGGCTCAGTGGTTTAGACCACAGTGTCACCCTCATCTCTAATTCAGAACTATACAGTTGTACCTCAGGTTGCAGATGCTTCAGGTTACAGATGCTTCAGGTTACAGACTCCGCTAACCCAGAAATATTACCTCGGGTTAAGAACTTTGCTTCAGGATGAGAACAGAAATTGTGCTCCAGTGGTGCAGCGGCAGGTTAAGAACAGTTTCAGGTTAAGAACGGACCTGCAGAATGAATTAAGTTCTTAACTCAAGGTACCACTGTAATGCCTTTGACAGTGGAATAGAGAGCACAAATAGAAGATCTGGTCATGTGCATGTTCACTGTAGTGGTCTGGTCTGTGTGATATTTTTAAAAATATACTGCTTATTATAATAACAAATAACTAAACTTTACATAAAATGCATAGTGGTACAGCCAGTCATGTTGACTAAAGTCTCCTAAAAGCCATGTTACAGAAAACCCTTCATTTATATTCCTAAAAGAGGATGTTGTTGTTTAGTTGTGTTCGACTCACCTTGACCCCATGAACCACAGCATGCCTTGGAAACTCTCACTTTCTTCTCAAAGCTTCTCCTTTTTTATGTCCATGGAGTTTTCTTGGCAAAATACTGGAGTGGTTTGCCAGTTCCTTCTCCAGGAGGAGAGCCATTGTGGTGTAGTGGTTAAGAGCGGTAGACTCATAATCTGGTGAACTGCCTCACTCATCTCACCGAGTGTTTCTTGTGGGGGAGGAAGGGAAAGGAGAATGTTAGCCACTTTGAGACTCCTTAGGTAGCGATAAAGTGGGATATGAAATCCAAACTCCTCTTCTTCTTCAGGTAGATCACATTTAGTCTAAACTCTCGGCTATGATCTGTTCATCTTGGGTGGCCCTGCACGGCATAGCTCACAGCTTCTTGGAGTTATTCAAACCCCTTTGCCATGAAGGGGAAAAGAGGAAAGATCATTGCAAATTTCAGATACTCTTGTGCATTTTTCACAATCTCCCTCCTTTTGCTCTATACTGTAGTTGTAAGGCTTTTGTTTTTATAAAAAGAAAAACCTCCCTATTTCCTCCTTGTGCTTGGCTTAGCCATTGCTCCGTGGCCAGCTGTATACCTCGAGTACTTGCTGTTACAAACAGTTTGTCTGTTTCATTGATATAACGAAGAGACTGGTTTGATCACGTCAGGAGTTCTTTCTAGTGCTTACGGATACAAAGCCACAGGCTTGGAGAAGACCCAAAGATACAAGCCACCTCACCTCCAAATTTCATAACAAGGCTTAATGGGAATCCCAGTCATTGAATCAACTCTCCACGAAGAGCATTCTTGATGGTGCAGCAGATATGGCAGCATGAGAAGAGGACAAATGGTAAATAACCATAGAATCGTAGTTGGAAGGGACCCAAGGGTCATCTAGTCCAACCCCCTGCAATACAAGAATCTCCACTAAACCATCCATGACAGATGACCATCCAAGCTCTGGTTAAAAACCTTCAAGGAAGGAGAATCCACAGCTTCCTGAGCGAGACAGTTCCACCGTTGAACAGCTCTTACTGTCAGAAAGTTTTTCCATATGTTTAGTCGAAATCTCCTTTCTTGTAATTTGAAACCATTGGTTTGAGTCCTACCCTCCAGAGCAGGAGAATATATTTGAAGATGGCTATCATATCTCCTCTCAGTCTCCTCTTTTCCAGGCTAAACATACCCAGCTCCTTCAACTGCTTCTCATAACGCTTGTTTTCAATATATAAAAGGAAAGGGAAAGGGACCCCTGTCGTGACCGACTCTGGGGTTGCGGTGCTCATCTCCCTTTATTGGCTGAGGGAGCCAGTGTACAGCTTCCAGGTCATGTGGCCAGCATGACTAAGCTGCTTCTGATGAACCAGAGCAGCGCATGGAAATGTCGTTTACCTTCCCACCAGAACGGTACCTATTTATCTACTTGCACTTTGACGTGCTTTCGAACTGCTAGGTTGGCAGGAGCAGGGACCGAGCAATGGGAGCTCACCCCGTCGTGGGGATTTGAACCGCCAACCTTCTGATTGGCAAGTCCTAAGCTCTGTGGTTTAACCACATCACCACCCGCGTCCCTTTTCAATATATAGTTCTGCAATTACTGCAAATTTGAAGTATGTGAAGTCTTGAAATGAAATGGTGCGATATAACTGAAAGGCAAAAGTTGTCTGCGGACAATATACAATAGATTTCCTCCTCCCCTCGGTCCCCAAATAGTTTTGCTATTTCCATACATTTCTTCATGTGCTTTGCCTTCTGTAATGATCAGACTGCATTTCTAAGCAGCTTTGCTTGAAAGTAGGATTTAAAGTAAAATAACAAGGCTTGGGTCTGGGGAATATGCTGACTGTGGATTATAAGACTCTTTAGGAAGAATTCAAATCACTTTCCTTTAGGAAAACTCTCAGAGTCTCTGAGCTTGACTCTTGTCTCTTTTATGTCTTATTTAATAAACAGCAAATGTAGGGAAAACCACTCCAGAATAAAATGAGCGCATGACAGTCAGGAGCAGTATGCTGTACATGTGTACTTATCACTAGTGATATGCAAAAGACTGAAGCGAGTTTCTGTTTCTACTTCTGTTTTTCCCGCCTCCAAGCTGTGGTTTGTGTCCAGCAAAGTCATCCCATTAGCTCAAGGACATCTGCTTGTACACCAGGACTTCCTCTCCCTCTCCCTCTCCTCTCCTTGTGCATCCCAGCTACCCAGTCTGTTTTGGGGGTTCCTCCAGCCCTCAGGAGCAGCTGGGGGTGCAGGATGAAGAGTGGAAGTCCCATTGCATGGGCGGAAATGATAGTCCTCACTTTTTAGTTCATTCTCTTAAAAACAGTGTCCAACAAAGAATAAACACAAACATCCACACCAGACTTTCCAAGTGTCTATGGAGTTATCCTACCCCCAAGCCAAGGAGATAAGTAACTAGACAATCCCTTAGAAAACATCTGAGATAGCCCTGTATAGGGAAGGTTTTTTTTTAAAAAAAATTAATGTTCTATTATATTTTTATATATGTTGGAAGCCACCCAGAGTGGCTGGGACAACCCAGTTAGATGGACGAGGTATTATTATTATTATTATTATTATTATTATTATTATTATTATTGAATAGGATGTCTCTATTTTCATTGGATAAATATTGGAAGGTATGCCAGATGCAGATATATCTAACACCCCAGAGGACAGGATCACACTTCAAAACGACCTTGACAGATTAGAGAACTGGGCAAAAGCAAACAAGATGAATTTTAACAGGGAGAAATGTAAAGTATTGCACTTGGGCAAAAAAAATGAGAGGCACAAATACAAGATGGGTGACACCTGGCTTGAGAGCAGTACATGTGAAAAGGATCTAGGAGTCTTGGTTGACCACAAACTTGACATGAGCCAACAGTGTGACGCGGCAGCTAAAAAAGCCAATGCAATTCTGGGCTGCATCAATAGGAGCATAGCATCTAGATCAAGGGAGGTAATAGTGCCACTGTATTCTGCTCTGGTCAGACCTCACCTGGAGTACTGTGTCCAGTTCTGGGCACCACAGTTCAAGAAGGACACTGACAAACTGGAACGTGTCCAGAGGAGGGCAACCAAAATGGTCAAAGGCCTGGAAACGATGCCTTATGAGGAACGGCTAAGGGAGCTGGGCATGTTTAGCCTGGAGAAGAGAAGGTTAAGGGATAGCCATGTTCAAATATATAAAAGGATGTCACATAGAGGAGGGAGAAAGGTTGTTTTCTGCTGCTCCAGAGAAGCGGACACGGAGCAATGGATCCAAACTACAAGAAAGAAGATTCCACCTAAACATTAGGAAGAACTTCCTGACAGTAAGAGCTGTTCGACAGTGGAATTTGCTGCCAAGGAGTGTGGTGGAGTCTCCTACTTTGGAGGTCTTTAAGCAGAGGCTTGACAACCATATGTCAGGGGTGCTCTGATGGTGTTTCCTGCTTGGCACGGGGTTGGACTCGATGGCCCTTGTGGTCTCTTCCAACTCTATGATTCTATGATTCTATGATTCTATCTGGTTCCTAGAGGGAGATGGAGAGAAGCAGCAAGTTTCTTCCAGTCCAGTAGCTTCATTCTTACAGACGAGGGATGGAGAACCTGATGCTCTCCATTAATTTCAACTAGTGCTGCCAATGGTCAGGGATACTGGGAAGTGTGGTCCTCCAGGTGTAAATGAAGTTCCCATACCTGCTATTGGCCATGGGTGGGCTCCCAGTAGCCCAAGGGCCACCTGCAGTCTTCAGCCTAATTTTATGTGGCCATTGGCATACGTAATTCCAGAAGCCCTCTGCAAGCGATCATTTGCTACGAGCAGTCTGACTCTACCTTGAAATCCTAATGGTGAGGACAAGGCTGCAGAAAGTGTGGGGGAAAGGGCATAGCAGAGAGAAAGAAAAACTGTGGCTCGCCAACATTTTGCTCTGGCCCCACCTGCCTCTGGCTTCAGCCTCAACCATAGTAGGCCGGCAGCCCCCGATAGATGAATCCCTGAGGAAATGTGACCCTAACCGAAAAATGGTTGTTCCCCCGCCATAGACAATGAGCTTCCTGTTGAGACTGCCTTTGCTCCCTCCTCCCCTCTCAGCTGCACAGAACTGTTGACAAAACAAATAAAAAAGCAAATGGCCTAATGGAATAGTTTTTGATGTGCAGCCCCATTATCTGCCTGACAAAAGAGAAACTTGTTGCCTTCACACTGCAGAGCTGGAGGGTCTTTAGTAATGGTGTTGGTTTGTTTATGACTCTGGTTGTTTTCTAACCGATCCATTCCCTAGACATTTAGTGGAGCCATCAAAGAGCGTCATTGGGCTCTTATCCTTCCGAAACAGTTGATGGATAAAGGAATATTGGAGTGGAATTAAGAAGCTCCCTCCTGGGAGCAAAACCCTCTTCTATTTATACTTTGGAACAGGGGTGGAGGGAGAATAGAAGGAAGGGAGAAAATGCTTCACTTTCAATTCTGCAGCACTGCTATTTTAATAAACTTCTGCAAAATGTCTGAGGCTAGAGCGGAATCTTCAAAGGCAGAATACATTATCATCATCATCATCATCATCATTATTTCTCTCCATCCACCTTCCTCTTGATTTTGTTTTCTTTTGTGCACTGGCTCCAATTTTGGTTAGTTTCTTAATTTATTGTGCTCTCCTAAGGAAAGCATATAACGTACTGTCCAATTTATTTGGAAGCTTGGGGTCTCGAGAGGGGACTTGGAGATGGCTCTTCAGATGGTTTATACGGGAGCCTATTCTCTGCAGCGATGCGGACGGGCTTTGTGTGTGATCTGCTCCTGTAGCTTTATTGTATGTGTACAGTACCCTGCAAACTGGGATTAATCACTGAAATACAAAGCAGATTCTCTATTTGCTTCTTGCAGCTAATACCATGTTGTTATCCTCTCTGTGTAACATCTCATTTGAACTCAAGTGCAATGCGAGTCTTGCTGGAATGTTTGATTTTCTCTCTCTCTTTCTCTTTCTCTCTTTCTTTCAGAATGGAGGGTGCATTGCAGCTGAAGAGAGGGTTAGCTGTGCTTTCCAGATATGTAGGAAGGTTTCAGTGTGTACTGTTTGCACAGTGGCCAACCAGATGCCCATGGGAAACCAGCAAGCACAATTCGAGCATAAAATCCTTCTCCCCTCCTGTGGTTCCAAGCGACTGGTATTCAGAAGCATCCTGCCTCCAACCATGGAAGCAGAGCACAGTGGCGTAGCTTGGGTTGCCAGTGTCCGGGGCAAGTGTTGTAACCCCTGGTGGACTGGGCAGATGGGGTGGGGGTGTGCACAGGTGGGGGGAGTGAAGCCCACACAGAGGGTGAATGGAGCCCACCTCCAACAGGCTCCTCACCTGCTGCCTCCATCCAACTGCTCACATGACCAACCCACCTGCTGCTGCGCCATAGCCACCAGTGCTCCATGCCTGTTTTGGGGTTGCCTGGTTGCACCTCTTTAAAAATGTGCACCTGGCACCACAGCCCCCCTGCCCTCCCCCCCCCACTATGCCTCTAGCTATCAAGAGATTTATGTTCCATGAATTTGTCTAACCCTCTTTTTAAAGCCATCCAACATCTAAGCATGTTAAGAGTTAGGACTGCATTTAAAATAGGGATGAAGCATTAATTGGATTCAGTTTGCATGTTCATGTTGACCAACCTTATTTGCACTTCCCCAAATGATAAAAAGGTAAATGTACACCTGACCGTTAGGTCCAGTTGTGGACGACTCTGGGGTTGTATGCTCATCTCGCTCTATAGGCCGAGGGAGCCAGCATTTGTTCACAGACAGCTTCTGGGTCATGTGGCCAGCATGACTAAGCCGCTTCTGGTGAACCAGAGCAGTGCACGGAAACGTCGTTTACCTTCCCGCTGGAGCGGCACCTATTTATCTACTTGCACTTGATGTGCTTTCGAACTGCTAGGTTGGCAGGAGCTGGGACTGAGCAATGGGAGCTCACCCCGTCACAGGGATTCGAACCGCTGACCTTCCGATCGGCAAGCCCTAGGCTCTGTGGTTTAGACCATAGCGCCACTCGTGTCCAAATGATACACAAACATAAACACAGCAACTATCCTTCGAACTTCACACTTTTCTGAATTTTTGTAATGTGGTTCTCCAGCGACAACAAATGTGTGTGTTAGGGAAAAGTCAGCATAAAAATGCATATATCGGTGAAAACATGCATTATATTAGAGAAAATTGCTTGGGGAAAAATGTGTCTTTGTGTTAGGCAAATATTCCATACAAAAATGTGCATATCAGGAGAATTATGCAATAAAATGCTGATGAATCTTTGTGAGGACATAAAAATATATATCCTAAATTAATGCAGGAGTGTGGCAAATGCAGCTGAAGCCTGGAAAAATGAGAACGAGAGAAAGCAGAACTGACAGATTTATCTATCCCTAGTTGTAAAATGGCCGTTTTCCTCTCCCATATATATTCGAACATGGAGCCTCTCAGTGAAATTGCCAGTGGATTCAGAACTGACAAAAGAAGCTATTACTTCATACAGCACACAATTCATTTCTAGAACTCATGGGGGGCCCATTTAGCCTATTCCCTGGTGGTCAGCTGACGCTGGGTAAAGACGTTTTGATTTAGACAGGCCTTAACGGTCTGATTTACCGATCTGCTTTTCTGCCTGCAGGGTTTATATGCTGTTTTCCGTTTTATAGGATTCTGCAGTGGCCTGCGCAGTGGTGGGGAGCTACCCTCCCGCGACATCAGTGTGGCTGCTTGTTTGCATGGGGATGGGGTTCGGATACAGCAGCAGTGCTCCTGCTGGTTCAGCCATATGGACTCACAACTGCCCTGCCCACTGCAGCCCCGTCCAGGTAACCTGTATTGTGAGAGAAGCTCTTAGGCTCACCGCCACCACTGGCGCTGCTACTGACAGGATTGTTTCATGTTGTATGTTTTTGTTGCTGCTTCTTGTTTTTTTTTAATATAATTTTTATTATTTTCTTTAATAAAACATAACAAAGAACCACGTTGTAATAATCAATCAAATGCATTTGCTCCACCGAGCTAGTGACTTCCCTCCCTCCCTTCAACTGGTTTCCTATTTCCTCATAAGTTATACACGCCTTTCTAATGTCAGTTTCTGCCCTTTAATACATATCAAATCCTTCTATTGTTTATGGTCAGATACTAATTATTACCCTATGTTGCAGGGTTTATGTCAATTCTGTTAGTGTCTTCAAATTTTTACAATGATCTATTAAATAGTCAATAAATTTACTCCAATATCTCTGAAATTTCTGATTGCCTTGGTTCTGAATCCTCACAGTCATTTTGCCCAGTTCTGCATATTCCATCATCTTCGTCTGCCACTCCTCAGTCGTTGGTAATTCTTGTAATTTCCATCTTTGGGCTAACAAGATTCTTGCCGCTGTGGTAGCATACATAAACAGTCTCTGATCTACTTTAGCAATCTCTTCTCCCATCAACCCAAGCAAAAATGCTTCCGGATTTTTTGGGAAGGTATATTTTAACATTTTTTAAAACTCATTATAGACCATTTCCCAGTAAGTTTTCACCTTATCACAAGTCCACCACATATGGTAAAAATCTCCATCCTTTTCCTTACATTTCCAGCATAATTTGTTTTTTCATCCTATACATTTTAGCCAATTTAACTAGGGTCAAATACCATCTATACATAATTTTCATTACATTTTCTTTCAAGACCGTACATGCTGTGAATTTTAGGTTTTTTGTTGCTTCTTAAGTCTAGCGTCACAAAAAACAGGTATAGCCACTGCTTTTCTTCTAGAAAAAAGGTGTTGGTAATGCGTATCCTTGAGTACCCCCAGAAAAAATGCACTGGATATAGCTAATGCATCTCAAGGTTGCAGGGAAAAGCAACTCACTAACAATTGGGAAAGATGGAGGGCACAAGGAGAAGGGGACGACAGAGGACGAGATGGTTGGACAGTGTTCTCGAAGCTACCAACATGAGTTTGACCAATCTGCGGGAGGCAGTGGAAGACAGAAGTGCCTGGCGTGCTCTGGTCCAGGGGGTCACGAAGAGTCGGACATGACTAAATGACTAAACAACAACAACAATTGCACTAGCACAGACCCTCCAAGTGTTTCTATTTTCCAGGTGCACTCCCAGATTTGCAGAAGCCATTCTGGTTTCCACTTTTCCTTGGGACTGCCCTATTTTCATCAGAGAAATGTTGGAGAGGATGGAGTTATGTGAGCCCCTGAGCCAGGGAGATAAGCAACTATACAACCTTTCGAAGACATTTGAAGGCAGCCCTGTATGGGGAAGATTTTTTAAATGTTTAATGTTTTATTATGTTTTTGATATATGTTGGAATCTACCCAGAGTGGCTGGGGCAACCCATTTAGATGGGCAGGGTATAAATAATAACATTATTATTATTATTATTATTATTATTATTATTATTATTATTATTATTGAAGAGGATGTCTCATTTTCATCGGAGAAATGTTGGAGGGTATGCTAGGATAGGGTGGTTTAGGCTATGAAATTAGACTGGCATTTTCTGCTTCTCTGGTTAGCAATAAAATGTAGGGAAGGATCTTGACCAGGGGTCAGCAAACCTTTTCAGCAGGAGGCCGGTCCACTGTCCCTCAGACCTTGTGGAGGGCAGGACTATATTTTGGGTGGGGGAATGAATGAATTCCTATGCCCCACAAATAACCCAGAGATGCATTTTAAATAAAAGCACACATTCTACTCATGTAAAAACACGCTGATTCCCAGACTGTCCGTGGGCCGGATTGAGAAGGCAGTTGAGCCAGATTCGGCCCCCAGGCCTTAGTTTGCTTACCCATGATCTTGACCTTGGCTCGTTTAAAAAGTTGTGTTGAAGCATAAAACTGTTTGGAACTGACACAGATAGGATTTTAGAGGCCTCTTTGAAACAATAGGACCATACCCTTTTTAACATTTAAAGATGCACACAGAGACACAGAACCCCCACTACCTTGCAAGGCATCCCTCAGAGAGCTCTTAGTGATGAAAAACACTGTTTTGCAAAAGAACAGTGGTCCCTTTTGGAATGTAAAGAACTAAAAAGGGAGGGAGGGAGTCCTAGATGTCTGGGTTTATGCAGCCCCATTTGCAGAAATCACAACCCGTGTCGCTGAGTTATTTTTCTCTTTCCTCTCAAATTTAATTAACACCCATTGGCACACTGTAGTATTGCCATTGGCTGTGGCTGCTAGTTATATCTGCATGGTGAATGCTAAATTTGAATAATGTCTCTGGTACCAATCTTGTTTGCCACCCCCATCCAACCCCCTTGCTGACAAAACAAGCCTCACTCCCTTATTCCTTTTTTATTATGTTAATAGTATCTTCAACCGCATATTAATCTCCAGGTTCTAATTATATTTAGTTTAGTCTCGGGGAACAGGTCATGGCGCACACGTCCAAGAACAGACCTATGCCTATAGAAGAGAATGATTTCTTTGTGCAAACTATTTCCCCCTTGTGATTAAACTGACACCAAGTGCCATGAATAGAAATGCTAATAATTTTCCCCAGTGCCTTTGATGCCTGTAGGCAGATTTTTTTATAGGATCCCAGGTAACTTTCCAGCTTCTTTTAAAATATTAAAAAAGAAAATGGAAACACTCCTGCTACACCTATAAAAATGCACTTCTGATTTTATAGGAATTGCAGCAAATGTAGTCAGAACTTTCCCCACACCTCATTTGAAGAGTCAACGGCAGCAATACAAACATTTACTTAGACCTAAGCCCTGTTTAACTCAATGGGACTTAACTATGAGTAGATATGTACAGAATTGCACTGTAAAGAATCCAGAAAACCGTTGAAACTTGAATACCACTAAGTGCGTCAAGAGACTATTGAGCAAGCTCTTTTTCAATTATAATATGCACTTTCTTGTAATGTTTTATATACAGCATCCTAACAACTAAACTAAACTAAAACCCTTGCAGATTAGGATCACAGGAATGTGTGGACACTGACACTCACAGAGTTCTCATTTTCTATCACCTACAATCTGCCATTACAAATCTTAATAATATACCCAAGCCACAGAAGAGAAGAGACTTAAATTTAATAAATGGCCCTGGCTCTAACTTCTGCTTTTGTTATTCTCTTCTGTCCTGCTATAGGCATATTAAGCCATAGGGACGCGGGTGGTGCTGTGGTCTAAACCACTGAGCCTCTTGAGCTTGCCAATCAGAAAGTTGATGGTTGGAATCCCCACAACGGGGTAAGCTCCTGTTGCTCTGTCCTAGCTCCTGACAACCTAGCATTTCGAAAGCACGCCAGTGCAAGTAGATAAATAGGTACCGCTGTGGCAGGAAGGTAAACGACGTTTCCGTGTGCTCTGGTTTCTGCCCCGTTGCGCCAGAAGTGGTTTAGTCACATGACCCAGAAAGCTGTCTGTGGACAAACGCCAGCTCCCTCGGCCTGAAAGCAAGATGAGCGCTGCAACCCCATAGTCACCTTTGACTGGACTTAACCATCCAGTGGTCCTTTACCTTTACCTTTACCTATATTAAGCCCCATTGCAACAAAAGATTCCCTGCCTGAAACTTTGGAGATGCCCTGTCGACAATACTGAGCAAGATGGACCGATGGTCGGAATCAGTATAAGGCAGCTTCCTATGTTGCTAAATATCCAAACTATATTGTTAAATAAAGGATGTTATACTGAGTGTTTTGGGATCTGCCTTCTCCGGTGCTGAGATTGTCACATGGTCCCTGGAGTGGGATGTCCCCAGAAGCGCTGTAGGCCAGTTGGAAAAGAAAAGACCTCAACTGGGAAGTTCGAATGGAGCATTTAATAACTCCTCACTGAACTAAGCCTTTCCAACAATGTGGCAGAAAAACTAAGCCAACCTTTCGTTTGTTGTTTGTTGGCTAGTGGAAGAACATAAATGGCAGCTGCTCTTTCTCAATGAAGAAGGCAAAGAAACAATTCATCTATGCAATGGACTGCAGCTTTCTGACACTGAAAAAATGAGCTGCAAACTTGATTGGGAAACATTTGCAAAAAACCTGCCTCCCTAAGTGTTGTGACACCTTGGGACACTATCACATTCAGAATGAGATTGCAGGGAAAGAAAGAAATTCCTGTGGTTGACCTCCCACTGCTAAGCGAAAGCTACAATTATACCTGAGCCTATTCTTAATGAAATGCTGGACCGATCCATTTATTTTGCATAGAAGATGATTAACCTAAATGCATTTAATGGGGACCCTATTCTAACCAAGGACACATGGGAACTACTAATGAAACATGAGGGCAAGGCTGTGCTTGCATGGTTCAGGATAGTGCCAGCTGGGGGCACTAATGCCTGCCTTATGGCTGAATGCACGTTGAGATCTCGACCTGGTGAAAAGTGTCAATGCCATGGTTCAGGAATGATAGAGGTGCATTTATTGGTGCTCTTAACCACTACACCACAATGGCTCTAGACAGCATCTATACATCTGTTACCTTGAGCCAATTACAACCTCTCAGCCTCACTTGCCTCCCAGGATTGCTGTAAAGAAAAAATGTGCGAGAGAAGCAGAGGCGGAGCTAGCTGCTCTGGCACTCGGAGCAGTGCACATGCTGTGCACCCGGGGCAGGACCAGCCGCCCGTTGTGAGCATCCTGGGGGGGGGTGTGGTGATGTCAAACCCCCCCCTCAGGGATGACACCCGGGGTGGGCTGCACCCACTGCACCCCCCTTCTCTGCCAGTGGGGAGAAGGAAAATGGTTACATTGAGAGCCAGTGTGGTGTAGTGGTTAAGAGCAGTGGACTCGTAATCTGGTGAACCGGATTCGCTTCCCTGCTCCTCCACATGCAGCTGCTGGGTGACCTTGGGCTAGTCAGACTTCTCTGAAGTCTCTCAGCCTCACTCACCTCACAGAGTGTTTGTTGTGGGGGAGGAAGGGAAAGGAGATTGTTAGCCGCTTTGAGACTCCTTAGGGTAGTGATAAAGCGGGATATCAAATCCAAACTCTTCTACACTGGCAAAGCTCTTTTACTGGTGGCAACCCGTTTCATTCAAGAAGTTGATGCCAAATTCAGAACGGGGTGCATCATATGAGAAAACTTTAATGGAAATTGGACCCTGAACACCATGCTTGATACACTTCTGCTGGATCATGCTTCCGGCTATGTCATGTGGAGATGGTGGTGTGTGCATGAGCTTCATTGGACAAGGGGGGTGGAATTGCTCAGTGGTAGCTTGCTCTCCGTTTGCCAGAGAAAGAGACTCTCTCATTTGACGACTCTAAATTAAGATTTGTCCTTTCAAGCTGCAAAGTGAATCAATCTCAAGCAGCGTAGTTACCAAGGTGAGACGCTTTGGTGCGAAACATGAGTGCTGTTTTATGTATGGAAATGGTAAGCCTTGAAAAATCAATTTCATGCCACAGCTTGATGATGTCCATTTTTACTTATCATGTTTGCACTTCAGGTGCTAGAAACAATCCCACATTGTAATAAATTCATGCTGTATAATCTGACAGCACTCAGATGCCTTTATTACCCAGCCGGGTACTTTGGTGAGAAAAGAAGCAATTTCTATTGACCGCTAGCTTTCTGTTGGTGGCATATTGGCAACTGCAAAGTACAGGGTGTGAGCGAGGCTTCTTGCCATCTATTCCCACTGCTGCATATTGGGATGGGGGGGGGGGGGTTGGAGGAGAGCAGGACATACATAACTAGTGCCCAGCCATAAGTAGCAGAGCTTGGGAGCTGAATGGGGTGGGACTACTGCTTCCAAGTTACACAATTATATGTAGAAACTAAAATGTGGCACTAGGATCAAGATGGAGAGTGGGAGACTCTGTATGTCCTGGACAGAAAAGAGGCAAGGCTTCAAAAAGGCTGCATTCACACAACAGTTTATTCAGTTTCCCTGACATTTCCCTAACGGTTAACTTCTGCCTTATATTAGGGTTGCCATATTTAAAAAGTGAAAATCCAAAAGTTGTGGGCATGCCTGTGTATCTGTCAAAAAGCCCACAGCCCCTTAGTACAGCAAGTGTTGTAGTGTGAAAGGAATGTTGGAATATGGTGTTATAACCAGGAAAACTAACACAATGTTCCCCGTGTCTGAGTGCATCCGAGGAGAATCACAGAACCCATTTAAAACTGCATGTACAAAAGATGAACAGGTGAAATCATCGCCAATACACTGGACGATAGATATTGGTTGTAATATCGAAATGACAAGAGAGGGAGCAAGGGTGATATGAAATTCACTGCACGTTATGAGATCAAAGAAAATGATATGAAAATAGATGGCATCTGACGCCCAGTAAATTAGCAAAAATGTGTAAGTCAGGATTGGTTGCTTGTTGGAAGTGTAAAGAAGAAGAAGAAGAAGAAGAAGAAGAAGAAGAAGAAGAAGAAGAAGAAGAAGAAGAAGAAGAAGAAGAAGAAGGGGAGGAGTAGGAGGAGTGGGAAAATGAACCCGGTTCACCAGATTGAGTCCACCACTCTTAACCACTACACCACACTGCCTCTCAGAGAAAGAGAGTGCCCTTTTTCATATGTGGTGACCTTCAAGATAGGAGAAGCATACTGGGAAATGATATATAATGAGTTGGAAAAAAAGCTGAAAATAACATTTGTAAAAAACACGCTAACCCACAAGATTTTCTTTTAGAAATAAAAGGTTTAGGGGTACCCAAAGAACAAAGGAAACTATTTGTGCATTCTTCCACGGCTGCCTGCACATTGTACGCCCAAGTCTGCTGACTTTCTGCTACTGGATTTGACAGATGTGAGTTGGAACATGTTGCATCTGAATTTGAATCATTTGCACACATATTCGCAGGGCACTCCAGTATTTTTGTGATTTGTCATACATATGGATTTTCTCTTCTCCTTTTATTTGCCAATCTTCTTTTAATAAAATATCCATCTCAACAATGCAATTAAAGTGGGGGGGGGTGTATTTTGATATCATAGTAAAGTAAAACTATTTCATAAGTGTATTGTATATGTATAGAATGCTAACAACAAGAACATCCTTCCTGAAAATCTATTGGGGGGAGCATAAAATAAATAAAAAGAGTATGCACTCAGTTAAGTTTGGAAACCAAAGATATATTGGATCAGTTATCTACCTAGCTAAGCATGCTACAGCTTGCAACATCAAGTCTCAAGAGTGATTCAGAAGAAGGTGTTACAATATTTATTGAATTGATTGTTTTATCATACCTCAACCTAGTCCTAGTATTTTTCATCTTATTTATAACCCATGGTCAAAATAGCTGAGGATATAGAATTACTTAAGAAGATATTGTAGGGAGCTCATGGGACTTGGCAGAATGAGATCATTAGGCAATAGTAAGCTAAATTACTTTCTCCAGAGACAGCTGCAAGATAATGCAAATGGGATGGAACAAATTAATTTAACAATATACATCGATGAGTTTTGAATCAGTTGTCCTGGGGTGGGTGGGGGTGAGGGAAGGAAAAGTCATGGTTACTGACAGCTCAATGAAGATGTCACCCTAATGCAGAATGCCAGTAAAAAATGAATTGTAGTGATCTGTTATGGTGGCCGTTCAAGTTAGATTTGTAGTCAGATTAATTTTTTTTACATCAAGAAGGAAAAGGGAAATTAAGAATTTTTGAACCATAGAAGGGATTTGGAACTCTATCTGTCTACCCTTCACAAATGATCTACGAAATACTTGTATTTTTGTGTGCTCTGCAGCACCTTACAGACATTCACATTTCTTACGGCATGAGCTGGAGTCCACTTCATTAAATGCATCTGATGAAATGCTTCAATCCATGAAAGCTTATGCCATAGTAAAATTGTTCATCTTCAGTGTGCTGCGACATTAATATTTGTATTTATAAAAAAACCATTTTCATCTTAAGATGATTGGGTTTCTTTGTACGAACCATGCCTGACAGACACAATTGGTAAATGATCATATCATTTTAGCTAGTCATTGTGGTTGTATTCATTCACTAAGATGGGTCTTCGGAGTAAACGCCTTGATTTTGTCGGTATCGGAAGTCATGATCCAACTTGAATTGCATATAAACAAGATGAATTAATGCTTCACCAGTTGTGTGCTAGCATGAGGATACTCTCTAAAATGTAAACAGAATCAAATTACTCCTTTCTTTCTAGGGAGGGATGAGGAGTTTGGAGCCTCATCCCTAGTTGCTGTGAAACTTATTGAACCCACCTTCCTGCTTCTGAGATTTTATCAGCAATTGTCCATGTGTTTTCAAGCAATATAGATGCAATGGTACCTTGGGTTACAGACGCTTCAGGTTACAGACGCTTCAGGTTACAGACTCTGCTAACCCAGAAATAGTGCTTCAGGTTAAGAACTTTGCTTCAGGATGAGAACAGAAATCGTGTGGCTGCAGTGCGGCAGTAGCGGGAGGTCCCATTAGCCAAAGTGGTATCTCAGGTTAAGAACAGTTTTAGGTTAAGAACAGACCTCCAGAACGAATTAAGTTCTTAACCCGAGGTACCACAGTACTATCTGCCTCAATGACCAGAAACTAATCTTTTTAAAAATTAAAGAAATGTTGAGGAAACTGAATTCTACTCCCAATACAACACCAAACATGTTTTCTGCACTTCCACAGAACAGTGGCAAAAGCAGAAGGCCTTCTCAGTAGTGTCGCCCTCCCTGTGGGACACTCTCCCTTTGGATGTCAAGGAGATAAAAAACTACATAATGTTAAGAAGACATCTGAAGGAAGTCCTGTATCAGGAAGTGTTTAATGTTTAATACTTTACTATGCTTTATATATTGGGACACGGGTGGCGCTGTGGTCTAAACCACTGAGCATCTTGGGCTTGCCAGTCAGAAGGTCGGCGGTTCGAATCCCCGTGACGGAGTGAGCTCCCGTTGCTGGGTCCCAGCTCCTGACAACCTAACAGTTGGAAAGCATGCCAAAAAGTGCAAGGAGATAACTAAGTACTGCTCTGGCGGGAAGGTAAATGGCGTTTCCATGTGCTGCTCTGGTTTTGCCAGAAGCAGCTTAGTCATGCTGGCCACATGACCCGGAAAAACTGTCTGCAGACAAACTCCAGCTCCCTCAGCCAGTAAAGCGAGATGAGCACTGCAATCCCAGAGTTGTCCATGTCTGGACTTAACTGTCAGGGGTCCTTTACCTTTACCTTTTATGCTTTATAAATATCTTGTTTAATAGTTCACTATGCTTTTTATATATGTTGTTAGCCACCCAGAGTGACTCGGGAAACCTAGCCGGATGGGCAGGGTATAATAATAATAATAATAATAATAATAATAATAATAATAATAATAATAAATTTTATTTATATCCTGCCCACCCCAGCCAAAGCTAGGCTCAGGGTGGCTAACAACAATAAAATAATACAACATTCTAAAATCATTTCATTATAAAATTAATTCAAATCAAATTGATGGCAACCATTGGGCTAGAGTTCTGTGAAGATTGTCAAAGGAGGGAGTCAGGCTGTGCCCTGGCCAAAGGCCTGGTGGAACAGCTCTAGCTCTGTCTTGCAGGCCCTGCAGAAAGATGTCAAGTCCCGCAGGGCCCTAGTCTCTTGTGACAGAGCATTCCACCAGATCGGGGCCACGGCCGAAAAAGCCCTGGCTCTAGTTGAGGCCAGCCTAACCTCTCTGTGGCCTGGGACCTTCAAGATGTTTTCGTTTGAAGACCGTAAGTTCCTCTGTGGGACATACCAGGACATGCCCTAAACAAACATGATAGAGGGAAGGGCTTCTGTGGGAGAATCTTGGTAATTTAATAGCTATAAATAAGAACAACAACAACCACCACCAACAATCTCAAATTAGTACATTTCTCCAAAGCAACATATCGAGCAGAAATAGCAAGGATTTTGTAAGCATTATGCATTTGTGTGTCTCCACCTCCTTTTGAGTGGGAGGGAGCGCTTGGCGGATGTGAAATGACAATTCACCCACCCAACAAATGGAGGAAATCACTCGTGATGTTTCATTATTTATACCGAGTCCTTGCACTTTCGCCACCTATGGAAACATTCTTGTTCATTGCAAGATTTCCAGTTTATTACAGCCATAAAACATTGCACACATGTTTTCTTCCCCAAATCCCTAAACAGACATCGTAGGGGGAAGGGCTTCTGTGGGAGAATCTTGGTAATTTAATAGCTATAATAACAAGAGAACCTTGAACTGAACCGAACACAAGCTGAAGGGGAAATGCTTTTGTCTGCGGCAGCATTGAGAAGAGTGGCATTGTCTGGCTGAGCTGCACCCCCCTGCCACACACACACATACTTGAAACCGTGCCTCACAGCTGCATGGGGGAAGATCCTGCCTTAGGCAGGTTCAGCAGTTTACATGCTTCTCCTAGAATCTAAATTCTGACTCTAGTGTTTTTCAGCCTGCCTCTCTATAGGATTAGGCCAATAATTCTGGAATTTTCCTTCTCTGCTGCCAGAATCAAAAACTTCAGCCAAAAACCCATGTATAGTGGTACCCTGGTTCTTGAACTTAATCTGTTCCGGGAGTCCGTTCGACTCCCAGAACCATTTGAAAACCAAGGCGCGGCTTCCGATTGGCTGCAGGAGCTTCCTGCACACAGTTGGAAGCTGCAGAAGCCACGTCAGACATTCAGCTTCCAAACTACTGTCACAAACCCGAACACTCACTTCCGGGTTGCAGCATTTGGGAGCCGATTTGTTCGGGAGCTATTTCTGCTATTCTTTAAATTTATTTTTATCATTTCCTGCATATTCTAAATTAACTTAACTTATTCTTTTATTCCTCTACCTTAATTGTTTACTCTTATGAAACTGCAGGTTATTACAATAACCTTGCCAATGTCCTTATCTGTTTACATAATTTGTACATAATCAATAAACCATTTCCATTATTTTATCAAAAGTCTGGTGTCTTTCTTACCTTTCCAGTAAGTTTCACCATTTCTGCATCGTCTACAAGTTTTTGTATCCATTCTTTTTTCATTGGGACTTCTTCTTTCCATTCTTGCCGCTGTAGTCACATACAGTACATGAATAAATTTCTATACTGTAATTCCCAGAAGAAAAGCTTCTGGGTTTTTTGAGAAAGAAAGAAAGAAAGAAAGAAAGAAAGAAAGAAAGAAAGAAAGAACAATTGTAAAAAAAGAAAAAAAGAAAAAAAGTTGTTGGGTTTCTTTCTATCTGTCTGTCTGCCTGTCTGCCTGCCTGTCTCTTTCTTCTAAAAAGCCAAGTTTTTTAACAATGGATCATTGACTTCAATGTATCTCCTTGTGAATCATTTGCCAGAAGCTGAACTGAGACTCACTGGGTTTGATGTTCAGCTGCCAGAATGTGTAGGGTCAGAGAGTGTCTTGATGTGTGTGTGCATGTGTATGTATGAACATGTGCACTCAAGATTTCTGGATGAAAGCACCCTTGAAATAAGAAACCATTGCCATTTATTTTATGCAGTACAGTCTCCCCTTTTTATTGTTTTTGACAGCTACCGTTATATAACTTAATGCCATTGCAGAAGCTTGTTTCAGACCCACCATACATAGTGCATAACTCTTTCCTCCCTTCTTGAAAACCTTCATTCCAAGTTCAGAATCAATCCTGTCAGTTTCTCTTTCGTAAATGAATGATGGTACCAAATACTCGAAGGAGCAGCACTCTTCCAAAAGTGGACTGATGTGGTTAAGAGAGGGGGGGTATTATGGTCAGTAACAAAATTACTTGCTTAGGACCAATGAATTGGAGATTTTAAAAATGCAAACAATACAGATGCAAACAACACAGAAATGCAAACAATACAGATCTTCCAGCAAAACTATCCACAGATTCACACCCCTCTGAATGTTGCAATGCAGTTCTTGATGGTTTCTTGATGGTTTTATTATATCAAAATTCACAAACATTCCCCCAATAGTGCATGGAAGGCAGTAATGGGGACAGAGGTTTCTAGAAATGACAAAATATTTTGGCCAGGTTAAAAAGGACAGCTCTCTCTCCCTTGTCTGTTTCGAGAGGTTCAGGTGAAAATCTGACTTAAATATACCAGTGAGCAGCATGTCTTCTGTACCTATATCAAATGCAATTTTTGTTTGTTTGTTTGTTTGTTATGCGTTGTTCTATTTCTATAAAGTTTTCAGCAAGAGAAAATGGACTCTTGCATTTAACAGTGTTTACTACCTGGTGTACACTATTCCACCCGCCGTAGTCATATTATTTTTACAGCACTGTAAGAGTTATCAGAATGCCAGCTAAGCTGAAAAGATGAAACATTACAGTGATGGCTTTACATCCTTTCTTTTTTTTCTTTTTTGCGTATAAAGGATTATTCCTAAGAAATTGCCAGTTTTCCTGCTGAAAAGAATTACCATATAGTCTGCCTAAAGGGAAAACACACACACACACACACACACAATCTGAATAATGTTAATCCATCTCTGAAATGCTACAATATCAAAAGATGTCTCCAGTTATTCAAAGTCAGAGCACTACCACCAGTAGATATTAGCTGTGCTCTGTTGTTTTTCTCTTTTGGAACTCTTCCCACCTACCTTTCACCCTTGTATCGCTGTAGTAGTCTTCTTCCTCTGCCAGATTTACAAGGCACTGGGTGCTCTCCTACTAAGTGTTTCTCAGAGTAGCCCCACCAACATTTTGATGCGTCTCCTCTGAGTAAAACTTAGACGGAATGCCACTTATTTAGAGGGGACCAATTAAAATTCATGGACGTTCCAAGAGTGGCTCCATCTGGCTTCAGTGATGAGTTGTTTAGACTATGGGCCAACCCAAGGCATTTGCTGCTTAGCTGAGTGGAAGAGTTGTGTTCCTCCCAACACCACCCGTCAGTGGCTGTGACGATTTACGAGCCTAGAGAAATCAGAAACACGAAGAGCTTCTTCCAGTTCTTTTATTTAAATCAACAGAATGCACAGAGAGTGATGCGCAGTGTAAATTACTAATGCAGAGTCTTCTTCAGTCTTCAGAGTCTTCTTCAGTAAAAGAATAAAAGCTTTACTGAGTTAAAAGAAACTTGTTTGCAAATAACCATAGTGAACAGAAGATTAAACTAGCTTCAGAGCATACACAGAGTTTCCATTGAGCACAGGCTTCACAGAGCACAGGCTCCACCACACACAGAGAGACACTGAGATATGGAGACACTGAGTCTGCCTGCAGGCAGATACAATACTTACACAGAGAATGAGTTATCCTCAGGATAAGTCACAGTGATTCAGCATACAGAGTGATTGCAGCTTTACAGCATTTCTCAACATTTCTACACTGCTTTACTGCTTCCCTTTACAGTCATACCTCATGTTGCGTTGGCTTCAGGTTATGTTTTTTCAAGTTGCGTCCCACAGCAACCCGGAAGTACAGGAATGGTTACTTCTGGGTTTTGTCGCTCGTGCATGCGCAGAAGCATTAAATTGCACCGCACGCGTGCGCAGACGTGGCAATTCTGGATGAGAACGCTTGGAGTTGCGGACATGTCTCCGGGATGGATTACATCCGCAATTCGAGGTTCCACTGTACTGCTTCTGCTCTCAAATACCTGTGTCACATGACAGAGAGACCATGAATTACCATATTTTTCGCTCCATAGGGCACACCGGACCATAGGGCACACCTAGTTTTTAGGGGGGGGAAATAAAGAAAAAAAATTGGATGGATCCCGCTCGCTGTCTTGGCTTAGTTTTTAGCCATGGGTTTTCTGCTCTAAGATATGAAGGGAGTGCCTGGTTCTCAGAGAAGGAGGAGGTTCCAGCAGGCTTTCAAGTGACGTAGTTTTCACTGTCTGCTGTACTGTTTCTCCCACTTTGGAGTTCTGTCTCTGTTCAGGGCTAGAGCATCTATTAGTTTGCTCCTGTTCCCCATCCCCCATTATTTCCCAGCTCTTTGCTTCATCTTCTGGGGTGTGTCCTGTTCGCCAACACCATGAACCTGAGTCCATACTGTTGTCATTTTCCTCCTGCCCAGAAGCCTCTTG
Organism: Podarcis liolepis; assembly: GCF_965112155.1. Taxonomy (NCBI): domain Eukaryota; kingdom Metazoa; phylum Chordata; class Lepidosauria; order Squamata; family Lacertidae; genus Podarcis; species Podarcis liolepis. Next base: position 26,093,808 of record NC_139571.1, read on the forward strand.
GGGTGAACGTCTTCACCATCCCTCATCATCTGTCCAGTCCCTGACAGTGGTACAGCGTGGGTTGCTGGCACCAAGGGCGGGCAAGGTGCCGACACCACCAGACTGACCCCCCCCACTGGAGTCATGCAGGGCCGCACTGTGCCACCTGCTTGTCCGTGCAGGGGGGAGCCTAGCTGTCTGATGTGACTGTTGGAGATTCATTCCCTGTGTCTGCAGTCATGGGATTGTTGTCTATCACATGATGGTGTATGTTTTCATTCCACAGAGTGGGAAGTGACGGAGACAGGATGTTTGTGTTACTGTGTTCCATGAAGTGGGACTATTGTCCTTTGTTCTCTCTTTGCTGTCTGATGAGAAAGAGGCAGGAGCTCAGTCAGAATCTTCCGAGTGTATTATATGTAAATAAAGTAGATTAGCCAAAATGCTGTGCTATTGATTCTGTTACTCAAACTGTGAATACACTGTGGATCCCTAAGTGTGCTAATGCCTTTTGGCATTAGTCACTGTGATGTTCGGGCTGAAGAAAGCTTTTGAAGCTCCCAAACAATTGACCAGGAGGGAGAGAACATGCCAGTTGGGCATGTGTCTCTACCAAGGTCCTACACAACAGTAGGACTCTCTTAACAGTGACCTGGGTGGGTGAATTCTCTCAATGCCAGCAGAGAGCAGGGCTGGGCCAGGCCACGCTGTGACTACTACTTGCCTCCCTCCCTCCATCTGCACAAGCTCATTGTGGGCCTGGGCTGCTCCTACCACTGTTCAGGGAATGTGGCACACTGAGTGAGGAGCAAGGGCCTCTCTGTTTGCTGGCCTCTGCCAGGGATGCAGCAGTGAGGCCAGGCTGGGCTCTGGAGCACAGAGACTGGCTGGCAGGCAGGCAAGGAAAGACATGGAGCCAGGGACAAGGCCTACCAGGAAGTGCCTGGGCAGTGGTGGCACCACTCTCCTGACAGGCAGGACAGGGATCCTGCAGAAGTCAGGGCTGCATGGGGGTGGCTGGTTCTACCCCCTTGAGAATTTTGCACCTGCCTCCCCATGCCACTGCCACACATAGAAACTGATTGGACTGGCACTGGTGATAGGGTTCCAACCTCCATTGTACCATGCCTGGGGAAAGCAGGCTAACTCAATAGGTGTATTGCAGGCCATGTGGAAAAGGCTGCTCTGTCCTCCAACACACTGCCACCACACCACAATCTGTGGCACATGCCTCACTCAGCCTAATGGTAGGGCCAGGGGAAACCCTATTGGTTCCCTGCATCACATGATCCCTACAGAGTTGGTCATTTCAGTAGTCCTCTCTGGTAAACTGAATTGGTGGCAGTATTACCCAACAGAAAGCAGGCAGAAGCTCAGGTCACTCCTTGAGTCTTCTGGTGACACTGAGGCGTTTCTCCAGTGTCATGAGGTGGATGGAATATCAGCTGGGGTCTCCTGATAAGAGTCCATTCAATGGATTTAATAGGGCCCAGTTCAGGCAATTTGTCTGCAAATTGACAAACGAAGCATAAATAAATCTCTGTTTAGTATTATATTTGCTTAAAATCTCTCTCAGAACCAGTGTTTAGGGGCTTAATAAAATATTAAAATCTATTATTTCTTGGATTTATACAAGCTCATTGGAACCCTGAGTCGAAAATATCTAATTAATTTAATGTGACAGGAAATCTCTTAATGATATCTTGGCCGGTAGCTGCTGCTGCAGCAGCTTTGTCAAATTCCCAAGCAGTCGAAAAATAATGTGCTTTTATGAGAGGGACCCACACGTCCCCATGATGCCAAATTCTTCTATAAAGCTGTATGTATTGCTCAGAGCAGTGGGATTCAGATGACATTTAAGGGATTTTTCGTAGAAAGAAAGAGCTTTTCTGAAATGCTAATATTATAACACACAGCCCAATCCCATCTAATTAAGTATTTAGGTTTCATATTAGTTGAGCGTTGTTTGGCATAACTGTCCTTTTTCTTGTTGAACCAGACACCTCTGACAATTCAAAACGGATCCCACCTGAAGCTCTTCTTGCTTTGTTCTTTTAGAAATGCTTAATTTTTAGTTTCTCGACTCTTGTCCTTGATCCAGAGGACCCGGTGAATACATGGAGCTTGGTAGCCCAATTCAGGGCTACTTTTCATGCAGCCAGGTGTTGGGGAGTAGCAGGATGTGGAAGAATGGTGGAAGCTGCCCACCCAGGAGTCCTCTGAGGAGGACATGGAAGAAGAAAACTGAGACCCCTGGATCACGGAGGTGGGACACTGAAGAGCAGTCTGCAGAAGGGACAAGCTGGGAGATCCTAGAATTGGGAGGTTTGAGCAATCAATAGGGGTCAGGAAGAGGACCTTCCAGGGCAGGGTTAGAGGCTGAGAGTCACAGTGTGAGCACAGACTCAGACAGAGAGACGTCCACCTGAGAGGTGCCAGAAGTGAGTTCTGGTGACTGTCGGCTGAAGAAAGCCATGGGTGCAACCACTTTCACAGGGGTAATGAGAAGGAAGGAAGGAAGGAAGGAAGGAAGGAAGGAAGGAAGGAAGGAAGGAAGGAGAAGAAGAGGAGGATAGGAGTACTGCCACTGAAAAGAAGATAAGAGAATGGTGGCGGGGGGGGAGAGGCTATGGCAATTGGGGGCACTGACAGGATCATGCCAAGGGCAACTTGAGGTGTGGCACCAGTCCCACGGATTCTGAAAAATGATATTCTATACCAAACAGTGAGAATCCAGTAGTTTTTCATGGTAAGGCTATGCGTTGTACCCAACAAAATTGTCTTGTTACTGCAATGACTTCCAGCTGTGCCATGGGACTCCCTCTCCCTCTTTTCTCTTCACTCCAATCTCCTCCAGAGGTTGGAGGAAACCCTAGAACAGATTGTGAATTTGCATGGAGAGAAGAAGTCCTGTTGTGTTGCTGGAACTTCTTGTGCTAATGAGAAGACTTTGTTGGAGAAAATGCAAAATTTTAACAGAGTACCATTTATAATTCCTAGAGCAAGTGTAAATAGGAGAGAGCAACCAGTTCTGTGAGCAGAGCCTTGGGGATGCCACAAGTATAGTTTATTTATTTATTTATTTATTAATAATATTTATTACTTTTTCAACAATTTAAACACTACACAAAAAGAAAAGAACAATACAAAGAGAACAATACAATACAATACACAAACACTACACAATACTCACACATTAAACTGACAAAACAAAACAAAAACAATTTTAAAACACGTCAAACAATTTCAATATCTTATCTTTCATTCACTTATTTCAACGACCTCCTCACACCTCCCTTTTTGTATTCCACTTCTATTAATTGTTTCAGCAATTCCTTTCCATCTTCCTCTGTTTTCTATCCTATAATTATCTTAACACATTCTAACCATATTTTTCCCCTTTAATATTCTATTAATCTATTTATACTTAATTCCTTATAACATTTCTACTAAAGCCATATAACTTCATTCCAACATTCTTCTAGCATTCATTAATTTTACAGTATTTCTATAAATAGTCTTTAAACTTTTTCCAGTCTTCTTCCACCGACTCTTCTCCCTGGTCTCGGATTTCTGCCAGTCATTTCCGCCAGTTCCATATAGTCCATCAACTTCATCTGCCATTCTTCCCGGGTGGGTAAATCTTGTGTCTTCCAATACTTCACGATGAGTATTCTTGCTGCTATTGTTGCATACGTAAGAAAAGTTCTATCCTTCTTTAACACCAATTGGCCGACCATGCCCAGGAGAAAGGCCTCTGGTTTCTTCAAAAGGGTATATTTAAATACCTTTTTCATTTTGTTATAAATCATCTTAATCCTTGGGCATGTCCACCAAAGGTGAACTCTAATCCTCAGATTCGGCTGTTTTTCTTTAAGTTCAATCATAGCAAGTGTCAACTTATGTTCATCAAATTGCCTCTGTAGGGCTGGGACTCTTTCTCTTTCTCTCCAGTTGTGTTACTTTACATTCAGCAGCAACGGCTTTTTCCCTGGCTTCCTCCACAGTTTGCCGTATCAAAGTAGATTCCTGTATCAATTTCTGGGTGGTTTCTGTATTGGTATTATTTATACTTTCTGTATTTAAGTTGATTTTAGTAGTTGAAACATCCACTTTCGCATTTATCGCGTCCATTTTCTTGTTAAACTGTTCCAGTGAATCATTTATCTTATATAATGCAGCCACTAAGGCCTCTTCTGTCGACATTCCTCTTGGTTTTGAGTGTACTGGTACAAAGGCAGCAACAGAAGAAGCGGGGGGGGGGGGCTGATGATGAACCTCTCCTGGGTTGTTGCCAAGTCCTCCCAGACCTTAATGTTTTGTCAGCAGTTGACTGGTCTGTTTTCCCCCTTCCATTTGCCATAGCACTTAAAAGATTCAAGGTCAGTCCCAGAGTCTCACGGTTTTTTATCTTGCAGCTGGAAATTCCCCTAGCCCAGCTCTTGTAAAGCAACCAGTTTCAAAGGCTTCCACTAGGGGGAAACAGTTTCTATTTGTAACAGTCAATAGTGTCCTCTTTTAAACACAATTCAAACAATCCAAAGTTAGTTTCAATTTTCAGTTACTTTTTCTCCTTTTTAAAGCAGCCGGAGACAGTAGAAACAATGTATTTCTCTTATTTAGCTAGCTGTCAATGAACGTTCTAAATGCTGTCAATGAACATTCCAAAAGACGTCAGTCCTGCTAGCAGCCCATTTCCAGAGTCAGAGCGGCGGTATTTTAGCTCTCTTTGCTCTCTCCCACAGGCATACTTCCCCCCCTCTTCTCCTGCCTCCAAGGGGGGGTTTAATGTTCTTTGCCGATGGAAATTTAGTCTTTTACAAAAGGCTTTCCAGGACTTCCAGCTTACAACTTCATTGCCTCAGTCTATTTACAAAAGGGGAAGGCGGACTTCCTGTATTGAACCTCCCCGTTACGATACCAAATTAAACATTTAGAAATCCAATTCTTCCGCTTCAGCTCTACTCACGGGTAATTACTTTAAAGTCAAATTGTCCTCAGGAAAAGGTCAGCGCTCTCCGGCAACAGCTATGCGGCTTCGCTCCGTGGAAGAAGCAGATGATTCGAAGCACTGCGCCGCTCACCCCACGTCGCTCCGGACCCCCGAAACTGGGTTTCCCCGCGAGTAGGGGAGGCGCAAAAGGTGCCCGCCGAATCCCACGCTCACAGGCTTCTCCCGCCTGTGATTTTAACGGGTCTCCGCCTTCGCCGTGGCGGCCAGACCCAGATTCCCACGGAGCAAATTCCTCGCCACAAGTATAGTTTAGACTGGAGCACAAGAGGTTGGGAGGCCCAATTTTGGTTTCGCACATGGCGCTGCTGAAATTTGAGACCCCAAGATCTGCCACTGTCCAAGTTCTCGAAACCTGTGTGGCATCTGTTTATTTGCACGTATACAAGGTGCACCCAGGCTGCGCTAGTCTTTAAAGTTGTATCAGTTCTCAAAAGCTGTGGTAGGTTATCTAAGGAGTTTGCAGTTTTGACAAGTTTTATGCCACCTACAAATGTCACAAGGATATTTTGAACAAACAAATATGGATAAGGTCTTTCACAGAGAACAGCACAGGAAGTGAGACAACCCACACACAAGCTCGGGGCTTTTTTTTCCAGATGGAACTTGCCAGAACTCATTTCCAGCACCTCTCAGGTGGGCGCCATTGTCATTATAAGAGAACAAGGGAGATATTCATTGTGAGATTGGGCACCTCTTTTTCTAAAAAAAATAGCACTGCACAAACTTCATTGATGTTTCCTCCACAAATGAAATGGATACAATAGATCCTTCCATGTATCATGTGTTGACTCTCAGTCTTAGAGTTCAGATACTTCAATCTGCTAATCCCTGCCCTCCTGCCCTGTTATGTATTGTGGTTACCCAGATTCGACAATGTTTTCTTCTCAGGGCAAAAGTGTGAGATTAAAAGGCAGGACTCTTTGACTTGGCACAGGGCAAAGCAACCAACGGACCAAACCCACTGCTGCAGTTCTTACCCTGCTGTTTTTCTTATTACGATAACACCCATCAGATATATTGCTTAGTTCAATTTTTGGTAATAGAATCATATCAGTGTTTCTGCTTGGTGCTGACATGGATATATAAACGCTATACACTATCCGGCCATCAACCTGTTCGCCGACATTATCTATCTACTCTGGCACATATTACAATAGTATGTCATATCACCAGACCTCTGTCAAAGTCTCTGATGCAAGTTTAAAAGCTGGGTAGTCGTTATCTTTATTATCTGAGGCCGGCATCTCTGAAGGCAAAAGACAGTCTTGGGAGGAAGTTATGAGCTAGCTTAATAGCCATAGCAAATGACTGTGAATCAGTCATCTAACTGACCAAGTAGCAGGGGCTATTTTGAAACAGGTGTTTTCAGCAGTTCAAGTGTCTCATTTAGTTGCTTGCATCCCATCCTTCTCCCAAGGTGCCCAGAGCAGCAGCCATTAGCTAGCCCCATTTTATCCTCACAACAATCCTGTGAGGTGGCTTGAGCAAATGGCTTGCTGAGCTTTGTAGCTGTGGGGGAATTTTAACATCAGCACTGAATATATCTGCGCCAGGGACAATGCAAACACCTCTGTGCTCTGTATATCAATTGGAAGATCTTACTTCAGGAATTCTAATGCCTCCTCAGGATTCTGCACTAAAGCTGGATTTGCTGCTTCAAAATGTGTGGAACCTTTTTAGTTGTTTTAGTCGTATTTGACTCTCCATGACCCCATGAACCACAGTATGCCTTGGAAACTCTCACTTTCTTCTCAAAGCTTCTCCTTTTTTATGTCCATGGAGTTTTCTTGGCAAAATACTGGAGTGGTTTGCCAGTTCCTTCTCCAGGTGGATCACATTTAGTCTAAACTCTTGGCTATCACCTGTCCATCTTGGGTGGCCCTGCACGGCATAGCTCATAGCTTCTTGAAGTTATTCAAGGCCCTTTGCCATAACAAGGTAGTGATCCATGAAGGGGAGGGTGGAATCTAGACACATAAAAAAACGCTGTAAAAATGATTTTTAAAAAAGCATTTTGAAAAATATATATATTGAATTTGCCATAAGCTCACCATCACCATATAGTGTCACATTTGTATAATGCACTTAAAACACACTTAAAACGTTATATTTGCAGCTGTGTTCCAGGTGTGTGAGTGAAACTGAAACTTGAGCCAATCTGAAAAAGGTTGAAAAGAATCTCAGCTGCGCTGGTGCTTGTCATACGAACCAGATGATCATCGCTTCCCGGCCTTTTGGCTAAGATCAAGTGTAGTTCTTATGGTAAAGTCTCAGATTAGCTGAGCTGGCACCGTGTCACAGTATGTTTGGTTGCTCAGTTTGCAGTCAAAATTCTGTGAGGTAAGGGGAAAGGGTCAGTTTTGCTGGGTTTAAAACTTCACACAGGGACCGGCTCAGGGCTGGGAAGAGGTCTCTAAGCTTTGGAAATTAACTGAGAGACAACTCAAAGGCAAGGAGGGTGCAAGAAATATGTAGAATAGACAAGGGTCTGGATAAGAAGAAGCTGCGTTTTAAAATAAACCCATGGAAAATGAAGCTTAAGAAAAATGGCACAGATAACGGAGGCAAGAAATAGCTATTTAGAACAGGGGTTCTGAAAACGCCTTTCAGTGCTGAGATGAGGAGGGGCTGCGTACTCTGGAGGAAGGGAAATAAGTGTTCTAGTGAGGCCAGTCAAGAGGCAGAGTGGTGCAGTGGTTAGTGTGTTGAACTAGGACTTGGCAGACCAGGATTCAAATCCTCATTCAAATCCTCATGAAGCTAACTTGTGTCAGTCACTGTCACCCATAATTTTTCTGAGGATAAAATGGGGAGTGTGAGGGGCTGTGTATGCTACCTTAAATGCTTTGGGGAAAAGTGGGACATAAATGTAATAAATGAGTAAAATTGAATTTAGTGGGGGGAGGAACAGGAGAGAAAGTCGGATAGGGAATGTGCCCTATTAACATAAAGAACAAGGAAATTGGGGGGTGTTTCAGATTGTGGAGGAAAGGTGCTATAGGGCTGTGTTAGGTCTCAAATACAGATCTGGATGGAGAAATCTGTAGTTTCTGGCATTGTGAACTGGCAACCCTAGGAGGGCTATATGGCCCAAAAGCAGATTGTGTGTATATAGGCACCTGTATAGGTTAATTTCCTATTGATTTGTACTAACCAGCCAATTCTTGCCTGTCGCCTTGTTCTCTGCTTTCGATTGCTGAGCGAAGCAGTCAACAAAACAAAATTCTGGGCACATCTCTCCATTTTGCCTGAAAATATCTTGGTGGAAAATCTGCAATCCTCTCTAACAGCTATTGCTGCTCTCTTAAGAAATCTTTATTGCTGAAACACATTTTCTGGTTGGCTTCCTGTATTATATATTTCTCTGACCTCTGGGTTGAGCATTGCACTTGTTTCTAAGTAGATTCTGCCAGTGATAAGTTGCTAAGCAACTAGTCCCATATGATCTATTGTCATTTCAATAAATGACCTAGGCAGATAAAAGGAAGTTTTGAAATCTAATGGGCTGGAAAAGAAAAGAAGAAAGAAACAAAGGCAAACAAACTGCCCCACTCATACAAGCTGCTCAATAATGCATTTTATCTAAAAATAATTTCTGGAAACAAACAGGTCTATTTTGAAGGGGTATTTTGCAGAACGCAATAGAACAGGACAGATGCAAGTCTTGACTTAATGAGTCCACCCCTGACTCTCTTCACAATCAACTGAACATACAATTGGTTCCAATCAATGGGCAAGAGAGTTCCTTGTTGGTGCATTTCCACTAATGCGATCAGCCATGCAATTTTAACTGCTCAAAGGGAAGCCTCAGTTCGGACTGTAAAAATGCTGGGTTAATGTCATCTTTCTTCCCTCTTTGCATGCTCAGCAGAGAGATGAGGTATCCTTTTTCTGAGCCTCAGTTCTGCTGCACCAGAGTTTCAGTTGCATTATTACCCCAATCTATCTTGCAGGCTTGAATAATTCAGCGAAAACAATGTACTATTAAATCTCTTTTCATTTTGCCAACTAATTTCAGCTTTGGTCAGTAACGACGGGTTGGTTTTTCTTTCAAACATATATGTGACTGGTCTATCGACTATAAAGTGCTTTTTGCAAAGAATCAATTTACCTTTGGTTATTTCTGTGTTTGGTTTTAGTTATTTTTCATGTTTTCCCTCTCAGGTATTTCCCAGGGTTTTGCAGCTGTTCTAAGGCCTTTAAAACCTAGCTCACAAGTAGCGCCAGCACCATGCTTTAAACAGCAGCTTTCCTTTTTCCTCTCTGAATGATTATTTATTTATTCAGTCTGTTTGTATCCTGCTGTACATCCTAGGCTCCCTTATCCATTCTGGAGACTATGGGCAGAATCCAACATCATTCAATGACTTGTGCTCTCACAACAGCACCTATACCCTACATCCAAATTTCTCTCCTAATTTTGGGAGTGTCAGTAGTTCCAGTGTTCCAGTGATTCAGCATTCTTCTGTTCTTGATTTCTAGATCTTGTTCAAACCACTACACGTGCCGGGATTTTCAGTTTTGCTTCTATTTTATCAGCACTAGATGTAGACACAAGCATTAATCCACAGTGCAATTTCTTTTCTTCTTCTTTTTCCTTTTGATTCAAACAGTTTTATTTTGGAGGGGGTTTTAGCATTCAGATTTAACCAGTGGGCATGAGAGAATTGAATACTTCAGCAAACCACAAATGCTGCCTTTCAATCAAGTTTCTGAATACAGTGGTACCTTGGGTTACAGATGTTTCAGGTTACAGACGCTTCAGGCTACACACTCCACTAATCCAGAAATAGTACCTTGGGTTAAGAACTTTGCTTCAGGATGAGAACAGAAATCGCCCAGTGGTGGTGCAGCAGCAGCGGGAGTCCCCATTAGCTAAAGTGGTACCTCAGGCTGAGAACAGTTTCAGGTTAAGAACAGACCTCCAGAACGAATTAAGTTCTTAACCCGAGGTACCACTGTACTCCAAGTTGAACTGGAAGGCTGGAGAAGTGGTATGCAGGATAAATGACCCAATGGAACAATAAGAGAAAAGAACTGGAAAATATTTCTTATCCTTATCCACTGGCACTTTCCCTCCCAGATCTACTGCTGTACCTTTGAAATCAAAAGTTGGTGGCCTTGCAGTGGAGTACATTGTCCTATCTAAGCTGAGCTAATATAACTATTCTTGCTATGAAATATGTTGGTTTGATTCTGAGCATCAAAAGTAAATGAAACCCCTTATCACCCCATCATCCCCAATTGTTTTACATATTGCAATTCAACTAAGTTTTTTAAAAAATATAAAAAAGCATGTTCATTAGGAATTACAAAAAAAGCTCTGACATCCTCCCTGAACATAATTAAATTATTTCCCCAGAATTAACTTTTGCAGAGGAGAAGATGGAATTCATATTCCAAGTTAATGATTGATGAGTGAAGTATCTCCTTGTGGGACAATTGCTGCAGAGCTGAAGAGCTCATTTAGTTATAATGAATCAGTCTCAAGGAAGCTACATCAAGCTAGCAGATTCAATCTAAGAGAAAGAATTGGTCGGCCCTAGGGGACCCTTCAGTCATAGGATCCAGTCCTAAAAAACTCAGCCTCCCTACAGAGCTGTCCAGAGAAGATAGTAATTTGTAGCATGGTCCTTCTTTCTATCTCCCTCTTGAGGTGTATTTCTTAAAAAAAAAAAAAGAGAGAGAGAGGCATTATTCATTGTTCAGTGGCAGAATACAAGATTTGCATGCAGAGGCTACCAGATTCAATTCATGATGTCTCCAGATAGGATTGGGAAAAATCCCTGCCTGAAGTCCCAGAGAGTAGCAAATTATGAGTTTGCCGCCAAGAGTCTTCACAAACAACCACATCTTCACTGTTTCATGAAAGCCAAGTAGTGACTGGGCCAGATGGAACTGTTGGAGGGGAATTTCCAGCCGGTGGCAGAGGACAGATGGACTCCAGGAGACATAGGTGTAAAAACCCAAACAAAAACGAAGACTTTATTACTAAGCAAATAAACACAAACTCTGGTGGATGTTATTCCTGCAGGCAAGCAACAAAACTCAGCTTTTTTCCTTTATAGCAACGGTCACCTGCAGCCAATTAATCCCAGAAACTTCTTAAAGGTATACACACATGTTTCTGTGCCGAATGTCCTCTAACACCCCCTCTCGTTCAAACAGAAACAAATAGTATTTTAAACAGAACAGAACATATTTACATATCATACACAGCAACTCCCAACTTTGCTACCAGTCGTGTATGTTTTTCAAAGGTTAACGCTTTTGTGAATACATCCGCCACATTTTGTGCACTTTCACAATACTTCAGCATTATCTGGTTCTGTTTTACGTTTTCAGCTACATTTTGATATTTAATTTCCAAATGCTTTGATTTGTTTCTAAACTGGTCAGATCCAGACAAGGTTATCACGGCTTGATTATCTTCCATAACTTGAATAGGATAATTACACTGTACGTTTATATCCTTGAGGATCTGAACATAGAATTTAACTTCATTACATAATTCCGATAATGCACAGTATTCGGCCTCAGTTGATGATGTGGCCACTATACTTTGTTTTTTGGATTTCCAACCTATTAAAGAATCTCCAAATTGAAAAACCATTCCAGAAATTGATTTTTTATCAGGCAGGTTGGCCCAATCGCTGTCAACGTAACACTGCAATTTTGTGGAACCTGAAGATGGTAATCTTAAACAATAATCAAGTGTTTGCTTTAGATACCGGAAAATGCGTTTTAAACCTTTCCAGGCATTTTCTGTAGGACAGCTTACTAGTCTGCTTAGTATTCCAACTGCATAACTCAAATCTGGTCTGCTCCACAATGAGATGTATAATAAACTTCCAATTATTGAATGGTACATTTCAGGATTTACAGGTTCTGTGCATTCTCCTTCATTTTTGAAAAAACCTATTTCCATTGGGGTTTTTACTCCCTTGCAGTTTTGCATATTGTTTCTTTCAAGTAGCTCCATTATTTTGTCTTTTTGACTCAACAAAAAACTTCCATCATTTGTTCTTTGAATTTCTAAACCGAGATAATTTTTTACTGGCCCCAAATCTCTTACTTTAAATACCTTTCTTAGTTGTTCTGCAAATTTTTCCACTTGCTTGTCACCTTTTGTAGAGTAAAGCAAATCATCAACATAACACAAACACAATTCTTGTTTATCACCCTTTCCTTTAGTGTACAAGCAGTTATCAGCTAAGCTTCTTTTAAAACCAAGATTTTTTAAAGCATTATCAAGACACTCGTTCCAATTTCTAGCTGACTGTTTGAGCCCATAAATTGCTTTGTTCAGCCTATATACAGAATTCTGTTCTCCTGCCTCAAAACCTGGCGCTTGATTCATAAAAATCTCTTCTTGCAGATTTGCGTTAAGATAAGCTGTTTCAATATCAAAATGGTTTACCTTAAACCCACGTTGGGCTGCAAGAGCTAGCAATAAACGTACACTTTCACTCCTTGCAGTAGGAGAAAAGGTTTCATCAAAGCTTTCACCTTTTCTTTGAGTAAAGCCTTGTGCTACCAGTCTGGCTTTGTACTTAACATCACCATCTGCCAAGTGTTTTATTTTATACACCCATCTACAGCCCACTGCCTTTTTTCCTTCTGGCAATGGCTCAATGGTAAAGACATTGTGTTCTGCTAAAGATTTCATTTCTGCTTTCATTGCATTTTTCCATCTTACTATTTCCTGGTGTGGTAACTTTAAAACTTCCTCATAATCACGAGGTTCCTTTTTCACATCAACAGTTTTAACTTTTTGTATAGTAAACCTTTCTGGAGGTACCCCCTTATTGCTTCTTTGTGACCTTCTAACTTGAACACTCTCCCCCTCTGAACTACCTTCCCCTTCTGATTCATCCTGCTCAGGAGAAATTGGTTCAGCTTTAGGAGATTGTGTACTGGGATCCTCATCCCCTGAATCCTCATCACTGTCACTTTCAGAACCTTCTTTAATTTGTGGCTTTTCTTCCTCAGATTTCACAAATTTATCTGTATTATCAGAAGATAACACAACTTCTGAATTTCCATGTAAACGAACCCAACCATCTTGCTCACAAAACTCTGCATGTCTTGATATTACAACTCTGCCACGCCCTAGTGCAAAACGATACCCCTTTGACCAAGTTTGATAGCCAACAAACCTAAGTTTCTTTGCCTTGGGCTCTCCTTTCCTTCTCTGTCCTTTTGGGATGTGAACCCAAGCCCAGCAACCAAAAGTTTTAACATGGTCCAAAAAGGGTTTTTTTCCATAAAGCAAAAAATGAGGGGGTGTTGTTAATGGTAGAATGAAACAATCTGTTCTGTATGTAGTTAGCACACAGAATTCCTTCCCCCCAATACTTCCTGGATAGGCCAGAATCACATAGCATTGAATCTAGCATTGTTTGTAAAGATCTTATCTTGCGTTCTGCAACTGAATTTTCTTCAGGCGAAAAAGGACACGATTTACGGTGACTAATACCACGCTTTTTCAACCAAACTTGGAGGGCTTCAGACATGAACTCGCCTCCACGGTCACTTTGCAACTGGGTAATTTTGTAGGGAAACTGCCTTTCTATATAGTTGACCCAATTCTTAATCAGTTGACCAGTTTCACTTTTATGTTTTAAAAGATATACCCAAGTATACCGGCTATAATCATCCACAAGAATCAAGAAAAACTTTGCTCCTCCTTCAGACTCTGCAAATGGCCCACAAAGGTCTGAATGTACTAAAGCAAATGGCCTCTTGCTTATTCTAGTACTTTCAGGATAAGACCCTCGCTTACTTTTAGACTCCTTGCAGGTATTGCAGTCTAGAAAAACTGAACATTTTTTCATTTTAATTCCCTTGCTTAATTCTGGCATTTTCGCAATACTGCGGAAATTGGCATGCCCCAAACGACGATGCCACAGATGCTGACACTCATCATGCAAGGCTCTATTATAGGCTTTAACACATGCCCCAGACTCACTTACTAGCTGGTCTTTCAAAACAAACAAACCATTTTGTAGCGACGCTGTAACCACTTTTCCAGCTTTCTCTATTCTACAGCCTGAACCAGAAAAGGTTACTTTAAATCCCTGCTTAACAAGACTTGTAACTGAAAGCAAATTATTTTCTAAACTTGGTACACATAAAACATTGGTAAACTTGGTACTTAAACAGTTGATATTCACACTACCCTTTCCAGCTGACTCATGCACTGTTCCATCAGCTAGTACCACATTTACAGATTTACAAGGCTGCTTTTCTACAAGGGTTTGTGCAGACTTGACAAAAATGTTTGTCGCTGCTGAGTCTAAAATCCAGTCTTGTCCAACGTCGTGACTGGTGCCTCGAACTGCTGCAGAAACATACTGGATTCGATTCTTCCTGTCTCCTCGCTTCCCAGCAAACGCAGGCCGCCCTTGTCTTGTATTTTCTCCCACAGACACAGTGCACTGTCGTACTAAATGCTTAGTTGACCCACAACGATAGCATCTTCTAACTGTGAATGCTGCTTCCTCTCTGTGGTTTACAACCTCTTTAGGATGCCGCTCCTCATCAGTTGCATATCTTTTACTGGACTGCCTCCCATTTCTGGAGTTACGGTGAGGGGTTGTGGCTTTCCTCTCATGGCGTCTTTCCTCCTCATCAAGCAAACGGCCAGTTAAGAAATGCATTGTTAATTGGCTTTCTGGGATTGCTTCCAGAGTCATCACTAAATTGTCCCATGACTCAGGAAGTGAAGACAGCACAATATAAACTTTTCTCTGTTCAGAAAAATGTTCCCCAAGTTCATTTAACTGTGAAAACAAATCACGCATTCTTTGAAGGTGTGTTGAAACACATTCACCCTCACTTAGTCTGGCTCGGTACAGAGCTCTCGTTAGAGTAATTTTGCTGCCGGCAGTGTCTCTAATATGTATCGCTCTCAGTGCTTGCCAAATCTCACTTGCTGTTTCAAGGTCTCGCACATGAGATAACTGAGACTTCTCTAAACTCAAAATTAAATTGGCATAGGCTTTGTCCTCCAGCCTTTGGTCTGCTTCATCTACTTCTTCATCCTCCCCTTTTACAGGAGGGTTAACAACGACAGTCCAACATTGTTCTTTCTTTAAAAACGCCTGCATCTGTAAACTCCATGACATATAATTGGACTCTCCCAGTTTCTCTACTGGAAAATAGGAAGCTCCCCCTTGAGCTCCAGCTCCAAGTCCAGCCATGGCACCACCCAGCTTTCAGCTTTCCACTCAGTTCTTACTCACACGTGGCTTGAAGAAAAAAGGTTCGGCTCCTGGTCCCAAACAGACACTCCCTGCCGATGCCTTCACACAGCCAGCTGCTTGAGAAACGCTGAGTTGCTTCCAGTCTCTGGGTTCCTTTCACGCTCTGTCTCTGCCCACTCAGGACTGGGGACTGGGCCCATAACCTGTTGGAGGGGAATTTCCAGCCGGTGGCAGAGGACAGATGGACTCCAGGAGACA
Organism: Podarcis liolepis; assembly: GCF_965112155.1. Taxonomy (NCBI): domain Eukaryota; kingdom Metazoa; phylum Chordata; class Lepidosauria; order Squamata; family Lacertidae; genus Podarcis; species Podarcis liolepis. The sequence continues at coordinate 26,109,267 of NC_139571.1, forward strand.
TAGGTGTAAAAACCCAAACAAAAACGAAGACTTTATTACTAAGCAAATAAACACAAACTCTGGTGGATGTTATTCCTGCAGGCAAGCAACAAAACTCAGCTTTTTTCCTTTATAGCAACGGTCACCTGCAGCCAATTAATCCCAGAAACTTCTTAAAGGTATACACACATGTTTCTGTGCCGAATGTCCTCTAACAGGAACTTCTATTGCGAACACATTCTATTGTGGTGCCAAGACCAAGAAGGCCCTGTTTTGTGTGCCCACCCAACTCTCTTCTGCAGGGTGGAGAAAACAGAACTGTGCCTCAAATTTTGATCTGAGTACTGGGATAGCACTTGAGGTAAAATAGCCCCTCCTTTTATTTTGGATGACATTACCTTTTAAGGTAACTTAAGAGTGTGTGTTTGTGTAAAATAATATGTGCAGTATCCTTAATAATGAAACAATCCATTTGGAACAAGCCTTTTTTTGAACTACTGAAACTCAAGACATATCTATGGCAATTTATAGCTCTATGTTGATTGGCTTCATGTCGTTCAAAAGAGACTCATATTCAGATAGCAAATGGCTCAAAAGCAGAGAAACAGTGTTTAAGTCATGCTGAAATCAAGTATAAGACATGTTAGCTGAGACTGATTCACATCCTCTTAATTTCAGTCACACTTTAGCATGACTCACACAGCACAATCCTATACATGCTAACTCAGAAGGAAGTCCCATTGAGTTCAAGGTGACTCAAGACCAGTTCATATAAGATTGCAGTTTATGTTTCTTTGCGTTTGGGTTGACATGATGAGATTAGGGATGGCAAACCTGTCTGTTTTGGTTTCTCATGATTTCTCATTTTTTCCAATCTTCTAGTCACTTTCCAACATCAGCTGGCATTGTTTTTTTAAGTCCCCATGAGAATTCACCAGCATTTTAGTGTGAATTCCTCCTAACATTTTTCGCAAGCAATGTTCCCTAATATAATGCCTTCCTATTCTCAAAAATGAGGGACGCGGGTGGCGCTGTGGGTTAAACCACAGAGCCTAGGACTTGCCGATCAGAAGGTGGGTGGTTCGAATCCCTGCAACAGGGTGAGCTCCCATTGCTCGGTCCCTGCTCCTGCCAACCTAGCAGTTCGAAAGCATGTCAAAGTGCAAGTAGATAAATAGGTACCGCTCCGGCGGGAAGGTAAACGGCGTTTCCGTGCGCTGCTCTGGTTCGCCAGAAGCAGCTTAGTCATGCTGGCCCCATGACCTGGAAGCTGTACGCTGGCTCCCTCGGCCAATAAAGCAAGATGAGCGCTGCAACCCCAGAGTCGGTGACGACTGGATCTAATGGTCAGGGGTCCCTTTACTTTTATATTTATTCTCAAAAATATATTCATCTTTATTCCACCTTTGCCTAGGTATGTGCATTTCTGTATACAATGGTTGGCTGGAGAGCGAAACAACAAGATCTGGAGAAGTGCAAATTTTAAGTGTGACATTGTTTCGGCACTTGTGAATTTGGTAGGTTTGCCTTTAAGTGCACACTGGATCAAATTTTGCTGCCGTCCCTAAGAGATCTTTTACACTTCATCTTCTTTCACTGCTGGAGAAAGTTTTTTTTCAACTTACCTGCTCATACGTAACGAAGAGTGAAGCAGCCGTTTAATCTTTTGTGCAGCTGCATTGTGGCTTCATTTGTGTTTGGAACCCCTTTCCAGTTGTGAAGTCTGCATGGTGTTATTTATCGCCCAGGAAGAGGGGGAAATGCAGGCCCTCACTGCGATATGGTTTACCTTTCAGGAGAATGTATATTATGGCATGCATATGAAATGCAGGCAGTTTAAATGCCCTCATAAACACCCTCATGTGACTATAACAACAGCCAACATTCTAAGCCAGACAGAACACACAATTTACACCCATCCTCCGCAGTTCCTAATCCATCATGGGCATCTGTTTTGGCAGCATTGCTATGAGAATGTTCAACTCACATATGTTTCTGGGCTTTTACTGCCTTGCGGGATGAAATCAGGCTCACAAATCCTGCACACTTTGCCAGAACTAGGAGTTGGGAAATGTCAAAAGCTGGGTTTGGTTGCAGAGGTGGGGAAATGGCCTGCAGCAGAGGGGCAACTGTGAACCTTCAGATGTTGTGAAAATGTTCACAATGAAAAATTAAGCTTGGTTTTTAACAAGTGCTTTGAATGTGTTGACATTGCGGAACTCTCTTGCTTTTGTCAAATATGAAAGTGTTTTTCTGAGTCATGCAGAGTGATGAAGTGGTTTCACCCTCAAAGCCCCAGTGATGAATTAGACCCCCCCCCCAAGACTTTAAAGGTTACTCTTTACTTGCAGGATGGCAACTATTAACAAGCAGTCGTATTTATGCATATCAAGTCCAATACAACACATTTATCTCCCTTGAGCCCAAGAGGGGGCCTTCTTGCTTCTTGTTTCCAAATAATAATAATAATAATAATAATAATAATAATAATAATAACAAGAAGAAGAAGAAGAAGAAGAAGAAGAAGAAGAAGAACAACAACAACAACAACAACAACAACAACAACAACAACAATAATATTTATACTCCGTGCATCTGGCTGGGTTTCTCCAGCCACTCTGGGCGGCTTCCAACAAAATATTAAAATACAGTAGTCCGTCAAACTTTAAAAGCTTCCCTAAACAGGGCTGCCTTCAGATGTCTTCTACAAGTCAGGTAGTGGTTGTTCTCTTTGACATCTGGTGAGAGGGCATTCCACAGGGCGGGTGCCACTACCGAGAAGGCCTTCTGCCTGGTTCCCTGTAACTTGGCTTCTCGCAACGAGGGAATCGCCAGAAGTCCCTCGGAGCTGGACCTCAGTGTCCGGGCAGAATGATGGGGGTGAAGACGCTCCTTCAGGTATACAGGACCGAGGCCATTTAGGGCTTTCAAGGTTAGCACCAACACTTTGAATTGTGCTCGGAAACGTACTGGGAGCCAGTGTAGGTCTTTCAGGACCAGTGTTATATGGCCTCAGCGGCCACTCCCACTCACCAGTCTAGCTGCCGCATTCTGGATTAGTTGTAGTTTCCGGGTCACCTTCAAAGGTAGCCCCACGTAGAGCTCATTGTAAGTAGTCCAAGCGAGAGATAACCAGAGCATAACTCCTTCATATCAATGCATAAGTTATCAGTCCATTGCTTGCTTGTCCTCACAAATGCCTTTGGACATAGCATCTACTTAAAATTTGCACACTCGGCAAAACAACGGTGAAACACCCGGTAAACCTCTAGCTCCCACTCCTCCTATCTAAGACACTCACTCACTCACTTTTAAAGGGAGTTAACAAATGGACAAGGCAATAATTCAGAGTTTCTGTGACCTTAATTGGAGTCATAAGATTCTGCAGCTGTTACGTTACATTACAGTGGATGCTCGGGTTGCGAACGTGATCCGTGCGGGAGGCACATTCGGAACCCGCAGCATTCACAACCTGCAGCGCCACATCTGCGCACTCATGGTGCTTTGCATGTGCAAAGTGCGATTTAGCGCTTCTGCGCATGTGTGAGCACCGAAACCCGGAAGTAACATGTTCCGGTACTTCCGGGTTCGGCGCAGTGTGGAACCTGAAGCATCTGTAACACAGGGAATGACTGTACATAGGTTTTCTTTCTTCCCGGTACAATGACTTCTTTGTAAAATACATTTTCTGACAAACACAGTACAAATTCTAACAGAAATATCACAAGCTATTAGTCCTCAAACAGAGGAAGGGCCATAACTCAGGGTGGAAGAATGCAAAGCATGCTGAGAGTCCCAGGTTAAATCCCTGCCATCTTCAGTTTTTAGCAGGCATCAAAAACGGTGATACAAAACTTCAGAAAAACAAAATACACCCATCTTTTAAGCTGCAAAGAGTGCTTATGCCTATTGTGTATATTATTTGAAACATGTCCCTTTAAATGCTCAGAGGCAACCAGCGGGAAAGGCTTCCTTTGGATTTCAAAGGTGGGTGGGGGTCCTTGAAATGCTCCCCAAAGGATGAATTCAGGGCCTGCTGGGATTCAATATTGCCCTTTGCAGGTTGCCATACAGCTGAATTCAGGCTAGTAGATCTGATCAATTTATCCTTAAGAAGGGAGAATAAAAATAGGGGAGAAGGGTCCACATTTCCATAGCCAGCTTTACAAGCTGAGAGCAATAAGGTTTGTTTAAGAGATTTCTCTCAACAGAAGCACATTTAGAACAGAGCATCTCCCCCCTGCTACTCCTCTTTTTAATACAAAAGCACGACACATTTAAAGATTTAAAGATGGTTGCAGGGGACACACATTCTTAGCAGCACAAATTGAAAATGTGTGCCACAAGGTACATCTCTGAATTAGGGAAGAGATTTGCTGGGTATTCAGAGGCCCATGAATCTGCTAGGTCTGTGCTAATGCAGCAGCAAGGAAGATGCTCTTATTGAACGAAAGAGACTGCATGTGCTCCAATATCCCAGTGATGAAAATCAGGACATGACCTGACCTCTCAACACACTTAAAATCACCCCATGCCACTCGCTTCCATCTTCTCCAGGCTCAGGCTGCAGTGGCAACACCTCCGCCACCTGGCTTCCTTCAGTGCCACCCATGGAGTACAGCTGGGGAAAACATGGCCGTGCCCATTTACTCAGAAGTAATCCCTGCTGCTGCATGGGATGGCCCTTTCTCCCTCCTAAGCCTGAGCCCAGTGAGGGATGTGGGGTCTGCTACGTGGTGGTTGAAGGCTGGGTTTGTGCTGCTGGCGAGGAGTTTGGTTCCAGGAGCTCCACACATGGTAAATGGAATGGGCCTTGGCCCAGTATACCTGAAGGAGCGTCTCCACCCCCATCATTCTGCCCGGACACTGAGGTCCAGTGCCGAGGGCCTTCTGGCGGTTCCCTCATTGCAAGAAGCAAAGCTACAGGGAACCAGGCAAAGGGCCTTCTCGGTAGTGGCGCCTGCCCTGTGGAGCGCCCTCCCATCAGATGTCAAAGAGATAAACAACTACCTGACATTCAGAAGACATCTTACGGCAGCCCTGTTCGGGGAAGTTTTTAATGTGTGACATCTTAGTATATTTTTGGTCTGTGTGGAAGCTGCCCAGAGTGGCTGGGGAAACCCAGCCAGATGGGCGGGGTACAAATAACATATTATTATTATTATTATTATTATTATTATTATTATTATTATTATTTACTTCAGAGCCTCCTAGCCACTCATGGATCCTATCCCAAAGCAGCTGCTACCACCATGATTGCTTTTGGAGAAGCAAGTAACAGCATGGGGCATGCTTTGCTGGAGGCGGGAGATGGTTGCCTTGCCATCGCTAGGCTCAAAGCGCAAGTAGCCTAAGCTGGGGAGGAGGTGCTGGGGACACCCTCCCCCCTGGGAGGTGCACAACTGGTGGGACCTCCCTCTCCCACATCAAGAGTATCGCTGGTTTGACTTGTCACTATGGACTCTATAGACTCTTAAGAGGCCCTAGAAATAAAAAAGTGACCATAGAGATAGAAAAGTGTAGAATAAAGTACGGTACAATTCAGTACATTCAGGACAAAGGCAGCAGTGGTGTATATGCCCGAGCTGTGCAGGGCAAGCACGCGCCTGAGGGGGGGGGGATGTTCCTGAGGTAAGGGGGCGCTCCCAAGGGGGGAGGAGCATGGAGGGTACCCTCCCAGGCGCGGGATAGCTGCTTGGGTGCACAGAGCAGCGCACACACCCTGCAGCCGGGGGAGGAGCGAGCCACCCATGGTGGACATTCGAAGTGTCGCCTGCCTGCAACCCCCAAGCTGTCAAAATGAAGGGGGAAGGGGTGAATGCTGCTGGCAAAGCAGTGCAGCTCCCCCCTTACCCTGACGGCTCAGGGTGGGCTTGGGAGTAGCAGGTGGGTGGCACACCAAATGTCACCCCTCACAGAGAAGAAACCTGGGGCGGACTGCCTCCACCGCTCCCCCTTCCTCCGTCACTGGACAAAGGGACAAATCCATGACTACTCATGTGTTTCCATGATTGTCCTGGCCAAATTGTGGCAGTTGGAGGCTGTGGACCAAAGAATTGGCCTACAACTCTATATGCCAGAGGTTGGTAAGTTCAGGCCATTTGTGGCATTCCAAGACTCCCTTAGGACTCTTCCCAGCCCTCTGTTCCCTCAAGTGGTTCTGACTGACTTGAGTTGAAATAATGCCCCTTGTTTTCCTGATAGAACATGAAGTGGTGTGCATATCTGTTTATGCATAGAACCCACTGGTCTTTGCATGGTTGGAAAAATCATATCCAGAGTCAAATCAATTGCTCTATCCACTTTTGCTTCTAGTTTGCATATGGTCCCCAGAAGGTTTTCCCCAAAGGAATTTGAACCTGAAATAAAGATATCCTACTGCTGCTATAGACACTTACTTGGGAATAAGTTACATTGGACTCAGTGGGGCTTTCATTTGAGTAGGCATGCATAGGATTGTGCCCATTCTTGTCACATTTGAGTTGCACCCAATCTTTGTTACTGTTGCCTCCCCAGCTCAGATGCTGGATATTTACACTGTTGCAGGAAAGTGCCCCAAGATTAGTAAAAAGAAAGTGCAAAAGCATGAAATTCCCTCTCACAGACCTACAGTTCTGAGTGGTTTAAGAGTCAATCTCTCTTCCCAAGGAACTATGGGAATTGCAGCTCTGTGAGGGGGAGCAGGGGTCTCCTAACAACTCTCAGCACCCTTAAAAAACTACAGTTCCCAGCTGGAAGCCGTTACTGGTTAAATGTCTGGTGCAGATGGTATTGCAGATGAGCCCAAAGGAATATACACAAGGGGGGGGGGCTGTAATAAAATATCTGGTGTGATGGCAGCCATCATGTCATTCTCAAGCCTAGCATGGAGAGATCTGATACCTTTACAGTCATACCTCTGGTTGTGAACGTGATCTGTGCGGGAGGCACGTTCACAACCCACAGCATTCACAGCCTGAAGCGCCACATCTGTGCACGTGCGTGACGCGATTTGGTGCTTCTGCACATGTGCATGACATCATTTGGCGCTTCTGCACATGCCTGAGCGACGAAACCCGGAAGTAACCCGTTCCGGTACTTCCAGGTCCGGCCCGGTCCGCAACCCGAAAATGCGCAACCCGCAGCGTTCGTAACCTGAGGTATGACTGTATCAGCCAGGACTAAGCCAGCATTTCTTGGACATGAATTCTCTGTTTTGTTTTGCCTTCAAAAAATTATTTTTCAACCTCCTTCTGACATATTGAGGAATGTCAATCCACCCATGGAAAATGTTTGGCACAATGGTCTCCCTAGTTTCACCACCCATGTGCAACTGTGAATCCAATTCTGATGTTGTTTAATATTCTTTCAATATTGTCGAAAGACAAAATGGGGTCGAGGCCTCTTCTCTTCCCAGTCCCTCTCTCTCTTGGACCATTGCTTTCTTCAGTCACTCAGATCTTTCTCATAAGAGAGTTTTCTGAGGAAGAGTGGAGAATTACACCACTCTTCTCATAAATATTCAAGAAAGTCTCCCCCTCCCCTCAGCCCAAACAATTTTACCACCTGCAAAGAGCATGAAGAGAATTTTTGGAGGCACCATTTTCACGTAACAGAAGTTGGCAGGGAAACTTTCTCAACTTCACTAGAGTTACATGCTTGCACTCTTAGGTTCATGCAAGGAGTAAGCCATTACACTGAGAAAGTTGCTAGCCACCACCACATGATCTTCATGAAGTAAATTAATTCAGGAATTCCCCTGTAGCATCTTCTCCTCTGCTTTGACATTTTGGGAGTACTGAGAAGAGAATTACTCCACAGTATGGTGCGCCCCTTCTTAGATGCTCTTTTCTAACTTCTGCTATTTTCCGTGAAGGATGCTGCCTGTCCTTTCCCCTTCAACGTCCCCCTCCAGCCTTTCCCTCTTCCCTGTTCTCTTCCCTCTGATACACTTATTACTGAATAGCCCAACTACAGACTTCAGTTCTTTTCATTTACAGTATTTTTTCCTTCAGCAGCTATCCGTTATCAAGCTGCGCCCACTTGGCATTTTCTTTGTTTTAACCTGACCCTTTCATTTAGCACTGAAACACTTATTCTCATTGTTTAATGGTTTCTGTTCTGTTGTGGTTATATTCCTCATGTGCTTTTTTTAATAAAAAAGAGCATTTTCAGCTTCTCGCATGGCTTCTGTGTCAGCTTCTATACTCACCATCTATAATTACACCTTCCACTAAATATTCACCCTCAGCAGCATGTCTATTAACTTCCTTTTTGACCTCTGCTGCCATTCATCTGATATGCTGAATTCTCTTCCACTTTCTGCTTCTCCTGTATCTTCTCCCTTTCTTCCCATCCAAATATCCAAGTCTCTCCATTCACTGCTTGTCCTCATTCCTATTTCTTCACCCTGTAGTCCTTCCATTCTGGACAGATGCTGAGGCATAATGGTCAGCACACAGACTGCTAAAAGTGATCAGATCATGTAGAGAGCGATACTTTGGACCCAGATTTATTAATAGCCCAGATCCACATACTCGCCATCTTTGGCCTAGGCTCCAGATTTCCCCCCCCCCCCCGTTTTGTTTGGTGGAGGACCTCTTTGACAAGATATCCCAAATGGTGCCCTCTTCCTGAATGATAAAAGGTAAAGGACCCCTGGATGGTTAAGTCCAGTCAAACTTGACTATGGGGTTGCGGTGCTCATCTCATGTGGCCAGCATGACTAAACTGCTTCTGGCACAGTGGGACACTGTGACAGAAACCAGAGCACATGGAAATGCCATTTACCTTCCTGCTGCAGTGGTACCTATTTATCTACTTGCACTGGTATGGTTTTGAACTGCTAGGTTGGCAGGAGGTGGGACCCCGTCATGGGGATTCAAACTGCCGACCTTCCAATCAGCAAGCCCAAGAGGCTCAGTGGTTTAGACCACAGTGCCACCAACTCCCATTTCCTGAATGGACCCTGCCTCCTTACCATTGTCGCTATCAAAAAGAAGAAAGCAAGCCAAATGGAGAGATCTTGTTTGCTCTCATATGTGCAAAGAGATGCAGGCCACATTCACAGGATATAGTTAAAGCACCATGCTACCGGTTTAAACAGCCATGGCTTCCCCAAAGAATTCTGTGAGTTATAGTTTGTTAACTCACCTATATTCCTCCTTGAGCTACAATTCCCAGATTTCCCTGTGATTGACTGTGAAGCCACGCTAGGAACAAAAGCTCTGGGAGGGTAATAGGGGCCTCCTAACAAACACCTTCATCCTTAACCAACTGCAGCTCCCATAATTCTTTGGAAGAAGCCATGACTGTTTAAAATGGCATCTGTCAGAGCTGCTTGAAGATCCTAGCTCACAGAGGATCACGCTAGCCAGCGCTCATTAAGTAAAAGTCTTTATTGAATTACAGTTTCCATTCTCACGCTGCTGCGCGCAACTCTACGTCTAGTAGCTAGATCGGCGAAGCTCCGTCTGAGTCTCCGCCCTGTGTGCACCAACTTAATATCCTAGCCTTGCTCCACCTTTTCCGCCTGACTGTCCTCCTCTGGGTCCCTCTACCCCCCGGGGCTTCTTCCTTCCGGGATTCTTCTGACGCTGACCCGGACCCTCCTGCCTCCTTGCGCCGGGCTTTAGGACCTGGTTCCCTTTCGGGGCTGCTTACTGCGCCGCCTTCCTCTGCATTTGAACTTGGCGCGCGCGCCCAACCTTCCACTTTCCTCTTAACCGTTTCTTCGCTCCCCGATGGAGGTGTGGCCACTCCTGACTCATGCCCTCCCTCCTGTGGTGAGCTGCCAGCGCTTCCCCCCTGGCTCCCTTCCTCTTCCCTGCTTCCTGGCGGTGACGCTGGTCCCGATTTCCAGCTGCTCCCCCCTGAGTCCCCTCTGGCTCTATCTTCCTGGGGTGCCCCCCTAGACTCCCCCCTTGCCCTGGCCACTGGTGCTCCTTTCTGTGAATCCTCTGATTCACTGGAAAGACTAGGAGATCTCGGGTCGTCGTCATCACTCATCTTTTCTTCTGCCTCCTCCCCTTCGCTCTCTGTTTCCTCCCTTGCCCGTGCCTCTGCTCCTAAACCCCTGACATCCATCCCCCCCTCGAAGCCCCCCATTCCCCCCTCCCCTCCTTCCGGTGCTGGAGCTGGGGGCTGCTGTTGCAAAGGGACGAACGTCGGATATCGGTCGCTTCCCGTGGCGGGCCTCCATCTGAAGTCTCGCGGGTCTTCCTCCCTGCTCTCGTCGACAACGGTCACCTCCGCTTCCATCTCTGTGCCGCCGTGCTCGAAACCAGGGTCGTCCCCGAAAACGTCCATGTCCGTCTCTCCCTCACTTCCTCCTGGCGGTGTTGCTCGTCCTGGGCCTTCCAGCCACCGTCTGCGGAACTGCTCCTCTGGTCTATCGTCCCACCAATACGAGGGTTCTGATGCAGATCCCGAGGGTGACCCCTCCGGGGAACGGACGTCTTGTGTCGGGTCCTCGTCCGAGTCAAACCCCCGGAAAGTGCTGGCCGAAAGCGTGGGCGTGAAAAGCCAGTCGTCGAAAAAGTCTGCTGGCATAGGTCTATGGGGGAAGAGGGCATGAAACTCGTCTTTGAGGAGAGGTTCGTCCAAGGCGTAGCCCGGCACCCAGCTGTTCGCACTGGCCGGGGTGCCCTCCTTGGCGAGAAAGTATTCTACCCCCTCTTCCCCCCATCTGGAGTCCAAAATCTCCGTGACTTCGTTGATGCGCTCCTTCTGTGCCACTCCCGCGTGCCCTGTTCTGTCTCTGACCGGACTCGGCGCCGTTCCGGGTTCCTGGAACCTGTGCGGTGCCTTGTAGGGAGTGAGCACCGATCTGTGGAATACCGGATGCATTCTGGAACCCTCCGGAAGTGCCAGTCTGAAAGCTACCGGGTTGACCTGCTCTTCGACTTGGTAGGGCCCCAGTTGTTTATGCCCTAGTTTCTTCTTGGCCAACGACCTGGCCGGCACTGCGTGGGCTGCTAACCAAACCCAGTCTCCCACGCGGAGCTCTTCGCCAACCCTTCTGTGCTTGTCCGCTTGTACCTTGTATGCGTGCTTGGCCAGCTCCAGGTGGCGCCTCAGCTGATCGTGGACTTCCTGCAGCTCCGACGCGAACGCATCTGCTGTCTGCGGCTCCCCCTCCCCCATTCTTTCCAGTCCCGGGAAGGTTCTGGGGTGCCTCCCGTTGTTGGCGAAGAACGGCGTGACCCCCGTGGACACGTGCTTCGTGTTGTTGTAGGCGAACTCGGCAAGCGGCAGGTAATCCACCCACGTCGCAGGCTGTTGATTTGCATAACATCTCAGGTACTGCTGCATGATGGCATTGACCCGCTCCGCTTGCCCGTTGGTCTGCGGGTGTCTCGCCGACGCCAGGTTGATCTTGACGTTCAGGAAGCCCATCAGCTTCTGCCAGAAATTCGAGATGAACTGCCGCCCCCGGTCGGACAGAATAGACCGTGGCAGACCGTGAACCTTGAACACGTGGTCTATGAACAGTTTGGCGGTTTGCTCCGCCGTGGCCACCTTAGCACACGGAATGAAATGCGCCATCTTGGAAAACAGGTCCACCACCACCAGCACTGCCGTCTTGCCCCTCGAGCTGGGCAGATCCGTGACAAAGTCCAGGGCCACCCTTTCCCAAGGTTCGACCGGAGTTTGCAGCGGTTCCAACAATCCGGCCGGCGGTTTGTGCACTGGTTTGGCCCTCTGGCAGGTGTCACACCTCGCCACGTAGTCTGCGACCTCCCCTCTCATTCCAGGCCACCAGAAATCCCTGGCTACTAATTCCACCGTCTTCTCCTTGCCAAAGTGCCCGGCCGTGGGCGCGTCGTGCAGCTGCTGCAGCACCTTGGCGCGAAGGTCGTCTCCCGGCACGTAGATGGCCCCTTTACGGATGAGCAATCCATCTCGTAGCTGGAAACCGTCGGCCGCAGCCGTGCCCCTTTGCACCTCTGCCATCTTTGCTTGCGCGAAGGAGTCATCCTGCAACGCTCGTCGCACCGCCTCCAGGTCCACGGTGGCCGCGGCGCACGCCCATACTGTTGGTGCGAAGATGTGCATGGCGGCCGCTGGCGTTGCGTCCTCCAGATACTGTGGCTTACGGGAGAGAGCGTCCGCCATGATGTTAGTGTCCCCCGGGACATACTCTATGCGGAAGTCGAAGTTCGCAAAGAACTCAGCCCAACGTATCTGCCTCTGGTTTAGGAACTGTGCCGTGCGCCAGTGCTCCAGATTCTTGTGGTCCGTGCAAACCTGCACCGTGTGCTTGGCGCCGATCAGGAAGTGCCTCCACGCTTTGAACGCTGCATGAATGGCCAGCAACTCCCTGTCCCAGATGGTGTAGTTCTGCTCGGACTTGCTGAGCTTCCTGGAGTAAAACGCTGCCGGTCGCCACACCCCCTGCTGGTCCTTTTGCAGCAGGACCGCCCCCACGGCTCTGTCCGAGGCGTCTGTCTCCACCCTCATCGGCCTGCTGGGGTTGACGTGAAGCAGCTGCTCTTCCGACGCGAAGAGACGCTTGAGTGCCTGAAAGGACTGCTCCGCCTCCTCTGTCCAAACGAACTTCTTTTTCTTGGAGCTAAGCGTGTCTGTGATGGCCGCTGTCTGCATAGCGAAGCCCTTGATAAACTTGCGATAGAAGTTCGCAAAGCCGACAAACCTCTGGACCTCCTTCCGGTTGCGTGGACTCTTCCAATCCAATACCGCGCGAACCTTGGCGCTGTCCATGGCGAGCCCCTTGTCAGACAACTTGTAGCCCAGAAAATCCACCTCCGTCACGTCAAATTGGCACTTCTCCAGCTTGGCGTAGAGCCTATGTTGCTTTAGTCTGGTCAGCACTTCCTTGACGTGTCTGTCATGCTCCTGCTGCGATTCCGAAAAGATCAGGATGTCATCTAAGAAACAGACGCACGTCTTGTAGAGAAGTCCCGCCAACACGTGATGCATGAAAGCTTGAAAAACGTGGGAGCCATTTTGCAATCCAAAGGGCATAACTTTGTATTCGTAGGTACCCAGTGGCGTGAACATGGCCGTCTTCCACTCATCTCCCTCCCGCATACGAATGAGGTTGTACGCCCCTCGCAGGTCTAACTTGGTGAACACTTTCCCCTTCCGCACCTTCGCCAGGAGGTCGTCGATTCGGGGCATGGGGAAGTCCGACGGCTTGGTCCCATTGTTTAAAATGCGATAGTCCACGACCAGTCTTTTTTGGGGCGTGTCTCGCTTTTTAACAAAGAATACTGGACTGCCCCCCGCTGCCTTGGACTCTCGGATGAAACCGCGCTCCAAATTATGATCTATGAACTGTTTGAGTTCCTGCAGCTCGTCCTCTGACATGGAATACAGCTTCCCCTTAGGCAGCGCCACCCCCGGCAGCAGGTCAATCTTGCAGTCATATGGTCTGTGAGGGGGCAGCCTGTCCGCCTCCTTCTCGCAGAAAACTTCCAAAAATTCTGCGTACTTGTGGGGAATCGCTTGCAGCGTGCCTAGCAGCAGCTGTGACTCCTCTTCCTCTCCTTCCTGCCGGGGCACGATGCAGTGTTCAGCACAAAAGGAAGAGCCGAAGATCAGCTGCCTCTGGTACCAAGCCAGCGTTGGGCTGTGCTTGTCCAGCCAACTCATTCCCAATACAATGGGCGTATCCGATAGTTGAGTGACATTGAAGCTGATGATTTCTTTGTGATTTCCAAGTCGCATTGCCATGGGCGGCGTCTGCTTCACCACTTGCCCCCCTAGCAACTCCCTGCCATCCACCGTGACAACCTGCAGGGGCAGTGTGGCCGGCAGCAACTGTATAGCGTGCTTGTCGACAAAGTCCTGCCCTATAAAGTCCGCGTTGCTGCCCGAGTCAACTGTGATGGGCACGTCAGTGGTGATTCCATTGGGCAGCTGGAGAGATGCGGTGAGCCTCACCACTGGTTTGGGCGGGAGGGGGTTCACGGGCTGTAAAACCTCTGGGGACTGCGTCACTAACACGTCTGGCTGGGCCCCAGGGCCTCTTCCTCCAGCCAGACTGCGTCGTTTCCCTGCTGTGGTCCCCCTTGCTGCATTGCTGCAGTCACCATTGCCGAGGCTGCAGTAAGCTTGTGGAGCCTCTGGGGACACTCTTTTGCCATATGCCCTGGCTCCTCACAGACGTAACACTTCCTGTTCCCTCTAGGAGGCTTCGCTTTCACTGCTGCCGGTGCTAGGGCTCTGGTTGCTGACTGAGCCCTTGCACCTCCAACCTCCATAGGTTCGGCTCCTCCTCCTGGCGGAGGCGTGGATTGCGCCCGCGCTGCTTCTCTGGGAAGGAAGGAGGGGCCCCTGGCTGGTTCGCGCCCTCCACGCCCTTCGTCCCTGCTCCACGGACGTTCTTCCAGCCTCACCCCCACTGCCAGTGCCCTCTGAACGACCTCCTGGGTGGTTCGGGGTCTCTCCCCCCTCGCGATCTCATCTTTAATCGAGTTGTGCAGCCCCTCCCAAAAGAGGTCTCTTACAGGAGCCGAATCTCTGTCCCATTCCAGGGCACTGACCAAGGCGAAAAAGCGGGCATGATACTGCCTGACGCTGGCCCTTCCTTGTCTCAGCCCATGCACCTCCTTCCGTGCAAGATCCACGTCAATACTTGATAAAAAACACCCACCCATCGCTTTAATAAAGGCATCTGCATTCTGGAGCGCCGGATCCTTATCTCTCCATAAATTGCGTAGCCATGCTTTAGCATCCCCATGCAAATGGGACATGATGAATCCCACTCTCTCTTGCTCATCTCTAAAGTCTTTATGCAGCAGTTGCAGTGCGCACAGTACGTCGGCTCTAAAGTTGGGATACTGTTGCAGGTTCCCATCGAAGTGAGAGACCAGTCCGCCTGTCCATCTCGCCAACCCAATTCCCTCCTGCCGGGGTGTCTGCTTTGTCAGCACGTCTAACCTGACCTGGAGATCCCTGCAGGCGGCAGCTGCCTCCTCCTCTCTCTTCCTGGATGCGAGAGCCTCGGCATTCAGTTGTGCCACTGCTTTTCTGAGTTCCTCTATCTGCTGCTCAGCCGTCATGTCGTCTGCCGTTCGTGAGCTCGCTAGTAGGCACCTGTTTCTCTCCCCTCCTCGAGGCTGTAGATGCCCACAATCGGGAGACGGAGCTTACTGTCAGAGCTGCTTGAAGATCCTAGCTCACAGAGGATCACGCTAGCCAGCGCTCATTAAGTAAAAGTCTTTATTGAATTACAGTTTCCATTCTCACGCTGCTGCGCGCAACTCTACGTCTAGTAGCTAGATCGGCGAAGCTCCGTCTGAGTCTCCGCCCCGTGTGCACCAACTTAATATCCTAGCCTTGCTCCACCTTTTCCGCCTGACTGTCCTCCTCTGGGTCCCTCTACCCCCCGGGGCTTCTTCCTTCCGGGATTCTTCTGACGCTGACCCGGACCCTCCTGCCTCCTTGCGCCGGGCTTTAGGACCTGGTTCCCTTTCGGGGCTGCTTACTGCGCCGCCTTCCTCTGCATTTGAACTTGGCGCGCGCGCCCAACCTTCCACTTTCCTCTTAACCGTTTCTTCGCTCCCCGATGGAGGTGTGGCCACTCCTGACTCATGCCCTCCCTCCTGTGGTGAGCTGCCAGCGCTTCCCCCCTGGCTCCCTTCCTCTTCCCTGCTTCCTGGCGGTGACGCTGGTCCCGATTTCCAGCTGCTCCCCCCTGAGTCCCCTCTGGCTCTATCTTCCTGGGGTGCCCCCCTAGACTCCCCCCTTGCCCTGGCCACTGGTGCTCCTTTCTGTGAATCCTCTGATTCACTGGAAAGACTAGGAGATCTCGGGTCGTCGTCATCACTCATCTTTTCTTCTGCCTCCTCCCCTTCGCTCTCTGTTTCCTCCCTTGCCCGTGCCTCTGCTCCTAAACCCCTGACAGCATCATAAAGTTTTGAGTGTATTGCATGGCAGTGACACCAGTCAGTAGCCTGCAACAGCAAGGAGGAAGAGAGGGTGGCGCAACTAGGCCCCCAAATGCCGATTCCTGACTTCATCCCTGGCCATTTTTAATGCTCTGCCGTGATAGCCATTAAAAATGCTAGCAATTTCCCCCCACTTTATTTCACTTTCGGAGCTTATCAGCTGCCGTTGCGGCTAATAGGCACGCAAGGTGACACAAGCAATCAGAACTGTAGAATGTGAGAGTTGTTCTAATTTCTTCAGATGAACGCTCATAATAAACTAGCAAAAGAAGCCGTTTATGTCTGAGAAGCTTGGCTTTTAAGATGCTGCTTTAATCCAATTGTGGTTTACTTACAAACTAAGTAGAAATTATATTTGTTAATTTGTTCCCCTTCCATGTTCTATAGATGTTTCCTGCAATCAAGTAACTTGTATATGGAACTTTCCTAACACATAGAAGACAGTGAAGGAAAATGTAGCCAATCTACTTTAGATTCTTTCATTGCAGTGCTTCCACAGCCAGCCATTTTTTAAAGGAAAGGCGTGGCATGTTTATTTCTTAATTGTAAATGGAGCCTTGCACTGTGGTGAGAAGTAAGTCCCACTGTATTCAATGGAGCTAACTCCTAGGTAACTGAGTAAAGACTGGGTAGCCTTACACTGCAATCCTAAGCATTTCCCCTCAGAAGTAAGTCTCACTGAGTTCAATAGGATTTACTCTCTGGTATGTTCCTGATGGAGAAGCTCTATACAGTCAGCAAAAACAAGACCTGGAGCTGACTGTGGCTCAGATCATCAGCTTCTTATAGCAAAATTCAAGCTTAAACTGAAGTAAGTAGGAAAAACCACTGGGCCGATAAGATAAATGAAATCCCTTATGAATACACAGTGGAAGTGAGGAACAGGTTTAAGGATTTAGATTTGGTGGACAGAGTGCCTGAAGAACTATGGATGGAGACTTGTAACATTATACAGGATGCAGCAATGAAAACCATCCCAATGAAAAGGAAATGCAAGAAAGCAAAGTGGCTGTCCATCGAGGCCTTACAAATAGCAGGGGAGAGAAGGCAAGCAAAATGTGAGGGAGATAGTGAAAGATACAAGAAATTGAATGCAGATTTCAAAAAAATAGCAAGGTGAGACAAGAAGGCCTTCTTAAACAAGCAATGCAAAGAAATAGAGGAAAACAATAGAATGGGAAAAACCAGAGATCTGTTCAAGAAAATTGGAGATATGAAAGGAACATTTCATACAAAGCTTACCATAATAAAGGACAAAAGTGGTAAGGACCTAGCAGAAGCAGAAGACATCAAGAAGAGGTGGCAAGAATACACAGAGGAATTATACCAGAAAGATATGGATGTCTTGTACACCCCAAATAGTGTGGTTGCTGACCTTGAGCCAGACATCCTGGAGAGTGAGGTCAAATGGGCCTTAGAAAGCATTGCTAATAACAAGGCCAGTGGAAGTGATGATACTCCAGCTGAACTATTTAAAATTTTAAAAGATGATGCTGTTAAGGTGCTACACTCAATATGCAAGCAACTTTGGAAAACTCAGCAGTGGCCACAGGATTGGAGAAGGTCAGTCTACATCCCAATTCCAAAGAATGGCAGTGCCAAAGAATGCTCCAACTACCGCACAACTGCACTCATTTCACATGCTAGCAAGGTTATGCTTAAAATTCTACAAGGCAGGCTTAAGCAGTATGTGGACCGAGAACTCCCAGAAGTGCAAGCTGGATTTCGAAGGGGCAGAGGAACCAGAGACCAAATTGCAAACATGCACTGGATTATGGAGAAAGCTAGAGAGTTCCAGAAAGACATCTACTTCTGCTTCATTAGCTATGCAAAAGCCTTTGACTGTGTCAACCACAGCAAACTATGGCAAGTTCTTAAAGAAATGGGAGTGCCTGATCACTTCATAGAGAAATCTCTATGTGGGACAAGAAGCTACAGTTAGAACTGGATATGGAATAACTGATTGGTTCAAAATTGGGAAAGGAGTATGACAAGGCTGTATATTGCCTTCTGCTTATTTAACTTATATGCAGAATTCATCATATGAAAGGCTGGGCTGGATGAATCCCTAGCCAGAATTAAGATTGCTGGAAGAAATATCAACAACCTCAGATATGCAGATGACACAACCTTGATGGCAGAAAGTGAGGAGGAATTAAAGAACCTTTTAATGAGAGTGAAAGAGGATCATAGCCACTGGGCCCATCACCTCCTGGAAAATAGAAGGGGAAGAAATAGAGGCAGTGAGAGATTTTACTTTCTTGGGCTCCATGATCATTGCAGATGGTGACAGCAGCCACGAAATTAAAAGACACCTGTTTATAGGGAGAAAAGCAATGACAAACCTAGACAGCATCTTATAAAGCAGAGACACCGCCTTGCCAACAGAGGTCCGTATAGTTAAAGCTATGGTTTTCCCAGTAGTGATGTATGGAAGTGAGAGCTGGACCATAAAGAAGGCTGATTGCTGAAGAATTGATGCTTTTGAATTATGGTGCTGGGGGAGACTCTTGAGAGTCCCATGGACTGCAAGAAGATCAAATCTATCCATTCTGAAGGAAATCAGCCCTGAGTGCTCACTGGAAGGACAGATCGTGAAGTTGAGGCTCCAATACTTTGGCCACCTCATGAGAAGAGAAGACTCCCTGGAAAAGACCCTGATGTTGGGAAAGATTGAGGGCACAAGGAAAAGGGGACGACAGAGGATGAGATGGTTGGACAGTGTTCTCAAAGCTACCAGCATGAGTTTGACCAAGCTGCGGGAGGCAGTGGAAGACAGGAATGTGTGGCGTGCTCTGCTCCATGGGGTCACAAAGAGTTGGACACGACTAAACGACTAAACAACATGTTCCTGATCATACTACTAATCATTATTAGGAGTGTATCCCACCTTTTCCCCCTGACTCAAGACAGCTTACAGCTACAATTGTATTTCATTCCATTTATCTGTTGGAGGTGTGGTACATGATCCCTTCTCTCGCACATTTTTTCTTTACAACAATCCTGTGAGGTAGGGTAGGCCGAGAGGTTGCACTTTGCTCAAGGTGATAGATGTAGATGTGTATATGTGTGTGGCGAGATAAATGCGGGAGAAGCTTCCAGATGTTAAAGAGAAAGTCCCTTTTTCATTGGAGAAATGTTGAAGGGTACAAATGATATCTTGGAATCACTGGGACCTATTACATCAGTGTTTACCCTTAAAGATTGTTAATATTCAACACACATCTCTCTTCATAAGTCTCTCTTCTGAATTCTTTTTTGTTTGCTTATTGTTACAATGAGAAGTTTTTATAAATGGACTTTCAAGGTCACCAGCAACTTCTTGACAAGGGCTTCGTTACAAAATAAAAAGGAGGACCAACGGTGTCCATGTTTCTGTTGCTCTGCTTCCTTCTCATTCCATTTCGTATTTACAACATGCTCTTCTTTTACAAATCTCTCCCAATAATTATAATGCATAGTTATTGCGGAGATTTATTCAGTCTCAATATTATTTCCATTTCATAATATTTCATTAAACTTTATTTGTGTGTCATTAAACGCACACCCTCTCCGTTCCTACGCTGTAGTTATCTTGTCATCATAAATCCACCCTTAATGGGATTTTATTTCTCTACTAACAATAAAAAGTAATGGAAAAAAATGAAAATTTTGCAACAAATGATTGCGAAGAGCAGAAACTGAACCAGTGGGCTGGAAAAATGAGATAAGTATTTTTCTTCTTCTTCACTTATGCAGCAATATATTAACAATTTATGTGCCATCAATTCAAATTGTCTAATTGGATTGGAGGAATTTGGACAATAAGTCTGAAGGCCTGTCTCGGAGGAACCATTTTCTGTGATTTCGGAAACATTTTTTAAGATATTCGGCAGTAAGAAAAGGAAAGAAAAATAACCTGGCTTCCAAAGACCGCCACAGGATGATGAATAAAAGGCCATTGCCAGTATAAATTACATGCATTCTTATATACCTAGCCCTTTCCAGGACTCAGTAAAAGCAGATGACTATCCCTTCCACAAACTCTCATCTTCTTTCAGATTGCCATTACATAAATTCAAAAACAACAGCTGAATTGTATGCTAAAATGCTCACAATTATATATATATATATATTTATACAATGAATTAGAAGACCATCTGACTTCATGCTGTACCTACCTATATGTTCAGAAATTTAATGGCATGGCTCCTGTAGGTACCCCACAATTTGTGGAGAGGTGATTTCTACCAGAGAGAAAGCCTTCTTGGTTTTGGCACCTCAGTTGTGCAGTGCTGTTTCCAGATAAGTTCTCCTAGTAAACACATGCCATTTTTATTCTTCCAAGCTTCACCTGGCCAATGGAATCTGCTGCCTGGCATCGCGGAAGGGATCAGTCAACATTGCATAATGATAATATTTTGCATCTACACACCCCTTTATATACAAAACCTCAGTAACTCTAATAGCAATACTGTAATGTAACTTAATATAACTATCCCCAAATTGCAGGTGGGGGCTGTGGTTGGGAGTTGGGTGGTTTGACACAAGGTGCTAAGAAATTCTGACTAAGGTGAGATCTAAACCCAATAGTATCTTGGTTCATATATTCCACTAATTCCCAGTGTTTTGTCAAGGACCACAATTTGGAAGGAGATGAAGGAAACCACAGTGTTGGTACCCACAAAACCAGCAACAAGTCCTAATGGGGGCTATAGAATTCCATATTTCAGCTGGTCTTTCTTCACCTGCCTCTTTGTTTTAGGGATATGTATACAGTCAGAGACTGTGGCACATGATGCACGTAAGGCAGGGGACAAAATCACTTATTTTTAGAACAGACTCCTCGGGCTCTTTAAGCATAAACCATCATGGCAGCATCTGCTATTTATTTGTCAGTATTTCATTATTTTAGTTACTTCTGTTGCAATAGCAACAAGAATTTCATTCTGTTCACTTCATTCTATGCCCTTCCTCTCAGTTTTCTCATACCCAACATGAGCAGTGGACTTAACCTTCTAGGTACAGCAATA
The DNA here is from genome assembly GCF_965112155.1 of Podarcis liolepis. Lineage (NCBI taxonomy): Eukaryota > Metazoa > Chordata > Lepidosauria > Squamata > Lacertidae > Podarcis > Podarcis liolepis. The sequence continues at coordinate 26,130,154 of NC_139571.1, forward strand.
GCAGGGTTGGGTTGAAGCTGTGGGAATGTTGGGGATACTAGGAGAGGATATATTGATTTAACAGTATCCTTCCTCACTCACGCTTGTGAGTCAGCAGCAGAGCGACATTCCCCAATATAAAACAGGAAGTTAGTTGGTAGATTCGTTTGAATCTCTTTACTTAAGCAATCCGATCTGGATTTGTTCAAATTGGGTTCTGTCCCTGGTAAGTCCCCTTTTATCCCTCCTAAAAAGAATAAAGACACAAGAAACTTCTTTTAAAAGTAACAAGAAGCAGTGCAGTCTTTAGCATATGTGCTGCTGGGGTGCAAAGATCCACCCAGCGTCCCCAAATTTAGTTTAGCCCCCAAATGAACTTTTATTATGATGTAAGAGTTAATTTCATGTGCATGGCACCACTGAGAATGACAAAGCCTCTCCTCTTGCAAAGAGGGGAGGGGTTGTGGGCGGGACCCGATGTCTGCCTCATGCAGGGCACGTTGCCCCCTGCTCCCCCCACTCACCTGGCTTGCGCACCACGCCCACAGGTAAGCCCCAATCGGGTGGCTTGGAGGGGGCGTGGTTTGCAGCTTAACTTGCTGCTGCGCCAGCCATGCGGCCTCATTTTCCGCCTTCCCATTGCGAGTCACCCACCCTCCACTCCCTTAGAGCTCAGGGTTTTGGTTTTTTCTCTTGGCCTTGCTATGGACCTTAGGTTGCTTGCCTAGGTTGTCCAGGGGGCCTGGTAGGAATTTTTCCATTTGGCATTAGGCCTTGTTATTTTTTTTGCCTACCTCGTAGCAATCGTCACAACTTTCTTGGTATTGGTGGGTAGGTTAGGCATTGGAATGTGTTTGTGGTGTGTGGAAGGGCTAGGTGCGGCCATCGTCTACGCCTTCAATTTTGGGTATTCCGTTAAAGGAATCCAGCGGTCGTGGATCCTGTCCGATGCCTGTGTGGCGGGGGGCCATGGCACGACCCTCAGTGACATCAGGGGAGAGCTTATAGTTGTATTAGCATCAACAGGCTCCACCTACTGGTGAATAAACCCCCCTTTTTAGGCTCACCCCTCTTCGAGTGGGTAGAGTCAATTGTCGTGATCCAGTGCCTATACCTTTTCACTTGCTGTAATCAATAAAGTTGTGGCCTTTTCTTGCCCATTAACCTTATATTACGTGTCCGTGTGTCTTCATTTCACGAAGCGGGGATCGGGTCCTTGAACCACAAGTGCTGCTGTTGTGAATGACAAACACTGCTGCTGGCGCGGCGCGTCTTTGATAAATGAGTGCACAAGGTCGAAAGTCCTTTACTGAAACGGTAGGTATACATTTCGGTAATACCTAGGTACATATGTATTTTGTTTTTCTAGCTTGATCAAAATTATTTATTATTTCATAACAGGTAGATAGTTAAGAGCTTAGGGGGCTTCAGCAGCGGGCGCCTGGTGCCCCCCAGAATTCAGCGCCCAGGTGCCCTACACCCCTTGCACCCCCGGGTAAAGACAGCCCTGACAAGAAGTTTACTCACATTCAGTTCACAGTTGGATCCCTGAAGGCAGGCTTTAGCTTAGAGTTACAGCAAAGGGTTTGAGTTCATCCCATATGGGAATGAGCCCATGTCCTGGTGGCTGAGAGCCATCAGACAGCAAAATAGATCAGTATCAAGACAGCATGGCACAAAGAGGAAGAAGGGTCAAAAGAGGAAGATGGCTGTGTGACCACACCCACACACCTGGTCACATGCAGGGGGAGGAAGCTCCAGACCAGGTGTGACAGGAAGTCCTCCTGGCTGTGGAGTAACACCCCTTGCGTGTCCACTCTGGGCAAACAGGAAGTGTTGTACTTGACTGCTTATGTCACATCCCACAAAAGCAAATTATAATGTATTGCCCTTTTATCTTTCAAGCTATGGATCGCATCACAAGGTTGGAATCAGCAAACTATAAGTATGAGCATCCATAGATTCTATAGAGAATGTTCATTGCTTCCAATGAAAATAGGGACACCCTAAGGAAAAGCGGGACATTCTGGAATCAGATCAGAAATGGCTTCTGTAAATCTGGGGCTGTCCCTGGAAAACAAGGACACTTGGAGATTCTGCTCCCTCTAGGTAACTCTGCCCAGGCTGGCTTTCTGCTATCAAGACTTCATGCTTGAATCATAGGTTGGACAGGAAATATAAAACGTGTGACCTTGCTCTTCCTAGAAAGTTTTCTGTGCATTTTTTTTTTAAGCTGAAGTGTGAGACACCTAGATGCTTGTGTTGTTGCTGCTTTATTTCACCCCTATCTATCAGCATCGCTAAATGTAGGTTCTGAGCTAATGTTAGCTGGCAGGCAACTGAGGTACAAAAGAATGCTTTTCTGCCACAGCTGGCTGCTCATTTCCTAATACAGTGAAATGTTTCCTCTTGAGCCTATAGGCCTGTCACCGGGCAAAAGTTCTTCAGCTGTTATAAATGCAGATTGATTTTTTTTCCTGGTGCCTCATTCTTGTTGCTTCCACTCCAAACCTGATGACAAAGCCCTTTTGTAATCTATATGCTTGAGTGAATGCCAACACCTTCTTTGTGCAGCTGACTCTTGGCTGGATATAGTTAGTTGCACTTTTTAAAAAAAAAAAATAGAGTGTTTGTCATCCTAGAATATTTTGCAAGCTATTTGCCCAGCAGGTACTGGCACTATTTCGCTTTATAATTTAATTTGACCCTGCATCCTGAAAACCACTGTAATTTCTGTGTATTCGTCTTCCACTAATTTTATTCTCGTATCTGTCCTTTCAAACAAATGCTTCTTAAAATATCAGTATTTCTTGCAATGTACACCAACAGTCTCAAGTGGAAATGGATAAAGGAATCAGTATCTAATAGATAGTTGCAAGGTCTGCCATCTTTGCAAGACTTCCTTATAAGTAGGGAGAATGTCATAACAATGGTCTAGACCCTCCAAGTGTCCTTACTTTCCAGGGACAGCCAGATTTACAGAAACTGTCATGGTTTCTGATTTGATCCCGGGATGTTCTGCTTTTCCTTAGGATGTCCCTGTTTTCATCAGAGAAATGTTGGAGAGTATGGAGTTATGCGATCCCCAAGCCAAGGAGATATGTAACTATGCAACCTTTAGAAGACATGTGAAGGCAGCCCTGTATGGGGAAGGTTTTTTTTAAAAAATGTTTAATGTTTCGTTATGTTTTTATATATGTTGGAAGCAACCCAGAGTGGCTAGGGCAAACCAGTCAGATGGGTGGGGTATAATAATAATAATAATAATAATAATAATAATAATAATAATAATAATATAGGACATCCCTATTTTCCTTGAAGAAAAGTTGGAGGGTATGCCACATGCAGAGATATTTGGTTCCTATAGGAAGGTGGGGAGAAGCAGCAAATTCCTTCTAGTCCAGTAGTTTCATTCCTGTAAACTAGGGATGGGCTACAGAGGCTAATGGACCAACTCCCATTAGTCTCAATCAGTGCTGCCAATGGTCAGGGATACAGTAGTACCTTGGTTCTCAAACGCTTTGGTTCTCAAACTCTGAAAACTTGTAAGTAAGTGTTCCGGTTTTTGAACAATTTTTGGAAGCTGAACGACTGATACGGTTGTCGGCTATAGTTTCTGGGGTGCCTGCAGCAATCAGAAGCTGCGCCTTGGTTTTTAAACATTTTGAAAGTCAAACAGACTTCCGGAATGAATTAAGTTTGCTGCTTTTGCTTTTGCTATTTATTTTGTGATTTTGTTTCCATGCTTTTTTGGTTAATTTGTTTTGGTGATTGTGTGGAACTCAGCTCAGCTCAGCTACTGATTGATTGATTGATTGATTGATTGTGTGACTGCAGAAATGGATAAAAGCCCCCCATCCAAACAATGACTATCATCTGTGCAGGGAAGGAAGAAATTATTTTTTTTTCATTTTTATAGAATCATAGAATCATAGAATCATAGAGTTGGAAGAGACCACAAGGGCCATCGAGTCCAACCCCCTGCCAAGCAGGAAACACCATCAGAGCACTCCTGACATATGGTTGTCAAGCCTCTGCTTAAAGACCTCCAAAGAAGGAGACTCCACCACACTCCTTGGCAGCAAATTCCGCTGTCGAACAGCTCTTACTGTCAGGAAGTTCTTCCTAATGTTTAGGTGGAATCTTCTTTCTTGTAGTTTGGATCCATTGCTCCGTGTCTGCTTCTCTGGAGCAGCAGAAAACAACCTTTCTCCCTCCTCTATATGACATCCTTTTATATATTTGAACATGGCTATCATATCACCCCTTAACCTCCTCTTCTCCAGGCTAAACATGCCCAGCTCCCTTAGCCGTTCCTCATAAGGCATCGTTTCCAGGCCTTTGACCATTTTGGTTGCCCTCCTCTGGACACGTTCCAGTTTGTCAGTGTCCTTCTTGAACTGTGGTGCCCAGAACTGGACACAGTACTCCAGGTGAGGTCTGACCAGAGCAGAATACAGTGGCACTATTACTTCCCTTGATCTAGATGCTATACTCCTATTGATGCAGCCCAGAATTGCATTGCCTTTTTTTATCATCTACAATACTGCCTTATTTATTTTATAGTACAGTACATTGATTATTGCTTTCATTTTATGGATCAATGGTCTCGTTAGATAGTAAAATTCATGCTAAATTGCTGTTTTAGGGGTTGTTTTTAAAAGTCTGGAACTGATTAGTTCATTTTGCATTACTTTCTATGAGAAAGCGCACTTTGGTTTTGGAACGCTTTGGCTTTGGAACGGAAAAGAAGGGATCAGCAGCCTAAATAACCAAAACATACCCAGCACAGGTATGTTCAACTTCTGAGCCCCTCCAAGCCAAAGGCAGAAAGCCCAGCCAGCAGCCAAACGAAGCCTCAAGTGGTGGTTCCCACAGCACAGCAACCCGGCAAAGGGGATGCAGCATGAAAAACCACCATCACCTCTCCGCTGTGAAGCGCTGAGCAAAGGCGAGTCCCCAGGCAACGTGGCCAATTTGATCGGCACAAGGTATGCAAGCTCCACCCCCCAGTTGTTCTTCGACTCCTTATTGGGTGAGCAACACAGCCAAGCAACACAGTTGGAGCCTCCCTCCTCCCTGGCCGGCAGGGAGGGAGGGAGAGGAGCTGCTTCCTTTGAAACCTGGGAAATTTAAGGGACATCATCAATAAGGGACAGCAGCGGGACATGGCGCTGGGATAAGGGAATTTCCCGCCAAGTAAGGGACGGTTGACAGCTATGCACAAAAGCAGCTTTGAGCTCTTGAAAGGAAGAGGGAGTTTGAAATCCCATCATATCTCTGTTTTCCCAAGCCCTCTCTTACCCAGCTTATCCCGAGGACATTCCACAGAGAGCTGCAGCAGGTTGCTGCCTATCATCTCATTACAAAACATTTATTCCTGGGTTGTAGTCAGATCACATAACCAAATACTGGCGGTGGAGACCTGCTGAAATGCAAGAATGACCCTGGAGTTGCATTGTCATACAGGGCTTGAAATAGGTATAGGAGAAATCAATTCAGCTTCAGCTATTTAGCAGGGTAATCCTTTCCAGTACTTAGCACCTCCAAGTATCGGTGGCACTGCAGATGTATTTGATGTCTGTTTCAGTTTTAAGCTGTATATGGTATCTTTTTTTATTAGGCTGGTTTGGATTTGGATTTTTATGCTAGCCATCTCATTGTAGTATGGCTGTTGTGTTGCATTCAATACTTTTTATCTTGGGTACAGTAAAACTTATTGGATGAGTTGTCTCATAAATAATCTTAATTCATTGATGCAAACAGAATTTATGTATGTATGTATTCATTCATTCATTCTTTTCTTTTTTTATCCCGCATGTCCACCCCATGGTCACAGGGCAAATTATAAATAAAACAATTGCCTCAACGAACACCCCCCAATAAAACCATTAAAAGAGTTAAAATAGAAGAGCAATGCACCGATGTTGTTGGCATCAGTCTGCCTCAAGAGACAATAGAGTGCACCCCCAGCATTATAGACATTACTTCAACTGCATTATTCAATATAGGGAAGTTTTTAATGTTGGATGTTATATTGTGTTTATAATAATCTGTTGGAAGCTGCCCAGAGTGGCTGGGGAAACCCAGCCAGATGGGCGGGGTAGGTATGTATGTATGTATGTATGTATGTATGTATAAATAAATAAATAAATAAATAAATAATAAACCGCTAAGCCTTTTAGGCTTGCCGATCAGAAGGCTGGTGGTTCGAATCTGTGTGATAGGGTGAACTCCCATTGCTCTGTCTCAGCTTCTGCCAACCTAGCAGTCTGAAAACTTGCTAGTGTGAGAAGATAAATAGGTACCACTGTGGCAGGAAGTTAAACGGTGTTTCCGTGCACTCTGGTTTCTGTCACGGTGTCCCATTGTGCCAGAAGCAGTTTAATAATGCTGCCCACAAGACCTGGAAAGCTGTCTGTGGACAAATGCCGGCTCCCTCGGCGTTTACCTCTCCCCCCCCCTTATATAAATAATAAAATTTTCTTCTTCATCATCATCTTCTCCTTCTACTTCTTCTTCTTATTATTAAAGTATTGATTGTAATAAAACCTCAAAGTGATTTAAGAAAGAAACACTTTAAAACTATCGATAAAAGGCAGTTAAAAACAAACATTCAAAAAGCAGAAATATAATTAAGAAATATAATTAAGATCAACAACAGACTAAAAACAAATTAAAACAGATGTAACTTCCACATGTCTGGATAGGCTAGCTGGCCTAAATAAAAATGGTTTAAGCAGGTTCCTGAAAAAGTGAAGTGAAGGCACCTGCCTTATGTCAATAGCCAAAGAGTTTCAAAGTGTTGGTTCTGCCACACTAAAAGATCCATTCTTACCACTGCAGAATGAGATTATGTGGTACCTGTAATGGTGCCAACTCCTCAGATTGAAGTGGTTGAGTGGGCATAGATGGGGTAAGATGCTTTTTAAAGGTCCTTGTGCCGTAAGTTTGTACAGTGTACAACTATTCATTTCTTTCTACAAAAATGTCTCTGGCTAGGGTTGAAATCTCCTTAAACACTGAAAAAACACACACCACACAGTGTACAATAGGGTTGCAATTCTATACACAGTTGCCTTTGAGTAAATCCCATTGATCCCAAAAGGACGTATTTCTTTGGAAACATGTGTAAGATTTTCCTGGAGCTATTACTGCTACTATAATCATCATCTAAAAACTGCAACACCAATCTAGCACATTTGAGGCATTTAGCATGATATTCAAGGCTGAAATCTGAAAAAAAGAGAGACTTTAATAAGATTTACTGAGGTGAAAAAATGCAAGAGCTTATCTTAAGAGGAGAAGAGAGGAAAAAAAATATATTCTGAAATAATCAGATAAAACGCTTGACCTGCACCTTGCTCCTAGATAAGGCTTTTCCATTCTTTGTCATAAAAACCGTGTTTAGCATTTAAATAAGATGTTGCTCAACTATATTGCATGCAGTACACATTTTATTTTGAAAAGGTTTTTTTTTGCGATTCACAGTCCTTCACACTTTCTCATAGAGTGGACCCTCTAGTTACGTACTGCTCTGGATACGTAACTTTCGGGTTATGAACACGGCAAAACCGGAAGTGTATACTTCCGGGTATCGCGGCGCACGCGTGCGCAGAAGCGCTCTGCATGCAGCGTGTGTGCACAGAAGCGGCATCTTTCCCTACGTACTTTTTGGGTTGTGGACAGACCCAAAAAGGCTTGTGGATCTGGGGGAAGGACTTGGCTCAGTACCAGTTGCCATTACCACTACAATATTCATAAACGAACCACTTCAATGGCTAAGTTTCAAATTCCATTTAATGCAACCACTAAAAACTGTATCATATCATAGAAATAAGTTTACTCATAATAAGGGCAATGTATAAAAACCATTTCCCAAAGTGTATTTGTTTTATTAATTCAATAACTCTTGTTGAGGTCATTAAAAGTCATTTTTTCCTATTTGTGCCGTAATGGGACAAATTCTTAGTTATGGAAAACAACAGGCTACAAACCGTCTTCTTTTTTTAGTAGTTTCATTAGGAAAGAAAAACATATCTTCACTCTTCTACACATAAATAAATTATTTGCAGGTCAAAACAGGACTCTTAGTTACATTTGTATTTGAAATGTCATTATTCCATTTAAAATAATCCTCAGATTATAAAATGTTCTCTCTCTCTGTGTGTATGGTTCTGTGTGTATATATCATACTAGGCCTCTCTTCTAAGCTTCATTCTCTAATGTGCTTCTAATTATTCTAAAATAATAAGGTGCATAAATGCTTATACGAAGGCTACATAAAAGGCCAGTTGTTTCCAGTTACTGACTAGCATTCTGTAGTCGTAACTCTGAAATATGGCTGAAATGCTGTTCTATGAACAATAAGGTGTTCTATGTGTGGTTTTTTAAAAAAGGTAAAAGACCCCTGGACGGTAAAGTCCAGTCAAAGGCGACTATCGGATTGTGGCGCTCATCTCGCTTTCAGGCCAAGGGAGCCAGTGTTTGTCCACAAGCAGTTTTCTGGGTCATGTGGCCAGCATGACTGGGACAGAGCAACAGGAGCTCACCCCGTTGTGGGGATTCGAACCGCCGACCTTCTGATTGGCAAACCCAAGAGGCTCAGTGGTTTAGACCACAGCGCCACCTGTTGCTCTGTCCCAGCTCCTGCCAACCTAGCAGTTCGAAAGCACGCCAGTGCAAGTAGATAAATAGGTAGCACTGCAGCAGGAAGGTAAATGGTGTTACGGTGCTCTGGTTTCGGTCATGGTGTCCCACTGCACCAGAAGCGGTTTAGTCATGCTGGCCACATGACCCGGAAAGCTGTCTGTGGACAAATGCTGGCTCCGTCGGCCTGAAAACGAGAAGACCGCTGCACCCCATAGTCACCTTTGAGTGGAATTAACCATCTAGGGGTCTTTTACCTGTTACCTTACCTATGTGTGCTTTAACAGCTCTATTTGGGACAGAGCCATAGTTCTGTGGCAGAGCATCTCTTATGCATGCATAAGTCTGCATGGAGGGAGGCATCCTTCATCCAGCCTGCCCAAGATGGATCTCAGCTCTTCTTCCTCCTTCTTCCTCCCAGCCACCCTTGCTCCCAGAGCAGTTACCTTGGCAACCATCCAAAACCCCAGCCTCTGTTCACACCTCAAGGCTAGACGGGAAGATTTTTCTTGTATTGTTAATGCCCCTCAATTGCTCTCAATTGTTCCTTGATGGCTGCAGCTCAACCACTGTATTTCCTCTGCAGCTTGCATTCTCCCTTCATGTCCCAAATAATCAAAATCCTAGCATTTATTAATTTCTAGGGTTTAGGGGGCTTTCCACCCTTTATAACAACATGTTAGTGTATGTAATGGGTGTGACAAAGGGCATTTGACTCCTTCTTCCACCATTTCTCTAAGCCAGGCAAGAATTATTAAAACCAAGCATAAGTTAAAATTCTAGGTGGAGCAAACTCTTAATTGGAAGAAATTTTTGATTATGACAGGACTATGCCTGGAAATATCCCCTGCTACTCTACCACCATAGAGCTATTTAGGCAGCTCCGCTCGCATTATCTTTTCTTAGTTTCATACATTTATACCTGTAAAATACTTCACTTGATCTCAAGAATAGCTCCTAGAAAAATAACATCAACCCTGGATGTATCTTTGTAGATCAGGGCTACATTTAAGCTTGATAGGAGATGGCACCCAAGACTTAGCTGAGGCTGTGCAGCATGCAGGTTTTTCTAGCATCATGATTAAAAATATCGAACTGATAGATGACACACAGACATACTCACACACACACACACACACACACACACACAAAATCGACAAGGGCAGCAGCTTTATCAGAAGTCAGCCTTAAGCTAATATTTCACGACTGGAACTTAAATCTATTCAAGCAGAGATGGGGGTGGGGGAAAAGTCATCCACCTATCAGTGTTAGGGGGGAAAAGATTAATTTATTGATGAAAGGATGATAAAACTTGAGAGAAGGCACTTGACTTTTACAATCTGATTTTACAACAGCACTGAGCAGATTAGGAACCTGCTGCAGCTCATTCTGAAGAAAAGCAGAAAGCTAAAAAAAAGAAAAAGAAAAGGAGAGAGAGAGAGAGAGAGAGAGAGAGAATAAAAATCATCCCTGGGAAAAATCTCTCTGATATATTGCTGTAGACATGATGGGAGAGGGGGCTGACCCCCGAAGGATTTGCTAGGTTCTTCCCCTGAATTTCCCTTTAATTTTCAGTTCTATTTTTTCAAAACAACAACAACAACAACCTGTAGTCCATTTAATTGTAAAATTCAATTTAAAATCTTATAAGGGGACAGGTGGAAACCATATTCTAGCCTGCTGCTGAACAAGAATTCAACATGGTCCTACCTTCCAGCATTCTGACCAATGAATATACAGATGCTTGAATGATGGACAGAAACTATTTTAAAATTGTAGTTTAAGTTTATCATATAATATGATTAAGACTGTGGGAGTAAGCCACAATGTATTTTTATGTATTTCCCAGACATAGACGGTATTCGGCCCTCGTAAACAGTGTCTAAGCAGAAATCACTGAAATGTCTGGAAAAATCCGGATGTATGGCAGCTCATGTCAGAAGTGTAGAATTTGGCGAATTTCATTCAGCTAGCTCAAAAACTCTTTTCAAATAGATTTTGTCAACAACTTTGGACAAAACTGAAAAAGCTCAACTCCCCCCCCCAACAACAATGTTGAATAACTTTGCCCCCCCCCCCCAGCTCACTTTTGTGTCCGGATTTTCACTTTTTGAAATATGGAAACCCTAATCTATATTTACATTCTAGATGTTCCGTGTTGATTCAACACCACCTGGAGTATTATTAGGTTACAGACAGCTTGCAAATTATATCACTTCAGATACAATATGCTTCACCGAATCCTTTCACAACAAGTGTCAAGAAATCAAGTGCACACATGAATCAGTTACATGTGTCAGGGACATACACAATGCACACATGAATCAGTCACATGTCTCAGGGAGAGAGATTCTTGTTTAATTTGCACCCTGACATTTATTTATTTATTTATTTATTTATTTATTTAACTCTGCGCTTTCATTTTTTATTTATTTCACAACCTTTATACACCTCTCGATTAAAATAAAACCTCAATGCTTACAAAAAGTATTAAGGTGGTGTACAACCTAAAAACACAGTTTTAGAGGAATAAACTATATTAAAATGTCAGACACGCCAACTAAAGACGTGCGTTTGGGGTTCTTTTTACTTGTGGGAGAACATTCACAATCCTGCACCGATGATCTAAAATAGTGTGGCTCGATAACAATTTTTCAACACAATTTGCTCCTTGTCTGAAACAGACCAGACCTCTCCCCCCCCCCCGCCGCCGCCTGCCTACCTATTCATTTCTGCCTTGCTTGCAAAATGAAACAAGCCATTTAATTCTGAAGTAGCATTATTGCTTCCTTACTAATTTCATTCTCTTAACTCCTGTCTACGCTAACACAGAATTGTTCTTAGTGGGAACCCAATTAACCAACAAAGCCCCTCTGTGTGAAAATGAAAACAATTGGAACTGCAGCCCAATAACATTTCAAAATTAATAAGTAGACAATCTGCCCCCGCCCCTTCTGTAAACCAAAAAGCCAGTAAGGTAAAGGTAAAGGGACCCCTGACCATTAGGTCCAGTCTTGACTGACTCTGGGGTTGCGGCGCTCATCTTGCTTTACTGGCTGAGGGAGCCGGCATACAGCTTCTGGGTCATGTGGCTAGCATGACTAAGCCGCTTCTGGCAAACCACAGCAGTGCACTGAAATGCCGTTTACCTTCCCGCTGGAGTGGTACCTATTTATCTACTTGAACTTTGACATGCTTTTGAACTGCTAGGTTGGCAGGAGCAGGGACCGAGCAACAGGAGCTCACCCCGTCGCGGGGATTCGAACTGCTGACCTTCTGATTGGCAAGTCTTAGGCTATGTGGTTTAACCCACAGCGCCACCCGCGCCTCTAAAAAAGCCAGTAGACAAACCTTAAGTTGGAGCCTGACAACGTCTGGTTCCCCACCTCTGCTGTTGATAATATAAAGCGTGGGGCAAAATGCAGAGCAATAGGGCCCATGTCTCAAGGATTGGGACCTGGCTGCCTGAAGGCAATCTGGCTTCATGTTTTAATTTGCTGGCAGCTGCCCAGAGTGGCTGGGACAACCCAGTCAGGTGGGTGGTATATAAACAAGCCAACTTATTCTAGTAGATTTAAACATCTGAACTAGGTGCAGGATTTGCATCCAGATACGTTTTCGGATGTGCATGGTGGTGGTACAATAGGGTTTATTTCCTATGAGTGTCTGCACTGGGAAATGCATTAGGAATTGTTAATAAATATGGCACATTCCCTTGTAAGGTCAAGGTAGCCAGATGTTCATGGAGAGCTTAAAGCAGTCCCAGACCCTCCAAGTGTCCCTATTTTCCAGGGACAGTCCCAGATTTACAAAATCCATCTCAGTTTCTTATTTGATCCTGGAATACCGTATATCCCACTTTTCCTTAGGATGTTCCTATGTTCATCAGGGAAATGTTGGTGGGTATGGAGTTATGCAACCCTTGAGCCAAGGAGCTAAGTAACTATACAACCTTTAGAAGACAGCCATGTATAGGGAAGTTTTAAAATGTTTAATGTTTTATTATGTCTTTGGGTATGTTGGAAGCTGCCCAGGGTGGCTAGGGCAACCCAATCAGATGGGTAGGGTATTGTTGTTGTTGTTGTTGTTGTTACTATTATTGACTAGGTCACCCCTATTTTCATCTGAGAAATGTTGGAGTGTATGAACTAAGTAGCATAATCTTAGAACTGTGGTTGTTCTGTAATTTGGGACTCTCTATTTCAAATCTAAAAAGTTTATGAAGTTATAGCAGGACAGGATAACTTTGCAGATCCCAGCATGCTTTAGCCATGAGGCTGATGTGTACGGATGTGGATATAAAAGGAACTGCCTCCCTGGTGGAATGGAGATCAGAATAACTGGATTCAGAGTTGCCCTGTTTCCACTGTTCAGCTCTGTGATGTTCCAATAAAATGTTGGGAGTTAGCAGCAACGCCAGTCCGTGGCATGGGAACTTCAGCCATTGAACCAAAGAATAAAATACAGTTGTTTTCTTCTGCCAGGTTGTCCTTAAGATTGACAAAATGGTGGGTGAAATGAAATAGTATTGCAGTTAAATGCACAATAAGCTCCCTGCCCTAGCATTGTGATATGCTGCTTGCAAACAGAACAGAAAACACCTTGGAATCCATTCATTTGATTGCTTTAGCTCTGCCAGAGGCAGAGCAATATGATGCTATATAACTCTACAAGCCAGCAAAGGCCACTTTCTTTCCTGCTTGCCGTTCCTCGGATAAACTTTCACATTAAGTGAAACAAAATGGAACAAATGGAACTACTGTCTTCTCAGAAAAGCAGAAGAAGCGGACAGCCAGTGACCGTTTAATCGAAGGGTATCTTATCAGCGCTAGGTCTGAGCAAACAAAGCAAGCACGGAGATTCTGCCATTTTCACAGAGGGCTTCTTCAGCAGTCAGCCAATCTTCTCCTAAGAGTTATATTTTGAAGTAGCTTAGTTTATACAGGTGAGCAGAGGCTTTGATTGCGGGACCAGGCGGCGACAGCCCCAGCCCCCAGGGATCATAAGGAAGGAAGGAAGACTCTGACAACGTTATATGGAATTAGAATTAGGCCACAACTTTATTAAACTTCCGAATGTAGGAAGACCTTGGCTTAGTCCTTGGGCATGTATCCCTCTCAGTCCCCCAGCCAGGGGAAACTGGAGCTCATCAGGGTAAATGGGATATGGGAGTGCTCTGTGAGACGTAAGTGTAGCAGGCAGCCAAGCCCATATCCCTACACGCAGGGTAGTTCACTGACGACCTTTCAGTGTATGGCCAGTGACAGCCATATATATAACACCTTTGAGAGGAGGACCCTGAAATTGCCACCGCAGGGGGGTGAGCCACCACTTCTCTCTCTCTCTCTCTCTCTCTCTCTCTCTCTCTCTCTCACACACACACACACACACACATATATATATATATATATATATATATATATATATATATATATGGAAGAAAAGTAAAAGATTCCACCCAAGGCCATAACTACCAGTTGTGACGAATTGCTACGGGGAAGACAAAACCTGCCAATGCAGGAAAATTTCTTCTCAGTCCTTCAACAGCAACCAATCAAAGACCATAGCAGCGCCCGCTAAACAGGAAGAAAAAGTTAACCTGCAAACAAGAAACATTAAACAAAGGGAGGATAGGGAGGGAGAATCTCCAGAGCTTGGTTATTGTCAGCTCCACCCCCTATTTATAAATGGGGCTGGCCCCACCTCCCAGCAAAAAATTTGATTACTGAGGCTGGGCGTGGGCCTCCAAAAATTAACACTGAGAGGCAAGCCAGCCCCTGTTTGCCAGTGAGCTCCCTGGGAACTGTAGCACCCCGCGTGACCCCGCAAAGGGCACCCACAAGGTAAAGTGTGAGTGCTCATTCCTCAAGAATATTTTGAAGCGAATAATGTTGATCATTATCAAAGTTCACTAAACCACATTGAAGTCATGTATCTGTTGTAGGTAAGTTCAGTGTCTTCCCTTTTAGGACATCATTACCTGAGCCATAATAAAAATGTTTTTTATCAAAGGCTGATTTTTAAGAAACAGATTCTTCAGAAGAGACATTTCTTCATATGGTTGTTGCTCTGGTTTTCGAAGTATTATTTAGGGCTGCATGTGTGACGTGTTCTCATAAGAGTTCAGCAAAAAGTACAAAATATGTAACTTTGGTTAAACAGAAGTCAACTTCCTTACAGCCTCAGCTTTCTTAAGCACAAACACACACACACACACACACACACACACACACACATTTCTAGCTCTTCTTTACCATAAAATACAGTGGTACCTTGGCTTAAGAACTTAATTCATTCTGGAGGTCTGTTCTTAACCTGAAACTGTTCTTAACCTGAGGTACCACTTTAGCTAATAGCTGCATGATTTCTGTTCTCATCTTGAAGCAAAGTTCTTAACCCGAGGTACTATTTGTGGGTTAGCAGAGTCTGTAACCTGAAGCGTCTGTAACCCAAGATACCACTGTACAGGAGAAAAAGTGGGCAATGCCTGATGGAATCATCAGTCAAAGAGGTGACTGGATAAGATTTCCACCGGCCTTCATCATCCATCCAGCATAACTTCTTGCCCTACCCATGACTTGCAAAATCTGAAAATACAAAACAGAAAAACATGCAGAATAAATGATGCAAAGGAAGAGAAATTATGCAAATCAATTTGCTTTGCATGATTTATTCAGCGTGCAGAATCCAAATTTCATTGGCACATCATTTGAATTGCTCAAGAACAGAATTTTCATTCCTTTTAGGGGCAGAATAGGAACTGCTTATCTGCAGGCTGAAAAATGACCCTGCAGTTGTGCAGATGAATTATACGGGGACTGTTTGTGATGTCAAGGGGGTCCCATTCACAGGAATAGAAAGATGTACAATTTGCCGAAAGTGGAAGCACCAAGTTTTGCACAGTATAAACAGACCTCCCCCCCCCACCACACAATTACTGTACTAGGAGATAACCTTTCATCCATCTGCACTCATAAAGACATTGCTGTCCTGATTGTATTTGATTGCCAGCACCTCGTTGATAGAAAGAGTGTCAAACGAAAAGGAGACTGGAAAAGGTCAGTGCTTATTGAGTGTTGGAAGGGATTGTTTTCAGAAGGAGGAAAGATAAAATGACCATGCTAAGTATACCTTAACTAAGGAAAAGCTGGGAGCAGGGACAGCCCTATCATTAGGCAGTGTGAGCTGGCTGCCTCAGGCAGCTGATCTTAGGTGTCATTAAAGGCAGCAAATTGCAAAAATTTAATTTTATGTTTACTGTATTTTTGGACTCTGAGGGAGAGGTGCTGGTGGACTTTTCTATCTCAGGTGCCAAAATTACTTGGCCAAAGTTAAGGACTATGCACCTTGACTTGGCAAGCAGTAGGGCTCTATTCTCTACCCTGCCTCAGCTGAAACTCTTGAGCCAGCCCTCATAGTAACCTAACAGCACTTTGAAGAACAGCAAAGAATTTGTGTGCCCCACACAAAGTGACCAAAGTTTGTTTGCATTCACACAACTAACACCACGGCTAGCTTGGCCCTCAGTTTAAAGTGAAGGACAAACATCTCACCAAATGAATCACTTGCTCAGGTGTACCATATCTGATGGCAGGTATTTGACTCAGGTGTACCATATTTGACTGAATATTTGCCGCACATAAAGAACAACCCAAAATTCATCCCTACAAAATTATCTTGCTATGGAGAAAGTCTGAGGTTAGCAAAACTTAAACAGAAAAATGGTTTTAGCAAAAATTATTCCCATGTGTGGCTTCATGTCTAAGGGCAAATGAAATGTCTAGAGCAGTCTTCCCTGATCTGGTGCCTTCTAGATGTTTTAGACAATAACTCCCATCAATCCCAACATGTCAGAGACCAGATTGAGGATTACAGCTCTGATGAGGAATGGTGGAAACCTCCCCTTCTTCCTGGTCCTGGCCAGGTTTCTGAAGCTACTCAGCAACAGTGGAGCAGCATAGATTTAGAGACTTGATTTGCAGACAGACACAGTTTGGAAAACAGCAGCTGTGCAGAGCTGAGTGGAGAACAGCTAGGAGGAGCAGAGCAGGAAGAGAGAGACATAACTGACTCCCCTTCGCTGGAAAGTGCCCAGCCTATATCTCCAAGGGCAAGGAGAGCTGACAAGGTTGCTACTCAGAAGGCTCAGTGGTTGTGAGTCTCTGTGTAAAAGTCTTTATCATTGCAGTTCTGCAACAAATACCTTTGGGGTTTTTCTGTGTGTGTGTGGTGGGGCGTTATATAGCATCATGGTCTGCCGCCAACTAAGGGCTAATCCACACCTCCATCTGCCCAGGTGCTGAAATCTGTAACCTGAAATCTGTATTCTATATTCTAAAACTAGGTGTCAGGGAGGGCTGCACTGAGGAGGAACGGTGGGAGCTTCCCTCTCCCCCTGATCAGGATCCTGAGTCTTCCCAGGAGCAGTGGGGCAGTATAGATTTGGAACAGTGGTTTGCAGAGGGACATAGTTCAGAAGACTGAAGTTGGGAAGAACTGGGTGATGAACAGCTAGAAGAAGAAAAACTGGAAGAGAGAGAATTAACAGACTCTCTTTCACTGGAAAGCGTCCATCCACTTAGCCCAAAGTCAAGGAGAGCAGATAAGGTGGCTGCACAGAAAGCCTAATGGTTGCAAGATCAGATTGCAAGACACCAAAGGGACATGGGTGACTAGGGGGGAAGTGGGTGGAATCCTTAATTAGGAGCACCTTCATTCCTAGAAATGGATTGTTTGTTCTCTCATTAAATTTCTAGCTGGTAAGAGACTCATTTCTCTTTGTTTTGCTTATCTACTGCCAAAGTGGGGGCGGGGGGAGGAAGCCAACTCCCTGAAGCCTGACACTAGAATACAAGTTGCCGTCTTTGTATGTGATCCAGCTGCACATCCCTATCTGTGTGACAAGGCATACCTGGGGCCAATGGGACTGGCTGATACAGGCAGGTGGGACATCCATATCTGTTTTAACATCTCCACTAGTTGTTACATGTAAGTAGTTGCACAGACCTGCATTCTGGCTAATCTATTTTGTCAGTACTAAAGAGTGTTTTCTCATTTTAAAATTACAGCATAGGATCCAAAGAGTTCAGCATGTCCCTTTCCCATTATTATTTTTCAAATGAATACCCTTTGACCACCTAACCAACTTCCTTTCACCCACACATTCCCCCCCCCAACTTCCTTTCACCCACACATTTTATACACCCAGGCTCTCAAGCAAATCCCACAATTATTGTTTTTCTGATAAATCAAGCCACTGTGTTAGCTGAGCGTAATAAATGTCTAACTGGCACATAATTCTTTGGCCTGAAATTATATAGCTTAAAGAAAAAGACTGCTCTCTTTGCAAAGCTTTGACATTTAGAGTATTTTAATGGTTGCTTTAAGAACAATAACAGCTGATAATAAAACTTTCAGCTATCAGTAATACAAAAAGGAGGGGGGGAAGCACAATGGTTTTTTGGGGGGTTGGTTGTGCTGTCTCCAGGAAACTAACATAATTCAAAGCAGACATGGCCTAAATGCCATGCCATCCTCAAATTATAGTCCTAGATTTCATTAGCTCTCTATTCATCTCACTGAATCTTTGTATGTTGATGCTTTTTCAGAAAACTGGAAGTGTGTGTGTGTGTGTGATGCCCCTGTTGTGTACATTCATCCCAATGTAATTGTTGGTCAAACGGATTTGGTGGGTTTCATAATGGTTTCATAATGGTTCAGAAACCAGCCAAACCTATTTGATCAGAGACAACCAAAGGGAAATGGGAAAATGAACTGTACACCATGGGGGAGGATGGCTTGGTTACATTACCAACTCTTAAAAAATGACAGTCCATGGTGCTTACAGCAATTGCCAAGAGCCTTGACTTTCAATGAATTTTATTTTTTTGCCAGAGAAAAACTGTTTTCCCAAAAGGGAGGAAGGGTGGGATATAAACCAAAACCATCACCATCCTAAGAGTGTTTACTCAAAAGCAAGCCCCACTGAATTTGATGGGACTTACTGCTAAGTAAGTGTGTTTAAAATTGCAGTGCCATTCTAATATGGTTGTACCTTTGTTCTCAAATGCCTTGTGACTCAAACGTTTTGGTTCCCAAATGCCGCAAACCCAGAAATCTGTGTTCTAGTTTGCAAACTTTTTTGGGAAGTTGAACGTCTGACTCGGCTTCCGCAGCTTCTGATTGAGTGCAGGAAACTCCTGCAGCCAACCGGAAGCCGTGCCTTGGTTTTTGAACATTTTCAGAAGTTGAACAGACTTCCGGAAGCGATTCTGTTTGAGAACCAGGGCACGACTGTATTTGGGAATTTGTATCTTCAACTTGGCTTATGAATTGACTCCTCTTCATTTGTTCTTAGTGTAGAAGTTCTCCTGTTAGAAGCAGGTGGAGGATTTTTGGGTAGGCCACCCAAGTTTCTGCGGTAGGAAAATGGCCTGGCCTGCTGTTTTGCAGGAATTAGCACCTGAAGTTTTTCAAGATAAATGGAGATAAATACCATCACTTCCTAATTGCTGCAGAACTACTGGCCCTTAAAGGCACAAGGTTGGTTTGATAAAGTTAGCAGCCTTAATTGTGTGTGCTGCCACACAGGAGGAATGTTCAAGCGGCCAATGTGGCATGATGCATGTGTAATGAGACAGAATAATCACAAGTGGGACCTGCAACAAATTGCTGAAGCATGGAGCACTCCTATTCAAGATCCCAGCTATACCATTCCATCCACCCTCCCTCTCTGTTTTCTGTTTCCATTGCCACCGACCCCCAAGAGACGAGCAGCATTCTGTAGTCACCAAGTACACTTAATCCTCCTTGGGCTGTTTTTAGGGTTTTACTCCCTTGGGCTGTATCCCCACAAAATATTACCTGTACTTTTGCCCACCTTGGGCTTCCCCCAAAATCATTGATACAGCCTCTCTTGGCTTTTGATGGTGTTGTCTTGTCTACATAAGCAAAAGCTTTCTAAGTCCGCTCATGTGAGATTTATTAATAACATTGAGAGGTTTTCATAGTAGCTTGCTAATGGAAACATAAACGCAGCAAATATTTAAATAACAGAATAAACAATGCACTGTTCAAATTTAAAAGCAGCACATTAGCAATAAGCAACAGTTCAATCTGGGGCATGCTTACTAAGAAGTGCGTAAGTGGGAACTCAGTGGGACTTCCACCACAACATGCTAGGTTAAAAATCCCAGCAAATATTCACCAATTAATCAGATATTACAAAAATTATTGAGTGCTCCATAGACCATAGACTCTCTCCGCGCAAGTAAAAGTCTATGTCCCCAAACCCAGTTCTCTGGAAATGCCTTAAAGCTCAGGGAAGTGAGAGGACACAATGACCGCTCCCCACATCAAATGGGGGGTACCTTTTGTGTGGTTGTGCACAGCCCCCCCCCGGATCCCAGTGCGGCTCCTGGTAGTTCAGGCTGGCTTCACCCTCCCCAGGCTGGATACCTGGAGGCCTCCGCCTACTTCGGCCAATCACCCAATCCTGCCTGGGGAGGCGTTGCCAGGGGATAGGCCAGGTAAGGGGAGGGAACGCCCTGCCCACACAACAGGTGAATCTTACCTGCGAAGTGGCAGTCAGCTCCAGAGCTTCTCCCACCCTGCCCTCCCTCAGTTAAGTCTTCTTTTGCAGGTTAACCTCTTCTCCACAGGTACGCAGGGGCTGCTACGTCATGGTCGCTGTTGAAGGGCCGGAAAGGAATTTTCCTGCATTGGCAGGTTTTGCCTTTCCCTTAGCAAAACATCACAACTTTGGTGGTTTCAGGCCTTGGGCAGAATCCTTTAGTCTATCTTCCTAAATTGGGGGGGGGGGACATGAAGCAGTGCCCCATGCCCCCCTTGCGGCGTTCCCTGGGTTCCCTGTTAATGGGGTCTTGAGAGGAAGCATTGGTCATACGCTGAGAGGTTGTCGTTGCTCTCTTTTCCGACTGTGGCAAAACGGGGGGTGGGCTCTCTGCTTGAACATATGTTCTCCAGAGCCATCCCAATCCCCACACATTCTGGATATGCCTGAGCCAAGGTCTCCCTACACCTGAAACTTAATAAAGTTGTGGCCCATAGCATGTTGTCTTGAGTCATTATTCCGCTTGGGGGTCGCCTGCGGTTGGGGGAACTCCGCCTGTCCACTCAATATAATATGCATAGAAATCATTACAGAGTGTCACAAGCCGCTGGTTCTTTCTTACTTGTCCTTTTTCTTTCTTTTCTGACATCTGACACCTAATATTGTCTAGGTGTTCAGGATTAGGTCTGCAGCCCAAAGGGCAAGAAATCCACTCTGACTTTGCTCTGTAAACACATGAGCTAGAAATTTGAAAAAGATATCATTTCTTGTGATATGACGAACATTTCTCCTACATTTCTCCATCAACAATTCTCCATCAGTTAATGAAAAGAAAAGAAGAGAAATTGCTTTTGAAAATTATCAAAGGGGAGAAATAATTGTGGTGAGATTCTCATGGGTTGCATGTGGGGTTTTGTTGTTGCAAGATGACCGAGGGGTATTTATGAGTGCCCATTCCTCCATTCTACAACTAATATCTCCTGTTACCTCATCCTTCCTTGGCGCTTGTGTTTCCTGAAAACACAGTCCCATTCTTGGCTGAGATTTCCTGGCAAAATAAGAACTTCTATTAAAAACAAATTCAGTTAGCACATTCTGTGAAATCCCCATTGAGGACCTTAGGTGATGATGTCTTGTGTGAAGCTTTTTTCAGATCAGGAAATGTGGACAGTTGGGAAGGCTTCAGAGCACTGGATAAATTTTAGGGTGGGGTGAGAGGGAGATCGCTGCACCATTCTTGGTCACCTCACACCAAGCTCAACTCAATGGAGCGTCTCCACCCCGATGGTTTAACCCGGACAGTGAGGTCCAACGCCGAGGGCCTTCTGGCAGTTCCCTCACTGCAAGAAGTGAGGCAACAGGGAACCAGGCAGAGGGCCTTCTCGGTAGTGGCGCCTGCCCTGTGGAACCCCCTTCCATCAGATGTCAAGGAAATAAACAACCACCTGACATTTAGAAGACATCTGAAGGCAGCCCTGTTTAGGGAGGTTTTTAATGAGTGATTTTTAATGTGTCTTTATCTTTTGTTGGAAGCCGTCCAGAGTGGCTGTGGAAACCCAGCCAGATGGGTGGGATATAAATAATAAACTGTTGTCGTTGTTGAACTCTACACCTATCAAAATTCTGAAGCACTTTCAATGCATCCTGTAAGTGAAGCAAAAAAACACCCAGAAGTCTCTCTTGCTGGGAAAGGCAACTTTTGAGAAACTGGAGACAAAATCTCTGGACCTGAAGATTTCTCAATTCCAACCCCCCAAAAAAACAACAACAACAACAACACAATCCTGCCTGTCCACAGCAGATGCCCCAGGTAGATTAACATGTCTAGCAGCACTGAAATTCTCCACGCTCCATCCTCCACACTAATCTCTTAATCACCCGTTCAGTTGGACACAAGGCTTCCAATATTGTTTCATGGGTTTCCACTGGCTGGGAATGATTTCCATCTTTCCCCCCAGAAGGCAGCAATTCGGCAAGTGTAATAGGGAGATTATTTAAGAATCAATCGTAATCAAAGCACCAGCAAATACATAACACAATTTCCTCTAAGCATGAATTTGGAGAAGCTGCCAAGCTCCGTATCAACCAGGTGGCAAAACACAGCAGAGACGAATACTTCTTTCTTTGTTAGGATATAGATCAAACCTCTAATGGTCACTGATATGTGTTTTTCTCCCACATTTCAAATGCCAAGGTATTTAACACAAATACAGGGCTTCCCAAATTTCTGATTCCTGAGACAAATGTTCCCCCTCACTGCATGTATCCAAACTGGAAGGACACTTAGTGCTTAAACCTGAAAGCTTTCCTTTTAGAGTTGGATCCACTGTCTTCTTCTCCATTACTTATAACCTCCTCTCTCTGTTCTCTTTGGCTTCCAGCCACCCTGGGAATGTGTCCAATGGTTGTCTGGATATCTCCTGAGAATCCCAGGCTCTCTTTGTTTTAAACCAAGGCCTTCCGTGTTCGCAGAACATCTTAACCATAACAAACAACTCAGGCTTCATTGCCAGTTCCATTTAGACTCTCTTGGGGATGTTACGTTTATCCACTTTTAAGTGCTGTAAAATGGCACAAACATAGCTGGATTCCTTGTGGTAAGGAGTTCCACAGATCAGCTTACTTCAAGTGCAAACATAGGCTCTGTTGGTACTGTGACTCTGCCTCCCCATTTGAGATAGAATTTACTGATCCAGACGCTGTAAATGAAGAAATATTTTCTATTTCTCACTTCCCATCCCCGCATGCCACTCATAGTGTTTTTACCCATCTTCTTCAATTTCTTCTCCCACTCAAAAAGACTTGAGGAATGAGATTATCACCCCTCCTTTATTGTCCATTCTGGGTCGCCCAACCACTGCCACAGTGCCCTTTCTCTTGGCAGATCAAAATGAGCAGGTGACAGCAAAGGTTACAAGGTTTTTAGCTGGAGCAATCAGAATAAGATCCACTATTGATTCGAAACCCTAAAATGTATTTGATATAATTCACTTTTTATTTCTATTCTTTGTATACCGTATTGTTGTGTTATTGCTATGGCCAATGGCTGATGCAAATAAAGCTTCATTTATTCATTGTCATTCTTCTGCCACTCTCCTTTCAAACTCTACTTGTACTTTGTTCCCAGTCCCAGTCCCGACCCCAAACTGCCAATTTCTTTAATCCCTGGTATTTTTACATTACTTCTTCCTATTACAGGGGCACTGACTTGGTCCCCAGGTTATGGGTGCCCAGCACACATGACATGCCCCACGGCCTTACAACCTGACTTCCAGTGGTATCAGAAGTCAGGTTCCGAGGTCTCGCGAAGCCTCGGACAGCATCTCCAAGGTCTTGCGAGGCCTCGGATGTGACTTTGCGAGGCACCAGAAGTTGCGCCCGGGGGCCCTGCAGTGTGGGTGCTGAGCACCTACATTTTTTGTGGATGCTCGGGCCCCCGGGCCCCCTAGATATGGCGCCCCTGTCCTCTTATAAAACCTTTTTCTTCTCTTCTTCCCTTCCTTTCTATTCCCATTTGGTTTATAATAAGAAAACCTTACACCTTTCTTTTTCTCCACCTCTTGAAACGTCTCTGTCTCCTCACCACCTTTATTCATCATGCAAGAAATTCCTTGTGGTGGCCATTAGATGAACCAAAAGCCATGGCATGGCATGGCAGGCGAGTGAGAAAGCCCTGGGCAGACAGTGGCAGTGCGGCCACCTGAAAGTGGCCTGAGGCCCACAGTTTGAGCAACACTGCATTAAACCACGCATCGTCTTCCTCAGCCTTCCTTGTCTCTATTTTCTCTTTCCTCCTGTTAATTCGTTACACTCCCCGCCTCCCCCAGTGAAACCAGCATTGATCATCCCAGTTCCTCCCTCCTCCTCCTCCTCTCTCTACCAGCATATCCTGTGTGCATTAAAAGCTCATCCATCATTGTTTTGACTCCAGCTTTTTAATCAGGCCTGTGTGCATATTGGTTTGAGCATGTGGCAGTTTAATTACCCTCTTGAATACACGAAACACATCTTTGTCATATCTGCTTATATCTGAAGAGAGGGAGGCACGTTATAATGCTAATTAAAGCGGGGCGACGACCATTTCTCTCCGCACTCGAATTATATGCCATCTGTCTGGTCCTGTGCTCACTCTTTGGATTAATTGTGGGTGGGGAAAGGTTGTTTCCGTGGAGTTTTCACCTCCTGCAGGAGGGAAGAGTCAGCTTTAATGAAGATGCATGCAAAAAAAGAAAAAAGAAAAAAATGCCTTCCTCCCCATCGCACACACGCCGAAGCCCAGGCAAATTAAAGAAGCTTTCCTGCTAATGTCTTTCTAATATATCTATCTATCAAGGTCTGGGCTGGTTTCACGGGTCATGGTTTTTGAAAGTACTGTGTGACAGCAGGCAATTCTTCTACCACTGCTAGCGTCTTCCCTAATGGGAGGCTGAGTACTACAAGATATCGGGGAAGGAGGCTTTGTAAACAAATAGGAGCCAGCCGCAAACATCCCAAGTCTGCATGCTTGTTGATCAGACCAATTGCACACTAATTGTGCTGTTTAAGGACAAGCTGACACCCAAACCAATCGTTATAATGGCAAATACTTTTCTTTCTTTCTTTTTAAGAAAAGGCAAGGAGAAGAAAGAAAGAAAGAAAGAAAGAAAGAGCAATGAAGGGGGGGGGAGTGACCTAAAGCTAGTCAAGAGTGTCAGTCAGAATGAAACTGGCTTTTTCATAATTTCTTTGCCCCTCCAAAACCATTTCCTGTCAATACCAGCAGCAGAAGCACCACCGGGGGTGGGGAGGAGCTGAGGGGTCGAGGACCTCAACATTTTCAAGGGGGGGGCCAGGCCCCCTCAATATTCTGCAGCGGTGTTGTCTTGCCAAATGCAAGATGGTTCTTTTAAAATTTAATTCAGAATCAATACAAACGCAAGTGGTTGAGAAGATTACAGATTTTATTCCAAATAGCAAGCAGTATATACATTACCAAGCAAGCACTTCAGTCGGCCACTGGGAAGCCCTGTCAGAAGTGGTGAACTGATCCCCAGGTACTCTTGATGCATAGAACTGTGGCCACAGTCTATGCAGAACTCCCACTTGGCATGCTCCAAAACTAGATATTGGACAAGCGCAAGCTCAACCAGAGCTACTCTACATCAAAGGCTTTGCTGACCAGTTTCATCAACACATCAAGGGCCTTTTCACAAAGAATGTTGTTGTTGTTGTTTAATCATTTAGTCGTGTCCGACTCTTCATGACCCCATGGACACTCCTGTCTTCCACTGCCTCCCACAGTTTGGTCAAACTCATGTTAGTAGCTTCAAGAACACTGTCCAACCATCTCGTCCTCTGTCGTCCCCTTCTCCTTGTGCCCTCAATCTTTCCCAGCATCAGAGTCTTTTCCAGGGACTCTTCTCTTCTCATGAAGTGGCCAAAGTATTGGAGCCTCAGCTTCAGGATCTGTCCTTCCAGTGAGCACTCAGGGCTGATTTCCTTAAGAATGGATAGGTTTGGTCTTCTTGCAGTCCATGGGACTCTCAAGAGTCTCCTCCAGCACCATAGTTCAAAAGCATCAATTCTTCGGCGATCAGCCTTTTATATGGTCCAGCTCTCACTTCCATACATCACTACTGGGAAAACCATAGCTTTAACTATATGGACCTTTGTTGGCAAGGTGATGTCTCTGACATCATTATTGAAAGCAATAATTTATAACTATTTATTGAAAGCAATTAAAGACAGAAACCAGAGTCAGGAAGGAATAACCAGAGACGGAAGATCTGACCATGCCAGATCACTATCTCCTTGAAGTAGAATAATCTTCTGTGGTAATTATCCCATACAGATGTGCACACGCTCGTAGATCAATGGTGGCACATAGTTTGGGAGTAGCTGGATCCAAGAAAGCTTAAGTAATGCTGCACAAATACAAATATGCTAAACATTTCAGGCACTTCAAATGGTATGGGTAATTTTGATGGTTGCTCTCTCCACCCCTTATATCTTCTGCAAGATACGTTTTAAAAGATTCCATCCTCCAAATGTCACTCTTGTCCTCCACCACAGCTGAATCCAATATATAATTATATCTTTATTGGAGTCCCATTCATGAAGAATTTGGTCTCTTAACAGTGCAGTCCTGTGCACCCCATTAAGTTCAATGAGACTCACTCCCTGGTAAGTCTAACCTAACCTAATCTAATCTATACAGGTATTATCTTTGATGATTCATATAACACTTTTTTAAATGGGCAATGTGCTTTACGTAATTGTCTCATTTATCCTTAGAGCTGCTGTCTGCAATAACTTAAAATTGTTCTTCCTTTTGCAGATGTGGAATTGAGGTTAAAAGCCAGTGCCGGGACAGAACAGGAATTTGAATTGCAATCTTCCACAGCCTAAAAAGTCTAATAACTTTTACCGTTAGATTCCTTTTATTCACACTCACATATAGCTTCATACACAAATAGGTCTTTATGGATCCATTGAAGTGGAACATGTTAACATTAATTTCAGAATTTTAGGTATGAATAGTGTCTATTTGCTTCACTGATCATCTGTTATAAATTACACACATTTTTCTGCTCTGCATTAAAAGAGGGGGTATATAAAGCCACATTTGGGTCATGTTAGCTAACCAGTGGACTCAGTTTTGGGGTTGAATTCTTACATAGCCAGGAAACACTGCAGGTGACAAGTAGGGATGGGCAGTTCAGTCTAATTCTGGTTCATACCAATTTTTACTTGTGTTTATTCATAATTCCATTTTGTCACATTTCAATTTTAAGCCATGATTATTATGATTTTATTTTTTATCTAAATTGGTACACAGATTTAAATTGGATTCTATCACAAAATACATTTTTAAATATGTATTTCATTTCAATGAATGCATTTCTGAGCATATATTATCCTGATATGAGTTTTTAAGGCATTTTGATACACACTCTCTCTTTTTAGCTAAGAAATATATATAAAAATCCAGAGAAGTGCAAAATTGGGAAGATCATTACACTCGGTTCCATGTACTGCAGGTGCAAATTAGATCAGTTCGCTTAAAAATGCAGATGAGACAAATTCTCTTCCATCTCCACTAAGTAGCCAAGCTAAGCTAGGGCTATTGTGAGGATAAATAGGACAACACAGTGTGGTGTAGTGGTTAGAGCATTGAACTAGGACCTGGGAGGTTAAAATCTCCACTCAGCCGTGAAGGTTAATGGGTAGTGCTTGTCCCAAGTGGCAGCTAAGGAGCATCCCATTGCCTGTCCATGGCTTCCTCCCTCATTTTATGATGCAATTCTATATCCTCCCACCACGCTGACGAAGAATTCTATGAACAGTAGTCTATATCCGGAATCACTGTTCAGTGTTGGACATATTTGCTGAATACACACAGCTTCACAGCTTGTCTGTCATCGTACAAAGTTTGGTACCTCGCTTCATTTAAAGATTTTCAGAGACTTTGAGACTAAAGATTTCATTTTGGACTTGTTATGGTTTGAAGGAATTCTATAAAAGATTGTTTATTGCATATGTACATGGTCATCGTGATGCCTAGGCATTGCAGACGGCCTCCTCCCTTAGGCAGATCATAGCTGCTGCTGGAGAGTGGGTGAGCAGGAGGAGAGACTGCCAACACAGAGGCCCATCCCTTGTGATGTGCCAGTTCTGATGGGTAGGCAGAGGGCAGGGCAGCCCTGGGTGGAAAGCAAGGAGGAGCAGAATGGAGTGGAGTGCAAGGAGTCTTCATTTAAAGCCCCCCCACAATATTTACTGTATTTTCCTGTGTATAAGACTAGGGTTTTCTCCTAAAAAATAATGTCCAAAATTTGGGGGCGTCTTATACACAGGGGCCATCTCCCACCATTTTCTTAAACCGGAGTCCCCCCAAATAGGGGGCGGGGCATTTTATAGATGGAAAAATACAATGATGATGATGATAATTTATACCCCGCCCATCTCGCTGGGTTTCCCTAGCCACTCCGGGCGGCTCCCAACAGAACACTAAAAACAGAATAAAACTTCAAACATTAAAAATTCCCTAAAAAGGGCTGCCTTCAGATGTCTTCTATAAGTCAGATAGTTGTTTATTTCCTTGACATCTGATGGGAGGGTGAGCGCCACAGCTGAGAAGGCCCTCTGCCTGGTTCCTTGTAACCTCACTTCTGGCAGTGAGGGAACTGCCAGAAGGCCCTCGGAGCTGGAGCTTTTATGTATTCACATCAAATCTTGCCTCTTTCTAAAATTTATTTATTGGTATGTGTTTTTCTTTTTGTAACTCGAAATGAAAATCAATGGGTTTTCTCAGGATGGTGGAGGGCATGTGTGTTGTGTCCAGTTGCTGTAGTGGTGGCGACACTCACTGATAGGAATTGCTTGGGGGGTGTTTGTGTGGAAATGTGGGGTCTAGGAGGTTCGGGGAAGGAGTAAGGCATGTCCCTATTTTCATATGAGGAATGTTGGAGGATATGCTCCTTTGAGTCGGCCTGCACTGTCAGAGCATGGCCAGGAGAGCAAGAGCAGTGCTAGGTCCTTATGAGAGACATGCTTTGCTCACTGCTATCCCTGGGATGCTGGCAGCCCAACCTCTCAGCGACAAGGCCTGCTGTTTTTATTATGCACATCCGCAATGGAAACACACAGCAATAGAAATACATCATGCTGAATAAATTCATTCCAGAGGAATAAGTACTGATTTAGGGCCATCAATTGCTGGGAGAACATTTTGATTCCCTGATTAGGGCGGAGGATAATAATGGCTTTAAAATTTGCACAAAGGGAGGACAGTGGCTGCTGAAGCCATTAAGATATAGTTCCAGAATAGCAGTCATTTTTCACCGTCACTCTTCATAGACAGGGCTTCATCTTTCGTTTTCGTTTTATTATTTCCCCAAATCGAGTATTAATGAACACACTCCTTCTTGTCGGCCAAAGACAATTAATGGTGGCTGGAAGACTACTGATTCCTGGCAACTGACTTTCTTGTTTAGCTGCCAATGAGCTGTCAGCTTAGGTGAGGGACAATGCAAAATAGGTATTCTGGTTTTGAATGTTCTACAGTCCTCAGTCTTTCAGATGAATAATCTTAAAACAGGTCAAGTTGAGGCCCTTAGTCTATCTAATCCAGTAAAATATTAGGCACATGAACAACCTGTAATGGAAAATGATATAAAATTTGCTTCGGTCTATGTACATTTAAAGCCTCACAATACCACTTTAAGTCATCATGGCTTCCCACAAAAAATTATGGGAGCTGTAGTTTCCTAAAGGTGCTGAAAGTTGTTAGGAGACCCCTGCCCCCACGAAGCTAAAATTCCCTGAGTGGTTTACCAGTCATTCCCTCTTCCCAGGGAATTCTGGGAACTGTAACTCTGTGAGGTTAATAGGTCAACCTACCAGCAGGCGGTGCTGATAATACATGTCTTGCCCAGGTCCTGGCAACCCACGCTATGCCACTGCTGAGAGGGACTCTAAAAGGTTTTCAGGCAGGAGTTTTCCAGCCTTGCCCTACCCCAAAGATGCCAGGGATTGAACCTGGAACCTTTTACATGCAAAAGAGATGTTCTACTACTGAGCCATGGTCCTTCTTCAGCTTGATTCTGGAAAAGATGGGGCAATACTTCTGCTCTCATTCAGTTTCTTGCTTCTGTAAATGAGCTGCCTAAGAGCAGGAAGCATTGCCACTCGCTTTCACCCTAGCAAGAGCACAAGTGAAGAAAAACATTTTAATGAAAAGCTGTGGTTTGGGTTGCATGTTTACATCTACTTAGCAGTTTTTAGGAGGAGGGGAAACAATAAGAGTTCAATTGTAACCCTGGAGGGCCAGATTAGAGCATTGTTCTGCTAGCTGCCTGGCTTCTTCTCAGTTTTCAAAAGATTTGTGTGTGTGTGTGTGGTTTTGAGCAAGAAATGATTAGAGTACATTTCCCCCCATCAGGCAACGAAAGCATCAAAGTCCCTTTAATTAACGTAGATACACAAACTTCATAAATTTAGCAGTACAGAAAGCAGAATTCTGGCTAATCTTCCTGGAAGGTGGCACATAAGCCTTGATAAGAAATTAACAGACTTTCAAATGTAATAAGAGAATAAGGCAGACTGGCTGCAGTGCTACAGCTGTTGGTTGCTGTCATTGGGGGAGACACTGTTTGGCATGCTTTAAAAGATCAAGCAGTAGATGAAAAATCTCATAGAAGTGAACAATTCTCTCCAGGCACTCATGTGATTGGTTGCCACCCACACAAAGTCCTTTTAATTAAAAAAAACCCAACCGAGTATTTTAGTAATACATTAAATGAGCTACATGCATACACTCAAACTGTCCCTATTTACCATGGACAGGAGACAGTTGAATGGTACCTGCTTCTCTTCCTTGGTTTCCCTTTCAGATTAGTGTCTAGGACAAGGGTGGAGACCCTGTGGCTCTCTCCAGATTTTGCTGGACTCCAACTCCCATCGTCCCCAGGCAGAAGACCATTGACTAAGAATGATGGGAATTGTTGTCCATCAACATCTGGAAGGTCATGGCTTCCCCATCCCTGCTGTCCACACAGGTGGGCAGCACAAGTACGCAGGCCTAATTTTATGCAGGCCTTGACCTAATTCCTACCCTCTGATGAAAATAGGAACGTCCTATTCAACAACAACCACCTTATTATTTATACCCCACCTGTCTGACTTGGATAAGCCAGCCACCCTGGGGAGCTTCCAACATATATAAAAACATAATAAAACATTACACATCAGATGTCTTCTAAAAGTTGTATAGTTACTTATCTCCTTGGCACTGGGACTGTGCCACACCACCAAGTCCTATTGCTGCTGGTAAGGGATTAGGTTTGCACCCTGAGACCTTCAGGAACAAGGTGATGCATCAATGAAATAATATTTATAGAAGGGTTGCCATCCTGGGAAAATTGGGCAGTTATAAACACACAAGAAAAGCACCCCTTTCTTCCATCTACTCCACACTCAGTAGCTTTAGTTTTGCAAATGTTGAAATAAACATTAACCAGAGGCCTGCAGCCCAAGCACTGCCTGGTTAGTTCCAATCAATTTATAAAATCCAGTCTCCATCCCACCCCAAGCTGCTTCTTCACCCTCAGGATTGCCAGGAAACAACAGAAGCCATTACTGAAAAGAATGACCTTTTGTTGGGATATATTTATTAGATAGTAACCTAGCTTAGATAGGCTAGTTTTAACCTTTAAATTTAAGGAATCCAGGGTGCTTTGATGCAGGAGGGATTCTCCTGCTAGTTTCTCCTCTTCTCCCCCTTGAAACAACCACCACACAACCAGCCTTGTGAAAGGTAAAAATAACATTTACTCACTCTGAATACTTGTTGAAGAGTAACAGGAGCAGCTTTATTCAGGCACACTTAAAATAGTAACTCAGTTACAAAGACATACTTTAGTCTCGCTTAAGATGGAGTCTGAGCATGTAGCTCAGACTCAGATGTCCTCACATTGTTCACTTGGTGAATAGATAAAGAGGTAGAGAAGACAGAAAGGATGTGCCCAGGCAGGTAGGACAATATATATGGCTATGCCCTCCTGCTGTCAGGGCCTAGTGGGAGTGTCTCTCACAGGTTTCTCTCTAGCAAACTTACAGGTAATTTCTGTGAGCTTCAAGTCCCATCATGTGTCTATCTAGCAAACATGAATACTTGGTTTGACTGCATTGACTGCATTCCACATCTTTCAGTACAACTGTCAGAGACCAGACGAGGATTACAGCTCTGAAGAGGAATGGTGGGAACCTCCCCCTCTTCCTGGTCCTGACCAGGATCCTGAAGCTACTCAGGAATAGTGGAGCAGCATAGACTTAGAGAACTGGTTTGCAGAGGGACATAGTTCTGAAAACAATAGCTGGGCAGAGCTGAGTGGGAAACAGCTAGAAGAAGTAGAACAGGAAGAGAGAGTGAGAATTGACTCCCCTTCGCTTGAGAGTGTCCAGCCTCTCTCTCCCAAGGCAAGGAGAGCTGATAAGGTTGCTATGCAGAAGACTCAGTGGTTGCGAGATCAGGTTGCAAGAAGGGGATGTGACAATGACTCTGGGAAGGAGGTGGAAAACTTAATTGGGAACACCTTCGCTCCAAGAATGGCTGCTGTGTTCTTTTGCTGGGATCATTAAACACTCTTAAAATGCTAAGGGACTCTAATTGCACAAACATGACATGAGCCAACAGTGTGACGCGGCAGCTAAAAAAGCCAATGCAATTCTGGGCTGCATCAATAGGAGTATAGCATCTAGATCAAGGGAAGTAATAGTGCCACTGTATTCTGCTCTGGTCAGACCTCACCTGGAGTACTGTGTCCAGTTCTGGGCACCACAATTCAAGAAGGACACTGACAAACTGGAACGTGTCCAGAGGAGGGCAACCAAAATGGTCAAAGGCCTGGAAACGATGCCTTATGAGGAACGGCTAAGGGAGCTGGGCATGTTTAGCCTGGAGAAGAGGAGGTTAAGGGGTGATATGATAGCCATGTTCAAATATATAAAAGGATGTCACATAGAGGAGGGAGAAAGGTTGTTTTCTGCTGCTCCAGAGAAGCGGACACGGAGCAATGGATCCAAACTACAAGAAAGAAGATTCCACCTAAACATTAGGAAGAACTTCCTGACAGTAAGAGCTGTTTGACAGTGGAATTTGCTGCCAAGGAGTGTGGTGGAGTCTCCTTCTTTGGAGGTCTTTAAGCAGAGGCTTGACAACCATATGTCAGGAGTGCTCTGGTGGTGTTTCCTGCTTGGCAGGGGGTTGGACTCGATGGCCCTTGTGGTCTCTTCCAACTCTATGATTCTATGATTGCTTTGTTCTGCTGATGCACAGCCAAAGTGGGGGCAGAAGCCATTTCTCCGAAGCCTGACAACTCTTAAAGGCACAGCAGTCATAGATCTTGGAATACTAAGCTCCCAGGCCTGCAGCTTTGAGTCCTCCAAACCCCCCTTGTCAGACCCCCTTTCATTCTTTTCTCATCCTTCATTTCTACAGTGTCCTTTCTAGCATAATTCCCTTTCCTTCACTTAATCTTTCTTTTATGTACCTACTCAGCACTACAGACCTTCTTCTCTTAAGTTTCTCTACCTGATGGGACCTCTTTCCAGACCTTGGTCTGTGTGAGGTTTAATGACCAACAGAATTTTTTTCTTTCCCTCACTGAAGTTGGACTGCCAACATTCAAACAGCTTTACTTCCAGAGCAGTGGAAGAGTTTGCAACTGTACAATCAGTATCAAAGGCAATCAGTATCAAAGGATTCACTGTCACACATGCAATGCTAGAAAAATTGCCCACCGTCCAAAGTTTTCAGATGCATTCATTTATTTAGTATTAGTCAGAGAGAGAGAGAGAGAGAGAGAGAGAGAGAGAGAGAGAGAGAGAAGATCTGGCATCTATATTCCAAGAAGGGTTTTTAGTCTCATATTTCCCATAGTTTTACAAAGGCCATCTCAAGATTTGAGAGCAGTGTGTAATAACATCAGGTAAGATGGAAAGGGACTAGTTTTGTTGCCTATGAGAAAGCAGCAGAATCAAGAATTTGGAAGTCTTGGAATGGCTGTTCCTTCATAAGTATTCCATTGCTAAGAGCAGCCAGCATCTCCAACCAAACCACCACCATACAACACCAAGCCATATATCCCATAACAAAATGCAGCCTCCCTTCCAGTCTCTGAAGACAGCCTTCCTTAAACAGCTTCTCCGGCTGACTTATGTCACCCCTGCAGTCCAAATAAGCCTCTTTGCAACAGCTTTCGGGGGCAAAGACATGTCCAGCTTGGAGACGAGTTGGCAGCGCTGCCGTCCAGTCAGTGTAGTTGTCGATTCCGCAGCACTTCAGCTGCTTATGGGTTGCATCAACAGCCCTGTTGCTACGGTGATGTGGAGCAGTTCTGTTGTATTGGAGAAAGAAGTGGCCCATGCTGTTTTTCAGTTGATGGCCTGCTTTGACACAGTAGACGTGGGTCATGACGGTTGAAGATGCCTCTAGGCAGAGAAGGACCAACAGAAAGTACATCAAAGTCCCCTGGTGAAGGCGAGAGCTCTTAACTGGGGTGCATATAGCCAAAGCACCGGTGGGGACTAGCAGAAGAGCAGCCATGATGGCCAGCCAGCCTGGCACAAGGAAGAATCTGTTCTGAAAGAAGACTCCGTAGCTTCTGTAGGTGAGGATTACAAATGCACCACCAAGGACTAAAGCCACAGCAGCTCCCCAGAGAAGGAAGCCAAGGAGCGTCAACACAACTTTAGCTAAGGCTCTGCTCCAGGACTCTGTTATGCACATTAAGGAAGGGTTAAAGCTGGGATTAAGCTGTACCCGCTTCATTTTTGGAAGGAATCTTCGCTATAGCCGCTCAAAATCTCAGTCTCACATTCTGTGGAGGTCTCTCCATATTTCTGGGCAGGTGATAGGGAGGGCCTATCCCAAATCCCTGGTTAATTAGCAAGCAGCAAGCCCTAGTGCTGATAGCTCTGTGTGGCCCTCATTCTGGAAAAATATACGGTCCAGTGCAAATTTAAATAGGTATCAGGAGTTTTCTTATGTCAGGTCAGATTATTTGGCTTCCGCAGGAACCAGGGTCATCTCACCTCCCTGCAGATAAATCAGAATGAATGCTCCTTAAGTAGCCGACACTAAGTAATCTCCCTGCAATCAAAGCAGGATAAAATGCATAATAAACAGGTCATCTGGAAGTGTGCTTTTGGAGGTTGATTGTGTGTTGTGTGAACAAATCCTTTTTATTTGTCTCAGCAAGCTGTTGCCTTGACAGGAGAACCTTTCATCTTGTACCACGAAGAAGCTATTGTTGTCAGCTGAAACATGCTGGGCATGCTATTGTTTTACAAGGACTGCTATTTGATTTGATTTGATTTTTTAAAAAGAACATTTTTGCAATGCTATTTTGAGGCTTTGCCTCTTCTTTTGTTTCCTTTTCTTGGTCTTAAAATCCGCCGCCTGCCAATTTTAAGGGATAACCTTAATCTTTGCTCTCCATTCCCCACCCTACTGTGACTGTGTTCCTAAACCCACTTACCTGGAAGCAAGCGTTCTTGAATTCAATGAGACCTCCTTTCAAATAGATGCACGTAGGATTGTGCTCTTGGTGGGCAGAAGGTTGGAAATGGCTACTGTGGGATGTAATCCACTGAGAACAGTCAAGTACAACATTCCTTGTTTTCCTAGAGTGGACATGCAAGGGAATGTTTGGTCCAGCCAGTTGAAACTTCCTGTTCCTCCTGGGCTGGAGCATCCTTCCTTGCATGCGACTAGTGAGTGGGTGTGACTTTTCCACATCTGGTAAAAGGACAAGGCATGCTGCCACTCTCCCTCTTTTCCATCTTCCTTTCAGCCTGTGAACTTCCCGGACTGCTAAGTGCAGTCACTAGGTCAACCCACATATGGGGTAAACCTGTTTGTATATGCTTGCAGCTTTAAGCCTTAAGCCTGCTGTCAGAGCTGCTCCCAGATCCTAGCTCCCAGAGGATCACGCTAGCCAGCGTTCACTTTATAAAAGTCTTTATTGAGTTACAGTTTCCATTTCCAAGCTGCCGCGTGCAGCTCTACGTCTTATAAGCTAGACCGGCGAAGCTCCGTCTGAGTCTCCGCCCCTTGTACACCAACTTAATACCCTAGCCTTACTCCACCTTTTCCGCCTGACCATTCTTCTCTGGGTCCCTCTGCCCCCCGTGGTCTCTTCCTTCCTGGACTCTTCTGACGCTGACCCCCCGGACCCTCCTGTCTCCTTGCGTCGGGCTTTAGGACCTGGCTCCCTTTCCGGGCTGCTTACTGCGCCGCCTTCCTGTGCATTTGAACTTGGCGCGCGCGCCCAACCTTCCACTTTCCGCTTGACCGTTTCTTCGCTCTCCGATGGAGGTGTGGCCACTCCTGACTCATGCCCTCCCCCCTGCTGCGAGCTGCCAGAGCTCGATACCTGGCGCCTTTCCTCCCCACTGCGCTCTGTTGGTGACGCTGGCCCCGATTTCCAACTGCTGCCCTGTGAACCCTCTCTGGACCCTTCTTCCTGGGGTGTCCCCCTAAGCTCCCCCCTTGCTCTGGCCACTGGCGCTCCTTTCTGTGAATCTTCTGATTCACTGGACAGACTCGGAGATCTCGGGTCGTCGTCGTCACTCATCTTTTCCTCGGACTCCTCCCCCTCGCTCTCTGTTTCCTCCCTTGCCCTCGCCTCTGCTCCTGAACCCCTGACACCTGCCTTCAGGGATCACACTGTGCTCTGCCTGATCATGAGTAAACTTTCTTTTTATTGCTTTTGAATAAGACTGTGGTGTCTTTATTCTTTTAGGAGAGATTCAAGGGGTCTTACCGGGAAAATATCAGAACACATTTCAATCTGGACAAGCCAGATTGAATTGCGTATTGTCTTAAGAAACTCGCATGAGTTTGCAACTAGTTTTCTGCTGTGTAAAGAGGAGCGCAAGTTAGGAAGGATATTAATAAACAATATATCCACTTCTGCCACCCTGAACATTCCCACAGCTACCTTCTACCAGGTTAGGCTATTTGGTTTTGTAGCCCTGTATTGTCTACTCTGACTGACAGCGGTTCTCTGGCTTCTTCTGGCAAGGAGGCTCTTTCTGTCATGAGACAAAGGTTCTTGAAAGCAGAAGCAGTAAGGACTACAAGGACTACACAATCATTCAAACCTGCTAACTGCTAACAGCAAACTGCTAAGTCACTGTGACTCATAGCTCATCTTGAGTGATGAACTCATTCTCCCTATAAAAGTAGCCAATGTCTCTCTGTGTGCCTCAGCCAATGTGTGTGTTGTGTTGTTGCAGACAAGAGTGGCTCCAGGACTCTAGTAAATCCGTAACTAAGACTGTGCCTCTGTGAAGAGTCAGATAGCTGCTATGAGCACTCTGTGTATGCTCTTGAACTATGCTGTTTATGAACAACTTTATTTTCTTCAGTTTCATTCTATTTATGAAGACTCTGCTTTGATTGATTTACCACTGCGTGACACTTTCTCCATATCTACTACCTGCTCCTTTCTAACTGGAGATGCCAGGCTCATTGGACCTGGAGCCTTCCACATACAAAGCCACAGCTGGTCCCTCCTCCTGCCCTAACCTCAATGCTGATTTCTAGCAGAAGTGCAAGTAATTGCAGAATGAGGGCCAGACCTATGAAGCAACTTTTTGGTGGAATCCTCACATTTGCAGCCTTGGCTAACTGCAGTGTTTGTGATCCGCCAAGGTGAAATTAGCGCAATGGGTGTTTGATAAACCTCCCGTTTTAATCCTGACTGGTAAGATTGCCAACTGATCAGGAAATGGACCAGCTCTTTTGCCTGAAACAGGAGTTTGCTGTGCAGAAACCAGCAGGCAAAGCTTTTCAAAGCACAGGGCTAAACTTTCTCATCTACAGATATCTGTTCATCAAGCAGCAGTTAAAAGCTGAATGACAATAAATGGCTGAAAAGTTGGCAGCTCTGCAGCCTGCGAGGACAGACACAGTAGGCTGTCAAACACCTGGCTGATAGATAATGTGTTTCTTTCTCTTTTTCTGATGCCCAATAGTTTTGACAATAGCAAGTAAAATCACTAGATTTTTAAAAATATATCTCATCTATCTGTAGTGTCTGGCCTTGTGCTGTGCTGCTTCAATGTTTCTCCTCTGTAAGATATTTAGCATTAATTGACAGATTATAGGAGCCTTCCTGGATCAGGCCAAAGGCTCATCTAGTTGAGCATCCTGTTCTCACGAGGGCCAGCTAGATGCCCGTAGGAACCCCATTAGCAGAACCTGAGTGCAAAGGTCCTTTTCTTCACCTGCAGTTCCAGAAACAGGTAATCAAAGGATGCTGTTTCCAACAATGGAGGTACAATATAGCTATCATGACCAGCCCTCACCTCTCCAAGCTCTCCTGTTTACCGTTTTACATTAAAGCCACTGTTTGGTAGTGGTAGTTTCTGAACTGACCAGGAATGGGAGCTTGGGGTCGTAGTGGGATGCTTGATGGTGAAGTCGACCCACGGTGCAGCGGCTGTGGAAAAGGCAGATTCCATGCTAGGAATAATTGGGAAATGAATTGAAAATAAAACTGCTGATGTCATAAAGCCATTGTACAAATCTGTGATGCGACTGAATCTGGAATTCTTTGTATGGTTCTGGTCTGGAGGTGTTGGAATAGATTCAGAAAAAGGCAATGGCAATGATAAAGAGGATGGAGCGACTTTCCCACAAGGAAAGGTTACTGCTTTTAGGACTTTTTAGTTTAGAGAAAAGGTGAATAAGATGTGTTAAGACAGAAGTATACACATTTATGCCTGGCATGGGGAATGCAGATAGAGGAAAGTCCCCCCCCCCCACCAATAACATTACAACTTGTGGACATTCAATGAAGCTGAATGTTGGAAGATTTAGTGCAGATAAAAGAAAATACTTCTTTATGCAGCACATCATTAAACCATGGAACTCCCTCCCATAGAAGGCAGTGATAATAATAATAATATTTTTTTTTAATTTATACCCCACCCTCCCCGGCCAGAGCCGGGCTCAGGGCGGCTAACACCAGTAAAATTACAATTAAAATAAAATAAATAAACCAATTTAAAATACAGGTTAAAATATAATTTAAAATGCAGCCTCCTTTTAATAGTAGCCCATAGATCAAAACCATAAGGGGAGGGAAACATAAGGGTCAGACTGAGTCCAAACCAAAGGCCAGGCGGAACAGCTCTGTCTTGCAGGCCCTGCGGAAAGATGTCAAGTCCCGCAGGGCCCTAGTCTCTTGTGACAGAGCGTTCCACCAAGATGGGGCCAGTACTGAAAAGGCCCTGGCCCTAGTTGAGACCAATCTAACCACCTTGCGACCTGGGACCTCCAAGGTGTTGTCATTTGTGGACCTTAAGGTCCTCCGTGGGGCATACCAGGAGAGGCGGTCCCGTAGGTACATGGGTCCTAGGCCGCAACTTGAATAACAAACCAACTTGAATTACTTTAAAAGAGGACCAGAGAAATTCATGATGGCAATGTTCTGTCTTCACTGCCAGAGGCACTATGCCTCTAAATACCAGTTGTTGTGACTCTCAGGTGGGTAAAATGCTGTTGAGCTCATGCCCTGCTTGTGTGCTTCACAGAGGTATCTGATTGGCCACTGTGAAAAGAGGATGCTCCACTAGGACCATTGACTTGATCTTGCAGGCTCTTTTTACATTCCATAGTTAAGTCTCTGGGCAAGGACCAAGGTTCACACATTATACTAAGCTGTAGTTTAATACATTGTGGTTTAGTGTAATATGTGAACCAGGCCATCTTGCAGGCTAGGATGAAAGTCTTGATCCGGTTTGTGTCCCTTGTACGCGAGTAGATCAGCAAGTCCATTCCATCTCAAGTCTGTGCTGATTTTTTTAAGGAAAATTCCCAAAGCACCTTCCTTCAGCTTTTCCCCGCTGATGCTATGACCCAGTGACAGCAGAATTATGCCGAAAATACCTCCAAGTCTATTGGCAAGTGTACTGTATGTCCCCCCCCCCCATATTATTATTGTTAACTCCACATGAAAAGGCTCCATTGCTGCTGCTTTCTTTTCTATTTTCCCTCTTCCCTCTCTGCTCATAAAACTTAATGAGATATTAACATTTGAATTACAACGCTCTTTATTGTTAGCTCATTCTGCAAGCTTTGAAAGGCATTTGAAGCCTGAAAGGAGCAACGCAGCACCTCGAGGCTGTTCCACTGTGGGCACTTGCCGCTGTCTCTCCCTGAATAGGCACGAGAGAATTTCAGCCACTATAGAGGCCTAAAGGCTGCAGTCTGTCTCAATATTTCCCAGTGTGTGATTTCTCATTCTGTTCAGTCTGACTCTTTGGGCCTTGTAAAAGCAGGTGTTGGGGAAATGCGTATCGGTCTCCCACTGTTTACCAACCCAATACTCTTTTGAGTTTTCGTTATTTCCATGTGTGCTTTTCACAGAAGGGGATGAGAAGAAAGAACTTCTGGAGAACCTTCAGCCCTCCAAGTGTTGCTGAAAGGCCATTGGCCACACTTGCTGGGGCTGATTCTGCAAGCAACTGGAGGGCCAAAAAGTTCCTCATATCTTCTTAGCATTTTGTGTAAACCGGGCCAAGGACAAACCCAGTTATAGGTCTGTACAATTCGATCCAGGAAATGGATTTCATTGGGAATGTTGGGCTCAGTCTGGGTACCAGAAAGTAGGAGCGATTGGAGAATACTAAACTAGCGAGTATGATGCAGTACTTGTTTATTGCAGTTATGTTCCACTTGGGAATCTGTTGCCAATGCTAAGAAAGTGTGTCTTCGGTTACCCCAACACCTTTCTGCTCAGGGTACGTTATGCAGCTGTGTAGTAAATATTTGTATGGCATTAAAGCCTAGAGGCCTCAGCTGACATCGCCTCTCGTTTCAGTTAGCTATGGGTGCATACATCCATAGGGTGAGACAGTTCCTGCCCCAGTGCATTCCAAAGGACACAGCGGTTGGGGAAAGTGAAGCGTCGACACTGAGGGTCCTAAAATTTGCCACTCTGAATCAGGCTGTTTGTTGTGAAAGAGGAATTTTAAGGACAAAATCCTGGGGGAAATGTATGGTAAATAATTTAAAGCAGTCTCTGCCAAGATGACCCTCAGGGTCCCTTCCAATTCTATGATTCAAATGGAGAGTGATGCAATGAAGATATAATTATATACAGTACCTTGAAATTATACACATATCTGAGAGACATCCTTACAGATATGAGTGAATACTCCCCCCTCCATCACACACACCATCACTTTAAAATGTTTTTTAGTTCTCTGAACATCCCTAAGAAGTTTCCGCTTTGAAGTGTGCCTCAGAATTCCACTTTACAAATACATAAAGCTCCCTTGAGCTTTACCTCAGGATTCTTCGTATTTCATCCAAGAAAGGTCATGGAACCACCGAATTCACATCCAAATTTCACATTCAGTGCTGTTCAGGGAAACCTGTGTTGAATCAGGGCTGAACCAAGACATTTTTCTGCCCAAGATGGAGCAGGAAGCTGTTCTCCCTGCCCTTTAGTAAAGCTGCGAAGTATCCATTACTGGGGCATCTAAGGCAGAAAGTCCAACAAGCACCTCTCCCAAGAATCGAAAATACAATAATACAAAATTCAGTTATTAACTTTTTGCTGCCTGAGGTAACTGCCTATCACTGCCTGATGGTTG
This sequence comes from Podarcis liolepis, assembly GCF_965112155.1. Classification (NCBI taxonomy): domain Eukaryota; kingdom Metazoa; phylum Chordata; class Lepidosauria; order Squamata; family Lacertidae; genus Podarcis; species Podarcis liolepis. The sequence goes on from NC_139571.1 coordinate 26,171,507, forward strand.
GGACACTCCCCCTATTGTAAGAAATGTAACTTTTCCTTAGCCAAACTCTTTTCACTTCCTTCAGGTAATTTTGCCTGAGACAATTGCTTTAGGTGACATTTGGTGTCAATTCTAATTCTGGTCGTGTGTCTACCACACACTCAAAACACATGCATCACCAAAGAATGATGGGAACTATAGTTTACCATTCACAGAGCTGCAATTCCCAGCACCCTTAGCAAACTACAGGATTTGTAGTGTGAGGGGTTTTTTTGGGGGGGAGGTGCTTTGAATGGTGTACAAAGCCTGCATATTCAGCCCTTACAACCAGTTAAGGTTTCTTTCCTCCCATACTCATTTTTTTGTGCAAAATTAGAATCTCAAAGGTCCATGGATCAACTTGCTCAGTTGAAGCTCTCAAGCCATGCAACATTCTTCCCTGGCTGCATTTCAGAAGCGTTTTAAGACGCCACCATTCCTTTTGGATGTGTTCTCAGTGCTGTGGGAGAGGGGAAGGTTGCTTTTCTTGTCAATAAATTTTGGAAGGATGCATATTGTTTATGTCATAAGATTTTTATGGTTCCATCTTAATGTATTAGGTATTTGTTTTGGGGGTGTCTTTTTTTTGCACCATCTTGAGCTAATAGATAAGGGGGTATAAAAATCAAGGGGGGGAATTAAATTAGAATAGCCTCAACAGTTTCTTTTCCTGTGACAGATCCGTCTAACATGATGAATGTTGTCCTGTTTTCTCTGGGGTTGTTTCTGCATATGAAATGACGGGGGCTGAAATTCAAATGCAAATGTAATCGCTAATACAGCTTAGATAAAATACTTTCTGATATATTGCTGAAAGCATAATCCCTCATGTTAATAAAATAGCTAGCACACTTTTTTGCATTATTTTTGTACCCGGTGAAGATTAATAATGAAGTGTTCTGATGGGAGAAAGAGGGTCAGATAGGTCCATCACCACAAAGTACATTGGATTTGTGGCACACTTGGCCTTAGTAAATGCATGCGAGAGAAATTCAGGTTGACATCTGGACCGACATCAAGCTGGTTTCAACCTTATCTCATAAGACGTGGATGCCACCTCAGAGAACTAAGAGGAAATGTCACAACATCTTGATGGGACAGGAATATAGCATTTAAGACAGCCAGTTGGGCTTTCATCAGTACCAAACCTTTTGCAAAGACTCTGTTTACCACAAAAAGCCAGATAATCCTTCTGGAGAGACAAGTTATGCAATTCCACCCAGAAGAAGTGTGTGAGCTGCAGTTGTCAATGAATTTAGTACAGTCATACGTTGGAAGTCGAACAGAATCCATTCCGGAAGTCCGTTCGACTTCCAAAATGTTTGAAAACCAAAGCATGGCTTCTGATTGGCAGCAGGAAGCTCCTGCAGCCAATCGGAAGCTGTGGAAGCCCCGTCAGACATTCAGCTTCCAAAAATAGTTCGCAAAGTAGAACACTCATTTCCAGGTTTCGACCATTTGGGAGCCAAAACGTTTGAGAACTAAGCTGTTTGAAAACCAAGATACGATTGTATTTATCTTTTAAAGCAAGGGTCAGTAACCTTGGCCCATCTAGATGTTGTTCAATTGCAACAGCTGCTTTGAGACTCCTTAGGGTAGTGATAAAGCTGGATATCAAATCCAAACTCCTCCTCCTCCTCCTTCTGGAACCTGCCATTAAAATGGAGTCCTAGAAATCATCTAAGTTTCCTGAGTATAGAGAAAGTAAAGGTAAAGGGACCCCTGACTGTTAGGTCCAGTCATGGATGACTCTGGGGTTGTGGCACTCATCTCACTTTACTGGCCGAGGGAGCCGGCGTAAAGCTTCTGGGTCATGTGGCCAGCATGACTAAGCCACTTCTGGCAAACCAGAGCAGCGCACGGAAACACTGTTTACCTCTCCACCGCCTATTTATCTACTTGCGCTTTGACGTGCTTTCGAACTGCTAGGTTGGCAGGAGCAGGGACCGAGCAACAGGAGCTCACCCCGTTGCGGGGATTCGAACTGCTGACCTTCTGATTGGCAAGCCCTAGGCTCTGTGGTTTAACCCACAGAACTCCCTAAAATTATAGCACAGGAAAACATATGGGGAACACTTTCACTAGGACAAACTCTCAAATGTCAAGGCTGTATTGGAAATCAACTGAACCCAGCCATTGCTCTCCTGTATCAAGGAACATTCTCACCTCCATGTTCAATAAACAGTTTTTTTCTGAAGGAGTCCAATGAGTTTGTGCTGGATGAGGTAGAGGAACGAGTGATGCCCAGATGCAACAGTGAGAAAAAATAGAGTGTGAATTGGCCTGAATGTTTGTGTGTTTGGTAAACCTCAGAAACCATTTCTCCCCTTCTGTCTCCCAGATTGACAATATTTCAAAATATCTGTGTGCAGAAACGTTTTGCCTTGATGTGTTCGTGCAAGAAATTAGCATGATCTGAAAACTTGAAGGGAGCTGTATTTATCCTCTTAACATGGAAAAAATGAAGAAGGAAAGGTACTTTGCTTGTGATTATGACATACAGCTTTGCCTTGGGGGTGGAAAGCAGACAGCAATGTATGAATCTACAGTATTTGCCCAGATTTTAAACAGCAGTTGGGTCAGCCTCATTGCTTCAAGAGGAGACAATGAGCTTGAGTCTCCAACGGGGCATGCGGAACAAGCCTTAGGACTCAAAGAGAGACTGTCATAGGAAGGGTTTCCCTTGTTAATATACTGGCTTATTCCTCAATTTGTAAAGCCGCCTAAGAGATGTGGACCCTATTTCCCATGGAAGTGAATGAGAAATGAGGATCAAAACCCTCCATGCAACTTCAGGGATCTCATTCTTAAGCACAATAAAGCAGACAAATCTCAACTGCTTTTGTCTGAAATGGGAAACGTCAGGTTGCAAAGTGTTTGATGGACCAACAGCAGTTGATTTCCATGGCCTAAGCAAAATCTGGCTATTTTAGGAGGGATATGAAATCATCGAGGTGGCACTGTTATGATCACTTACCTAACCATAAGTTCAATTTCACTTGGTGATGTTTACTTTTGAGTAGACATGTGTACAAATGCCCTGCTTGACTGCAATCCTATGCACACTTGGAGCAACTACCATTGAAAACAATGGGACTCTCTTCCAACCCTGTGTGTTTGTATTTGCAAGAGACAGATACTTGCTTTCCATGTCTACAATCTTATGTAGGTTTTTCTTGTGCAGATTTACCTGTGTGTAAGTCTAATTGCAAGCTGGGAGATTTAGAAATAAGCCCCATTACAGATCCCCCCCCCCCCCAGAATCCCTATTTTCCAGTCCCTGGAAGCCATCCCAGTTTCTAATTTAACCCCGGAATGTCCCACATTTCCTTAGAATGTCCCTATTTTCATTGAAGAAATGTTGAAGGGTATGGAATTATGCAACCCCCAAGACAAGGAGATAAATAACTATAGAGTGGTACTACTTACATTCACCTCCAGTTACATATCCTTTGGGATACATACGTGGCAAACCCGGAAGTATTTTCCCGGGTTTTGCTGTGCGTGCATGCACAGAAGCACTAAATTGTGCCATGCACATGCGCAGACACAGCACCTCCATTTGCAAATTCCTTGGGATCTGACCGGAGCTCCAGAATGGATCCTGCTCGCAACCAGAGGTACCACTGTACAACCTTTAGACAACAGCTGAAGGAAGCCCTGTATAGGGAAGGTTTTAAATGCTTGATGTTTTACTGTATTGTGCTTTTATATATGTTGGAAGCCACCCAGAGTGGCTGAAGGAACTCAGTCAGATGGGTGGGGGTATGATGATGATGATGACAGGACATTCCTATTTTCTTCGAAGAAACATTGGAGGGTATGCCATTAAACTCTTTGCACCTGTGTACACAGGAGTTAAGCTGTACTAATCATGTATGCCCTTTCACACAAACATTTGTACATGAGTAGAGACAGCATGTAAATGTTTTCAGTGTAATGTGTGAACAAGTCTCTTGTAAAAGCAGGGATGGTAGTATAATGCTGAACACTGCTACCTATACACTAGGGGAAATCCAAGCATCCATTTCCTCCTTATTGAGGATGGTGCTTCGTTTCCAGAGCATTTAAATCTGTCATATTTGGAGTGGGGAGAGAAAAACGAATCCTGTCTCTTTCCTGGCTTTCTCTCTCCCTTCCTCCCCACATCAGTAAAAAGCTATGTCCAGCCTTGTGGCTTACACTGGGTGCAAAGTTCTCTCTTCCTGGTTATAGAATTAAAACTCTGACAGGTACTAACAAGAGCTGACTTCAAGGAACACCTCTCCACACCTGCAAAAAACAACAACCCAACAAGTCAGCACTACAGTGGTGCCTCTAGTTGCAGACTTAATCCATTTCGGGAAGCTGTTCGTACCCCGAAAAGTCTGCAACTAGAGTGCCCCTTCCACGCATGTGCATGACGAGATTGAGAGCTTCTGCGCATGCACGAAGCGCACAGATCACTGGAAGTAAACACTTCTGGGGTTGCTGCATTCATAAGCTTAAAGTCTGTAAGGAGAGCGGAACGCAACACAAGGTATGACTGTATTGTCAATACTTCTTGCTTTGCTCTGTAGAAGCTTCTAGGCTGCTCACCATTTTGTGTAAGGAATTAGAAGTGGCCAAGAGGCTTCTGTTTGTGGTACCTAGGCAGAGCAAATCAGGGAAGATTGTGGAATGTGGAAAAGATGTCTGTTTAGGCCCTGTCTACCTCTTGTACTAAGAATTGTATTCTGCTGCAAGATAATGGCAAGAATAAAATTCTACCCTCTTCCAGCCTGATAATTTCACATCTTCCCTCAACTGGATCCTTAGGTTGTAAGGAAGGTGTGAATAATATGAGTGGAAGAAAGGTGAATTATGTACTTGACAATGCCCTTTTGTTTACCATTTTCAGCTGTAAATATGCTTGTCTCAAGTACAGCATTCATATAATATCAATATTGTGCTTTATATGTCCTACATTGCAAAATCTATTTTTACTACCATTCTTGGCTTACAATCACTGTCAATAAAATGCTAGCAAAGTCAGAATTCGTTTTTCGGAGGCCAAATGTGCTTTAATGGTTTATGGGCAATTCCATTATTCTTTCTCCACACCCCCAATGTCCCCAAATGCAACAGCATCAAAAGAGAGAGAGAGAGAGCAAGTGAGAGAGATTTGCAATTTATTTCTGTACTCTGTTGCTAGCTGAAGCATTTCTAAAACTCTTCAGAAAACTTTTCAGAAAGTATAAACCAATTCTAAAATGGGTCTATGGACTCTAGTTATAAATTCATATCACCTCTTCCCGCTTTTGTTCATCCCTGCTATTTAAATGTTGATCAATCTTGACTGAATTAGAGGATGTCTGATTTGTCTTGTGAATAAGTTTAGAATCAGCTTACTGAATATTTAGACAACTTTACAAAAGGGGATTGATTGAGTGTAGTTTTGGTGACATGTAGAAACCTAGCAGAGGCAGATTTAGGGCAGCACAACCAGTTCCCCCTGCACTGGACATTGAGCCAAGGAGGGTGCCACAGGGTGCCACAAATATGATTTCTTCTTCTTCTTCTTCTTCTTCTTCTTCTTCTTCTTCTTCTTCTTCTTCTTCTTCTTCTTCTACTATCACTCGTAGCCAAGTAAGATTGTCTTCCCTAAACATGGTTTTAACAATGAGTCTGTAAGTGATTGTGGAGGCCAATTCTGGATCCACACGTCCTTCCACAGGGGGACATTGGTTACCGAGTGGGAGTTGATCACGGTGTGGATTTGCCAAGCGTGCCTTCCTCTTAGCACGTTTCTCCCTTGCGTCCTGATTTTGAGTGTCTTCAAAGCCCATGACACCTTTGGTAAAGGCTATTCTCCAATTGGAGCACTTGCAAGCATTTCCCAATTGTTGGTGTTTATACTACATTTTTTTTAAAAAAAATGCCTTGAGACAGTCTTTAAAGCTCTTTTGTTGACCACCAGCATTACTTTTTCCATTTTAAAGTTCGGAATAGAGCAGTTGCTTTGGAAGACGATAATCAGGCATCCACACAACATGACCAGTCCAACGAAGTTGATGTTGAAGAACCATTGCTTCAACATGGTGAATTGAGCAGAATGGAAGGCGAGAGGTGGGAGGGCACCGAATTTTGGCCTCTCACAGAGTGCCACTGAAATCTGAAATACAGTCCACCCCGAAGCCTAGTTCAACTCACTGTAAATAAGCTGATGGTGTTGGTGTTTTTTAAAAGGAAGAAAACCATTGTGTGAATCAATTACTCTGAGTTTGTTCAAGATTCAGTCATGATAAAACATAACATAAGGTTTGAGACCAAGGGTGTGCTTTGATTTTTGATGAATCCAAAGGGGAAGGGGATAGCTCAGAGGTGTTTATGTCTTCTTAGAGATGGAGCAGGTCCTCAAAGAGGTAACTCAAATTGACGTCGGGACCCCTGAATGGCCCCTACCTGCCAATTTCACACAACTTTAATATCAGACATACATACAGGAACATCATCTATGGGTGGCATTTTAAAGGTGTTGATACCCAATAGCTTATTTTCCTGACTATTTTACTTCGTAAAATGAAAAAAAAAAAGAAAAAGAAATGACTGTGTGTTGAAAAGCTAAGGGTTCTGAAACAAAATCTGATCGTCCATGTCTTAATATTTTAATGGAACTGCTTGCATATTTTGAAAGTTGTTTGTGTGCTGTGTTAAATCAGGAGGTGGGGGTGAATCTCTTCAAAATGAGAAGGAAAACAGAGGTGACGGAGAGCAGGGGAAACAGCAAGAGGGCAAAAGTAATTGCAGAGAGCAGTTATTCCTAACAACTTGATGACCCAATTGCACTAAGAACACAGCTCAGAAAATCAACAACTAGGGCTTGCTGAATCTGAAGAAAGCTTGGAAGGAAATACTTAAAGAAAAGTATTAACAGCTTTTCTTCACTAATCCCACTTCATAAGTTTTCTTAAAGGTTTTGTCACAGAAAAGAACTTTGAGTCCTCCCCCCCCCCATTTCTCTTCTCCCCAACCCTCATCTTGATTTAACTGCAAAGCAAGCACTTCATTGATCAATTTTCATATTGCTTTTGTTTCATCTCTCTCTCTCTGATGCTGAGAGCTGTGTTGTCAATGGGACTTATCCTTCACTTTAGCAAACAAGTTTGTTTTCCCCCACACAGCCAATATGCTGACACTTTGCGTGATCAAATTCAAGACATCAACTCACTTCTAGGGATTAACAAATGTCAGAGAATGGGGCACATCTCATGTTTAGAGGGTGGGTCATCTTCAGCCAGTTTCATTTCCCAGCCTCTTTTTCCTTAATTCAGAGTGGGAGGAAAAGGCAAAACAAATGCTCTTCCAAAGTGATACAAAGAAAATGGCAATCTTGGGCTAGCAGAAAAGCTTTTGCTGCCTGAGATCCAGCACCCAATGTTACACTTTCTTGCCAAAAACACTCAGGCCCAGATTCAATATCGTTTGACTCCCAGCACAAGAGCTCTTGCACTAGAGTAAGGGCAAGAATAGTGGTTGTGAAAGATGAAATCCAGTGCAACAATTGCACTAGCAGAAGCAACCCAGTCAGAGGTGGATAATAATAATAATAATAATAATAATAATAATAATAATAATAATAATAATAATAATAATTTGAATCGGATGTCCCTATTTTCATCAGAGAAATGTTGGAGGGCATGTACTTGGTTTAAGGGCTTGTGTAGGTGTGCTGAAGGATTATTGACCACACTGGATGAGGCTGATCAGAGTTGGAGTCCAATGATATCTGGAACATTACATCTGGTTACATCTGGAACATCTGGTTAACCACCTCTTGTCTAGTGTCTCAAGTTAAAAAAGCCCAGATAGCAATAGTTGCAGAAAACTTCTGCCTGAGAATCTGGAGAGCCACTGCCAGTCAGACAATACTGGGCATAGATAGACAAATAGTTTGACCTGCTAGAAGGCAGCCACTGATATCCCATCCAGACCTAATCTGCTACCCACAAACAGTGCAATCCTACGTGCATTTATTTGAAAGTAGGTCTCACTGAATTCAAGAGGGCTTGCTTCCATGGAAGAAGACCCTTGGAGTCCCTTTCATCTCTACAATTCTATGATTCTTGGTGGGTTTAGGTATGCAGTCACAGTAACTATTTCAAGTGCGAGGAGACAAGATCAAGGTTATCCCTTAAAATTGACATGCAGCGGTTTTTAAGGTAATAAAATAAAGCAAAAGAAGAGGCAAAGCCTCAAAACGGTTTTGTAAAAATGAATTTTTATCAAATAATAATAGTCCTTGTGAAACAATAACATTCCTAGTGTGCTTCAACTGATGACAATGCCTTCTTCGTGGTACAATATTAAGGTTCTCCTGCTAAGGCAATGGCTTGCCCAGACGAATAAAAATGATTTGTTCATCCAACACACAATCAGTCTCTAACGGCACACTTCCAGATGACTGGTTTATCGAGCATTTATCCTGCTTTGATTGCACGTAAATTAGATGATGTTGGCTCTTTAATGGGCATTCATTCTGATTTGTTTGTGGGGAGGTTAGATGACATTGTTTCAAACCAAGCGCTTTCCCACACTTTCCGGTCCATTTTCCCAATGCTTTCCTTATTGCAAAAAGTCCGCTCTTTTGAGGGAGTGGGTTTGTTGTGCACAATCTCCCAATCGGCCATAATTGTGTAACTTGAATTTGCTGGAATGGTGATTGAATCCCACTCCAAAAATAGTGACAGTCTGGACACTCTCCTGCTTAAGAATTGGCCATTGTTCTGCTGTGGGCACTTCTTTTTCCAATCGCCTGCAAATTTTGAATGGCACACCTCTTTTCCAAGCATAGTTTTCATTTGGACAGAAGGCCTCTCTTGGTTGTCCACAGAGATTTAATTTAAAGCTGCAATCTCGATGGTGGGGTTAACACACCTAGAAGAGCATCTCCAGATGGGAGGAAATACAGCTCCCAACAAGGAGGGCACAAGGAGAAGGGGATAACAGAGGATGAGATGGTTGGATAGTGTTCTCAAAGCTACCGGCATGAGTTTGACCAAACTGCGGGAGTCAGCTCTGGTCCATGGGGTCATGAAGAGTCGGACACGACTAAACGACTAAACAACAACAACACCCATGTTTAATGCAGGGCCCAGCATGCAAAGTGGTAAAATATTGCCATCTGTGGTGCCACTTTAGATCTAGTTGAAAAGAGAAAATACCTTTTAGCAGGTTGTTACTGGTGCTGAAAGAAGGCAAGGATCCAAATTCTCCATGCTTTGGTACATTCAAAGCCAATTTGCAAAGAAGCAGCAGCAAATCTTTAAGCACGCCTTATTACCTGTTGTGATTATTATTATTTTTTAACAAAGCATCACAATTAAGGGTTTGGTTTTTTTCCAGCAGGAACTCAAGGGAACTGAGTCCCCTTACCTTAAAAAAATTATATAGTAATTATTTTTCTTGTCTGAGGTCCTGGAATGGATATACACCCAATGCATGAGCCAAAAATCCACCTATATAATCAATGAAGTTGTGGTCATTTCTAATCCAGATCATCGTCTGCTTGAATTTATTAATCACATCTTACATTTAGCCACTGCTTGGGGTAGGGTGTGTGGCACTGTGACCAGGCCCACAAAAAATAAACAAACAAGCTTCATGGTGAGTTTTCCCACCTTTCTCCTCAGAAAAAAAGCACTGATCACAATCACTGTAGCAGTGTTATCAACACAGGGCCTTTGCCCAGTGCAAAAGGCTTTGTGCCATTGTCGTGCATAGAGTTGTGGTTTCTACTGTCACTGCAGTATTGTGACTTAGCAAATCTTAGGGGGAGCTATGATGACTGAGAAACGGAGCGAGAGGAGGTGGAATCGACATCAGCCAGCCAGACAGCCAGACAGCTGGCCAATTATTCGCCTACAAATAATTCTACAAATCAAGGTGATCTTAAAGCAATCTGGAAGGCATGTGATTCACACACCTCTCCATCAAGACAAGCAAGAAGCACAATCCCAGTTCAAAACCAGCCTGCCTGCTTGGACTGCCGTACTTGAGATGCAACAGAGCCCCCAGGACATTTGGCTGATTTGTTTTTCAATATGTTGGTTGAAATTCCCCAGGCTTGGCCTTGCATTTGCCTTTTTAAGGGGGCATGCAAATGTTCCCTTGGAAGGATTGATGAACTTCATATATTTAAATAAAAAAAACTCAGAAGTAATCACACTTCGCTGCAGAGCAAACTGGGGGAAGTCTCTTTATCGCTCTCCCTGGTGATGAATAAACCATGGAGAGCAGGTGACAGTGCTGTTTGCAGTTGTCATCACTCCGTGCTGGCAATGTCTTCAGGAGCAGTCTTTTCAAATGGCCCAATTATACCATTTACTCCATTATTTGTTACCGATGCCATGGTTTTTAAAAGTTCATTTTTATTTAAAAATAGGGGAAATTCTGCTTTCCAGACAGAATTCTGACTAAAAGAACAGGCGCCATTTTATTACAACTAATATGTTATCTAGAAAAAAGCCCAGAACACAATCCAGTTTTAGGCATATTCAGAAGCTGTGGCTGCACAAATTAAAGCAAAGCACAAAGCTTCGCTCATCCACCTACTTACTGAGAACATTTCCTCCCTGTAAATATGGGAGCAGCCTTTGCTATCACTTTCCTGGAACTGAGCATTTTTGAAGGAGATGCTTGCAGCTCCCCTTGCTGTATCTCAGCTGGAAGTGTGGTTGGTGAGGGGTGGGATTCTTGACAGGGATGGGGAACTTCCAGCCTGCCATGTCTCACCATTTGACCTGCAAGACCATCTGGGGCAAGCCATGTCCAACATTTTGAGCAGGTAAAAGTGGGGCTTGACTGAAAGGGCAGTACCTCCAAATGCCAGGTAACTAACTGGTTATCTGACACTTGGGAATTACTGCACAAAGTTATTTGCTCAGCACTTCCCAAATGCCTGACAGTCAGCTGGTTGTCTGGGATATGGGAAGTGCTGTGCAAGGGACTTGGATAGGTGTCAGTCACCTGTCATAATGATAATGCCATATGACTGGCAGGTAGGTTGCCTCACATACCTGTCAAAAGGGGCCTGCAGGAATGTCCACTCCCACATTAAATGGGGGGTGCTCCTTGCGTGGTTGTGCACAGCTCCCTGGACCCTATGCAGCACCATTAGCACAGGCTTGGCTTTGGCTTCCCCAGGTGGGATACCTGGAGGTCTCCGCCTACCTCAGCCAGTTGCCCAATTCCTTCTGGGGAGACATTGCCAAGGTGGTCAGGCCAAGTAGGGGGAGGGACCACCCTGCCCACCCTCAGTTAAGACTTCTTTTGCAGATTAACTTTTTCTCAGAAGCCGAGCTTTTGTTTTGGAAGTTGAGCAGACTTCCGGAACAGATTCCGTTTGACTTCCAAGGTATGACTGTATTTGGTATGGATTTTTTTTTACAATTGAAGCCACTGGAATTAGATTCCTGGAAGGTTGTCCATGAGGGAATGTGAACCTCAGGCTGAAAAAGGTTCTTCAGTCCTGGATTAGTGTTGAGGGAATGACTGAGAGAACCAAGTGCAGACATGAAACTGACCATTGGCTAGTCACTATTTCTAGGCCAAGGCAGAAGATAACTGCAAGACATAAATAAATGAAAGATGTCTTCCAAAAAGAATCTTCATACATGTTTGAGCTTGGGAAGGCTAATAGGTTTCCTTTGTTCAGCTTGTATGCTATCACATCCTTCAGTAAACCCAATTACACTTTGCTAAAATGTTGCTCCCTCCCTTTCAATATAAGAATCTGAAAATGGAAAAAAAAAATACCACCTGCTTTTTATTGGCTTTTAAAAATCCTTTTAAGGCTTCATTCCACTCCTGGAAAGATATGTAGTAGAATAAGTTTTGTTGAATGCATGCCTTTATATTAGTGATGTATGGCAGACCAAGAAATATATTTCTTCTCTTTCAACAGTTAAAGTACAACATGGGAGTTCCACTTCATAAATCAAGATTCAGATCACACTAGCAGGGTGCCTGAAAAATAGCTTTGAGTCTTTCGGTGATTTGCATGTCCAGTGCACACTATATTAAAAACAGCCTCTGGCATGCACTTAAACAGACTAGCTGAGTTGACACAAGCCCAGGGTGGAAGTTCTTGGCAGCTGATCAAACCCAGCGGAGAACTAATCACTAAGGGAATGGACATCTTTGAATAGAGCAAGCCTGAGAGGGTTTGATAGGGTTGGGCTTGCATGTTGTTGATCTAGGCAGGCAGCTGTAATGAGGCAAAATTCCACAAGATCGTCTCCATTTGAAATGAAGTAGAACAGATATTTTGGAGCAACTTTTGGAGGAGTTTGGAACAACTTTTTAGATGTTATCACTATTGCCTGGCCTGAAATGTGGTTTGAGATCAGATTTCATCCATAATTCATACAAGATGCAATTTGCATGAATGTAATAGCACATTCTTGCACATTCTTAATTTGCACAATTTATAAACAGTGACAGAATTTGGGTTTTTAGTTCACATCATTCTTTTTCTAATACAGAACTCTTAATTCCATATAAATTCTGGACATAAAAAATGAAAACACAGGAGATAGGAACATAGCAAACATTTGGCATTTGCTACCATCAAAGATAGCCATGTAATCAGATAGTGGTTCTGAAGAGCAACAACAGATCCAAAGTGTTTTGTGGACTGGAGTTCCCGACAGTGAAATCCTTTAGAATGATAAGATCAACCACAGTGGATTAAAAAGAGAATCTTAAATTATTTGGAATTTAAAAATAGGGGGAGGGAGTGTGCTTTCATCTAGAATACCTTGCATGCCCCAATTTATTTCAAGTTTAGAAAACAAAAGATATATGAACAAGAGATTTCTCTCTCACACACTGAAAACATGTTTTGTGGTGAAAATCACAGGACCAGGTTATTGAGTTGTGCACATTGATCTCAAATAAGTATTTGTGAGAAATTTCTTAATTCAGAATTAAGGGAAAGCTCTAAGGGCACAAGTAAATTACCTGGTTTGTTTTTTGATCCAATTATGCTGAAAGCTTCCATACTTAAAAGTATATGCCTCTACAAAATATTTCAGCCATTTTCTTTAAGTGAGCTTATGATTTACGAAGTTTGCACCACTTCTCTTTTACTCAAAATATGCAGTGAGCATGAAACCCCGGTGTTAAAAAGCTAACCTTTTTAAGCAATATGAAGTGGCTGCCCTGGGAGCATTTAAAATTTATCTATCAGGAACAATGGACAGTGGTGGATCTGGGGCTTTAAAATTTCAGCAGTTGCCTGTGCGACAGCAGTATTCACCCCCTGCCTCTCAACTTTTGTTCTAAGTCATTGTTGTAGCACTCCCTCAGGTTCCCTCTCAGCTCAGCTCCCAGTGCACACAAACTGGTTGTAAAGGTAAAGGGACCCCTGACCATTAGGTCCAGTCGCGGATGACTCTGGGGTTGCAGTGCTCATCTCGCTTTATTAGCTGAGGGAGCCGGTGTTTATCCGCAGACAGCTTCTAGGTCATGTGGCCAGCATGACTAAGCCACTTCTGGCAAGCCAGAACAGTGCACGGAAACACCGTTTACCTTCCCGCTGGAGTGGTACCTATTTATCTACTTGCACTTTGACGTGCTTTCGAACTGCTAGGTGGGCAGGAGCTCACCCCAGTGCAGGCAACTGGTTGAGCTCCCCTAAATCTGCCTCTGGCAAGGATTAGTGCTAGTGCAAAAGGACTTCCCCCTCTCCTACCCCCATGTGCACACCATGCTGTCTCCAAATCAGCTCTGGCAGGTTGGGGAACTTTAGGAGGCATGCATGGGCAACAGAGGGGGAAATAATTCCATTGTGCAAGGAGAGATCCTGGTGCTGATGGAATGATCGGCTTAGTGCTACATTGACTACAACCAAGTGTCTAGTGAGGGAGTATTTAGCATTAAATATAGCACTGGGAAATTCTCTCTCTCTCTCTTAGAACTGTTCTCTGCAATGTCACATTAAGAGACAGGGGAAGGGGATCAATTGGATAAGCAAAGAATTTGTTTCCTTAAAGACCTTACAGCTTCCTTTTAAAAGGGAGCAGGGATGACCAAAATCAATAAAAGGTAAGCACCTATTGTGTGAGATGCTCTGAAAAAGTTGGTTACAATAAACCCTGCTATTCCCAGCCTTAATGGGCAGGCAGTCACTTATCTAAAGCCTCTGGCTTTTCTCCTGAGTTCACTAGAATAATTAAAATCCATTGGCTACAATGGGATTACACAGAAATGTGGAAACGGAATCCTGGTATGAAGTCAGGTAAAACCTTTTGTGGAGCAGAATGGCTGATTTGGAAATACTCGCACTATGTTAGGTCAAAATTGTACTTTAGTTCCCCTAGTCGAGCATTGGGTGGAAGTTCACAGTTCTGCAGACTTCACCTGTGGAGTTTGACTGGACAGGTGCCTATGATGTGATCCTGTCCCTGGAATAGCTTTACATTTCTTAAAACCAGTTGGACAAGTGCTCCCTTGAGCTGCAAGTAGCCTGCCTGTCAGGCGTCAGAGGATCCAACCCCCCACGGTAGGTTGCCAGGAATGGATAAGACAAGGAAAGTTCTTACCAACGTTGTTTATTCAATATTCACAGTGAGAGGCTTAGAAATGCAGCCTCTTGGAGTAATGGTGTTGCTCCGAGTAAATCTCCACACACCCCTTCTCCCCTCCTTCCTCATATGTCAATAGCACCACCCAACTTACAGTTGTTGCTTAGGGCCATTTGTCCCTGAGCCCTTTGCTCTCCTACTTTCAATGCTCATCGGGTTCTGGGAGATGGTGGGTCTGGACTGCTTTCTAGTGATAACGTGTCAGCCAGCTGCTCCGACTCTGCCCCCCCCCTTATTTCCCAACTTTTACCCTCATCTTCCTATGAGCTGCAACCTCCCGCAAACCACTGTTGTAAATCTATACTGTCTTCCCCTTCTCTGGAAGGTTCAGGATGGGGAGGTGGTCTCCACTATTCCTCGTCTGTCCAGTCCCTGACACTGGCTGAAACAAAAAGTGGCTGCAGAGCAACCCATATGCCTATGCAATATACTTAAGGGGTGGACTAAGCCTGCCTCCTGCTGCTCCATGCCTGCTCGCAACTCATTGATTAGGTGAGTGGGTAGGACCAAATAACCAGGCAGCAAACTCAGCCCAGAGACTTATTTTGCTGCTTGGGAAACAGTCCCAGGGACTTCCCATGTTAGATCCCGGCACATGAAGGAATGCCAGTGTTAGGGACTGGAAAGAGGAGGAGGAATGAGGGAGACTGCCTCCCCGTCCTGACCCTTCCAAGGAGGAAGAAGACAGTATAGATTTACAACAGAGGTTTGTGGGAGGTCACAGCTCAGAAGCAGATGAGAGGAAAAGTTGGGAAAGAATAGGAGAGCCAGAGCAGCAGCTGGCTGACACATTGTCACTTGAAAGCATTCCATGAGATGTGGAAAATATGGAAAAAAATAAGGAGAAGCAGTTCTAAGATGCAGAGATATGCTCCAGAGTTCCAGACCGTGGGGAGCCCCAATAAATTAATAAATACAATTTGGATCATTTTTCTTTTCTTTTTTAATTGAAGTATTATGATCAGATATTTAATTGGATGTTTTCTATTGGAAAATCAATAAAAATATTATTATTATTATTTAAAAGAAAGCATTCCAGACCCAGCATCTCCCAGAACCTGATGAACCTTAAAAGTAGGAAAGCAGAGACAGAGGGCATGTAGCAGCACCCGTAGAAGTGACGAATGAGGAAGTGGGAGAGATGGGGGTGGGGGTGGAGATTCTCTCGGGACAAAGCCATTATCCAAGAGGCTGGGTTATATAGCCTCTCTTTGTAATGTTTGAAACAAAAAAGGAGTGTAAGAAACTTTTCATTGTCTTCATACTTTCCTGGGCAACCAGCCGGGAGTCGCTGACAGCATCCTGACAGCCGGGCCGCAATGGCACCCAACAGAGAGGGTGAGTGGGCTTTTAACAACTGAAGATGCAAGGAGTTGAGGGGGCCATGAGCCTTCCTCCCCATACTCCATCACTGTGAGCATTTTTTCTCTAATCCAAGAATAAGCGAAGCTCAAGAGATACGTGCATGAAGCAATGGAGCAAAGTCAGATAACGTGGTGGTGACGGAGTGGGTGGGTGGGTGGGTGGGTGGGTGGATGAGGTACAAGTCCTCTCAGCATGCAGACCTTTTATTCAAAAACTTAAATCACACACCTGTACAGGTGATTGAGGTGGACACTTGGATAGGCAGCCTGCAGTCATCACCTCCAGTCTGACTGACTCTGTGAATCAGTTCTGGGCACAATACATATTTCTGAATAACTAATACCAATTCAAAATGTTCTATTAAACCACCCTTTAATTATGAAATAAAAACCACTTTAGCTGAGAAGCCTTTCAAACACAAATTACAACAATTTGTATAAATCCATCCTATTTTTAAACTAATATACTAAACGTGCTCTCATTTTTAAAAAAGATAATGTATATGTAATTTAAATTGTACATTGCCTTAATTGATAGTGCTGCAAATACTTGTCATATTGTTTACATTTGTGTTACTAATTTTTCTTACAGAGCATGTATTTCTTATTATTTCTAAAGATTCAAATTCAGAAATGATTTTTTTTAAAAAAGAAAGTAGGATTATTTGTCCCTTAAAATATTTCAACAGCTTCAGGAAAGGCAAGCAATAGAAGATTTTGGTCACATACAGTGGAGTCAGTGGTCACACACCTGGAGCTCTAGAGCCGAGATGAGCAACCTCAAGGCTGGGGACCAGATATAGCCCTCAGTACTCTTCCCAGAGCACACACTCCCCAGAGCATTGCTGCTCACCAGCCCTGCTTTGCACTCTCCCTGAGTGCTTTTACCTGGCTGGAGCAAAAATTGATGTACATGTGATGCTCCAGTTCCAGCCATACCCCCACATTGGCTACTCCACTGGCATGTATCTAGTTCTACTGGTGTTGCAAAGCTTAAGTAAAACTCTGGAGTCCAGCAGCTGACCACCAGATAGGGTTGTGCCAGAGGTAATCTGAGGGTAGATGCTTAAAAAGGCTCAGTCTGCTTGCAACAGTTTATTGGAGCAAGTTGCTCATCTGGAGCTATCCGTGGTCCTGCACTCTCTGACCCTTCCTTCTCTGTGGGATCCAGCAATAGACTGAGCACTTTAAGAGAATGATCTGAAATTTTACAGCTGCTGCCGGTAGATGCCATTTAGCCTTGATGGGATAGGACCATAGTCTAGCTAAGTGGTGGTGGACTCTTTTTCTTTGGATCAGAGGTTGGATGGCCATCAGTCATAAATGATCTAGTTGAGATTCCTGCATTGCAGGGGGTTGGACTAACTGACTTTCAGGTTCCCTTCCAACTCTTCAATTCTATGTCTTTAAGAAAGATATGCAAAAGAAGCTACTTCTTGACAAAACAGAGAAGTACTGGATTTTGCAATGGCAAGAAGGATTGGTTGCCTTTCTGCCAAGCGATGCAGCGGTCATTTGAGTTTCCACGTTTTCTTCCTTATAGGTTAGTAGCTGAGAAGAGTGAAAGTAGCACTTTCTTTTTGGCTAGGCAGGGTTAGATAGCATACATCATTAGCTCTGAAAGGAGACAAGGCGAATGGGATGTTGTTTCACAAGTCAGCATCAGAGAAACTCCCACAGTTAACTGTCACCGGTGACAGAAAATTCATTGTCTTAGCGTGCTTGTTAATTTCCTTGGGTTCTGAATGTGACACAAGGTTCGTCTTCTTTAAGTATTCCTTTTCATGTGCCAGACATCCCCCTCAAACATCTTTGTGGATTTTCAGCAAGAATCCAGGCATTTCTGTGACTAAGAAGGGTGCCTGCAGTTATACTAGCTGGGATCAAAAGGAAAAAGACACTCCATCAAACATCAGGCACAAGCCTACTCAGTTGATCACCTATTATGCTGAAGTGGAATTGCGCTCTCTCTCTCTCTCTCTCTCTCTCTCTCTCTCTCTCTCTCTCTCTCTCTCTCTCTCTCCTTCTCGTCCTTTTATGCTTTCCCTACTACAGTGAGTCACTAAACTGTGTACATCACTGAAGGAGCAGTTCTCCCTTTGAAACAATGGGAATGGGGCAGAGTCAGGGTACAATTCATTGCTGTTATTATTCTTTGTTTCATTTATGAGTTGCATCCTATGAGGCTTCTCAAAGAGATCTGAAACATATAACAGAATAGTTACATATATAAAAGTTAAAATAATTGCATATAAAAAGATTTTTTAAAAAAACCCAAACCAATCATAAATATAAAATCAATTTAATCCAAATGTAAAATCAATTCAAATCCAATACAGACGCCAAGTGGGATACATTTTTTAAGAAGGCTTGTTGAAGGCACTGAAAAGGTGCCCGTCTGATACACAGTGGGGGGGAGTTCCAAAGAGTACTTGCTGCCACACTAAAGGCCTGATTCCGGCATTGTGTGGAACGGGATTCATGATGACAGACCTTTTGGTTAGTTACAAAGAGTTTGGTTTCCCATCCTCTCCAAGAATAGCTGAGCAGAGACCTAAACCCAGGGAGCTGTCCACAGTGCTGAAAACAGTAGCTAGGTTTCCGGCAGTAGCGTTCATGTGATGTGAGAGTTCAAACTGGAAATTAACAGTTTGTCCATTGCTGCAGACAGAGTGATAGGTTCCAACGTGTTACCCATATGCCCATACCTGCTGTTACTCCCTGGCCTCTCTGCTCCTCAGGAGGCTGTTTAAATGGGTGAGGCAAGTGGAATCAAAACATGGTGTGCACTAGGTTCCCCATTACTAGGAGGTAAACTAGCTTTCAGTGTCTGGGATAGGCAAGAGCTCTGCATGTATGTGAATGCCTAGCTCTGCAACAAGTCTATTTCCTTACCGGTAACATAAACAGTAGATTTGGCCATTAACTGGTTCTGGCAAGATCAAGCAACTTCTCCAACAGGCACTGTCCCTACTGGCAAATTAATCAATAGTTGTTCACATCATTTGAGGATAGGGTCCTCCACCTCTATTTGCACTGGGACTCCATTAGCACCAGGCAGATTTCCACTGGGCACTCAAGGCCAAGTACAATAACACCTGGAGGGCCACAGGTTACCTAATATAGCCTAATGTTGCTTACTCCAACTGATAGCAGCTCTTCAACATCTCAGGCCAAGGCCTACCTGGTTCTGCTGCCTGAAGTCACCTATTAAAACTGGAGAGCTACTATTTCTGGGTGCAGCACAAATGCTCTACCATTGAGCTATGCTTCCTCCATGAATAAATATTGCCAGCATCCTACCAATGATACTCTGGGGTTGTAGTTACATTGGGTTAATTAAATCATATTTAATTAATTTTATTACACCAGTGCAACATGTCTTCAATCAATTAAGCAACTGGTTTATTAAACCCACATTTTAATCACAATATGTCACTCAATATGTTCTCACAAAATCTGGGGCTGGATAAGCAATCCAGAGAAAATGAAATCATTTAGATAATGGTATGACCACAGACCTGATTGGTGTGTGTGTGTGTGTGTGTGTGTGTGTTTACAGGCACCTGCTGATTACTACCCTTATCTTCCTGTGATCCAAATAAATAGGTGTAAATAGCTTTATTACCTGCTTCCACTGCTGATTTCCGTAACATATTCAACATAGTATCATAATGTGTTGGCATATATTTGATTGTAAAATAGTTTATTTATGCTTAAAAAATGGCTGACAAATACAACATTTATATAATCTATGTATCTATTGCAAATGAACCTTATGTAGTGGGACAGGGTGGAGGGTGCCTTCCTATGTGATTTGTAAACTTTAACTCTCAGCAGTAAAGTCAACTCTTAAAGATGTGGAATACTGCATATTTTGCTCCATAATATTGACAACTGATGGAGGTTCATGCAGATGTGGTCCTTGGATCTGTGGCCAATATCCCATGAATTATGCAATTTTTTATGTGTGTACAAATAAAAAATGACCTGCTATAAAAACCCGAGATCATTTGCATATGGAAGAATAATGCAGAAGCTGTTGGCTCTGCTTATAACTGCTTATAAATGACAGCTATGAAAAGAACCCATTTCTTAATGTCCTTGGAGTTGATCTAAAGCTCATTACAAAGAGAGGTGCCATTGAATTTTATGGATTTTTACATTCCTGGATCAGTCCTCAAGGCTGCCACTGAAATGAACCGGAATTAGAATTTTCTCATGATGAATTCCTATTTATTTTTAGCAATGAGTTTTCCAATTCAGCCTTATAAGCTGCAGATGTGCTTTGCTTTTTCCATGAAAGATTCCAAGATTTTCTCATCTGCAACTGCAAAAAGTTTGTTGTTTTTATTTATATTAGTTTATTCACATTTATACCTCAGTTTTCTAGTCAAACAATAATCAAAGCATGTCCTTCTGAACTTTTGGCACTTCCAATGACACATATTGTAAGCCTCTCTCTAGAATGTTCCTCACATTCTTATCTTTGAGGGTCTCCAAGCCTTCTGAATGCTTTATTGAAACTTCACTGTGGTTTTGATTTTTTAGAATTTGCATTACCAACCCTCATGTGTCTTGTTACACCAATTTGTTCCATCATGCTTGTTACAAACATAGACTGAGTTTCTAGTATCTGGGGTCCTCATTTTGTTTTTGTTTTTTATGTTGTGAACTACCCTGCAATCTTCAGATGGAGGGCAGTATACTAAATGGATGAATGTTTTTGGATAATATAAAGTTAAGATTAGATTATTTCCCGACATCTTTTAATCCTAAAATCCCCAAAGGCAGCTGAAGATTCTTGAAAACTTACAGTTCCCTGCTACAGTATTTCTTAGCAACATGTTTACTGCATTTTATAATGTCAAAATGTTGATGAGAACTGAAAGGTGGCAGTCAGTTTCCATAAGAAAAGCCACGTGTATATGCACGTGTAGTTAAATTACTAGTGAAAAAACGGCCATCAAGAAATAATATGAAGCATGGTTCTGATTTGATTTAGGGTTGAAGACTGTTCATATTCTCTCCCCCACCTTCAACATGTTACACAACAGAGGAATTGCCTTTTCCTTCCTTCCTTTGTTAAAGTGCTACTTTGGGCTGTAAATTCAATGTAAAGTTTAATTTGTATATTTAATGAGATCTCCAAGGACGTTAAATATTTGTCAGTTGTCATAGATGGTGAAATATACTGCAGATGAAGCTAAGCACTCCATTAACTGAGAGAGACTGATTTTTTTTATTATTATTATTCCAGAGGAAATACTTTGGGAAATCCATTGTGAAGTGTAATTACACATAAGCATAACTCATCAGACACAGCCCATATTTGAGTTATTGGCCTATCATAATGAAATTAATAAACAAACAATGTGGCATTGTTAATAACAACATTCCATTTGGCTCCATCCTTTCTAATCTACAGATCATACGGAAAGGCAGATACAATTCATTGGTGGCATGAAGGATTCCTCCTGCTTATAATCAAAGAAGCTGGTTATACATCTTCTTCTAGCAGTGGATGAGGCATGTCTACAGAGCCTAGGGGAGTGCAATTTCCTCTGGCCATCCAGTCAGAATTTATGACGAGGGTAAAGACACAGGGAGGGGATACAAGTAATGACTCGTTATTCTTAGGGTATGAAATGTCAGGAAAGAGGAAAGATTGGGATTTTATTGATCTCAGGAGATATAAGGTCAAGGATTATATGGAGGTTTTTAAAAGCAGGTTGTTTTGCTTTTCACAACAAGAACATTATCATATTGCACCGGGGGCAGGGAGAACCTTTTTTGCAGCCTGAGGGCCACATTCACTTCTGGGCAACATTTCAGGGACCACATGCCAGCGGTGAAGGATAAGGCCAGAGGCAAAGCTGACGGGCCAACAAATGTACATTTTGTCTTTGTACAGAAGGTCAGTTTCTACACACAAACAAACACACACCACATAACTAATCTCACAATAATATTATGATATGTAACTGTGCTAAAAGTCCATTTTAACTTTTCTCTGTCGTTAATGGTTCTAAAGGAGTTTACATGCTCTGGTTATCTCCTGCTTGGACTACTGCAATGCACTCTACGTGGGGGCTACCTTTGAAAGTGACTCAGAACCTACAATTCATCCAGAATGTGGCTGCCAGACTGGTGACTGGGAGCGGCAGCTGGAACCATATAGCACCGGTCCTAAAGGATCTACATTGGCTCCCAGTATGTTTCAGAGCACAATTCAAAGTGTTGGCGCTGAACTTTAAAGCCCTAAATGGCTTTGTCCCTGTATGCCTGAAGGAGCGTCTCCACCCAGTCATCCAGCCCAGACACTGAGGTCCAGCTCTGCAGGCCTTATGGCAGTATCCTCACTGCAAGAAGTGAGGTTACAGGGAACCAGGCAGAGGGCCTTCCCGGTAGTAGCGCCCGCCCTGTGGAAAGCCCTCCCAACAGATGTCAAGGAGATGAGTAACTATATAACCTTTAGAAGATATATGAAGGCAGCCCTGTGTAGGGAAGCCTTTTCATATGTAATGTTTTATTATGTTTTTATTACGTTGAAAGCTGCCCAGAGTGGCTGGGGTATTCCAGTCAGATGGGTGGGGTGTAAATAACTAAATAAGTTTCCACCACAACTACAGTATAGGGTTGCATCAAAATTTCCAGATGGATAATTTTGGGAACATATGTTGGGCTTGGGAGTCAGAGAAAGAAACAGGAGGACAGAAACCCACAATACTCTAAGCACCACTGCTGTTTCCCCCCACTGGTAAAAACTGTATAAAAGGGTGGGGAACCTCTATGGATTACTTTAACAAAAGTTAGTCCCTGGGCCCTGAAATCTTTCCAGTTATAAGGAATAATGGGAAATGTTAATTCATTACGTGAAAGCTCACCTAATGAGCCATTTCCTAGGGACACACGGTATTTGGAAAGCAGGACCTGCATATACAGTGTTGACAACTGCGTTGTGAAGTTTTCTGAACTGAGAAGAAGGATGGAAATGGAGACACTCCTACTTGTAGGGTAGGAGTACCAGGAGTAGTTGATTCAAAGAGAAGACAATGGTAAGGTAAAGGTAAAGGTACCCCTGCCCGAACGGGCCAGTCTTGACAGACTCTGGGGTTTGTGCGCCCATCTCACTCTATAGGCCGTGGGCCAGCGCTGTCCGGAGACACTTCCGGGTCACGTGGCCAGCGTGACGAAGCTGCTCCGGCGAACCGGCACCAGGGCAGCACACAGAACGCCATTTACCTTCCCGCTGGTAAGCGGTACCTATTTATCTACTTGCACCCAGGGGTGCTTTCGAACTGCTAGGTTGGCAGGCGCTGGGACCGAGCAGCGGGAGCGCACCCCGCCGTGGGGATTCGAACCGCCGACCTTTCGATCGGCAAGCCCTAGGCGCTGAGGCTTTTACCCACAGCGCCACCCGCGTCCCAGAAGACAATGGTAATGAGGAGCAAAATCCTAGCCTTCTAGTTTGCTAGGTAATATTAACCATTTCCCACCCCCTGTAAATCTAGCTGGACTTTGAAAAGCACCCTCCCTTCCTCAGCAGCATCTAAAACCTTCTTCCTTCCCAATGTGGTACCTCCAGATGTTAATAGACTGCAGCTCCCATCTTCCCTGACCACTGGCCATGCTTGCTAGGGCTGATGGGAGTTGTAGTCCCAAATGTCCAGAGAGCACCAGGTTGGAGAAAGCCAGTCTGTTTTCATATTAGACACTTGATATATTTTGCCTCATTTCCATCAGTGGTTTGACCTTTTCAGGCTTTCACATTTCAGCATTGTATTGAAGGATATCAGTGCCAGCTGATAAGCAGAAGAAAGATAGACTTATCATACCCTACAGTGTACAATGCATCACCTGTGTTTAACCTGGCTTAGTTTAGATGACACTTTTATTATTTAATATCTACCATCAATGATGTAAAACATTTTTATGGAAGGTTCTAAAAAAAAAAATATCACCAACTCTCTCCTCTGATATCAGAAGATGCCAA
The DNA here is from genome assembly GCF_965112155.1 of Podarcis liolepis. Classification (NCBI taxonomy): domain Eukaryota; kingdom Metazoa; phylum Chordata; class Lepidosauria; order Squamata; family Lacertidae; genus Podarcis; species Podarcis liolepis. The sequence goes on from NC_139571.1 coordinate 26,195,491, forward strand.
CCTTCTAAACTCATCCCATAGATGTGATTTACCTGTCAGAAGCTTCCCGTGCCGCCATTCTAAACCTGTCAGGTCTTTGTGAATTAAAATGCTGCGGTATGAAATATTTGCTCGTTTCACCTGAGCATATTGAACCGTTGATAATTGGGATGCACAGCATGTGTTACAGGAGAGCTCAATAGGATTAATAAGAAATAAATGAAATGTTTGGACATGTGCCAGTCTTACTGAGACTGATTAGAGCTATCATATGCAAAGAAAGTTTGACATGCAACTATTTATCACACATGACTTCATGCAGCCATAAGTTAGAACATTTCACTGCTCTGCCCAGCCCTGAATTCAGGGACACAGACCATAAGAGAGATGGAGATAGATTTGGGATTAGGAGTGGGCAACCTAGCAATATCTGTTTCTCTCTGTTTCTCATTTTTCCAATCGAGTTCAGTTGTCTACCATTATACAGATGTTTGCATATTTTTTAAAAAACAAATCAATATATCAGCATTTTGATGCAAATTTATCCTAATGGAAACTTTCTGTTAATGCAATTGTGCCTCATCTACATGTTTTACAAGCAATTTCCCTTATTATAATGCATTTTTGTATATTATGCTCATCATAATTATGTTTTGGTGGGGGGGGTGAGAAAAAGTTGCCAGTACTCACCATTCTTACAGTAAGTACTACATTTCCAACTTTTTTTTTTGGGGGGGGGGAGTTCCAGTACTGCATACCCTTGAATATCTCAAGAAGAAAAGCACTGATGTTCACTAATATTCACATTTTATGTACACTTTCGTGTATGCATTTTTAAAAAAAACACATTACATGATGGGACAACTGCATTGCAACATTTAGAGAAGTGTGCATTTTTAATGATGTCTGCATTTCCATTTGAGTATGGTTTTGGCAAGTTCCCATTCAGTAGGTCCACCTTTAAATGCAGATAGAACTTCTCCCTCACTCCTACCATGGAAACATTGCTATAATTTATTTCATTATTTAAATGTTGTTGTTTTTAAAATATAATTTTTATTAGTTTTTACACTTTTATTATTTATTTTATACATTTTAGCTAATTTCACTGGTGTTATATACCACCTGTACATCATTATCATGATTTAAATGTTTACACACTGGCTGGGGCTAATGAGAGTTGCAGTCCAACAACATCTGGACAGTACCATGTTGGCTACCTCTCTTTTACTCCATATGAGGCTCATGATTTCAATGGGTAAATTACATAGGTGGGGACATAAAGGTGAGGACCAGTGCATGAATGCCATTGGCCAGGAGTTAGCTTTGCCTGCTGAACAGCAGCCTGAAGGGGGAGAAGGCACAGTGACTCCACCTGCAATTGATCAGCCTTCAAGGACACAGAGGAGAAGGCACTGATGAGAACCAGCTGGCTTCAGCTTTCTTAAGCAGATCTTCTAGCAGCAGTCAGATGCTGGAAACAGCACTTGTACAGTAGTTCCTGGCTCTACCTTGCTGCTTCCTGCTCATCTTGACCCTTGACTCCATGATCATAGGATCCCTTGACCCCTGGATCATCTGACCATGTGGATCACTGTTTGCCCAACCCTAGGACTGAACCTACCTTGGGATGCTGCTGAGGAAGAACTCCCGAGCAAAATTTTAATGGAGAAGATTGGATATGCATTCTGTGAGTTATTTATAGCTGAAGCTCATATGTTAGTTGGTAAACAACGGAAGAAATGGAATGATGACCTTGTACCATCCAGATAAACACTGCAAATAACTGAATAATGGATGGTAGTAGTGAACTCTCCCAGCACACCAGGTCTGGAACAAAAATGTACATGAAGAACTACACACGTGAAATGGATTACTTATTTATAAGATATAATGGAGGTGCTGTTTGTAAGGTGGAAAAAGCGGCCAGCTGGAAGAATGGTTTAATGGCAAGTGAAGGATGTCAACTGGACTTTAAATAAGAAATGATGCGGCTATGCGAGGAAATGATGCTGTACACAAATGGAAATGATGGTGATCGTGTGTCTGGAACCGGAGTGGGAAACCTGATTTTAAGAAATTGTATTAATTTAATTTAATTTAATTTGGTTGTATTTGTAATAATTTGGAAAATTGATAAAAAAATGATTTGGCAAAAGGACTTGGCTTTGGATGCCAACTCTGGCAAGTGCACCTCAGAGACTCTTCTGGTTGGCAGGCCTCCCATTCCACTGAGCTCTGCACATTGTTGCTCAGCAACAAGACAACAACACTATGGCAAGAGTAGGACAGGCCACATGGCATGGGCCCCAATGCAATATTATAGCTGAGCACCTGCTAATGGCTCCCCCTCCCCAGTGTCCTGTGCCCATCTCCTGCTGCCACTGTGTCTTTACTTCTTCTCCATTTGTGCTGTGGGTGTCATGGGCACATGTCAAATTATTCTAAGGAAATTCATTTGCGCACATCCACCCTTTTTTTGTACTGGGCAGTGATCAGAGGGAAATGACAGTTTAAGGAAGCAACCCAGGCACTCTGTGTAGGCCACCCATAAACGGAGAGGAAAGGTTATAGATAAAAGGTGCCATCTTTCAAAGCTTTGCAGGTTTCACAGTTCTCTTCTCTTCTCTCTTTCTCTCCCTCTCTCTCTTTCGGGACTTTGAAGGTGAAAACAAAACACTACAAGATGAATTCGTTTCCCCACAGTCTGCTTTCCGCAGAAAGATGTGGCTCTATCAAAGCACTTAGAACTGATTGAAATATTCAGTCCCTGACAGCTTACCGTCACATTAATGTGCCATCTCAGGTTGCACATGTGTTTTATGTGTGTCAGTTTGAAAGCGGCCCTGTGTGAAAATGATGCTTCAAGCAAGCACAGTTTTGAGGCGAAGGTCTGTTGGTTTGTTTGGTTTTTTTTTAAAAAAAAAACAACAACAACGATGCTTTGGCAGGAAATCTGAGTTGATATATTCACATGAAGGGAGTGTAGCACATCAGAAATGGAATGCTAGAGATGTTCCTCAGACTCCAGGTGGAAAATGCACACATTCATACGGTGCAACTTCCTAGGATTTTGAAGGATTAGCAGAGAGGGTAATATATTTTCATACTCTACCATATTTATACAAAAAAGATGATGATAATGATGATGATGATTATGATTTTATACCCCGCCCCTCTGGATGGGTTTCCCCAGCCACTCTGGGTGGCTTCCAACAAAAGATTAAAAGTGCATTAAAACATCAGTCATTAAAAACTTCCCTAAACAGTTGTCTTCTAAAATGTCAGATAGTTGTTTATTTCCTTGACATCTGATGGGAGGGAATTCCACAGGGCGGGTGCTACTACCAAGAAGGCCCTCTGCCTGGTTCCCTTAACCTCACTTCTCGCAATGAGGGAACCACCAGAAGGCCCTCAGCACTGGACCTCAGGGTCCGGGCTGAATGATGGGGGTGGAGACGCTCCTTCAGGTATACTGGACCGAGGCCGTTTAGGACTTTAAAGGTCAGCACCAACACTTTGAATTGTGCTTGGAAACGTACTGGGAGCCAATGTAGGTCGTTCAAGACTGGTGTTATGTGGTCTCGGTGGCTGCTCCTAGTCACCAGTCTGAGTGATTTCCACTTTTCGAAATATGGCAACCCTATGTTAGAAGGCCTTGAAAATTTGTGCCCTGGACTTTTTAGAGTCATTTACCCATGTACTATCTGAAACCAAACGGGCACACTGGTTGCCAGATGTGGTTTTCTTTTTCAGCCCTTCTTCTCCACTATGTAAATTAATTTGACATCAAGATTTTCAGGAAATTCCAGCCGTAGTTCTATAGACTATTGCTGCAAGCAATGAAATGAGTCTATAAACAAGGCTGATGCTTGAGGTACGGTGAGGCACTTCTGTGTTGCACCTCTGAGGGGGGCAGTTTGAGAAGGGTTCATAGGAGCCAACTCCTAGGGACCAAGGGGAATTTGGCCCTCCAATAAAATATTAGAGGGGGCTACCGCCCCCCAAGTTGATGGGCATTGCACCTCATAATGTGATTGATTATGTGGGGCGGGGCTTACTGCCCCCCCCCCCAATATTTTATTCAAGTTGGCACTTGAGATGAATTTATCACATGGCAACTGTTATTATGGGTTATTAAAAAAATATCATCTTCCACATACGCATGCTATTTTCTTTCTGTCTCTTTTGCTCTCCCTCCCCCTTCTCAATTTAATCTTCATTACATCCGAGAAGAACAGTCAAAGCCTTACTGGGAATCTTGCTTCCTTGACTAAAGTCTGGTTTATTAACATTTCATAATGATGAAGCTCTGCCTTCTAATTTGGACTCGTTCTGCTTACATTATAAATCACAAGTGATGTGCTCCAAACAGAGTACATTCGCTTTTCAATACTCATTAAAAGAAATGATTTTAAGATTTATTGTGGAGTCTTATCGTATAGTTGTTAGGTTTTTAATTGATTTGTATGATGTCCAGGGAACTTGTTTATATGTACAGAATTAGGGGTGTGTGCAGGCACCAAGATTCACCTTGCACCTGTATCTTCTGATCAGTTTCTGAATAACTCTGTGCACTCATGCTTTTGATATTTAATTCTGCTCCTAAGTCATTCTGTTTAAAATGGAATCTGTGTTTTCCCATTCACTACAACAGCTATAATTTCCCCCTTTCTGGCCAAAGTGGATGGAATTTAAAGGTACAGGTAGCCTTCTGCCTAAGCCTGGCAAATTGTAGGCAAATAGGGGTCTGTTGTGGGGGACACATTTTCCTGCATAATCCCTTATGAAGGGTGCAGGGTATTTTTTTTTCTTTTTCTTGCCTTAAGCAAATTAAGAGGTAGTCAAGTGGTGTGTGTTCTTGCTTGTACATTTTTCTAAACTTCTCAGCTTTGCACCAGCATTTCTTTTTGGTTGTTTGCTTCCTTCGATATGCTTTACAAGCCTCCCAACAGACATGTTTGGGTCTCCAAAGGCTGTCTAGAATGTTGCCTGTGGAGTTCTGAAGATCTTGGGTTTTTTGTTTCTTTTGTTTTGTTAAAGCAGAGAAATGCAGGGTGGTTTTGTTTTTCAAACTTAAATGAAGCTTTCAATTTTTCCTTAAAAAACCATCTGCTGCTGAGCTACAACAACAACAACAACAAAATCCAGAGCTCTTCAGTTCCCTGCCAGCAACATTTTCAGCCACCTCACTTCTTGCAAAGCCCATGGACCTAGAGAAATATAGAGATGTTATATAGGAAGACATGGAGTTGTACTGGCATAGAAACAGAGTGCTCTGTGGTTTTGTGGTGGTTCCAATCTGACGCGGGGAGATTATTGACATTGCTCTTTGACAGGGGAGAGTGAAAACCACCATATCACCCCTTGTTATTCCCTGCCCCCAGAGGGCCAATGAACACCCATGTACATAATAGATAAGAAGTAGCTGGATGGATCCCCCCCCCCCCGAAAAATTGGAAAGTAATGAGCTTGCTCTATACAAACTAGAGATACACCCTTGCAAACTTTGCCCACCTTTTAGTCAATAGACACATCGCCACATTTTTATAGGATGGGATGGTATAGCTTTAAAACAAACGCACCAAAAACACCTGAAGATCAAGTTCACTCTCCGTAGTATATATCTCCCTTTCTTGCTTGTTGCAGATGGATTTACAGAGCTGCAGTCTGCTGCTGTACACGCCGTGTCAGGCTTTCAGAACGCATATAGGAGGCGTTGGTGACTTTTTGACAAACTGTTATATGCAGGGTCTATGATTCCAAAGCCTATAGCATCACTTGATGGATGACAACTCATAAACAATCCTTTTCCAAAATGTGTCTTTCCATTTGGTTAGACTAAAGATAAGGCACCAACATGTGGGAATATATTTTCTCTTAAGATATCATACCATTTAATTAAATCCTTTTTCATTTCTTTTGACAGGTGAAATATGAGTTTGCTGATAAAGAGCTTTCCCCCTTGATTACTAGCTTTACATCCTAAGAAGAGGAAGATATTGATTTCCCCCTCTGTATACTGTACAGTTCATTTCTTTTGGATCCTTCTCCCTCCCTGTAGGACAAATTTGTTACATTTCCTATCCATACTTAGCTGAGTTTGCTTGATAGTAAATGGACAGGAGGGTCCATTAAGCTGAGCTTGCATAAAAACATTCAAAGCACCATTTATTATATGAATTATTCACTATTGTATGCAGAGGGTTTGCCATTTGGGCAGATCACCGGTTTTCTGTTGTTCCAGGGAGCCTTGTGTTCTTTAGATGCTTATGGGGGGATGGTTCCTCAATGAGAAAATAAGAAATAGTGGACAAGTTTCCTTGAAAAACAGCTTCCAGAGCACCATCAGAATTCTCCTGCAATGTGTATGCATAGAATTCTATATGGTGCACCGTGCATCACACACACAAACGCACACAGAGATGTGTGCGCACACATGCACACATACACAAGGTGGTCTGAGGCCTATGTCCAATAACAGTTTTTTCTTACCTTTTAATAACCAGAAAAACAGGTCTTCCAGCCAGTCGCAGATTGCAGAGACTAGTGCACAGGATTCCTTGACCATATGAAAACCCCCCTGGGAATGATGGGACTTTATGACATACTACTGCTTTTGGAAGGCACTGTATTGGGGGGGGGATGGCTGCCCCCCACTTTTTCACCCAATGTAAGTTGCCCCTTTGATAAATTTGCTGGACTACACCTTGTTGTTGCCAAAGGTGTGGATAATGGCAGGGAGCTATAAATACACTTTTTGAAAATACAGTGGTACCTCGAGTTACATACGCTTCAGGTTACAGACTTCGCTAACCCAGAAATATTACCTTGGGTTAAGAACTTTGCTTCAGGATGAGAACAGAAATCATGCAGCGACGGCGCAGTGGCAGCAGGATGCCCCATTAGCTAAAGTGGTGCTTCAGGTTAAGAACAGTTTCAGGTTAAGAACAGACCTCCAGAACGAATTAAATACTTAACCTGAGGTACCACTGTAAATTCAAGCCAGATGAATTGTCTTGTGATATATTTGTTTGTTCCCAATTTATTTCAGCTCTTTTCAAAAGACTCCAAAGTACAGCTGAAGTTAAGCAGGTCTGAGTCATGTCAGAACTTGGATGGGAGACCATCAGAGATGTATGTTGCCTGGAGTTCCATGAAGGGAGTGAAGGCAAAAGTGAGTTATAAACATGATAAATAAAAAAGGGTCAGAAATTGAAAGGTGAAGTTTCACAACTACAAGGACAATCATGGAGGGAGACAACACGTACCACAATCCATTCTGCCACTGCATACCTGCGTTTTTGAAGCATCCTTTGAGAATAGATTTTAAACAAATCAATATCTGTCCATTTCTTCATAATACCCTCTCCGTACATGAGGGTACTATGCTATTACTTGAATCTTGAAACTATGTTATTATGTCCAAGAGTAGACTCTTAAATTAATAGACACGTTAGTCATATCCATTATTTTCAGTGAGCCCACTTAGAGTAGGACTAACGTTGGAGATAGGCCAGTGTGGGCAAGATGCATTCTCGGTCAAAGTCAGTACCAGCATTAGGAAAAAAAGTTTCACTGGAAGGTTCAGGTCTCAAATTCAGGTACCCTGTTTGTCCCCAAGACCAATGTACCTGCAGCTTCCATCTCTTTTGAGAGGTATGAAATAGAGGACAATAGATGTTACTGCACTGAATATACAGGTGGATTTCATCCACTTTTGTCTTCATGTAACAGTATCCCCTCTCCCACCCCCAACCAACGATTCCACTGGCCTGGGGTTGTCCTCCCATGGGGAGCCTCCTTGTGCAGCTGAACCAAGCAAGACCGAACACTCTGTGCAACAGCTGGTGCACAGGGAGTTCAATCTTGCTTTGTGCTGGCATCATGTTTGTACTTGCCCCACACAAGATGTCAAGTATAACATCAGCTCTGGGGCAGGTGGGTGGACATGGTTTTCAGAAAATGCCCTGGTGGTCCAAATGGGGAGGCCTAGAGCACGAGCCATAGTTTCCACATACCTGCTCTAGATACAGTTGAAAGGTACCAATCACAAATGTCACTCCTGTGCCCCACCATGTCTAGATCTGATGCATCTCCTGACAGCATAAGCCAGCACTTTGCATGCACTGTACGCACTGGATCTTTGGCCACAACCAGTCACAAATTAACCTTCTTTTTTGGTGTCCTATCCTTGAATTACCATTTCTAACAGCTGTCAGATGAACAGAAATCTTTTTGCACAAACAGGTGCTATCCATTTGTGATCTTGGTTTATAAAGAAATATTTCATGAAAGTCAGAATAGCTCTGATGTATTTTGTCAGTCTCAAATATAGATCTTGTAAATAACATTGTAGTAATGATAATAATAATAAACCTTTCTGTCAGTTGGCATTAAAAGGGACATTACTGTTTCTCTCGCTCGGTTTTTTTCCTGCTGACTTAATTACAGTAAATTGGAATAATTAGAGTGAAATTATATGAACCCAACAATTCCCCATGGTCTTTGTGCTGCCTTTTAGTATGATAATGAATGTTAATATAAATAATTGATATATTCTGACTACCTCTGAATCCGCATTGTTACCTCTCTCCCCCTCCTTAATTTTTCTCCAGATAGAAGGTGATGCATTCTAAATTAACTATAACATGTAATATTTTGATGCAGCGGATGAGGTTAATTAAGCTTTTGGGGAGCTCTCTTGCATTATAAAGCAAAACAACAGACAATTTGGTTGTAATGGATTGAGATGCTGACATAAAATTATAGAGGCTATGGTAAAACCATCCTTCCTTAAGTTAATTTTAACTTGCTGGGTTTTTTGGGGTTTTTTTTTTAAGGAAAAAACTCTACAGTGCTCAAAGATGCAGGACTCATTCATAGCTAGGAGTCAAATGCCAGAGCAGTAGCACTTATGAGTTCCCTCTGCTTAAAAGAATGCTTGATTATTATACGTTTATATTGTATTCTGTTATAATTACATATTATAAGCAGCAGTCTTTTTTAAAAAAAGTGAAGCAAAGCAGTATTGTCCTGATCTGTCGTGGAAGATCAATGCACAGAAGCTGACTTATGGCACATGCAGTCCCACAGGGATGCTGATGCATACCTGCATATTGTTACCAATTTAATTTATGTCCCAATTAGGGCCATAGTTGTGATAAGTATAAACAAATCAAAACTATGGCCCTGATCTAGCTCAGCTGAATGTCTGGAAAGTTATAAAGATTATCCAGAACATCTCGTGGGATGCAACAAGTGATGGTTCTAGACAGTGATACAATTCCTTTATGTGTAAGAAGAAGCGTTCTGGAAGTTCATTGGTTGGGATGTATCATCTGTTGTGGATTAGAATGTGATTTCTATCCAGGATCATTATAAGTTGGGTGCTACCAGCAGGGCTATATCTCAACCAGCCTCAGTTAAATCAATCACATAACCAGCTTGAAGGCTCTGGTTTAAAAACACTGCCCTGAAGCAGTCCATACAACATCAACTCTTCTAATTAGACTTCTTCTTACTCTTTCAATTTTCATAGAAATGTTGCTAAAGCAAAACTTTGCAATATGGCTGAATGATGCACCAACATATAATGCTATAGCCATCTGTAAAGACAGGAATGTGCAAGACAGGAATATAAAATATTATTGATTTTCAGTTTACCTTTCAACATAATACTGCATTGGGCAGGGAGTTCTGTATTACTTGGTGCAGGTGATTCTGGCCACTGAAAACTTAATTGGGGAAACTGCCTTTACCAATGAGAAGAAATCCCAGGGGGCTCTTTTAGCCTGATTTGAGGGGAAGTTAAACAAGAACCATTCGGGTGGCTCCTGCACTGCAGCAGATGGTAATTACAACCGGCATTTCTGCTGCCCTTTTTGATGGCATCCAAACAATGAATCGTTTCCTTATTCCCTGGCTATTTGGAAGCAACATCTGTTCCAATAAAAATGGCTATCATTTGAGTTACTGTATGTACTCTTAACATTACGGCCTATCTTTTATTAGTTAAATATTATGACCCTTAAAGCAAAGAGTTCTGAGACATAAAAATGCAATTCACACAAGTGACTGCTCACCTGTTAGACCCATGAAATGTGAGCAAGCTTCTCCCTCCTCCTCTTAGTTAATTCTGAGTTACACTGAATGTGTTGGCATTAGCTAGTCTAAGGAAAAAGAGAGTTCTGTAATTGGCTGTCGAATCACCAAGTTCCAACTGCAGAAGTGGTTAGACACAACAGTGACGTGATTGGGGAGGTAATTGTTGCATGGGGGCGACAGGATGAGGTGATACCTTGGATGTCTGGGACTTGACTGAAGGGGACGAGATTGAGGAGGAATGGTGGAGATCTCCCCCCTTCTCTTCCTGAAGAAAAGGAAGGCAGTATTGAATTACAGCAGTGGTTTGAAGAAGGTCACAGCTGAGAGACAGGTGAACGGAAGAGATGGGAGGTATTGGGAGAAGATAAGGAGGAGACAGAGCAACCAGCTGACACGTTATCACTGGAGACCCCCTTCTCCCAGAACCCAGCATTTCTTGAGAGTGCAAGAGCAAAGGACTCAGAGACAATTAGCCAATAGAGGCCACCGTAAGGGGAAATCGAAAGGTTTGGGGATCTCAAATTCTTTGTGAAATGATCTGATCCGCATCTCTCAGATTGACATGTGGATCAGAATTTGGAGACACTCCCCCCCCCCCAATTTTCCACTGTTTTGAATGCTGTGACACAGTTTTGAGCATTGCACAAAACATATGTACTCAAATATGAGAGAAAACATGCACTTGTTATTAAAATGCATATTTAAATATGTATTTTGAGATTTCTTTTATTATTTTTTTAAAGCACACTTTAATGTGATAATGGGTAAAGTGTGTTCTCCCTCATGGAGAGCACAGGTTGCGGGCGGGGCTGACAAGACACCTCACTACCTCACTGTTACTAGGCAAATGGTTTGGCCATCCTTTAAACAGGGGCGGGCTGTTACTGGGGGAATCTAGATGTTGCCATTTGTTGATTGACAGCCCTATTTGTTAAATACAATGCTCACAGCAAGGAACTTCCTCTTTTCGCTGCTTACTTCGGATCACCCGCCCTCCCTTCCCTAATTTTAGGCTGTTTGCTTGACCTTGCTATGCCTGTCATGGGGTCGTCTGCTTTGGGGCAGGGGCCTGGTAGGAATTTTATCCATTTGGCTGATTAGTGTGTGCCACTTAGTTTTTGCCTACTGCGTAGCAAATCGTCACAACTTGTAAGGTTTGCGGTTAGGCATTGGTCTTGGAATTGGTTGGTGGAGGGGTATGGATTCGGCTGTGCCTGACCCTCCAAAATGCTGCTGCTGGTGGAGGGGTATGAATTCGGCTGTGCCTGACCCTCCAAAATGCTGCTGCTGCTTCAAGGGTTTTCCGTTAAAGGAACCCAGGGGCTCCCCATGCTTTTGTCTGAAAGCCCCTGGCAAGGGGCTAGGGCCACGCAAGCCCCTGGGAGAATTCTGGGGAGAGGTGAGGCATGGTTCCCAGTCCCGTCTCTCTCTCCAGGTGACTTACCCTTGCTGACTTTGCGGGGGGTGCGAATGACAGAGCTGTCCCTGTGCGGGGTCAGTTAGTGCTACCAATGCCTAAGCAACCACTTACATTGCTGTAATTTGAATAAAGTTGTGGCCAAAATTATGCCAAAAACCTTAAACAAAAATTAAGTGTCAATTGTGTTTTTCTTTGGGGGGTTGTCTTGGGGACCTCGACGCGCAAAAGCATGCAAACATGACAAGGACCTGTAACAGACAGATTCACCCAACTCTAATTATGGCACTAAGTAATATAAAGTGCCCAGCTTACCTTACCAGCAACTTCCTTGTGTTCTCTCTCTCTCTTTTTTGGTGTTCCACTCAGTTATCTTTATTGTTGTTTTATGCTTATTTCCATGCTTATTACATACAAAAAGCAAACAAAAAAAAACCCCATGAAAAGGGGTACAACTTAAGAGGGGAGGGGAAAGGAAAGAAAATAAAATTTACAAAATCTGTTAATAAGATAAAAATTATGACATAAATTTGTGATTGCAATTTCATGTTACAATAAAAATAAAAATCTCATTATTTTTTATACCTGACCTCCCATTTATTCCTTAATTCTTTTTACATAAATTTAGTGCCATATCAAAATACTATTTTTTATATTAATATTTTCACAATTTACAAATGTTTATATTTATATAAGCAATTAATAAAAACTGCTGGGACCACTCAAAAGCTGCTACAGATTTTAACATGGTATAATTTTGTTTAAGATATGTTCTGAAGGCCTCCCATTTTTATACAAATTCAATTCTCAGTTTATTTTTTATTTTTTCAGATAGACTATCTAATTCAGCATATTCAGTCAATTTTTGTATCCATTCTTGTATAGAAGGAATTATGTCACTCTTCCACCTTGTAGCTATAAGAACTCTCGCTGCCACTGTTGCATACAAAAAAAAATCTTTAAATTTTTTAGGAATAGCTGAATCAGTAATGCCTAACAGATATGCCTCTGGTTTCCTAATAAATGAGATTCTTAACATTTTTTCTAGTTCAAAGTGGATTTCCTCCCAAAATTTCTTTATTTTGCTACCATACATGGTACAGTGAGTCTGTTTGGTCTCCACATCTCCAACAATTATTTTTGGCTCCTTTGTGCATTTTGGCTAATTTCCATGGAGTTAAACACCATCGGTGCTGCATTTTTAACAAGTTTTCCTTTATGGCATAGCACGTAGTAAATTTCTAATTATTCTTCCACAGGTTTTCCCATTGGGACATTGTTCTAGCATACCCAAAGTCTTGAGACCACTTTATCATGGCTGATGTAACTTCCTCCTCCTTGACTTACCAAGCTTAATAAAGGTAAAGGACCCCTGACAGTTAAGTACAGTCACGAACAACTCTGGGGTTGTGGGGCTCATCTCACTTTACTGGCCAAGGGAGCCGGCGTTTGTCCACAGACAGTTTTTTTGGGTCATGTGGCCAGCATGACTAAGCCGCTTCTGGTGAAACCAGAGCAGCACACAGAAACACCGTTTACCTTCCCGCCAGAGAAGGTATTTACTTCTTATTATTTACTTGCACTTTGAGGTGCATTCAAACTGCTAGGTTGGCAGGAGCAGGGACCTAGCAACAGGATCTCACCCCGTCGCGGGGATTTGAACCGCTAACCTTCTGATCGGCAAGCCCAAGAGGCTCAGTGGTTTAGACCACAGTGCCACCCGCCTCCCTGTATCCCAAGCTTAACACAAAAGACTTAATCATACACTATAAAGCAGCCTTTACTCACCTAGTGCCTTCCAGTCCTCCATATGTTTTCTACTACACAATTGTGCTGGCTCGAGCTGATGGGAGCTATAGCCTAAATCCTCTGGGAGACACCATGTTAGGCTGTAGCTGTTCCAGGCGCAGAATAAAATTATGAAACAGCCTCAGTCAGGCAGTATTAATCCTAGAAAGAAAGAAAAAACCCTCAACATCAAAGGCAAGCTCATGCTGCTAAACAATTATTTCTGTGACAATTTTGCATCTAATCACCAATGATTTATTATCCCATAAACAGTTTGAATCAACAGCCCAGTTAAGAAACTCCTCTTCAGTCTATATTTCATTGTTTTCAGTAGGGTCTCAGAAGCCTGGAATCAGAGGATCCCAGGAAGCTGCCTTGCCCAGAATCAGCTCACTGGTTCATCTAGTTGAGTATTGCATCTACACCAACCTTTTCAAACTTGGGGCCCATCTTTAGCCCAAACATGCATTTAGAGACCCTTTTCTTAACTTTGTAAAAACCAATATTTGTATGGAGGTAGTGGTGCTCTTGTGATGCTCTCAGTGGTGCTCTCAGATGAGGCCATGACCTGGTAGCATGTCCCAACCCACCAGCTGAAGATCAGTGGTCTACACTGAATATCATTGGCTTTCCAGTGTTTCAGATGCAGAAGATTCCCAGTCCTACCTGAAGACACTCGGGATTGAACCAGAGATGTTCTGCATGAGCTACAGCCCACAAAATTTTGGGCAGAGTCCATTCCACAAGCTGAGACTGAAGAGGGCACATTTCCACAAGGAACAAAGAAAAACCAAAGGGGGTTGGGGAAGGAGTGATGACAGAAGAAAATATGTAGTTTCTCTCCTTTCACCCCTGTTTCTTAATTTGCTTAATTTCAGGCCCTAGCAGAAGAGATTGACAGCTGACAGAAATATTTGAATTTGAATTTGGCCCATCTCACCATTTGACAGTTCGAATATCAAATTCTGCTCACAGAATCTGAAGTGGGGGTTTTTTGGTGTGTTTTTTTTTTTAGACTTTTGGCATTTCTTTCTTATTTTAAGTTTGCAGGTATTCAATCTAACATCTCAGGAGACATAAACTATTAGCTTCAATACTAGAAAATAAAAAGACAACTACAGATCCAACAATAGAATACTGTTAGAGGTGAGATACTGCAAATTTGTAAAGTCAGTCCCATGCACTTTTCTTTGCATTTCAGACTACAAAGGACTATTCCTTAAGAGCAGTTGTAATACTTTCTGGGTTATTAGTTCTACACACTGAGAGACTTATTTTTAAACATATTTTATTAGTTTTTTAACATATCATTTTCAAAAATAATTCAACATACTTTTATATCTGTCATTTTATCCAATTGTGCGTAGTCCATTAATTTTGTCTGCTATTCTTCTTTCGTCGGTATTTCTTCCTGTTTCAATTTCTGGGCTAACAACACTCTTGCCACTGTTGTTGCATATAGAAACAATTTAACATCTTGTTAAAGATCCTCACCTATAATACCAAGTACTGTAAAAACACTTCTGGTTTTTAAAAAGAATTTTTAAAAGATTTTTTTTATTCTTAAACATAATTCAACATCTGAGCCCTGCTAGATCAGGCCATTGGTCCATCTCATCTGGCAGCCTGTTCGTGCAGTGGCCACTGGATGCCTGTGGGCTGCCCCAAGCAAGGATCCAAGTGCAACAGCACTCTCCATGCAACTGGCATTCAGAAGCACAGTGCCACCAACAGTGAAAGAAGAACATAGAATCATAGAGTTGCAAGGGACCCCAAGGGTCAACTTGTCCAGACAGTCTCCCTTGGGAGGTTGTGGACTCTCCTTCCTTGGCAGTTTTTAGGCAGAGGATGGATGGTCATCTGTCATGGATGCTTTAGCTGAGATTCCTGCTTGGCAGGGGGTTGGACTAGATGATCCCTGGGGTCCCTTCTGACTCTACGATTCTATGATTCCAAGAGACCGTTCCACTGCTGAACAGCTCTGTCAGAAAGTTCTTCCTGATGCCTAGTTGGAATCTGCTTTCTTGTAACTTGAAGCCATTGGTTCCAGTCCTACCCGCCAGAGCAAGAGAAAACAAGCTTGTTCTCTTTTTCATGTGACAGCCTTTGAGATATTTGAAAGTGGCTATCATATCCCCTCTCAGTCTCCTGTTTTTTCAGGCTAAACATACCCAGCTCCTTCAACTGTTCCTTGGTTTCCAGACCTATGATCCCTTAATGTTTGATATCCTATTGTGTTCTAATTTGTTGGAAGCCGCCTAGAGTAGCTGGAGTAACCCAGGGGGCAGAATATAAATAATAAATTGTTGCTGTTTTTATTTCGGTTGCCCTCCTCTGCACACATTCCAGCTTGTCAACATCCTTCCTAAATGGTGCTGCCCAGAACTGGACACAGTTTTCCAGGTGGGGTCTGACCAAAGCAGAATACAGTGCTACCTCAGGTTAAGAACGTAATTCGTTCTGGAGGTCCGTTCTTAACCTGAAACTGTTCTTAACCTGAGGTACCACTTTAGCTAATGGGGCCTCCTGCTGCTGCCGTGCTGCCGGAGCACGATTTCTGTTCTCATCCTGAAGCAAAGTTCTTAACCCGAGGTACTATTACTGGGTTAGCGAAGTCTGTAACCTAAAGCATCTGTAACCTGAAGCGTCTGTAACCCAAGGTACCACTGTAGTGTGGTACTATTACTTCCCTTGATCTGGACACTATACCAGCATTGCTTTGCTACACCCATTTAAGAAGAAGAAGAAGAAGAAGAAGAAGAAGAAGAAGAAGAAGAAGAAGAAGAAGAAGAAGATTGGATTTGATATCCCGCTTTATCACTACCTGAAGGAGTCTCAAAGCGGCTAACATTCTCCTTTCCCTTCCTCCCCCACAACAAACACTCTGTGAGGTGAGTGGGGCTGAGAGACTTCAAAGAAGTATGACTAGCTCAAGGTCACCCAGCAGCTGCATGTGGAGGAGCGGAGATGCGAACTCGGTTCCCCAGATTACGAGACTACCGCTCTTAACCACTACAGCACACTGGCTCTGTTCCCCATCTCTTTTTTGTGTGCATGAAGAACAATGAATTTCATAGTCCTAGGCAACTGTGCCCTGTAAGCCTAATCTGTAAGTGAAGCAACGAGAAGGGGTGAGTTACATAGAATGATGCAGACGTATATATAATCTTTCTGACTGCGTGTTCATCTATGAATTCCCTTTCCACTTTTGCCGTGTAAACTGGGGCGGGAAGGTTGCTCCTGCAAAAGCTGCGTGTAGTGAATTCAGGCAAGGCAGAGGAAGCAGAAAATGTAGAGAGAGTGAGTGACTGAACAGGCAAGCTGATTGTTAATC
The DNA here is from genome assembly GCF_965112155.1 of Podarcis liolepis. Taxonomy (NCBI): domain Eukaryota; kingdom Metazoa; phylum Chordata; class Lepidosauria; order Squamata; family Lacertidae; genus Podarcis; species Podarcis liolepis. The sequence goes on from NC_139571.1 coordinate 26,212,116, forward strand.
AAATAATAGGATCTGCTAGTAGCAGCTGATAAGCAATCCTTGACTGTGGCAGCATTGCAGAATAAGTTCATTTTTCTATTTCAGTTTGTAGGTGGTAGAATATGGAAACGTTAAAGAAACAGGGACACAAGTTAAGTTGTAGGAGACACCTTCCTCTGTTTCTGCAGTTGGATTTGCATATAGTGCTCAATATACCTGTTTACAAAAGGGCAGATTTTTACATATCACTGGGATCAATTGTTCTAGGGAGGGGGGAAGGTGGTGTATCCTGCAGGGACATCTCTTTATTCCTTACTCCTAGTCTTTGCAATTTGACCACTTGTTTATTTTTATTCCACTTACATATTGCAAATCAAAGAAGCACATAAGCAATTTACAACATTGTAAAAATATGTGCCACATGATGCAATGACCCACTCCCCATTTTAAATCAATCTTGAACAAAACGCCACAAATAAATACAATAGTGTCCATGTTTTTAACATGGCACAGAACAATTGAATGGGATAGCCTCTTAAAATGTCCATATGAACTAAAACAACAAAGTTTATACTGTATTGTGAATCTCTATTGACCTGTTCTCTGCCTCGCAAGCTGTTTCCATGTGGCCTAGGAGGTCGGAGGCCCTAACTGATGGCAGTTACAAAAACTGAGGCAGCTGATCAGACGTTTGCATTGTTTAGCTGGTTTCGGGTTTTGTTATTATTGCCCCAGTTGCCGAAAATATATTAAATGGTTTTAAATTGTTTCTAACTTGTATGTCTTTAAATTTGGGTGTGTTTTTTTTGGGGGGGGATATGCCTATGAAGAGAGAAGCTGGAGAGAGAATTGTCATATCAGCCAGCCCTCGGGTCTGCAGCTGCTGTTGCTGAATGCCAGGTCAACTTGGAGTAAGACCTCCCTCATCCATGACGCGATTGTGATTGAAACATCTGAATGACTGAGGCTGTTGACACAACTGCCCTTGATCACACCCTTCTTTGCCTCCTCCACTAGAACCCTGGAGGGTGGCAACATGAGAATGGGCCTTTTCTGTGGTGGCACCTTGTTTGTGGAATGATCTCCCCAAGGAGGCTCACCTGGTGCCTTCATTACATGTCTTTAGGCACCATGTGAAAACGTTTCTGTTCAATCAGGCTGATTAACACTCTATGGCTTTTTAAATGTTTATGTGGAAAGGGGGTTATTGGTTTGTTTTGCTTTTCTGTTTTAAGTATTTTGTGTTTTCATGTTGTGTTTTTATGTCGTCATCCACTCTGTGATCTTTGGATAAAGGATGGTATACAAATTCATTAATTAACTAAAAATAAATAAATACCAGCAGATCCAAAATGCAGCAGAGAACGCCAAGCCCACACACCAAATATAGAAGCACATTATTTATAGGTAGCAGCCGTGCTCTCACTTCTGCTGCAGTTGCTTAGGGCTATATTAGATATTAAGAAGAGAAAACTGATTTCCCATCCCCACATAACAAGAATGGAGGTGGGGGGGGGGTGAGGAGGACATATTTGCAGGGGAGAATATTTCAAACGCTAATGTCCTGAAATCACTTTATGCCACTTAAACGTAAACGCTCAAGGCTGCAGAACAAATGGCTGGTACCTTCATTGAGTTACTCTTCTACATGGGATTTTAATGTGCGAGAATTTCATAATTTGCAGATGTATGTGTTTGTGTGTGTGAGGAAGAGGGAGAGAGTGGGAGAGGGGATTCCATTTAATTATACTGTGAGACATGCTATCACATCTATTTCCCACATTATTGCAAATGATTTCTTAACTATATGTGCTGCTTGAGAAGCCATCTACCTGCTGCTTCATAGCTTCTTCTAGCTGTGGGTCCCTTTCTTCTTACTGATCAAAGATATGCAAAGAATATTGATTCTGATATTCAAAAGTTTGCTTGCTTTTTATGGGCCCTAGATTCATACCGTTAACATAGCAACCTATGTTTTACAGTTGTATATTATTATTATTCTTTCTTTGGTGATCAATCATAGCCAAGTAAGATTGTCTTCCATAAACACAGTTTTAACAGTAAGTCCATAAGTGACTGTAGATGCCAGTTCTGGATCCACACGTCCTTCCACAGTGGGGACATAGGTTCTCAGTCATGGATACAGCTGCTGAGCTGTTCAACTGCGTCATTCCTTGAGTCAGAGCGACTGAATCTGTTTCCACCACCCATGTGCCGGCTCATGACTAGGAGTTTCCAGATTTCATGGTCCTGCCCCCATTACCATTTGCCGATCGCCATGGGACTTTGGGGGTTTGGGTTGGGTTTTTGGAAGACGTCTGTGCATGAATTTGTTTTATGTGTGTAGATCAGTGTGTGCTGACCAACGCACGGTCTTCGCAGTAAGGCTCTATTCCGATGGCATAAGTATAACGATGACTGGTAGATTCTTACCTGCTGCAGCCGTCATCCGCCTTCACAGCCATTGTAACATACCACTTGTTATCTTCTGCCTATTCTGCTGTTGAGGACTTCTTGGATCATTCTTTGTCTAGCTCCTCTCCTTTGATCTTACTGGCATGATAGAGAGAACTTTTAACTGTCAGGGAAGAATGGTGAGATCTAAATGCAATCAATGAGTAGTAGTTGGACAGAATAGTTCAGGAGAATCACTTTGCAGAGTGGTTTAAAAGTCAGTCCCTCTGCCCAGGGAACTCTGGGGAATGTAACTCCCTGAGGAGAATAAAGATCTCCTAACAGCTATCAGCACCTGCACTACAATTCCCATGATTCCTTGGGGGGAGTGATGACTGTTAAAGCTCAGTTGGTGGAGCATGAGATTCTTAATTTCAGGGTGGTGGGTTTGGGCAAAAGATCCCTTCATTGCAGAGGGTTGTACTAGATGCCCCATATGGTCCCTTCCAACTCTACAGTTCTATGATTTTCTGGGATCTAGTCCCTTCAATGTGCAGCTATGACCTTGGTTACTCTCTGTTAATGCCTTATTTGGAGAGAGAGAGAGATTGAAAATAAATTGCCTTTTTGGCCCATTGGTCACTTCTCATATCCACCAGCACCTTACATTTCTGTGGTAACATTTGAATGATACAGTACTCTGGATTCAGAAGGGATCTTATGCATCAAACTGTTTCAGGAGCAGAAGCCACCCAGCTAATTTTGCTTCTTTCATCTTCACACTGTGCTGCAAAGATTGATGTTAGCATATGAAAATGAATACATATTAAGTAGGATCGAACTGAATACTGTTGTTTAGAAGAGAAGAAATACATGGAAATGTTATTCTTATTAAATTTGCACTGGCTTATATAGTGAATATTCCTGAGGTCTCCTCCAGCGGACTGATATATATGGCAAATAGAACTTCTCTGGCGACGGAACAAAAGCAGATATTACCAATTCATGACATCTCCCTTTATTCAGGCTCTCTTCTATTCATATTTAACAAGCCAAGACTGTACATCATGTGAAGAGCCAATCTGATATTAGAGGGAAGTTTAATGCCATTCTAGACTATTGTTCCACTCCAAATGACTCTCTTTGATGGTATAACACCTTCACTTTATTCTACTATTGTAGCTCAGTGTAATCTGCTATCTTGATTTCTTACTTTAATATGCACTGAACTCAGTCACCCCTACGCATTATTTCATAGACAGAATAGTTATGTGGTCAGATGTTGGGGAGTGGAGAATGGCATGGAATTAACTAATTTGTCTTGCTTTTTATTATCCTATCTTTTTCATCCATTCATTTCTGTTTTCATGAATCAAAATTAAATTACATCGGCAGCATCCAAAAACGAAGACCGTTTTCTAAGTCATGCATATCTGTCTTCAAAATATTGGGATGATTCCAAGTCAAACTCAGAGAAGACCTACTGAATCAATGGACTTAAGTGTGCCATTTCCACCGATTTCAATAGGCCTACTGTAAGCATGGTTTTCTTCAGATTCAATTAGGCAAATTTTTCAGCCAGATCTCTTTCCAGAACTCAGTTCCAGCACCTCTCAGGTAGGCGCCATTGTGAGTTCCAGCACCTCTTTTTCTAGAAAAATAGCACAGGATTCAACCCACTGTAATATGACTTATCTGCTTTTGCTGCAAGAATGCAACCAGGTCCAAAACAAGGAGAAACACCATTTTACATTTGGGTAAATTAAATCATTTGTACAATTGTCAGATTTTGGTCACTTTAGAATATTCCATTATCTATCTTCTTACGGCCAGATGGAACAATCTTGATTGAAATAATGTCCCTTTCACATATATTGACTGGGAATTCCGTTCTGATTCATTTCCCGTATGGTGGTGATTTTGAAAAACCCTCACTTTCAGCAACTTTTTCTCCACGATAGCCTGTACCAAGGTACAGCAGAAGTTATGACTGGTAACCCCAGTGAAGAATCATTGTCTGCTGTGAACGTGGGTTGGAGGCAGCTAGGGAGTGAAGAAGAGGCTCCTGTGTTGTGGAAAGCTGAAGTTTAATGTGCATCGCCACCACTCGCCCCCAGAAAAACCCATAGTTGGCAGCTGAATTGAACCAAATGACAATTGGGTCTTACACGGATTGTTGTAAGTTTCAAATCAGTGGCAAAGAGCATGCTTTCCAGAGAAAACCTGCGGAGCAAACACAAAATGCCTCAGACGTGTTTCTAGAAAGCCAGGGTGAGCAGAAAAGTGCTTTGGCTCATGTTTTCTAGGCACAGGGCAAGCAGAATACCTTAGTCTGGTATGTTGTTGTTTAGTCGTTTAGTTGTGTCCGACTCTTTGTGCCCCCATGGACCAGAGCACACCAGGCACTCCTGTCTTCCACTGCCTCCCGCAGTTTGGTCAAACTCATGTTGGTAGCTTCGAGAACACTGTCCAACCATCTTGTCCTCTGTCGTCCCCTTCTCCTTGTGCCCTTCATCTTTCCCAACATCAGGGTCTTTTCCAGGGAGTCTTCTCATGAGGTGGCCAAAGTATTGGAGTCTCAGCTTCAGGATCTGTCCTTCCAGTGAGAACTCAGGGCTGATTTCCTTAAGAGTGGATAGGTTTGATCTTCTTGCAGTCCATGGGACTCTCAAGAGTCTCCTCCAGCACCATAATTCAAAAGCATCAATTCTTCGGCGATCAGCCTTCTTTATGGCCCAGCTCTCACTTCCATACATCACTACTGGGAAAACCATAGCTTTAACTATACGGTCCTTTGTTGGCAAGGTGATGTCTCTGCTTTTTAAGATGCTGTCTAGGTTTGCTGTTCCTATACCTGCCTATAGAAGTACCAGATCCTAACCTGGAGGTTTCTCCTCTACCTTTAAAATTCACAACTGAGTTGTGAAAGAGTGATGCTGAAACTTTTCTTCGTCTTTTTCCTGGTTGCTCTGTTGATCCTCATTCCCTGCACAAACAGGAGTGAGAATTAGACAGAACTTTTTTCTCAGTTCCGGCAACTCTCAGGTGGGTGCCATTGCTATTCTAAGAGAATATTAGAGAATCTAAGAGAATATTTTAAGAGAGGGAGGTGTTCATGGTGAGCTCCCTCTTTTTCTAGGAAAATAGCACTGGGAGATGGGATGGGGGGGATTTGGTTTGGTTCATGATTTAGGGTGAACCTACCTGATCTGCCTCTTTCTAAAACAAAATGTGAACTGAAACGTTCCATCAAAATGTGGCTTTTTCCAATTTGCCCAACGTATTTCTACACCGGCATTAGCTCTTAATGCCAGTGCTTTAGACCAATTTAGTAGATTTCCATAAACAAGACCTTTTGCCTTCATTCTTGGCTTGCCTGGTATCGCTTCTCCCATTTCTTCCTGTATTTTTTCTAATTTAGCTAAGCCAATTCAGCAATTCAGCATGCATTCAACTTTCAAGCAGCTTATTGTGAAATTCAGCCTTCCCTGCTTTGCTGGCAGCTCTGAGCAACAAGCATTTCAGCACACGATAACTCGCAAAGCTTGATATCTGAATATAATCCAACTGAACGTTTTCAATCAGTAACCTCAGAATGAATTTGGTGTGAGGTGTGTGTGTCTTAGCCTCATACCCACCCAGCTTTTGGACACCATTTATTACTGCTATAATCAGTGCTTTTTTCTGGGGATATGCATGGGTACACCCCCCCTAAACGTTTTGTGAATCTTTTTACTTTTGTCCATTTACTGTATTTATTTTCCCCAATTTGAACTATAAATTGGAGATTTTCCTGAGTCAAAATGAGAGTACCCCTAAACAATTTTTTAAGGAAAAAAAGCACTGGCTATAATTATTGGAGGAAATCATTGTGCTGCTTTCAGATGGCTCGGGGGTCAGATCTCTCCATACCCTCCCCAACATTTCTCCTATGAAATTAGGGAAATCCTAAGAAAAACCCAATTGAGGATTGGAGTGATCATTCTGTGATATTATGTCAGTGGACAAAGCTGTATTGTAACTTGAATAAATGAGTTTGTGTTTTTTTTAAAAGGAAAAGTGGGACATTCTAGGATCAAATCAGAAACCGGCAAAGCTTCTGTAAATCTGGGACTGTTCCTGGGAAATAGGGACACTTGAAGGGTTTGTGTGATAGAATACAAAAGAAAGCCAAAAGGCAACACATAAACCAGACAAAATGCAATGTAGGAAACAAAGCAACAAGCAGAACCAAGAGCAGTTAAAAACAAATGAGCAGTATTTTTAAAAGCAAATCACGCAACATAATATTTGGGAGGCATAGGGCTGCCCTTCCCTCTCCTCCTTTGGCTCCAGTTTCTTTTGCCAGTGGGATTCCCTCTTAACCAAGATTTGAATCCAGGATCTCAGGCTTCCATAGTTAAGAGGGAGCCTCATTTGCAGTGACTGTGGTTACCATTAATTCTGGTATAACACAAAACCACAGTCAAGGTAGAAGAGTGGGATTCTAGCTGAAGAATTGCACATTCCCATTCCAGCAACCCTTGTCTTGGTGGGTGGGTGAGGGGTTTAAATTTCGCTTCGCTTCAAAAGGCCTTATCTCCTCCAGCAGATGTCGCCCTCCACTCATTTCTTCAAGAGGGAAGGCCAGACATGGAGAAGGCATGACTCTTCACTCAAAACTTCATGGCTTTGATCGGCTTCATACCACCCTGTGTATCAAAGAAACATTAAAAATGTTAATTCAAGCATCAGGGTTAGGATATTATTTTTTTTTTTTTTTAAAAAAGAAATCAGATAATAAAGAAGAATGAGTTATAAACAACAGCTGCTTTTGAAGTATCTGATATAATTTTTGTTTCAGCCTGAGGCTCTTGTCAAATTCTGTTTCTAGTCTGTTGCCATCTCTGCCAAGTGGATATTCAGTTGAAGAAAATGAAACCCATAAATCTATATCATCTATATATGAGACTTTATTCATTTGGAGTCTTTGACACTGAGGATCCCAGGATATCCTCTTGAAAATGCTGAAAGGGTGAAATTGCAATAGAAACACAGGAAGCTCCCTTATACTGAGTCTGATCATTGGTTCATCTAACTCAGGAATGTCCAGCTGCGGTTCTCCCAAGTTTACAGACAGGAGTTTTCCCCAGCTGGAGAGGTTTGGAGGATTAGACCTTGGTCCAGAGGTGCCGTCTTCTGAAGCACATTGAGGGGCCCTGACATGATGTCCTGACATCACACGGTGTCCTGATGTCACTCGGTGCCTACCTTCAACAATTGGGGAGGGCTAAAAAAATTGCTTTCTTGGGAGGAAAGCAATGGCAAACCTAGACAGCATCTTAAAAAGCAGAGACATGACTTTGCCAACAAAGGTCCGTAATAGTTAAAGCTATGGTTTTCCCAGTAGTCATGTATGGAAGTGAGAGCTGGACCATAAAGAAGGCTGATCACCAAAGAATTGATGCTTTTGAATTATGGTGCTGGAGGAGACTCTTGAGAGTCCCATGGACTGCAAGAAGATCAAACCTATCCATTCTTAAGGAAATCAGCCCTGAGTGCTCACTAGAAGGACAGATCCTGAAGCTGAGGCTCCAATACTTTGGCCACCTCATGAGAAGAGAAGACTCCCTGGAAAAGACCCTGATGTTGGGAAAGATGGAGGGCACAAGGAGAAGGGGACGACAGAGGACGAGATGGTTGGATAGTGTTCTCGAAACTACCAGCATGAGTTTGACCAAACTGCGGGAGACAGTGGAAGACAGGAGTGCCTGGAGTGCTCTGGTCCATGGGGTCACGAAGAGTCGGACACAAATAAACGACTAAACAACAACAACAACAACAAAATTGAGGGGGTCCACAGTGTCTCTGTCCTCTGGAACTTGCACCTATGCCTGGGACCTTCTACACAGAAAGCACATGCTCTCCAGTGAGTTACAGAGCCATCCCACAGATGAGGCAGGGTGAAGCAGCTGCCTGAGGCAGTTGAAATGCTATCACTGGAGAAGTCCCACTTTGGTGATGGTCTCCCCTGCCCCCGTCCCTAGCTAATGCCAAAGCACTTCAGAACGTCCTCTCTCACCAAGTTTCAGCAAGAGGGGAGGCCAGATACACTTGCAGAGTTTTACACACACACACACACACACACACAACCTTGAGGGGAAGCCCTTACAGAGCCTCGCATCTGTTCACATGGGGACGGCAGCAGAACATTTTGCCACAGGTGCAAAAATGTCTCAGGCCACCCTTGGTGCTCCAGCTTATGTAACAGAAATTAGGTGGTGTGGCAAAATCACAAGGTTATGGCAGTTCACTGTTAGTAACAATGCAATAGTCCCATTATGGGGGTTCATGGAAAAGAATGCACATTGCAATTGTTTTAGTCATTTGTAACCACTCAGGGAACATAACTGAAGGGCAGCTTTGAAATAATGATTATTGGTCAGATAAATTAATACCTAAAGGCAAAGCAAATGCTGAGCCATTGATCTACGTCTCTTCCTTTCCTATTTTTTCCACTGCAGAATGAAAACAGTTCTGTTCTATAAGGCCTTTGGAAGTCCATTTTCTTTACTACTTTTGCTACTGCCACCTCTGTGATTTTTCTCTGCTGCTGTGGATTCTATTAATATTGTGACTATTTTAATTGCATCATGTGTGTATCTCCCACAATATTTTTTAACTATTTTGGATTTTCATTGTGAACTGAAAAACAGGGTCCAACTTTTAATAAATAAGTAAATAAGCGCAAACCAGTCTCATTGAATTTAGTGCCGCTTTTCTTATAAGTAAGCATGCAGAGGTCAGGGCTGAATGTTGCCCTCCTGAGAGCACATTTACTGAGGAGTGCTTTAAAAAACCTGTGGAACTTACATCTGAGTAAATTTGCATTGGATCCAGCTACACAACTAGTTTCTGTGCTCTGCTACACCTACGTGTTGCTGGTAGAACCTCCCTCTGCTGTCCTAACTTTTCAGACATGTTTTTGATAGATGGTTTTTGATAACCAGTGACCAATTTGCTGTCTTCAAGCTTTTCCATGCCTACTTGTTTCCTGGTTGCAAGGATAGTCTTTTTGGAACCTGAACTACATGTGACGATGAATGCACAAGTGAGTGGCTAAGAGCAAGATGTGTGTGTGTGTGTGTGTGTGTGTGTGTGTGTGCGCGCGCTATTACTGTTAGTAAGTTAAAATCACTAGCTCTGTGGGGAAACATTGCTCCCTGAAAACTGCATCTGCCATGCAGTATCCAAAAAGCAACGACCGTACAAAACCCCAGCTGCAACAGCAGCAGCAGCAGCAGCAGCACCCTAGCAGAATCACATTACAAGAGCCTAATGGATGATTAATCCAAAATAACTACTGTACCAAATGAACACTGTGTTGTTGGGGGGGGGGCAGAGAGATATATGTTTATAGCTTCATTTTTCCTCTGCTGCATTTTAAGAAAAGCGATGCTATTCATCAGAAAGGATCAGGCCTATGAATGCTTTCTAAAAGTTGATCTGGCCTTTCATTATTCTTCTAATGATGTGATCATTAGAAGAACTGCAGGTGATGGCTTTAGGAGTTTTGTTTACAGGGGTGGAGGGGGAGCAGTTCAGTGTTTTTTGCCTTTTAATGAAAAACTGCCTGATTTGGACTTCTCAAACCAGCACATGAACTGAATGGAACACAGCTATCCTTCGAAATTTGCACTTTTCCTGATTTTGTGATGCAGTTCTCAAACCAACCAATGTGTGCAATAGGACACATGTTAGGCGGAAGGGTGCAGAGGATGCACGAAGTTCTTGCAAACTTAAAAGGTGAGACTAGTCCCTGGGATTCCTCATTAGGACAAGAGAAAGTATTGTGAAATTCACCACGTGCATGCAGCCTCCGAGGTGGTCTTATAGAGATGTTAGTATTCTGATCACCTAAAACAGATAGGTTCTGTGTAGCTATGGCTGCAATGCTATGAACATTTGCTATGAAATAAGTCACACTGAACTCACTTACTTCTGGGTGAAGATGCAATAGATTGGGCTGTGTGTCAGCGATGCCCAAACAGGTGGCTGCAATATGATGTCATGCTTCGGGATAGTTCTTTGTGTACCGTGGGAAGTAAAGTGGTTTAATTAATAAATATAGGGTCCTCCTGGGTGAAAAGCCTGGTGGAGGGAAGGAGAAAGGCTGTTGAACCACCTCATGCCCTGTGATGTTCTCTCCAGCAGGGCAGAAATGAGGGAGGAGGAAGACTCTTCCATCCTTCCCTTCCGGCCTGAGACCTTGGGATGAAGTATGGACTACAAAGGTAGATGTTGTTGTTACTTGCATTCATGTAGATGTCTCCTTCCAGATGCTATTGATGCACACATAAACAGAGACAAAACACTGTGGAAAACTATTGTGATGTTATCATATGCAGGATACATATTGTTACCAAAAGCCGGTGCTTGGCCCACTCTCTGCCAAGCAGTGGCAAGTGTGCATGGGCCCCCAGGCACCCACACAGTGGGTGAATAAACAGTGCTTTATGTTTATTCACCTATTTACACCTTCAGCCTGCATAGAGGGGGTTGAGATCTCACGGCATAGTCATTCTAAGAGGCAGCAGCATAAGCTGCCTGCACACTCCAGAGATGGATCTCAGTCCAGCTCCCTCCTTCTTCCTCCCAGAAAACCCCTTGCTTCCCAACTCCCTTTTCCTGTCCCCTCAAACAGACACCTCATCATCTTGGTAACATCTCACCCCCCCCCCCCCCGCTAAAGGATTCCTCTCTTCAGCAACCCTTCATTGTTCCCTTAATGGCCCTAGCTTGGCTAAGCTGGTTTGCATAAGCCAGCACAGGAATTTTCTGAATTCCCTGTCTGGCACAGTTCTGCACTTTAATCCATGTTCCAAGTAAACAAAATCCTAATATTTATTAATTTTACCCACACCTATAACACCATGTATGTTAGCACGCTGCTCCGTTTTGTGGAGAGTTTAGCTCCAGAACCCATGTACCCCTGCACACTGGTAAAACACTACACCAGAGGATCTTGATAGAGCTGCATGTACAAAGAGATAAAGTTTGTTCGTTGATGACCTTATCTATGCACACAAATGCACAGGTGTATAAGTAAAACACAGCCCTGAAAGAACCTTGATGTAATCATGCACCAAATCATATCTAGTTGTTGTTTTTAAAGCAAAAACAAAAAACATTGCATCCAAGTGCACACATGCATAAAGGAAACACAGCATAACAATATATTGATCTAATCTTTTGAACAGCCACATTAGGGTTTTTAAATATATATTTTACCAATGCACACAAGTGTGGATGTGGATGAACGCAACACAGAACGAAGAGATTGTGATGTGACGTTGCACAGAATCACATTGAGATTACTTTTTATATAGCAGTTCCTCAATGCACACATGCAGCTTCACAATGTAGAGGGTGAACTGAAGGAACAACAAGCTGTGGCACCTTGCGCATGGCAAGTGCTCTGTAGTAGATTCAGAAATCAGCTGTCAGGCTTCAAAGAATCGGCTTCCTCCCCCCCTCGGCAGTAGATAAGCAGAACAAAGTGAACAGAGTCTTCTTACCAGTTCGAATTCTTTAATAATCACAGCGAGGGATAACAAACATCTCCCTCTAAGAATGGCAGTGCTTCCAATTAAGGCTACACACCCCATCCCTCTCAATCCATGCCCCCACTACACCTGGTGATCTGAGCTTGTAGTCACTGTGCTTTCTGTTTGGCAACTTTCTCAGGTCTCCTAGAACGTGAGGAGGAAGGAAGGGGGATGCTATCCAATGACTGAATCTGTTAACCCTCTCCCTTCCAGTGTTTCTTCTCCTAGCTGCTCTTCATTCAGTATTTCCCAGCTTCTGTCTTCTGAACTATGCCCCTCTGCAAACCACTGTTCTAAATCTATACTGTCCTCCTGCTCCTGGAGAGATTCAGGGTCAGGGGGAGGCAGCGGCACCCACCATGCCTCCTCATTGTAGCCCTCCTCAGCACGGTCCCTGACATCAACACATGGAACAATGAACTATTTCCACTGCATTGATTCCAACTTGAAAACAAGACCAAGGAGCTTGGAAATCCATATTTCCTGTGACTGGTTTTCTCTGATTACCTTTTCCTGCTGTGGCACCCTGAAAACAATATTAATTAATTAAAATATATTAAATTCATACCTCATCCTTCTCCCCAAAGGAGTACAGTGTGGCAAACACACAAGTGATAAAACAATGTGAACATCTAAAAACCATTGCAGTGTAGATGTGGCCTGGGAAAGGTCTCTGCAAAACAGTCTTCTTGGAATAGGAAGATCATCAGCAGGCACCAAAAAGACAACAGATGGCCCCTGTCTAATATTCAAGGGGGTGGCATTCCATAAGGCAAGTGTAATGAAACTGAAGGACTGGTTCCTATATTGTGCAGAAAGGACATCCTGATAAGATGGTAACTTCAGGAGGCTCTCATCCGCAGAGTGCAGTGATCAATCAGGTATATAATCTTTCAGGTATCCTGGTCCCAAGATGTATAAGACATTAAGCAGCAGAACCAGCACTTTGAACTTAGCCCAGTAGCTATTTGGCAGTCACCGAAGGTGGGGGGTGGGGTGGGGAGAGATGGACTTCCCTGAATGATGTAAAATGTGACGGGGGTGGCAGTGGGAAGAAGTGTTGAAGAGCATCTCTTCCCTGACCTCTGATTCTATGAATCAGAAAAAGAGTTGGAGAACATCTACCCCCTTCCTCTTATCTTGGACAACTCCATTGAATCAAAAGCCATTCTGAACGGGTTAGCAGCATTGGAGGAGGAGAGTTTCAGAAGCATTCCTAAGCAGATGACCACAGACAGAGCTGACAAACCAAGCTCCTGAGGGGTTTCAGGAGGCTTCTACCATGCTGGAAATAATGTCTATGGCTCCCATCCCTACCTTGCTACTTCCTGCACTCCACCTGGACCTTGGCTCTGCAATTATCTGGATTCCCAAACCTCCGGACAGTCTGGCTTCGATCGTGGATTCTGCTCTCAGGCAAGTGTTCCTCAGAGACTCTTATCCCCTGCTTGCTCAGCGAGAGGACTCGGACGGGGCTACAACAAACCCCAGAATTTCTGAGTAGGGCTGGGAATGTCCTACTTCTGAAACCCTGGAGAACTGCTGCCAGTCCGTGTAGACAATACAGAACCAGATAGACCAGTAGTATGAGGCCACTTCCTATGTTCCCAAGGAATAAAGGGAGAGACAATGAAAGCAAAGTAGCCATCTCTTCTGAAAGACAGTCCTTCAAAATTCTTCTTCTGTGGTTGTCCTCCCTGTGGGCTGGCCATAGCCACCTGGTTTGGCCTGTGAGAAATGGGATGCTGCAGTAGATGTTGGCTCTTGGTCTGATTCCAGAGCAGAGGTTCCCAAACTTGGTTCTCCAGCTGCTTTTGGACTACAGTTCCCATCATCCCTGACGACTGGTTCTGCTAGCTAGGGATGATGGGTCTCCAGCTGTATTTGGACTACAACTCCCAAGTTTGGGAAACCCTGTTCCAGAGGAAACTTCCTATGTTCTTATGCTCACCTGCAATTGGTCAGGCATAGGAAGCTTTTCTTTCCTCAACATTTCAAGTCCACGGTTCAATTCTCTGGTGACAAGCCAAGCATGCCAGTCTGCCCAAACCTTTTCTAGGCAGAGGGGTAGACCCAGCATCAATCAAACACGATTGTAGTCAATGATGTACCAATACATTTCCCTCAAGTACAATATAATTTCTCACTCTAAATTATACCACTATATTAATTTGAATTTTCATTCACTCTGCTCTTTGGGTCTATAATACAGCACGGGATCTGATTAATAACAATGGGGGAAAATATTTCCCCTGGGGTAGGAAGGCTTGTCATGATTCTTGCGTTCACAAGCTATAGCATTTATTGTATCTGAGACTTTTTCTTTTTTTGGAAGAAAGCACAGCAGAAACCTCAAACATGCAATTATTAGGTGAATTATTTATGCTGTTTCAAAAAGCCACTCAATGGAACAGCGCTGGAAAAAGGCATAGAAGGGATGTTGGTCTGACACAGTGATTTGGATGCTAATAACCCCAGCGCTTTCACCAGCTTTAGCTTGACACAGCTGTGCTGTACAGCAGCTTACTGGATCGGCGTTTTGGGACCTTCTCAAATGACTGGGGACTGGACAAACGCACTCAGCTTCTGTAACTTGCAATTGTTGCCGGAGTGCTATTTGCAGATCTTGGAAATCAAATATTTGCTAATAGTTGTGAAAGAAAGCCCTTATCTGCCCTGAGGTTGTGTGAGACAGCTACCCCGGGCAGAGAGTAGCCACTTATGTTCTGTAAAAATTAAAAGAGTGAAAATGTACCACCACAAAAGATGTGTATAGCTTTTGCATGCGGGCATAGATTTGCATAGCATTTGCAAGTGGCAATTTATTGGGATAGATTCGCCTTTGGAAATGACTAATTCAAATAGAAAGACAATCTTTCTCAGCATAGTGGGGAGGGCTAGGTCCAGATGGCCTCTGTATCTCCTCCGTCTGCTGTCTGGATGGGTGCTGTTGATGAGCAGCTTCAGAGCCTTTGCTCTCTATTTTTACGGTTCTTTATTATGGAACCACAGGACGTGGTGGAAACATGGGACGTGGGTGGCGCTGTGGGTTAAACCACAGAGCCTAGGACTTGCCGATCAGAAGGTTGGCAGTTTGAAACCCAGCAACGGGGTGAGCTCCCGTTGCTCGGTCCCTGCTCCTGCCAACCTAGCAGTTCGAAAGCACGTCAAAGTGCAAGTAGATAAAGAGGTACCACTCCGGTGGGAAGGTAAACGGCGTTTCCGTGTGCTGCTCTGGTTCGCCAGAAGCGGCTTAGTCATGCTGGCCACATGACCCGGAAGCTGTACGCCGGCTCCCTCGGCCAATAAAGTGAGATGAGCGCCACAACCCCAGAGTCGGTCACGAATGGACCTAATGGTCAGGGGTCCCTTTACCTTTACCTTATTATGGAACCACACAGGGACTAGACAACATCCAATGGACCATAGGTCTCCTATGCATTATTTCAGCAGCAAACCTGTTGGTCCAGGAATGGTCACAAGGTAGCCCATGGCCATATTGTTTACTAGTTTGACTTCTTTTCCACTACCTGTTGTTCCTGAAGAATTCCTTTAGCTAGCTGGCATATAATGATAAATAAACGTAAGGCAGGACTGCTTCTGTTGCATAAAAGTGCACTAGGGTCATACATTTCTGTCCACCCTTTTCAACTGACCATGACAGTTGTCCTATTTTATCTACACAATAACCCTGTGAGGTCAACTAGACCAGTGATGGCCAAACTTAGCCTTCCAGCTGTTTCGGGACTACAATTACCATCATTCTTGACCACTTGTCCTGTTAGCTAGGGATGATGGGAGTTGTAGACCCAAAACAGCTGGAGGGCCAAATTTGGCCATCACTGAGCTAGACTGAAAAGGAGTGTCTTGCCCAAGTCACCCACTTAACTTCATTGCTGGGAAATCCACTCCCAGACTGTATCTATTGTTGTCCAGTGAACTATATCAGAGGTAGGCAACTTTTTTTTTACAGCTCAACCTCCTCATTCTGTTCTGAGCAACTGTATGAGAGGTGTTGCAGATATTAATATTGTGCAGTTTGAAGTGACTAGAAACATAAGAACTGACTCCTTTTGAGAGAAATCATTGTCTAGGTCCATAAAATATTATTCAAACTTTTACTGGCAGAACTCTTCAGAAACAAAACATAAGCATCAAAGATACAACCAAAATATCTATACAATGTCTTGTGCTGTCCAGCATCTTCTTAGAAATAGAAGATTCCAAAAATCCAAACTGTGTCTCTCCCCCATTCCAGCCTCTGTTGGCCTTAGGCTGAGCTGTTGTTGGAGAGACATTTAAATGCATTGTTCTACTTGTAGCATTCATAGAGACTGAAAACACCACACCTTTCAAGCAGGCGCATTTGGAACTCAATACCTTCATCACATGATCAAAGGTTCACTCTCAGCACAGAGCAGAAAACTGGTAACCATTAATTAGTTCCAGCTCAGAGAGAGCTGTTATTTCATTTCAATATAGCCTCATGGAAAAGCCCCATGTTAAAACTTTTCACCAATACACATTTCGGCATTCTCATTTCAGTGTAATTAAACCATTATACTTAACAAGAGGCACATGCCAATGGTGGGCAGGGCCAGAGGCAAAAGCAGGTAGAGCAATGAATACCCATTTTGCCTTTGTGCAGTAGGCAGGCTAGTTTCCACATGGTTGCTACATTCTAAACTCATATTTCCATTCTTGGATTTCATGGAGATAATTCATAGCAGGACAGATGTAAATATCATTAACTGACACAACTTGCGGGAACCTGAGGCTCTACTTGTGCTCCTTTCTCTTTTAATAAATAGATTAGCACAAAATAATGGGGAAGCAGCAGGAATCGCAGCTGTAGCCTGCTAGAGGCTGCTACCTAATTTGCACCTGTTCCATGAGATTTGTTTTCAGAATAACTAATGCTGTCTGGATAACTGTATTAGTCTTTAGGTTTTCTAGGCTGATTTGGGGGCTCCAGGGTGTTGGGAGCAGAAAAATATATATTAATGAGTGGATATTGCAACTGCCTTCACCAGAGAAGGAATCAGATGTGAAACATCAGCTTAGAAGACACTATTGGGAAAGTTGGTCCTTCCCAATTGCACACAGGCAATAGAGTAGCCCAACTTTTAGTGCACTTTATCTGAACAGGTTGAATCCAACCAACATGTGGTTGGACATATGCCCCCAAGGCTTCCAACATGCTTAGAATGTCCTAACTTCCCTTACCCAACTTCATCATCCAGGTAGGACCAAGCTATGGTCAACCATGACTCATCACATCATGGCACATCATAATAATGGAGTCTTTTCTCCAAGAGGCACCCTCCAGAAAACTTCTAGCTAATTCTGCAAAACTGTGAAAGCACAAGTGTTTAGATTGCACAAAAAGTCCTCTCTAGGCATTCGGCCAAATGCGTCAGGGCATAAACATTTAGGCACCGTGGGGCCTTGTATACAGGCCACATGGAGCGGCAGCAACACTTTCCTAGTGCTGCACTTGCCTGCCAAGGGAGATACACTCACCAGCATGGGGCAGGGGGAGGGATGAGATAGTGGTGAGGCCAGGGAAGCTCTGGGTTGGTGGAAGAAGCTGTGATGGAGTGCTGCAATCACCACTCAAACTCAATGCCTTCTCACTTCACCCCATCTTGGTGAGTGCAGCACTGCTGCTAGGAGCATGCTGCTACTATTGTGCCCCTCTACTGATGCAGGATCTATCTCCAATAACACCCATAGAATAATAGAATCTTAGAGTTGGAAGCTTGCCAACAAAGGTCCGTATAGTTAAAGCCATGGTTTTCCCAGTAGTGATGTATGGAAGTGAGAGCTGGACCATAAAGAAGGCTGATCGCCGCAGAATTGATGCTTTTGAATTATGGTGCTGGAGGAGACTCTTGAGACCCACCCATGGACTGCAAGAAGATCAAACGTATCCATTCTTAAGGAAATCAGCCATGAATGCTCACTGGAAGGACAGATCCTGAAGCTGAGGCTCCAATACTTTGGCCACCTCATGAGAAGACTCCCTGGAAAAGACCCTGATGTTGGGAAAGATTGAGGGCACAAGGAGAAGGGGAGGACAGAGGATGAGATGGTTGGACAGTGTTCTCGAAGCTACAAACATGAGTCTGACCAAACTGCGGGAGGCAGTGGAAGACAGGAGTGCCTGGCGTGCTCTGGTCCATGGGGTCATGAAGAGTTGGACATGACTAAATGATTAAACAACAACAACAGAGTTGGAAGGGACCCAAGGGCCATCTAGTCCAACCCCCTGCAATGCAGGAATCTCCGTTAAAGCATCCATGACAGATGGCCACCCAACTTCTGCTTTTAAATCTCCAAGAAAGGAGAGCCCACAACCTCCCAAGGGAGACCGTTCCACTGTTAAACAGCCGTTACTGTCAGAATGTTTGTCTAGTCAGAATCGCCTTTCCTGCAACTTGAGGCCATTGGTTTGAATCCTACCTTCCAGAGGAGGAAAAAACAAGCTTGCTCCTGTAACTGAAGCAAAAAGAGCAGAAGTATCTCTTGAGGGGAAATACAACTTTTGAGAAACTGGAGACAAAACCTCAGAAGGCAGCAATTCGGCAAGTGTAATAGGGAGGTTATTTAAGAATTAATCATAATCAAAGCAGCCCTTCAGATATTTGAAGATGGCTACCATAGCTCCTCTCAGTCTCCTCTTTTTCAACCGCTCCTCATATGGCTTAGCTTCTAGATCCTTGCTCAACCTAGTTGCCCTCCTCTGCACATGTTCCAGTTGTTAAATTGTGGCACCAAGAATTGGACACAGTATTCCAGGTGTGGTTTGACCGAGGCAGAATAGGGTGGTACTATTAGTTCCCTTGATCTGGACACTATACATCTGGCCTCACCCACTCCATCATTTGGCCTTTACATTCTAATCAACAAGATCTGAAGGAGGCTTCTTACCCCCAATATCAGGCTTCCCAGCATCAAGGAGGCTTCCAGATATATTCAGATGACTCCACTAAGAAACCTCCTTCAGAACTTGTTGTTCAGCATGCAAAGTTCAGGAGTAAAATAGTCTGGACCAGTGCAGGAGGCATGCATGAACAAGTGTTCCCTATCATGCATTGGCCTGAACTCCTGATCTGATTTTTGAAGAAAGAGAAGAGAGGCCAGCCCCAGAGGCACCAGTTGCCTAGGGAGCTTGTAGCCAGGGTTGCTGCAAGAAACAACTGTGCAAGCCTTTGGGAGGCAGAAACGCAAGAGGGCAATAGAGGAGGGAGGAGAGGAAAGAGGGACAGAGTCTAGTGTTGCACCCCCTGACCATACTTCAAGGCACCCCTGGGCGCCACGTCACGCTGGTTAAAAACCACTGCCTGAAGTGATTCATGCAAATCCCATCAAGAACTGTACCACACCATTCTGTTTAAGAAGAAACATGCAAAAACACAGCCACATTTCACTGTTCAAAAGGCTGCAACATTCACAGGTGTGCCTAGAGCCTCATACAGGCAGGGGCTCACCCATTCTTTTTCAGAAAGTGGACTTGCGCAGAAAAATGATGATAATAATCTGTAGATACTAAATACTACACAAAACAGACCATTACATTTTGTATGGGGGGATTCAAACATTTTAAATGTCACCCGATTAATGCTTGAATAAAACTATTTGAAAGAAGAAGAAGAAATGATCATTTGAGTATGCCTATGGAGAGAAGAATATTGCTTATGGAGAGCAAAAGATCAAGACCTCTCATCAGATGGAGCCAGGATGCCTTCCTTCCAGAGCTCAGAGCACCATGGCAGCCACTTCATGGCAGAGAAAAGGAATTGGTTTAATCAACTGCTTATAATGTGCTACAGGTCAATTCACACTTATATGAAAGACCTCCATGTAGCATTTTTGAGATGATGGTGGCACTTCTGGGAATCACCATGATTACAGGAAATACAGC
Organism: Podarcis liolepis; assembly: GCF_965112155.1. Classification (NCBI taxonomy): domain Eukaryota; kingdom Metazoa; phylum Chordata; class Lepidosauria; order Squamata; family Lacertidae; genus Podarcis; species Podarcis liolepis. Next base: position 26,232,003 of record NC_139571.1, read on the forward strand.
AGGAACAGATCCATGAATTACAACTCATATACATACCCGAACAGGCTGCATTCAAACAACACTTTGTTCCATTTTCCTGATGTTTCATTGGTGGGTAATTTTCACATTTTATGTGATACTTTACATTATGTGAAAGCCACTTATCGGAATCTAGCTGAATCTATTGGATGTTTAGCATTCTTTCAGCAAGCTGCCAGTTCTGCTCAATTGGAGGCTCCAGATATGTCATCCTTTATATTTGCAGTTTAGATGGGGAGAAACATATAAATCCACTTGTCTCAGATATCTTGTCACAGGACTTTTCCCATTAAAACTTGAGTATGGCTTTTTTAGAAATAATAATAATCCAAAATTAAGAAATACAAGTCATCTTTCATGCACAGTGGACTGTGCTGTCAAAACCCAAAAGGAGCTAAAATCTGATGGATAAGAATAATGCAAGAAATGTGCATTGAATTTCCCAAGAGGGCTGGGTTGGGATCATAAGATATAATGCAAGAAAAGAAAGGGGCATTTCTCTGATGCCTAGAAATAATCAAGTATTCAGGTGTGTGCCTGACAATAAGCTCAGAGAATCTTTCTACTATCCTGGGTCTCCACAGTTTGACTTTGTACACAGAAATGTCAGGGTCTGCCTTCCCACTGGGGGGGGGGAGGCAGCATAGACTCACAACAGTTTAGAAAGGGACTGGAAGTGTGTGCACATATAATTCTCAACATTTGCTCACTAAAAGTTGTTAAATTACAACATGGAGTGAGTAAATAGTTCACATCAGTTATTGCCTTTTTCATCCTAGGGACACAACATGGTAGGGGATGAACATGCTTCTCTTGTTCATTGTTGCCGTTCCAAATCTAGGATAAGAAATTTGAACACTGCAGTGTCATAAAACATCTCCCTCTGAGGTGAGCCAGATGGGTGTTAGAAGAGGACCCCTCCCAGCCCTCTAACCCATATTGATGTAAGTGATGCAGTAAGGCTCGGTCCTGGGTCATGTGAGACATCTTTGCTTATCCCTAGTACTCTCTTCTGTTACACTGGATTGAAACAAAACAAAGCAAAAAGCAAAACACAAGCAAGTGTGGTTGTGAAGGGATTACAGTGTGTGTATGTGTGTGTGTGAGAGAGGGGGGGGTGAGAAAGAAAGAGAGAGAGATTGTGTAGTTGTGGTTGTGGTTGCGGTTGCATGACCACAAAGTGTGTGCATGATTCTGCGGTTGCAGGATGTATTTGTGATTCTGTAGTTGCAAGGCATATGTGCGGTTGTGCAGTTGCTCCGTGTGCACACATGTGAGGTGCCCACAACAGTTTCTGAATGTGCCCATGGGCCCTGAAATGTTGGTGATCCCTTATCTAAAGATTTTGACAATTCCTTCTCTGACCACTGTACAACGCTGCTGTGTTCCATAACTAAAGGAGCAGACATTGCCAGTGAACCCATGACCTCACAAAAAGACGCAACACAGGTGCCAGTCAGGTAGGTAATGACAAAAGGTGAGGCATCATACACAGGGCATATGGGAAGCTTATACATCTTTGCTTAGTAACTAGCTTGAATCTTCCCTGTCAGTCATAAGATGTCCAGAGCTGAGAGTCTAGGGTGTATGTGTGACTCCAAAGCTGTGAAATTCTTCCCAATTAGTGAACTAGCCATTTAGTGAAACTAGTGGAGAGAAAACTGCCTTCTCATGACTTCACCTCTTTACCCAGTCTAAGTTCCTGACAAAACCAACATTTCTGCCTAAAACAAGACCATCAGCATCTTGATAGTGTACATTCTCTGTATCCCATTATGAACTGATAATATAAGCCAGAGAGTCTACTATGGATGATTGCCATCAAAATGACAGGGAAGACTGTTAGCTTTCTTCCTTTTCCCTATTCTCCCCTTCCTTCCTGCTCGGGCCTTTTTCTGTTTCAGTGATCTGCCACTTCAGATATGTTTAACACAAGAGCTCCTTCAGTTCTGTCGGATCAAACTTCAAGCCTTATTCATTCAGTGAGCTATTGACACTAATACTTTTTCTGCCAACTCATGGGTTATTTTCTTGGTTATTCTGCAACATCCAAGAAACAAGGCTGTCACTTCTGATTCTTTAACTCATGTGAAAGGGAGAGTGAGAAAGAAAAATACTCTGCACTTCTCGGTTGACCCAGTTGATTCACAGACAAGAATCTCTAGGAGAACTGAGGTGCGTTGAACAGGAAAAGCTAGGAAACTGCCTTAATAGCAAAACAATATCTATATCTGGGTTGAAGAGGGGATTATCTGGCTAAACAGGTACTGTAGAACTTGAATCGGCTTTAGGACTCTTGTTCCTACACTATCAAGAATGCTAATCAGGCCAGGGAAGCAGCAGCAGCAATCCAGCATCTCGTTGAGATCAAGTGGTCTCTTAATGCCTGATATAAAGGTCTCTGCTGTACCCTCACCATCTAGGAAACATGTTCCAAGGGAGATAACTGGATATGGATAGGGTTCTGTTTTTTGGTGGGGGGTTTTTTGTACTGATCTTTTTAATATGTTGTTGAGTTTTTATGGTATTTTAATTGTATCATGTTTTGTTATTTTGCACTGGGTTTTAGTCATTTTGTTTAGGAGTCATACAGGGAAGCTGAAAAGTAGGATAATATACATATTGGTATAGGTTTGGGCAGGGCTTTTTTTCATCTGAAGCTCATGGGAACTCAGTTCCAGCACCTCTCAGGTGTGTACCATTGCCATTCTAAGAAAACAAGGGAGAAGTCCACGGTGAGCTCCGGCACCTCTTTTTCTAGGAAAATAGCACTGGGTTTGTGCATGGGGGGAGCAGAGGGACCTCCCCTAAACACAGACAAAAAAATGGGTTTGACTATTTGGAATATGAAGGGGGAAATATGAGCTGCATAGGGAATTCCCGGGCTAGCCTATGCAAAAGAACCCGGCCATTAAAAAGCAATACAGGGATATATAGGGCCATTGGCAAGGCAAGAGAACTTTCCTTCCCCTCTCCCAGAGGTGTAAAGAGAGATTGGAGATTTGGAAGGTTTCCTGGATATCTGGACATGATGTCACAAGAAGAGTTTGGGGCCTTTGGCATGAGTCTTGGAATAGATGAAAAAAGGACAGAACCATCCAGGTGGGCAGGGTATAAATTTATTATTATTATTATTATTATTATTAGTAGTAGTAGTAGTAGTAGTAGTAGTAGTAGGCAGGCAGGCCGAAGGCAGCCTGGGACAAGTCCCTTGGATTCCTATGCTGCACTTATTTGGGGAACGAGCTCCTCTTGAGGAAACCACGTTGTAAGATCTGGACTGGCTCCATCTAAATTCAGGTGTCAATATGTGAATAAATCATATTTCTTAAAGCTATGACAGCCTCTGCCATGTCTTCAGTTCTCCAAAGGAGCACAGACCCCGGCTCAGCAGGAATTGGGGTGGCCCCTAATAGCATATTAACCAATCATCACAACTGAACAGCTCTCAGGTATTTAACTTTCCAGGCTCTTTATTAAGAAGTCATTGTTTTGTCATATCGGATATAAAATTCCTCTTGGATGGATAAACCCCCATTTCAAATTGTGTGAACATTGGTAAGATAGCAATATTTGATCTGCTGATGTTTCAACAAAAGCCCTGATTGCTTTTCACAGCAATGGCAAATTTTGACCAGTGTGGCTGAGATAAAGTTAAGGGCACACTTGTTGTATTATTATGGTAATAAAGGATGAAAATGAATTATTAAGAACAAGGACATGCCTACTAAATTACAAGTTTTCTCACATCTTAGGCATTTCAGAAATTCACAACGCAATTCATACGTTATCCCAAGAGTATAGTTGCTACAAAGGCTGTCTACTTCATGGGGTGTTTGTATGGGTCTATGAACATCTGAGCACTTTAATGACTATCCATATATATGTTCCAGTAACAAGAAGCCGAAAGCACCAGCCTGAAGATGACGAGTGAGACCTCGTCGAAACGTCGCCTAGACACCCCAACTCTTACATGGGAAGACACCCGAAGACACCAAAACCTGCATTCCTGTACCCGTGAAAATCTACGAAAGCATATATATATATATATATATATATATTTGCTTTCGTAGATTTTCACGGGTACAGGAATGCAGGTTTTGGTGTCTTCGGGTGTCTTCCCGTGTAAGAGTTGGGGTGTCTAGGCGACGTTTCGACGAGGTCTCACTCGTCATCTTCAGGCTGGTGCTTTCGGCTTCTTGTTACTGGAACAGAGCAGGATCTCAGTGTTTGAGTTCCTATAAATACTGTTGAGGGGGTGTGGTGTATAGCCTCCAACGTTCTGGGCAGAGAGGAACTTCTAACCTGGGAACTTCCTCTCTGCCCAGAACGTTGGAGGCTATACACCACACCCCCTCAACAGTATTTATAGGAACTCAAACACTGAGATCCTGCTCTGTTCCAGTAACAAGAAGCCGAAAGCACCAGCCTGAAGATGACGAGTGAGACCTCGTCGAAACGTCGCCTAGACACCCCAACTCTTACACGGGAAGACACCCGAAGACACCAAAACCTGCATATATATATATATATATATATATATATATATATATATATATAATATACTGGTTTCACTCATGTGGTTATAATAATAATAATAATTTTATTATTTATACCCTGCCCATCTGGCTGGGTTTCCTTAGCCGCTCCGGGCGGCGAATAGTAAAAACAGAAAAGTTAAACTCAGTCTGTCCTTTCATTGCATAAGTAGTTAACTACATGGAGAGATGCCAAGATAACATATTGATTGGTCCCAAGATACCATGTAATACTTTACAGTTACACAGGAAGCATGGTTGAGTATTATAGCCTGCAATCTCAGACCCAATAGTAATGGTAAGGGGTAGCTTGACTCCATTTTTAGAAACTTAGTTCTGGTTCATATGTTGCATATGCTGGCAGCTGTGAACATGATACTTCACTTGGTACTTCAAAGAATATAGAAATTAGCACCTGTCTACCCCCCAAAAGATGTAAGTCTGTGGCCATTGCTGGGAATCTATGAACTGGGACAAAGCTTCACAATGTTCTTTGCCTTCAAGATCTTTCCCTTCCACAGGTAGGCTTAAAATGTGCTTATCAGAAAGAAGGTTTCACTGCTTGCTCATTAATAAAACACACATTCCATCTTGGGTGCCCTTTACTTAGTCCTTCTGACAGCTTTTTTATTTTCCCCTGTCAAACAAAACATGACCTTTCAAAATTAGCATCTGGCTAAAGCCTCCTTTTAATGAACAGTGTGTAATACCACATTGTTTTGGAGAGAGAGGGAGAGAGAGGGAGGGAGAGACACATGGGTATTTCTTGAAGAAAGGGCTAACAAAGCAAAGCAGAATTAAGCTAGGGCTGAAGACTTGAGACACAAACCAGAAATGAGACGCAAGATGGTGCAGAGTTTAATGAGCTCCCGTAATTTATTAAAGAGTGCAGCAAAGTTCAGAGATGATGTTTACAGTTTCCTTATCAAAGGCATCCTGTGTCACAATTGGGTCAGGGCTGGTTGTGAATGCCTGGAGGAACAGCATCTCTGGGAGGATCAAAACAATGCCTGTACATACGGTGTGAAGGAGTCAGACTTTCAGCCATTTTGTGTTGGGTTTTTGGTTGTAAAATTTGGGTTGCAAAAGGATTCCTTTTCCCAAGCACAATGCAAAGTGTCGGTGCTGACCTTTAATGCCCTAAATGGCCTTGGCCCTGTATACCTGAAGGAGTGTCTCCTCCCCCATTATTCAGCCCGGACACCGAAGTCCAGCTCTGAGGGTCTTCTGGCAGTTCCCTCACTGTGAGAAGTGAGGTTACAGGGAACCTGGCAGAGCTCCTTCTTGGTAGTGGTGCCCACCCTGTGGAATGCCCTCCCATCAGCTGTTAAGGAAAGAAACAACTATCTGACTTTTAGAAGACACCTGAAGGCAGCCATGTATTGGGAAGTTTGTAATGGTTGATGTTTTGTTATGGTTTTGTACATATTGGAAGCCACCCAAAGTGACTAGGGCAACCCAGTCAGATGAGCAGGGTAATTTATTATTATTATTATTATTATTATTATTATTATTATTATTATTCCCTTGCAAATTGTGCAGATTGCATATGGTTCCTTGGCAACCTCCAATTCAAGTAATGACCCACTTAGATGCCTGTTTCAGGGCCTGCTCTCTTGGTCTCGTGGCAGTGTGGCTCCTGGCCCTCCTACTGTTACCACCTAGGTGAACAGCATGCCACACTGCTAACACCTGCAGGAAGAACTTGTGTGAATTGGTTGGCTGCCATGGCCCCTAAACTGATGAATAAAATAATTATGATGTATATGCTCCAGGCTTCATAGCTAGGACAAATCCTAATTACAGATTCTAAAGCAGATCTATCCCAAGGTGCCATCTTTTTTCTTCTTCTTCCTGAGATGGAGTCTAGCCCAAAGTTTCATCAACAATGTTTCTATTTTCACCTCTTCTAAGTTGCATGATTAGTTTATTTTGAAATCTACTCTTCGTAGAGATGCACATATACAAAGAGTACTGTTATTTCCGCTAATGCTGTTTTGGGGGTAGCATGTACTCATACAGGGAGACGGTGTGTGGTTGTAGTCAATACATTATTTTCCCACTTGATTATTCTTTTGTGTTTGCCATATAAATTGGAACGATGGAGAATCATTTCCTCTGCTGGAGCATAACACAAATTAGATATAATAGCATTTTTAAAAAAGAAAGCCATAATCACTCTCTTGGGGGAGGAAAAACACCACTAATGCATTTTATAGGCTATGGAACCATTAAGACTATCACATATTCAACCTCCCGTGATTCTGCACTGTGCTTGGACTCTAAAGGCTTTACTTTGCAAAGGTGGCACTGATAATTAAGTAAATTATATGGCAGAAATCCTAAACTCATCTCAAATGGTAATTTACCGAGTTGCAATTTTATTTTGTTTCAAAAAACAACAACACATTGTGCTTTTACTCAAAAGAGTATTGTGCTTTTCCGACTATGCAATTTTAGTGAACAACATTATTTACTCATGAGCTTTCCCCAATGCACCTCTTTATTTGGTTAAAAACCAAGAGCTGGCCCTAGAAAAGCTGTGATTTCATTCTTGAACAAGAAAACTTTTGCTTCCATAGCAGGATAGGAGAGAGACCTTGTATTAGGAAGATGATGCTTGCCTCAGATGCCACCTTTATCACCATAGCAGGAAGGAGCCATTTTCATTTCTGCATCTTGAGCCATCTGTATGGAACATTGGAAATTTAGAAGGTCCCTGAATCAAAGAGTTCACTGACTTGCACCTGCCTAAGCCAAGAAGAAAATTGAGATTAAGTTGGACATCTCAGGGATCTTGAAAGCATTCATGCTGAGGAAGAAACAACAAGTTGTGCCCAGTGTTCCACACACAGAGCTCTTATTGCACAATGGGATTTCCCCCTTCTCCATGCTACTCCATAGGGAACATTTTGAGGGTGTGCAGAGAAGAGGTCAAGGAAGTTCTATTGCACAAGTTCTGGCCTGTTGAGCAAGCAGAATGACGGTGTTGGTTCCACCCTCTGGAATCACATAGAACAATTTATTAAACTGTTTAACATGCACATACCGATTCTCCTTAAGGGCAGGGGGATGTTAACTCTTGCCCTCCCAGACTCTTTCTCTAAGATCTTGTGGGTGAGCCAGTTCTCTAGTTCAGCCACAAAAGATGGGATTAGTATGTAGCTAGTTTATGATGCTGCTCTGTTGTGATTCTCTGCTGCAGACAAGCGTAGCTGGGGGCTTTAGACCTAAGTCTAATTCGCTAGGGAAAAAATATTGGGTCACTGTAAACAAAAAAGCCCAGACATTTTGCCAAATTTTAAAAATCCACCCGGACAGAAATTGTAATTCTGATAAAAGAGGACATGTCCAGGAAAAGGGAGACCTATGGCAACCAGACCTGAAAAAGAGGGCATGTCCTGGAAATAGAGGACATATGGCAACCCTATCTCTACACTCCACCCCACTTACCTTTCCTGAGCTCATGTGGGGAAGGTGCACTATTCTCTAAGGACTTTGGCAAAGATCCAGCTTCCACAGTATGTTTAAAAGAAATTCTCAAGACCGGATCTCTTCATGTGTTCTGCTTAAAAAGCATACAGTCTCCCACTCCCCTGCCCCTGAAATAGACACATCACAACATCAAAGTCAATAGAGATCTATTAAGATGCTTTCCTCTGCCATTTTGAAGAGAGGTGTGGGGGAGAAACTTAGGCTCGAGGAATGAATGAAAAGGGTGTGTGCATGGAATCATGCAATTCTGAACTCTCGTGATCATGATGGAAAATGCTCTAACTCAGGATGTGATCAATAGCTGGAATTTCCTTCTTTGTTTCAGCTGGAGAGAAAAGCCTTCCAATTGCCCAGTGTTCCTGTTGTAGTTTTCCACAGAGTGAAAGGAATTATTTAATCCTTCCAAGGTTTTGTACTCCTAGGGAGGAAAAGGCGGAGTCATGCAAAGTTTCAGAGAAATGAATGGGAATTGCTCTAATTTGGGACTAAATTTAAACAGTCATTGCAATGTAACTTCTGAAGACCCATTAAAAACACAATGTGAAACTCGCAGAAAGCTTTGACACCGATTTCAGTAAATGTCAACCTGGCACCTGACTGCCTTTTGATGCTATTGAATTTCCCCAGATGTTAATGGTTCCCCCCTCCCTGCATTGTTTAAACAAATGATAGGTTTTATTTCTTGTGTTAAAAGCCAGTGAATAATTCCAAAGAAATCCAGGGTGACTGGAATTAGAAGCAACTCTGTGTTGCATTTTTGCAGAGCTTTATTGTTCTTCCTATATGTCAACTGACATTGTTAGTCTTTTTTAAAAAAGATACAGAATTGTTCTTTTATCAGGTTTTGTGCATACCATTTTAAATATATGTGCTCATGCACATATAACTTGATGTTGTTTTTGCAATCTCAGCCATGAAAGTCACTGTAATGGCACAGAGCTCACTATTTTATCCTCAATTTTCTAAATATACTATAGTGTGGATGGAGTGTTGTAGCAGGGCCAGGGAGACCTTGCCCTCATTCAGATCCCAACTTCTGCTGATTTTAAAGGCAGATTGAAATTCTGGTTCTTGGGGCTGTTTTAAAAAGGTATGTTGCACACATATATAACACAACAACTATGGGAACCACTATGGGTTGTGCCAGGAGACAGGAGCAAGGAGCAAACCAGAAACAAAGGACAGCCAAAGGATGCCAGAATGCACCAAAGGGCATGTTGCAAAGGCAAGACTCAACTGGAAAAGGAAGGCCTGTTGTACTCCTTCTTGGGTTTCAGAGAAGTGGACTAGATGACACTTTGGACCCCTTCCAACTCTACAGTTCTATGATTCTACAAGGTTCAGTGCATGGTCACAGAAATCGGACAGCGAGAAATATTGGAACATTGGCATCGTAAACACACAAAATGCTCACAATTATGTATGGAGATGAAGCTGTAACTCAAAAGATAATGTATGAGTGGTTTAAGCATTTCTGTGAAGGGCAGCAAACCATCGAAGATGACCCTTGGTCTGGCAGACCGTCAATGAGCAGAACGGCGGCAAATGTCGCCAGAGTTCGTGAGTTATTGATGCAGGATCAGCGTTTGTCCATCTGAATGATGGCGGAAGAATTGCATATTCCGTGTGAAATCGTTACCAAGGTTACTGAGTTGACCCACCCTCCTTATTCTCCTAATCTGGCCCCACTGGATTTCTTTCTTTTTCCAAAACTGAAAACTGCACTGAAAGGGTACAGATTTTCCAACATTTCACACACATCCAAGCTGCTGTGACGAGGAAACTGAAAGCAGTATGAAAAGAGGACTTCTCCAGAAGTTTCCAACAGTTCTACGAATGCTGTGGCCTACTTTGAAGGCCTGTAAGGCCTGTATGTTCAAATATTTCTCACTGTCCGATTTCTGTGACTATTCACTGAACTTTATGGTCACACCTTGTATGATTCCTTCCAGTTCAGGAGGGTCCAATGGCTAGTCTAGGTGAGATGGAGTTGGTACAGGGGCTCACTGTGTAGGTAAATGCTGCAAACTGTAACCTCAGGTTACAAACACTTCAGGTTACAGACTCCGCTAACCCAGAAGTAGTACCTTGGGTTAAGAACTTTACCTCAGGATGAGAACAGAAATTGTGCACCGGCGGAGCGGTGGCAGCGGGAGGCACCATTAGCTAAAGTGGTACCTCAGGTTAAGAATGGTTTCAGGTTAAGAACGGACCTTTGGAACTAATTAAGTTCATAACCAGAGGTACCACTGTATTTGGTGGGTTACTACAAGGGGTGCTTGAACACAGCTCAGCACAGGTGGTCCCAGCAACTCAACATAATTTCACTAGTATTTCACTTGCACCATTGATTCTATAAGTAGGCCTTGGTACTGCAGATAATTTAAAAAACAAAACAAAACACCACATGCAGCAGTGGGAGCTCTGAATTTTATGAAAGCAGCAGCATGGATCTGCTATCATGTCCCATGTAATATGTCAACAGTGTTTAATAACTGTAATATGTAGTTTAGCTCTCAGTCCATTGTTTCTTCCTTACAATTTCCTAACCAATACAATACATTTTGCTATAAACAAAAAGGTATATTTTGTTTACAGATTTTGGACTCGATCCTCCAATAACAAACATTTGTTTCATTACTTGTGTAGTACTGAATAATATGGGTAAGAGGCTTCATCGCTACATTAGGTTATTCATGTTGGATTCATTTGTGGTGGCAAGGATAGCATCAGAAAGTCATTGTAAATCTGCCAGTGTACCACCTGTGAAAGGATGACTGATTAGAGTGTTAGAAAATCACCGAACTTGATAAATTAACAGATATTATTCAAAGAAGAATTAGGTTGTCCTCTCCAGCTCTGATTGTAGAAAAATGAGCCTCATTCATAATCTGCTGGACCATTTATTTTTGTCTTCCATTCCTAGACAAATCTTTCTTCAAATCTACTTATCAATAGATATATAGATAGATAATTGACTCTCCTGAAATGTATGTATTCGTACCAACACACACACTGTTCTGAATATTTTTGTTATTTTAATTTAACAAAAGTTTAAAAGGGAACACAAACACTTTGGAGCTACCTAAGATTCTTGCCAAATTAAAGAAATCTTAATAGACTGGTTGTATGAATTTTACTGCCAATAAATTAGCTACATTTGCATCTATCTGTACAAGTACCAGTATTTATGAAGAACATACTTCCTGAACTAGAGTTCTCAGAAGCAAGTCTCTGTAATTACTTCTGTGGGTATCTTTAGACTTGTAACTTCCTTGAATGTATCAGGTATCTTGTCTTGAAGATGGAGCAAGTCATTCTTTTCCATTCCCCTAACCCATCAGTCTCAGTCAGCAGTAGTGGATTTTGGACATCATGACCAGTTCCACACATTGGGCGCTGAGCCTAGGGGGCATCACAGATCATTACAACTATGACATAGTGAACTGAGCAGAATGATAAGTGGGAGGTGGGGGGATGAATTTTGGTCTTGAACGGGGTGCCACAGAGATTTGAAAGACCACAGTCTGCCCCTGCAGCCAGCATAGTCAATTGACAGAGATGATGGGAATTTCAGTTCGGCAACATATGGATATAACCCACTATTCACTCTGGAATCTGAGAAGTGGAGGCAGTAGCACAGCATGGGTTGCCTGTGCCCAGGGCAGGGCAAGTGTTGTGCCTCCCAGTAGACTGGACAGCTGGAGTGGAGGTGTGTGCCAGGGGGTCACATAACCCATGAGGCACATGGCAGCCAGCGCTACTACTGCTGGTGGTGGTGGCCATATCTTCTCGGCTTGGCAGCTCTGCTACCTCCCACTCGGCTAGCTCAGGGGTGGGACGTCCGAGCATTGCATCTGGTTGTGCCTTTCTCAAAATTTTGTACCAAGGGCCACTGCCGCTCTGCTCCCACCCCATGCTATACCACTGATTGGAGGGCATGTCCTCCACATAGAAGTTTGCACAGGGGTCTGAATGTGGAAGGGGAAACCAGAGAAAATCACCTCCCCTTCTTGGAAGAGGGTGGACTCTTTTTCATTGGAGGTTTTAAAGCAGATGTTGGATGGTCATTTGTCATGGATGCTTTAGTTGAAATTCCTGTATTGCAAGGGGTTGGACCAAAGGTCCCCAGGGTCCTTTCCAACTCTGAAATTCTGTGATTCTATGGTTCTTAGGATATACCTAGTCAGGCTTTGGGCAATCAGCTCCTACCCCTCTTTGGTAGTAAATAAGCAGAGCAAAGAGAAAGGAGCCTTCTTACCAGTTAGAAGCTTTAACAATCACAGCGAGAGAACAAAGAATCCATTTCCTAGGAATGGCGATGCTCCCAATTAAGGATTCCACCCACTTCTTCCCTAGTGACCCACGTCACTGCCGCATCTGGTAACCTGTTTTTGTAACCACTGTGCTTTCTGTGCTGCTACCTTCTCTGCTCTTTTTGACCTTGGGCTGAGTGGATGGATGCTTTCCAGAGAAAGTGAATCTGTTAACTCTCTCTCCTCCAGTGCTTCTCCTCCTAGCTGTTCCCCATCCAGTACTTCCCAGCTTCTCCCTTCTGAACTGTGTCCCTCTGCAAACCACTGTTCCAAATCTATACTGCCATCCTGCTCCTGGGAAGATTCAGGATCAGGGGGAGGGGGAGGCTCCCACCATTCCTTCTCAGCATGGTCCCTGACATCCCTCCACTGGATCAAATGCCATTCTGTGCAGCATTAGATTTTAGAAGTAACCAAATAAGTAATTAGGGACGCGGGTGGCGCTGTGGGTTAAACCACAGAGCCTAGGACTTGCCGATCAGAAGGTTGGCGGTTTGAATCCCCATGACGAGGTGAGCTCCCGTTGCTCGGTCCCTGCTCCTGCCAACCTAGCAGTTCAAAAGCATGTCAAAGTGCAAGTAGAGAAATAGGTACCACTCCAGCGGGAAGGTAAACGACATTTCCGTGTGCTGCTCTGGTTCGCCAGAAGCGGCTTTGGCATGCTGGCCATATGACCTGAAAGCTGTCTGCAGACAAACGCTGGCTCCCTCGGCCTATAGAGCGAGATGAGTGTGCAACCCCAGAGTCGGTCACAACTGGACCTAATGGTCAGGGGTCCCTTTACCCTTTATGTAAGTAAGTAATTACACACACACACACAGAGAGAGAGAGAGAGAGAGAGAGAGAGAGAGAGAGAGAGAGAGAGAGAGAGATTTACTTAGATTTATATATTGCCTAATAGCAGTGCTTTTTCCAGGGAGTACTCAACGGCACGTAGTACTGGCACCTCTTTTTTGTTGTTAAAAAGTGTGGCACTTACTGTGACAACTTCATAGTGTGTACCAGCACCTATTTTTCTAGGGAAAAAAAGCACTGGTTAGTAGAAATAAAATTGTGAATGGAAAGAATGCCACACTCTTTATCCAAACAGCCATATCATAAAGCATGGCTAGACTTTCAATATAGTTCAGCTATGTTCTCATTTTAAAAATTCAGGCTAAAATGACACACACACACACACACACACACACACACACACACACACACACTACTTAGATGGAAGGCCTGACAGGAGATACTCAGCCTTTTACTTTCTTGCTGCCCGGAACTAGGCAAATCTGTTAGGGCATCTTCATTTCTTTTATTGTAATAATTCAGCTGTCTCGGTAGCAATAGACAACTAATTTCATTTCTTTCTGTCTGCCTTTATATATAAAATCTGTGTTGGTTCCAGGTGCTGGCACAAAAGGATGAAATAGGATTGCTTCTCTGACATTTATGAGTGTTTCATTAAAATGTATACTTTGTCCTGCAGGCCCTTCTGGCGTGGTACTATGGGCTAATCCAATTGTGAGATGCAAACAAGATCCTAGAACTCCAGGACAGATGACTTTCCTCCACCCTCTGCCCACCTCTAGAATTCTATTACATTTTTCTCACCCCCGAACAAGGCTGCTTCAAATCAAGGACCCACACACTGATATCCAGTCGGGAAAATTTAACTTGCCCCCCAAAAGCCCTCATTTTAAACCTTATTTGGGGGTTAATTTGCCACACCCCAGTCACTGCAGGGGAAAACTCATATGATTTCTACCTGGGGAGGAGTTTTGGGGTGTCATGAGTGGACAACTGCCCAGTTCAGATGGAGAGGGAGCAGGGATATATATTCCTCCTCCCTTCCAAAACCTCACCCCTTTTTTCTTGTGATGCCTCTCCATTTTGCAGAGGCTGAGTAGGAATTTTGCAGGGAGCCTCTAATTGGCCCATAATTTCGCCTGCTCCACATTGTTGGGAATAATTTTTGGAGTGGTATAATTTCTTGTTATTCTGGCCTTTAGTCTGGGCATGAAATACAGTTTATGATCTGAGGATCTTTAATCATGAAGCATTATGGGACAGGGTACTCTGGTATTGCCCCTCACTGTATCTGCTTAGTGGGTGACAAGGGTGCCTGTCGACCAGGCATGCACGTTGGGGTGAACCGTGAACCAGTGGGGCTACAGTGCAGTTATCTGATTCACAGACCCAGAGCTCGTGTAGCCAGGAGGAAGAATTTATCCCATTCCTTGCTTCAGGGCACAGGTAGTGACTTTCATTGCCTCAGGAAATACTACTACTACCACTACTACTAATATTTATACCCCACCCATCCAGCTGAGTTTTCCCCACCACTCTGGGTGATTCCCAACAGATTAAAAACAGAATAAAACATCAAACATTAAAAACTTCCCTAAACAGGACTGCCTCCAGATGTCTTCTAAAAGTCAAATAGTTGTTTATTTCCTTGACATCAGATGGGAAGGCATTCCACAGGGAGGGCACCACCACCGACAAGGCCCTCTGCCTGGTTCCCTGTAACCTCACATCTCGCAGTGAGGGAACCACCTGAAGGTCCTCAGAGCTGGACCTCAGTGACCAGGCAGAACGATGGGGGTGGAGACGCTCCTTCAGGTATACTGGGCTGAGGCCATTTAGGGCTTTAAAGGTCAGCACCAACACTTTGAATTGTGCTTGGGAACGTACTGGGAGCCAATGTAGGTCTTTCAAGACTGGTGCTATATGGTCTCGGTGGCCACTCCCAGTCACCAGTCTAGCTGCCGCATTCTGGATTAGTTTTAGTTTCTGGGTCACCTTCACATGTAACCCCACGTAGAGCGCATTGCAGTAGTCCAAGTGGGAGATAACTAGAGCATGCCCCAATCTGGAGAGACAGTCTGTGGGCAGGTAGGGTCTCAGTCTGCATACCAGATGGAGCTGGTAGACAGTTGCCCTGGACACAGAATTGACCTGCGCCTCCATGGACAGCTGTAAGTAGGGAGGGAGAGGATCCCGCTCCCTAAGTAGGGAGCTTTCCTGCTTGGACTAGGTTTTGTTTGGTAGAATTGGATCAAGTCTTGGTTTTCTTTGCAGATCCTCAAGTTTAAATAATAAAATAGCCTTTTCCCTAACTTAAAGTGGTGTTTTGAGTTTTCCTCAGGGTGGGTGTGATGGCAAAGGTCTCACTCACAAGAGGCTGGCTCAAGGTGGCTGCATAACATGTGGTTTTGACCTAGTGAGGCAAAGCCTAGTGAGAGTCCCAAGTGTCAAGAGGGATACCTGAAGGGCTACAGCCCTGAGGTTCCCCGCTTCTGCCCTAGATAATTTGAAGTTCATTCTATTTCCCTGTACTGTCCTGCAAGGAAAGTTGGGGCTTCTTGTTACGAAGCCATTATCTCTCTCCCCCCCCCCCAAGTTCTCCCTCCTTTTTGTTCTTCTGCAAGAAGAGAGAGGGGTGGAGGTCTTTCATCCTATGTAATTTTCTAGAGAATAATTACACTTATGGCTGCTACAGCGCAGTACCCTTCTCCTTCTGCGTTTGAATTTGCTTCCTTACCTTCCTTTCCCCCACGCTCATTTAGTTTGAGCAACTTCATTTCCCTACCCCAGAGACCGAAGAAGATTATATATTGGAAAAAAGGCAAAAAGAAAGAAAGAAAGAAAGAAAGAAAGAAAGAAAGAAAGAAAGAAAGAAAGAAGTACTTTTCTACCGAGGCCTAATTAAGTTCCATTTCAAATCTCCATAAGAGAGTATCCAATGTTCCCATATGGAGAAGCTCCGCTTGCTAGCAGTGTCACCTTATTACCGTTACCGTATAATAATAGCCTTCTTATGCACTAAGCCGTCATACTTCTGCTATTATCCGTTATGCCTTTTGTGCCAGTGACATGTGGGCAGACGGGGACTCCATCTGCTCAAGAGCAAAATACAGATGCACTTGAGTCTATTTGTGTTGATTTGTATGTTACAATAACCTTACGTTTAAATATAGTCCTTGCGAAAACAAAATGGCCAACACGTCAGAACACGCAGGCATTTTTTATGTACTGAAGGAATGTTTAAGTCTTAACGGATCTAAGCGTCTCACTTACTCTCGCAGGATACGAGTGGGAATCTTCAGGGTCTGCCAGCACATCCAAGCTGCACACTGAGCAGAACCACTTGAAGGAGAAGGATTCTGCCCAAGTTCTGCCTCCCCCCCTTGATGTACAAGTTTTCTTTATTCAGGGAGCTTTTTAAGTCAGGGAGCACTATACTTTGTGAAGCCCCCTCCTGCAACGCTCCAGTTCAATACAATTATCTTTTTTATGTAGTGTAGCTACATCTCCTCCCCAAGAAACAGAATGTCAAAAAAGCAGCCAACACACACTAATTGACAAGCAAACAAAGCCCCCATCTGCACTATACATTTAAAGCAGTACTATACCACTTTGAATAGTCATGACTCCCCCAAAGATTCCTGGGAAATGTAACTCTGAGAGTTGTTAAATGACCTCTGTTCTCCTCACAGTGCTACAATTCTTAGAGTTCCTTAGGAAGAGGGATTGGTTGTTAAACCACTCTGGGAACTGTAGCCCAGTAACGGAAATAGGGTCTTCTGAAAACTTTCATCTGCACCCTTAAAAAGAACTGCAGTTCCCAGGATTCTATGGCAAAGGTAGGAAACCAAATGTTGCTGGACTCCAAATACCTTTAGCCCCAGACAATCCAGACCATGGTCATGGATGATGGGAGTTGTAGTCCAACAACACCCAGAGGACCATAGCTTCAACATAACAAGGGAAGCATTCTGAGCAGATGCTAATAAAAGCATTCTGTCCTTAGGCTTCCTTTCTGTTCTTTATTTTTAGAAACAGTTCCTTATTTAGTGTTGAAATGCAGTGTTCCTATTTAAGTCCAATTTTAATGCATTTCAAGATTTGAATATTCTACTTCAAGTACCATGAATATTCTGATGCTCTCAACGTGTCACCTTCTAATGGTCTCAGTGATGTGTCCCTTATTTTGGAGCTCTTCAGATTCCCACCCTATTTGAGTTTTGATGGCAGTTCTGTATGTTTGCCAAATGCAGCTATTAAAGGTAGAAACTGCCTGACACTCTGTTTCAATTAAGGTAGGCTTGAATGCATATCAAAAGTGAGTGGCTTTCAGCATGTTTATTTTGCGACCTGTAATGCAGGCCAGAATTTGCCTGCATAACTCCAGCCATCCCACCCTCTCATATGTTAAGACAGTTATAACGAAATCCCACATACCAGCCCCAGCATCTCTTCATAAGGTGTGCAAAACATGCATAATCACATTTCGTCTTGGAGGCCGTTCTGCTCCTGATTGGTGGAATTCAGTGTAAGTTATACAGTAGTTAATAAGGACATGGGTGGTGTTGTGGGTTAAACCACAGAGCCTAGGACTTGCCGATCAGAAGGTCGGCGGTTCGAATCCCCACGACGGGGTGAGTTCCCGTTGCTCAGTCCCTGCTCCTGCCAACCTAGCAGTTCGAAAGCACATCAAAGTGCAAGTAGATAAATAGGTACCACTCCAGCGGGAAGGTAAATGGTGTTTCCGTGCACTGCTCTGGTTCGCCAGAAGCGGCTTAGTGATGCTGGCCACATGACCTGGAAGCTGTACGCCGGCTCCCCC
This sequence comes from Podarcis liolepis, assembly GCF_965112155.1. Classification (NCBI taxonomy): domain Eukaryota; kingdom Metazoa; phylum Chordata; class Lepidosauria; order Squamata; family Lacertidae; genus Podarcis; species Podarcis liolepis. The sequence continues at coordinate 26,249,987 of NC_139571.1, forward strand.
AGCCAATAAAGCGAGATAAGTGCTGCAACCACAGAGTCGGCCATGACTGGACCTAATGGTCAGGGGTCCCTTTACCTTTACCTTTTATAGTGAAGAAGAAGAAGAAGAAGAAGAAGAAGAAGAAGAAGAAGAAGAAGAGTAGTTTGGATTTGATATCCCACTTTATCACTACCCTAAGGAGTCTTAAAGCGGCTCAGATTCTCCTTTCCCTTCCTCCCCCACAACAAACACTCTGTTAGGTGAGTGGGGCTGAGAGACTTCAGAGAAGTGTGACTAGCCCAAGGTCACCCAGCAGCTGCACGTGGAGGAGCGGAGACGCGAACCTGGTTCCCCAGATTACGAGACTACCGCTCTTAACCACTACACCACTTCCCACTGTGTGATGGCGACTTCAGAAAAGCAACGGAACCTATAATTCCATGCAAATATAGGTATCCTTGGATACTGCTGACACAAACGGCTGTTGGGATAATAAGGAAAAAGAAGCCATCAGGCCCAACAATGCCAGCAGGGCATCTAATGAATTAGGCTGTCATTCCTTTTTCACCAGGGTTTAGAAACCGATTTGCAATCATATGGCCAGCTCCAATTAAAGGTCTGTGATTAATTTAATGCTTTTAAAGGATATGGGGATTCTCAGTGTAAAAAAAAAAAAAAGGACAAGAAAAGAATGACTTATGTTTTTCCACATGGCAGATTTTGCCAACGAACAGCTTTCAGGACTGGCAGAGCTCCCACACCTTGGAAGAATGAGAGCATTTCAGTGATGTATAGCATCATGCACTGGCTTCTGATTCTGATAAAAAAAACAATAAGACAGGAAATGTACGTGAATGCATTTATTTCTACTGTTGCAACTTCATAATATTGATGGGAGGTGTGGAATGGGGGTTTAGCTCTCTTGCCTCCCCTTAGAGGAACTGCCTGACTTTTGCCAGAGGGTAAAGACATTTAGCTTTTGCTTGAGGAACATCTGCTGTTTTATTAAAAGGTTCTGCTTTTTAAAAGCTTTGTTGTCTACTTTTATGGTTTTTAAAAACTTTTTTTGTTTTTTAGGGGTATGCACTATGCACGAGATTTGGTACAGCCCATGCTTCAGAAAAAAAGTGCATTTGGTCCAATTGTTTCTGAGACGGCCTGATGCAGCTCAGGGTTTGATTCATGATTCAGAAGAAAAAAATGAAGCTTCCTGCCTCACTATAGTAGGCAAACCCTCACACACACAAAAAAATAGGTATAATTTTTCCCATATGGTTTAAATGGATGGAATTTTCAGGCATATCCCTCCTGAGTGGGTAGCATCTGCCAAAATACAAATAGGCCCAGGAGTTTGGTCTGGACATCATTAAAATATGGCAAGAATTTTCAAAAAGAAACTATTCATTACTTTTTTTTCAGAATTGGGTGAATATTGAAAAAAAGCCAGTGAAATTTCAGAAATAAAATTTTATAAGTTTTCTTGTTAGTAGTTTGCCACAGGAGTGGCTAAAGAAAATAATCATTTAGTCTCCCCTGTTGTTTTACTGGGACAAATTTGATTTGGCGAGAGGCTAAAGGGGATTTGCATGTCTCCCTGTGACTTTGTGGGGAGCACTTTTATAAAATGAAAATTCCATACCTCATAGAGTTGCCCCTAGAAAAGTAATCTGCAGAATTTAGAAGGATAGGTGCAGGAACCTGGAATTAGGATGAATGGGGGGTGGGGAAACCTAACAGCAGCAGCAATAACGAAAGAGCAATGTCATAAAACAAGCCGAACAAAAGGAAAGCACATCAGATTAATTAAAAACATCCTAACCCCACCTCCCCAAAGAGAGATTGGCAGAAAAGGTGCATCTTTCCTAGTAATCTAATACAATGGAGTGAGGTGGGAGCAGATTAGCATCTTTGTAACTCCACTTCTTCTCAGCTACTGAGTTGACCTGTTCAAAAAGGTTAGGTCAGTCTTCCTGAGAGAAGGGTAAGTGCTTTAGATAAACCTGGTCTCAACTGCTTATATAACAATACAATAAAAAATTATTTCCTTTACCCTGCCTATCTGACTGCGTTGCCCCGGTGACTCTGGGGGCTTCCAACAAAAATACAGGAAAAAACTAATATTTGCAATTATGCCCCCAAACACACAAAGTCACTGAAGTGTCTTATAAAATGAGCAACATCTGTAATCTGTCTGCTGTATTCCTAGTTGGACTGGGGTGGTGGATTGCATCTCCTGACCAATTTACTATCACTTGAATTTCTATTAAGTTCTTGCTAATGAATGCATATGCATGTATGCATAATGATTTCATGATGTCTGGATTAAACCGGGACACAGAAGCATTTCTTTTTCACCAGCTTGGTTCTTTTTCGTGATCTGATTTAAATATGTCTATACTTGACCTGCAGTCTTTCTGTTGCTGTTAAAACCTTTAAACAGCGTCCACTTAGATGGGCTTTAGTTCAGTGGCAGAGCAGGTTTAGTCCCAGCATCTTCCATTACATCTGGGAAAGACTCTTGTCTGAAACTCTGAGGAACCACTGACAAAGCAGACAATACTCTGCCAGCATGGTGTAGTGGTTAAGAGCGGTGGACTCGTAATCTGGTGAACCAGGTTCGCTTCCCCGCTCCTCCACATGCAGCTGCTGGGTGACCTTGGGCTAGTCACCCTTCTCTGAAGTCTCTCAGCCCCACTCACCTCACAGAGTGTTTGCTGTGGGGGAGGAAGGGAAAGGAGATTGTTGGCCGCTTTGAGACTCCTTCGGGTGGTGATAAAGCGGGATATCAAATCCAAACTCTTCTCTTCTACTCAGCTATTTGGGCTTGTTGGACAATACTCAGCTAGTTGTATGCTTGTGAAACACGGACCACTTACCATCTCACTCAGCTATGAGTGATCGCCAAAGAAGAAAAAAGAAGTTGGGCCAATGATCTGGCTCTGTATAAGGCAGCTTCCCAGGTTTCCGTTCACTCAAAGAGCCTCGGGAAGCTTATTTGGGGAGGAGATCATTTTAAGCCAAGGGTGTGCAGAAGCCAGTATGCTTCTTGTTCATCTGGTCCCCACAGTGAATGTGTAAACAGAGCCCGATGCTTCAGAGGTGCTAAATCCATTAATGTCAAATTGCCTCTTCATCCTTGCCTAGCCTCCATCTGTAGCTATTTAATCGCTATGCGCACCAGATGTTCATGTAACTAATACAGAAGCAGCAGATTACAGCCAAGGAAACAGGCAAAATTTCACTGCTGCTCTAGCGATTCATGCTCTGTCTTCAGTGATCAGCCATTCTTTGCATGTGAACAAGGACCATCTTCTATTATTTCTCCCCCGCTCCACAATGGAAATCAATTCCCATGCTAGAAATAAGATAAAATCATTGTTAGGTGGACGGTAGCACTGGTGAATTGTGCCCCCTTTGCCTCATGCTCATATGCAGCCAAGGCAAACAAGATGCTAATACTAGCCCCACTCACAAATTGTAGGACCCAGTGCTTTTTCTTCTTCTTCTGGGGGTACTCAAAGGTACACAGTACCGGCATTTTATTTTTTTGGTAGAAGAAAAGTACTGGTTAAAAGTGTGGCACTTAGTATAACAACTTCCTGGTGAGTACCGACACCTTTTTTACTAGAAGGAAAGCCATGGAAGTCCGGTGGAACCCACAATTTATCGACACTCAGGCAGGTGAGCACATGCAAGAGCGACACGTAAAGCATCCCTGAAATGACTTTTCCTGAAAGTAACGTAGTGAGAACCCTGCTTTACTTAAATTTCAATGTTGCATATGGTGCCTTCTGGATTTCCCCTCTCAGTTGTGTTGACAGTTTTGCTTCTCAATGCCTGCCCACTTAAATGCTAGATTGTGGCAGAGGCTGGGGATACAGCGGAAGTACTTCTATTTGTGGGGGAACTGGGGTGCAGTTTTCACTGCCACCCCTGCAGTGGCTCTTATGCTGCTTTAGAGGATCCCCAACTCTCTGGAGCAGATTTTCAAGGGCTAAAGGGGCTACAAGGGAATGTCAAATCAGAGAAAAATCATGCCTTTTTCTGCTGGTGGGAGCATCCTGTTATCTTATCAGCGGCGGAGAATATGCCTGTGCTGCCCAGGGCAGGTGCGCTCCCGAGGGGGACGGGGCATGGAGGGTGTCCTCCCAGGCATGGTATAGCCGCTGAGGTTCATGGAGCAGCATGCACGCCCTGCAGCCAGGGGCAGAGTGAGCCACCGATGGCGGACGCCACCCACAAAGGGGAAGGAGGGGATGCCACCCGCAAAGTGGCACAGCTCTCCCCTTCCCCCAACAGCTTGGGATAGGCTTGGGGGTCACGGGTGGGCAGCGCGCCAAATGCCACCCCCCTCACTGAAGACACCCAGGGCGGTCCACCCCCACTGCATCCCCCTTCCTCCGCCCCTGCCTGTTATAAGATTTCCACTCAAGAAAAACTCTTGGAAGTGGAGTCTGAGAATTGAAGTAAGAGTACTGAAATGGCCATAGGCTTTGACCATAGGATAGAAGAAGATGGCGCCGGCAAGGGCAGCTCTGCTCTAAGCTCCATGCTAGTAGTGTAGTTTTTTATCAGTTTTTAACAGTTCTATTAATTTCTTTTTACCTGTTTTAATTGCTATCTAAGGTATTTAAACCTTAGCATTCCACCTACAAGTGACTCAGCAATTTGTCTCCCTTGCTGGAAGGACACCGAATCACCGGCTTTGACCATATGGAAGGTGGGTTATATTAACTGAGAAAGAAAGAGTAAAAATTCTCCTCAACCCACTTTTTTGTCACCAAGGGCAGATCTACAGTCATGTTTTTTGAAGAAGGGTTAAGGAACGGATTTGATAACCTACATGGACACATGATGTCCTACTTTGAACATTCATAATGCATTGTTAAGATGTGGCATCAGAGGGTGCTGCAGAGCAAGCAGAAAGCAGCTGTAGGGAGACAGTGTTTTGATGGAAAAGACAAAGTCAGAAACACTTTGCTTTACAAGTATGCCCTGTGACGTTTTAGAATGATATATCTAATATCGTTAAACAAGTCAGTGTAGATCCAGCCCAAGATGCAACTCTAATTGCACCGTTGCAGGTGAAATGTGGTAACAATATTGGGATGTACTTATCGATGAAATGAATAGTGATGATCCCAAGGAAGCCCCTTACCTCAGTGGTGAGAAACCTCAGGCCTAGGAGTGAAAGGCAGCCTGCCAGTCCTCCCTATCTGATCCTTAGGACTCCCTCAGGCTACACACTCACCTCCATCGCAGCCATTGGCCCTGCTCAGAGGTGACATTTTGTTTCCCTGGATTGAGAGCAGAGAGGGTTGTGTGAGCCTGTGTAGACACTAGGCTACTGTCCAAAGGTAAAATTGACATTCATTGCTGTGCCTGCTTTTACCTCAGATGCTGCCCGACACTGGCATGATGCCCAGAAAGTTGCATGGAAGGGAATGTGGCCCTCAGTTTGAAAAGGTTTCTGCTGCACTTATGTCAAGGAAGTAAGAGAAGGTGTAGCTGAGGTAATTAAATATCGCCAGTGCCTCTGCCCTTTGGACCAGCACTAGAGCTCCATAGCAGGGAGGGTTCCCTTTGCCCAAATTTTATCCTCAACAACAATTCTGTGAGGTTGGTCACACAGAGGAATAGTATGGCTGTACGTAGGCAATAACAGGGAGGTTACACATAGAGGAATTGTAAGTGGCTCAATTTCACTGCATGAGCTTTGCAACTGCAGACCATTTAAGTGCAACTTAGAAAACTGGGGTTTTGTCTACTCCATCAGACTGGCTGACTGACTTTGGGAAATTAGTGAGTTGAAAATGTATATTTCAGTCTTTAATATGATCTTCCCCCCTCCAGACATCCACCCACCCCATGAATAGAGCAAATAATACATTAAAAGTCATTCCAGAGATCATATTCTGTCAATGGTCTTTTTTTCTCCAAACTGGCATTCTGGCAAAAGCAAGAGCTTTGAGGCTTCCTGATAAAACAATGTAGAATTTTTATCTCTAACCCGGTCTTTCCACACTAATCTCAGTGGACTGTCTGTAAAAAATCTATCTTTCATTTCATGCTGTCAATTCCCTATCAAAAATGCCGTACAGTTTCTTTTACTAAGGGATGTGGACATAAGGATTTCTGGCTGTGTTCATGCTGCTCTTTTCAGCTGCTCCAAAAGCCTTCCTTCCTTTACAAACTACTTGCATAAATTCTGAAATGCAGGTATAAACATGGCTGGCTTTAGGCAAATGGAACTGGGGCTAAAAATATCCAAAACATGATTTAATATTTTGCTACATGACTGTAATAATATTTTGCTTTTAAAATGCCTAATTTGGTTCCAAAAACTTGACTTTGGTTTTTTAAATGTGATAATACAAACAATAATCCATAAAATCTATGCTTAAACAACCATGAACTGGAATCATAACATCTGCAGTAACTAATGGAAGAAGCAATATAGCTACTGCAAGGAATTAAGCTCAAATATACTAGGACAGCCTTCCCTAATCTGGTGTCTTTTAGGTGGTTAAAAAATGGAAAGAAGTTCCTTTCCCTTCCCTTTCCCCACTTGCCTTGCTGCTGGCTGCTTCAGCAGACGGAGGTGGCTCCCTTGAGAGTCCAAAAACTCTGGAGTGGGAGAAATTGTGGGAAAAGGGAATAAAATTTTCAGCTTGTAATGTATTAAGAGAAAATTTGATGAAAATGATGTACAGATGGTATTTAACACCAGTGAAGTTAGCAAAAATGTATCATACTCATGATAATAAATGCTGGAAATGTAGAGAAAAAGAAGGAACCTTTTACCACATGTGGTGGACGTGCCCCAAGGTAAAAGACTTCTGGGAAAGGATTTATAATGAATTGAAAAAAGTGTTGAAAAACACATTTACTAAAAAACCAGAAGCCTTTTTATTTGGTATAGTAGGGGGTAAAATCCCCAAAAAGGATGTTACTTTTTTCTGTAGGCCACAACAGCTGCGAGAATATTGTTAGCGAAGAATTGGAAGAAACAAGATTTACCAACTATCAAAGAATGGCAGATGAAGATGATGGACTATATGGAACTTGCCGAACTGACCGGGAGACTCCGAGACCAGAGAGAAGAGATGGTGGAAGAAGACTGGAAGAAGTTTAAGGAATATTTGAAAAAATATGTTAATATTTAAACCCTAGAATAGCTTTGGAAGTGAATATAGGGTTAGGAGTAGAAGACAGGGTATTTTAAAATAGTATTATTTGTAAGTAATAAAATGTGAAGTTATTTTAAGTATGATTTTTTTTTTAAAAAAAAAGATGGTTAGAAATTATGATATGCGTAAACTGCTAAAGATGAAGTAAAATGAAAATCAGATAGGTGGGACTTGGGGAAGCCAACTTAACAATGTTTAGAAAAATAAGGATATGCCAAGAATTTGTTTGTATTGTTTGTCTTTTCTGTCTGTGTTTTTTATTTGTGTTATAAAATGAATCATTTTTTTTTTTTTTTTTTTTGGAAAAAAAGAGAGTCCAAAAACTCTCCCCAGTGGTTTCTCTTCAGCCACCCAGATCCACCCTGGTTTGCCCACCACTGGTGGGAGGGGGGAGGAAGGCTGCGGGATCAAACTATGGAAGAAGAAGCTATTGAAGGACCTTCCACCCAAAGGGTGCTTCAGAGGAGGCATAAGCGAAACATATAGCACCAAACTCCTGCAATTTTTCTGGGCTTTGCAGCTTGAAAATGTTTCTCTGGAAGCAATTCATACAAAAATGAGTGCTTGATCTGGATTATAGTCTGCTAGATTCCTGAAAGGGGCTTTCACATCATCCAAAAGCATCCAAATATAATGCAGAAATTAACAGGGAAATGGTGGGAAATGTGATGGTGTCATGTGAATGCAACCAAAGACTTTCTGGAGACTCCTTTCGTTCAGGGGTTCAGAGCCAGTTGCCTCCTTTCATTTCAAAGACTTACAAAAAATGTGGGGTAGTCATGGATTGGTGGCTTCCTGGTGCACAGAATATAGATAAGCAGGTCTGCATCGATAGCTGGTGGTGGGACACTAGCTGTGAATCCTCGTAAAATATTGTATTATGTACCTCTATCTTTGAAAGAGATTGTAACAACCTCCTCCAGGTCCCCAGATAGTTCCTGCTCTTCTTTTTGTCTGCTTCCGAATCTGCACTCAACTAGCCATGTAGAAGACAGTCTTGCTGCAAACAATGAAGTTAATTGTCTTCAATGAGTGTTTGTGTGCCTCCCTGATTCCCAACAGAGATAGAATTTTGAGGAAACTAGGCTGATAATATGTAGGGCAGCACCAATTTTTCAGAGTATATATATATACTTTTCAGTCACAGACATCATTTTCACCCATTTCTGCATGATTTGACTCTATCTCCCCAATCTTCCATTCCTCTTCCTCCCAGCAAAGCAGACATCTCACAAGAAGTGAGACAATTTGACTATGTAGCATCATCACAGCAGAAAATGAAGTAGCATTACCTGGCAGGAGGAGAGTATAGAGAGGGAGAGAGAAAAACTATATCCCTACATTTCACAGGTAACAGTTCCTACCTTCCCATGTTATGTGGAGAGGATGGGGGGTTTTTTGCCCCTCACTGCACAATGCAGGAAGGTAGTGTTGGTTCAAGGAAAACTAATATATATAGAAAAATGAATTCCTGCATGCCAAGATCCAAATCTGGGGCAAGTACTCTTTGGTGAGAGAACCTAGGGTTGCCATGAATCCGGAATCTCCCAGACATAGATGGGATTTGGCCACTGAAAACAATGTCTGGGTAGAAATCGCTGAAATGTCTGGGAAAATCTGGACGTATGGCAAACAGTGTTGGCAGTGTAGATTTTGGCGAATTTCATTAAAAATAGCTCTAAAACTTCTTTTGTGGGGAACAACTCTGGGCAAAACTTTAAAGCTCAACAACTTTTTATCCAGATTTTCACTTTTTGAAATATGGCAACCCTAGAGAGAGATTTAAAATCTCAAAGCATGGAAATATTACACCGATCCTGGTCTGACTACACTGGCTACCGATTAGGGTGTGGGCCCAATTCAAAGTACTGGTGTTTGAAGCTTTAAACAGCTCAGGACCGCAATACCTCAAAGACAGTCTCTTTCCATATGAACCTACCTGGACCCTGAAATCCTCTTCTGAGGCCCTCCTCCTTCATGTGCCTCCTCCTTGAGAGGTCGGAAGGGTGGCAACATGAGAACAGGCCTTCTCTGCAGTGGCTCCCCATCTGTGGAATGCTCTCCCCAGGGAAGTTCACCTGTCGCCTTCATCATACACCTTTATGCACCAGGCAAAAACATTCCTTTTTAACCAGGCCTTTGGTAGACCTGATCAACATCCCATACCCTTTTAAAATGTGGCTCTTTTTTGGGGGGGGGATTATTGGGTTATTGCTTTTATTTTTACTTTATATACTGTGATCCTTCTATGTGAACCGCCCTGAGACCTCCGGGTATAGGGTGATATATAAATTCAATAAATAAAAATGAAAATAAACTGTTAGACCTTTAAAATATTTACACACAACCCTAATCTCCACCACGTGGCTGCACAAAATTCCAGGGGTTGTAGGCATACTACCCAGGGTTGGTATTTCCTTCAGGAATGTGGCACAACAGAGACTATGTGTTATTGTGATGTTGTTGTTTAGTCATTTAGTCGTGTCCGACTCTTTGTGACCCCATGGACCAGAGCACGCCAGGCACTCCTGTCTTCCACCGCCTCCCGCAGTTTGGTCAGGCTCATGTTTGTAGCTTCAAGAACACTGTCCAACCATCTCGTCCTCTGTCATCCCCTTCTCCTTGTGCCCTCCATCTTTCCCAACATCAGGGTCTTTTCCAGGGAGTCTTCTCTTCTCATGTGGTGGCCAAAGTATTGGAGCCTCAGCTTCACGATCTGTCCTTCCAGTGAGCACTCAGGGCTGATTTCCTTCAGAATGGATAGGTTTGGTCTTTTTGCAGTCCATGGGACTCTCAAGAGTCTCCTCCAGCACCAGTTGTTGTGATAATATGGTTTATTTACACATATATACAACCTGGAGCCTTCCTTGGAGGAGCTCCCAGCAGTAGCATCCCCAGCACCATTCTTTCTCTGCAGCCTATCTTGCATTGCAGACCACAACCCTGCTCCTCTCTCTGCTACATCACTCCCAACTCTAACCCCATAGCTTCTCCCCCCTCCCCCAGCCTACGTTTTGGTCTCTTTTATAACCCAGGCAAAGGTCCCTCCTTTGATGTGCTAAAGCTCACTACCACAAAGAGGATTAGCTCCACACAACTATTCACACTTAGCCCTTGAGAGAGGGAGGCATCCCACACATTTGCAAATGAGATTTGCCCCTTTCTTCCCTTTGTGGCTTGTCCCTACAGGGAGTCACCTCACAAGGAAGTCTGCCTGACTTCATGAACACCTGTTGATTTGGCTAAGATTATAATGTCCAATACACAACTCAGGAAGTGTTCCTGTGTTATTCAACTCTTCACTTCTGCTAGTTCCAGGGGATTAGAAGCAGCTAACCCAGCGGTTAGAGGGGTGTAGAGGGACGCGGGTAGTGCTGTGGGTTAAACCACAGAGCCTAGGGCTTGCTGGTCAGAAGGTCGGCCATTCAAATCCCCACGATGGCGTGAGCTCCCATTGTTTGGTCCCAGCTCCTGCCAACCTAGTAGTTTGATTTTTTTTAGGAAATCAAAGTTTTACAGCTTTTATTGGAAAATCATGGGTAAAAAGGCCCTGTAAATAGGACATTGTGGCGAGGGGCCCTGCCCCCCTTAGCTACATCCATGAGCTAACCCATAGTTAAAATACACAACCAAAATAAATAATTTCCACATAAATAATACAGTGGTACCTTGGTTCTCGAACTTAATCTTTTCAGGAAGTCCGTTCGACTCCCGAAACCATTTGAAAACCAAGGCGTGGCTTCCGATTGGCTGCAGGAGCTTCCTGTACTGAAGCAGAAGCCATGTTGGATATTTGGCTTCCAAAAACGTTCACAAACCAGAACACTTACTTCCGGGTTTGCGGCGCTCGGGAAACGATTTGTTCCACAACTAAGCCGTTCAAGAACCAATGAACCACTGTAATAAGATCTAAAATAAAGATACAAAAATAATATCAATAACAACAGCAACCTCCCAGCCCCACAACAAGACCCCCAAAGCAACAGCCCAACCCGAGAGTCAACATAGCAAAGGCAATACAGAGTTTTCATTGGTGGTTTTGCTTCATATTCCTGATGGATCCTTGCCATCTCATTTTTTCATACCTGCTGCTAAACAACAGACTTTCTCCTCTAGTTGATCTCTCCCCCCCTTTTTTTAGTGTTGATGTTCCAATTAATGTTTGAACTTTTCACCCAGGTCCCTTGTTACATCCTGTTCCTGTCAAAGCCGCATTGAAATAACGCACACTTTGCATGTCATTCTGCCCTGATAAAGTTCACAGATGGAACCTTTATAGTACAAGGCTTGCAGGTTACTTTAAAAAATGTTTGTCAGACTTGTTTGTGCTGTTTCGGGCAGCTATAGACAGAACATCTGGAACTGTTGCTGTTATTTGACAGCTTTTTTTTTTTTGCTGGCTGCCACCTTTTGAATAAATATTTAGGTGTACAAAATGTTCAGTCCAGCAAAAGTGCTAGGTTTGTCTTATCAACAGCCTGTTCATAGTAAAGCAGAGCAAGTCAAAGCACACATGTTTATCTGGTTGGATTCAGACTTTTTCTAAACATAACAAAGACCTTCTGGAACTGAGTTAGTCATAACTAACTTCAAGGGTTTTTCATTTCGGCCTCACACCTGCAAAATATGGGAATAATACAATATGCCCACCATGACTTGCAAGACTGTTGCAAAAGCTTCCCAAATTATTAAGTGAAATCTTGTTGAATGTTTAGTTCAAGTGTTGCTGTGGTTCTTACTGTTATGCATTATGGTGTTAGTGATATTTCAATCAATCTCCTTTATTGGCACAGAAAAAGTGCGTCGTATACACAGATCAGAACACAACAAAATTTAGTAGGAGATACTTTAGGATAAGACTGTTCAGACATCGTGAGGTACATAAATGGCTCTTAGGTGATGTAATTTCATGGTGACACTCAAAAATCTTGCCACATTCTGCTAGTGATATTTAGATGGCAGTTGGGTGGAATGCACACTGTGGATATCATACACAGTCATTTCTGAAGGGACAAAAGGATAAAATAGTACTATATAGACCAGGGGTCAGCAAACTTTTTCAGCAGGGGGCCTGTCCACTGTCCCTCAGAGCTTGTGGGGGGCTGGACTATATTTTGGGAAAGAAAAAAAATGATGCAAGAACACCATGAACCCCAGTGGCTGCTTACCTGTGTCTTGAAAGTGGCAGGGACTGGTGGTGGCAGCGATGGAGGGACGATAAGTGGCACACGAAAGGGCTCCAGAGGGGGCTGCTTAAAATGGTGGCCAGCCCCCTTCCTCCTCTAGGCAGGGTGGGGAGAAGCCAGGAGGAGGGAGGGAGGAGGTGCCGCCACTGTCGTGTGAGGGAGAGGGAAAGAACGTGCATGCTGGCGATCCACAAGGCGATTCCTGGACCATCCGCAGGCCGGATCCAGAAGGCAATTGGGCCTGATCTGGCTTGCGGCCCTTAGTTTGCCTACCCATGATATAGACAGTATATCATGCTGCAGCAGAAAACATGGCACCTGTGGGTGTAGTTGCACCCTCAGGGTCTTCTCCTGGTGATCACAAAGGCTCATATCACCCCTCTTCTTCAATTCATGAAGGTGGTTGCCCTTTTCCCCTTGATAAGTGTTGACGATTAAAGGAGGCACCTGGAAGAGTGACAATCCTTGTGACTTCCTCTGTCACCTCTGTTATTTTCAAGGCACAGATTATTTCTACTGAATCTGACTTTAAGCTGGATTCCTTGGTAAAGCAAAGTGTGTGTGTGTGTGTGTGTGTGTGTGTGTGTGTGTGTGTTTTCCTCTTTGTGTCTCTTCCATGGCAGCAGGGAAGAGCTGATCCAGAAGAGGGGGTAGAGAAACAAACAAGAGGCGCTTACTCAAAAATCCAAATATGCCCCAAATGTTTGGCAAATCCCGATGTCTATGATTCCAGCTTTTGCGTTAAAAACAACAACTCTTGGATCTAAAATGCTGATGTTTCTCATGAGGCAGGCTTGGACTGCAAAATGATTCAACTGGTAATATAGTTAGCACTGGATTTTGGCTAGAATTTGAAGGTGAACAGAGATTTGAATAGAGATATGGAGGCAGTCCTGAACAGGGATGTTTTTAATGTTTAATCTCTTACTGTGTTTTAATTGGTTGGAAGCTGCCCAGAGTGGCTTGGGTAACCCAGTCAGATAGGCGGCATATAAATAAGTTGTTGTTCATGGTGGTGGTGGTGGTCATGTGGCCAGGTCTGGCGAAACAATCTAGGAGTTTTGAGGGAACAAATGAAAAAGTGGGAGAGGTGCAGAGCCCCTTCCCACCACAAGGGGATTATGAGCCCCTTTGGGGTTATTTCAGTGGTCTAATTTACTATCTGTAAATGGGGTGGGTTATTTGGGGTGTCTATTTTGGATCACTCATGTTTCACAGAATACAATAAAATTAAAATAAAAGGAAAATTCTCAGGGATGATTCACACCCTGGCTGGCACTTTCTTGATCTCCTGCCCTCAGGCAGAAGATATAGAAGCATGATTAGTCGCACCAACAGGGTAAAGAACAGCTTCTATCTGTGGGCTGTTAGGCTGCTGAATGAAAAGATAACAACAGGGCTTGGTGGGTATGCGTCAGTAAATGAGGGGAATTAAGACTAAGAGAGCTGAGTGGGGGGCTATTCGTGTAATCTCACTGTATACAAGTTGTACAAGTGACAATAAAGTATTTCAATACTGGTCATGTACAATAATCTAATCAATGAGGCTCCTGAACCCCATTCCTAGACATAGATCAAGCACCAGACAAAATGTCAACTTTGTTTATCTTGCAAATTTACACTCAACATAACAAGGTGCTGGTATTATTAGTCCCACTCTTTTGGCCTCTTTTTCTGTGATGGCTTCCCTGAGCAGTAATCTTAAAAAAAAATGGGTCTGTAAACAGCTTGACGGCTCATAGTGTATATATCTATTACGATTCCTTGAAAGTCACCTTGCAAATAAACAACCAAAACCTGTACATACATTGTGGGATATAAAGATGCCTTCATTATATCTGTGCGAGTCACATTTGCATCCCCCGCAAGGATCCTTCTGTTATTTTAAACAGGCAATGTATACTTTCAATAAACTCTTTTGAGTCGTAAAATGCCTCATTTAAAGGAAAGAAATCAATAGTCCCAGCTTCCCATGTGTTTCCCTTCTCTAAATGTCTCAATTTAAATGCAGATTTTGACTACAGTGCCACCAACAGGGACTAGTGTGCTGCTCCCTGTAGAGGGAGTTAGTAGACAACAACTGTAACCTTCTGCAACAGTGGCAGGGAGGGGAGAACACAGTCCCCACCAAATTCTGATCAGTACAAAGGAAATGGAACTCTAGCTGCCTAAAGTGATTAATTTTGCAGAAAGAAAGGGGGGGGGGAGTTATCTGCCTCAGATTATGACTTTGGGAGAGGAAAGGAGAACAGAGTAAGACTGATTATCTGCTGAAATAAATTACTCCAGAGTAGTAAATAGGAGAGGGCTTGCATGGTCAAAGAAATCTCTGCCTGAATGGATCGTCATTATCACAGCAAGATTTGTTTTGTTTTTTAAAAGATAAGCAGAATTACTAGGCATGTTTCAATTGTCCCTATTTATCAGAAACACAGCGACGTAGCATGGGTTGCTGGTGCCCGGGGCAGGGCAAGTGTTGTGCACCCTGGTGGACTGGGCAGCTAGGGGGCATGCCGGTGGAAGCATGTGCAGAGTCCCTGCAGAGAGTGAACCAGAGCCTGCCTCCAACAGAGCCCATTGCCTCCATCCACCTGCCCACTACATTGCCCTGAGCTCCTTTGGGAGCAAGGCGAATCTGTAAAGGCAACAAATAAAATAAACACTTTAAGAATTGCTCTTTGTGGACAAAACGATCGAGTAGAACGAAGAAGGACTAGCATGTAACACCATACAATTGTCGCCTATGTGCTGTATGGGTTGCGCAGTCATCATTTATGGCACAGGTTGTATTTCTTCAGCTGTAACATCATGTAAGGCAACTGAGTTTCTGTGTGTGCTCCGGAAACAATGCTCTCTTGATTAGTATTGCACATGTGTGCTGCATCGTTTGTGCTATTAGCTTCATAAAAGTTTTGAAGTCACCGGTGGGAGTAAGGAAGCTAAAACCTGAACTCCTGGTGGAATGTAAGTGAAGCTAGGTGCTGAAATATTCAGAGTCAGGCATTAAATCAGGCAGAAATTCATTTTGTTTTCAGTGTTAGCCACACTGGGAAAATAAATGGGTTGGGACAGGCTTTGACTCCCCCGCCTAGTGCAAAGGACTTTGGCAACTAATTGTCTTATGACAGATGACATAGATAGGACATCACTGAGTCCTGTACAATCCTTTACTTTTTAATGTGTTGGGAGTGAGTAGGAAGTATAATCACAGTGGCAAGCCAGATGCCAATGTACTGGCCATAAAACCATTAGTGGTCTATAGGAATAGCGTTGGAGCCAGTGGATTTCTGTTTATGGGACACTGCTGCCACAGGAAGGAGAGGAGGTGAGTAGTGCTGAGGTCACTATGTCCACAAAAAAATCTGTTCTGGGGGGTTGGAGGTAGTGCTGGAGGCCTGCCTCCCCTTCCTCCAATTAGAACTTTTGCTGTATCTCTAGTCCTTTTGGAAATGGAAGGAGCAAGTCTGGGTTCAAACCATAGGCTCTAACCATGCAAATGGAGTAGGAAGGGGAACCAAGCCAACTAGGGCTGGAACCATCTAGACTAAACGTATAGGTGAGGCTCTTGCAGACCAGGATTGAGTAGACTAGGAAAAAACACTAAGGCTAAGAAGCTGGCAACTCTTATAGGGAGAGGCTACCAGCATCGAAGGGTGGAAAAGGTACATGGAGTACCAGTGGGATCTAAATATTCTGCCATGTGTTTGAGTGCAAAGGAGTGTGCTGTGCAAAAACTGGTTATGTGTGAATATTTTGGATGTGGGTTCCTATCATTGATGGATGCTAACAGGTCTTCAGATAGCTGCCATTATGTATCTTTGCAATGCCCTGGGTACGACACTTGGGTCATAAAGTATTAAGACAATTCAAGAGCTGCCCAAGATGGATGAATTAGATCAGGGACAGGTAAAGGGGAAGGCATTTAAATTTTCTGAAGGTCTCACACTGGTAACACAATCCCTTCTCATGGACTAATATTAAGTACAGTCTTACCTTGGTTTTTGAACAGCTTAGTTCTCAAATGTTTTGGCTCCCGAAGGCCGCAAACCCAGAAGTGACTGTTCTGGCTTGCAAACTATTTTTGGAAGCCGAACTGCAGGAGCTTCCTGCACCCAATCAGGAGCCGTGCTTTGGTTTTCAAACATTTTGGAAGTCAAACAGACTTCTGGAATGGATTCTGTTCAACTTCTGAGATGCCACTGTAGATGTCCTCAAGTACACGCTGCAATTCTCTTGCTTTGTCTGCATATGTTCCTGGAGATTTCAGAGTCAAGATACTAAACACTTAGCTAGCACAATGGAAAACTGCACAAATAGCCAAAGCGTATGGCTATCATGAGAGAGAGAGAGAAACAATAATTTAAGTGAATATATAAGACTTGTCAAATAAAATACTTGCTGACTTCACATCATCATCATTACAGAATGATTTGCTAAATGTCACAAAACTTTGGGTGAATTTGATAGCATGGGAGTGAAGGAAGGAGTTACTACCTAGGGGAAAAAACAAACTTTTCCCTAAATGTCTTTCTGAAAATCATTTTCTGTGCTAGTTGTCTTTGGTGACCCACCTGCAGTACAGCTGCAAAAAAAGGAAAGGGAAAAAAGCTTCGGTACTGTGTTTCCCTAGAGAACCATTACAACAGAGCGGGTGGCCATTTCTCTTAGGATGCAGGGAAGGTTATTGAAATTCAAGCTAATTAAAAATTCTAATTGAATCTAGAATGGGGCAAGTCTCAAGGTGGTGCTTTCCAAGTGGGATACGATGATATTCTTTGCAAAGATATGGATCAATCCATGGGAAATTTCATTCAGAGAAATTGACAATGCTTGGCTGTGATCCTGTATGCAAGCACACGACATGAGTGAAATCAATGAGGCTCTACACAACTTCACAGCTTGCCTCACAGTATTGCAATAGGCCAAGAACTTAAGTATAAAGGTGGAAATAGAGTTCGCTGCTCATGGACCAAGGAACAAATTGGGTGATATCCAATTTTAGTCATACCAAGAGTAGACCCTTTGAAATAAATGAAGTTACAGAAATCTATAAACTTCAATAGGTCTACTTTTAGTCTGGATCACACTGAATATTACCTAGTACATGGAATGTGTGGTTGTCCTCAAAGATGGCAGCCACTCCCTTAGCTTGTCCTCTGCCTGCATATTGTCAAATAGCACTTTCTGGATTCTGTTTGTTACATTCCCATTCCATCATTCTGCATTTTACTGCCTCTTCTCCACAACATTGGCAGCTGCTGGGAAGTGGAGTGGAGTGGATTGGGAAATGCAAATGGTACCATGTCACCAGTTCTTCTAGAGATTCTGGAGAGCAAGGGAGGTTCTAAACTTTGGGTGCTATTTATGTTCTATCAAAATTTCTCAGGCTTTTTCTCTGAGCAAGAATTTGCAAATCCACCTCCATATTTTTTTTATAAAAAAAGACTTTTTCAGCAGGCATATACTGGCAACAAGAAAACTTCAGGTCCGGTATTAGAGTGACACAGAACACATGTCAATTATCTGATAGATTCTGGGTAACAGAACAGGGACAGGGATGAGGTAATTCTTGTGTTTACATGACTTATATATCTGTAGTGTTTGCTTTGAGGATCAGCATGAGAAAGGACATTGAGATGGAGATGTAAAATGGCTGTGATTTAATGCTTTTGGAGATTCCTAAGTGGCCTTTCAATCTAAATCAATACAAAAAATGCAAGTGATACGCAGAGGAAGTAGCTTGGATATTCTGCTCTGAAAAAACATTGATTACTTTATGTTAATAATTCAGCTGATTTAATCAAACAGCAAATTGAGCAATCATTATCAATTGTCATGACTGGATGGATGAACTGACCACTGGCATAGAACCAATATTTGTCAGTCTAGGGATGTTCAGAGTCAGTATATAAAATTTCCAGGGTAGTTTAAGCTTTCTGGAATGGCATGGGAGAGAATTCTGTATCTCATAATACTTCAGTGAAGTCTGCAGGAAAGGATCGTATGGCTTCTGGTTGGGGGTGATACAGCTGCCACCAGTCAGCAGGGCAGCCTTGCCAGATGTCTGAGGATTCTCAGATTGTGTGTTGTGATAACTAAGGAGTGCTTTGCAAAACATGAGAGCCCTTTTTTGTGGTCCTTACCTAAACACAGCATAAATCAGGGTTGCTCAATTCAGCACAAATTTGGCCAGTTTGGGAACAGTTCCTATGATTCTATGATCCATGATCTCAAGCAAGTGTGTAAACATTCTAGAAAGTAGTTTAAGAATGAGGTGAAGCAGGCTTGAATGGGTTGACTAGTCAGAAAGTGGAAAGGGCTTAAAGCAGGGGTCAGCAACCTTTTTCAGGAGGGGGTCGGTCCACCGTCCGGCAGGTCATGTGGTGGGCCGGACTATTGGGGGGGGAGGGGGTGGAATGAACGAATTCCTAAGCCTCACAAATAACCCAGAGATGCATTTTAAATAAAAGCACACATTCTACTCCTGTAAAAACATGCTGATTCCCAGACCGTCCATGGGCTGGATTGAGAAGGCGATTGGGCTGTATCTGGCCCACGGGCCTTAGGTTGCCTACCCCTGACTTAAAGCATGTTGGCTGACTGTACAAAGGAAATAGATTTTAACAAAGCAAGTAAAACGTTAAGGTAGGACAAACAGCAAAGAGAATATGGTCACCATCAACCCAGCCGAAACCAGCTACTCAGGAGAGAGGCCATGGCAAAAACAGAAAACTCCTATCTAGAAACCCAGTGACAATGTGCTTCAAATAACCAACTAAGCAAGCTAGATTTTCACTTCCAGAGCTTTGCTAGAAAATGTCCACTGCCAAAACAGGACAAAGTGGAGTTGAAATCCCATGTTATCAGCCTATTTCAAAAACCCAATGGTAGATGAAAAAAATAATAATCTCATGTTGGATTTTTTATTTTTAATAAAGAAAGCCATATAATTTCATGTCAAGTTTCATAATGTACTTTTAAAAAGCATGACTCATGATTATTGAACATTTGTTTCAACCCTCGGGGAGTCAATTAGTGTGAGCTACAATTTGAAACCCAAACATCTAATGTGCCATTTAATTTTCATGGCCACACAGAGCTCGGTGCACTAATTACCTCTGATCTGCCTTAAATAAGTGAATTATTAATCACTAAACTGTTCTCCTTCATAGTTCTGTGTTGTAGCAAAAACATTTAGTCTTCCTTCGTCTTGCGCTTTTGTTTTTTAACCTCCTTGCACTTTTGCCAAGCACTTGCAGATTCCCCACTAAAAAAACTGCTCATTTATCAAAGCAATTAATGGCTTGGGTTTGCTTCCTGAAGATGTGTAGGGGGATTAGATTGATAATTAGGTAGAGGGCTTCCTTATGCAAAAAGGAGAAAACATCAGCAAGACGGCACATCCACCCTATTGGTGACCTTGAACTAGAGACAAAGAAAAATGACGAGATTGCAATTATTAAACTATGCACTGTGCTGGAAGTCTTGGAAGTCCCCAACCCATTGAACTCAGTGGCATGAGCTTAGCTGGTGACTGCACATTTTAATAAATGAGGAACATAAGGGCCTATGCAAAAAAATTAAATGGTGTTTTTCTTAGTTTTTCAGTGTCAAGGAACTTTGCCTAAGAGATGCCACATCCATAGCCTTTAGTATGGGAAGCTTTCGAACTGTGTGATGTTGCTCAGAGGCCACTTTTCCACGCAACCTACGATCCACTTCTGATTGTCTCTGGACCATTTTAATATAAAAAAATGTATTAAATAAACATATATAGAACAACACAATGACCACAAACGAAGAATAATCACTGTGAAGCATCAAAACAATAAGGTGTCATATACAGTGGTACCTCGGGTTAAGAATTTAATTCGTTTCAGAGGTCCATTCTTAACCTGAAATGGTTCTTAATCTGAGGCGCGCTTTCGCTAATGGGGCTTCCTGCTGCTGCTGTGCCGCTGGCATGCGATTTCCGTTCTTATTCTGGGGCAAAGTTCTTAACCACTTCCTGGTTAGCGGAGTTTGTAACCCGAAGCATCTGTAACCCGAGGTACCACTGTAATAATGAACTGTTCTTATAGGAAATGGATGCCATAATTCTGTGTCAATCATTTCCCAATGACTTAGTCTTTGCCAACATAATGGAGTTCATGGTAACTTCACTACTGTGAAGTTAACATCCTTCCCAAACTTGTTTAAAGTAGGTCACCTAAAATCACCTACAAATGGTCAGTTTGTTGAGCATTCATCCTTCGTTTGCACAAACTTAGTGAGGACGGTGGGCAATGTTGGCTGTTTATGGAGCATTCATCTTGATTAGTTTGTGAGGACGTGTACCAAGCAATTGTTATTCCACACTTTCAAATACATTTTCCAGTTACTTTCCTTCTTGCAAATATTTTGGAAGGAAGCGGGGGGTAGTGGTACATGTTCACCAGATCCGCTTTAACTACACAACTATTTTCAGTCATGTCTGAAAATAGTGACAGTCTGAAAGAGCCCTAAGTATGTTAAATTAAATTTCAGTTGTTGCTTTCCCATTCCTCAAATGTTGCCTCTTCCTGTTCTTTGAAAATTGTTTGCCACTAATTACCAATGATGGGGACATTATGAAAACAGAGCTAATGTTTCTTAGCAAGGAAAACTAAAAATGATAACTCATGTCCTCCAGCACACAGTGTTTTGAAGTTCTCAGCTCTGTGTGAGATTTGATTTGCTCTCTTTCTCTTTCTCTGCTGTTTTTCCTTTTGGATATTTTGCTTCCCTTGGGGCCACCATCAGTACATGACAACCCTGGGGCAATGGCCAGACCAGAGCTCTGGTGCTCTGGTCAGTCCCATGGCTGACACCTGCCTGAGCTCTTCCTGCCTGGTTTCCTAGCATTTCTTTTAAAAATCCAAAGAGTATTTCTGCAGTTCCCCTAGCTAGCTTTTCCCACTGCTGAATTGGTTCATGTTAGAAGGATTCCCCTCTTTTAAACCTAATTAATTGTTATTCCCTGGCCTATTAAAAATACAAATTGAAATCAAGCAGAAGGTACTTAAAGTTCTATCATATAGGAAGAAGAAAAAACTTGCTTGATAATTACCTCATGATCATAAAAGAATCTTAAGAAATGAACTCTTGAACATGCATAAAGATTAACTTGCTGGAGAAGCAGGTGTTTTCCTAACCCCCTTTATAAAAAAAACCCCTACAAGTTCTTTCTGAAACTTTTAAAACAAATGTATTTGCGATAACCTGTAATGTGCCGATTTTCGGCTCAGTGTGAATCCTTTATGGCTTGTTTCTTGATAATAGGATCAGAGAAATGCTGACAAGAGTCTTTGTTACAGGGTCATGAGCGGTCTCTGCTATAATTAAACTAAGTACTGAATGGCATGAATTAAGTAAACCCTCATTTAAATAAAACCAAATAATGGAGTCCAGGTATATCTGCTCTCCCTCTGTCACCTAGTCACAATATGCCAACACGTCTCCTTCAGTGAAGGGTTTGTTAAGTTTATTATGTCCATTACACATTTAATAATGACCAAGAACTTTGGCCATGAGCACTGAATGAAATAAAATGGAGTTTGGGTTGGGAAGGGAGAGAACCACAAACTGTTTAGCTGCCAAGTGCATATTGTATTAGGCACAACACAGAAAGTGACTCATAGCTATGAGATCTCCTCTGCTCTTTAACCCCCCCCCCCCAGACCAAAACCATTTGAGGTAAAATTTAATCTTCCATACTATAGTTTGATAGAGGAGGTTGCATGATGATGGTGGGACAGAGATTACTGTAATCATATAAGGCAAAGGTGATGTAATTTCCAAAGACTGGCAGTTTTCTGCTCACTGAGGTCCACAACAATAAGAATGTTGGCCTACATTTTCGTAGCAGAGCACAAGATCAAGGGTTGGATTTCCTAAACTCAAGGTGAAAAGGGCAGTGTTTTATGATAGATTGCCCTGTATGGGCCTTGTGGAAGAAATGGCTTGTGATCTCATCTGAAAGGCACATCAGAGCAAAGATGGATGGGTCTGTCAGTTTTGATTTCTCCCTGTTTCTCATTTTTTTCCAGTCTAAAGTCCAGTTTGCCACATTTCTGTATCTGTTTGTGATTTTTACTTTCTTTCCAAGTCCTCACCAAAAAATTGTCAGTATTTTGGTGCACATTATTCCTAATGTATGCATTTTTAAAAACAAACGCTTTAATCCAGTACGGTGCATTTTGGTATTTTATCTCCACTGATATTTTTATGAATGCTTTCCTTTGAATGCTCACATTTATGGGGTTGAAGAACTGCATTGCAGAATTTTGAGCAGTATGAATGGGAAGGAACTAGACCACCCACCCTCCCCCACTCAAGAGGTAGGGATGGGAAAGGAATGCACCTGAGTTCACATTCAAATATGAACTTATCTAATTTACGCTTTCCGATATTATATTAAAACTGAAACACAGCCATCTCCTGAAATTTGCTCTTGTTTGAATTTTGCAGTGCTGTTCCCCAGTTAAGTAATATGTAGGGGGAAAATGCATTCACCAGGGTAAAGTGTTCATACAAATGTATATATTAGTGAAAATAACATGGGAAATGCATAATATTAGGAGAAAATTGCTTTGTAAAAATGTGCAACTTGGGAGGAATTAGCTAATGAATTTTCACGAAGAATTTTTCTTTTTTAAAGTTGCAAATTGATGTTAAAATGTGGAGAACTAAACTTAAGAAGGGGGGAAATGGGAGAAGGAGAGAAAGTGAAGTCAGAAATCCTTGATGAGCTACTACAGATGATACAGAAATTTACCTCTAGATCTTAGTTGACCTTCTACCCCTTCCTATTTTATGCTAGGAGAGGCCTTGTTGCTTACTCTTGAAGAGCACACTTCCTTTTGTGGCCAATCCCCAGCCCAAATATTTTCCATGGACTCCCTCTTTGTATGAATAGCATTAAGCAACAACAACAACCCCAAAATCTAAATAAATAACAAGAGGATTGGGCAATAGCACAGTAAGGAGTGAAGGCAGAAATCAGGATTGGTGTGTGTGTGTGCTGAAACCAACACACAAGGTCCCATCGTATGCCCGGAAGACGAATTTCAAGCTGCATCTTCTAAGCTGCATCTCACTCCCCCCAAATGGCAATGTGCATTGGACCTAGAGGTTTAGCATCTATCTGTCGGGTAGGAATTCATGTAATGAACACCCTCTAGACCCATTTGAACTAAATTGCATTCTACTTGCTGCTGCTACTGCTTTCCTACTAATGAAGGTACAAATGCTTTCA
Source organism: Podarcis liolepis (assembly GCF_965112155.1). Classification (NCBI taxonomy): domain Eukaryota; kingdom Metazoa; phylum Chordata; class Lepidosauria; order Squamata; family Lacertidae; genus Podarcis; species Podarcis liolepis. Next base: position 26,273,617 of record NC_139571.1, read on the forward strand.
AACAAGTACACAGTATATTTATTTGTACTGTCGAGGATACAGAGGACCTGTGAGCTTAAATGGATTCAGCTTCAGAGCATGTTTAAAGGTTGTTTTTATCCCTAAATTGAAGCTAGGATGCTTGCAAACCATGCTGTTAGTAATCACTCTGGCAGGCAGGGTCATGGTAATGCAGCAATAGCTGAGTCAAAAGAAACGCAGATACTTTAGCTGAAGATGGTTTAGAACCAAATCCTTGATGTTTCTACTCATTTATCATGGGCTTAGCAGGGATAAATGGTAAGGCGTTATCCATCAATCGCTGGTGGTCTTTCCATCGATTTAAAAGAGAATTGAGCAAAAGCTTTATCTATAGAGGAATAGAATCAGCTCCTCTCTTTATTATTAAGAACTGCTGTGGAGCTTACACCATATAAAACTAGTTTGTGTGTTTAATTCAACCACATGCATGTGTAAACCTCCAATTAAAATGGGTGTGGGTCAAATGAGAATGCACCTCATTCCAAAGTTGACTCAGTTTAGGTGGGTCCTAAATGCTACCACAAAAATGGCTTGGGTGTGACTACCCACAAAATGGCAGCCCCATCCCATTTTCCTCAAGATCACTCCCCCCCAAAAAAAATTCTCACTGTGGCAGGATCACCCACCTCAGTTCCCAGAGCCATGGGTGGATGTATGGGGGGCTTCTGCTATTATTGAGGGTCCAGGGCAGGCACCAGTGGGTCCTACTGAGTCTAGGGAAGTTCTCCAAGGATGCCACAGGCTAACCTCAGTTCTGATGGGAGCAGTGGGAGATGGAACAAACTTGCTTCTTATTCAGTGTTTGGGTAAGACAGTGCCTGCCTCTTTATTTTCCCCTTATGATTTTGGAAACTACAATACTTTTATTTTTAAGTGGGTAACTAGGAATCTAGGCCAGCTAAAGCCCCAAATGCAAATTGGGTGGCATGTCAAGAATGCACGCAGTGTGGCATTTCTATACAATCCCACATGGTTACTACAAGTGAACCAAAAACAAACCCTTGTGTTGCAATAAGAACCAATCACAACAATATAAACACAACACATAGGCTAATAGTAGAGAATATATAACAGAATACAGTGGTACCTCGGGATGCGAACGGGATCCGTTCCAGAGCCCCGTTCACATCCAGAAGCAAACATAAGTAGTGATGGCACGTCCGCACACGCGTGCATCGCTTTTCACCACTTCTGCGCATGCATGTGACATCATTTTGAGCGCCTGTGCATGCGTGAGCGGTGAAACTCGGAAGTAACACACTCCATTACTTCCAGGTTGCCACGGAGCGCAACTCGAACGCGCTCAACATGAAGCATATTCAACCCGAGGTATGACTGTAATGATATCATCCAAATTGTAGGAATAAGCCAATCAAAGAACATATGTACAATATAACAGAGTGGTAGCGAGGACCGTCAAGTTGTGTGTTCAAAACACATGTCTAAGGACAGTCCCACAAGAATCTTTCAAAGGTTTATTTGTATCTGAAGTGTATCTGAAGTAGTGTGCATGCACACAAAAGCTTATTCCCAGAAAAAACTTAGTTGGTCTCTAAGGTAATTCCTTGTTCTTTAGGGACGCGGGTGGCGCTGTGGGTTAAACCACAGAGCCTAGGACTTGCTGATCAGAAGGTTGGCGGTTCGAATCCCCGTGACGGGGTGAGCTCCCGTTGCTCAGTCCCAGCTCCTGCCAACCTAGCAGTTCGAAAGCACGTCAAAGTGCAAGTAGATAAATAGGTACCGCTCTGGCGGGAAGATAAATGGCGTTTCCGTGTGCTGCTCTGGTTCGCCAGAAGCAGCTTAGTCATGCTGGCCACATGACCCAGAAGCTGTACGCTGGCTCCCTCGGCCAATAAAGCTGGATGAGCGCCACAACTCCAGAGTCGGTCACGACTGGACCTAATGGTCAAGGGTCCCTTTACCCTTTACCTTTAAGGTGCTACTGGACAATTTTTTTATTTATTTCGATTGTGTCAGACCAACCCAGCTACCTACCTGCATCTTGCAGTTGTCGTTGGACTCAAACTCCCATCATCCCCTATCAACATAGTCAACAGCCAGAGTTGTAGTCTAACAATATCTGCAGGGTCACAGGATCATCGTTCCTGTGGGAAGCTTTTCATCAGCTACCATCAGGTATCATGTAGCTTCCCTGTCAAGAGACATGCATTTTGAAAAACCAGCACTCTCATAATTTAGTGACAAAAGCAAATACCTTGTAATCCCATAGCAGAGCTTTTGACTCTGACAGAATTTACCTCTTTGGTGTATACTTTATCAACATGACATTTTCTTCTTCTTCTTACCTGAAGGATTCCTGTTACCCATTAGTAATACTTATTTCTCCACTGTAGGCTTCCTGGGCCAGCCTCCTCCTCTCACAGTATCCCAGGGTGAATTATTTCACATACTCTCAGTGTGGCTTTCTGGAAAGGATAAAACGAATGTGGAAATTTTTATTCACTGAAATTTCACAGTCAGGGACTTTGTTGTGCCAGCTTGTGTTTATTGCTTCATTGTATTACTGTCCAAATTAGATAACTGGGGGACTTATTTTTCCACCTCCCAAATGAGCATATTTTGCATAACAATTTTTCATATGTTCTTGAATCAGCAAACTGCCTGCTAATTGCCTGAACTGCTCCCAAATTGTTTGGGTTTTTAAAATTTTTATTTAAAGATGCCAGCAGTTGTTTGGTTGCTCTTTCCTTTACCAACAGCTCTGGTATGTCATTTTCTTAACAACAACAACAATTTCAGTTTCCCCCCTTTCATATATATATATATATTCTAAATTTTGCATTCTCTCCCCTCTCCCCTACCCATTATTGTCAGCTAGGCTACAGTGGGGGAAAATATTCCTCATGTTTTCCCTCAGGGAGTCTGTAAACAAAACAAGCATAGCCTTAAATGCTCACTGAACTGCCACATCACTGCACCACTGAACTTCACTAAACACAATGCCCAGATGCCAGGATCTTCCCTTGGCTCCCAGTTAGACTATTAAAATAATGAGTCTTATTCAGTTGCAACTTGCTGGTTGATATAAGCTGTTCGCAGTTCTCAAACAAATTAGCTCCATATTTTAAAAAGCTTGTGGTTGACATCAGAGTTTATTCCACACTTGCTCTCTCTACTGCACAAGCAGCCAAATCCTGAAACTCCAGGGTTTGGGGAAGAACATTATTATTATTATTATTATTATTATTATTATTATTATTATTATTCCTCACCGATTTGGCTGGGTTGCTCCAGCCACTCTGGGAAGCTTCCAGCACATATAAAAACACAATAAAATGTTAAACATTAAAAACCTCCTGATACAGGGCTGCCTTCAGATGTCTTCTAATAGTTGTGTAGTTCTTTATCTCTTTGACATCTGATGGGGGGGGTGTTTCAAGAGCTTATGGAGCTGCCTGTTGAGATACATGCATATTTAGGCCTCAGAGCCCTCTTCAGGGACAAAAAATAATGGGGGTATATATCACCAGCTTCTGTGGTGGGCATGCACTACCAAAGTTCTGGATTAATGGTCAATGGTGAAAGCAGAGGAAGACAGGCTCCTCCAATCTTCGTGCTTCCAGCTGAAGGTCTGAGCTCTGGCCACTGATCTCAACTAGAGGCCTTTACTAGAGGTTTTGGGTATGGCTACCTACAACTCTGAGCAGACCTCTGAACAGCTACTAACATGGTGCCATGAGGAAGGGCCATAGCTCAGTGCCTGCAGAAGGACATGTGTTCAGTCTCTGGCATTTCCAGGAAACACTGGGAAGACTCCTGTGTGAAATCCTCAAGGGTAGGACTGCCAGTCAGAGTAGACAAATGAAGTACTGAAGTTCTCATCCTGGGCCACCAGGGAGATACTGTAGATAGTTTTCACTCAGGTCCACATATGCAAATAAGGGATTGCATAGTTACAGAAAGTGGTTACTGTTGCATTGTAGTGAAGCTCTATATAAGCACGCTGGCTGAACCCTTCAGTTCAGTTCTGTTCTGGCCTGTGAATAAACAAGAGCTGTTTGAAGAATCGCTGTGCCGTCTGATCTGTTCACCCACAAGTTAACAACAAATACTGAGCTAGGCAGACCAATGGTCTGACTTGGTATAGCAAACCCCTCAACTGTCTCAATTAAATCAGGACATCCCATGGGGGGGCATACTCTTAAGCGAGAACACAGCGCCCCAAAATGTGCAAGAGCATGCAGCCCCAAAAACATGTTTTTGGGGGTACCATGCTCTTGCTCAGGTCCTATGACTTGTGTTGTGGCACATCCCAGAAGACATGTAGGAGCAAATGGGTTTAAGGCAGCTGCCAGTGTCTTATGGTTACAGCTGTGTTCTAAACCATTGTGGAGAAAATAGATCCATCACAAAGGTTGCCAAACGCAATGTACATTTACAAGCCATTTTACAGTCTCTTAAATAGCTTTTCTTCTCTAGCATTTATGTTTACTAGGCTGGTGTCTAACCCCCCACAAGTGGGAAAGACAGCCAACCCAGTTTAGGGGATTTTGTCACACTGTTGTTGTTGTGTTTGTGTGTGGGGGTTTTTTTAATAAAAAATGTGAGCCAACATTTGCCACTGCCAGGACAGCTGGACTTGGGCTTTGTACCATGGGAGAGAGATAGACTCTGGGTTTAGATACTCAAATGTTTTTTTGGAAGGGCTGAAATTCCTACAACCCCTAGGAAGCATTGCAGAGGCCTGAATTCAGCCTCCGGTCCTAGTTATATATAGCCCTTACATATATCAGATTTTTAAATTTGTGGGCAGCAGATATGAGCAAATCCTGGAATGAAGCAGGCTGCTTTGGAGAGATTCTGGGCCAGTCTGAAGTGAAACAGATCTTTGTGAGGCACCCTGAACTGAAGTGGGTATCTCCAAAGCACTTCTGGTACCTCAGCGATTGTTATAAGCCAAAGAGTAAATCTATCAATCCTGTTATCAGAAGTATTAGTAAATCCAGTGCACGTTTCTGTAAAACTGCAAAACTCTTAAAAAGCTGAAGATTATACAGATCACAGGAAACTACAAAGCAATGAGGAAGAAAAGGTGTCTGAAAGGAAAGAGAATGCTAATTCTAAATTATTTTCTACTACACTAAATCCTTCCTAACATCCCAGCTCCTCGGTGGAAGCAAGACACAATTGATTTTGCATATACAGACTGGAGGGCCAAAAAGGTCTGAGCGACTCCCCCCCCCCCCGCTCTTTTATGTTACATTCATGATAATATTAAGTCCTTCATTTGCATAAAGCTCCATTACAAAACAAAGCAGTGTTTTTTACGGCTTTGCTTCTACAAAACCTGAGTCCAAAGAAATGGGAAATGCAACGAGATTCCCTTTTCGAACACACACCAGCCTTTTTGTAAAGCGAGAGAGAGAGAGAGAAAGAAACACACACTTGTATTTATGTTTTCCTTCATTCTATAAGAATTTTTTTTAATTGCCTGGATTTTGTGTATTGAACATTTCATCTATATTTTGAAAATGGGATCTCTAATTCTTAACTTTTGATGCTCTATCTAGAGTCACTGCAATCCTGGATTGTTAAAACAGCAACAAAGTGTTTCAGCCTTAAATTATCAATGATGATGATGATGATGTCGTCCATCTAACTGGGTTGCCCCAGACATTATGGGCAGCTCCCAACAAAATATGAAAAACACAGTAAGGCATCAACCATTAAAAACTTCCCTGAACAAGGCTGCCTTCAGATGACTTCTAAAAGTTAAATAGTTGTTTATCTGATGGGAGGGGATTCCACAGGGCGGGTGCCACTACCGATAAGGCCTTCTGCCTGGTTTCTTGCAGGTTCACAACTTGCAGTGAGGGAACCTCCAGAAGGCCCTTGGAGCTAGATATCAGTGTCTGGGCTGAATGATGCGGGAGGAGACGCTCCTTCAGGTATGCAGGGCCAAGGCTATTTAGGGATTTAAAGGTCTGCAGCAACACTTTGAATTGTGCTCGGAAATGTAGTGGAAGTCAGCAAAGATCCTTTAGGACTGGGGTTATATGGTCCTGGCTGCCGCAATCTGGATTAGTTGTAGTTTCCGAGGCACCTTCAAAGTGTAGTCAAGATCATTGCTGTAATGTCACCCAATCCCACAAATGGACGAATACACATTATAATTGGTCCCAAAGCATACCGGTAACTAGCAATCCTGAACAAGCAGCACACCATGTCTCTTGTGCTTAACGGACATTGCTCAGGTAGGATTAGTAATATCCCTTGACTAAAATCCTATGCTCAAATCAGCATAGACAATACTAAGCTAAGGATATACAGGGCAGTTTATTATGTTTCTGTGGTATTTTTGTACAAAATCTGTAGGCTACATAAGACCTGGAGATGGAGGATAAATTCAATTCAGTTTGCATCTTAAAACAAACCTATTTCCTTTGCATTTGCTAAGCCAATGCACGAACCAAAATGCAGCGATCCTTCTGGAAGGCTGTGGGAGGCTCCTACAGGATCTCATGGGGCCATGTGAAATCTTGCATGACCTTCCCGGAGCCCTGTAAGGTAGGAATAGTCAAATGGGTTCCTGGGGTCTCCCTGACTTTGCACAATTTTGCCTTTGCAAATGTTAACTCCTGTGTCAACTCCCTCATATTTGTCTATCCAGGGCTTCTATGTGAAAACGGCTTTGACTTTGCCAGAGAGAAGCAATATAAAATCTGTTCCAAGAAATAAATCCCTGGCACTCAAGTTCACCTGAAGTTCGCTGTCCCTGTTTTAGAGTAAACCATGAAGATTTTTAATGCTGAAACAGAACATGTTGCTTGAGGATGGTGCTACGTGACAATCCTAGCTGCTGTGTAACGGAGGTAGTCTTGGAGTTAGTCAAGTCAAGGTTGCATAAAGCAAGTTGAAGCAAAAGCCAGAGAAGCCTAGGGCAGGGAACAAGGGGAAGCTGTAGCCTGATCTGTAGAAATAATAGATCACATGTTGATGCTCTTCTTCGACTGTACCAAGTGTGCATGGGGAAGTGTTAAATGTTTGATTGACACCCCCCAACTCCCTGCATATAAAAGGTTTATGTGTCAGGGTGAAAGCTAGGCTAAAATCCTCATTTTTCCTAAAAATAAAGTATTTATTTTGAAAGTTTTCTTGTGATAAAACTATTTATTTAGTTATTTATTACATTTAATTACATGGCCTTGCTCTCACCAGATACAAACCATTCTATCTTTCATTTTAAAAGGGGGGGGGGAGATAAAGGATGCTCAGGTAGGTTTACATGTCAAGCCCCCAAATCAGATATTCAGGTGTGTATGAGGGTTGCTTGCTACCTTGCACAGCACCTAGGCTGCCACATGCGATGGACAAAGTAGCAGAAACAGTTCAAAAAGCTTAAAATCACTATGGGGGGGGTAGGTTTCTCCTAAAAAAAGCTTGACAACATTGCGATTGCGGGTGTCAGGAATTTTACTTTTTGAAATATGGCAACCCTAACAGCACCCGAACCAGAATTATGCTCCCTTATTGCTCAGACTGGACAGAAAGCCTGACCTGGCTTATTGCTCTTTTCCCTTTTTTTTCTTTCTGTCCCTCTCCAGGTTAGGTTAGCTTGTATTTTTCTCCCTTTGTGTAGAGTTCAGTGCACATAGGCAGGCTGAATAGTCCTCAGGCCACAGGCTTAGAACTCTCTGCAGATTTGAGGCCTGACACTATGACATTAATTTTTTACCTCAGCATCTAAAGCTGTCCCTTCTGACCAGCCCTTTTTATGGGATTTTATGTTTCTTTGTTAGTGAAGGGAGCAAAGGGTCATTGACACGCTAACACCTCTTGCCATTCACTTGGGCAGCAGCCCTTTGAAGATTGCCTCCTCAAGAGAATTGAATGCGTTCTCTTTGGTGGGGTGTGCTGACCCACTGTGGGCATACCTGAACAGAAACAAAAATGTGTTTTTGACTTTATTCTGACCTGGCTTGGCACTAGGTCTGTTGTTCCCACTAAGGAATTTGCAACTGTGTGTTTGAGGTCTTCTGCCTACAAATGTCAGTGTGTGGGCTGCTCCAGATGATCTGTTCATTGCACATGGAGTATGCTCAGGGCCGTCTTTACCCGGGGGTGCAAGAGAAGAAGAAGAAGAGTTTGGATTTGATATCCCGCTTTATCACTACCCTAAGGAGTCTCAAAGCGGCTAACAATCTTCTTTCCCTTCCTCCCCCACAACAAACACTCTGTGAGGTGAGAGGGGCTGAGAGACTTCAGAGAAGTGTGACCAGCCCAAGGTCACCCAGCAGCTGCACGTGAAGGAGCAGGGAATTGAACCCGGTTCACCAGATTACAAGTCTACTACTGTTACACCACTACACCACACATTTGGCAGGCTTTCTCCACTCAGGGGGCACAGAATGGAATTCCTGCAAACTTCATCCACTTCTTTCAAAAACAAAGAAATATATACTCATTTTTTTATTATTTCCCAGCAGTGAATGGAAAGAAGAAATGAAGTAGACACAAAGTGAACTTAAAGTGGATCCAACAGCATAATACATTCCTTGGACTGAAGTGGGCTGTTTCCAAAGCACTGAAATAGAGTCTGAATTGGTTACTTTTATATAGCATAACCCATAAACTCACAAGGAGTCAAGTTTTTAAGAAAATGAAACACTGAAGCATTTCATTGTTTTGAGACAAGCAAGTACAATATGGTGTGTTCTCTCTGCATCTACTTATAGGAACAAAACATTTTTTCTATACATTGTTCACATATACAATAGCATGCTTTCAACTGGGCTGGTATAAGAAATACATCTGATGACATTGAACTGCCTGTTATGCATTTATTTAAACAGCTTAGATTCACTGAAAGGGAGGGATGACTCAACAAAGTTATTTTAACAGCAGGTGTAGCTGAATTTTCGAAACATGAATGGCAAAAACATCACCTTCCAGAATCAATCTAATTGCAAAGGATGCCTTTAGAAAGGATGCGAGAAAGAAAATGGAGACTAGAAAATGACAATTGAGCAGCCTAGAGATATGGCAAGGGCTTTACAGTCTTAATGTATCTTTCGTCATGTGGCAGTGGCATTTCCTATACAGCTTAAGAAAGTGCCCTATGGCAGGAATTAAGCATTTCAGCTACATAGAAGCAAAGAGCAAAGGGAAATAAAACCAAGTCATTACTGTGAGAAATCCAGAGTAGGTTTTAACAGTCACCTGCTTTTTTAATGAACTCCCATCTGCTTTCTCCAGCAATGCCTCCAGAAAAATGTTATGTCACATTGTAGTGTCGTTCCAGCTATGGATGGACAAATCTGTTCAATTCAGTTTCTCTTCATTTTTAATTTTTTCACATTTCTCCACATATCCACATCAGTTTATGGGTCTCTTTTTTTTTCTAAAGTCTTCATGGAACTTTACCAGTATCTTAGTACAAATTCCTTCTTATACATAATGCCTACAAATTGGGGTGGGTGGGTTACAGTCTGGGGACTGTGTCCCAGGCTAAAATCACATATAATCAAAACACATGGGCTTCAATGGCAGGTGGGTTTGTGAAAGTGTTTTTTCTTCCCTGTTACTTATGTATTTGCCAAGCACATAAAGCTAAATGAGCACAAGTTAAATGCGTGTAAGTTTACGGCTTACTGTATACACAATTTTCTACACAATTTTCTCCGATATAAACCCTCTTCTCCCCATTATGTTTTATTCAGGTTCAACATTTTAAACATATGCAATCAAAACACAATTTCTCTTATTTTTTATTGACTTTCCATCCCATTTTCCATGGAGTTATTTTCTCTCCCCTTCTGCCGCACTCTACCTTCTCTCTGTTAAACCATAACCACAATATTATAATCTAATTGTTTCTGTTGCTCATAGCTCAAATTCTGCTGGCAAGTTCATCAAGAAACAATATTTCTTTAAACAGTCCCAAAAAGGCATCCATTCTTCAGATATACATATTCTTCTAGGAGATTTAATCCTTGCTTCCCAACCACAATTCCGATAAAAATCACCCTCTATTTCTAATAGTGATTGTTGTAAGGAGAGGGGATTTCCCCACTCTCTTGTTGCTGGGAAGGGAAGCATTAAAGTCCAGTAACAAAGTGTTGTGGCAGGTTCCCTGCATGGCCTGGTTCTGATGGTCTCTCCTTGCATTTAGTAGTAATTTAATAATACAGTTGTACCTTGGAAGTTGAACAGAATCCGTTCTGGAAGTCCGTTTGACTTCCAAAACATTCAGAAACCAAAGTGCGGCTTCTGATTGGCTGCAGGAAGCTCCTGCAGCCATCGGAAGCTGCAGAAGCCCCATCGGATATTCAGCTTCCAAAAATAGTTCGCAAACCAGAGCAGTCACTTCCGGGTTTGCAGCTTTCAGGAGCCAAAACGTACGATAACAATGCTGTTCAAAAACCAAGATACGGCTGTACTGCACACTACACTTTTAAAGTGTTGTGCAGTTAGGTCATGAGTAGGTTTGCAGAAATATGTCAGTTTTGATCTATCTCAATTTCTAATTTTTCCAGTACAGTGGTACCTCGGGTTACATACGCTTCAGGTTACATACGCTTCAGGTTACAGACTCAGCTAACCCAGAAATAGTGCTTCAGGTTAAGAACAGAAATCGTGCTCCGGCGGCGCGGCAGTAGCAGGAGGCCCCATTAGCTAAAGTGGTGCTTCAGGTTAAGAACAGTTTCAGGTTAAGTACGGACCTCCAGAACGAATTAAGTACTTAACCCGAGGTACCACTGTATTAAGATTGGTTCTCCACACTTCCACATCACTTTTTGGGAAAAGGCTTCAAGAAAATTCGCCAGCATTTTAGTGTGAATTTTCAATGCACATGTTTCTCCTAAGGAATTTCCCCTAATTAGATATGGATTTTGTATGCTGTTTCAGTAATATATGCATTTAAGTGTACACTGTACATCTGGTATATGCAATTTTGTACGCATTACTTGCCTGGAGAAGTGCAAAATGTGGAGAAGCGTGAATTTGGAAGGATGGTTGTGTTTCCATATTGCTCTGGAAAGTGTGAATTCAGTTCTAAATGCAAACTGAATTGAATCCCTCCTCCCCCCGGCTTTAGTCCTGAACAAGACTTGAGTTCATAAGTACCAAAGTCCTCGATAGCAGAGAGAATCTCAATGAGCAGGAAAAAGAGTTGGTTCGGACTGAGAAAGAGGGTCTGTTTAATTGCTTGCAGCAAAAAGGTACAAATGATTTGGCACTGCAGGCTACCAGCTGGCAGTTGGAAAAAGAAGACACAGAGGTCTGTCAAGCACCTAGGAAGGCACTGTCCATGACTGGTGAGGTGCAACCGGGTTAGTGAGTCATACACCAGGCAGTCCTAAAATAGTGTGTGAATAGCAGAGAAGGTAAAACACATTCTTACATTCTTCAATAATCCCTACAAAAGCATCTGACATTTGCCTTTGTCTGTCTGAGTGCAGCATGAGAGCAGAATATCAATAAATAGGCTATTCATTCTAGGATGTACTTTTTTTACCTTTAGATCTTGCTCTGAAATTCTAGGAATTCATCTGTTGTCCCAGCTATATTCGGTAATGTTCTTTTATTAGTTCTCCCCCTCTCTCTTCTGCCCGCCCTCCCTTCTTCATGAAATGACCCATTCCCAACCGACTCTTGCGGGGATTCTTCTTTTAGCCTAAAAGCATTTCATTTTTTTTTTTTTGTTCTTTCCCCCCAAGCAACAAACCAAGGCTTTTCATTATGCAAGTCCCTTATCAGCAGAATAACAATTTCTAAAGACGTTTGAGCTGATTCTCAGTACTGGTGGTCCCTTGACAGCACCCAAAAGTTTTCCTTTCTGGGTATTTTTCAACATGTTTTAATAAAGATTAAATAGTTGTGTTGGGGAGAAGTCTTTTCTTTTTAAATATAAAACAACAGAGAATGAAACAAAATGGCTGAGATTGGGATGTTAATAAGCACAAATGTGTGTTGGAAAACGTGGCTATATTTAGAGACCTTTTGGGAGAAAGTTTTCTACAGGCCCTCTGGAACCATCTGAAGACTTACTTTTATTTTTATTTTTAATGGGCTATCTTACTGAAGGAAACCATTGTCACGTGAGCATCCTTCTCTAAGTAAAGTGAGGTTAAGGAATCCATGAAAGGATCACTGTCGCACAAATATGGTATTGCAGCCCTGCCCCAATGTTTTTCATTCCTGCTCCACGGTTTTTCATAAAGACACAGAAATGCACATTTTGTGATGGCAAGATATCACATTGAATTGCTTGACCTTCAGCTTGAATACAGTTCACTTGGAGTTCTGGATATGCCTTTAGAATACATGCAGGTACCATTCAAAGCATTTTAAGACGAGGAGGAATGAAGTTGACTGGACTTTCTATTATGCTACTTAATTAACTGAATCATTATATCCTGTAAAGGATAAATAACTCCATAGAAGTCAGGGATCGAACATTTCCTTAAAAAACATAGAGAGGGAGAGGGAGAAAGAAGGGTTAACTTACTTCTGTCACCCCTATTGCCTTTTAAAATTACTTTCTGTTGATTCCTGTAGAGTTCTGAAGGGGGGGGGGGATCATTAAAGAGGTTCACAACCTCACAAGTAAGGAAATGATTTTATGACATTTCTCTGTGCAAGTTTTTGGTTGTCCAAACCACTTCTTAATACAAAAATGCATTCATTCATGTTTTTTCTCATATATATGTAAGCTCTGGTCCATGGGGTCATGAAGAGTCGGACACGACTAAACGACTAAACCACAACAACTATATCTATCTATCTATCATCTATCATCTATCATCTATCTGGCTAGCTAGCTATCTCACTAGCTATATATCTATATCTATATCATCTATATCTATATCTATGCACGTGCATGCACGCGCACACACACGCACACTCACACAGAGTGAAAGAGAGAGAAGGACAGGCCTTTAACCTAAGACAATCCTAACTCCTTACTTCCATGTCCATGGCTGGGATACAGAGTGACTGGTGTAGTTTAGGATCATGTGTAGATTCATTGATGGTGGAGACCTCAAACTATGCCATGGTCTACAGTAACCTCCCACCAGTGCTTCCCCTACTTGGGGTTGGGCATGGAAATGTTCCATATGTATGTCTGAAGACACATGCATTCCCACTGCACACATGGCCCTCAACATATGCTTCTGAGAGAATTGAAATGTTTGATGCTAAGAAGTACATGTGTTGTTTTCAGTGTGTGTTATACCCTTAACCCTCACACCCACTAAAGAACTTACAAGGAAAAGAAAGAGAGTACAGTGACACCTCGGGTCACATACGCTTCAGGTTACATACGCTTCAGGTTACAGACTCCGCTAACCCAGAAATAGTGCTTCAGGTTAAGAACTTTGCTTCAGGATGAGAACAGAAATCGTGCTCCGGCAGCGCGGCGGCAGCGGGAGGCCCCATTAGCTAAAGTGGTGCTTCAGGTTAAGAACAGTTTCAGGTTAAGAATGGACGTCCGGAACGAATTTAGTACTTAACCTGAGGTACCACTGTATATAGCTTGAAACAATGAGTTACATATTAGGTATATCTGGGCAGCATTCAATCATCGATACATTCATCCACTCTATAGAAAAAAGCCTGCCTATCTACCCATAGGTAGTTGGGAAGGTGAGCGGAATATTTGTCACATAAAAGTGAAAAGCAAAAGATTTATTCCTGGTCTTGCAGTAAAGTCAAGGATCTGTGCCTTTCTCAGAGTTAAGCTCTCCCCTTAAGATCCTATAGCTGCTAGGCAACAACAAACTCAACGAACAAACAAGTCTGTAAGAATAATGTGCCCATAGAATGCACTCATTTATTGTTGTGTCTCATATCAAAAGCATCCTCTCAACTGGTGTGTAGATTTGGTCTTTTTTCTGTAGCAAACAGTTATTTTTATTTATCCATCACTTTTTACAGAAAGAGTCTCACAACTACTTGCAACCAGTGCTTTTTTTAAAAAGGTGCCACTACTAACATTGATATAAGTGCTGTGGGTGTCAGCACAAAATGGCTGCCAGAGGCGGATGGGGGGAGTCATGGTACTCCATGCTGGTGAGTACTGTCACAAGAAAAGAGCTCTGCTTACAACAAATTAAAATTTATAGAAATACAATAAAATGCAAATGCTAGCACTGCTCATTAATAATCAACCAGTATCAAGGGGAATACCATTACCCAACTATCCAAAAGATAGGCACTGAGAACAGCACCGAGATTCAAACCTATCAAGATCCAAATGACTGAAAGAATAAGTTGGTAACAGGATACGGCTGCCATACATCCAGAATTTCCCAGACAAAGGTATTCGGCCCATGTAAACAGCATCTGGGAAAATCCGACCATATGGCAGCCCATGTCGGAAGTGTAGATTCTGCTGAATTTCATTAAAATAGCTCAAAAGCTCGCCAACCTTTGTGTCTGAGTTTTCACTTTTTTATATATGGCAACCCTGTGCCAGGGGAGAGTTTGACAGCTGACAACTGAGAGCCGCCACTTGAAAAAAAAAAGGCCTGTTTTCTCATTGTGACTGTCCACACTTCCTTGCAGAAACACAAGGAGAAGGGCCTCTGATAGCAAATACTAAGCTATGGGTAGGTTTGTTTGGTAAGTCAACCCTGAGCCATTTCGATAACTCATGTTATTAGGTAACTTCCTGCAAAGAAATGAAATGAAAAATGAAAAGGAACATCTGAAACCATCTCTTAGGTCTTGTAGAATACATTGATGAGTCCATCTGGCAGGTAGATTGTACTTTTTTTTTTTTTTTTAAGGAAGAAACACATCAACAGACAGCATGGCTGATTGTGGAAAAAGGACCTATGTTTACTGAGCATGCAGAAATTGCTGGGCAGAGATAGTGGTCTTGCTCCCCCTTCTGAACATGAATTCACACATTCATCTGACACAACTCTTAATTTAGTTGTACTGTATATAATGAAATGCCAAAGTAAATGTTCTGAACATCAGAAAAAGGTAAAGGATCAATTCATCTGCCTCTTCCCAGTCACAAACAGTCATTTTAAGATGTATTCTCAAAGAATAGCTATCCCTGAAAATCTTATGTGGGGTTAAAACCAACTACTGTTCTGGGGGCTGTAAAATGTTTATCACCAGCTAATAAACCTAATCCTCAGGCCAAGAGCCTTTAATACCGCAAAGCAAATACTACTTAACCACCCTGTCAAAATCCTTCCCACTATATTGCTCAAACTAGTTTTGAGAGTAGGTCTCTCTTGTATTGCATTTCTGAAATGAATTATGGTATTTTTGTTTTTCTTGGAAATGGTGCGCCTCTATAAAATGCAAGTTTTGAGCAATGACCCCGGCGGATGCTGTATCTTCAAAAGCCAACACAACTTCACAACAAAAACTGAACAAAATAAATGCCTGCTAGCAGAGATCCGAATTTTACGCCTGTAAAAAAATATCATAAATACTATCTAATCGAAATTTCCCACTCACTCTCTGAATGATGGCGGCTGCATTCTCCACTCAGGAAGCTCTTATGTCTTTTCTATTGCTGCTCATATAGTGTGGGACCAACTTCAGAAGTGGGAACATCAGAAATACAGTCGCAATTTCAACACACACAGAGAGACAGAGTCCTAGTTAATGACAGAAAATGATAGGCTCGAATATGTATATATCACATAGGAGCAGCTAGTGGTGATGACTTCCTAACAACATTGTCACCCCAGCTTACTGGAATGTGGTTGGCTGTTTCTGAAGCCTCCACTGCAGGGTCATCACTTTTTGGCTCACATTCACCACAAGTCAGGTTAAAAAAAAAGAAAAATGGTAAAGGACCCCTGGACAGTTAAGTCCTGTCAAAGGTGATTATGGGGTTGCAGCTCTCATCTCACTTTTCAGGCTGAGGGAGCCGGTATTTGTCCACAGACGGCTTTCCAGGTCATGTGGCCAGCATGGCTAAACCACTTCTGGCGCAATGGAACACCATGACGGAAACCAGAGAACATGGAAACACCATTAACCTTCCTGCTGCAGCGGTACCTATTTATCTATTTGCACTGGTGTGCTTTCAAACTGCTAGGTTGGCATGAGCTGGGACAGAGAAACAGCAGCTCATCCTGTCACAGGGATTTGAACCACTGACCTTCTGATCAATAAGCCCCAGAAGCTCAGTGGTTTAGACCACAGTGCCACCCGCGTCCCTACCACAAGTCAACATCAACCTAGGAGAGTATCACTAGTTTAATATACACTAAAGAGCTCTCGTGTGCATGAATGGGAGATTCTGTCTATTTCCAGTTCATGTTCCTTTCTTATGTGTTCATCTATAAGTCTGCTTCATCCCATTTCCTCACTAAGCTGCAATTTTTTAAAAAATAAAATAGTGAGGATTAATAGTGATCAGTGGCGTGTGGTGATTGTTTTTTGTAAAGGAACAGTTAGGGCCAGAGGTGCCAGCTTGCGAGGGCAAGGTGTGTGTGTGTGTGTATGTGTGTGAGAGAGGGGTCATGCCATAAGTGTGATGCTGTACGTGAGCATTGTGACTCCGCCCCTAAGCTGAGCAGAAGCTTCCTGGGCTTTGGGAACCAGGGGAACCAGTGGCATAGCGTGGGGGGTGCAGGGGGGGCCGGCTGCACCAGGCGCAACATCTGGGGGTTAGGGTTAGGGGGCGCTAATCCACGGGTTAGGGGGCGCAAATCCACGGGTTAGGGGGCGCAAATTACTTGCCTTGCCCCGGGTGCTGACAACCCATGCTACGCCACTGAGGGGAACATTTAGGGGTCTAGCTTAGTTTCCTAGTCCACTGACCGCATGCCACTGATAGTGATAACATGTTTAAAATTTATTTCTATATGTGTTTTCTCTCAAATGTGCATTTGATACTTTAAAAAGAAAAGAAAAAAGCATTGTAAGATTCAAGAAATGCGAAAGCTGATGGAGGACCAAGTTCTGGTATACACAATTAGTCCAGGAAGCCTGAACCAAGTTTATTCATATCAGAATTATTTTGTCATGAATTCATGTCGCCTTCCCCACTCTTGATCAGTGAAGTTCTGCTATGCATGCAAAAGGTCCCAAGTTGTATCCCTGGCATCTTCAGGTAGGGCTGGGGAAAGATTCCTTCCTGCCTGAAGCCTTAGGAGCCACTGCCTGACAGTGTCTGCTAGATAGATGGATGTTCTGATATGAAATAAAGCAGCTTCTTTGTTTCTGTGGGAGAGGGGATTGACTTCTGTTTTCTGTATATAAAGAGTATCATTTCCTTGGCCTGTAAAGAAAGGAATAATTCCTGTCAGCTTGGTGCTGCCTTAGAATTATCTTGAATGGGATGGAAAGAGGGGAGAAAGGAAATAACTTTGTCTGTTTCATGAGCCTTTAAAGCCTATGACAAGTTATATCTTCTTTTCACTGATGGGAACTGAAATAAATGATACCCAAGCCATGGTTATGAGAACTGATGGGCTGCCTCTGAAAGCTAATAACAGTGAAGCATTTATAACAAGGAAATTCTTTCTTAGCCAGATGCAAGTGTGTCCAAGGTTTCTTAGCTTTAAAAAGTGACAGAGTGGATTCAGGATGGATTTCATAGCAATCTGTTGTTGTTGGGGTTTTGGGTTTTTTACATATTCCTTCCCTGTCACTAAATATTAATCCAATACAGTCCATCCTCTAAACATCTTCCTCCTTTAAGTAAGAAGTATCCAGACACTTCAACAGCAGTGATGCAGAGAAGTTCTTGCAACATTTAGGCATAATATGCTGACTCTTGTATTTGCATTCCAGATTTGATTGATTTCCCACTGGCCTGCTGGAAGGGAATGGCAAGTGTCTATAGTTGTCATTAGGTTTTTGCCTCAAGTGAAATTCAGAAAACCCAGTGGATATTCATAGCCAGTCTGATGGAGACTGAGGAGAACCGGGATGTTCTGGACAATGCTGTTCCGGGCATCAAATCCTCCTTTCCGAGCCTGCTTCACTTCCATGGCAAAGAAAGTTGTAGAGGCTCTCTAGGAGAACTTAAATCTCCTTTTAAATACCTTTCTGCTTGTGAAAGAGCAATGCAGGGTCCAAGCCCTGCCTTCTCTTTCAGAATTCCTTAATAACATAGGGTCAGTGAGAATACAGAGAGAAGTGCAGGTGGACTTTAGCCCTATCCTGTTGTAGCTTTCACACTGTGGCAGTCACACAGGGTCCCTGGACGTTTCATCGTCTATTGAGCCCTGTGCCACCACTTTATTTCTTGCTGCCACCACCCAGGCCCTACCTGGTACAATACTGAGTCCAGTCAGGGTTAAATTGGAACATAAACTTCTATTTATTTATTGCAGTTCAACAAGCGTGTGGTTTCATAAACGGTATCGGTCAATTATATTAATGGGGTTCCTATCCAAACCTATAACTTCCGCTACCTGCTCTCACTGACTAAACCACCTCTCAGGTATTTACTTGTCTTCCTAGCCCCTAACTGTTCCTGACTCAGCTTATTTCGCTACACTAACTCAACCTCCCCACAGACTCTATCCCAATTCACTCCCACTCCAACCAACCACCCAACTCCCAAAGAACTCCCCTTTCACCCCTCCCAGAGCTGGTTTTATAGTCCCTCTGACTCCACCCCCTGGGTTCTGACTGGGTAACCTGTTTAACTATTTCACCTCCAGCACTCTCATATGTTAACGTTACACACTGACTAGCCTTGCCCCAAACATTGTGTGCTCCAACCAGCCATGTCACTTGGCATCATATGTGTAAATCTCTGCAGAGATTTATTAATGTATTTACTACATTCATATCCCAGCTTTTTCTCTCCAAGGAGCTCAAAATAGTGTGCATAGTTGTCCCCTTCCCCTTTTAATCAATGCCGTGATTAAAGGTTAGGCTGAGAGGCAGTGAGTGGTCCAAGGTCATCCAGACCCCTTCATGGCCAAGTGGGAGTTTGAACCCCTGTCTCCCAGGTCCTAGTCTGACACTTTAACTACTACACCACACTGGATCCCAAAAATGGATCTTTTAGGAATGAAGCTGTATTTGTGAAGGGGTCCAATCAAATCGGAACCTAGATCATGCCTGGTTCCAGATAATAGGGAAGCCATATCTGTGAAACTCTCTTGTTGCAGACATCTAGGCTCTATGTACAGATTCCAGGGGTCATGGCTGTTCAGCCCATGTGATGTTGATGAAATGGCTACAGAATGCAGCTGTCAGAGACTGAGCAGAGGAGGAATGGTGGAGACCGCCTCCCCAGCCTGGCCCTTTCAAGGAAGAGGAAGACAGTTCAGAATTACAACAGGGGTTTGAGGAAGGTCACAGCTCAGAGGCAGATGAGGGGGAACACTGGGAAATAATGGGAGAGGAGGAGAAGCACCAGGAGACCCAGTGTCATTAGAAAGCATTTCAGACCACCCAGAACCCAGCAGGTCTTGAAAGTAGGAGAGCAAATAGCTCAAAGGCAGAGGGCTCCTTTCAGCACCCATAGTGATGACTCATGAGGAAGCGGTAGAGACAGAGGAGGTGGAGATTCACTTGGGGCAATGCCATTCTTTTGAGAGGCTGCATTCTCAAGCCTCTCTCTGTGAATATTGAATAAAAGTAGGTGGTAAGGACTTTTCCTGGTCTTGTCCGTTCTTGGTAGCCTGCCAGCGAGGTTGGTTCCTCTGCCTCCTGACAGCAGCACTACCCTCCATCCGCTCATGCACTGGGAGAACACATGAGTAATATTTCTGAATAGTTAGATATTGTTACGGCTAGATTGATCTGCTCCTTCCATATTTCGTGGTTTACCCCACATGTTACAGCTTTATTATTTCATGACTTTGCTTCCTGTGATGCCACTGATACTATGTGTCTAGCTTTAACTTTTGTGACTTTTGAGATCAACTGTTTCATGGAAGTCTCTAGAAAAAGAGTTCATGAGTAATTTAGGGTACTTAGCTACAAGTGCAAATGCCACCAATGTTATTTAAGCAGTAAATCAAATTTAGTTCTCCCTCCGAGTTGCTAATTTGCCCTTCACTGGGAGAGTTTGAGTTATGTGAGACATAATTTGTTTAATTGGACTCTGATAATCAGTTTTTATTGTGTAAGTAGAGAGCCTGACGATGACATTTCGATACGGACTTCATACTGACAAACGATATTTGTGCTTTCAATATCTACTTAAGTTTGTAATTAATATTCTATGCAAATTGATGAAAGGTTATGGATGATTAAGTGGTATATAAATTCTGTTAAACAAGGAAATAATGTTTCTCTTCCTGCAGTCTTTCCCCTCTTTTCTTTAAAATAACCTGAAATGTTGCATTTTTAAAAGATACAGTATTTTTTAAAAGATACAGTAATCTTGTGCAGGAATAGCTTGTGTGATGTCCTATTGAGGTGGTTGGACCCCCACAATCCCTGACCCATTGTGTTGAACCAACGTGAAATGTTCTGGAATAGCTGCAGACAGCATCTGGGTAGTCAAAATACAGTGGTACCATGAGTTACAAACGCCTTAGGTTAAAACACTTCAGGTTACAAATTCCACTAACCTGGAAGAGTTACCTCGAGTTGAGAACTTCGCCCCAGGATGAAAACGGAAATCGTGTGCAGGCAGTGCAGTGGCAGCAAGAGGCTCCGTTAGTGAAAGCACGCCTCTAGTTAAGAACAGTTTCAGGTTAAGAATGGACCTCCAGAACGAATTAAGTTTGGAACTAGAGATACCACTGTAATTGGTAGTTGTTGTGAGAATGAGCTCATATATGTGTATGTTTCCTTGCTTTGATATGTGCTAATTAGCTGGCATTGATGCTGTGCTTATTTGTGGACCTTGGGATGCTAGGCTCTAGGCTCAGAAAGGAGAAGCTTTGGATAGCTGCCACCTATGGCCTCTCAGGCCAGGTGTGATGAGAGTTTCTGGGCAAAAAGAAAACTGTATAAAGGCTGTATCAACATTTGTTTGGGTGCGGAGAAGTCACATACCCCCCAACATTTCTCTGATGAAAATAGGGGCATACTATTCCATTATCATTATTGTATTCTGCCCATCTTCCCTCTGGGCAGCTTCCAGCATATTTTTTAAAAAAACATAATAAAACATTCAACAATAAAAAGCCTCTATTTACAGGGCTGCCTTCAGATGTCTTCTAAAGCAGTGTTTGCCAGCCTTGGGTCTCCAGCTGCTTTTGGACTACAATTATCATCCCTGATCACTGGTCTTGCTAGCTAGGGGTGATTGGAGTTGTAGTCCAAAAACAGTTACTTAAAAGTTACTTATCTCCCTGGCTTGGGAGTGGCATAACTCCATACCCTCCAATATTTCTCCAATGAAGATAGGGACATCCTAAGGAAAAGTGGGACATTCCCAGATCAAAGCAGAATCCAGGACGGCGTCTGTAATCCAGAAATGTCCCTGGAAAATAGGGACACTTGTAGGGTCTGCTCTAAGTGCTGTGTTGTCAGTCCTGCATCTGTAATGGCAGAAAGGCCTGGCAGGCTGATTTACTGTAAGCTTGCTATTTCTTATAATAAAGCACTAGAATGGATTGTGCTGCCATTTTGGACATCCCATGAGCCCATCTTTGGGCTGGTGGATCAGGATACAGCTTGGACATGCTGGCTGGAGCAGATGGGAGTTTACACCAGCCACCTCTCAGAATGTCAGACTGGGTACCTCTGAGCTAGAGTGTTAGAGAAAAACTGGGATTGCAATTTCAAAGATAAGTTTATGCTGAATCATTAAAAACTAACATGAGGAATTCAAAATGTCTGAGGGTACCAAGGCCAGAGGAGAAGACAAATGTTCTTTCAGCAAGTGGCAGAAAGTCTTTTGTGAGCAGGCAAGTTTCCTTTAGCCACTTCCTGGCCAGAAAATCAGCTTTGCAAAGAAGCAGTGATTGAGGAAGAGTGAGGAGACACTTGGGGGAAGTTTACTCAATTTTATATGATGGTGATAATATTTACTAAGTTGAACAGGGAGTGCTCTTGTCTTGCTTGTAGGCTTTCCAAAGACATCGGGTTGCCCCCTATTGGAACACCATGCTGGACTAGATAAGCTTTTCAGTCCGAAGTTCTTAACCCATATGGTAGCCAGGAATTTCATGTGCATGTCTGCACATAATTCTATGCTGATGGGGAAAGGATGGGTTGTTCTGCTTTCCAAGCTAAACATGGAGGAAGGGAAATCGTTTCCTCCACAATGAGTATTGTAGCATGCTCATTCTTCTTCCTGTTGTTATCTTAAATTACAGTCATACCTCGGAAGTGGAATGGAAACTGTTCGGGAAGTCCGTTCGACTTCCAAAATGTTTGAGAACAAAGGCGTGGCTTCT
The DNA here is from genome assembly GCF_965112155.1 of Podarcis liolepis. Lineage (NCBI taxonomy): Eukaryota > Metazoa > Chordata > Lepidosauria > Squamata > Lacertidae > Podarcis > Podarcis liolepis. The sequence continues at coordinate 26,295,903 of NC_139571.1, forward strand.
GATTGGCTGCAGGAAGCTGCTGCAGCCAATTAGAAGACGAGGAAGCTGCGACGGACATTCAGGCTCCAAAGAACGTTCACAAACCGGAACAATCACTTCCGGGTTTGCAGTGTTCGGGAGCCAAAATGTTTGTCTCGCAAGGCTTCCGAGATACGACTGTATTTATTTGTGTGGATATTACTAGGAGATCACGCTCAATTTTAGGTCTTGGCATGCCCTGCACTAGAAAGCTATGGGTTTTAAAAGTGAGGGGGATAACATTAACAATTTACAAAAGCTTAATTTGGGTTAGTTTGGTGTCATCTCAAAGGGGCAGGCAATTCAAAATTCTCTTTAATCATATCTCATGAAAATGGATTTGTACTTGAGGAAATCAAGGGCAAGTTGTTAGTTTTTCCATAGTCAAGATAATGACTTGAACACTGAGGGGTAAATACCCAAAGCCACTTGATTGACCTGTGCCACATTTCCACTGTATTATGGAGCCTGGAGAAGGCTGTTTCAGTTCTTGGATCTATGGCACTCACTCAAGAAATTAACACACCTGCAGGCTAGGTCATCTACCAGTTGTAATAGATGGCTGACTGTACTTTTCAGATCTGAGTAATTGCCTCTGAAGAAAATACCGTGCAGCTGTGAGTGATAGGCAATAGAAAATCATGCTGTGACTGGGTCAAGTTATGGTTCAGCTGGAACTCAAGGAAACTGCTCCATTTATACATGTTTACACAGAGAAATGCTTTGTTCAGGATTTCTGTAAGAAGATAAAATCCCCCCCCCTTTTCTCTTAACTTTGGTCCTTATATGTTTTATTACTTATTTTACTAAAAACTTGTTACTAAGCCCAGTGAAACCAGCTGGAAGATTTTCAAAAGCTAGATGAAAATCATACTAGGGATGATTGAATTGTAGAAAATTGTAGTCAAATATAACTAGTAAGCATAGGTCTAGTTAATGTATGAAGGGGTTAAGACCACAGAACTACACTGCTGGACTCAGGTCCTGCCCCTTCACCTTTGGTGAAGAAGAAAATGAATCTTCTTTCTTCATTCTCTTCCACTGTGTGACACCAACCAAGCAACATGTCTGGACTTGACTGCTTTGTGCCCAGACTTCATGCTCTGAAATATATTTCTGTGTTTTATACACTTAAAGATTTCTGCCTGTGTTTTTCTTGCTGCTGCATGGACTAATGCATGAATCTGACCTTTGGCACTTGTAGGTAAAGCATTTAAATTTACTAATGGTGTGGCTTCTTCATTGTGAGAAGGGTCAAGAGAAGAAGGACTATAAGCGGGCTAAATGGGGTATTTAGAAGGTCTAACTGCCTATAGTCCTCATGCTTCACCCTGCTGCATGATTCTGTGTTTTTAAACTCTGCTGGGAGCTGTCTCTTGCAGGAGAGTGTTTTAATCCTACACTTTGGCTCTAGGGGGCCAGCCAATTCCTTTATTAATTACTCCACATGGGTGATCTCTATCCATATTTATTTTTCCATTGCACAGGAGTAGCAGCCTTTCGGTATGCCACCATGCCTAAGGTGGTTCTAGACTGTGTTTGTTAATGATAGAATTTGGAGATGGATGGTTGTATTAGTAACCTGACAAGCTAATAATCATCAAACGGGTCCATGTAAGGGTCACTGAGATTTACTGCTTTGATATTTGAGCCTCGGGGCTAGTTAATTCCATGTTCCCCAATGAACACATCAACAAAAACCCCTTGGTTGGCTGGCAGAGATGCCTTGGACTCCAGGGCTGCACTGCTGTGGGAGACAAGCCCATCTTGAAATGACCATGTTGTAAGATATGGATTCCCTCCATGCACACTGAAGGTATAAATAGGTGAATAAACCCATATGTCATAAAGCTATGGCAGTCTCTGCTGTGTCTCAATTCTTCAAAGGAATACAGTCCCTGGAATCTTGCAGAGAGTGGGGGGGTGACACCCAATTTTGGTAACAGTAAGTTTTTGGTAGGCTCCATTTGACCCATGCAGCAGTTTGGTGAAGTCAACTTTTCTCCCAACAGAGAATTAAATAGTATACAGTGTTCCACATAAGGAATGGGTTGGTTGCAGAGACTCAACATATTTGACTTCGCCTTGCCACAGTACCATTGTTTTCTATCAGAATGATTGTGTTGGAAACGCCACTGTATTTGATTTTGAAATTACTGATAACTACCAAGTTTGGCCTTTTCAACATCAGAAAATTGGCTGTCGTTTATAAAGGGATTACATGAGACCACTGGATATATGAAAACAAATGCTGGGCAAATGAATTTGTTGCTCTGTTGCAATCACTGTGATCATAATTTGCAAGCTTGGCCTTGTGTAAATGGCAAAAACTGCGGCTGGCTCATGTAATCCTCCTATAAACAATCAGACTGAACAGAAACAAAGGCTAGGAAAGTGAATTTGCTGGTCTTTGGCAAATACTACGGGCTTTAAAAAATCTGGGAACTCAAACAATGGAGAGATGTAGCAACTGTAGTGTTTAAAATGCTCTGTAATTAATGGAAACCTTTGATTCCAAAAACAAACATTTAATTTACCCAGTTCTGAGACATCTCATACTTCCCCATCATGTGCTTCAAAGCTATATTTAGAGGGAACCGATACTAATAATGAACTTTTGACTACAGAGCACTGAAGTAGCCATTCTCTTGAAGTCCATTACTACTATTTCTTATTTCCTGATGAATGCCATTGCTGAAGCTCTCTAAACCAGATAAGCCCCGGTGGTCCTCTATTTCAATGCAGGAATCAATTAGCAAGCTAGCTTCCCCTCTCTCTGTCATGTTGTTTGGCATGCTTTTTGCTGTAGGAAAAGACAGATCCAGGTTCAAACCTTCCTACAGTAATGAAGGTGACCTCAGGCCAGTCTCTATCTCTCAACCTCATTTACCTGGTGTGGTCATTGTGAGGATGAAATCGAGGAGGTGATGCTTGAGCTCCTTGAAGGAAAGAGAAACTATACATGTAATAAATGGGTAAAAACATCACCATTCAACTTCTCATGGTGGTATTCATGCTGCAAATTCACAGCAAAAAGCTAGGAAGCAATCCTTAAATTTTCCTTGCAACATAGTATATGGTGGGCAGATCCACCTTTCATGCATGACCAGTGCACATTCAAAGCATGTGGCTTCCCCCAAAGAGAGAGAGGGACAATTGGAGATGGGCTTGTGTGATAACAGTATTACGTAGCATTACTTTCAGTAACACAACTGGTTTCTTAGAGCCCAGGAACAAAAAGTGGGCCAGTGAAGCAAATTTCACCAGGTACTAGAACAATGAAATGGGTCACAGTGAAATGATTCACCTATAAGTCTAAAAACATGCTGGATAATGTGTGTGTGTGTGTGTGTGTGTGTGTGTGTGTGTGTGTGTTTCCCCAGAAAAGCTTCAATCAATTGCAAATAAGCAACTGTAGCGTAATAATATATTATTTTTCTTCTGTAGGTCCCCTTAGAAATATTTCTGGACCACAGGTGGGAACAGAAATCAAATGAATGAATATGTAAGTGTAACTTTTGGAATGATAGGTTAGTCCAATAAGCCATATCAGTTTATCTTCTTAACCATGATGATTAAGTTAATATCAAATATCAGTCTGAGGTATGAACATTTCCTGGTGTTTTCCCATCAGATATACAAAAGCCTGCAAATAATCCACAGAGGTGTGTGACCAATATCAGAGGGCGAGATTCAATTAATGAACCCCAGAATAACACACAGCAGGAAGAGAGGGAAGGATCGTTCCATCTGGCAAGCTGATATGTTTGCACTGATGAAACGATTGCCATAGCCATTAAGTGGGAATTCCTCCTAGGGTTTTCTTTCCCCTCCCTGCCTCTCTCCCAATCCCTTTCCCTTTTGTGTCATGCTGTTTAGATTGTAATCCTGAGGGAAGGGACTGCCTTAACACCAGTGCTTTTTTTCTAGGGTTACTCAAGGGCACACAGTACTGAAACTCCCTCCACCAAATGTTAAACGTGTGGCACCTTTTTTCTATATACAGAAAACCCACTGCTTATCACTGAGATTTAAAAGCTGCTTTGATTGACTTTCTTGACTGCAGTGTGGAATAAAAATGGTTCAGATAGATAGATAGATAGATAGATAGATAGATAGATAGATAGATGATAGATAGATAGATAGCTCTACATACATTGAGTGTTAGTGAGTATATTATGCTGTGTGACTGTCCTGCCACATTTGCCCTGTTGCTACCACTAGAAAATGACTTTATTAAAAAGAAATCATTTAGGTCCTTCTCTTCTCTTCTTTCTATTTGTTAACCACAGGCTGGCCCTCAATTGACTCTAATACCCATCATATCATTGTTCAAATCCATTGGTATCAACACAATTTAACATATTCTAATGGAACTCATTTTACAGCTGACATGCATATCCCTTAAGGAAACATCTTTCTCCTCTGCTCACACAAACCGATGTCCCCTTGGGGAATAGCTAATATGCTTTTGTGGAGGGGGAGAATCTCCCTCCCAAACCTATCTCAAACAGAAAAAAAAAATCATTAGGATCTTGTGAGCCTTTGCCACTAAGAGAGAAATCCGTTATTGTGCTTTATGATAGGAAATGCCACTGTGAAATGGCTTCATTTGTTTTTATGGCATTGTTTATTTCCAGATGAACACAAAATAATACATATTGGAGTCATAGATGATATTGGTTCGTCTGTGCGGCAAAAATATTTATAGAAAAGCTTTCTGTCTCCATTGGCACCCAGCACATCTCTAATGTGAATAACTTTTGCCACGGGAGAGACAGTTGAAAATGGATGCTCTACCACTGGCTGTCTCCCCTCTCTCTCCCTCCACGCTCATGAAATTAATTGCAAGAGCAACCACTGTATAACTCTGCAGTGCTAATTTCAAAGTACAAAATAAAGCTAGGAGCGTGTTAAATGTAATTATTATTCAAGAAGGAAAATGTACTACAACCTTTGATGGGGGCAAATCTCTCTGTTGCTTGGCTCCATAAGAAGCTTCTTGGCTTCCCAATGTCAGGAGTTCAGCCTACACTCGAGTAGGACCCTGGCAGAGACACATGCCCGACTGGCATGTTCCCTCCCTCCTGGTCGATTGTTCAGGAGCTTCATAAGCTTTCTTCAGCCCAAACATCACAGCGACTGATGCCAACTGACATCGGCACACTTAGGGATCCGCAGAGTCTGCGCAGTTCGCGTGACAGACCTCAGCAACTCAGCATTTTGGCTAATCTACATTATTTACATATAAACACACATGGAGCACTGCAACATGGCTCCCTCCCTCTTTAGCATCAGACAGCAAAGAGAGAAAGGACAAAGGACAATAGTAACACAAACACAGTAACACAAACATCTTGTCTTTGTCACTTCCTACCCTGAGGAGTATACCATCATGACCATCATGTGAAAGACAATAATCCTATGACTGCAATCATAGATCACCCAAATCTATCTGGTTGGCCACTGTGAAAACAGAATGCTAGACTAAATGGGCTACTTTAAGATCACCTAAATTAGGTGCTCAGAATTATTTGGGTCACCTATACTCTAAAACATGGAATTTTAGTCTTCTCTTTAAAATGGGCATGAAATGTTCAATTCCTCTATTCTTTTTAGGTGTTAAGGTCTGTAAGTAGCACCTTAGGTACTAGCGATCTCTGAACTGCACGCCTATTTGTGATAATGGAATTCTTTGCAGAGATGGCCCACTTTCATAACCAAATGTAATGACTTTTTCCTTCAGGTTGTCAAAACACATAATGAAGTTGTGTCGACCGGAAAAGGTGAGCTACATATTTCCCATGGAACTAATTTTGCCATGGTTGCTGAGCTAGTAACATCATAAACACCTTAAATGTCTATATGTATTTTGAAGCTGATTAATAGCTGCTCTTGTGAGAGTGTCAGTTGAATGAAGTGCTTATAAACTGGGCACACCTTGCCTCTGATGAAAGAGAAAATGACTTCACTGTTTGTAGAACTGCTAGACAAGAAGAGTTATTAGTGAGTTATCAAGATATGCTCCTTATCATAAAGTGACTTGAGTCATTTCTCAGTGTTATGTTAGTTATTGCTTTTATAACTTGTCCACCCCACCCCACCCAAGGATCTCAAGATTATGTACATGGACCTCCAATCCCCTACTTTATTCTCACTGCTGTCCAGTGTGGTAGATTAATCTGAAAAATAGGTAAAGGGACCCCTGACCATTAGGTCCAGTCATGACTGACTCTGGGGTTGCGGCACTCATCTCGCTTTATTGGCCGAGGGAGCCAGCGTACAGCTTCTGGGTCATGTGGCCAGCATGACTAAGCCACTTCTGGCGAACCAGAGCAGCACATGGAAATGCCGTTTACCTTCCCACCAGAGCGGTACCTATTTATCTACTTGCACTTTGACGTGCTTTCGAACTGCTAGGTTGGCAGGAGCAAGGACCGAGCAACGGGAGCTCACTCCATCACGGGGATTCAAACTGCCGACCTTCTGATTGACAAGTCCTAGGCTCTGTGGTTTAACCCACAGCACCACCCGCGTCCCAATCTGAAACATAGTAACCCACTAAGCTTCAAGACTGAATGGAGATTTGAACTGGGGTGTTCAAATCCAGGTACATACAGTGCGAGTACCTGCAATTTATACTATACATCTTTGAGGGACCCAGTCTCCATGTTGACTTTGTAAATGTACAGCACATCTAAAGTCATTCACACAATATGGCTTTATTTGTTTACAGTATCCTCTACATAATATGTGGACAGCCCATAAGTTAAATCACAGGCTCTTGAGTCTCCTGTGCACTTACTGATTGTTCAGGCCTAGAGATGGACAAATCTGTCAGTTCAATGCCCTCCAATATTTCTCTGATGATAATAGGGACATCCTATTCAATAATGATAAAAGAATCACAGAATTGCAGAGTTGGAAGAGACCCAAGAGTCATCTAGGCCAACCCCCCCCCCCCCCCGTAATGCAGGAATCTCAGATGATGATGATGATGATACTGTTTATATCCCACCCATCTGACTAGGTTGCCCCAGCCACTTCCAACGTATATAAAAACATAATAAAACACTAAACATTGAAAAACTTCCCTATACGGATGGCTTGGGGGTTGGATAACTCCATATCCTCCAACATTTCTCTGATGGAAATAGGGATGTCCTAAGGAAAACCAGGACATTCTGGGATCAAATCAGAAACTGGGACAGCTTCTGTAAATCCAGGACTGTCCCTGGAAAATAGGGACACCTGCAGAAACTGCCATTCCGGTTTCTCTTGGTTTGCCATTTCTCCAGTCATAACATTCCAGTGCAAATTCCTCTGAATATGCATATCTTTTTGCCCAATTATACACATATTAGTAACTTCCCCAATATAATACATTTTATGTTATTTTCAGAGATATACATGGATTTTGCTTTATATTACCTAGTGTGAGAGCTGTACTGCAAAATTCTGAGATATGCAAATTTGAGGAATGGCTGTATTTTGTTTCATCTATTGTTTTGGAAAGTCTGTGCAATTTTTCTAGAAAAAGAGGTGCCAGAACTCATCTTGTTCTCTTGTAATGGCAATGGCACCCACCTGAGAGATGCCAGAACTGAGTTCCAGCGAGTTCCAGCTGAAAAAATCCCTGCGGCAAGTACAAACTAAGTTGTTTTACCTATCAATGTGTACTGAATCAAATTTCTCCCCCATCGCTCCTCAGGCCTTTCTACATAAAAGGTTATATTATTGGCAGCTACATGACAGAGATCAACACAAGCATGTGACAATCGTTTTATTTCAAGAGAGTCTGATAAAGAAAAGAGATGAAATGCACAAACTTGGAATGCATATTGCCTCCCATAGTCTCAGGTAGATGGCAGAAAGTGAGGAGGAATTAAAGAACCCTTTAATGAGGGTGAAAGAGGAGAGCGCAAAATATGGTCTGAAGCTCAACATCAAAAAAATGAAGATCATGGCCACTGGGCCCATCACCTCCTGGCAAATAGAAGGGGAAGAAATGGAGGCAGTGAGAGATTTTACTTTCTTGGCCTCCATGATCACCACAGATGGTAACAGCGGTCGTGAACTTAAAAGACACCTGCTTCTTGGGAGAAAAGCAATGATAAACCTAAACAGCATCTTAAAAAGCAGAGACATCACCTTGCCAACAAAGGTCTGTATAGTTAAGGCTATGGTTTTCCCAGTAGTGATGTATGGAAGTGAGAGCTGGACCATAAAGAAGGCTGATCACTGAAGAATTTATGCTTTTGAATTCTGGTGCTGGAGGAGACTCTTGAGAGTCCCATGGACTGCAAGAAGATCAAACCTATCCATTCTTGAAGAAATTAGCTCTGAGTGCTCACTGGAAGGACAGATCGTGAAGCTGAGGCTCCAATACTTTGGCCATCTCATGAGAAGAGAAGACTCCCTGGAAAAGACCCTGATGTTGGGAAAGATGGAGGGCACAAGGAGAAGGGGACGACAGAGGACGAGATGGTTGGACAGTGTTCTCGAAGCTACCAGTATGAGTTTGACCAAACTGCAGGAGGCAGTGGAAGACAGGAGTGCCTGGCATGCTCTGGTCCATGGGGTCACGAAGAGTCGGACATGACTAAACGACTAAACAACAACAACAATCTCAGGTACCGTATATGAAGTGAGAATAGAGATGTTACTGGGACTGGGGGGGGTGTATCTTAATGTTTGAGCCCTGGAGCAAATGTACCTCCCTTCTCTGCCCTCTGGGACTGAACATGCTTACACCCAAGAAAGTGTGCATAGGATTAGCAACCTTACTGTCAAGAATATACCGGACCAGTGTTTGTTTTCTGTTGAGCAGGTTTTTTTGCTTTTTCTCCAAGCATTCCCATCTCCAGCCTCCCAGTTTCTTGAAGCTAGGCAGCTGAAATAAAGTATTAATTGCAACCAGCCACATTAGTTCATGATTCATGAATAGCAGGTCGGTGGGCTGAGACGCAGTAGTTGAATCTGGTCTGACAAAACAGATTAATCAAAACAGTGCATCAAAGTCAGCTGCAGCACCTAGCCTTTCCAGATCCTTGCCTCCTTTTTCCACTTTAAAATTTAAATACAGATAAAAAGCACCCCTTCCCAGCCCAGAAAATCCTTGGATGCCAGTAGCTGCTTATAGCTAGATCTACAGCTCCATATCCTCTTGTCCTGTTGTGGCTTGGCACCACTTGTCCTACATAATTGATCAACCCTGAATCTCAACTTGAAAGTATTGGGTAGCGCAGACAGCATATCTCAACTACCATTCAAAGGGAGCAGGAAGAACCTGCTGTGAGTTATTAGGGAGATTAGAGTTGCTCTCAAATCAACCTCCTAGCAGTGATAATGATTCTTCCCCATTTTGACCTCCCCTTCTTCTCCCCCCACCTCTCGGCCCATTTATACTTGACCCTGCCTGGTGCTATAAACTCAATCAACTTGCCGTCACCCAGAGCAGAAGCTGAATCAAGTCTCCGAGAACTAATTGAATTGGACGTTTTAAAATAGCATCGGATGCCACTTTGCTCCACTGCAACGCCTTTCCTTTCTTTCTTTGCTGGAGATAATCACAGATAATTATGTGTGCATGGCATGACTATTATTTAGGTCCATGCATGCTGTGCCAGAAAGATAAGTTGATGCATAGGTCTGTCAGAGCCTGCACTGGAGACTAAGGTTACTTCCATGATAGCCATTTTGGCCCCAGATGTACTATACTTCAAAACAGAGCTTTACAAACTGTGTGTCCCAACATGCTAGTGAGTCGGCTGCAACATGTGGGTGTGTCGTGTGAACACTCTCTGCATTCCTCCCAGGGCTGGAAAGGGGTTAGTTTAAACAGGGACAGAGAAAGGGGTGTGTGGTGGGGGCGGTTTGCCCCAGGTGTCACCACTATGGAGGGTGACAAAATACCGGGCGGCACTCACTGCGGGGCCTGCAGTGCTCCTGAGCCATGCGTCTCTCCTGGGAATGACGCAGTGGCTTGGGTGTCCGCAGGCTCCGTGCTGCCCCAAATGGTCCACCCACAGCCTCCCCCTCAGCTGTAGGACAGCTGAGGGGGAGGAGGCAGGCAGAATCCTCGGAGGCCCCATACAGCATCCTGCCCCAGCTTGCCCTGCCCCACAGGCAGCTGGCCCCACCCCCACAGGCAGTTGGCCTCACCCCTGGGCACAGGGCACACGCGCCGCCCCAGGCGCCCGATCAGCTTGCTCTGCCGCTGAGTTTAACCTCTGGTTTGCTAGTAAAACTGATTTACTGTGTCATGAAATGATGCATGTCTAAAAATTGTGTCACCATCATGAAACGTTTGGAAAGCTCTGCTTTAAAGGCATCACCATATCACTTTAAACAGCCATGTGTTTCCCAAAAGAATCCTGGGGATCGTGGTTTGCTAAGGGTTGTTAGAAGATCTCTAGTCCCATCACAGCTACAATTTCAAGAGTTCCCTGGGAAGACAACTCTGGGGGAAGCAGAAAGACATCACAAGACCCTGTACAAATGCTGAGGGGCGTGTGTGTCTTTTAAAGATTTCAGAGATAAAGGATTTTTAATATGTGCTTTACTTTGGGCTGAGTTGAACTGCCCCCCCCCATTTCTCCTCAAACTATTTCTCCAAAGTGTAACAATACTGCATGAATGATGATAAAGTTAATAAATGACATATGTAGGTGTCCCACTGAATATTGTACAAATGGCCCTGTGTTTCTTACATACTTGCAGACAATTTCACATGTTGGCATTAGCCTTATTTGAGAAGCTCCCATCACACCTAGTACAGTGGTAGCTTGGGTTATGAACTTAATTCGTTCCAGAGGTCCGTTCTTAACCTGAAATGGTTCTTAACCTGAGGCGCGCTTTCGCTAATGGGGCCTCCTGCTGCCGCCGCGCTGCCGCCACGTGATTTCCATTCTCATCCTGGGGCAAAGTTCGCAACCCGAGGTAACTACTTCCGGGTTAGTGGAGTTTGTAACCCAAAGCATTTGTAACCCGAGGTACCACTGTAGTTACATCTATGCTGCCTTGAAAGATGTAATGTGCATAACATTATATGCATTTTGATACCCGATGGGTTCAGAAAGGAATTGTAAACAAGTCATTGAAGAAAAATGTTATTGCAAATCTGATGCTAATAAGGATATTTCCTAGTAGGTTCTACCATCAGATCCGACTCTAGTGGGACATTCTGGCAGAACAATTCTTATTTTTCAATTTAATTTGTTGAAACAAATACTGAGAAGTCCCTTTCATAATTACATCCTTGTTAGGATGCTGTGGGCATGTCTCTAAGGGCCACGGTAGAACTAACAGACCTCCCATGTTTCTTAAAAGGTATGTGGAATGGAAAGTTTCAGATCTGGGCTACAGCATGGGGAGGGGGTGTAAATCATCCCCCCCCCGCCCCATATTCCCAGTCCAAATGTCCTCTCTGCAGAGTTATTTACAGTATAGGTGGAAATCTACTGCTTCTCATATGGTCAATGCAAATGTTTTTCTCTATTACACATAGCAGTATGATAATAATATAATAATTCATTATTTGTACCCCACCCATCTGGCTGGGTTTCCCCAGCCATTCTGGGCAGCTTCCAACCGAATATTAAAACAATACAGTATAAAATTTCTAAACATGAAAGGGCTGCAAAAATTGACAGCACATGAAAACTCGCTGTAAGACTGTAGAGGCAAAACTTCTGGAATGGAAGGCGCACAGCCTCCGATGAAAATAGGGGTGCCCCATTCCATAATGATAATTTTACTATTTATATCCCTTCTGGGAAGCTTCCAACATATAAAAAAAGTAATAAAGCATTATACATTTAAAAAAGCTTCCCTATACAGGATTACCTTCAGGGCTAGGGTGATTGGATAACTCCATACCCTCCAACATTTCTCCAATGAAAATAGGGACCTCCTATGGAAAAATGGGACATTCCGGGATCAAATCAGAAACTGGAACAGCTTCTCTAAATCAGGGATGTCCCTGGAAAATGGGGTCACTTGAAGGATCTGAAGATGTTGGGCATGGCTCATGCAGAGGTTGTTTGAAACACAGCGATTGCCAAAGCTCTGTTTGAGAGCCAGTGCTATCATTCTGGTTCTTGATATAGTTGCACTTCCTTGCTCATTGACTCACTGATCCCTAATGTAAACTAAAGAGAATAATCTGAATGCTCCACTATTTATTTTGCTGTTAACTTGTCTTGCCCTTCTAGAGTTGATTTTGTAAGGCCATTGATGGACTGTGTGATCTTCAACCACACCTAGAGAAGCACAGCCTAGCACCATTACCAGCCAAATACATTTATTTATATATTTTCATCCCACCTATGAACTTACCATAGGCCCTCCAGGCGGCACTGTTGGCAAATAAATCTATTTTTACACATCATTATTTCATAATCATTGCATACTTAAAAAAGAATAAGAAAAAAGTGATAAACATTTCTAAAAATGCCTTGATGTGGCAGAAACTGAGATGCCATATGCCAGCTATCTTGGAAGTATAATATTATAATGTATTACTGCATGAAAGAAACCCTGGGGGGATGTATAACACCTTCTGAATATTTTGCATTTATCTCTTCATCTGAACAGTGTCAGTTTATAGGCAGCGGAAGTTTTCATGGTATTTGTTAAGCTATAATAGCCCTTCAAGCATGGTCAGCTTGCGTCACATATCAGACTTTGCATTTTGCACAAATGTACCTCCAATGGAAGGCAGAATGCAGGAGTAAAATGCATTTCTCTCTATAATGATAAAAATGTAAGAATGTCATTGCGCGGACAGGCGGAGTCCCCAGATCCTGCACGGTCCCCCCGTCATGTGGAATAACGACTCAAGACAACGTGCTATGGGATTAAATTGGCCACAACTTTATTAAATTTCAAATGTGGGTAGACCTTGGCTCAGGCATTGGGCATTCTCCCTCCCTGGTCCCCAGCCGGGGACCTAGGGAGCATCAGGGTTATCCAGTGTGTGTGGGGGGGATGGGCCGGCTCTGGAGAACATATGTTCAAGCAGAGATGGCCGCCCCCGTAACGCCGCCGCCGCAGGAGAGAGCAATGACGACCTTTCGGTGTACGGCCAAAGCCTCCCTTCAGAAAACCCCTTTAACGGGGAACCCTGGTATCGCCGCCGCAAGAGGAAGATGGACAAAAGGATTCTGCCCAAGGCCTGATACCGCCAAAGTTGTGACGTTTTGCTACGGGAAAGGCGAAACCTGCCAATGCAGGGAAATTCCTTTCCGGCCCTTTAACAGCGACCTTAACGTAGCAGCGCCCGCATACCTGTGAAGAAACGTTAACCTGCAAAACCTGTGAAGAAAAGTTAATCTGCAAATTAAGACATTAACTGAGGGTGGGTAGGGTGGGAGAAGCTCTGGAGCCAAGTGAGGATTCCTAGGTAAGATGCTCCCTCTATTGTGTGGGCAGGTAATCCCTCCCCTACCTGGCCTGGTCTCCTTGGCAACGCTTCCCCCAGGTGGGATTGGACAACTGACTGAGGTAGGCGGAGACCTCCAGGTATCCCACCTGAGGGAAGGCAAAGCCAAGCCTATGCTGTTGGGGCGCTCCAGATCTAGGGGCTGCACGCGCCCGCGCAAAGGGCGCCCCCCGTTTTAAGTGGGGAGCGGTCATTGCACAACCACCACTGGAGGAGTTCTAGGGCTACATCACAAGCCTGCATGATGTTGTGTCAGATAGGAGAGCAAAAGTGAAGGCAAGGTTACACAACAGCAGTGGCCATGGCATGGGAGAGAGCAGGGAGGAACACTTTGGGGGGAAAGGTGATTCAAAACAACAGCAGATGTTTGAGTAAAGCAGGCATTGAGGGAACTAAGAGGAGAATGGCAGTGGCTTGAGTAAAGCACCTTCATATAATGGAATATTTGAGGACCCAACATCCTTTATATCTCTCACATTAGGCTACTGAGGAATGGAAGAGGGAGTAGTCCGAGTACAGCAAGAAGGAGGAATAATAGGGGGAAATGGCTATTTTGAACAATGGCAGAAATTTGAGTAAAGCAATGAAAGAGTAATACTGAAGGGGGAAATATGGTAGTGGAATGAGAAGAGTGAGCAGAGGGAGTGGTAGTTTAAAACAAGGTGTGAGTGCAACAAGAAAGGAGTTTGGAAAAACGAAGCTAGCTTTGTGTTGACTTCTGTGTTGTACCCATCTCTGCTATTACTCCTTGTTAAAACTGTTTTTTGTTGCTTTAAACAACAACTACACCTCAGTGTTGCTCCCTTCCTCTCTACCCAAACCTTTGCTGTTGTCATTTAACTTTCTACTGTTTCCATCAGCTGCATTGAAGAATAGCTTAGTTGGTGATGAAAGATTCCTCCATTGAAGGGGGTTGGACAAGAAAACCCATGTGATACCTTCTAGCTCTACGAGTCTGTGATTCTGTGAATTCTGATTTTGTCTGCAGACTTTTCAGGTGATGTCTGAGCTTTTTTAGTCACTTCAAATGATAGCAACAACTGAAGGGCAGCACATATTTAAAATGAATGAATTAATGTATTCTACCCCAGAGTTGTGTCAGAATTTCTCAGAAAATAATTTTCTGACACATGTTTCAAATCTCTCTGTATCCAGTTCCACCTGAACTGTTGTAGAATTTCAGTCCTCCACTCACAGAGAAGATTCCATGAAACTGAATCTCTAGTTTCACCTTCTCTGAATTTTGGGCACAAACTTGTTGAAGGAATCAGTCGCCTTGCCCCAACTCTTTCCAGTCTGCCTCTTTGAGCCCATTGCTTTCTTCATCCACCAATATGAACTAAGAATAGAGTTTCATTCAATACCAAGTGAGCCAATGATTTCCAGAGGATAGGGGATTTTTATAATAAAAGTCTTGGATAATTTCACCCAGTTCTCCCCAAAATTCTGTTAAATGTTTTGCCAATGTGACTAACCACAAGGAGCATGGATGATTTTGGAAGACCATCTTTTGGTCAGTCTTAGACTCAGATGGGATTTTTTTTTTAAAAGGAACTCCAACTCATTTATGATGTGCAAAGTATAAACCCATAAACTAGGTCCAGTCATCCTCCTATCTAGATCCCTTTAACAGAATGTATTATTTTTGCACTATGGGCCCCTGAGTCAAGTAAAGTATTCTGCAGAGGTTTTATTAAGCCTATGGGAAACAGTAAAAACAATCATAAAACAATATCCACAAGAGTACTTTATTAATGTAGTAAATTATATTCACATGGGCACTCGAGATCTCTCCTAACAAAGTAGAAAACATGTTTTTACTGGCAGATAACTTTTAATTTTTTATGACTGCGCATTGAGATCAATATCAGAAGGGTTTATCTCTCCTGATTTTACATGTTGAAACAGTACAAAGTGAGAGATAAACTACTTCTCTGAAATTGGTTTTGTGTCGGCAGCCTGTTTTATATGTTTCTGTAATTTTATTACATCCACTTATATACATCCAGCATGGTTCCTTACAAAGAGTCGGTCAAATGAACTATTTAAGCATCAGCCATTTGAGAGATAAACAGATTTATCAGATCTAAATTGCCAGTCAGCATGTACTTCAGGGAGGAAAAAAATTGTTTGAAAAATGCCATGCTTCCTCCTTTTACCCCAGGATTCCTTTCTCTATCTGAAAAGCCAGTTTCCCCAATGATACACAGTAGTTCATGACAGGAGATTAAAATGTATGCAACTGGATGATATTACAGTGTCAAGCATGTAATCTTGGCCGTGAGTCTTGGAAGACCTGCTCCTTGCCATGCAGACCTTTTCTCACCTGACCTGGGAGGGCAAGGCCCTGACTGACTCCAGCTACAAAAGGTGAGGCTGTCGAAGAGGCCAATGACCATTTGCTGTCTGAGTTTCAGTGCTGAGTGAGCTCGTCCTTCCAGGAGACTGGGAGAGGGGCAGAGGAAGAAGGAGCTGCTGTATCTTCCTTCTCCTTTCAAACACACTGAAAAGAAGAGCAGTGAAATCTCTGGTCACCTGTGGGAAACATGTTGGTGAAACAGATCTTGCAGAAGCTGCCTGCCTCTGCTTCTCCCTTCCCTACCCCACTGCGCCACCTTTTGACAGCCCTGGATCGCTCCACGGAGACTGACCCAACCCAAGGTGATCTGAGGCTGTCTCAACCCAAACTGTTTGGATCCTGTATCAACCCACTTCAGTTTGGGATCCTCGCTTTGGCCAGATCTGGTACGCAACCCTAGCAGATACCAGCGCCGGATTCAGGGTGGTACAGAGGGAGCGGGTGGCGCTGTGGTCTAAACCACTGAGGCTCTTGGGCTTGCTGATCAAAAGGTTGGTGGTTCGAATCCCTGTGATGGGGTGAGCTCTCATTGCTCTGTCCCAGCTCCTGCCAACCTAGCAGTTCGAAAGCATGCCAGTGCAAATAGAGAAATAGGTACCACTGCGGCAGGAAGGGAAATGGTGTTTGCATGCGTTCTGGTGTTCCGCTGCACCAGAAGCAGTTTAGTCATGCTGGCTACATAACCCGGAAAGCTGTCTGTGGACAAACGCCGGCTCCCTCAGCCTGAAAGCGAGATGAGCCGCAACCCCATAGTCACCTTTGACTGGACTTAACCGTCCAGGGGTCCTTTACCTTTTACCTCAGCGTGGTGCAGGCAGGGACATAACATTGTTTGCCGGTGGCTGGGGTGGGTGTGGAGTGCGCTCATCCAGCCCCTTGCCCCTGCTGAATCCACGTGTGCACTCACACACTGGACGGGGACAGGGCACGAAGGGTGCTCTTTGCCCTCTACCCCCTAGCCCTTGCCACCGACAGGCGGGCGCTCACATAAGGAGATGTTGGCCTCAGTTTGTCTGCGAATCCTTTTCTCTTTTTAAAATTGCCAGGCCAGGCCAGAGTGCTTTTACTGTGTCCCCCCCCCCCCACCTTGCCCAAGATTTATGGCCCTAATTATAATAAAGTCGCTACTTGTCTTTGGGGAATTAAAAGAAAGAGACTAAACTGGCATTGGTATGATGACTTTAATTAGCAGAGGATGAGGTTTGAGTAGAAGCCATAAATATCCAGTCTTTTCCACCATCACTAACACAAATGAAATCCCCGCTGCCCTTCTTTCTTTTTCTATGACCATTCAGATCAGAGATGGGCCGAGATGGTAAAGCACAAGGAGGTTCAAAAAAAACAAAACTTGCTTATTCAGTCAGAAAGCTGTGCAGTGGCATTCCTGATGCCTGACTTAACAGGTTTCTAAATACATTCATTCACCTTCGATCTGATTCATGCAGCCCTGTAATCTGCCCTGTGTAACTACAGTGGTACCTCGGGTTAAGTATTTAATTCGTTCTGGAGGTCCATACTTAACCTGAAACTGTTCTTAACCTGAAGACCACTTTAGCTAATGGGGCCTCCTGCTGCTGCCGCACCGCCAGAGCACGATTTCTGTTCTCATCCTGAAGCAAAGTTCTTAACCTGAAGCACTATTTCTGGGTTAGTGGAGTCTGTAACCTGAAGTGTATGTAACCCGAGGTACCACTGTACTGCCCCATGTAGAATTAAGCTTCTTGTATGCTCAGGGCTTGCAAAACCATAATCCTCCCTGAGGTGAGAGTCATACTTGGACAATTGTCCATGGGTGAGGAGATGGCCTGGGGAGGGTTTCTTTGAGCTGAACATAAGGTACACAGATATGTTGGGGAGCAGGAACATAGGTAGCTATGGTCTATCTAGCTCAGAGGAAACACAGCCCAGAATAACTAAGGAGATAGTACAAGAATACTTGGCTAGTTTAGATGTATTCAAGTCTCCAGGGCCAGACGAACTGCATCCAAGAGTATTAAAAGAACTGGCAGATGTGATCTCAGAACCACTGGCAGTCATCTTTGAGAATTCCTGGAGAACAGGCGAAGTCCCGGCAGACTGGAGGAGGGCAAATGTTGTCCCTATTTTCAAAAAGGGGAAAAGAGAGGATCCAAATAATTATCGCCCAGTCAGTCTGACATCAATACCAGGGAAGATTCTGGAGCAGATCATTAAGCAAACAGCCTGTGAGCACCTAGAAAGGAATGCTGTGATCACCAATAGTCAGCATGGATTTCTGAAAAATAAGTCATGTCAGACTAACCTGATCTCTTTTTTTGGCAGAATTACAAGCCTGGTAGATGAAGGCAACGCAGTGGATGTAGCCTACCTTGATTTCAGCAAGGCATTTGACAAGGTGCCCCATGATATTCTTGTAAAGAAGCTGGTAAAATGTGGACTTGACTATGCTACCACTCAGTGGATTTGTAACTGGCTGACTGACCAAACCCAAAGGGTGCTCATCAATGGTTCCTCTTCATCCTGGAGAAGAGTGACTAGTGGGGTGCCACAGGGTTCTGTCTTGGGCCCGGTCTTATTCAACATCTTTATCAACGACTTGGATGATGGACTCGAGGGCATCCTGATCAAATTTGCAGATGACACCAAACTGGGAGGGGTGGCTAACACCCCAGAGGACAGGATCACACTTCAAAACGACCTTGACAGATTAGAGAACTGGGCCAAAACAAACAAGATGAACTTTAACAGGGAGAAATGTAAAGTATTGCACTTGGGCAAAAAAATGAGAGGCACAAATACAAGATGGGTGACACCTGGCTTGAGAGCAGTACTTGTGAAAAGGATCTAGGAGTCTTGGTTGACCACAAACTTGACATGAGCCAACAGTGTGACGCAGCAGCTAAAAAAGCCAATGCAATTCTGGGCTGCATCAATAGGAGTATAGCATCTAGATCAAGGGAAGTAATAGTGCCACTGTATTCTGCTCTGGTCAGACCTCACCTGGAGTACTGTGTCCAGTTCTGGGCACCACAGTTCAAGAAGGACACTGACAAACTGGAATGTGTCCAGAGGAGGGCAACCAAAATGATCAAAGGCCTGGAAACGATGCCTTATGAGGAGCTGGTAAGGGAGCTGGGCATGTTTAGCCTGGAGAAGAGGTTAAGGGGTGATATGATAGCTATGTTCAAATATATAAAACGATGTCATATAGAGGAGGGAGAAAGTTTGTTTTCTGCTGCTCCAGAGAAGCGGACACGGAGCAATGGATCCAAACTACAAGAAAGAAGATTCCACCTAAACATTAGGAAGAACTTCCTGACAGTAAGAGCTGTTCGACAGTGGAATTTGCTGCCAAGGAGTGTGGTGGGGTCTCCTTCTTTGGAGGTCTTTAAGCAGAGGCTTGACAACCATATGTCAGAAGTGCTCTGATGGTGTTTCCTGCTTGGCAGGGGGTTGGACTCGATGGCCCTTGTGGTCTATTCCAACTCTATGATTCTATGATTCATTGTTGTCCACGCTGACTGGCTGCAGTTTTCCCAAGCTTCAGAAAGCCTAACTGGAGATAGTAAAGGTAAAGGGACCCCTGACCATTAGGTCCAGTCATGGCCAACTCTTGGGTTGTGGTGCTCATCTCACTTTATTGGCCGAGGGAGCCAGCGTTTGTCTGCAGACAGCTTCTGGGTCATGTGGCCAGCATGATTAAGCTGCTTCTGGCGAACCAGAGCAGCACACGGAAACACCGTTTACCTTCCCGCCAGAGCAGTACCTATTTATCCACTTGCACTTTGACATGCTTTCGAATTGCGAGGTGGGCAGGAGCTGGGACCGAACAACAGGAGCTCACCCCGTCGCGGAGATTCGAACCACCAACCTTCTGATCAGCAAGTCCTGGGCTCTGTGGCTTAACCCACAGTGCCACCATCACTAAAGCTGGGACCTTCTGAATACAAACCAGATGAACCACCACTGAGCACTGCTGGTTCCCCAGGAAGATTGCTGTAAAATCAGCCTCTCTATATGTTTGAACCTTCTCTAGCATGATAGGGTTTTACCCCCCCTCACAAGCCCCCTGGATAGAACCCTCCAAAATTCAGTCTGCGGAGTTGGGAGATACCCGAGAACAGTATGTGAGGGGCAGAGAGAGGCGATCATTGCTTCTGGCATGCTGAAACCATTGGCACGGCACTACATTGAATTCCTCCCATTATGCTCTTGAATGTACTTGTATCTTTCGTGGAACCAATGACAATTTTGGGAGGCTTGACTGTGGAGCAGCGAATGAATGCTGTCATATTCCCCAAACCCTGTTGTTGATGGCAGGCGGCATATCAGGGGTGAGGAGCCCGTGGTTCTCTAGATGTTGTTGCATTCCATCTTCCATCAGTCACAGTCAACAAAACCACTGGCCAGTGACAATGGGATCTGTAGTGTAGCAATATCTGGGAGACAACGGCAAGCTCCACACCCCTGCATTATGCCCACCCCTGGCCTCAGATGGGGAATTCATAAGAAGCATCATACACTCATTCAGTCTTCCTAGTGAAAACAGAACACAGAGGAACACATTACTATGCAAGCAGTTCTGATTCTAAGGTTACTAATTTGAAGGTGAAAAGGAGGGGCAAGGAAGCACAACACATTATGCCACGTTATTATTTTTGCACATATAGCCTTTTCTTTTTTAAGATCTGTGCTTAGTTTGCTGTGGAGGAAGAGTCCTTGGAAAACTCCCCAAACCAGATGTCAGATCAGCAGGTCTCCAAGGGAACAATTACAGGAATCACACAGAGAGCTGATCTAGTAGGGGAAAACATGAAAGATTACTTCTCTGCCTTGAATTGGCAGCCTGCATTTTGCTAACTGCGGTAGGGCTCTGATCTTAATCTCCAAATATAACAGAAATGCTCCTAATTTTGCTGCAGTCTCTCCCCCCCCCACCCCTTGGTCTTTTTTCTTTTTCTTTTCTTTTTTACTATTTCTTGTTTTATTTTTTATTTTTTTGTCACAGCGGGTTCCACCCCCCTCTTTTCCTTTTGCATAATTCATCTGTCTGCTGTATTATTTCTGTTCAAAATACATATGGCCACACATCTCGGTGCTAAATGTCGGTTGGAAACAAACGTGTTCACGAATAGCTTTAGGAGGAAATGCAACATGGCACACACAATTCAGTTGCCTATTTGGGAAGCGTGCTCACTTCAGATTATTTCCTGGGCATTAACAGCTTTATTCTGCTGTAATCATTTATTTATTTATTTATTCAGGTTGGTCCCCCCCCCCCCCCGATAAAAAAGGCAGTTCCAATCAAAGTGATGTGCTGTTATATGTAATTGATGCTAATGCGATAAAATGGTTATGGGAACAGCAGGAAATTTCAGCACGTCACATAGAACTGATGGAAAGTGAAGAACATCTGCTACAAAATTACAGCACATGAACGTCTCCTAAACAAATGCCAGCAAAGATAAGGGATGTCACTTCATTTAAAGAATACGAGGAGTGCTGTCCAGCATCTGATATCTTCATTTTTTTCTTCCTTATTCAGTTATTCAGCATGTAAGGTACCCCAAAGTGCCCAAATGATAAATTTTTGAAAGGGAAGAGCTATAGAGCACCATTTTGCTCAGGTTAAGCTGTTCTCAGGAATCTGCACATTCTTACTCTTATGGAGGTGCATATCAGGTGGTCTGAGGCAGGGGCGTAGGAAGGGGGAGCGGTCTGCCCCGGATGTCATCCTGGGGGGGTGACAAAATCCCCCCTGGGTGGATTGCCACTGTGCCAATCACCCCCAGGTGGGTTGCCACAGTGCCGATTGCCCCCCTGGGTGGATTACCCTGCCCCTGGGTGCACGGCATGTGTGCTGTTCCAGGTGCCTGAGCGGCTAGCTCCGCCGCTGGTCTGAAGTGGTCCCTGAGTCTCTAAGGCGTAATGGGAAAACTCCCTCTGAGAGTGATGGCACATCAGCAAGACATGTCACTCCCACTTGGTACATTGATTAGAGAACCCATACAGACTAGTCCATCAGGGCAAATAGGACTTTGCCTCACCAACCTCAGTCTACCCTCAGCCACTGCCCACTTGCCTGCTTTCCTGCTTACAACAAGTTAGTCTCAGCAGGGAAGAGAATGGAGGCAGAATTATATTTTTGTGGCTCTACCTGCTGTTGAACTTCCAGCCATCTGCTGTACCAGCTCCAATGGTCACCAGCCATCACTACCCACACACTAGCTAGCTATTCTTCAAGAAGCTGAAATTGCTTTTCTAAAACAGCAAGAGAAGACAGATGGGCATTCCTAGGACCGCTTCGTAAGCACTAGAAACTCAGATTGCCTCATAACTGTTGTTGTTGTTTTTAAAAAATGTACGTTTTTTAAAAAACCCATGTGAATTTTTAAGGATTTGTTTTTTATGAGGATTTGTCCTCATAAAAAACTATGGAAATGGGATCCATTCCCATTATGAACTGGCCCAACACACATTTTGTCCTTGAAGCCCTCTCTGATTCTCATTTTCACTTGCAGGCAACTTCCATTTGTGTGCACGACCAATGATGTGAATGCAATTTTGGGAGCTGCAAGGGGGCGGGCAGTGGGACAGGACAGAATGGGGTGTGGAATGGGGCAGTCTTACACATGTCCCACTGATGCACATGGTGCCTTGGAACGCAACCCCCTTGTAAATGGAGAGTTGCCTATACTCCAGTGGAAATCAAGCATTTGTATCTCTTTCTGGGCTCTCACTTGTGGGGTGCCTCAGGGCTCTATCCTCTCCCCCATGCTTTCTAACATCTACCTGAAGCTGCTGGGAGAGATCAGCGAGGTACCAAACTTTGTACGATGAAAGACAAGCTGTGAAGCTTTGTGTATTCAGTAAATACGACGTCCAACACTGAATAGAGATTCTGGATAGTGACTACTGTTTCGTAGAATTCTTTGTCATTCTTATATCATTCTTCGTCATTCTTATATCAAATGAATGTATGTAAATAAAAATATCAAATGCTGTGGAACAGTGCTTATGTAATAATGTAGTCACTGCTTGCATTCATTCAATATAAGATGGGTTTATGAAGCAATTCTATATCCTCCCGCCACGCTTGACGAAGAATTCTACGAAACAGTAGTCAATATCTGGAATCACTGTTTCGCGTTGGACATCATAACTGCTGAATACACAAAGCTTCACAACTTGGGGGGGGGGCTGGTGTGCGTGGATGACATCATGCAGCGGGGGGGGGGGCCCAACATGGCCTACTGCAGCCACAGGGGGGGCCGACAGGGCCCATTGCAGCCACAGGAAGGACTGCTGGGGCCTGCTGCAGGCCACAGAATATTGAGGAGGTCTTAATTGGGGGGGGGTTCACCCCTCATGGCACCCCTGGGTGGGTGGCCTCTGAGTGACTACAGACCAGAGTGGAGAGACATGGTTTTTGTGCCCCCTTGGGCGTGGGTCCTTGGCTGGGGGCATCCTGACATGCCCCTGGGTTGCCAAGGTTGGTGTGTTCTTTCCAGGAAAAGCTTCTATGGCATTTGAGGGGAAATGCTGATACAAGTGGCAAAATTTCTCTACAGGCTAGGCACTCACACACCCCTATCTCATATAAACATGGGCTTTGGATTAATTGTATATCACTATCAAAGGATATCGCTTTTTGTAGTACATTTCAGACAGTCACATGGGTTATTAAACACAAATCTGGGATGTACGAAAGAAAAGAAACGGAACGTCGCACCGAGTCGTTTTTCTCCCTCCTGGCAAGCACTGCAGATATGAGAGAGATTAAAGCACATTATAACTGGTGCACACTGAACTGTATAAAATATTGATTTCCTGGCAATTGCAGACAACTTTATTAAGAGCTATGGAGAGGGAAGTTGAGAATTAGGCAAAAAGCTATTGATAAGCTTAAAGAATATATTTCTGCGACTTAACAATTCAAGAATAAGCCATTCTTGTGTTATCTGTCCAGGTGATTTTATCTAAACATGGTGATATTTACAGGTGGGGAGCATAGCAGAAATGAGAATAAGATGCTTTTTCATCTGTAGCATCCCAGGCATTTTCATGTAGAACTATATTTTAACACTATACAGTCATACCTTGGGTTGCGAACCTGATCCATGTGGGAGGCACGTTCGCAACTCGCAGCACCACATCTGTGCACGCATGTGATGTGATTCGGTGCTTCTCTGCATGCGCATGACATCATTTTGTGCTTCTGCGCATGCATGAGTGGCAAACCCCGGAAGTAACTCGTTCCGGTACTTTCGGGTTTGGCGTGGTCCGCAACCCGAAAACCCTCAGCCCGCAGTATTTGAACTGGTTTTGATGTTTTTAATCTAGAAAGCAGTTTTTGTTTAAATTGTGGCTTTCTTGTATTTTCATTGCAGACCCTCTAAGTGCCCCTGTTTTCTAGGGACAGTCCCGGATTTACAAAAGCTGTAGTGGTTTCTGATTTGATCCCAGAAAGTCCTCCTTTTCCTTAGGACATCCCTATTTTCCTCAGAGAAATGTTGGAGGCTATATAGTTAGACAACCCCAGCCAAGGAGACAGGTAACTGTACAACCTTTAGAAGACATATGAAGGCAGCCCTGTATAGGGAAGGTTTTTAATGTTTGACGTTTTCTTACATTTTTATATATTCTGGAAGTCACCCAGAGTGGCTGGGGCAACCCAGTCAGATGGGTGTGGTATAAATAATAACACTATTATGATTATTAGTATGGAATCGGACGTCCCTATTTTCATCGGCAAAATGTTGGAGGGTATGTAATTGTCTCTCTAGATGTAAATTCTCATTGTGAACTTCAGGCCTGGGGGCAGGATGTGGACCTCTTTGACTCTGTATCTGGTTATTGGAACACTTACCAAGCCATGCCCCTCCCAGGCCACACCCTTTGGTGACCTTGCTTTGCACCCCCCTTGGATGTTTCTGTCTGGCTGGAAAATTTATTCAATGGCCGTACTTTTCATTCCAGAAATAGTGGGAAGCTGTTCCTTTTGCTGGACCCTAGCAATTTTCCCTAACAAAGTGATGCTTCCAGATATTGTTTTTTGTTCATTTCAGGATAAATATCCAAAAAGTTGCTAACTACTCAAATGCCAGTTGGTTTTTAAGGAGATCTGGGAACACCCCAACCCCCACCACAACTGCCCTTCATGCCTCTTTAAAACCCTAGAGCTCAATAGCTTTCCATGGGAGTTTAGCGCTTGGCTGCCATCTGTTCCACTGAAATCAGTTTTTGCAAGAGGGTTTCCTACTAATATGCTGCTTCCTTATTATGTCATGAAATATGTTTTCGGAAGCAAATGTGGCACAGAACAGATTCGTTAATTTTTAAACATTATGCTCTCATTGCAGCAAGCATGTAATTATGTTCCCAACACTTTCCTTACATATAATTCTGCAGCATGAGAAGAAAGAGCATATGTTTGTGTTATCTTACTGCTCTGTCCCTGTTTTAGAGATTACATTTTTTCATGCATTATTATTTTTTATTATTAATGGGATGCATGGGTTCAGTAAGTAGAATTGTCGCTGGCAGAGCTCTTCAGCTAGAACAATTGGATTTCTCCAAGCCGCATCCTCTATTGATTTCAATGAAACTGTGTCAGATTTAGCAGTATTGGAGCACAAGGCTTTATATTCTCTGGCTTGACCTAGAGATTGTCAAATATTGTGGTGGCTGTTGATGACCTTCTGTTGAACCAAATGAAGACCTTGGGTGGCACCCAGTTTTGATACCCTACTGCGCAATGGACTTCTCCCACAGATGGGACTTGCCCTTCCTCTTTTCCCCTGCAGCCTCCTGCATTTTCCCCAAATAGGAAAGATCTGTGGCTCAGTGGCAGGTTCCTGTGTTCCTAAAATCTGCTATGTAGTGCCTTCTTTGCCTCATATTTGAGAATTGTGTCCAGGGCAGCTGTCTACCAGCTCCATCTGATAGACGGACTGAGACCCTACTTGCCTGCATACGGTCTCACTGGAGCGGTGCATGCTCTGGTTATCTCCCGCTTGGACTACTGCAAAGCACTCTACATGGGGCCACCTTTGAAGGTGACTCAGAAACTAAAACTAATCCAGAATGCGACAGCTAGGCTGGGAGTGGCCACTGGGACCATATAACACCAGGATCTACACTGGCTCCCATTACATTTCCGAGCACATTTCAAAGTGTTGGTGCTGACCTTTAAAGCCCTAAAGGACCTCAGCCCTGTATACCTGAAGGAGCATTTCTATCCCCATAGTTTAGCCTGGATACTGAGCTTCAGCACTGAGGGCCTTCTGGCAGTTCCCCTATGGCAAAAAGTGAAGTTAGGGGGAAACAGGCAGATAGTCTTCTGGTAGTTGTGTCCTCCCTGTGAAATGCCCTCCCACCAGATGTCAAGGAGATAAAGAACTACACAACTGTTAGAATACATCTGAAGGCAGTTCTGTATAGGGAAATTTTTAATGTTTGCTTTTTAAAAAATGTTTTTATATGTGTTGGAAGAAGCCCAGAGTGGCTGGGGCAACCCAGCCAGATGGGCAGGGAATAAATAAAATATGATGATGATGATGATGATAGCATTTCCCCTCTTTTTCTCATTTCTCCCCCAGATCCAAAGGGCTGACAATTTAATTGATTGTTTCACTGCTTTTGCTGCTTAAAATGTAATGAGCTCCAGTGAATGCGCAAGTCCTTTTTTGAATAACTGAGTTCTATTGCATTCAAACAGGCTGTGTGGGTTTGTAAAAGTCTCCACTCATCTCTCTACAGGCTAAGGACTTATTTTGAAGTTGTTTCTCCCCCTTCATTTCCTATTTCCATTTTGATTTGCAGCGGGCATGCTTCCTGTATTCTGCTGTGTTACTTCAGGCTGCAAAGCCAGAGAGTCCCTGAGAATCGAGCCAATAAAATGGGAGGGAATCAATCTTTGCATCAGCAGCAGAATACATTAAGAGTGCTACCATGAGACCTATTCTCATGATCTTTGTTACTTGGTGAAAGTGACCATGAATATATGTGCTTGTTAGTAATGGATGAATTACTTCTGGAGATTCTTGATAGGAAGAGCTAAGGTGCAGAATATCTGATGAGCATCACCCAAGAATTCAGATATCTTGTTAAGGGAGCAAGTTCCTCCTTTGCTCCTCAGAATATTCCTGAATATCTGTTGAAAAATATGCTTGTTTCTCTTTGTCTGGGAGCATCCACACAATGACAAATATGCTTTGTCTTCTCTTCCGGCCATTAGCATTGCAGTTAGCATTATTACTTCCTTGCATAATTCTATATGCTTGGGCTGATGCAATTATTTTTTTGTCAAGCTTCTGCTGTTGTTGTTTTCCTGTTAGAATATTCTGTGGGGGAGAGCTTGTCATGATATAACACAAAAAAGTGTTTCTTGTCCAAGTTCTGTGCACAAAAGAGAGGTCAGAAAGAAATGTGTAGTAAAATGCTCAATGGCTGATATTTGATGCTCCAAGGAACTAGGCCAGGCCTGAGTTACTGGCAAAGCGCAGGGTTCAACAGCACTGCCAAGCCCTGAGAGTGAAAGAGCTGAGTGTGACCAATCACAGGAAAGTTCTCTTGACAGAATGAGCTAAAGCTAAGGTAGAATACTTCCACGCAGAGCAGTGATAAATAACCTCTGACTTATGGTGTTAATTAGGGCCACCAGGTCTCGCCGTGATGCCTTTGAGGCTATTTCAGTTGAGCTATGCTCACCTGCCTTGCACCAGACATCATATATGACACCAGATCTGGGTTAGATGAAGGCAAGGCTTGGCCAAAATGGTGTTTGCAAGCACCGTCAGCTAATAGGAGCTTCAGTACCCCCATTCCAAGTGCAAAGCAAGAAGAGTTTTGAGAGCGGCTTCTTCAGAAGTCCCTTTTCAAGTTCCATTTTGTGCAACTTGTTGAATGGGGCATCTGAAGATCTGATAAGCAGCCAATTGGCAGATCTTCAGAACTTCCATTCAATGTACTACACAAAACAGCACTTGGAAGGAAGCTTCTGAAGACCCCTGTAGGCAAAAATTCTCCTCCCTAGACATCATGAGCAAGTGCCACCAACCAAATGCAAAATAAAAAAATTCCTTCCAGTAGCACCTTAAAGACCAACTAAGTTAGTTCTTGGTATGAGCTTTTGTGTGCATGCACACTTCTTCAGATACATGCACACGAAAGCTCATACCAAGAACTAACTTAGTTGGTCTTTAAGGTGCTACTGGAAGGAATTTTTTTATTTTGACTATGGCAGACCAACACGGCTACCTATCTGTAACTGCAACCAAATGCAGAATATCTTGTTCAGATGGCTGGTAGAGATGGTCTATATTGTCAGAAATTGCTTCTAGAATGGGGTTGGTGCATTGCATTTGCCCTTGTCTGTTTACGCAGCATCGATTCAGATTCACTATATGCCTTCCAAGCTGAGATTTGAGCTATGAATTCACAAAGTTAGGTCTTGGTGGGGATGCAATGTAATGACATTGTATTGGTATCGATATACAGTACTTCTTCTCCCCATTAATGCACTTCTTTTCTGTATTCTACTGCATTCTGTTGTACAAAGAAGAGTGAGTGATAATGATGATGTTAAAATGGAAATGTTTCATAAATCATCATGCCTGAAAAGATCAGCCAGGGTGGTGGTGGGTTGTAGTCCAGCAACAGAACCTATTTTGTATGTGGCATAGGACCGGTTCAAAACATGCTGTTTGCTTTTGGGAGAGTGATACTGCTTTAAGTGCTAGCACTGTTAGTTTCCCCTTCACAGCTGACATATTTGTAATGAAACAAATACTGTGCAAACAATGTGGGTCTCAAATATCCTGTCCTCTCAAGGAAACTGGTCCTGTAAAAGTCTCCCTCTGGAACTTCCTACCCACTCAGGGAAGTGAAAAACAAGAAACAATGTTTTATTACATGACAGACAATAGTCCAGAATTGCCTTCTGGGATGAACAAAAGAAGAAACCCGTAAGTCTTACATTGCTTCCCAGCAAAGGGCAAGGACCAATATTTCCCTGTGATAAATCTGCTGTCAGACTGCAATAAGATTAAAGGCAAATCTTTGGCCTCCACAAAGAGTAAGCAAAGTAGGCATCAGCCGTATACACTTAGGGAGTCCTTTAGTTTGGGCAATAACTGGGTTGCATGATCTGCATTCAGCCACCTCCATAGTAGGCTTGTTCAGATGTTATACTGAACACAGGTACAAACAGTCTCTACATATGGGCAGTTGTTTATGTGAACGTTTATTTATATAGCTCAACTATTGTGTACACAGGTAAATATACTGTAAATTGATAGGGTTGCAGGGGTGCCAACTTGCCCGCCCACATTGAGGGGGCCCGGCGTCACATGACGTGTCCTGCCCCTACTTGGCATGCCAGCACTCTCCCAGCAGTGGCAGGGGATGGGGAACGTGGAGGGTGATCTTCATCCTCCATGTGTCCCACCCCTGCCTGGTACGCAAGTGCTCGCCTGGCGGTGGGGGATGATGACCCCCTCAATACTGGGGGGTAGCCGCCTGCCCACAAATATTGAAGCACCTTCCGCCACCTATAGTGTGCACCCTTCTTAGGTTGTATCCAAAGGGGTGCTCACTTGCTACATTCAACAAATGCACAATCTGTATACACCAATAGTTGACCTGTATGCTCTTCTGAAGAAGTGTGCATGTACACGAAAGCTCATACCAAGAACTAACTTAGTTGGTCTTTAAGGTGCTACTGGAAGGAATTTTTTTTTATTTTGACTGTGGCAGACCAACACGGCTACCTATCTGTAACTGTATGCTCATAGTAACTGACATCTAACTTTCAATGAGAATACAGTCTGTGTACCTGCGTGCTGAGCTGTACAAACCAATACATGTACACTCTTTCATGTGAACACTGGTACATGTGTAGAGACAGCCTGTACCTGTGTTCCGTGCAGTGTGTGAACAAACCTCAGAGTAGACCCATTGAAATAAATGTACTAAAGTTAGTCACAGGGCCGGATTTAGGTTTGATGAGGCCCTAAGCTACTGAAGGTAAGAGGGCCCTTTATATGTCCAGCTGTCCTTTGTCAACAACAAATTACCACAGTTTTTTTGTGTTGAATATATGCTGTATGGTAATTTATGGACCTAATAGGTATCTAAAGCCATTTGCACATAACAAATCGGAGCCTACACAACACAAAACACTGTTGCTGTATGTAGATTTTATTTCATTTGTTTTTTATCTTATATTTTGGAAATGTACATCCAGTTTTTTCCTTTAATTTTTTTGCCCCCCCAAGAGAGTGGGCCCTAAGCTATAGCTTGTTTAGCTTATATGTAAATCCAGCACTGATGTAGCCTCACCCTTAGGCTTCTCTTTCCAACCAATTGCAAAACTCGGACATTTGACTTTATGACTACATTATAACTGTCATATTGTTTCTCTGAGTTCATGCATGGCAACAGCAAACAGCCACCAGCTATATAAAACACAAGAACTTTGTTAATTTAGGCAATCAGCTAAAGAACCATCAAACAAACAGAGGTCAAATAAATTTCCTCAATTGATGTCCAGAATGTTTTAGAGTATCCAACCTTATTTACAAAATTCCTGGACCAGGGTAGCCTGCTCTCAGTTATCCATGATCTAATCACCTCCCACCTGGACTACTGCAATGCACTCTGTGTAAGGTAAAGGACCCCTGGACGGTTAAGTCGTTGCGGCGCTCATCTTGCTTTCAGGCCGAAGGAGCCGGTGTTTGTCTGCAGACAGCTCTCCGGGTCATGTGGCCAGCATGACTAAACTGCTTCTGGAGCAACAGAACACCGTGGAAGAAGTCAGAATGTAAAGAAATGCCGTTTACCTTCCTGCCACAGCAGTACCTATTTATCTACTTGCACTGGTGTGCTTTCAAACTGCTAGGTTGGCAGGAGCTGGGACGGAGCAATGGGAGCTCACTCCGTTGCGGGGATTTGAACCACCAACCTTCCAATCGGCAAGTCCAAGAGGCTCAGTGGTTTAGACCACAGCACCACCCGCGTCCTGTGTGCAGGGTTACCCTTGATGATGATCCCTATTTTGCAGCCTAGCAGCCTTATTCTGCACCAGTCCTGAATCATCACAGCAGCTGCCAGTCAGCTACTGGGCCCAATTGAAAATGTTAGTACATACAAATAATAGTGTGTGCTGGTGTAACAAGCCCTAAACATTTTGGGATCCAAATACCTAAAAGAGCACACAACGTCTAAGGCCTTATGGCTCTGTTGACAATACCACCCTTCATTTCATTCTCAGAAGCTCCATTTCCCATTTTCATCCATTCAGTATTAGTTAACGTTTGATGGCCTCTAAGAGCTATTGTGTGAGGCTGCTCATCAATTGCTGTAGAGTGGACCACAATCATCCTCTTATTAATGTATCCATCAGCCCATTAGGCATCTTCAGAAAGCAGGTGGTAAATAGTGCTTCTCCTACTGCCAACCTTGCTCCTTTTATGAATTAGTTGCATTGTTCATTTAGTATGGACAGCCACACAGTCTGGACTCAGGGGGGAAACTTTTCGCAGTAACTAGCTAGGGATCGATATGGGTGCTGCTCTGTATGGAAGGCAGCTCTGTCCCTCTGGCGTTGAATGAACAGAGCTTCTCTGTGTTAAATTTTAAAAAGCCTTCCCTTCCCTCCCCCCACTGGTAAAATTGAACCTGATCCATCTGGATTCACCATCCAAATGGAATAAAGTGCAGTTAGAGGATGCAATGTGAAAGCAAATCATGTTTCTGAAAAGTATTTCCAGTGCATGTGATTATAGCAGAATCAGTCTCCATTCACTGAACATTGATTACCTAAATCTTTTCATTCACCACAAGCATCACTGATCTCTCATGCCAGCATAACCACCAGGTGTTAATTTATTTATTGAAAACATGCATATAGTCTAAGGTAAAGGTAAAGGTACCCCTGACCAAGTCTAGGACTTGCCGATCAGAAGGTTGGCGGTTTGAATCCCCTCGACGGGGTGAGCTCCCGTTGCTCGGTCCCTGCTCCTGCCAACCTAGCAGTTCGAAAGCACGTCAAAGTGCAAGTAGATAAATAGGTACCACTCCAGCGGGAAAGTAAACGGCATTTCTGTGTGTTGCTCTGGTTTTCCAGAAGCAGCTTAGTCATGCTGGCCACATGATCCGGAAGCTGTACGCCGGCTCCCTCGGCCAATAAAGCAGATGAGCGCCGCAACCCCAGAGTCAGTCACGACTGGACCTAATGGTCAGGGGTCCCCTTTACCTTTACCTTTATATACAGACATAACTAAATATCACTGCTCCATGATCCCAGGAACCACTGTGCAAAATTTGCTTAAGATCAATGCCTTTTTGTAAGGTTCAATTCATCATCTTGGTCCAAAATGGTGTCCAGTTGTACCCAAACATGAATGAAGAAACGGCTCCTTGATCTCAGGAACCATCATGCAAAATTAGGTTAATGATGTATTGTTAACAACTTTTCAAAATATCTAGTAGATACTTGCCGTTGGCATCCGTCTGTCTCGGGAGATAATGGAGGAGTGCGCCTTTGCGGGTGAAGTCAAATTGTTGGAAGGTTACAGCAATATAACCCCATGAGAATAACAAAGCATGGAGTTCTTGAAAGGATCAGGTGATTACAGCACTTCTTTCACCCAAATGCATCCAGTCTCATATTTTGACAGTACTGCAAATGTATTTGTACAGGTCAAAAGGTGAATACCAATAGGAAATTCTTGTCACTAGACACCTCTCTCTCTCTAATTCTTTTTAAAAACACACCAACCAGCTGTGTTAGAGCAGCACCCTGGGGAGAGACTGTTCAGTAAAACTGCTTGAAGACACTGCAGTGCGAAAACTTCACTTTCAATGGAAAGGATTCAAGAAAATTTGTGTCCCTGAAGGGATTTCTGTGGAAGGTTTCCTGGCTAAAAGGTTCTGAAGTCTTTTAGAAATCCCGATGCAGAAATTCAGAGACTTAAGTCAAGTGCAATCATTTCCCTCTGTTGCTAAAGTGGATCTAATGACCCAAAGGGAAGCCTTCAAAAGGCAAGTATGTCTTTTTTCTGGATTTTCTTTCAGCTGCCACTCAGACACTACAGAGAGAGGCTGAACTGCTGCAACAGGTTGGTCTCTTCACAGCTAAAGGTGAATTGGGAGTGGCAAGTTGGTACCCAAGAGGTGGTTGGCAGACGATTCAGAGCTGACCATTCCTTAAATGAATGAAAGAATGCTTTTGGGGTTTATACACTTCACTAGTTTTACACTCATTTTAACAATTCAAAATTTGACTTCCGCCCCTCTCTTCCTGCAGTTCCTTAAATTTAGTTTTAATATCTTCATATCCAAATTAACTTAATCTGCTCTTTTATTCATCTGCTTTAAATATATACTCTTCTAAAACTGCAGGTTATTACAATAATCCTGCCAATGTTCTTATCTGTTTACAATTTATCTGTAAATATTCAATCAACCATTTCCATTCTTTCATAAAAAGTTTGTTATCTTGATTTCTTATTCTTCCGGTAAGTTTCGCCATTTCTGCATATTCCATAAGTTTTTTGTATCCATTCTTCCTTTGCTGGGACTTCTGTTTCTTTCCATTTTGGGGCGAGTAACATTCTTGCCACTGTAGTAACGTACATAAAAATGTTTCTATATAGTTTAGGTAGTTCTGTCCCTATAATTCCCAAAAGAAAAGCTTAACCTTACTACAAGTCCACCCCATATGTTAAAAAGAGAACTGATGATTCCCAGTGCTATTCCCCCCCCCCACCTAGAAAAAGAGGTACTGGAACATCCCATTGCCTCTCCATGGCCACCGCTGCTGGCCTCTTCTCTTGGACAGCTTGTAGCAGGGGCTGCTGCTGCTGAGGGAGGCGCAGCCCCACATGGTGAACCCGAAAAAGTGGGGGTGGGGCGATCCATGCAAGGGGGTGGGGCCACAATTTGCCCATGGGGGCGGGTGATCCATGCACAGGGGTGCCGCGGCGATCCGCCCCTGGGGGTGGCACAGCGAGCTGCCCACAGAGTCTGCAGACGCAAGCCCCACTCTTCCATTTCGGGCAGCGCGGGGCTCCAAGCAACCGCAGCACTCCCATGAGAGACTTGTGGCCAAGGCGCACTGCAGGCCAGGCCCCGTGGTAAGTGCCACCCCCCATTTTGGCAACCCTCAGGGATGACGCCCAGGGTGGACCGCCCCACCTTTCTCCACCACTGGGTGCACCAGCTCTGAGTGGCAAGCAGAGGACAGAGCCACCCTGGACAGGAAGAAAGGGTGAGTGGACATGTAAGGTAGCAAAAGTACTCTGGGAAATGATATATAATGAATTCAAATAAAAATGTTTAAAATAACCTCTCTCTCTCTCTCTCTCTCTCTCTCTCTCTCTCTCTCTCTCTCTCTCAAAACCCAGATGCTTTTCTATTAGGAATTGTAGGTGCTGAAATTCCAAGGGAGCAGAAACAACTTTTTATGTATGTGACGACAGCTGCATGGATGCTGTTAGCCTAGAGATGGGAAGAAGATAAAGTCCCTACCAGAGAATAATGGCAAATTAAGTTGTTGGACTATGCCAAAATGGCAAAATTGACCGGGAAGCTCAGCAACGAGGAAGACCAAAACCTTAATAAGGAATTGGGGGGGGGTTATAATTTACCTAGAAGACCACTGTAAGCAGCTGAAGACATTCACAGGACTGCAATAACACTTGTAATGTAATATGAACTATGGATTTAATGGAGTTACAAAACACTTGGTTTATGAAGAAAAGATGCAGTAGAAAAGGGGCAACAACAGAACCCATGGAGGGGAAGGTGGGAATGTATAAAGATTCAGAGGAATCTTTTAATTGTGGATTTGATGTGGTATGATTATAATTTTAAATTTGTAAAACCAAATAAAAAGTTGTGTGTTTCTTTTATATATATATAGGAAGAAAGGAAGGGGGAGTGGAGCAGAGCACAAGGAGTCTTAATGAAAAATCTGGCCCCTTTCTAAAATTTATTTATTAGTGTGTTTTCTTTTTGTAAATCTACCAAAGAATTAAACTAAATTAGGATTCGGGGGTTTTCTCAGGACAGTGGAGGGCGTGTGTGCTGTGTCCCATTGTTGTGATGGTAGCACTCGCCATTCTTCTGATAGGAAATGCTATGCAGGGGCAGAGCAGAAAATGGGCAGTCAAGGAGGGTAAATTGGGGTGAGAAATGTCCTTTTTTCATCTGAGGAATGTTGGAGGGTATGTCACTGCAGGACTTGGTCTGAAAGGTCTGATACCTCTCATATTTGCTAGTAGTGTAATGTTAACCTCTTTATTTTAATTAGACCAAATGAGTTATTTTATTTTCCTCTAAGATGCTGAAAGTTTATGTGAAATTGGGTGGATGTACAAATATATCATCATCATCCTTAACATAGGAAAATCATTCATAGATTTGCCATGTTTCAGAAAGTGAAAATCCGGAGAGAAAAGTTGTTGAGCTTTGCAAAAAAGAAGAAGAGAGGACATATGGCAACCCTGTCATTCATGTAACATGAAACCCATGTTAGCCTTCAATGATTTACGCAAAGTACATTTGAGAAGTGGGAAATATTATGTAAATAGATTGCCTTAGAATGCCTTAGGGTAGTTTCAAAACGCTTTAGGGCAGCTTCAAGCACAACACTTTTCCTATGCAGAAAAGTGCTTCAGTGTAGGGAAGAGTGTTCACTGAATACAAACTGAGAAACAGTTTAACTAGAATTGACCTTTCCTAAGCAAGTTCATAGAAGAAGAAGAAGAAGAAGAAGAAGAAGAAGAAGAAGAAGAAGAAGAAGTTGTTGTTTATTTATACCCCACCCATCTGGCTGCATTTCCCAAGCCGCTCTGGGCAGCTTCCAACAAAAAAATTAAAATACATTTAAACATAAGTAATTAAAAATTTCCCTAAACAGGGCTGCCTTCAACTGTCTTCCAAATGTCAGGTAGTTGTTTTTTTCTTTGACATCTGATGGGAGGGCGTTCCACAGGGCAGGCACCACTACCCAGAAGGCCCTCTGCCTGGTTCCCTGTAACTTCGCTTCTCACAGTGAGGGAACTGCCAGAAGGCCCTCGGGGCTGCACCTCAGTGTCTGGGTTGAATGATGGGGGTGGTTCTTCAATGTCCTTCAGGTATACTGGGCCAAGGCCATTTAGGGCTTTAAAGGTCAGCACCAACACTTTGAATTGTGCTCGAAAAAGTACTGGGAACCAGTGTAGGTCTTTCAAGACTGGTGTTATATGGTCTCGGTGGCCGTTCACAGTCACCAGTCTGGCTGCCGCATTCTGGGTTAGTTGTAGTTTCTGGGTCACCTTCAAAGGTAGCCCCATGTCCAAGGGGGGGGGGGATAACCAGAGCATGCACCACTCTGACGAGACAGTCCGTGGGTAGTTAGGGTCTAAGTCTGCATACCAGATGGAGCTGGTAGACAGCTGCCCTGGACACAGAATTGACCTGTGCCTCCATGGACAGCTGTGAGTCCAAAATGACTCCCAGGCTGCACACCTGGTCCTTCAGGGGTACAGTTGCCCCATTCAGGACCAGGGAGTCTGCCATACCCACCTGCCCCCTGTCCCCCATGTTCATGTCAAAGCCTTCCCTCTGATACTCTGCAGCCCACATGCGCCTACAGTGCTGCGGGACCTGCAGCCATGTGATACAATGACAGGTGACTCCAATATGCATTTGGATGCCAGGAGCATATGAGCAATACAAATTTGGCAACTCTTCCCCACCTCTTTATTTATTGCCCTCTGAGGTTTGATGCACAGTTGTCTTTAAAAAAAACAACGAACCCAGGTTTAAATGTAC
The DNA here is from genome assembly GCF_965112155.1 of Podarcis liolepis. NCBI lineage: Eukaryota > Metazoa > Chordata > Lepidosauria > Squamata > Lacertidae > Podarcis > Podarcis liolepis. Next base: position 26,332,526 of record NC_139571.1, read on the forward strand.
CTATGCTGGAGATGTAAAGAATCTATCCCCTCCTACCCTGAGAGCTTTTTAATTCTGCCAGTCTTATCCAAACTCCTTTGGCTAACATCATGATCCCACATATGTTTTGCCTGATAAGGAGCCTCCAAATTCAAATTTCATGTTAGGCAGCAACTAAAACGTGGGGGTGTCGATTGGAAATGGCATATATTAATATAAATAGTAACGTTTCCTGAAACTAGACATGGAGTTCTGTTGCTTCCCAGAGCACATATATTTAAACTCTTGTTACATGTGCAATTGAAATCATGGATAGGAAAGAATATACCACAATGGTTCAGCAGGTTGTTGTTGTTTTTATAAAAAAAGGAGATAACCATCCAAAATAGCATCAAGAGAGAAAATATTCTGTACAATATAATTCAAAGCAAACCACTCAGAAAAATCACCATATGATTAAGCAGAATTATGACTCATGCAGATTTTCTTAATTTCAGCAGAAATTGAAGCCTATAGCACTGGGCAGATGTACTCTGAAACTAATGAAGCTTAAATTTCAGGGTCCCCAATCCCAGAAGATTCTCAGAAACAACTTTAGTCCACATTGCTTTAAATTTTTGGGTCTGGTATACCCAATTTGAGTCACATGACTTAAATTGATTTGTTGTTGTTGCTGTTGTTGTTGTATATATTTCAACAACCCCAAAGTTTGAGAGTCAGTAGCACAGAGGTTGTAAGCTGTGTTACTTTCTGCTGTGGTGACCTGTAATGGAACAACCACATTGAAGAAAATAACAGTGGTTACCCAGGCCTCATTGTGAAGGGGGTCTCATGACAATTGAAGCTTCAGGGCCCCCAAAATTTGGTCCGCCACTGCTTGAAATAGTGTTTGACTTACATCACCCATGGGGTTGTCAGGTTATGTGACTAAGGGCTTATCCACAATTACCTTTTCTTCATGTTCTTTAAAGCTCAGTTGGAACAAGCAGCAAAGGTGGAAAACCTGAATTGCTGTTTGTTCTGATTCAGCTTTAAAGAGCGAGTTTTCATTGGAAAAGCTCTGTAGCAAAAAAACAGGAGCTCGGACACAGAGCTTCAAAGAATGGACTTGTGTCTAGAAAGAGCAGGGCTAAGGAAGCCCTGAGCTGAAAGAGGTATAGAATAGGTGTAAGTCTCTCCTTGTCCCAGCCCATCCCCCTACCCTTTAACCCCCCTCTTTTTATGGGGAGGGGCTATGCTGGCTGAGCCAGCTTGAGGGAGCTATACCATCACAGCCTTGGCTCAGCCAGGATAGTCCAATACCTGCCTATTCCAGACTCACTCAACAGAACTTAGGTTTGGGTTGTGCTATTAGTCTCCTGTTTGACCAAACTGTGGGAGGCAGAGGAAGACAGAAGTGCCTGGCGTACTCTGGTCCATGGGGTCACGAAGAGTCGTACATGTCTAAATGACTAAACAACAACAACAATTAGTCTCCTGATCGCCGAAGAATTGATGCTTTTGAATTATGGTGCTGGAGGAGACTCTTGAGAGTCCCATGGGCTGCAAGAAGATCAAACCTATCCATTCTTAAGGAAATCAGTCCTGAGTGCTCACTGGAAGGACAGATCCTGAAGCTGAGGCTCCAGTACTTTGGCCACCTCATGAGAAGAGAAGACTCCCTGGAAAAGACCCTGATGTTGGGAAAGATTGAGGGCACAAGGAGAAGGGGACGACAAAGGACGAGATGGTTGGACAGTGTTCTCGAAGCTACCAGCATGAGTTTGACCAAACTGCAATACAGTGGAAGACAGTGGAAGACAGGAGTGCCTGGCGTGCTCTGGTCCATAGAGTCACAAAGAGTCGGACATGACTAAACGACTAAACAAAACAAAACAATTAGTCCCCTTAGGTTTGCAGCAACAAATTTGTGTTATTTTCTGAATCTTGCTAACCCAGTTGCAGAAACTGGATCACAGGGGCTGTGGCACTGCTGTTCTTTGGGGCTTAATTCCACCATGTCCCTGAAAAGGTCTAAATGCATTTGAAACTTTCCAACTGCTTGACCCCTTTGTGTGCTCTGTTAACTGTGAATCCTCTAATTCTTTTTATTTTACTTTTAGGCACAATTGCATTTTTACAAGGATTGTGCCAATATATTGTTGTTATTGATGACCCTTTGGGTGTGTCTTTAGCGCAATCAATGGCTGTCATTTTTTTTCAGTTTTGTGCACGATTAAGTCATTCTCAAATCCTAAAAGCTTACTTGGAAATCACAGGCCCCATTAATTTCAAAGGCGCTTGCTTCCAAATGAATGGAATATTAGATTTCCCCCCCTCCCTTGTTATGTAATATATTTTGATTGATATAATGGTTGCCCTTATCCTCCAAACTGTTTAATCCTCACAGAAATTTCACAGCTGAAATATAATCTTGCTTAGGAACCAGCTATAACTACTTCTGAACTGACTTAATTAAGAAAGACCTAAGTTGCGACAAATATTAACTTAATTCCCAAACTCTAAGCAGTTTAATGTCTGTGGCCTGATTATCAACCCTTGGCTTGTTTGAACTGACACCCACCTTTGTGTGCTCTTGCAAAGCTCATGAGGTTTTGGCATGTGAATGCTAATAACCATGACAGCATAGATGCATCATGCTCTGAGTCGTGTATGTGTTTGTAGCTGCTCATATTTCATGAATATGAGCTCATTTGACAGCTGCCTTAAATTCTCTTTTAATACCGTATCAGGAGTAGTCATAAAGTCCATAATGGCCTCATTATTGAGGCAATATAGCTCTTGGATAAAGATTAGGGAGCGTAATTCTGTAATGAACCCTTGCCAAAGATGGAACTCCTCCTGAAATCAATGTGAGCAAATGGGCTTTGGATTTGGGCAAATATTGCAAAACTCTTGGGGTGGGGAGAGGGTGGAAGCAATGAGAGGATCCGGTCAGTTTAAAAGCTGAAGGATATGTCATTCATATAAGCAGCAGTTGGCGAGGGAGTTCTCTAGTGGGGACATCTGACCTCACTGATAGGACCTCACTCTTCCACATCTGAAACCATTGAGAGGTGTGGGGTGGTTTGATGAGAACCATGCAAATGTGCAGTTTATGATTGGCTATGGGTGCAGGTAAAAATTGTGGGAATGTTAAAGATAGTAGGAAAGGATTTATTGAATAAGTATTATCCTACCTGCACTCACGCTAGTGAAGTGATGTAGCAAAGCAGATTCCCCACAATATTCTTGGAAGGTACCGTATTTTTTGCACCATAACACTCACTTTTTTCCTCCTAAAAAGTAAGGGGAAATGTCTGTGCGTGTTATGGAGGGAATGCCTACGGGTGGCATGCCTACGGATTTTCCTCCTCTAAAAACTATGTGCGTGTTATGGTCGGGTGCGTGTTATAGAGCGAAAAATACGGTACTTTGCAGATTTGTTTGAATCTCTTAGTTAAGTTTGTTTCCTGGTGTCCCCTTTTGATCCCTCTTAAAAGAATAAAGACACAAGAGTCTTTCTGAGTAAAGTAAAAAAAAAGTTTACTCAGTTGACGATTTGATAGTTACACAAAGAAATTATGAATATAAATTAAAAAATTAAAAAAATTGTCCAGTAGCGCCTTAGAGACCAACTAAGTTTGTTCTAGGTATAAGCTTTCGTGTGCATGCACACTTCAAAGCTTATACCCAGAACAAACTTACAGTGGTACTTCGGGTTAAGTACTTAATTCATTCCGGAGGTCTGTTCTTAACCTGAAATTGTTCTTAACCTAAAGAACCACCTTAGCTAATGGGGCCTCCTGCTGCTGCCGTGCCACCGGAGCACAATTTCTGTTCTCATCCTGAAGCAAAGTTCTTAACCCGAGGTACTATTTCTGGGTTAGAGGAGTCTGTAACCTGAAGCGTATGTAACCCGAGGTACCACTGTAGTTGGTTTCTAAGGTGGTACTGGACAATTTTTAATTTTATTTATTTATTTCGACTATGTCAGACCAACACGGATATCTACCTGAAAGAAATTGTGAGTTTGTCTCGTATGGAGACTGAACTGGTGCTGCTGGCTAAGAGCCAGCAGACAGCAAAATTACATTAATACAACAAAATGGCTGCAGGAGAGCAGCATGACAGCAAAAGATCAGCAAGACAATAGAAAGATAAAACAGACTGCAAGTAAGAAAATGGCTGCATGACTCGGCTGTTTTGTAGAGTCAGCCAGGACCATGCCCATCTCCTAGATCACATGCAGGGGGAATAAGGAATGTTGCATTTGACTGTACCAATGGATTACATACCACAAAAATGAGCTTTTCCCTTCCTCCTGAATTCCCCCATAGTGACTGTGGGTATCTTCTGCTGCAAAAGAAACCTCACGGGTTGCCATGGCTGCTAACAATACTGATGTGCATTCATGATTGCAAAGATAGCCATCCTGGTATCCTTGACCCTTGCCTATGATCTGGACCACTTCTGCACCATAACATAATTCCACTTTAGCAGTTGTGGCTCCCCCTGAGCAAGAATCCTGGAAACTGTAGTTTGTTAGGGGTGCTGAAAGTTATTAGGACACCACTATTCCCCTCACAGAGCTACAGTTTCCAGGTTTTGCAGTCAGTTTCTCTTTCCAGGGAGTTGCAGCTCTTTGGGGGAATAGAGATTTCCTAACAATACTCAGGATTCCTAACTAACCACAGTTTCCAAGATTTTTTGGGGAAGCCACTATACTACATTGGCCCAATTTGGTGCCTATTGATTTGTTTAATGGGGTTTGCTTCCTCATAAATGCACTAGGAATTGCAGTCGCTGTGCAGGACAGACACTAGGTGGTTTCTTTTTCTACCAGACTCTCTAATGTAACATTGCACTCTCCAGATTTAATTCATTTGCCCGTATTTAAAAAATTAGAGATGGAGCCTAAGAAGTTATTTATATCTTTGCTTGAGGCAGATGATTTATGCAAAGGAGTTAGAGGCAGGAAGCTGGTGCTTTTTACTATTATTTTTGCCACTCGGCAGGCTGGGATGTTTGGTGTATGAATATTTACTCTTCCTGCCACCAAACTTCAGGGCACAATATTTGGTTTGGGTGCATCAAAGCTTTGGGGATCCTAACTGAAGGCGGAAGAAAATTCAGTCAACCTGTGCAAATAATGCACATGTCAGAAAATGACAGAACTTCACATTATTACAGATAAAACAGGGTGGGTTGTTGTTGTTGTTTTTTAAAAGTTCAAAGCACCAGTGGCGTAGCGTGGGGGTGCAGGGGGGGCTGGCCGCACCGGGCGCAACATCTGGGGGTTAGGGTTAGGGGGCGCAAATTACTTGTCTTGCCCTGGGTGCTGACAACCCATGCTACGCCACTGCAAAGCACTTCTCTGCCAGGCTTTATCTCAGTAACCTTCAGAACACTGCGCATGAAAACTTATAACCAGAACAAACTTAGTTGGTCTTTTAGGTGGTACTGGACAATTTTTAATTTTTTTTTTTTTTTTACTGCGTCAGACCAACTCGGCTACCTACCTGACTTCAGAAAACTGGTACAAGATAGCTTGGTTTTATCATCACCATTTTACAGAGTGATTTCTGAGGATGAAGGGAGAAACTATTGCCTGAGTCCAGCTCATTTTTTTAAAGTGCTAAAATGTGCTAAAATACATATTTTGATAGAAACTACATTTAGAAATAAGCATTGAGTTTAGTCAGTCCACTGCAGAAAGCAGACCGAACCAACCCCTCCCCCTTCCTTCCTTTTCAGAAGCAAGTTGATATTTATAGCCACTTTGGTGCGCTTGTTACTTGAATAGCCCACAGTATCGTTAAGAGAGAAAGCATCTTCATTTTCTGAAATGGGAATTATCGCTTAGCTTGGCATGTTGCTATTTTGTATTTTCTGTTGCATTTTAACTGACTGGACTATTTTTGTTTTTCACACAGTGGTTTGCTGGCTTAACTGTGTCCCCTTCGCTTTGGAAGAGGAAAATTCATGCTATCAATTTTAATATAAATAAAATAAAATAATTGATATAGGAAAACAGGGACACAGGACAGTTTCCATGTAAACAATTCCTGTGATTTGGTGCTGACATTAGAAAAAAGAATTATGGGGGTGGGCCAGGAGGGTCAGAAAGCATTTCAAGCATGAGGAAGCTCAACCATGAATTCTACTTTACTGGAAGAGAAATATTCTATTTTTAATCAATACTTCCATCTAAATATGTTTTCTCTGAAGTCAATCCTTTTGATTTTGATGAGGCTAACTTTCAAGTAAGCATGCATAGGTGTGAAGTGCCACAGCAAGCATTAGGGAATTACACGATGGCTCGGTGGACGATTGCCTCAGGTCACATGCAGGTTTACTGTCATATGACCAGGGCCAGTGTTATGTCCTGAGTTGAATAGGAGCCAAAATGCAGCAGTCTGATTGGTCCTAGAACAATAGGATTCAGAATGCAGCAGTCGGATTGGTCCTAGAACAATGCAGCAGTATGATTGGTCCACAGGAGCCACCCAATCCAGCTGCAGGTGGAAGTGAATCCACAACCTGATTGGCCTACAGGAGAATCCCAGAATTAGCCAATCACGTGCAGCCCATTGTGTAAATAATGTATATAAAGCAGATATTGTGGGGGGAACTTCCATTCCTCCTCACCACTATGAGCTGAATAAAGAGCATGAAATCCACTCTCAACTTTGAGTATATTTCAGCTAGATTTAGGTCTGATGAGGCCCTAAGTTGCTAAAGGTAAGGGGGCCCTTTATATGTCCAGCTGTCCTTGGTTGACAACAAATTGTCACAGTTTTTTTGTGTTGAATATATGCTATAATAGGTATCCAAAGCCATTTGCACTTGTTGCCATGTAACCAGTCCATGCAGAATGTAGGTACCCTGTATATAGAAATGAGCAAACTAGTGATATTTTAGGGAGCAGGCTAGCAGGCAGGGCCTATTACTTACATTATAGGAGCCTACACAACACAGAGCACTGTTGCTGTATGTAGGTTTTATTTTATTTGTTTTTTATCTTATATTTTGGAAATATACATCCAGTTATTTTTTTCCTTTAATTTTTTTGGGGGCCCCCAAGAGAGTGGGGCCCTAAGCTATAGCTTGTTTAGCTTATATATAAATCCGGCACTGCATATGCCTGAGCATCGGTTCAACAAGCATGCATCTGTGTTTGCCATGTGACAACCTGTGCCTCTGTTGTGGCATTTCAGTACTTAAATGTGACAGTGAGGTGCCTGGATTCACCCAAACTAATTAAAAGAAATAGGATAGATCAACTGAGTAATAATAATAGCAAAAGTAGAAATAAATAAATATTTAGTCAGTGTATAAACAAGGAATCCATTTATTAACTGGGATATTAATTCCCAAAACTATTGCTAGAAATTTTTATTATTAGTAACAGGAGAAAAAGCTGTTTGATTGTGACTTCCGTTGCTACCAGGAATGTGATGCTAACTCGACAAGCCTGCCACATTTTTCAAAGCCAAGCATCTCAAGTTATGCCCTGCTGGAGCGGCCCCATAATATCTGCTTGGTATTCACTTCAGTCGTCCTCACCACTCTTCCCCATCATGATAAAAGTTGTGGAATAAGGGAAGCTGGGTCTCAGTGCTGTCATGGTTAGAGAACATAGGAGATGAAGCTCCACAACATTCCCTCGTCACCATGCATCTGCCCAGCACATCTGCATGTCTTTGCTTCTCTCCATCTTTCTGAGAAATAGCGATGTACAATACGACAAGGAGAAGCTGGGGAATAAATGAAATGGAGGGCAGAGCCATCAGAAGACCATTAAAAAAACATTAAATGCTATTCATTTCAGTCACTTGGCTTACAGTTGCAAAACCGAGGATGGGGGATGATGACTGTGGGCCGGTTCTCTAGTTAGTTTCTCAAACATGAATTGAAGTTTTTAACGTGTGAGAAAATACTTGACGCACCCTACTGTACTGAGAGCTATTGGTACTATCTGCCACACCAGTGCAGGCTATTTAATCTGAATATTGGTGCAGAAGGACATGGTGCAACACAGTGTAAGATCTGCTCAGGGTGACTTTATTCAAAGGCTCAGTCCTCAGAAAATGTTTGTCTCTCCTACTGTGGTAATAGTCTGACATCAAACAAACAAACAAAATCCATGAGGGAAATTTTAGATAACCAGCATTCTGTATCTGTACAAACTCATGAATAGTAATTCACTCTGGGTCAAAGAAATAAATAAAATGCAAGTGGTGTGTATTAGGTTGCTAGATTTCTTTCTTTATATTCATTTCTTTACATGAATATTTATAAACCACATTTCACCTTACAGTCACAGGGCAATGTACAGAAAAGGACAAGTAGAAAACATTAAAAGTAACATAATTAAACAGTACAAGAGGGGCAAATTAATTTTTTTTTTAAAATTTATTATTTATACCCCGCCCATCTGGCTGGGCCTCCCCAGCCACTCTGGGCGGCTTCCATAAAAACCAAAAATACAATAAAATATCACACGTTAAAAACTTCCCTGAACAGGGCTGCCTTAAGATGTCTCCTGAATGTCAGGTAGTTGTTTATCGCCTTGACATCTGCTGGAAGGGCGTTCCACAGGGCGGGCGCCACTACCGAGAAGGCCCTCTGCCTGGTTCCCTGTAGCTTTGCTTCTCGCAATGAGGGAACCGCCAGAAGGCCCTCGGCGCTGGACCTCAGCGTCCGGGCAGAATGATGGGGGTGGAGACGCTCCTTCAGGTATACTGGACCGAGGCCGTTTAGGGCTTTAAAGGTCAGCACCAACACTTTGAATTGTGCTCGGAAACGTACTGGGAGCCAATGCAGGTCTTTCAAGACCGGTGTTATATGGTCTCGGCGGCCGCTCCCAGTCACCAGTCTAGCTGCCGCATTCTGGATTAGTTATAGTTTCCGAGTCACCTTCAAAGGTAGCCCCATGTAGAGTGCATTGCAGTAGTCCAAGCGGGAGATAACCAGAGCATGCACCACTCTGGCGAGACAGTCCGCAGGCAGATAGGGTCTCAGCCTACGTACCAGATGGAGCTGGTAAACAGCTGCCCTGGACACAGATTTGACCTGTGCCTCCATGGACAGCTGTGAGTCCAAAATGACTCCCAGGCTGCGCACCTGGTCCTTCAGGGGCACAGTTACCCCATTCAGGACCAGGGAATCCTCCACACCTGCCCACCTTCTGTCCCCCAAGAACAGTACTTCTGTCTTGTCAGGATTCAACCTCAATCTGTTAGCCGCCATCCATCCTCCAACCGCCTCCAGACACTCACACAGGACCTTCACCGCCTTCACTGGTTCTGATTTAAAAGAGAGGTAGAGCTGGGTATCATCCGCATACTGATGAACACCCAGCCCAAACCTCCTGATGATCTCTCCCAGCGGCCGCATGTAGATGTTGAAAAGCATGGGGGAGAGGACAGAACCCTGAGGCACCCCACAAGTGAGAGCCCAGGGGTCTGAGCACTCATCCCCCCCCCACCACTTTCTGAACACGGCCCATTGAATTCACCCAAATCATCCTACCCACCATCCCAAAACTTGGTGGAAGAGGTACATCTTTAGCTGTTGATATTGAAGCAGCAAGATGCACCTCAGGATATTCATATGCACAGAGCCACCACTGAAAAGCCCCTTCCATAGGATGCCACATTTCATCCAACACATGGACCATTTCTGGTGGGGAAGCTAATTTTATGATCTAAGGAACTGAACAGGTCAATATGAGAGTTCTTTCAAGTACCTGAGTTTCAGGTCACTTAGGGTTGTAAAAATCAACCTAGGCACATTTTCACAGGGAGGGGATGCCAGTCCTATAATGCTCTGCAACACAATGAAAGGATTCATTTGCAAACTTTCCTCTAACACCTGCAATAGAGTCTGGTTTTTGACCCACCAAAAGTGAAAGATGAAACTGACACACCATGAGTTCTCTGCAATGGACATTAATAAACAACAACATACATTATACATAAATAAAAATGTAAATTGTTTTGCAATGTTTGTTAATTACATATTTGCTGACGTATTATAGGAGCCTCTTTATTTATTTTTTCTTGTTTCTCACTTAACAAGGAAGTTGTTTGTTAATTATTCGTTGACACAGGCAATCAGAGGTGAGGGGTGTTTGCCTCCAGCACAATGATGACATAAAACCTTTTCTTACTACCTTTCTTTCTCCCTTGTTCTATCCATAATATCCAAATATGATGTATTCCCAAGAAATCATTCATTAGGCAAATGTTCATATAATGAGTTGGCAATTTCCACTGATTCCTATGGGAAACTTTCTAATTCATCCCTGACCACAGAATTGTGGTTCCCAAAAGCCAAAATAAACCCCAGGAAAAACCAGGGGAAAACGCTCTCTGATTTCTCCAATCACTCTCCCTCCTTCATTCTTCAGCCAACTAGAAAAGGGCAAACAATGAAGTAAAAAAATGCTCTCTATTCAGATATCTGAATCTGCAGCATGTATAGCAAGGTTTGAGTACTAATTTCTCATGTTTGGATAAGTGAATTTTTGTATAGCAAATATTCATAGCGTGTAAACCCCATTGTTCTCCAACCACCTCTGTCTAATGGTAAAGCAAGTCTTGTTTTCAAAATGTAGAAAAATTAATATTGGATTTGGTGCCACATCTTCCAAAAGCAAAATTCTGGGTGAATTTGGCATTCCCTGTTTAGGCAAAAGCATATGAGAGAATGCTTTATTTTTAAGCAACCAGAAAATTGTAATCTTAGTAATGTTTCTGACAAAAGTTTTGTTATCTTTGGTCACCTCCAAATTTCATTTCCCACAAACTTCAAACATTTAAAGACTCCTGCTCAGATGGAACATTTGCAGGAAGTTAATGGAAAGACAGAATAATGTGAAGATAATTGGCATTTTTCCAGGAGTTTTTCACATATTTCTGTACTCAGATTTATTGCTGTAAGTAATAGGGCAATGTGACTGTTACATGTAAGACTGTGTGATGATGACTAGCTTCAAAAAAGGATGATCATTACCTTTCTGGTAATAACTCAGGAGGAACTAAAATGAATTAATGATATTGAGAGACAAAGTGAATTAAAAATGACAGGTTATTTATTTCTGGGCTGAGATAGCCCTTCGGCAGCAGAAAGAGTCCAACGAAAACTGCTTTCGAAAGCTCTCCCCTTGTTAAACCTTCCCTATAACTCTTCCTGCCAAGCTGGCAAGTAAATAACTCCTCTTGTCTAATGGATATAGTTCTAATTTATTTTCAATAGAGAGTCCAGGTACATTAAAATAAAAAATAAAAACCTAAATTGTAGAGCTAGAAGCTTCACAGCTACCACTAGTCTGAGTACAAAGTAGGGGAAATGATGCTTATTCAAGATGAGTTGAATCTAGTTTATGTATTTTGGCAGGTAGTTCTGGTGGTCCACCATGTTTCTGAAACCCCCTGCCATGCCACCCACTATGCACGGGTCTTTCTTTTGCAATTCTGAGACAGCAGCTAGTGTAGAATTCAGTGGTCAGCTTGCTGACCATGATCATATAACATCGATTGAGGCAAAACTTCATTGGCTCCCTGTTCTGGAGGATAAAATAGAAGGTTGGGGTAACAGAGGGGAATGATGAAATACTAAGATCATCACCACAATAACTCACTGTTCCGCGCCCATTTCTAACCATGCAAGTGGAATATACTGAAATTCAGAAACATGCAGAAAAGTGCACTGTTGAAATTAGTTATGCTGTCCATACTGTATGTGCTTCTTTTCTTTTTTTAAAAAAGTATGACAAACAGTGGTTTTTTGGGGGGAGGAATGCAGAGGTATACATACCCCTAAACATTTTGTGAATCTTTGTACTTTTGTCCATTTACTGTATTTTTCCCATTTTGAACAATAAAATGGTGATTTTCTTGAGTCAGAATGAGAGTACCCCTAAACATTTTTTTAAGAAAAAAAGCACATGATGATGATGATGATAAAGAAAATGTGAAAACCAAGCAAACCTCTTCTCTGACCACCTCTGATTTTCATATAAGATATAAAGAAGATGGAGGTTGTGGACCATTTAGTTTTTCCAGGCAGCATTCAAATGTGTTGCTTGGCTAAGGATTGTTGTTTTCAGCTCTAAACTTAAAGCTTCCTAAGGGACCGAGGAAGCTCAGATGTACTGGAAGTATGTTAGAGAGAGATTGGCTTAGAATATTTCTGCATACCACTAGGTTAAGCACTTTTCCACTGAGCTCAAAGCAATTAGGGATATATGTATATAAATAGGCTCTAACAAATCATCTAGGGGGTTGGGTACATTGAATTACTGTCTTGCTTAAATACTCCTAGATGCAGACACCTATAAATGACATTCTTCTCTCTGTAAGCACCTGTTCCTAGTAGAAACAAGAGTTATATTGATTAGCTGCAATTTATCTTCTCCCTGGATTTTGGTCCTGACAGTGTGAGACGATTAATTGGAATTAATGGCATTTGCACAGCTAATTAAAGTCACTCTCGCTAAAGTCAAATCAATTCCTTTAATCAGGGAAGTGACAGAGTCTTGCTTACTTGCTACAGTCTGCATGTAAATGTGTTCTGGCTGAATAAGCATTTCGACAATCATTTGTGATTGAACACACTAACTGCTTAGGTTACCCAGTAATTTCCATGATATTTAAAGGGCACAATTCACAGTAGAATAATACTGTCCCAGATAATACAATAAGATGTGACAGGGATGAAAAAATATATAGATTTTTGTCTGTTCTTTAAGTAACCACTATTAGGGTGCACTGTGGGGACTAGAGAAGCTTCCCCAAATCTGGTGCCAGTGGCGTAGCGTGGGGGGTGCAGGGGGGGCCGGCCGCACCGGGCGCAACATCTGGGGGTTAGGGTTAGGGGGCGCAAATCCACGGGTTAGGGGGCGCAAATTACTTGCCTTGCCCCGGGTGCTGACAACCCACGCTACGCCACTGTCTGGTGCCTTTTAGGTGTTTTGGACAACAAATCCCATCACCAAGGCTGTCTTTAGCATATGTGCTGCTGGGGTGCAAAGATCTGCCCAGCGCCCCCAAATTTAGTTTAGCCCCCAAATTAACTTTTATTATGCTTATGTCACTATTATAATTTGATAAATAGTGCTCACACCTACATGGCTACAAAAGGGGGGGGGTTTTGTGTTTTTTGTTTAAAACCAGCTTTTCTAAAGAAGACAAAGAACACATTGGGAGTTGGTGTAAAGACTCCATGCATGCACTTACAGTCATTGGGAGGTGTCTGAAAGATGAGATGGGCGGGCATTGTGCGCATGCGTGGGAGAGCCATCTTGGGCAGCCTTTCATGTGGGAGCAACCTTATATCTAGAGGAGCTGGGAGGGCCCTTGCAAGCACGCATATACGAGTTCTGCTTCTGGAGCCCGTGCACGCTCCTGTCACTAGATAGGCGTGTTCTCTTTCTGTCCGTCTCTCCCTCTTTCCTGTCACTCTCCCTCCTCCCGGCTTTGGTGTTAAAGTTATACGTTTGATATGCATAAAAATGTAATGTTTGCATGCATTTTGTTTGAAAATATTTTATAAAGAGAAGCTTGCATTAGGCAGGAGGTTACTTATGTGATTACTTATCCCTGGGGAAACCTGAAAACTCAGCATCACAGCAGGAGATGGAGCCATCAGCAGCTGTAGAAGAAGCTTAGTTCAGTATTGTTGAACAGGCTCAGGATCTCTCTCTGGGAACAGAGAGAGTAAAGTTATTGAACCATGTTAAGGACTTAAAGAAGATGGGACCACATTGTTTGTTGTTTAAGAGAAATGTGTTACTTTGTATTTTGTAACATTTATTTGTAACTATTTAAGACTCTGAAACTCTGAAACTTATTCTTGTGGCGGAGAGCATATCAATTTTCAGCACTGCACAAGGTCTGGATCAGGGATTCCACTTGCAGCAACTCTTAACAGACTGCAGCCCTAATCCCATTGATTTCAGGGGGAACTATTAATCTGCTTACATATCGGCTGAATTGAGTCATGCACACATGAGTTACATTGTCAGCATTCCTTTACCTACTCTACTATTTACTGAAAGCAAACCATATAGAGTGATGGGTAGACAGAATTCAATACATCTGAGAACAGAAGAAGAAGAAAAATGGCTTGAAAATCCTCGGTCCTGTACACACACACACACACACACAGCATGTGTTTGTGCACTTTTTGGGAGAAAGAATACTGAACTGTGTTGCTCATTTATCTTCCTCATCAGTGTTCAACTCTTTTCCTTGTGGAGAGCTTGACTAGTCAGCTTTGTCCGCCTACTGCTTATCCAGCTCATTAATTTTGTTTTTCATGGTCTTCTAGGTCAAGACAGTTTGATACTGAAGTTTTTTTTTCAAAGTGGCTTGTTAAAGGCCCAGTATTTCTGTTCTCGTGCAGAAAGATGTCCTTTAGAAAACCTTTTTGCTTTGTTTTTTAGCTGTTATCACACTTTGGTTGTATTAGTTAGCATCACCTATTAAGGGGATAGGATCTTGAGATGTTGCAGCTGAGACTTAGATCTGGAGCTTTGTTGATATGTTGTCAACTGAAACCAGTTTTCATTGGTTAAAGTTATCGTATTGCCGTTAGAGATGAGAGACAAATTCAATTCGGTACACATTTAAAGATGAGCCTACCTGCTTGCCACTTGCCCAAACAGCATAGCCCTCTTTCAGAATTCACATTTTTACAAATTTTGCAATGCAGTAATCTAGTCATGTAGGGTATACAAGAATGTATATACTAGGGTGTGAATAAAACTATAAGCATGAGTGAAAATAACAGAAAAATGCATTATATTAGCAAAAATTGTACAAATGTGTGTATATTAGGCAAAATGCTGATGATATTTCATTAGATGTTTGTTCTATTTTAAATAATAATAATAATAATAATAATAATAATAATAATAATAATAAACATAGCCTGATGTAGAAATAGATCTTTAAAGCCCACACGGCCTTGGCCCAATATACCTGAAATAGTGTCTCCACCCCCATCGTCCAGCCCAGACACTGAGGTCCATCTCCGAGGGCATTCTGACTGACTTTGGAGGCTGACAGATCTAATGGGTTTCCAGGCGACTCCAGGGGATTATCTGGCTGATATGACTGGTGCCCTGGCTAATCTCTGGCACATCTGAATGGCTTGGGGCATTGACACAATCACCCTTGAGTGCCATCTCCCGCTTCATGGAGCCCATTTGGCTTCCTGATATTCTCCAGAGCTTAGAGTGAGGAAACAAGAAGAGAAGACTCAAATGAACATAGAGGAAAGATCTGGCAATCAAATGCTGGCGAGTGCTCATCATCAAGCCTACCTAGTGGCAGTGAAGGGAACAATGAAGTCATAGTTTACTGCCCTCATTGCATACTCGTTGTACTGTCTGGAGGAGCTCCTCTGGTAGTGTGGGGCCTCTTTCAGTCTGGCCTGGAGGAGGTGGCAGAACCAACGGCAGCTCACTGTGATTTGTTCGCAAATCATTTTGAGGATAAAATTGCTTGCATCCACCAGGATCTTGACTCTGCTATTACAGCAGATGAGGCTCAAGTTGTGTCCAGAGAACTGCCTAGTCCTGTTGTGTTGAAGGGGTATGTAGCTTGGGGGTTATTCTGGATCCTCTGCTTTCGTCTGAGACTCAGGTGGCCTCAGTGGTGTGGAGTGCCTTTCATCAGCTTTGGCTGATGGCCCGGCTGCGTCCCTATCTGGACAGGGATAGCTTCACTTCTGTTGTCTATGCTTGGGTAAACTCTAGGATAGATTACTGCACCATATTATCTGCCTCTGAAGATAGTTCAGGAACTTCAGGTGCTGCAGAACTCAATGGCCAGGTTGGGGCAAGATGGTTTGACCATATTACACTGATCTCCTGGCCCAAGTGGTTTTAGGGTTGCCATATTTCAAAAAGTGAAAATAAAATCCGGACCTCTTTTTATTTTTGGCCAAAGTTGGTGAGCTTATTTAAGTTTTGCTCAAAAACTTCACTTCCGACATGGGCTGCCATATGTCCAGATTTTCCTGGACATTCCAGCAATTTTTGCCCGGATGATGTTTATGAGGGCTAAATACCGACTATGTCCGGGAAATTCCAGGCGTATGACAACCCTAGCCAGGTTTTGAACTATAAAGACTTAAATGGCTCTGGACTGCAATACCTCAAGTGCTACCTCTCCCCGTATGAACTGATCTGGATCCCGCAACCATCAACTGAGACCCTTCTTTGTGTGGCTCGTCCATGATAGGTTCAGAGGGCGAGGACACGAGAATAGGCCTTTTCTGCAATGGCTCCCTGTTTCTGGAATGCTGTCCCCAGGGTGGTTCGCCTGGCTTTTTCATTATGTATCTTTAGGCATCAGGTGAAAACACTTCTCTATTAACTAGGCCTTGGGCTAATTAACATTCTATGGCCTTTTCAATGTGTTTGTGGGTGGGGGGTTATTGGTTTGCTTTATTATGTATTTTGTGTTTTTATTGTGTATTTTAATGTTATGGACTGCCCCGTGACCTTCAGATGAAAGGTGGGATACAAATTTAAGCAGCAGCAGATTCTCCAAATGAAATAAATAAATCCATATATTCTATAATGCAACCTGGAAGAAGACCATCCTATTTGCGAAGCTGATTTTCTAGCCAACATCTAGCAGCAGCCAGAAAAGACAACTAACAACTTCGTGCTGGTTGAAATATTGGCAGTGCCGGTGGCCAATCTTATTATACCCCCTCTGCTCTGTTTGCATTGTATCAGGGATGGCAAAGGTACCAGATAAATATCACATCCATGCTGCAGTTTTTCCCTGCTAATCACTCTCCTCGGAAAGTGTGCAATATTGTCTTTTGTTTGCCGCCTGGAAACGAAACATATGGCATCATCACCAAGGGGGTCTATCTGCTAGCCAGGCTTAGTGGAGGCAGTGATCTGATAGGAGTTTGGCTCTCACTGTTGGCTGAGAGATATTGCCATGGCCTGGGCTTGGTGCGGGGAATTTTTATTTTATCTTAAACAAACTCTAAAAGCAAGTCTGAGCAGAGCTGAACTGTCTATTCAAGCCCTCCTAGAGTTGACAGGAGCCATGGAGGAGCCAAGCTTGGGCACAGCAACATGTTATTGTGGGTGACATGGAGATTCTGCTGAAAATGACATCCCTGCATTGACTTCTCCACATCTGCTGCTCTCCGCCTGTTCCTTGCAAAGCGCAGGATCACCTAACCCTGTTGTGACACCATCACATTGCACATTTCTCCCCTCTCTGCATTATTGCCTACCACTGGTAGGTGGGAATCTGCACAAGATGACATCATATCCAATAGGAGAATTCCTCACAGGAATCCTTGTGTTGCCTAAAATGAAGCAGTTTTAGGTATAAAGTAATAAATAAATAGATCACAAGTAGTTTATCAAAACATCACCAGCAGTAAAATTCACTGCATGCTGTTCGTTGAAAGAAAATTATATGAAAATGATATATCGCTGGTATCTAACACTGAGTAAAATTGCTAAAATGTACAAAACAAGTTCAAAATTGTGTTGGAAATATAAAGAGAAAGAGGGTACCTTTTACCATATGTGTACCTTGGTAAAGGCTTTCTGGGAAATGATATATAATGAACTAAATAAAATGTTTAAAAATACATTTGTCAAAAAACCAGAAGCCTTTTGACTAGGTATACAATGGAACCTCTGGTTATGTACCATCCTCCTTACAAATGCTTTGGGTAATAAGCTCCGCTAACCCAGAAGTAGATGCTCCTGGAAGCAAACTTTGTCCCAGGATGTGAGCAGAAGTCGCGTGCCAAAGGCCCCATTTGCGAAAGCGCGTCTCAGGTTATGAACGGTTTTGACTTAAGAACAAACCTCTGGAACGAATTAAGTTCATAACCAGAGGTACCACTTTAATAGGTGAAGAGTTGCCAAGAGAAGACAAAAGACATTTTATGTATGCAACGATGGCAGCAAGAATGCTACCAGCGCATAGATGGAAGGAAGGAGAAATACCAACAAAAGAAGAATGGCAGATGAAACTGATGGAATATGCGGAAATGGCGAAACTGACGGGGAAGATCCAAAAAAGGAAGATCAAGTATTTTCTAAAGACTGGAGTAAATTTGTAATTTATTTAAAAGGCCACTGTAAACAGTTTCAAATCTTTGGCAGGGATGTAATGACACTTGTAATGTGGAATTATTTATGGTTATATAATTGATGGATAGCGGTAAAAGATGCAGGAAACTTATATTTAAATAATGGAACCCATGGAGGGAGGGAAGGAAATCTGATGATTGTATTAAAATACCTTGTATTTTAATGTTTGAAATGGTTTTGTTTTATATGTGTAAAATTATCAAAAACTCAATAAAAAATATTTTTAAAAAAACATCACCAGCAGACTCATGAACCACATTTTTCCAGTGGTTGGAGCCACTGCATATCTCGACCAATCCCAGAACACATTTTTTTTCTAGGCTCAAGTCTGGGATTCCAGGTCTGTGTTTGAATCAGAGCAAATGGCAACCAGGCTTTCCATTGCTGCAGTGTTTAAACTACTTTTTATGTATTTGGTGTTTAACTCTTAGATATGTGGTATGTTTAAGTGTTTATTCTGACTGAAAGAAAGGCAGACTGTTCATTTCAGTATAAAGTAATCAATAAATAAATCACAACTTTTGGGGGATTTCTTTGAGTTTCCCAGCAGTGCTGGGCATTCCCTGCTTGTAATAAATAAATATAATCACATATAATATTTAAAATGACGATGTACCAAAAATTACAGGACATGTGAAGCTTTTAAATGTGTTACTAGGAATAAATGTTTTAAGACAGCATCTGAGAAGCTTTACACAGTATTAAACCTTTAAATTATTTTTATTCATCGTTAACTTTTTTATAGTATCAAGGGCAATTTTTATGCATAATAAGTTAGCCCAATTAGTGAACCCCCAGTGATCAATCCCATTGCAATGGGAAGAAACGCAAGTACCTTAAGGGCTATAATAAAGGAATGAGTGGTATGGCAAATTTCAAGAGGGAATGGATAGCATATATGCGAAAATAATTCTACTGGCCACAATTCAAGACTGGAGATGAAACTTTTTGCTGGGCCATTTCTTAAGGAATAATTAGGCAAGAAGTGAAAGCCAAAGATGGTCTCATAGTCAGCATAGTGAGGAAGCTGCCAGTCCCTTGTGACCTTCTGGTGTTGCTTCTGCACTCTCTGTTCTCCTCATTCTTACCTTGCTCACCCCCAATTAAGAAAGCAAGCTACGAAAGGAATCAAAAGAAGGTGCATCAATATCTATGATCTTTTGATGCAGACTAGGGCCAGAGGCAACCATAGGAGCATACCCTCCAACATTTCTCCAATGAAAATAGGGACTTCTTCTTCTTCTTCTTCTTCTTCTTCTTCTTCTTCTTCTTCTTCTTCTTCTTCTTCTCCTCCTCCTCCTCCTCCTCCTCCTCCTCCTCCTTCTTCTTGGTGGCTTCCAACATATATGAAAACGTAATAAAACATTAAATATTAAAAAAGCTCAAAAACTCTTGTTGTTACTTTTTGAAATATGGCAACCCTATGCTTACTTGCCCCATAGATTGTGGCGAAAGGGCTTGAATAACTTCAAGAATCTATGAGCTACGCCATGCAGGGCCACACAAGACAGACAGGTCATAGCCGAGAGTTTAGACTACATGGTGATCCACCTGGAGAAGGAACTGGCAATCCACTCCGGTATTTTGCCAGGAAAACCCCATAGACATAAAAAAGGAGAAGCTTTGAGAAGAAAGTGAGAGTTTCCAAGGCATGCTCTGGTTCATGGGGTCAAGGAGAGTCAAACACGACTTAGACGACTAAACAACATGCTTACTTGACCTCCTGGCAGGTTAGTCACTGCTGCTTAACGGGAGGGAGAGGTGCAAGGCAGCAGGGATGGAAGTGTGGTGCAAACATACCAGGAGGGGCACTCAATTGGTTCCCTTAGTATGTCTGCACCGCTTTGAACTCATCACTGCCTCACCCCTTCCCCTTCCAGTAAGCAGTAGCGACTCATCTGTCAGGAGGTCAGGTAAGCACCCCCTCAGCACCATGTCATCTGCTGCTGCCTGACCCATGTAAGGAAATGCACATGGGAGAACTTCCCAAGTAAACATGGATTTGCTTGACAAATCTGGGCAGCAACTGGCAGAACTCGACAGGGGTCACCAAATTTGCACAAGCACCATTTTGAATTTTGAGGAGGGCCTTCTGCAAAATGGTTGCCATGTCTAAAGCAGCAATAAAGAGAGAAGAGATCACAAAATGACCTGAGCATGTCCCTTCTATTAGTGGAAAGAGAAGAACCTACATCAGCTACCGTTTTGTTTACTGAGGCAGTATTTAATTAATTTATTGAATTTATATCCTGCACTTCCTTCTAAAGGAGCTCAGGGAAGCTGTCCACTGTCTGGTTAAGATGGTCCTGTTTGGGTAGGGGTTTTGTTAACTGTTTGATGTTCTGCTAACTCTGCTATTTTAAATCATCTTTCACATTATCCCTTTTCGTTTTCATTTAGGCCCCGTCTGTGAGTTTCCTCACAAGTATATCACACAGAAGGTGCATTTTTTCCGCCAACATGAACCTTCCCTCTCAGGAGCTAAAATGTCTGTGAATATCCCATACTGTCAGCGAAGTGGTGCAGGATGAAAGATGTGTGGCACATTTTAATACATTATCTATACCTGGAATCTACCTGTGATTAACTGCAGCTTTCAGGGTTAGAGCTATAATCCTGAATATTGCTTAAAGATACTTTTTTGAAAGTCTCAACTTTTCTGTCCAAGGGCAAGGCCATAAAAAGTCAATCTATTCCGGAAAATGTTTAAAAGATAACAATACTTGTACCACAGCCAATGGGGGGGGGGGGATTCAGTCAGAAAGTTTATTTCTTATGGGAGAATAGTCTGAAGACTGTTGAGTACTATCACCAAAGTTTCAGATCGTTGCTCTAGGCTACACTGGTCCCCATATCAGTACGTTAAATGGCTTAGGGCAATACTTAAATGTTGTATATCAGAGAAGCTGATAAATTGCTGAACTATGGAATTGTTCCCCACAATCTTGAGTGCTCTCAAAACAGATAAACACTTCAGTTTTTCATTGCTGTAGCTGCTTTTGGAACCCAGCACATTTTTGCACAGTGCTTCAGATACTGTTGACTGAACCTAAGTTCAAGTTAACATCTGCAATGAAAAGCAAGAGGTTTCATGGCTCTTTCTGCTTTGTTTTAAAAACAACAACACCACACATACAGAAATATGAACAGAATACCTTTTCTGTGAAGTGTCAAATAGGTGTTGTTCTTCCATAACACGGGGCATAGCGAGAGAGCCACCAGAGAGTTGTTGGACTACCAGTGGCCATGTTGGCCGACCAGTAGCCATGGTGACTGGAGTTTATGGGAGTTTATGGGAGTTGGAGTTCAATAATACCTGGAGGCAGGGCCATGCAGAGAATGAAGGGGCAGGTGAGGACACCTGTTGGTCACAATCCAACAGAGAGTTGCATGGGTTTATGTTTATGTTCAAGCTGGTCAGAGACTGTATAGCCCTTGAAACAGGACAGCTTCCTATTAGGCTTGGGCTTAGTGTTCCATTTACATTGGGAATTTGCCGGTTGTGCAGTTAGTAAGCTGCTAGTCTGATGGAAATGGGAATTTCAAGCAAATTTCTGCATTCTGTGGAATTCTGCAGCAAAGCAACCTTCTGGCATAGACTCTTTGCACCTACGCTGACATATTTGAAATGACAATGTAGCAAACTTGGGAAGTGGGGCAGGTTGCCACAAAGGCTGCTACCATTTCCTTTCGTATGCATGATCCAGTACAATTCCAACATGCTTACATCTCTTTGAATACAAAGGAAGAATTAAGCAGAGGTAGTTTTAGGGGAGTGCAACTGATTCGGTTGCACTGGGCATGGAGCATGGAGCATGGAGCACCCCATCTTACCCCCATGATTGAGGGAGCCAGGGCTGTGCAACATGAGCACACTGCATGGCATGTGCACATGACATCAGCAAGTCCTGTGGCATGCTCATGCCATGCCACAGAGCATGCTGGTGTGTAGTGTGCATGCCCCGCTGTGTGTGTGCATGACCACTGGGAAATTCTGAGGTGGCATGGCCCCTTCCATAAATTTATTGTGGGAGCTTTGGCCCCCTGGTCCCCACCCCCAATAGCGTGCCTGTCTATTATTTAGAATGGAGCACAAGAGGCAGTGGGGGGGGCTGAATTTCGGTGTTGCGCAGGGCACTGTTGGAATTTGAGATCCTGAGATCCACCACGGAATTAAGCATGTGCTTAAAATAAAATAAATAGGACTCAGAACAGCTTAACGTCAAGACTGATTTGTGCCTATTCTTTGCTTAATCATGTGGACAAATGTACTTTTTGAACTTTTCATTCCTGGAATGTAGCTGCCTTTTCTATTTTTTCAAAAAGTTAAAAGTAGAGAACTTCCTCCTTGATCTCAGCTAATGCTCAATGTTATTGATCCTCTTAGGCTTGATCTCACGCCATTCCTAATTGTTGCAGACAGGAGGGCTAGTCTAGACTCTTAGGTGTGCCTTAGCCTATCTGATTTGTGTTTGTTTTAAAGATCCAACATTAGCCATCTGGCAACGGCATCTTTCATTGCATTAGGGAGCAATAAATTAGGATTTAAGTATAGGAGGACTTGGAGCTGGCTTAATAATACTTAGAATAAATTGTTACTCACAGATACACCTTATATATAACATACATGTTGGGAATACTTTGAAATATGAATTAGGATTTTTTTGAAAATAACCAAGAACACCTATTTCTTGTTATATAGGATGCCGCACCAGCACCTGACATAGTAAGGGGAAACTTGTGCCCTTGGCAGGGTACACAGCTTCTGATACCAGGCTGCTATCTCCCATCTATGTGGTGCCAGCACTGAGAGGACTCTGTACTCCAAAACATCAAGAGAGCACCAGGTTGGCAAAGGCTTTCCCCCTGTAACATCCACTTTATGCATAGTGCTTCCAAAAGGGTTCTGCCGCTCTGTCTCAGACAGCCAGACTGGCATGCTGCATACATATGCTGACTGAAGGCTTGAATGGGTGAGAGTTAAGCACACTTAACTTCTTCTTACGCCTCCCTCACGGTGGTGTTGTGGTCTAAACCACCGAGCCTCTTGGGCTGGCAGATCGTAAAGTCAGCAGTTCAAATCCACATGATGGGGTGAGCTCCCATTGCTCTGTCCCAGCTCCTGCCACCCTAGCAATTTGAAAGCATACTAGCACAAGTAAATAAATTGGTACTGCGGCGGCGGGAAGGTAAACAGCGTTTCCATATGCTCTGGCTTCCGTCACGGTGTACTGTTGTGCCAGAAGTTGTTTAGTCATGCTGGCCACATGACCCAGAAAAGCTGTCTGCAGACAAATGCTGACTCCCTTGGCCTGAAAGCGGAGATGAGTGCTGCACACCATATTCAAATTCAACCAGACTTAACCATCCAGGGGTCCTTTACCTTTCTACCTTTTACCATGAAGCAATGATAAATGGTATTTAACTTTGGATGGACCATGACCATAAATAGTATTTGGAAAATATGCATCATAACCTGTTTCTCTAGACCCAAGGGTTTGGAGTAGGCTGGGAGAGTAAGGTGCTTTGCCATTTAATTAATAACAAAATGAATAATGAATGGGATGTCTAATTCACTTGCAAGCCAGAGTATGTCGATTAATAATGTATAATAATAAATTAGCATTTAGGTAAGACACTAGAGTGTTCAAAGCAGTTCATCTGCATTATCTCAGTGGTCCTTGCAACATCCCTGCCAGGTAGGTCACTGCTATCTTGGTTTTGCAGAGGAAGGGTGGTGGTGGGCTGAGGCACAGTGAAATTGGCTTGCCTAAGCCCTTCTGGTATGTTAATTGGAAGATTAAAATTTGAACATAACTTTTCCTGGTGTACAGCTTTGTCTCTTAGCCACTGCGCACAGTTAGATTGACAGAGGGGTGTGTTTGGGAAAGGGCCATAGCTCAGTCTTAGTGTTATGTACTGAAGTTCTCACCCTAGGCCAGCAGGGGGATACTGTAGATAGTTATGCAAATAAGGGATCGAAAGTGATGTTCAGTGATTGGATAGTTTTAGAAAATTGTTACAGTTACATTGTACTGGAGCTCTATGTAAGCAGGCTGACTGAAGCCTTCAGTTCAGTTCTGTCCTGGCCTGTGAATAAACAAGAGCTGTTTGAAGAATCGCTGTGTCGTCTGATATGTTCACCCACAACTTAACACTTAGAGCATCTGGTTTCCTCTGGACTCCTCCCAAGCAGATGTAAACTATGGGGAGAAGAAGGGATCCCCCTCTGGGCCTGTCTGGCCTGTTGCTCAGCAATCTCTGTGTGAGAAGAGCTCACTCTAGAGGGAATGGCCAGCTGCTGTGAAACTGAAGTAGTATCTGACTCCTCTTTCTACTCTCTATCAGTCTGCACTCAAACTGAGACCTTCAGCACCCAGCCCTGTCCTTGAAAGACTTTCTTCTTCTGAGTCCCCAGTTTCACTCACGCTTCCTGCTTCTACCATCTCTCAGCTTGCCCTTTCCTCTGAACAGTCCCCTGTATCCCACCACCACTGCCTCGGGTCCAAGTCTTCTTCATCTGCGTCATCCCTGGAGGGTTCTTGGGTGGGTGGCACCCGCCACTCTTCCTCATCCAGCAAGTCCCTGACACAACAGCCTCTCGCAGTCTATTCTAAATCAGAGTTGTGGTGCCCCCAGCAGCACCCCTGAACCTCTGTGCAAAGGAAATGTTAATAGTGAGTTGAGGCCCCACCCTCGCTTGGAGATAAAATAAGACAGGATAAAATAAGATATGGCAGCTAAGCAGAGGGTTGTGGAGAATTCCAATCATTGAGATATTGTGATCACGAAGGTACCCCCCCCCCCCATTTTTTATTGAATTTTAATAATGACAACCAGGTTACAGAAAAAAGAAATGAAACAAAAATTAGTTTAAGAAAAGATAAGTTGTCACAACTGCCAATAAAGAAATATAGGATACAGTTATGTGATTTACTGAGTCAATAATCAAACATACCAAGAGAATCACAAAGGTTTGATTAATGGATGCCTAACAATTCTGCTGCTGGGGCCCTGCATTTTTATTATTATTTCGATTGCTGAAATTGATTTGAATGAATACAATACTTAACAACATGAAGAGGAGAGCACAGCTCATTCTTTCATAAACTGTAAACATTTTCAGCTGCAGCACACATTTACCATAATGTCTGGTATCATGGATTTGCATTCAACATAATGCCATGGGTAGCATTACATTGCAAGGATTACCCCTTCTGCAATTGAATATTCTCTCCCTCTCTCCCCTGTGCATCTCCTAAATACGTTATGTGGTTTTCCCCAAACCTCTAGAGAAGATTTAGGAATGGTGTGGGGTGCAAGTGGGGGGAAAGGGTGCAGGAACTTTCTCTTTCAAGTCCTGTTGTGCTAGGTGTAACCCTTGTATTCACACAACTATTTAGTTGAATACCACCCAAGGCCGGGGCCTTGAAAGCCATTTTGCCCATCTCTCTGGTTGATGCAATAAATTCACAGCCATCCTTCAAAATTTGCACTTCTCTTTTAGATATCCGGACTCATATAACCAACATGCTTAACTCTAATTAATGCATGAAAGGATTAATACCATAGTGTAAGCTGTCCTGTCAGGCTTAGCTAGATCACTCCCTCTCACCTTGGAGCAAGGGTTACCAAGCCTTTGTTCACCCACATTCCACCATGTGAACCCTACCAGCAAGGAGGTTTAAACTGGATGCTGCAAGCTTGGACTGTGTGGTTAAAGCAAGCCACCTTTGTATTTCTACACAAATAATTTAGAAACATTTACCATTTTGGAACCTAAGTTATGCTGCCTGTCTTTTCTTGCTGCTGTATGGAAAAGCACATGAATCTGACCTTTGAAGAGTGTAAGTAAGTAAACCACTTTTACCTTACTAAACGTGTTGTCTCTTTTTATGCTAAGGAAAGTGAAGAATTTTGGAAGCAACTTAGAAGGGGATATTTTAAACGTCTAACAGCCTATGTTTCAAGCCAAGGAATGTGTACAAAAATGCATATGCCAGGGTAAAAGAATTGTGTACAATGTCATAACAGGTTCCTCTTTCCCCTTCACTCATTGGCTCAGTTTTTAAATGACTGTGCAACTATGTTCAGTGGCAGAGGAAAAAGAAGAAGAAGAAGAAGAAGAAGAAGAAGAAGAAGAAGAAGAAGAAGAGGAGGAGGAGGAGGAGGAGTTTGAATTTGATATCCTGCCTTTCACTCCTTTTAAGGAGTCTCAAAGCAGTTAACAATCTCCTTTCCCTTCCTCCCCCACAACAAACACTCTGTGAGGTGAGTGAGGCTGAGAGACTTCAGCAAAGTGTGGCTAGCCCAAAATCACCCAGCAGCTGCATGTAGAGGAGTGGAGACGTGAACCCGGTTCACCGGATTACAAGTCTACCGCTCTTAACTACTATACCACATTGACTCCCAGGTAAATGTGCGCAGGACGGCAGCCATAAACCATTAACCATCAAAAAGAGCATAATTGGCTCTGTCAAGTTATCATAAGGATACAGAGGGTGAGTTATCTGAGTTTAGTTATGAAGAATTTTGAGACCATTCCTTTCAGGATATGAGAGGACATATGATATATTAATTGACTCTTATCATATGTAATACTTCCTTACCTTATACACTGAAAGCATGGTGACCTTGATAATTCTCTTTGACTGGGGTTCCATAATATACATTTGCGAATGCATTCAATGGACACAGTTCCTCCATGGCAATGAAGTCCTTTCCCAGTATACACTTCAGAATAGTATCCTGGGTAACCACAAAGGGATTTGCATGCCCTTGGTATCCTTTCCTCATGAATTGCAAAGCTGATGAGTTAAAAGCAGCCTTTGTGGTATTACTGTGTATTAATCAACCCTGTGATTCCTGTCTTGTTTAATCAAGAAGACTATGTAAGGCTTTCGAGCTTGGCTACCTCCCCACATCTCAGGTTAATCACATGCTGACTAGTTTTTATGTTAAACAAATTAAATCTTACTTTCCTTCTAGCCTTTCCTGGATTGCTCTGTCATGGAAGGTGATGGCTTAGAATTCACAGCAATTGACTTGGACGTTTTTGTATAGATGAGATCTGATTGCTATATAAACTAATTTAAAGCTAATGTTTCATATGTCATGCTTGACGCTTCCTGACATAGATGTCGTGTAGAAGCTGAGTGAACCAGTGTTTCCTAAAAAGGTGGCTTCTATTCCTAGCTCTGTCCCAAACTTTTACCTCCAGTGCAACCCCCCCAACATCTTTCCATGCTTGCCTTGATTTTCCAGGAATGTTACATCCTCTGCACTGAAGCAAACAAGAATAAACCATTCATTGTTGATCTAAATACAATAGACCTGCAGAACTATTGTATTTGAAAAGCATAGAATAAGAATGCTTTCAAAATTCACCACAGTTGAATTTCTCCCTGGATAGAAACTCCAGTGGGTGCAGAATGCCACAGCAAGACTCCTTACAGGGTCCACGCCACGGGATCTATAGTATAGCACCACCCGGTGCTATACTAGCTGCACTGGCTCCCGGTGGAGTACAGAATCAGGTTTAAGGTGCTGGCTTTAACCTTTAAAGCCCTATATGGCCTCGGACCCTAGTACCTATGGGACCGCCTCTCCTGGTATGTCCCACGGAGGACCTTACGGTCTTCAAACAAAAACATCTTGGAGGTCCTGGGCCACAGGGAGGTTAGGCTGGTCTCAACCAGAGCCAGGGCTTTTTCGGCTGTGGCCCCGATCTGGTGGAACACTCTGTCACAAGAGATTAGGGTCCTGCAGGACATGACATCTTTCCGCAGGGCCTGCAAGACAGAGATGTTCCACCAGGCCTTTGGCCAAGGCACAGTCTGACCCCCTCCTTTGGTAATCCTCATAGAACTGTAGCCCAATGGTTGCCATTAATTTGATTCTGAATTGATTTTAGAATGAATTGATTTTAGAATGTATTTCAATTAATTGATTGTGATTTTATGTAAGCTGTGTTACTTTTATTGTTGTTAGCCGCTCTGAGCCCAGCTTCGGCTGGGGAGGGCGGGATATAAATAAAATATTATTATTACTATTTTGAGGTTTCCATATAGCTGATCTCGTTCCTAGTGCAGCAGCAAAACCTGCCATTCCTTTCTTTCTGATATCCTGACTACCGCACATGATCAGCTTGTTTGTCTTTTCTTTTTCTTGTGTTACAGATTACTGAGGTGCAGAAGGATATTGATTAAAGCAGGGCAAGAAAGTGTATTCATGATGAAATTGCACAACAGCATCAAATTTTGTCTCTGTGTTTACCATGAATTGAGGGAAGGGCAGGCATATCAATTTTGGTTCTCTCCATTTTTCATACTCAGTTTCCCACATTCCTGCAGTAATTTGAAATTTTTATTAAAAACCCATGAAAATGTGTCAGTATTTTAGTGTGGATTTCTCCAAATAATCACATTTTTATATGCAGTTTTGAATAACCTGCACAATTTTTCAAGCAATTTCCCCAACATTTGTTTGCTATTTTCACTAATATATTAATTTCATTTACCCCCCCCCCCCAAATATGCATTTCTTTATCAACATCATTTTGCTGAAGAACTGCAAAATTCAGAGAAGTGCAGATTTTGAAGGGTGACTGTGTTTTGGTTCTCAAGTTGTTTTGGAAAGCACGAATTAAGTAGTTCCACAATTAAAAGTGAACGGAACAAAATTTACCCCCTGTCCCTACACTAATCAATCAAACTGTGTCACCAGAGTTGGCCCAAGACATTATAGCATCTGAGACAAACCCAAAAATGGCACCCCCCTTGCCCAGAGAAGAAAGGAACATGGGGAGAATCAAGTCAGCCTTACCTGATGGTTGAAGTGGGAATCAAATGTCATCATGGGGGCAGAGGGGCCCATTCTGTTTCACACCAGGTGGGTGCAGAACCCAGGAGAGCCAAGAGGGCAGCCCCATCATTTCCTCCCTAGAGGTGTGAGGAGACCAGCAGACCTCCTATTCATTGAGAGGCCACTGTAGAGGTGTCAGGGGGGGGGGGGGTCTGCCAAGAAGGCAGAAGATCTGGCCTTCAAGCAGCACACAGCAGCCATTGCTGCCACTGCAGCAGTAGCAGTGGGCAATTTGTTCCTTGGAGGCCAATTCTGCTACCCCTGTGGATCTTGCCACCTGAGGCGGTCCCCTCACCTTGCCTCATGGGTGGGCTGGCCCTGTGCGGCACACGTTGTTAATGTGTATGTGTGGCAGGGGGAGGTGCAAACTGAGTATCAAGGAAACTGCAACATTAATACAGTGGTACCTCGGGTTAAGTACTTAATTCGTTCCGGAGGTCCGTTCTTAACCTGAAACTGTTCTTAACCTGAAGACCACTTTAGCTAATGGGGCCTGCTGCTGCTGCCGTGCCGCCGAAGCACAATTTCTGTTCTTATCCTGAAGCAAAGTTCTTAACCTGAAGCACTATTTCTGGGTTAGCGGAGTCTGTAACCTGAAGCGTATGTAACCTGAAGCGTATGTAACCCGAGGTACCACTGTACATGTTTCAAAAATTCCAAAGTTATGCTGCAAAACAAGCAGAGCAGAATATAGGACATATCAAACATGTGGAACAATTGCAGAATGAAAATCTGTCCCTCTCTAACGTAGTACAGGCCGCCAAAGTTCTTTTTTAAAAATGTATTTTTTATCATTCCAATAGCAACCTCATTATAGAAATACCAATTTAATCCAATTAATACAATTATTAATGCCAATTATTCAAATGTCAAATTATACAATTCAATTAAACTGCCCCCCTCACATGCTAGAGTTGATGAGTTCATTCTTCTACATTTTATCTGGTATGACGCTGCCAAAGTTCTTGAGACATTGCTAAGGCAGCTGAACGTTAACATCACAAGCCAGAATCCTTGTCCTGGAAGTGAGGTGATCCCAAGAACCAACTATGAGCCAAGGCTTGGTTTATACCTGCAAAGTCTAGTATATGCTTTCAGTCTGGGCTGCTTATTGCTGATAGGGGCAGAGGAATTTTATTTTATTTGAAGTGAATTGACCAAAATTGGAACACCGTTCTGCGATTCTCTGAATTTTGCAGTGCAGTTTTGATTTAGAAATGTACAAAAAGCTGAATATTCTATGGTAAACATGTGCTGTATACCAAAATGCATATTTTATGGGATGAGTGCATTCCAGCTGTGCACTTTGGGGAGAAATGCATGCAATTTCAATGCTTTTTTTTCATGATTTTTTTTTTTTTTTTTTTTTTTTTGCCTCTGTGTTGCATTAAAATCCACAATAAACAGGACAGGACAGAGATGCATGTGATGTAGCTCGTGTGAAACTGACATAGATCAGAAACCAGCTAATCCCTCCATTCCTACTAAGAGAGACGACTAGGCTATATCCCTCTGTGCTTCCAGTTTGATTGACTCCCATTGCTCCATTTGCTTGCTGCCTCTCCTGCCATAGGGTGGGAGCAGTGCTGGATATACGTATAAGCTAAGCAAGCTACAGCTGAGGGTCCCAGTCTCTTGGGGTCCCCCCCAAAAAATTAAAGGAAAAAACCCACTGGATACACATTTCCAAAATATAAGATAAAAAACTAATAAAATAAAACCTACATAAACTTAGAGCTTAATAATTATTTCACTGTTAATATACTTCTTCTTAATTGTATTTCACTGTTTTAATATACTTCTTCTCAACTGTATTTCAGTTCAACAATTATTTTGATAAAATACAGTGGTACCTTGGGTTACAGACGCTTCAGGTTTCAGACTCCGCTAACCCAGAAATAGTACCATGGGTTAAGAATTTTGCTTCAGCATGAGAACAGAAATCGCGCAGTGGTGGTGCAGCGACAGCGGGAAGCCCCATTAGCTAAAGTGGTACCTCGGGTTAAGAACAGTTTCAGCTTAAGAACAGACCTCCAGAGTGAAT
This sequence comes from Podarcis liolepis, assembly GCF_965112155.1. Lineage (NCBI taxonomy): Eukaryota > Metazoa > Chordata > Lepidosauria > Squamata > Lacertidae > Podarcis > Podarcis liolepis. The sequence goes on from NC_139571.1 coordinate 26,363,548, forward strand.
TAAGTTCTTAACCCGAGTTACCACTGTACATATTTTGTTACGTACAAATGGCTTTAGATACCTATTAGGTCCATAAATTACCATATAGCATATATCCAACACAAAAACAGCAACAATTTGTTGTTGACAAAGGACAGCTGGACATATAAAGGGCCCCATTACCTTCAGTAGCTGAGGGCCTCATCAAACCTAAATTCGGCCCTGGGTGGGAGGCTGAATCTTGAAAAAACTCTGGCCTGGGCACCTGAATCATCCCTGACAGAAGTGTTAAGACAGCGGACAAGTCATATTTTGCAGGCAAAAATGGCTTCCCAAAGCTTCTGAGAAGCCTACAAGCACTTCATGTAACAAAAAAAGATGGTTGATTTTCCAGCAAACGCTACAGTGGGCATGATTAATTCCTCATATAATCTTTGTGGCACTTTTCCTATATGGCAGTCGATGCACTCTTTCTTCTCAAGCAAATAAATAATGAATAAAAGCTGGATGACCTTATTGGAGCCGGAATCCCAGGGACGTTTCTATTCTCTTAAGATGGACATGAAAAGCCCAGTACATGAAATATGGATACTTAAAGTAAAGAGCATGAGCACTCCCAAAAGACAACGAGGCATTTGAAGATTGTCTCGTTAAATATTTCGGTTCTTGCTGCAGATTCTTCCATGTTTGTTTTGCAAATGAATTGAAAAGTAACTTTTGAAAATATATTTCACTCCCAAACTTTTTCTCCCTTTTTCAGATTAGCATTTTTAGCATTCTGCTGAAACACACACAGGGCCCCTTTCCATGGGAATAGAGACCATCTATCTCAATAACATTTTCCATAATTCATCACTTGGTTTTCCAAAAGAGTGATAACTACATCTGTATTTGTTTGTTTGTTTGGGGTAATTATCTCAGCCAGATGCACATAGCATATCATTTGAGAAATAGAGCCATTTTGAACACGGTAACAATCACATGGAAATCCACACATGGAAACTCAAAAGCATCTCCACGTCGTAGCCAATGGCATGTCTAACAGCACAATCCTATGCTTCAAACACACCAGCTGGAGAGCTTTAGGAGTCTAACTTAAATCCCATGTGCTGGGTAGATCCTGAAGATATGCAACTACTGGCATTGCTTCATAGGTAGATCACAAAAGGATATCCCAGCATAATGTTTTATCAGTGTATCCATTCTACATCATTGTTGTGGCACCCTCTGCAGAGCCGGAGCTCAGTGCAGATGAACAGTCGTGCTACCCTAAAACTGCCTCTGCTTCCAGTCAGACAACTAATCACCAGCTCCTTTACAAGGCCACAAACCTGTCTCCAACTGCAGTGATATTAGTCTCATGAATAACAAGCTCACAGAGACTAAATAAACACATAAATAAAATCCAAACTCACTGTGATACTGCAACCAATGGGAGAAGGAAGGAAAAGTATCTCAGGAACTTCTAAAAAATAAATTAGTCCCTTCAGGGACATAAGGATACCTGAAACATTGACCTTTATCCATAAGTGAAGGTTATTTCTCAAGGGGCTTACTCACCAAGACTCATCAGAAGCTTGTATAGAATCAAAATAAAAAAATTCCTTCCAGTAGCACCTTAAAGACCAACTAAGTTAGTTCTTGGTATGAGCTTTCGTGTGCATGCACACTTCTTCAGGTATCTGAAGAAGTGTGCATGCACACGAAAGCTCATACCAAGAACTAACTTAGTTGGTCTTTAAGGTGCTACTGGAAGGAATTTTTTTATTTTGACTATGGCAGACCAACACGGCTACCTATCTACTACTTGTATAGAATCAGTTTAACATTTTTGTTTGTTGGTTGGTTTTAAAGAATGATTATTGCACCCTAAAAAGGAATAAACGTGTTGATATCAAATATGGTCATGTCCTCCTAATAGCTATGCTAAGCCTATTAGGCCTAATTAGTGTTTTGTTTCTGCAACGTTTCGTTCGTTAAAAGCTCACCCAAGTCTGAATCAAAATCCAAGTACTGAATTGATGTCGCACAGGCATTCTTCATTCACATCGTGTGCTTCAAGAAACTGCTGTATGTTTACATATGTAAGCCATTTTTAAATCTTTGAGCACATGCTCAGTAACAATGGAACTTAAATCTACATTCAAGGATTAGTGGGGGATTATAGCTTTGGTTGGCTGAAGGGGGACTTGGATAGGTGGATAGAAACAGCACCAATGAGATAAACAGATTTGTGGACTGAAGGGGCAATATTTTACTGAGTCCTGTTGGGCATGATGATTTCTGCTAATGGAATGAGACCCTGTCCATGTGCCCTGCCTATACTCTTCCCAAATCTTCCCCGAAGGGCTGGGGGAACCCCTAAAGAAGATTTAGGGGCTGTGGGAGATGAGATGGGGGGAAAATCTGTTATGCAAGCAGAAGTCCTTGTGATGATACAATACTTGCCTTAGTGCTTTGTTGCATTCCACCCAAGTCAGTTTATGGAAAGAAGGTCAGATTGTAGCAACAATTATCTTCACTGTAGATACACAATGCTGCAGGGTTCCTCGTATTTCAATTCTTTCAATTACTGTAGGTACTACAGATAAACTTTCAACAGACTGGTCTTAGAGGAATGACTCAAGGAACAAAATTTACTTGAAACAAATAAAATGCATGTCTATATAAAATGCATGGCAGTTTATACTGTTGATTGTAATTATATATATTACAGAGATTGGGGACTCATCCAAACATCCTTTTGTTGTGATTTCATGCTTATGTGTGCTCATGCTTGCATCAGAGCAGTAACACCTGATTCTGCTTTCAATACTGTTTATGCCTGCAAAAGTTTCCAGGTGTCATACTGTGCCATTTCCAATTGGCAGATGCCCCAGAACTTCCTGCAGAAATCCTGAAACTTTTTTTGCCACAAAGGTCTTGAGAAGGTGTTGTCAATATATGATCACAGAGGAGAAAGCAGCATTTTTCCCCCAGTGTTCAAACCCCATCATCACATGTTTGTTTCCCTTTTCACACAAAAAGTCAAAAAGGGGGTTTATTAATTTCGATGTTATGTTGGAGCGAATGTTTTGAATAATTATTTTTACATAACTGACAGAGAATTGGAAGCCCCTTCCTTCCTTCCTTCCTTCCTTCCTTCCTTCCTTCCTTCCTTCCTTCCTTTTCTCCTCCTTGTTTGTTTCCATATACATGCACATCTCTGTCTCTCCCCCCCCCCCCACTTTCTGCTTTTCTTTTCATGTAGATTAGGTTTTTTGGTTGTATCAAAAAAAGCTTTCATGGAAAAATTGTGGAGGGGGGAAGCAAGCCTGCCCCCCGAATGGCCCTAATGTGATAACCTTGTAGCAGCATCACAGAACGACGAATAAAACAGAATTATGTGTGGATGGTCCTATATAAATCCACCATTAACACAGTCTTACTGTGTCAATGGCATGTTGCCGAATACACCAGTAAGAAACACAGCTGTCTGTGGGTGATTTAAGTAATCCCTGTCAGAAAACAGCCCATAAATGTGTTTATGTGGGTTGGTGTTGGATGCTTTGACTGGTCCTGCAGTCCCTGACAGATTTTCTAATCAGTGGGACTTTTTTCTAAGTAAATATGATAGGCATGAGAAGCTTATGTGGGGAATAAGCCTTACTGAAGTATTTGAGACTTGCATCCATGTAAGCACAAATACATCAGGCTACACAGCACTGCTTGAAAATGGTCCCCTTTTTTTGTTGTTTTAAAAGAGACAAGTTTTGCCTAGGGACAATCAGTGTCACACCTGTTAAGCTGGCTAAGCCTCACAGGTGTACAAGGCTGCTATCCAGAAATCTCTTGTGATGTATTTTTAGATGGCAAACTTCCACATACTGCGACTCTGAGAGGGTGGGGGGTAGGAGAAACAAACCCTGAATTCTTGTGTGTGTGTTAAACCACCATATATAAATATATATATATCACAATTGCACCGATCTCTCTGAAATGGATCCAAGGCTCAGTTGTCTCAGACTGGAATGCTAAATTGCTACTGCAGGACTCGGAGGACACAGACAACATCTTCCTGCAGTAATTTAAACGTCTTCTGTGATAAGGCTACTGATCCATGAGAAGGTTAACAGCCTTCACATCAAAGAGCTGACATTTTTCATTTTGGTGTGTTTACTGGAAAGTGTTTGTTGATAAACCCAGCAACACATATGTGTTTTGAAGTTTGTTGGTCTTTTTTAAAAAAAATCACTAATCCTGCCCACACGAGAAATGTGAGTTCTGTATGCTTTTTATTCCTACGATGTTGCAATCTTCTCCTTAACTTGTTCTGTTACACCAGAGAAGCCATGTTCTGCGGTTGTGCTATTAGGCATTGTTTCGTCACGTACAAGGGCAGACGTTGTGCCGGTTTGGCTCGGAGGTCTCCTGTACGGTACATTCAAATTACCATGCAGTTTCTTCGAAAAAGCCTTCTAATCATCAATCAGCTGGCTCGAACACAGAACTGGATTGTACCCTGTCTCTGGATGGACAAATCATTCAGTTTTGATTTCCCTCAGATTCTCATTTTTCTAATCTTACATTCACTTCTTGTGTTCGCTTCTTATATTCACCCTGCCACTGCCCCTCCACCAAAGCCTCTCATGAGATCTCACCAGAAGCCCCTGCTGCTTCTGATTGCTTCGCTGGAGGCAGCAGCAGGGAACCACAAGGGTTTCTGCCCATGCATACAGCAGCTCCTTTCTAGAGACCATTTCCACCACCCATGTAGGTGCTGGGGGGCAGTGGATGCAGCAGATGTGGTACAGAAGGGTTTCCCAAACTTGGGTCTTGAGAAGTTTTTGAACTACAGTTCCCATTGTCCCTGACCACTGGGCCAGCTAGCTAGGGATGATGGGAGTTGTAGTCCAAAAACTGCTGGAGACCCAGATTTGAGAAAGCCTAGGCTGGGGTTAGCCAGTGCAGCCTCCCTCTTTTTCTCCATGCATTATGTTAATCACATGAGTGGATGTCTGAAGAGGAAAAGTGATATTCTGTTGTTTTGTTCACTCTTATATTAGACGTGAGTGGCTGAAGAAAAATAGGACTACCCATAAATGAGACTAGATTCAGAATACTCGAGAGAAACCCCAGGTTAACTAGAAATACATGTCCTTTGGAATGAAGCCTTCAAAAGAAGGCCAACAAAAAATGATGTTTGAGTACTGCACCTCACAAACTTATTTTGTTCCCTTAAACATTCCCACTCCCTTTGTTCTGTACGGAGTCCCGGCTGTGTACACCAGCATATTTTGGAAAGAGGCTCAAGATGAGCAGGTCCACGTAAGAAAGGTGGCTGGTTAATCTCTCAACTCTAGAAATAACAGGATGGCATATCCAACACACCATCCTGGCATACCACAATACTGCTGATCTCAACACATAAATCTGGGGCTGCCTATTCTAATGAGTGGGAAGTATATCTGATTAGCAGATAACATCTGATCTAGATGCAGGAAGGCACAAGCAAAGGAAATGAACATCAGCTTGAATGACACATCATAATCAAGCTGTCCCAGGGGAGTGGAAATGGAATCACAGCTTGATTTGACTGCAGTTTCTCGTATGAATCTATAGCCATTTATTTCAAGCACACAGCTGCTTACAATACAACACTTCCTTGCTTGCTAGCACACCTCAGATTAAAGTGTGTTACTGCTAATCCCAATAGTTTTCTTCTGAGATGAGCAACATGTCCCGAATATATGTGGGATGAAGGAAATAGGTACCAGGGGCATTTAAACTAGGGCTGTTCATCACATCTGGACAAATCCTCAATCCCAAGATGTATTGGATAAAATTGTGAGGTTTCTCTGAAGCTAAGTGAGATCTCGCTGAAGCATTCTGAACCAAAGTGGAGACCCCCAAAGTGATTTAGAATGCTTCAGAGATTTGGACATTTTTTTAAAAAACAACAACAACACAACAAGACTGCAGACAGTGTGCCTGCAGAAACCAAAACATTTCTCTGCAAGTTTGCTGTCTAAGGAAAACACCATAGTGGGAAGACAGAGAGGGACAGCTCTTTTGTAATGGTTAGACCTAATTTACAACCTGAGGAAATGGCTTTACCAGGTCTCCCCAATCACAGAGTATTGGAGGAAAGATGTTGAAGTAATTTTGAAGTGATTGTTATCTTTTTTTCTTGTGCTCTTTGCCAGTTCTCTTGGTGGTGTTTGCTTGGACATTCATGTCTTTCTGTCTCTGTGCCACATGTCCACACATCGACTCCAGTCAAACAAACTTCACATTTACTTCCTGCAACTATTGGTGCCAACTGGGCAGAACACAAACTTGAAGCTGTTATTTTTAATTGGTAATATTTCCCTAGTCCCTGCACCTATCCTTCTGAGATTCTGGAGGTACGGTAATTTCCCTAGGGGCATCTTCACTATGTGACCATTTTCATAATAAAATAATTCCCCACAAAGCCACAGAGAAGGAAGTGAAATCCTTTAAATTCTCCTTCCTCCCATCCTACCAAAAAACACAAAACCTTAAGGGACCCTGAAACACACATGCAAAAGCATCTATCCTTCTGAAATTGGTCAGCTTTCTTCCTTAAGGGAATCTCTTTGATATATGCTGCTTTCATATCAATTGCCCATAAAATAATATGGGAAACTAAGTGAATCCTTCTGCAACCACCCCCAAGCTGTAATGGCTGCCCTTTCAGGAAGACGATGGCAGCTAGCTCATAATTCAACCCATTTACTGTGCCTTTCTTCCAGGAGTGTGGGGGCAACCTTCCTTTCCCACCTTTTATCTATCAGGGAGGGAGAACTTCTAGACCAGGGGTCAAATTCTACCCTCCAACTTAGCTGGCCCCTCACTCAGTACGTAAGTAGTAAGAGTCATGGACTGTTTGAGTCATGGAAATTCCAGATTGAAACAATGGTTCCTTCCATCAATCTTTCTTCTTTTTCCTTTCATGTACATTACTGTTTTGGGGGGACAGGAGGCGGGCAGGTGTGGAGGATTCCCTGGTCCTGAATGGGGTAACTGTGTTCCTGAAGGACCAGGTGTGCAGCCTGGGAGTCATTTTGGACTCACAGCTGTCCATGGAGGCACAGGTCAAATCTGTGTCCAGGGCAGCTGTTTACCAGCTCCATCTGGTACGTAGGCTGAGACCCTATCCGCCTGCGGACTGTCTTGCCAGAGTGGTACATGCTCTGGTTATCTCCCGCTTGGACTACTGCAATGCGCTCTACGTGGGGCTACCTTTGAAGGTGACTCGGAAACTACAACTAATCCAGAATGCAGCAGCTAGACTGGTGACTGGGGGCGTTCGCCGAGACCATATAACACCAGTCTTGAAAGACCTACATTGGCTCCCAGTACGTTTCCGAGCACAATTCAAAGTGTTGGTGCTGACCTTTAAAGCCCTAAACGGCCTCGGTCCAGTATACCTGAAGGAGCGTCTCCACCCCCATCGTTCTGCCCGGATGCTGAGGTCCAGCTCCGAGGGCCTTCTGGCGGTTCCCTCATTGCGAGAAGCAAAGCTACAGGGAACCAGGCAGAGGGCCTTCTCGGTAGTGGTGCCCGCCCTGTGGAATGCCCTTCCAGCAGATGTCAAAGCGACAAACAACTACCTGACATTCAGAAGACATCTTAAGGCAGCCCTGTTCAGGGAAGTTTTTAACGTGTGATATTTTAGTGTATTTTTGGTTTCTATGGAAGCCTCCCAGAGTGGCCCTACTCAGCATGGATAGCAGGACACAAGTGAGAAGCAGGGCCTTATTGATTATCTCTCCCACCTAGCACCCACTCAAAGAATACAGATATCTGATGGGATGGACCAGTCTTTGTGTGTCCAGGCATCCATGCAATCTGGACCCCTGAATGATGCTTGTATCAAAATTATTTCTGCATGATGTCAATCAATGGAAAAATGTTAGTCATCATGGCTTAGTGAAGTCCTACTGATTTCACCAGCAACTGAACCTAAACCGGTTTAGTCTGGATCCAGCACAATGTGTGTTGCACAGACAATGCAAATGAACATTGCAGAAAAAGAAGAAGTAGGTGCTTATTGTGAACTGTAATTATACAAAATGAAGCCATCTCCATCCTGTAAGGGGAAATGAAACATAAATATGTAAAATCTTAACAAGTTACAATTTAGTACATGATGAATTGAGTGCTCTGTAACAAGTGACAATTCATTATTCATGTAATAGAGAAGGACCACGGCCGGCATCAGGGCTCACTCTGCATTCAGTTAACAAATTACAAACACAGCTCTGGGGCATAATTTTGGTGAGAAATTGAACAGGCTCCCTACTTGTTTTGAGTGGAAAAGGTTGGATTCTGGGAAATAAATGTTTAATTTAAATCAATGTACCTACAGCTTTATCCATCTTTAGGAGAATAGCTGGGAGGCAATTAATGCAGGTTATCTGCAGTCCAGTAGTTTAGGCAGCAATTTTAATTGGTGCAAGTGCCTCAGTCAAAAATGTGTGAGGGAGCAGATTTTGCAATGACTTGTCTTATCTCAGTGTATATATCTCGTTCAAAGGGAGGAATTTTACATCACACTTTTCCAATCTTTGCATCAGCACAAGCATTTCAGCTTGCCCAATGGAACAATTATCCCTCACCTCCCACCAAGCACTGTTCTGGGGGTTCCTTCAGACCCCCCCAACCCAGTTTAGGGAGCACAAGAGGTATGCAGGGAGAAGAGATGGGGGAATGCCCTGTTACATCAGCCTCATTGCTGCTGGATCCTGCAAGCACACATGCATGGTTGAATCTGGCCCATAGTTTTTGAGTTCTTCTCGCGTCCTCCCTGCCAGAGGCCATCCAAGAATCACTCTGTGGTGCAGACCTTGACAGAGCAGTGCCACCTTAGAAGTTGCATGAAGATTGCCTGCACTCAAATTTCCCCTGTTCCTCATACCAGGTAGAATTAGTTCATTAATTCAGTTACAGTATATGATACAACTATATCACACAGGACAATCAAATGCAGTTCTTGATGGATTAGTAGAATGATCCCAACCAATCAGGGACCACACACTGAATAGCAGTATACAGCAGTTCCTTGTTTTCCAAACAGCTTAGTTCTCGAATGTTTTGGCTCCCAAACGCTGCGTACCCAGAAGTGACCTTTCTAGTTCGTGAACTATTTTTGGAAGCCAAATGCCCAACATGGCTTCCAATTGACTTCAAGAGCTTCCTGCAGCCAATCAGAAGCCACGCTTTGGTTTCCAAATGTTTTGGAAGTCAAACGGACTTCCGGTACGGATTCCATTCGACTTCCAAGGTATGACTGTACTCTGAAAAAAAGTTACCAAATGGGTCTGGGGGAGAAGCAGTAATTCTACAAGAAATTACTCACATTGACCCAATAATTACAGTCACTCAGAGCTCCTGATGGTCATGCATAGCTCCTGATTGTGCATCGGTCCTGAGAGATCTGCATTGGCTCCCAGCATGTTTCTGAGCACAATTCAAAGTGTTGGTGCTGACCTTTAAAGCCCTAAACGGCCTCGGTCCTGTATACCTAACGGAGCATCTCCTCCCCCATCGTTCAGTCCGGACACTGAGATCCAGCACCGAGGACCTTCTGGCGGTTCCCTCACTGTGAGAAGTGAGGTTACAGGGAACCAGGCAGAGGGCCTTCTCGGTAGTGGCGCCCACCCTGTGGAACACCCTCCCATCAGATGTGAAGGAAATAAGCAGCTATCTTATCTTTAAAAGACATCTGAAGGCAGCCCTGTTTAGAGAAGTTTTTAATATTTAATTCTGTATTGTTTTTAACACTCGATTGGGAGCCACCCAGAATGGCTGGAGAAGCTCAGCCAGATGGACGGGGTATAAATAATTTATTATTATTATTATTATTATTATTATTATTATTATTATTATTATTATTATTATTATTATTATTATTATCCTCCATGCAATCTGACCTCACTACCACCCTCCCTCCCTGCTCCATTCCTGTCCAGGTAACCTGTAGCAATGGTGGCGATAGGAGGGCCATTCTGTGGTTCTCTCCCACCACACTGACCGCTACTAGGTTAGACCCCTATTTTCCAAAGCTACTGTCATAGCTGGTAATATTAGGCTATAGGCATCTTAAAATAAGAATGTTCTATCAACTTGTACTTGTGTTTCTGCACTTAATCAAATACATCCCAGTAACCACCTTCCATGGAAACCAAATCTCCCCTATCAAGAATGAACTATTTTCCTTTTAGCAACGAGGATTGCTCCAAAACAAGATGAAAGAGAACTTGACAGAAGGGGTGGAAGACAGGAGATTTCATTTGTTGTTTTCTGGGGTGGAGGGAATGATGTGACAAAATATTGATTTTGAGCTGCAACAAAATTAAAGCGAGTGAACACAATGTGACAAGAAAGGGCCTTGTGTGTCACACCTTATTCCTTCTGAGGTTTCTTTTGGAAATGGTTAAATGGTTTGTCAGGCGGTAAAAGGTAAGTCTCTGTCGGAGCAAGATCGTCTAATTTAAAAGTATTGATTACATTTATTGCTTTCGGCGTTTGGGGGAAGCAGAGGCCCTTCTGTTTAAGGGAGGAGATGTGAGACCTCCATCTGTAGTATTCAGGAGGTTGGGGGTTGCTGGTGAGGATTACGCCAAGGCAAATTGCAATTTGACATTTTGGAGTGTCTGTAAAGAGCTGTTTCCTCACTTTGCCAGGTTCAGAGTGACAAGATAGCAAATAATGGAAATGAACTTGTAAAGATTCCCCCACTCACCTCCTTCATGTTGTCCTTAACCCTTTATCAAACACAACAATTGCCCAAGTACTTAAACTGCTTTGGAGCTTTTTCAAAGGAAAACGGGGGGTGAGTGGGGTGGGGTAGGGAAAACACTCTTACCACTGCTCAGAGGCAACCTGAGACAAATTTGTTGTAAGTACTATCATTTCCAGTATTCATTTTTTAAAAAAATCATTAATATCCACACAGAAATTGGATCCCCATGCAGAACTCCGATGAGCTAGATTTTAATGGGTTTTTCTATCCCTAGAATGAAGCACTATTTCAGAAACAAAACGTAAGGTGCAACCACTTTGCTACTTTCCTCATCTTCAGCAGAAAGTGTCTACATCTGTTACATAAATGTAGAACATTTCTGGCTGAAGGTAAGGCAAGTAACAGAGCGTTAGGTGAATTGGTGAGGAATCAGGGTGGTTGGCACGTCTTGTAGAACTTGAATGCAGAAACCCCCCAAATGGAAGCACCTTTAGAGATGAGTGTGTACTGCTGATTAGTTTTAAATGCTTTTTGTGTGGCTTTTGCACCAACCATTGCCCTCCAAGCATCTCATCACAGCAGCTTATCAATACAGATCTCTAATCAATGAAAGTAAAAATAAAAAAATTCCTTCCAGTAGCACCTTAAAGACCAACTAAGTTAGTTCTTGGTATGAGCTTTCGTGTGCATGCACACTTCTTCAGATACACTGAAACAGAAGTTGCCAGATCCTTCTATATAGTGAGAAGGTGGGGAGGGGTATTACTCAGAAGGGTGGTGGGAATGGGTGATTGGCAGATAGCTGAGATGAGCCTGTTGACGACTCTTAATGACTGCAATAGGTCTTACAGGAAAAGGCAAGGGGTGAGAAGGTGAAATGGCTTAGTCATGTATAATGAGATAAGAATCCAATGTCTTTGTTCAGACCAGGTCTCTCCATGGTTTTACGTACTTTACAATGAAAGTAAAAGCGATGAAAAGCAAACTTATATACTGCAAAAGCAATAGTAGGTTGTGTCAAGGACCACACACATACAAAGATAGGTTGTGTGATTGGAAGCAAACGTACAGACTGTGACTAAACAGCAAGCTAATGCTATCTTAGGAATGGAGGAGAATTGTAGTCACAACACATTTTAAAGTGAACTGAACCCATTTGCCTAGACATATATGGATTAGAACACAGTAAGACATCAAATAGGGTATGTTTCTCAATTTTGTGACATAATTTCAATTTATTTCATTTTAAAAAATTAATTAACCCCCCCCCACACACACACGCAAAAGATACCAGTAAGTAAAATGCATGGAAGCTGATGTTGGTGCTGAACTTTAAAGCCCTAAACGGCCTTAGTCCAGTTTACCTGAAGGAACGTCTCCACCTCCATCGTTCAGCTTGGACACTGAGGTCCAGCTCTGAGGGCCTTCTGGCAATTCCGTCACTGTGAGAAGTGAGGTTACAGGGAACCAGGCAGAGGGCCTTCTCAGTGGTGGTGCCCGCCTTGTGGAATGCCCTCCCATCTGATGTCAAGGAAATAAACAACTTCCTGACTTTTAGAAAACATCTGAAGGCAGCCCTGTTTAGGGAATTTTTTTAATGCTTGATGTTTTGTCGTGTTTTTAATAATCTATTGGGAGCCGCTCAGAGTGGCTGGGGAAACCCAGCCAGATGGGTGGGGTATAAAATAATAGTTGTTGTTGTTGTCATCATCATCATCATCATCATCATCATCATTATCATTTTCTTGAATCAAGTGTCATCTCCCAGTTATCCTTATGCAACTTTAGCTCAGTCATAATGCAATGTTTCCCCTTTCAGCTCTGAGTTGATGTGACTGCTTCTGACCACCTAATGGGTGAGCTGTCTCCGCTGGAGGATGATGGAAGTTGGTGTCCATCATCACCTAGGGAGTCACAGGTTTCCTAACCCTGATTTTACATCCTCTACATTCAGCAAAAATGTGTGTACAGTTTTGACAATCCACCCAAACGTATAGTTTTCTCTTATGCACCGGTGCTTCCCTTGTTGGTAATCCATAACCTTTGGATGGGTACTCTGTGTTGTAGGAGTGGAAAACAAGTTGGCCAGACCCTTGGGGAGAACCAAAGTGTTTTGGAATACAATGTAGCTATTTTGTTCTTGAGTTTGCAGCAGTGCCTTTGACCCTCAATGGCACACACTGAGTAGTCAAAGATGCCCTTATGACCAAGATCATCTTCTCCTTTTCGTAGAAAAGCACAGACCAAACCACCTGGACTTTTTGTTAAGGATAAAATTCCCTCACCTGTAGACTTTAGGAGCAAAGAGAATTGAGGGAAGGGTTCATTCTTTGAGACAGGGTTGTCTTTCATCTCTCCGTGATATCAAAGGACTGATCTAAATTTCAAGAAAATGAGAGCTCAGATCAAGGTTAAAGGTGTCCATCTTCATGACAAGTCTAGCAGTGAGGTGTTCAGCAATCTCAGGAACTATAGTAGTGAAAAGAGTTCAGTTCAGATAACTGCAGCTGTGTGAGTTAGATGGAGATGACTTCATACCCTGTCTTTCACATCCCCCCCCCTGAATTTGTATGTAATTCAACAGGCTGTAACTGAGTAGGAAGTGCTTGGTAATTCTGAAGCCCCTGCTAGGTAATCCAAACTTTATTATTGATCCTGACAACTCAATGACAGGTTGCACTGTGTGAAAATTAGGAACAAGGGGAGGAATTTGATTCTGTGCATTTAGAGGCGAATCTATCAAACCCACACTTCCCAAAACCAATATGATATCTGAAACACAGCAATCCCTCTAAATTCGCACTTTCCTGAATTTTCAAAGGGTTCTTCTTTGTCTTTTTTTAAAAGTGCAAATTGCTACAGAAAAGTGGAGAGTTGAATTTAAGACTGGGGAAAATGGGAAGCTGAGAGATCTGAAATGGACAGGTGTTTTCATCCCTTGTGACAGCACCGACCTCTGCCCATGACACATACACCCCCCCTCTCTCTATATATACAGTGATTTTTTTCTGGGGGGAACGCAGGGGAACGCATACCCCTAAACATTTTGTGAATCTAAGTTTGGCCTCATTGAGGGGCAATATTTCAATATGAGTAGGAAAATGAGAGTAACCCTAAACATTATTTATTTATTTTTAGGGAAAAAGCACTGACTATATTATTAAATTTTCACATAGTCCATTTAAGAACATCACAAGTTACCATTTTTGTTTTTCTTTGACTTCCCATATCACTCAATAAGATGTTATATCTAACATTATACAAAGTATAAAATATAAACCTGAAAATAGCATAATCTTGTTCTTCTGTTGTTCAAGATATAAATCCATCTCATATTGAAAAAGAATTACCCGAAAAGGGTTTCCAGTCTTCTACAAACACCTCATCGTATTAGTTTTGCCATTTTGGCATAGTCCATTACAGTGGTACCTCGCAAGACGAATGCCTCGCAAGATGAAAAACGCGCAAGACGAAAGAGTTTTCCATTTTTTGAGTCGTTCCGCAAGACGAATTTCCCTATGGGCTTGCTTCGCAAGACGAAACGTGTTGCGAGTTCTTGCGAGTTTGTTTCCTTTTTCTTAAAGCCGCTAAGCCGCTAATAGCCATGCTTCGCAAGACGAAAAAACCGCAAGACGAAGAGACTCGCGGAATGGATTAATTTCATCTTGCGAGGCACCACTGTAGCTTGTTAATCCGTTCTTCTTTTGTGGGTATTGCTGTTTCCTTTGGCTCCATAACTCTTGTTTGGAGAACAAAACTGCTGCAAGAATACAGGAGCTGGTTCTCCTCAGTATCAGGGCCAGCATCAGCCACTGGCATCCTCTGGCAGTGCCCGTGAAGGAAGCTGCCTTATATTGAAACAGAACACTGGTCCATTTGTTTCAGTATTGCCTACTCAGAAAAAACAACAACAAACAAACCTGGAGGTGCTGGGGATCAAATCTGGGACCTTCTGCATTTGAAGCAGATATTTAACCACCAACTGTTTGGATCTAGGCACCCATTTAATTCCACATGATGCCCCAAACAAATCACTGTGACCCTTTTTGAGCAATTTAAAGGCTAGCAAGTCCCAGCCAGGAAACCCTCGCTAGGGCTCACTAAGAGAGGAAGGAACCTACTGGAGGACACTGTGCACAAGGCCTCTTCAAACATGGATCTGGCCCTGCCTCATCTAAATTGGTAACATTTGTGCATTGGTTTTACATTTGAAATTCTTAGAGGTGCTCACACCAGTTTTCATGCAACACAATATCTATTTTATGGACACCTACTATGCATTTTGGAAAGGATCAGGTGCCTGAGTCTTAGACCGAGTTAACAGAAAGGCAACTTTGGCATCAATGCAATACCCTGGCTTGATGATTCATGGGACGACTTGGAAATAGGAAAGGTGAGTCACTATTGTGCTGTTAAAATAACAAGATGTAGTAAAAGGGGAAATAAAGCCTCCCATTTGAATTATGCTAGCTATCAGGGGATATTTAACAACTTGTGATTGGGGGACATGGTTGTGCCTATTGAACAGGAAAGACATCAAGGAGAGAAAACCAAATAATCAATTTTATCAGGCTATGTTTATTAATCCTGGGGATTTTGACCTGAGTCTCCAAATCCATTCATATAATACAGCAATTCCTTAAAAAAGAAAAAGAAAAAAAAAGTAGACCAATATAAGAAACAGAACTACAAGGAAAGACAGAAGGCTGAAGATCTGATCTGGAGTTTTCTGAGGCAAAGCAGAGGGTCAGCTGAGATATTGACTCTACCAAGGATTCTCTACAGAAGCTCTGTTGATCTATGTAAGGAATTGCTGTGTTGGATCTTCTTCCTGAAAAAAAATCATGGTTTTCTGTAGAGATGTTCAAATACGTGAGCACCTACCTGTGGATAAGGGCACTGTAGGATCAGAACACCTGGTTGAGGAGTACTTAGGAAGTAAACCAAGGGCTTACTCTTTCATTTTGTTCTGGTTTTGACACTGTAAAGCTTCCTGGAGCAGCTTTCAAAGCCTGGAAAATCTGTTGTGCCAGTAATTGTTCAGGAAGGAACTGAATATCATTTTTGTGCGATTTTGTTGTAGTTGTTTAGTCGTTTAATCATGTCCGACGCTTTGTGACCCCATGGACCAGAGCACGCCAGGCACTCCTGTTTTCCACTGCCTCCCGCAGTTTGGTCAAACTCATGTTCGTAGCTTCGAGAACACTATCCAACCATCTCGTCCTCTGTCGTCCCCTTCTCCTTGTGTCCTCCATCTTTCCCAACATCAGGGTCTTTTAAACAGCCTCATATAACCAACATGCTTAAGTCTAACTAATGCATGAAGGGGTTGATACCATAAAGTAAGCTGGCCCACCAGGCTTAGTTACATTCCCTTACCTTGGGGGGGGGGAATGGGCTATTATTGTTCAACCTCCAATCTACCTGAAGAGCTTAGTGTCTAAAGAGGTTTCAACTAGTTCCTCCAGCTCAGACCGCATGGCTCTCACAAGCCACTCTTGAGTTCCTATACCAATAATATAGGAAGCTTCACCACTTTGTAACAAAGCTAAATTTTACTGCCTGTGTAACTTTCTGAAGCACATGAGTCTGACCTTTGGAGAGTTTGCAAATTAACCATTTATAACATACCAAAAATGTGTTGTTTTTCTTTGCTAGGGGAAGCGGGAAACTTTGTAAAGAAACTTTTTAAGGTAACTCACTTTAAAGGGCAGGTATTTTAAAGGTCTGACAGTCTATATTTCCATGCTTTGCTTTGCTGCATATTTTGTGATTTTTAATCTCTGCTGAGGTTCTCTCATCAAAGAGTACTTGGCCCAAACTTGGATTTTGTTAACCAGGAATCTTGCACGCTTGCATTGGGGGGAGGGGGCTGGTTCCCTGCAAAATCCAACCTCAACTGAAATCCTGTATGCCATCATAACCCTAACCCCAAAATTACAGGTAGTAGAACCAAAATATAATTTTATCGTTTCAGAGAGAGCTTGGCCCAGTCTGAGGAATCTCACTGCAAAGCTTGACTAAGAACCTCTCAAGGTGGAGTCTCATTAGAAGAATGCAAGAACCTCCCCAAGTAATTTTGTTCATCTGATCAAATCTCTTTTTTTTTCTGCCCCAGAAAATTCTGTTGTTGTTCTGCCTGGGTAGGAATCTCAATATTGTCTTGGGATGTTGCTGCAGGTGAAATTCATTTCCAAATATTCTCCAACTACATATAAAGAAAGGGGGTTAAATATGTAACAGTTAAGATGGGGGGGGGGAGACCCGAATCACTGTAGCGCACTGTGTCATGCCTTTGCTCTATTATTAATGGAAATATAATCATCAAGGCTAGCTGTGATCTCTGAATATTCATGGTCATTCTAAAGCATTAGTCCTTCCTTTTTTCCATTAAAAACCTATTTTATAACAGTTAAGCATTTAATAGAAATTATTTGTCAGCCAATTTAGAAGGTAACGCTCAGCTCTGCAGTGCTTTTTACTTCATTTTATTTGAATTGTGGTAACAGCGTTGGCACACACGGCTAATACATAACTGGGACTTATTCATACATTTGGTGCCCAGTGATTTAGACCCATCTCCCTAGCCTGCCCAGTCCATCAAAAACCAGAAATGCCTTTTCATTACAACGAGGAACGGCTTTTCACTTCACAGGTGCCTGCTGTGTCGGGTTCCAAGTTTTCTACTTAATTTTCTGAAAAGATCATTTTCATTCAAAATCACTAATTAATTGAAAGCCTCGATATTGGCACCAGTATGGTGGAAAAGCTCATTTCGCAGTATCAAGCTGTAGAATGGTAAGGAGAAATCCCAGTGAAATATGTCAGATCAGCTCAAGAAGTCCAAATGCTACATGTAAATGAGGATACTAGTACAAAACATCTGAGGTAATTGGTATTAGACACTGACTGCTCCAAAGGCAGATAGGGCAGCTCAAGCCGTGCTCTGTTTCTTGATTGGTCAAGGGCAGTCAAAACATGTTCCACTGTGGGTGGTCCAAATTATCAACAACCAAAATTGTGTTTCGACTTTTCCAGGGCTTTTATTACATTTATCTTCAAAATTGCACCTTGTAACCTCAGAAGTCAAAGAAAAGTGAGCTTGTCTCCATTAATACATTCCTTGACATTATGGTAAAGGTGCAAACTTTCTACATAAATATACAGACTGAGTATAAAGGTACCCCTGCCCATACGGGCCAGTCTTGCCAGACTCTAGGGTTGTGCGCTCATCTCACTTAAGAGGCCGGGAGCCGGAGCCGTCCAAAGACACTTCCGGGTCATGTGGCTAGCATGACGAAGCTGCACTGGCGAGCCAGCACCAGCGCCGCACACGGAAACACCATTTACCTTCCCGCTATAAAGCGGTACCTATTTATCTACTTGCACTTAGGGGTGCTTTCGAACTGCTAGGTGGGCAGGAGCTGGGACCGAACGATGGGAGCTCACCCCGCCGTGGGGATTCGAACCGCCGACCTTATGATCAGCAAGTCCTAGGCACTGAGGTTTTACCCCACAGCGCCACCCGCGTCCCCAGACTGAGTATACATCTTGTTTATTATACAAGTCACATTCTTCTGTTACCTGTTTCCATCCAGGATTTGTGGCAAATGCTTGGGCCATTCCCTTGTGCTTTATTAACATAAATCATTTTATTTATTTTTTGTAAAGCAAGTTGTTAGGTTTATTGCTTTTCCCACCTTTTGATCATTACATATGTCCTTCCTTTCTTGTCAAATTGGAATCATGCAGCAACCAGTTCTTTAACAGTGCATTCCTATGAATATTTACTTGGAAATAAATTTCCTCGGTGTTCATTGGGGCTGATTCCCAGGAAGCTATGCATTTAATTGCTGCTTAAGTGACTGAAGTTACTCAGCCGGTAGGGACTCTAGCACAACAAGCTTTCATGCCTTGCTGTTTGACCAGGCATGGGAGCAGCCAATGGCCAGTCAGACAGTGAGGCACTGCCCACTAAGGGGCCCAGTAAAGGGGCCTCTGATAGGCCCATTCATTTTCAGCTTTTGGCAGGCAGCCCCACGTTGCAGTCCGGCGGCCAGGAAAATTCCCAATGGCTGGTTGACTATGTGTGCTCTGGCTTCCGGGGATGGCAGCTGGATGTGAGGGGCCGCAACTGCCACCAGGGCCAGATTTAGGTTTGACGAGGCCCTAAGCTACTGAAGGTAATGGGGCCCTTTATATGTCCAGCTGTCCTTTGACAACAAAAAATTGTTGGGGTTTTTTTTTTTTTTTGCTGTTGTTGTTGAATATATGCTATATGGTAATTTATGGACCTAATAGTTATCTAAAGCCATTTACACATAACAAAATATGTATTTTATCAAAGTAATTGTTGAATTGAAATACAATTAAGAAGTATATTAATAGTGAAATAATTATTGAGCTCTAACTTAAAATGATCGGGGGCCCATTATTTACATCATAGGAGTCTACACAACACAAAACACTGCTGCTGTATGTAGGTTTTATTTTATTTGTATTTATCTTATATTTTGGAAACGTACATCCAGTTTTGTTTCCTTTAATTTTTTGGGGGGCCCCCAAAGAGAGTGGGGCCCTAAGCTATATCTTGTTTAGCTTATATGTAAACCTGACTGCTGCCCACCCAGGAAAAGGGTAAGCAGCCATTACTGTACTTGGTGGGAATGTTCTGCTCTGAAGCTGAGGCTCATTCCCCTAAGCCAGGGGTGGAACCAGGGAATGAAGGCAAGCCTCTTTTTCTGATCCTCAGAAATCTCTCCATGTCATGCATTTGCCTGACTGGAACTGTACTTTGAAGTATGATCTTGCGTACCTTGATGGAAGGTGGAAAGAAGTTGGTGAAGGATGGAAAGAAATCTCTGACTTTTATCTGACCTACATTACAATGGCAAGTCTTGCATCCATTGTACCATCCATTTTTCACTTTGGCTCTACCCACTACCGGTATATGATCCCCAGATGTTTGTCTTCTGGCCCTCAACCATGAGTGGATCTACTATGAAATTAATGAAGCTTACACTTCAGGGACCCTAATTCTTTTGGCCACACTGCTTAAACCTTTTGGGTCTAGTAGACCCAATTTGAGTAGCATGACACAAATTGATTATTTTTGTTGTTGTGTATATTTCAACAGGTGTTGTAAAGGTGTGGTAATCCATCATGGAACAACCCCATTGAAGGAGATAACAATGGTTATCCAAACTCGTTGCTGGTTGTGAAGGGGATCTCAGGCAGAGGGCCTTCTCAGTAGTGGTGCCTGCCCTGTGGAACGCCCTCCCATCAGATGTCAAGGAAATAAACAACTATCTGACTTTTAGAAGACATCTGAAGGCAGCCCTGTTTCCACAGCTTCAGGGTGGGGGGCTTCTGAAACACTTTAAGGAAATTGATTCTGGGTTCTTTACAGGCCATGTCACATATCTCTAGCAGTAGCTGTAAGGTTGGGCCTTTCTCTTTCCTTAGAATTGAATACCCATTTCCTGTGTTGTTTGTTGGTTCTTTTTCCACTGCTATGTAGTGTGTGGATTGGGATTTATCCCTTCGCCCTATATCATGGCGCTGTGGTTTAAACCATAGAGCCTAGGGCTTGCCGATCAGAAGGTCGGCTGTTCAAATCCCTGCGATGGGGTGAGCTACCATTGCTCGGTCCCAGCTCCTGCCAACCTAGCAGTTGGAAAGCATGTCAAAGTGCAAGTAGATAAATAGGTACCGCTTCGGTGGGAAGGTAAACAGTGTTTCCGTGTGCTGCTCTGGTTCGCCAGAAGCGGCTTAGTCATGCTGGCCACATGACCCAGAAAAACTGTCTGTGGACAAATGCTGGCTCCCTTGGCCAGTAAAATGAGATGAGCACCGCAACCCCAGAGTCGTCCATGACTGGACCTAACGGTCAGGGGTCCTTTACCTTTACCTATATCATAGTACAAGGGTGCCAAGTTAAATAAAATATTGTGGGGGCCCAGGTAAGCCCCACCCTATAGAATAAATCACATGATGCAGTGCACACACACTGTTTGAATAGGAATGTCCATCAACTTTGTGGGGGCCTGGCCCCCTCAAATATTTTATTTTGGGGGATGAATTTCCCACGGCCGCGAGGAGCAGGCACCTATGTAACAATATATTTAATATCAAAGGCTGATTGACTTCCTAACATAGAGGGCAACAATGTGGCTCAAAAAGCTAGTACAAGCCTGTCTGAAGAGGCTTGTAGAATGCCGGTAGCTAGAAATTTTGGCAAGCATACAAGATCCAATTGTATGTATAATCAAAAATTTTATTCAGCAGGGGCACTATGTGCTGAAGAGAGATTATTCCAGCTGCTCCTAGGCCAAGCACACCATCTCAAAATGATATTCAAAATAAATCGAAATAACCTCTGATGTTTCACACTTTCAAAGGGAAGAGTAGTTATTTCTCCTTTGCCTTCACATGCCTTAAACTTGAGGTCCTTTCACACCAGGCACAATCTAACCTGGGATGGGTGGGTGGCAGAGACCTTTTTTGACCTGGGGAGTCACATTTCCTTCTGGTCACCTGTAGCCAAGTGTTTGTCAGTGCTTTTGTTCTTATTTTTATTTTTAAAACACATTGTTCTATGAACCTCTAAGTAGCAACAACTATTCCGAGAAACTTTAGAGGTGTGGGTAGAGAACAGAGTGGACAATGGTGGCCTTGCCTGCACCTTTCACAGCAAGTCTTTCTTTTAAATAAGTTGTTTCTTGCCTTCTGCTGTCGATGCCAGACAGGCATGTCAGTGAAGTCTGCCTTCCCCCTAGCAAAGACAAGATCAGATGATTTTTAGATCAACAGGGGGCCACTCACCACCTCTGGCTAATGAATGCTTTGTCCGCCTTAACAATTCATTTCCCTCATCAATATTCTTTGCACTTCACTTTTTCATCCTGCCTGGGCTCTGCCGCTTGCGAATTGGTTTCTTGGTTATAATTGCAGCCGGCATAAATTCAGAGCCACTAAAACACAGCTTGAGATGCTAGGGACTGATTTTGTCTATTAGATAGTCGTATTTTGACAACTGCTCAGGCTATTGGCAGTCCAGCCAAAGCACGATCTAGAGGATGGAGCGAAGTCAGAGACTGTCACACAAATGGGACTGCCAAAATGAAAATGAAATAAATAAAAAGGCTCCAACTGTCACTGAATGGAAGTATTTTCTGCAGAGTGTAAAGTCCTTAAATTGAGGGAAATGTGTTTTTTAGTTACAGAGCTGTGAGTGTATGAAACAAAGAGATTTTGCTTCAAAGCAACATGAGAAAACTGTTGACTTCTAGATGTTGCTGAACCACAGTTCCCATCATCCCTGATCATTGGCCATGCTGGCAGGGGCTCATGGGAACTAGTATGAGTCCAACATAATCTGGTTGGCCACTTGGAAGCCCATTATGCCTTAAAATAAGAGCAGCCTTTTAAAAAAAAAAAAGACATACACAGCAAGTCTTTATGAAAAGACCATCCATGAATCATCAGAACCTGAATTGATCAAGTGGCGATCTCTCTTTAGTCCCTCAGATTCGGACCAAGTTAACATCATTCATTTGTTTGATCCATTTGTCGTTTTCCACCAGAGTCTCAAAGTGATATGCAACAATAAAATTCACCCAAAGGAGATACAATAGGGATAATGCTTCTCTAAAACATATGCTTTTTCATTGTCCTATATTGAAAGATTTTAGTTAGACTTAAGCATGTTGGTTATATGAGGCTGTTTAAAAGACCCTGATGTTGGGAAAGATGGAGGACACAAGGAGAAGGGGACGACAGAGGACGAGATGGTTGGACAGTGTTCTCAAAGCTACGAACATGAGTTTGACGAAACTGCGGGAGGCAGTGGAAAACAGGAGTGCCTGGCGTGCTCTGGTCCATGGGGTCACAAAGAGTCGGACACGATTAAACGACTAAACAACTACAACAAAATTGCACAAAAATGATATTCAGTTCCTTCCTGAACAATTACTGGCACAACAGATTTTCCAGGCTTTGAAAGCTGCTCCAGGAAGCTTTACAGTGTCAAAACCAGAACAAAATGAAAGACTAAGCCCTTGGTTTACTTCCTAAGTACTCCTCAACCAGGTGTTCTGATCCTACAGTGCCCTTATCCACAGGTAGGTGCTCACGTATTTGAACATCTCTACAGAAAACCATGATATTTTTTTCAGGAAGAAGATCCAACACAGCAATTCCTTACATAGTTCAACAGAGCTTCTGTAGAGAATCCTTGATAGAGTGAATATCTCAGCTGACCCTCTGCTTTGCCTCAGAAAACTCCAGATCAGATCTTCAGCCTTCTGTCTTTCCTTGTAGTTCTCTTTGGCAATGGAATTCTCTTTTCACAGTCTCCATATCAGGGACTGGTTGAATGATGAGGAATGGAGGAAGCTGCCTGACCATGACATACACAAGTACCAGAAAAGAACAGAGGGAGAGGACTGGAATTCTGGCTCCTGGTGATGGTAAACTACTGGCCACACCCCAGAGGAGGGGAAGAGCTGGGAAGTACTGGAGGCTGGGAGCTTGGAGGATGAAGAAGAGGAGGAAACAGTCAAGTGTTCCAGCAAAGACAGGAATCAAACTTAGCTCCACCACAGAATCACCCTGAGAGCTTCTCTGCTGACAACCTGCAAGGCCCACTCCCCAACTCCCAGAACAAGGTGTCTGTTGTGTGCTGTAACAGAGAGGCAGGCAAACACACACAGAGAGGGTCCCTTGGTGCTCGCCGTAGACAGAGAAAGGGGCCTGACACAGAGGGGTAGAGAATGAAGGGGGAGTTAAAAAGCCAGTCCAGGCAACTGCTTCATATAGACAGGAGCAACCCTTAGAAATATCTGTGTGTTCTCTGCTTCTTTAATAAAGAAACTAACTGTAAGTTAGCCGGTGTTTCATTGTCTTTCTCTGATCTACGAATGGCCTGTTCTCTTGGTTGGTTTTAAGATCTGGAATTATAGCTGCTGTTGGCCTGAACTGGAATTCTGCTGTTAGGTTACATCCACACTAGGATCTCCATGCTATTGGGGTCACTGTTTCCATGTTTGCATTAGCCACCTTTGAATTCACAACTGAGTGCTTTCGATTTTATTCCTTTTAAACCTAGCTTGATGTTTCCCGTCCACATTAGTGGGATGTATTCACACTGTGTTTTGTTGCCTCTGGCCCTCCCACCCATGACATGCAACCCCTCAACTCAATTACTCCTTCTC
The DNA here is from genome assembly GCF_965112155.1 of Podarcis liolepis. NCBI lineage: Eukaryota > Metazoa > Chordata > Lepidosauria > Squamata > Lacertidae > Podarcis > Podarcis liolepis. The sequence continues at coordinate 26,387,491 of NC_139571.1, forward strand.
TACTCACCATAAGTTCTGGAAACCTCAGGTCCACTGTGGGCACAGGTTTAGCTGTGCAAGCACACCTTTACATGTTTTATTTTTTGAAATAAACCCTTTCAGATATAACAGATTTGCAACCATAAAATAGGCAATTATAAAACAAATTATACAATTACAATCATAAAACAATTGGGAAAACAATTAAAAACAGTAAAATGTCAATCAGTCTTGATGGTAGATCTGCGGAATGGGTGTTCATGTTTCTCTTAATTGATTTTTCCACCTCAGTGACTTTCTGTAGATAATCTTCATGCCTCTGTCACCCCATTTCAGCACATCATGGCATCTGTCACATTGTCCCTGCTCTGAAGATGGTAACTGGAAACAGGAATCCTGTTCCCCAGATGGAAATGTGGTTACTTCTTTACTTTTCTATTTCATTGATTGAGCTTCAGTTGTTTGGGGATTCAATGAAGTTCTCACGTTAGATGATGGAGAGATGTTATTGCTCAGTCCAAAATAATACTTACTCAAACTTTGTGACTAACCCCTGACTAATCCTTGTCTTCTCCAGTCAATGTGAACTGTTACTTATGAATTTATCCTGGCTGAGTTTGAAAGTATCGACAAATGAAAACTATCTCCCTGGGGATAGTCACCCCCTGCCCCGCTCCCCAGATCTATAGAACAGCTTCCTTTAAACACAAATTCACCATATTACACAGAGAGCGATATCTCACTTCCTGCAGGAAACAAACTCTGGGGTTTAATACACTATTGATTCCTTGCTCAATGGGCAGCGAGAGGGAGAGGCACTCTTACCTACATTATGAAACTGGCAGGGATATAAAACAGAGAACTTGGAAAGCACACAGCTTTTTCCTCATGCAAGGAAGGGAAGTAATCTGGTGTAAAGAGAAATGCAGAGGATCTTTTTTATGTGTCAATGTTATCTGTACCCCACTAGCCCCATTTAATGCCACCTCCTCTTCTATTTCTTTAAAGAAACACTGAGCAATCCAAGTGGGGGCAGGGCAGAGTGGGCGACCCACAGCCACATTAGAAGCCATTCCTAATAGCAGCTCATCTAAACATGACCACCTATTCCAAGGGCTTGATACTCTCAGCCATAGTTTCCCCAATAGGTCCTCAAACCTGGAAGCAAGGGACTCACCACTGCTGAAGGCCTGAAGGGCCTTGCCTGCTTCCTTCCATCTGGGCAGAGAGGGCTCCATTTTTGTTTTTGTTTTTTAAATTGCTTTTATTTTTTATTTATGTCATCGTAAATTGTAATTGATATGAATGCTGTATTCTTAGTTTTAGATTTTATGATTGATGTGGAAATTGATTTCCATTTGGTTGTGTACTTTTTGATGTGTTTTATTTATTGCTTATTACTTTTGCTATGTTGGTAATTATGTAAATCTTGTCATGTTGTGAGCCGCCTTGAGCATTGTTTTAATTATGGAAAGGCAGCATACCAATAAAATGATGATGATGATGGAGGAAGCGAGACATGCAAAGTCAGAAGCATTGTAGGCTGCACCTATTCAATACACATTGAACAGTTGAGATTATGGTTTTAGGGAGAGCCATGTTCAAACTTCATGCAATTACCAATGTAAGGCTATAGTTGAGATTAGTTTGGGCCAGAGAGCTTCAGATTTGCATGGGTGCCAGAAAGTGCACAAATCATGCTGTGCTCATTGTCAAAGTAATAACTTTTTCTTTCTTTCTTTGCTAAATCCTCTATTTTTATAGTTAGTAATCTGTATTATATGTGGCATAACACAACTGCAATAAAACTCTGAAAAATTCTTATTTCATCCTTGAAAAGTCTTTAGGAGTTTTCAAATGAAGTAGATAAAGAAGAGTGCTTTATGATGACTTGGTGCTGGTGAGCATGATTTGTGCACGAGAGAAGCAGTCAGAAACAATGGTTTGGCAGCAGTTTTGGATTACATCTTCCATTGAGTGAAACTCAAAGGCATGAAAATTAATAGCTCCCCTAAAAGGTTGAGTTTTTATATTAGGTTTTTAGTTTTTGAATGAGATCTGAATATTCATAAAAACTGCTTTCTTGCGTAGACAGGGGACATAAGACGCTCAGGCATTTATTTATTTATTTGCAAAAAAATTATTAGTTTTTACAATATCAACAACAAACAAAAACATAAAACAAACAAGACATAACAAACATAAATCATAACCTTATTGAAAATAACAGTTATTTACTTTGTAAAACGACTTCCTCGTTTCCCCTTAGTTGAATTTCATTGCATATCCTTATAACTGTTTTCCAAATCCCAATTTTAATACCCTTTAAATTAAACATTAACATTTTTAAATCTTCTCCTTCTTGTATTAGACATATTATTTTATCAGTTAACATAAATACAATCCTAAGCCCATTAAGTATCTGGAGGCTATTTCCAGTTATTTTAGCTTAACAAATTTAGCTAAATAATCATTAAATTTCTTCCATTCTTCATGGTTTTCCTCCTCCTTCTGGTCGCGGACTCTTCCGGTTAGATCGGCTAGCTCCATAAAATCCATCATCTTCATCTGCCATTCTTCCACTGTTGGTAATTCTTGAGTTTTCCACTTTTTAGCTAACAAAATACGAGCCGCAGTTGTGGCATACAAAAATAGATTAACATCTTTCTCGGGCAATTCCGAACCTGTTATTCCAAGAAGAAAGGCCTCTGGTTTCTTTCTAAATGTATATTTCAACATTTTTTTCAATTCGTTATAAATAAGATGCTCAGGCATTTAATTTCATAGGTCAAACATAAAGATGGGTGAATCAGTTTCTCTCGCTTTCTCATTTTTTCCAACCTTAGATGCTCCACATTTCCACATCCGAGGTTTTTCTTTTTAAGTCTTCATATAAATTTAGCAGCATTTCATTGTGAATTTCTCATAATATACAAAACTTTGCATGCAATTTTGCTTAATTTACACATTTTTGCAAAGGCATTGGACTCACATTTTGCATGTTATTTTGCTAATATATGTGTCATTATGCGCACTTTACCATTGTATATGCATGTTTCTGCACATTACTTGATTGGAGAAATGCTCTGTTAAATCACGTTTGAATTTCAGAGGATGACTGTTTCTGCTACTCATATTATCTTGGAAATTGTAGATTAGACAGGTTTGTCTATAAATGCCTATAGTCAGATGTCACCTCTGAACTTAGTTGGGGAGTTTGATCTAGGTGGAGACTGTGAGTGAACTTTCACACGGAAAACGGCCCCAAAATAGCCACTTTGCTTTGACTATTCAGAGATGCAGGACCCATGGCCTTGCTACTTCTGAATCCACACATCTCTGTAACATCTGAAGTCAAATATTCACATCCTTTAATATAGTTAGATAGGACCATGTGTGATGAAAACAGCACTTTGAAAAAAGATACACGACTATGTGGTTATTTAGAAGGCGAATACATGTACACTCTTTCACACAAAGACTTGTACACATGCACAGACATGTGGTATGAATGTCCAGTGTGCATACAACTTTAAAAGGAGGCAGCTGCCCAGGCAGCAGGGGAAGGCAGGAAGTGGTGGTAAATGTTGGAGAACAGAGTTGTGTGGGGGAAAGGTTGCCATTTTGTCCTCTGCCTCAGTCAGCAAAACATATTGGACTACCCTTGAATTAAGGCCAGGATAGTGCTGTTCCGTTTTTCTATTTCATTTCAGCACTGCTTGTTCAGCTTGCCCATGGTTTATGTACCACAAAATTAAGGGGGTTCAGATGTTACATTTAATGAGTGTACAATCTGTGTGCTCATGTACACAAATAGTTGAACTGTACACTCATACCTTTGTTCACATGCAATGTTCAATGAGTGTATAATCTATGTACCTGTGTGCAACCAGGACACAGGTGGCACTGTGGTCTAATCCACTGAGCCTCTTGGGCTTGCTGATCAGAAGGTCAGCGGTTTGAATCCCCGCAATGGAGTGAGCTCCCATTTGCTCTGTCCCAGCTCCTGCCAACCTAGCAGTTCAAAAGCATGCCAGTGCAAGTAGATAAATAGGTACCACTGCGGTGGGAAGGTAAACAGCATTTCTGTGCGCTCTGGCACTCATCACAGTCCTCCATGAACCAGTAGTGGTTTAGTCATGCTGGCCACATGACCCGGAAAACTGTCTGTGGACAAATGCCGGCTCTCTCAGCCTGAAAGTGAGATGAGCACCACAACCCCATAGTCACCTTTGACTGGTCTTAACCATCCAGGGGTCCTTTACCTTTACCTTTTTTTACCTGTGTGAGCAATAGTTGAATGATACAAATAAACACAAGCACATACCTTCACACAAACACTTGTGCATGTGTAGAGAGTCCTTGGACCTGTGTTCAGTGTAACATGTGAACAAACCTTGGATCTGGCACCATTGCTGTTTAGCTAAACTTTGACAGGTAGCAGATGAGGACTTGAAGAGCAAATGGGAACTAAACTTCACTTTCCTTTCCCCCCACCCCAGTCCATGGGTAGCACCTACTGTAAGGACTGAGCCAGTACTTCTCCACTGACATCTAATTTATTGCATGTTTTGTTTAGCAGGTAGGCACTTGAGAAATGTTCTAGCACCATTTAATTTTCTGTGCCTGCCTGCCTGCCTGTTCCAGCTCTTGTTGTCTGCTGTTTTCTGGTAATCTTTTAATCTGAGAGAAGCTAGGAGGCTGCCTTCTCTTATTTCCCATGAGTTTTGAAGCAAAGGCCTCTGTAGTACAATACAAGCGCTGTTGTTTCCCTGAAGGCTTAACTGCTTTCTCAAATGTTACTCTTGCATCTAGAGGCACCAGCTCTCAGGAGCCCCATGTATGTAAGCAAGGCTCCCCGCCCCCACTCTGCACACCAGGCCTTGAAGCAAACAATAAGATATTGGCAGTGCTAAGCCAAGTCTTTAATTCTTTACAAGATGCTGAGAGCATCCATCACTTTCATAGGTGGAAGAGCTGCATCTCTCCAGTGACTGAATCTTCCAGAAAGCTATGCTGATATACACTGAAAAGCTCAGGCAGACCTTGAATTATTTGCGCAAATGGACGCTATTGACCTTTTTCAATTCATTTATCAAATCCACCCCCTCCCGTTTGAGTTCAGTCCTTCCCCCAGTTAGGAAAAAGCCTCATTGATTTGAGGGGAGCATATGCAAAGGAACCCAGGGGCAGAAATGCAGGCTTCAGATGTGATGAAGTAAAAGGGTGTTTTGCCCCAGTGCTGTGCTCTGCTTGAAAGTGCTATAATGATAAATAATGTGTCATCTTACTTTTAAAGAATTGTGTGAGAGCAGCATAATAGGCTTTTATGACAAATAAGGACTTTGAGGAGTTGGCTCAAACATGCAGAGCTTTTTCAAATGCAAGAATCAACTCCCGATGCTAAATATCTAGCAAATACTTGTCACGCTGTTTGTTACATGTACTAGCACAAGGTGACAACTGCCTCATTGCTTTGGGGAAGAATTAGAGTATAGCATTGGGCAAGCTTCCAATTTTGATGCAGATCATGTTGAAACACCAGAAATTAATATACATGATTAATATACATACAGTGGTACCTCGGTTCTCGAAATGTTCAGCTTCCGAAATGTTCAGAAACCGAGGTGCGGTTTCCCATTGGTTGCACTCAGCGAAAGCCGCGTCATACATTCGGGTTCCGAAAAACATGAAAAAGGGAAGCATTTACTTCTGGGTCTTTGGCGTTCGAGAACTGAAACATACGACAATGGAGGCGTTCGGGAACGGAAGTTCCACTGTACTTTTACTTGTGTTTAGTTTTAATACAACAATTCTCATGCACCAGAACTTATTGGAGCCACATCATCAGTGCCAGATTGTGAGGGGTCCCTGAGATTTTGACTGCCTAGGGGCCTCCACTGAATATAGCAACACTGAGGGCCAGTTTGAATGGTATTTTTCAAGGAGTCACTGGAATTTGAGTATAGTCATAGCCAAAAGAAGCTATGTATATTGCCATGAAATATACAAATAATTCCTATTGAAACTACAAGCTAAAATATATTTTGAAGCATATGATCTGGAGTTGGGGTGTGAAGTAGTCATAGCTTTTCAAGAAAAAAAAATACAAGCAAATGGGCTGAGAATGATTTAAGCAGGTGAGTATTTTACTTCAGTAAAAATTGCCTCAAATGTACTTTAACGGCAGGGTATCCTTTTTCTTTTCTTTTTCTAAATGCTCAGTTTAATGTGAGTTGACTGGTGAATGTGCATAAAGACCGCAATTGTGTGCATTCACATGAAGCCATGGAGAATGAGGGCGTCTTGATAGCATGAACAGGGGATTTTACATATTGGCTGGCAAATATGAATAATCGCCAACAGATGTCACAGAATGCACACTGTTGCATGAAAATTCATGCATCGCGCCAGCAATATTTATAAGCATAAAATATGTAGATTGGCCCCAACTGATTTTGTCCACTTGTTTGAACCTTCTCCATTATCACTTGGAGACAGTACAGTTCGTTCATTCATTCATTGAAATTATTTATATTCAGGATATAAATCTTTCCAGGGTGGCTTATTACAGTGACATATTATTGAAATGCAATAAAAATAGTAACATATCAAAAACACATCAGCATCCTTTCCACATGATGGTAGTTGATGGTAGTTCACACTGTGGTGTATCCTGCACAGATGGTCTTGCTCCCATGAAGCAGCTGATGGTAGAAGACTTTTCTTTTTTCTTTTTCTTTTTAAAGAAGCATAGAAAATCACAGCACACCTAAATCTCTATCCCAGTGAGGAAACATCAAACGTGGATGAAGACAGCTAAAAATGGTAAATGACCCCTGGACAGTTAAGTCCTTCTTCTTCTTTGGTGATCACTCATAGCCAAGTAAGATTGTCTTCTATAAACATGGTTTTAACAATGAGTCTGTAAGTAACTGTGGTGGCCAATTCTGGATCCAAATGTCCTTCCACAGTCGGGACATTGGTTTCCGGGTGGGAGTTGATCACAGTGTGGATTTGCCAAGCTTGCCTTCCTCTTAGCACATTTCTGCCTTGTGTCCTGAGTTCGAGTGTCTTCAAAGCCCATGACACCTTTGGTAAAGGCTGTTCTCAAACTGGAGCACTCGCAGGCCAGTGTTTCCGAGTTGTCAGTGTTCATACTACATTTTTAAGATTTGCCTTGAGACAGTCTTTAAACCTCTTTTGTTGACCACCAGCATTACGCTTTCCATTTTTAAGTTCGGAATAGAATAATTGCTTTGCAAGACAATCATCAGGCATCCAAACAACATGACAAGTCCAACAAAGTTGATGTTGAAGAATCATTGCTTCAACACTGGTGATCTTTGCTTCTTCCAGTACACTGATATTAGTTCGCCTGTCTTCTTTCCGGGTTGTGTGATGAGCATGCCTAAACCACATCTGGTGCAACGGGACACCGTGACAGAAACCAGAGTGCACGGAAACGCTGTTTACCTTCCAGCTGCAGCAATACCTGTTTATCTACTTGCACTGGTGTGCTTTCAAACTGCTAGGTTGGCAGGAATGAAGACAGAGATGAGGTGGAATATCAATGAGTTCTGTGGGTGGTCACTGCACTGTTGCTATGGCTAGCTGCACAAGGAAGAGGTATACCAATAGGGAAGGCCAATGGGGGCCTAATCCAAGTTCCTGTATCAGCCAGCTGGTCCTCAAGCCACATGCCACTGCTTTACTTTCTTTCAGCCCAATGACGTGCAAAAGGGTGTTTTGTGCACATTCACTCCATGCTTTCTTGTGGATGCACAGCATCACATTTAGGCACATTATCAGTTGTGCCAGCATGAGCCAAAAGATGTGCAATTTATAATGGAATACTCCTGCAGGCCCCACGGCCATCCTCTGGAACTGGAACAGCTAAGCAGCATTCCCAGGAAGGGGTCCTGGTGTTCTGGGACTCACAGCTGCTCTCATGTGAGCACCCAGTCTTAGCACAGTAAAGCAGTGCAGATGGAGGTGAGGAGGTATCTGGGCATACCTACTTTATCTCTACTAATTACAGATTAAAGAACATAACAAACATGCATGAGAGGAGCAGCTCTCATACAGACATAGTGTATCATCGCAAAACAGAGCAGAAAGAAAAACAATAGTACCAGAGACAGAAGTCACACAGACTGGCTTCCTTTCTCGTGGAACAGAAAGTAAACAAGAATCAGATGTTCCTTTCAATGGGAGGAGTGAAATGCTAACAATTTATAGCCCAGAAAGCAAAAAGGAAGATCTTAGACATTTTCTGTGGACATAATTGTTGACTATTTTAAAACCAAACTAATAATTATTATGAACGTGATCAACCTGGTTGGCTCTTCCATAGAAGGAATTTCTAGTAGTTTTTGCTCGCAAATAGTGCAAGTCTGGGGTGGTTAACTTTTAGTAATAGCTTTGTGAAAAAGGAAGTTGACATCTCTATTTCTAGATCATCATGAAATGTGAGTCTTAGTGTAACATTTCTTGGAATCAAATAGTTGGTTTATGGCAGCTGAGATAAGAGAGAAAACACTGACATAAATGCTTTCCTGGAGTCTCCTAAAAGAAGGTGGAGTGTAGATGAACAGAGATTGGGGGGGGGGATGAGGGAGAAGTCATTATAAAAATGGAACATACGCTTGGCTGGGGTGGAGTAAAACCAAAGGAAAATATATCTTACTGTCACTCTGATATTAATGCATTGAACTGACTAGCAGAGAGGATCAGAAGGAAAACTCATTCAAATTATTGAAATCTATTTAACCCAGATCTTTGTAGGGGCTCTGTATGATTCCAAGTCAACTTTCGAATCAGGTTGCTTCGGGGCATTCTTGTTTTTAGTCCAAGAGTAATGTTAACAAGTTACCTCAAGTTAGAGTGGTGTTTCCACTGAAATCTCCATGTCACTCTGTTGACCATCTGGACAGGCATAGCATAACTACTGTTGTCTATGTTCTGGTTACCTCTAGGTTAGATTACTTCAACGTGTTATATGTAGGGCTGCCTCTGAAGAAAGTTTAGCTGGTGAAGAATTCAGCAACCAGGTTCCTCTCTGGAGCAAGACAGTTTAACCATATTACACCGGTCCTACCCCAACTGCACTGATTGCCAAATAGTTTCTGGGCTCAATTCCAAGTGCTGGTTTTGACCTGGGGAGCCAGACTGCAATACCTCAAGGTCTGCCTCTCTCTCGATATGAACCTATCTAGACCCTGAAATTATCCTCTGAAGCTATTCTTAGAGTGCCTCCTCCATGAGAGGTCCAGACAACAGCAACACCAGAATGTGCAGTGGCTCCCCTTTTGTGGAATGGTCTCCTCAGGGAGGTTCACCTGGTGCTTCCATTATACACTTTTAGGTGCCAGGCAATAATGTTCCTCTTAAACCAGACCTTTGGCTGATTAACATTCCATAGCCTTTTAAATGTGTTTGTGGGAGTGGGGGTAGTGGTTTTGTTTTTGTTCTTGTTTTCATTATGTATTTTGTGTATTTTACCTTGTACTTTTGTGTTGTGAATCGCCCTGGGATCTGCGGATGAATGGTAGTAGACAAAATTAATAATTTCTGGTGGTTCCCTCCCTGTGAGAAGCAAAGTTACAGGAAACCAGGCAGAGTGCTTTCTCCGTAGTGGCACCCACCCTGTGGAACACCCTCCCATCAGATGTCAAAGAAATTAACAACTATGCGACTTTTAGAAGACATCTGAAGGCAGTCCTGTTTAGGGAAGCTTTTAATATCTGATGAATTATTGTATTTTAATGTTTTGTTGGAAGCCGCCCAGAGTGGCTGGGGAAACCCAGCCAGATGGGTGGGGTATAAATAATAAATTATGGTGATGATGATGATGAACAACAATAATAACACACCCTCCAACATTTCTAAAATGAAAATAGGGATGTCCTAAGGAAAAGTGGGACATTCTGAGATCAAATCAGAAACTGGGATGGAGGGTCTGTAATAAATACACAAAAACTTATTTCAATCTGAGGTCCTCCTCTGAGGGTCTTCTGCCGATTCCTTCACTGGTTCCCTCACTGTGAGAAGCGAAGTTACAGGGAACCAGGCAGAGGGCCTTCTTGGTAGTGACACCTTTCCTGTGGAACACCATCCCTTCAGATGTCAAGGAAATGATCAACTATATGACTATTTTAGAAGACATCTGAAGGCAGCTCTGTATAGGGAAGTTTTTAATGTTTGATATTTTATCGTGTTTTTACTATTCTGCTGGCAGCCACCCAGAGTGGCCGGGGAAACCCAGCCAGATGGGCGGGCTATAAGGAAGACGAAGAAGAAGAAGAAGAAGAAGAAGAAGAAGAAGAAGAAGAAGAAGAAGAAGAGGAAGAAGAAGAAGAAGAAGAAGAAGAAGAAGAAGAAGAAGAAGAAGAACAGCTGTATGTGCCAATGCATTTTTTTAAAAAAAGATCTTAAATCCTACTTATCAGCTACGTTGAAGGAAGTAAAAAAGAATTCATCACAAACACCCATTTGTTCTTCCCCACTATGTAGCTGATTACCAGAATGTAGCTTTTGAAAATGGTGTTGCAAATGCAGCCTCAACTTCTTCACAGTCAGCGGAGTTTAGCTTTTATTTATTTCTTATTTTTAAGGGCTTCAGAAATGGAGGCCTGGCTGTACCACCTGCCCACTGCTGGGCCTGAAGCTAATCTCTCTGAGGCAGTAGATATATAGGCAGGTGAGCAAAGCTCTAAAGTGAGTAGCCTTGCTTTGGTTAAGTAATGCTTTAGATTTTACAGAGAGCCAAATCAGCATGTGTGCACAGAATTCCATCATGTTCTATGGGAAGAGAAGTAAACAGCAGAGGAGAATTGATCTTTTCATACCAGGCATGGAGCACTCAAGTTCTGTTAATCTGATTTCTGGAGAGTGGAATAGATTTATTTATTTCCTTTATAAATCACCAACAGCCATCTCTGTCCTGCACTGTGAGTGTGGCACAGTGCATTACCTGTCTTGCACTTCTGAAATTGTTTAATTGTAGAGGTGGAAGTATAGTGATTGCAGAAACTGCCTTGATTGCAATTGAAATAAATATTGTTGTTTTCCTCCAATCAATAGTCAAATATTCAAATCCACCTGCTTTTTTATCTTATTTTTTATATTGCCAAACTGGAAACAGAAGGTCCATTTTCATGGTTATAGTCAGTGCTTTTTTCCAAGAAAAATACGTGCTGGAACTCACCATGAGGTTGTTACAGTAAGTCGCTGAGCGACTCAGGGCAGTCCTGAACAGATGCCAGTTTGATAGCAGTCCCATTCATCACCTGCAGAGGTGCTAAAAGCTAGGGCAAGCTGTCTTCCTAGTTTGTTTGGGGCTGGCCACTGGTTGTGGTACAGATAAAAAAAAATGTGCCCCACCAGCCTTATTCTCTTAGATTCAGGAAGATGCCTAGGGCAGCTCAGAAGGGCCCTCATGCAAATGTGTGCATGTGCAACAGTGGAAAGCTTAAAGTCCACTGCCACTACATGGAAGATGGATTGAAGAAAAAGAAATAGGAACCAATCACAGCTAGGAGCAAGTAGGAGCTAGGCAGAATCACAGATCTAAAAAAATTGTAGACGTGCACATGCTGGCCAGCTTCATATTAACTTGAAATGTTTGTTCTGGGCTTATCAGAAGTACATAAAGGCAAGAAATGGGGGGAGGGGGTGCTGACCCACAATGGCGGCCACCTGACAGGTGCTGGAACTGTGCTCCAGTGCACTCTGGCTGAAAACAAACACTGGTTATAGGTTAGGGATGGGGAAAGTTTCTTAGCCTCGTCTTAGGAGTTCAGACAGAAGTTTTCCCAGCCATTCCTGGAGACTCCAAGGCTGAATGTAGGACATTCAGCATGGGAAAAATGGGCTCTACCACTGAGCTGCGACCCATTAAATCTCTCTCTCTCTCTCTCTCTCTCTCTCTCTCTCTCTCTCTCTCTCACACACACACACACACACACACACACACACACACAGTTTTGCAAGTGGAAAACTGAATGATTGTATGCTTGCTTGCATTAATGTGTTCTGCCCATGGATAGTTAGCCAATGTACTGGAGAGAAAGGATCTAGCCAACCTTCTCAATGACTTTTTTTCTTTGACATAGCGCTGAATTCAAACTTTTGATTGCCCTCCACCTACATTCTGAAGTGGCACTGTCTTTATCAGAATTATGAGATCAGCTCCTTTTCTCCTTCCCTTTTCTCTGACATTTGCTTCTTTCCCCCCTCTTTTCAATCCCATTGTAATAGAGCAATTCATCATGCAATATTCCTGGTCTGATCGGAGCAGCTTCCTCTGCCTACATTTATATTTGAAGTGGTGGGGCCTCTCTTCACCACCACATCCTCCGGCTTGTTCCAGCTTGCTCTGTAATTCTCAGTGCCATCAGTTATTCAGCCCAAGCCACATTATGCATCTGCTCAAGAATGATTATCTAGCCAGAGAAATCAATAAACTGAAGCTCTATTAATAACGCCCATTGTAAGGGGGATGCCAAAATGATTGTCGTGCTCTCTTGTGTATGCAGAGCCTTAACAGAGAGGAAACCATCAGAAAACTATTAGAATTAAATCATTCTGACACCATCATTTAAGGTTTCTTTAATAGCTGGGTGTCAGCACCTTAATACTTCTGTGTGCTAATAGCTTTTCTGCAAGGGGTGGGAGCTGGGAGCTGTGAAAGCTTGCCATCTAATCAAGAGACCTTTGAATGCTTTCCTTTCTCTGGCAACTCAAATGCAAGCACCTTGCCCTCAGATTGCTTTATTAGTGACTGGAAATTCTCCGGCTTAAAGTCATCCTGAAACCAGAGTGCTTGGGTAATGATCCTGTCTCAAAAAACCCCCCAAACAAAACAAAACAAAAAACGTAAGATGAACAGCGAGACCAATGGATGATGTTGATCAGGGCTGTTTTTCAGCTGGAACTCAACAGAACTTAGTTCCAGCACTTCTCAGGTGGGCACCATTGCCATTATAAGAGAACAAGGAGGTGTTCATGGTGAGTTTTGGCACCTCTTCTTCTCCTAGAAAAAGAGCACTGATGATGATGATGAAAATTAAATTTGTATACTGCTCTTCCTCTGGAGATCTCAGGGCGGTTCACAACATAAGAATACAATATAAAAACACAAAATAGATGATAAAAACAAGAACAAAAAACAACAACAACACAACCTCATAAACCTCCCTGGCCCACTCCTCCCATATACACATTTAAAAGAGGTATAAGATGTTAACAGAATAGAATCCTGTTTTGTGGCAACCTGCTTTTGTACTCATGTGTATCCTTTATCCCAGGGGTCAGCAAACTTTTTCAGCAGGAGGCCGGTCCACTGTCCCTCAGACCTTGTGGGGGGCCAGACTATATTTTTTGGGGGGAGGGGGGAATGAATGAATTCCTATGCCCCACAAATAACCCAGAGATGCATTTTAAATAAAAGGACACATTCTACTCATATAAAAACACGCTGATTCCCAGACTGTCCGTGGGCCAGATTTAGAAGGCAATTGGGTCGGATCCAGCCCCCAGGCCTTAGTTTGCCTACCCATGCATTATCCTAGGTATGCTTACTTGGAAGAAGTAACAGGAAGTGAAACCTACTCCCTGTTTGCATATTTATGATAATAGTCTAAGTAGACCAAAATGACACAGGTGATGGACATACAAAACTGCCAGGAAATGAATCAGACAATTGGTCTGTCTAGCCCCGTACTGGCCACACCCACATTTACACTTTGGCCACACTCAATTTTTGATGTGCATCCCACAGAGGGCTGAGCGGCTTGCCCTGAAATGCTGCGGAATTCTGTAGGGCCATTCACTTCCTCGTGGACTTGGAGGGAAATATTTTTGCACTTTTCATAGGGGCCATGAGAATATCCCCCAAAGGAGAAGCTAGCCTCAGGAAACCCTCATCACATTGCCCTTGATAACTCAAGGTGGCCAGTGATCTCTGTTGCACTATCTCTCTTCCGCCTTGCTGGTGTTTTCCATCTGTGAGGCAAAGGGGACCATTTTTTTTTTCACCAGCCACACTCAGCTGATCAGTGCAGATCAACCAAAACTACCAATGTGAAATTTTTGGAGGGAGAATTCCTCCTCTGCCTAGTTGTGATGTGTATTGCATTTCATATTCTGGGTTTTTCTTTCTGAACACTACTCAGCTATTCTTTCTTCTTCTTTTGAAATCATTTTTATTTTTATTTTACAATACAAAATTCTAAAAAAAAAATAAATCAAATATATATTCATATATATTCCTCCGAATCTCAGGACTTCCCCCCACCCTCTCTCTGGAGTCCCATTTTAAACACTGGAAACTGCATCTTCTTCTATACTTTAACTATTATATCAATCCATATTTTCCATGGTAATTGTTACACTACAAGGAAAATAAAAATCCTGCCAATGTTTCCATCTGCTTATGGTGGTCTTTTAAATAACTTATAAATTTTTCCCACTCTTTTGTAAAGTTTTTGGTTCCTCAGTTTTCCAGTCAGCTTTGCCATTTTGGCATAGTCAATCAGCTTGGTTTGCCATTCTTCTCTGGTAGGGACTTTGTCTTCTTTCTATCTCTGAGCTAGTAACATCTGAGCAGCTATTGTTCTATACATAAAAAGTCTTTTCTGGTCCTTTGGAGTGTAATTCCTAATAAAAAAAGCTTCTGCTTTTTTATCAAAACTTATTTTAAACATTGTTTTCCCCATTTCATTGTATATCATCTCCCAGAAAGCTTTTACCACTGTACAAATCCACCACATATGATAAAAGGTACCTTCTTTTTCTTTATGTTTCCAGTAGGTATTTGTACTCGTCCTATACATTTTTGCCACCTTACTAGGAGTCAAATGCCACCAGTACATCATTTTCATATAATTCTCTTTCAAAGTAGAACAGAACTCAGCTATTCTTTCAATGTGGCATGGCTTATAAATCCTGAAATATAGTCTCTCTCTCTCTCTCTCTCTCTCTCTCTCTCTCTCTCTCTCTCTCTCTCTGTGTGTGTGTGTGTGTGTGTGTGTATTTACTCAATAACCGATTAAGGAAACAAACAGTAAATAAAGGCACATGGACAGTAGCTAAGATGCTTTCTAATGGCCTCTAGAAGGTGGGCCTTCCAAATTATGATTTGCAAGGCCATGTGCCCTGATCATTGGCTGTCACCTTCATGAGGCTATATAACTCTCCAGTTATAACTCGCCAGAAGCCATCTTATTTCCCCCCTCAGATGTACAAAAGATGCTTTATCAATGAGTGCTAGGCATCAAAAGCTTGCAACTAAAATATAATCATTGATATTTCTCCTTTTGCAGCACACATTCCTTTCAAGTAAACTAGCAATATTAACATGAGAAACGGCAATGAAAACAATTAAGGACCTAAAACAACCCAGTCAGAAGCAGCAAAGCACTAATGAAACCACCAGGGGGAAGAGAAGCTCAACACAACAGCTAAGTGAGAAAAATCCCATATAAGGAAAAGAGTTAGAAATGTGAGCACTGGCTCCCTTCTCTGATCTTCACCAGCAAAATATAGATCAGTGGTTCTCAAAGGGTGCGGCAGGAGAGGGTGGCAGGTGTGGAGGGAAGATTCAAGGACAATTAAAGAAACGTTTAAGCCTTTCAGTGTAGTACAGTACCAAAACGTTTTTTTGTTTTATTTGCAGAATATGGATGGATACCTTTCCAAAATCAAACACTGCTAGCAGTTGTTTCTTTTGGTTTTCCAATGTATTCCTTATCAACAGCAAAATTGGTGTGATCATGTGTGGCTGCTTGGCTTTGCCATCCATCCCCCCCCCCCCATTTGCTCCCAGAATCCTGCACAATAAAGCTTCCAGGATCTAGGGGTTCCTATGTGTGTAGAGGTCTATATGCAAATACTCCTCCCCTCCACCAGGTGTCCATGTTCATATGTGGATTGAGGTGGACAGAGGGGCAAGCCACATATCAGTTGAGTGGGAAAGGTGCTCCTTCCTACATCCTGTTCTACCTGTGTTTCCCCTTCCTCTGTGCCACATGTGATGGAAGTTACAGTGATGAAGCTCAGTTTAGTGATGGGAGCTCTAGGTTGCTTTGGCTAAGGCAAGCCAGCTGTCTTCCCTACCTGTAAAGTGGGGAAAATACTGATTTCCTTCACTATTGCGATGATAAATTATCTATGTACCATATATGAAACTGGCAACTACAAACCTTGCAAACCAGATGCCATGCATGAGAGCCACCAGTTTAAATATACCAGCCTTATGCTACTGATAAAGAAGAAACTCCTAATACATGTAGCATTCTCTCAGTACATAAAGCAGTCCAAAGATATAGATTTGGTTCTGTTCTGTTTTGTTTCTCATAGAATCATAGAATTGTGGCACTGTGGGTTAAACCACAGAGCCTAGGACTTGCTGATCAGAAGGTTGGTGGTTCGAATCCCCGTGATGGGGTGAGCTCCCATTGCTTGGTCCCTGCTCCTGCCCACCTAGCAGTTCGAAAGCACGTCAGAGTGCAAGTAGATAAATAGGTACCACTCCAGCGGGAAGGTAAACGGTGTTTCCGTGTGCTGCTCTGGTTCACCAGAAGCAGCTTAGTCACATGACCTGCCACATGACCCAGAAGCTGTACGCCAGCTCCCTCAGCCAATAAAGCGAGATGAGTGCCGCATCCCCAGAGTCGGTCACGACTAGACCTAATGGTCAGGGGTCCCTTTACCTTTTACCTTTAAGAGACCCCAAGAGTCATCAAGTACGATCTCTTGCAATGCAAGAATATCAACTAGAGCATCCAGGACAGCTGGCCATCCAACCACTGCTTAAAAACCTCCAAGGAAGGAGGTCCATAACCTCCTGAGGGAGACTGTTCCACTGTCAAATAATTCTTGCTGTCAGAAAGTTTTTCCTGATGTTTAGTTGGAATCTCCTTCCTTGTTACTTGAAGTCATTGGGTCAAGTCCTACATTCCAGAGCAGGAGAAAGCAGGCTTGCTCCATCCTCCATGTGGCAGCCCTTGAGATATTTGAAGATGGGTATCACATATCCTCTCAGTCTCCTCTTTCCCAGGCTAAATGTACCCAGCTTCCTCAACTATTCATCATAAGGCTTGGTTTCCAGACCCTTGGTTGTCTCTGGTTGCCCTCCTCTGCACATGTTCCAGGTTGTGAATATCTTTCTTAAACTGTCAGTATTCCAGGTGTGGTCTGACCAAGACAGAATAGAGTAGTACCATTACTTCCCTTGGTCTGGATACTATCCTTCTGTTGATGCTGCTATAAGAGGCCTGCTGTAATGCCAAAGTCTTTTGACTTGGTTTTGCTTTCTGCCTGCTCTAAATATTGCATGCCACTCTCAGGCAGCTGTCGGAACTGCTCCCTAACATTTTGCAAATGATCCTGGCTGCCCTTTAAACAGGCTGGTAAAAGAGAATCAGAAGGGGTGGGGGTGCGGAACCAACATCTATGCTATTTGCAAGCGCTCCTGGAAAAATAACTGTTTTGCCGCAGACTTTTGTAGCCTTTTGAGATTTATGCTTCCTTTTAGAGACTCTCTCCTCCTTTTGTATTTGCTTTTAATGCTTAAATGGTGGTCTATAATCCTGATGGAAAAGATGCCTTCAGTCAGCAGGATTGTTTATTTATCCAAGCTGTAGACAATGCACTGGCAGGTAAAGGGCTGCCATTCAGATGCATGGATAACAAATGCTGGTGTATTAGTGCAAAAGATTAAAGATAGCTCTCTATTGCCTTGGGAGGAAAGTAGCTCCTTTTGTATTTTCAGCAGAGGGAAAGAGGCTGGAAATACGATGAATAGGTGCTGTTATCTGTATTAATGTAGCATATGGAGATCCACAACATTTTTCAAGGCCCCATTGTGCTAAACGTTGTAGTAAGTGCCCCTCTCTGCCTCCTGTATCTCCTATCAATGTAGACAAGATAAGTGCAAGCTCCAGGGATGAAAGGGATGGGACTAACCTGGGAGAAGGAGCTTCCATTTCTGCTCCTGCTATAGGAATGACAACTTAATTCCTGGCTCCAACTCCTGTGTGTTTAACACCAACTTAATCTGCAGATGCTCACAGATGATGATGCTTACCACCGTGCCCTAAGACACATCACATGCCGTGGATGATACTGCTGCTAAAAGTACAAGAGCGGGACATGCCCCTTTCCCTGATCAGTTGACAACCCTATGCTGAAGAAATCCCATACGACAACAAGGTCTTTCCAAAGGGGACTCCCTTTGGATGCCTGTTAGTCTAAAATGCCTTCTTCTTTTCTTTGGTGATTGCTCATAGCCCAGTAAGATTGTCTTCCACAAATATGGTCTTCACAGTGTTCCCGTAATGACTGTGGAGGCCAATTCTGGGTCTACACATCCTTCCACAGTGGGGACATAGGTTTCGGGGGGGGGGGGAGTTGATCACAGTGCCTTCCTCTTAGCTCATTTCTGCTATCTGCCCTGAGTTCATGTTTCTTCAAAGTCCATGGCACCCTTGGTCGCCTTTGGTCCAATTGGAGTGCTCTCAGGCCATTGAGTTATCCCAGTTATCCCAGTTATCAGTGCTTTAAACCTCTTTTGTTGTCCACTGGTATTTTGATTTCCATTCTTAATTTGGGGATAGATTATCTGCTTTGGAAGACGATAATCATTGCTGACGATGGACCAGTGGCCTGGGTTGGTATAAGATAGCTTTCTATATAGCTTCCTATGTTCCTACAACACAATTTAATAATTTTATGTAAAAGAAAGAAAGAAGGAAAGAAGGAAAGAAGGAAGGAAGGAAGGAAGGAAGGAAGGAAGGAAGGAAAGAAAGAAAGAAAGAAACAAAGAAAGAAAGAAAGAAAGAAAGAAGTTTTGAATTTGCCACACCCCTCCTCCCATAGAAGAAGAGGAGAGGTGGTATCTCCCTAGGCGAGAACGTTGTGACCTCAGGGCGATTTCACCCAGTGGGGAGAAGTGGTGACAGGATGTTTAAGCCTGCTGCACCCCACACTCTTCCCTCTTCACTATTTCAAATATTGAAACTGTTATCTTATTTTTATGAGACCAAATTTCTTAACCACTTAAGATGCTTCCAAGAATGCAGTCCTGTTGTGAATGTATTGTTTGATCATCATGAATGAATGGTCAGGGGCTTTAACAAATGTTTAGGTTTCTTAATAACTCTGGATGTTACACACACACTCCAAGCTCTCCACTTGCTATCTGAACTAGTACAGTCCAGACGCAGATTTAGAACATCATCGTTTGTGGGAATTGGACTTAAAATGTGGGCGATTGAAGTTAGTTGGTATGGAAAGGCAAAAGTTGGATCAATGAAAGGTCATAAATAAGTGTTTAGATTCAGCGGTGTGTACTTTTCAAAGTGTGTGTTACCCCTCACCATTCATTTATCATGGAATAGTTGTTTACAGACCAGGCAACATATCCTTTTGAGACATTAAGTTATTGTAAACCCAGGCATTATTCTTGGTAGGAGTACATATCAGCCAATTTGTCATTTTGTATAGAACTCCCAGTGCATTAAAATGTGGAAACAATTGCAGCTTGTTTTGCTCCCCCCCACCCTCTTTTGCACAACTTTGTATAAATATACTATATAATAGGAATAGAAGTAGACTCTGTTTCTACAATACAATTAAATTGGAAGCCATAAATCTTTAATTCCCCCCCCCCTGTGCTCTTCCTCTGGGATCGTATCAGGCATGGAAGCTTTATTATGTAGTGATGTTATTAAATCTCTCTCTAGCTCAGGATATGCAAGATAACAGAGCATTTCATGACTTTGTGGGTTAATGTCTTTTTACTGCCATTTCCTCCTAGTGCAAATATTAATAAAATTGTCTGAGTTGTTAGGGACTGGCTGGTAATAGAATCATGAGGTCCCAGTGGGAACATTATTAGGACTAGGGGAAATTGAAACCCATTGCAGACATTTGGGGGAAGCGATTTCCATCCACTTGAAGCCAACGTAAGGTCAAGAACAGAATAAGTTGTCTGTTCAGTCCCCATGGTCAGCTTGGGAATAATTTCATAACTGAAAGAGTCGAAGTCACACAGAAGTATATACTGTGGGGCTCAATTCAAAGAAGAGGAAGAAACTGTTGTTTTTAACTTTTTGGAAAGCTTCGTGTAAAGCTACCAGCTGAACGGGGGGAAGGGAGAGTGTTCTTCTACCTTAAAAAAAAAGCAGTTTGGTGTTCAGAAATCAGAACAGGAAGAGTATTTCACACGTTAAAGATAGAGGAGCAATCCAGAGTTAATTTCTAATGCAGGAATTGAAGCACAGCTGTCATTCAAAATTCACACTTCTCTGAATTTTGAGAGGCAGTTCTTCAACCAAACAAGAGGCACAAGAATGCAAATATTAGGGGAAAGTGCGCATTAAAATGAAGTTATTGCTGAAAATAACACAGAAGAATGCATGGCCATCTCTAGTGGCGCAGCAGCAGCAGCAAAAAAATCTGCTAGCACATTTGCCAAGTTAACCAGGGCCCGATACGGTTTTAAGTTGGATAGGGAACCACATGTTGAGACGTGTTGGAACAGATGACCTTTTGGATCCCTTCTAATTCTATGATCGTGTTCCTTTCAAAAATGGATATGAGGCAAAATTGCATACAGAGAAAGTGTCTATGTGGAGAAATGCACACACAAATGCTGACATGTTTTCTTAAGGGTTTTAAAAAGGAAACACAGGCTGGTGTGGAAATGTGGAGAATTGTACTATATAGCAGGGATGCTGTTCCATGAAAAAGGGACAGTTATGCTGAAACCCTTTCCCAAGTTGCCGAGAAGTGAGCTTCTGACATTTTAGGGATTTCAGTAAAAATACGGGTGAACACCCCTATGGAAGGGGTGAAGTACTTTCTCTCCCTCCCCCCCTCTTTCTTAACCTGGTTCCAAGTTTTTTGGGGGCTTATTTAGTATCAAAACCTTGTATTTGGTTGGAAGGAGAATGGTAGCCAGTACACATCTCACAGACAAGGTGTTATATGCTGGCAGTACTTTGCTCCCAGGGATGGGAAAATCTGCCAATTTCTCATTTTCCCAGACTGAAGCTCACCTCTCCACATTTCCACACTAGTCTGCAGGGGTGGGAAGGTAGGGAGGATTTAAGTCCTCATGAAAATTCATTTTACTGCAAATTTATTCTAATATACATACATTTGTATGCAATTTTCCCCAATAAAGACATTTGTTGCAAAGCAATTGCCCCTGATATGATACATTTTTGTATGACATTTCCTCTCCCCTAGGCACATTTTACCCCAGTATATTCATTCTCTTGGCTGGAGAACTGCTTTGAAATTTGGACAAGTGCCCATTTCAAAGAATAGTTGTCATTTTGTTCACATATTGTTTGTGTAAGTGCAGATTTTGGCAGGTTGGACTATAAATGTGAACTAAATCAAATTTCTCTGCCATCCATACTTGCAGAGAGTTCAAATTCAGTTCCAGCACACAAATTCACATGCTCAGGGACTGAAGTCTGCATGAGTGCGAAGACTTCCGGGGTCACGCCACCGGTAATGGCGGACTCCCTCTGAACTGGAGGGACCAGCTCCACATGAAACGGGTCTTTTCCGCTGCGGCGTAGCGGGGACCCTTCTGGAAATCACAGGCGGATGAAGCCTGTGACCGTGGGACTCAGCGGGCACCCTTAGCGCCCCCCAAACCCACAAAGGAACCCACAAACGGGCTCCGAAGTGAAGAGGGGGAAGTGCCGCGGTGCTGTGAGTTTACTGCTTTTGCTGTGGAGCGAAGCCGCATAGCTGTTGCCGGAGAGCGCTGCCTTTTTCCTGGGACAATTTGGCATCTAAAATAACCAACCGTGAGTACTGGAACACTAAATATTTGGACTTCAGATAAGAATTGGTGAAATAAGAAGGAATCTGGACTTTAAAACTAACCCTAATTTGGTACTAAAACAGGAAGGATAAACAGGAAGTCACCCTTCCGTTTCTTTGTAGTTAGAACAAAGCAAAGACAATACAAACTAGAGCCTTAAAAATTATTTTCAAAGGATCGACTTTCATTATTTTAAATCGCTGAACCCCTCTTCGGCAGCAGGAGAAGAAGGGGGATTTTTCCTGAGTCGTTTAAACCTGCAGAAGTGAAGTTAAAGCAAAGTAATTTCCCACCGTCCTGACCCTGGAGCGGGGTGTCAGATTTGATGTTTGAAGCTCATTGACCAGAAATAAATGTTTTGACAGATAGTTAAAAGAAGAGAGACATTGTGACTCCATTGTATCCTTTCGTTTTTTAAAAGAACAAATATGGACAAGATATCTTGAAAAAGAAACTTTGTTGTTATTGTTTCTAAGGAAAAGAACTACCAGAAGTCTTCCCCCTAGAGGGGAACTGTGAGATTGTAACTAAACTCTGGGAACTTGCAGCTGTTACTGATTACAACTGTGGGAAAGAATTTGTGACCTTATAGGACAATGCCTTCAGAAGCACTGTTGGGTGCTTTCTGCAAAATACCGTATTTTTTGCACCATAACACTCACTTTTTCCCTCCTAGAAAGTAAGGGGAAATGTCTGTGCGTGTTATGGAGCGAATGCCTGCGGGTGGCGGGGGGGGATCTGCTGCAGTCGTGAGCAGAGGATCCATGGTTCCCCTTCCTTCCCTCCTCCATGGTTACAAAGCATGGATCCACAAGGATCCTCAGGATTTTTGCATTGGGCTACCCCAAACTCACTGTCAGATCACATGTCTGTGGCCACAGCATGAACCACAAAAATCATATATCCACTATTTCGTTTAGAATATTTTTTTTCTTGTTTTCCTCCTCTAAAAACTACGTGCGTGTTATGGTCTGGTGCGTGTTAAGTAGAAGACGGATTTTATGACTAATGCGGCCAGAACCTTTGAACAGGTAGTGGGAAATAATATGGAGCCCACCCAAGAACTAAAACAGGAGCGTGCAATGACAGAACAACTGAAAGAAGAGGATCTTGTTGAACCATGGGCGCCAGGGATGGAGGGACTTTTGGACCAGCAAGAAAATGAGTCTTTGGATTTGATAAATGAACTTGGAAAAAAACAGATTCTGAAAGACAAAGTTTGGCTGGAAATGGGGGGTTGGACTGACCCTCCTATGCAGGGATGTTTGGACTCTCAGAACCTGGCAACGGGCCGTCAGAGGTTTGGAGCGGTTGGGATTTACCTTGGAGGGAATTGGAAACATGTTTACTACTTGAAATATGTTTTAAAATACCACATGGAGTTTAGTCTGGACTATGAGAAAGGGGCTGATCTGTCGAAAAGGGTCAAAAACACTATCAAGCTGGAGTTCCCACGTATGAAAGGAAAATATGAAGAAGAACTGCGGAAGGGACATGGAAGAGATTTGATGGCCTCGGATATAAGATCACCAGGTTAAATGGGCCAGACTAATGGGACAAAAAGGACTGATAACCCAGGACCGGGGGGAGGGGACGCTGGAAGAAGATTGGATTGTTTTTATTCTCTTTTTTTATTGTCAGAAATGTTTTTATGAAAGTTGCAAAAATGTTGAAATGAAATTATTAGGCTTTTGTAAGAATGTTTAAAGAATTAGGTAAAAAGGTAATGGTTATGAGAAGCTGGTAAAAATAAGATTTAAATTTTAAGTTTTAAGGTTTTATATAAGATAAGATGAAAATAGAGCAAGGTAATGTATTGACAGAATATTATGAATTATGGAAAGGATTTGCTGTGACAATTATCAATTAAGATACAAGAGATGGGAGGAGGAGGAGGTCATGGAAAGAAGGTAAAGAAAGTGGAGAATTTGAAAATGATGGTTTTATTTTTTTTATTTTTTATCTCTGTTTTTGTCCTTTTTTCTGTAACTTTGTTTTTTTTTCTTTTTGTGATTTTAAAAATTCTTTTTTCAATAAATATTATTTGGGGGAAAAAATGAAGTCTGCATGAGTGCCATTCTTCTATAATCTCACCTATATTCCCTCCCACCACCCACCCTCAGTCCTGTTGCTGAAATGCACGAGGCAATGTGGCTGGAGGGAGAGCAACATACTAACTTGGCATCAACAGAAGCTGAGAAAAATCCACTTCCTAGTGCAATTTATTTTTTCCTTTTTAATTTTTTTTAAACAAATGAATTTAATACACAAACATATAATCCCTTTTTTGACAAAGTAAAATAATAAATAAATAAGAATAAAAATGTGCACCCCACCACCGAGACCATTCCATTGTAACTTTCTAACCTCCCAAAATTTCAAGACCTCTTACGATGGTTTGATCTCTTTCCGTTTTAACAGTACAAATTCTACAAACACCTTCCATATCTCCTCAAAATCATTTCTCCTGCATCCTTCTGAGAAAAAACCCCCTCCCACCATATATAAGGGTCTTTATACCATTCTTCCATTTTATATTCTGCTTGACCCTTCCGCTTCCTAGCTATCGTAATTTGTGCAGCTGTCAATAAATTTGTGAGTAAGTCCTTCATAGCCTGCAAACCTTCCACCCCACCATAAATTGATAATAATGCTACCTCTGGACTTTCAGTCAGCTTTAACCCAGTGATTTCAATTATCTCTATGCAATTTCTCCCTTTACTCTCAGGTACAATTCTTCCTCTTCCTCTTCCTTATCCCCCATTCCTTGTTAGCAGAACAAATAGCAAAGAGGGAAAAAAGGAGGGGGGAATCCCCTCCTGTGGTTGATATTCCAGGTGCAGTGAGTGCCACCTCTCTTGGCATTGCCCTAGAACCCAAGCACGGGTCCTGCAAATTGCATGTGCCAGCACCAGTCACAGGAGGACTGTCTCTGGAATCATGAGCTATAGAGCTCACACAGTAGGAAGCTGAAAGTTGAGAAGCCTGCTGTGTGTTTATTGGAGATGGCTAGTAGCAGTGGTGGCTGCAGATAAATTCTGCAATGATGAACAAGCTTAGGATCTCCTTCTGGGACCAGAGAGAGGAAGTTTACTGAACTGCATAAAGGACTGAGTCCCATTGCTTATTTGCAACTCCAACAAGCTTAAGCTCTAATAAACCTCTTTTTTTGTAACTAAGGGAAAGGCAACGGTTCTTCCAGTCAAGTGCTCCAGACCCTCCCCACCCCCGCGAAGTGAAGCAAGCCTTACTGCAGAGACAATTAAGGCCCTCCTTAACCTTTCTTTTGGAAATGTTCCCTTTCAATTTGCAGCGAGCTTATTTCTTCCGGAGCTGAATTCTTAGAAATGCATTAGTGCAGTTTAGCTGCCTCACGGAGCACTTGCTAATTAGCCTTAAATTAACTCACATGCCTCATAGGATTGAAGGAAGGACAATTAACTTAATCTGAAGTCACCACATTTTTGGGGGTGGGATCCTCAGCGCTTAGTTAAGGAGGCTTAAAGGAATCAGGTCCCTTGGAGCATCCATCGCTACCATCTCCAGGCTCAATAGCAAAAGTTCTTTTTAGAGGGCTACATAACCCAACTTCTGATGCAGTGGGACTTTCTTTTCCCCATCATGGTTTCACAGCTGGGGCTACAGAAGGGAACTGTTGGAAGCACTTCAAAGCAAAATGCTTTGGGGAGCATTTCTGAAGGGCTGTCTATAAGCACAATGTTGCCTGGGTGATTGTGTAAGTGGGCAGCAGGAGGGAGAGGTATGGTGGAATGAAACATTAACCAAAGCAGCAGCCCTCTTGCCTCATTTCCCCTTCCCCACTAATGTAAGATGTAGCACTTAGATCTATAACAATGAAGCAAATGATGGAACTTCACCCTTCATGTCATTGGCTGCTGTCTTACTATGGTGGCGTTTTTATGTGTCATGATCATGACAAGCTAGGGTTGCTGGCTTATTG
Source organism: Podarcis liolepis (assembly GCF_965112155.1). NCBI lineage: Eukaryota > Metazoa > Chordata > Lepidosauria > Squamata > Lacertidae > Podarcis > Podarcis liolepis. Next base: position 26,413,281 of record NC_139571.1, read on the forward strand.
TGGTTTACTGGAAGCCAGGGATGGAGAACTTCAGGACCATGGACCAAAAATGGTCATCCAGGTGCTTAAGACAGTCTGCAGGTTGCTCTCTCACTCCTCTAGTTTTGCTGCCAAGCTGGAATTTTTCCTCAAACTTCTACAATGCCTCTTGCCTGCCTGGATGGAGAGATGTACATGTAGAAACTTTTGTTTGGCTGCATTGTAGCCTCCTGTACAGAGATAAGACCCACAGCAGTTGCTCCAACCTGACTGGCCCCTGGAAGTTAGTCTACTAAGGAATGTGGACCTTCAGCTGAAAGCGCTTCCTTGCTCCTCCTGTAAATGATTGCTCCTGCTTTACCCCTTCTTGGTATAAGTAGGAGGACCAAACCAGGAAGCCATGTTAAAGCTCGGCTCTCAGTTATGTCCAAATCTAGCATCATGGCTTGTTTTGAAGGAATGGGTTTCTGTGCAGTCAGTTTAAAACTGACTCAACCCCTCCCCCTTTCTTGTTTCTCCAAGAGAGCACTCTAAAATGCATAAAACTTGAGCTGTTGAGCAAATGCATAACAAGGACACAGCTGTATAAACAAACTCTCTCCTTTATCAGTCACGGCAAGGGATGACCCTGACTGTACCAGTAGAACAGAGAAAACAGGTCTGTGCCTTATCTTATGTCCTGACCACAAAAGACGCACAGACCTAAGTCCGGGAACAACACCAGAGCGTGTTCTCGAAGATGACGACCTCTTCCTCCAAGATAAGAGTAGGAAGAGGAAGATCCTCTTATGGTCAGAAGTACAGGAAGGAATACCCTTTTATGGTTAAGAATACCAGAGCAAGAACATATGTGATGTCAACCTGCGTACATAGGCTGACGTGGTTGGATACCTGGGGAAGGAGGGAGAGGGTGCCTGGAGGATATATATATTGCATGTAATCTCTGATTTCTTTGGACTTGCTGTGGACCCACTATGCAAGTGCCTTCTGCTATCCGGGGAGCAGAATAAACTCTTTCTTTGAACCAACCTCGGTGTCATTTGACTTCCTTCCTCCTGTCCCGGAGCAACGCAGACCCAATCAGTGAACTCTAATAAGGCTACAGTTTCTCCTCAACAAGCCTGGTTTGCTAGTCAGCGTTTATAACCAAGTTCAATGTGTTCACTGATGAATCCTGGCTTCCTAAGAAAAATCAAAGCTCAATCCTGGGTTCAGATCTCATGGTAAGCCCAGATTAATTTTGATATGTTGGTTTGTTTCTCCTGCTCATGCTAAGGTAGAGTGAAGTGGAAGTGATAATTCACAGTTAGGGATGGATGGATGGATGGGTAGATGGAAGGATCTGTCTATTTTGATTCTTTCTGTTTCTCATCCCCCCCCCCAGTCTAAAATTCAATTCTTTACATTTTGTAGCAACTGAAAAATATTCACCTGCATTTTGGTGCAAATTTGCTTATTATTTTCACAAATATCTTAATTTTCATGCACACTTTTCTCTAACACAATGTTATGAGTTCAGGAGGTAGACTGTATGCCTGAGGTTCAATTACTGGAACAGACAGGCTAGCTTCCTTGTGAGGTAAAGGCCCTCCAAGGATGGGCCATTAAGGTAACAAAGCAAGTGGCTATCTGCTAGACAGCAAAACTGGTAGGCTGCAGGCTGGGCAGCTGGGAGACATAGCTGTGCCTGATTTCTATTGAAATCCAAGGCTGTGGCTATGGGAGAAGCAATTCCTTCTTGGGGTGTTAATGATGTGTCCTCTATCATAGGCTCAGGTTGTATATGTGTGTAAATAAACCACATTATCATAAAGAAGTGTGCATGCACACGAAAGCTCATACCAATAACAAACTTAGCTGGTCTCTAAGGTGCTACTGGAAGGATTTTTTGTTTTGTTTTGTTCAGTCTCCATTGTACCTTATTCCAAAGAAAACACGAATCCTGGGTAAGCGATTGGAACCCCTGGAATCTCACACTACTTGAAGATTGAGGTGGCATGCAACAAGATGCATTTTTTATAAACATTATTTGGTGGGAGAAACTGCATCACAGATTCTAGTTAAGTGTGAATTTTGAAGCATAGCTGTGTTTCAGTTTGCATATTGTTTCAGAAAATGCAAACTTGATAGATCCAGCTTTAAATGTGTATTGAATTGAATTTCTCCTCCATCCATACCTACAATTCATGGTATACATATTCAGAGTGGAGAGGATCAGAACCTGCACAAAAGGCCATTGTTTTCTCAGCAGTCCCATGCTTTTGTTAAAGTCTAGTTCCACCTTCAACTAATGTTGGTAGGGACCACTCAAATCAACGTAGGGAAGTTTCAGCATGGCAGACATGGGACAGGGAAAAGCTGAAAAAAGGGTTGGGGAAGATCAATAATGTGTGAATGATGAATACAGATAGCTTTTACCAACTTACAACTTACCATAGTGATTTGGTAATGATTTGGTAAAGTGGCTGAGAATAAAGTGTTGAGAATAACCATATTACACTTCTACATGCGATAAGAACAATGTATTTGAAAACAATTCTCCATTCATTCAGGTGAACCTGCCCTATCCCCGCGGTTTATGACCATTCTGCATTAAGTTCACAATTAGCCACAATGAACCAGAATCAGCTATTTTTATAGGATTCCAGTAATCTGTAGTCTGCTCCACATTTTCCAACCTTCTGCAAGCAATGCATATTCAGGGTAAAATGAAGATGATAAGAATTCCTCCTCACTGGTATAATTTTACACAGCATCTTGAATTAAGCCTTATGGATAAATATGTCTTTTTGTGTAGCTGCTGCATTCAGCAAAATTTCATGCAAATAACTTTATTTTAACTGCATGTTACATTTTGTGTGTGTATGTTTGTGTGATATTAAGCGACTGATGACTTGGAGGCATAAAACACAAGAGAATATTTTTTTTAAAAGTGAGCCAATTTATAATGAGCCAACATGTCTGCATTTTAATCTTTAAGCCCCCGAAGTCCTTTAATTATCAAGGAACGCTCAGATGATAAGCAACAGGATCACTGTTAATTATTGAAGCGAGTGATTGTATACATCAGATTTACTCATCCCCCCACCCCCTGGTTTTTACAACCCGCTCAGAGGTTTGTTTTATACAATTGTTTCGTGACAAGGCCAAGGAGAGATCCAGGCCATGGTGGCATATGAAGAACAACCGAGGTCAACAGACTCCAGGAAGGAAAATTACTTGGTGGTTTACTGAAAATCCTTTTTCAATACAATCCATTTCCCAAAGTTAGAGTTGCTCTTAAATATTAATGAGTTTCTCTGTTTATTGAAGCAATCATTTCCCAAGGTTATTCCATGGAAAACTATTATCTAACTTCATCAACAGGACACAATGTGTTCTTTTTTTAGTGGCCTTAGGGTATTTCTTGACAACTTCATCTCGCGCTTTTAAGACAGACATTAATTTTATGGCTGAACTTCAGGATTCCCCCCCCCCCCCATTTAGAGAAGGCGAAACCAAAATAATTCATCTTCTGAGGTCCTACAACCTGCGGGCTATTCAATGAGAGTAATAGAACATATGCATTATCTAAGGACATTTTGGAACCTCCTTTGTGGTGTCTGTCCATGGATCAATCTTAGATAGGGATGAATTGGATAGGGATGAATTGGGATAAAATTCATGTATAAGCCTCCCACTGTTTTTCTCATTTAAACAGCTAACTAGGTATGCTTTGATCCTATTCGTGTTGTGCCCATGAACCAATTTTTTTAATATCAGCATTTATGCACATCACAAATTAATAAATACAGTTATACCTCGGGTTACAGGTTTCAGGTTGCGTTTTTTCGAGTTATGGATGCGCCAAAACCCGGAAGTACCAGAATGGGTTACTTCTGGGTTTTGGTGGTCGTGCACATGCAGAAGCCCTAAATCGCAACCTGCACATGCTCAGACACTGTGCTGCGAGTTGCGAACGTGCCTCCTGCGCAGATCACGTTCGCAAACCGAATAATAATAACAACAACAACAACAACAACAACAACAATTGCTTGTACTCTACCCACTTCCCATCTTCAGCAGTATGAGTCCCCCCCCCAGGATGATGCAGAAATGCTCAAAAGTAAGATTACTACCACACCCTCTGGTGAAAATACGGAACCAGGCAGAGGGCCTTCTCGGTAGTGGCACCCACCTTATGGAACGCCCTCCCATCAGATGTCAAAGTCCTAGCTACTGATGCTAGAGAAGCAAACCCAGGAATGTGACATCACATTTCAACAAAATCTTTCCCTTCCTTGTCATAAATTTGACACGGTTCCTTTATTAATGATCCTGGGCTGTACAGTTCAGTTAACCTTCTCAATGTGCATTGCCAGGTGCCACCAATGCACCAGCTGTTTTCTCTCCATCCAGTCATGTTAAAGAGTGTCATTTTATGCTTGCTCCTGCTGACCATTTAGCACAATTGGAGCATCCTGAAGAAATTGTGAATGTTGGTTGCCAACTTGAAAGAAACCTTATGCGTTTCAGCTCTGAATGCTCCATCCCTTTAAGTTCTTTTTAAAAAAACAAACCCAAAACTGGGAACAACATAATTATACAATAGCAACATTAAGAGGATTACTTTTTATCTAATCTTTTTGTTTCTTTTTTCAACTTACTTATTTAAAGATATGGATAAACCTAGTAAGCTGCAATGTAATCAGGTTGGGCTGTACAAAAAGCCTGGCTGGTGGTCTCCTGAAGTATCTATGTTAGTCGTAAAAGAAAAAAGAATCTGTTAGCTTGAAGGATATAAACCCCATTTTATATTCTTAGATGGTTCTCAAATCCCCCAAAATCAGTGATGGGGGCAGAAGTCTCTACTCCAAATAACCCCTGGGATAACAGGGTCTTTGGTAGGGATGGCATTTCCGTCACAACTGTAAGATTTGTGTTTCCTTAGTGCTCCTGCTGCTTTTACCAAGGCCTGTTTACTTTTCCTACATTCTGCATCGAACCATGTTTTTATATAAGGTTCTATCTTTCGGTACCCAGTTTTCATCAGGAATGGTGAATTTTCTGTCAGGATCTGATACAGATTGGGAACACTACCCATCTTGCCTACAATATCCTCTCTTAATTTCATCATAGTCTGATTCCCAAAGATTTGTTGTACTTTGTCTTGCCACTATTGGTGCCCATGTTATGCGCCTTTCCCCAAGACACACTCCCTCGAGAGCCAGTGTGGTGTAGTGGTTAAGAGTGATAGACTCGTAATCTGGGGAACCGGGTTCGTGTCCCTGCTCCTCCACATGCAGCTGCTGGGTGACCTTGGGCCAGTCACACTTCTTTGAAGTCTCTCAGCCCCACTCACCTCACAGAGTGTTTGTTGTGGGGGAGGAAGGGAAAGGAGAATGTTAGCTGCTTTGAGATTCCCTAAAGGTAAAGGTACCCTTTCCCGTACGGGCCAGTCGTGTCTGACTCTAGGGTTGCGCACTCATCTCGCTCAAGAGGCCGTGAGCCGGCGCCGTCCGAAGACACTTCCGGGTCACGTGGCCAGCGTGACAAAGCTGCAGCTGGCGAGCCAACACCAGCGCAGCACACGGAAACGCCGTTTACCTTCCCGCTATAAAGCGGTACCTATTTATCTACTTGCACTTAAGGGTGCTTTCGAACTGGGTTGGTGACGAGAAAATACAGCTTTATTTTTAATGAATCTAATTTAGATCTTAATAATGAGTTGAACTGGAAATGCACAGAGGCTCCGAAACAGATCCAGCTGTTTCCGAAAGCTACAGATACAGATACAATCTCATGGCTCATGCAAACCCCTACAATTCAAAGAATTAGCAATTACCGTATTTTTTGCACCATAACACTCACTTTTCCCCTCCTAGAAAGTAAGGGGAAATGTCTATGCGTGTTATGGAGGGAATGCCTACGGGTGGCATGCCTACGGATTTTCCTCCTCTAAAAACTATGTGTGTGTTATGGTTGGGTGCGTGTTATAGAGCGAAAAATACGGTACTTGAATTGATTTTCAAAACTAAATAGCAGGTGGGGGGATCACCTCACTCTTTGCACTGGGAGATTCCCTCCCCGTTTGGAATGAGTGGAAGTTTTGCACTGAACACAGACACCTAGATCAGGACTACAAGGGAGGAGGGATTAGAGCCCCTTGATCCTCTTCCAGATCCCAATTCAGATCCCTCCCACACCTTCTTTTTACTACACACACACACATACACACACACACATGTTACAATTTGGCCCTATGTAGATATTGTTCTGGAATTGTTCTGGAAGACAGCAAATAATATGTTCATTATAACTTCCCATTTATATCTCCTTCAAGATCTGGGAAAAGGGAAGTGTGAAACCAGCCAAAGAAATCCTGCTCGTTTTAGCAAAAGTGGGAGGCCTAAGCAAAAAATCTACTCCCCTTGATTTATGTTTCATTTTCATGATTTTCAAAAAGAACCTCCTATTTTCAGCAATGGTGGTCACTGTGAACAATTGTGCATCATTTTATAGTTGCTGGTGTAAGGGTCCATTTCTGGGTAAGGCTTCCTTCCTGGAGGCAGTGTGGTGTAGTGGTTAAGAGCGGTAGTCTCGTAATCTGGGGAACTGGGTTCGCGTCTCCGCTCCTCCACATGCAGCTGCTGGATGACCTTGGGCTAGTCACACTTCCTTGAAGTCTCTCAGCCCCACGCACCTCACAGTGTTTGTTGTGGGGGAGGAAGGGAAAGGAGAATGTTAGCCACTTTGAGACTCCTTTGGGTAGTGACAAAGCAGGATATCAAACCCAAACTACTACTACTACTACTACTACTACTACTCTTCTTCTTCTTCTTCTTCTTCTTCTTCTTCTTCTTCTTCTTCTTCTTCTTCTTCTTCTTCTTCTTTTCTCCACGCCCTGCAGTACCCACACTGGCATTAAACCTGTTGTCTGCAGGTTACCAGTTTGACATAATGGATGACACCAGAATGCTGCATCTAAGGAGATGGTGCAAAAAGAGGCTTGTAAAGCAAAATCTTCTTGAACACTAGACACACCAAAGTTAAACAGCTGCACTGGTGGCTGGTGCCCAATTGGACTGGCTGGACAGAAGGCATGGAGGCCAACAGTAGGTGGAGCTAGAACCAATGACCGAGTGGACCAGTTCGTTCTACTGTTGTCCCCATCCTCCTCCCTGCTAAATTCAACAAAAACAACATTATTATTATTAGTAGTAGTAGTAGTAGTACCCTCACATCTGGCTGGATTTCCCCAGCCACTCTGGGAGGCTCCCAACAGAATATGAAAAAAAAACCAAACGATAAAAGATCAAACATTAAAAACTTCCCTAAACAGGGCTGCCTTCAGATGTCTTCTAAAAGTCAGATAGTTGTATATTTCCTTGACATCTGATGGGAGGGCATTCCACAGGGCGGGTGCTACTACCAAGAAGGCCCTCTGCCTGGTTCCCTTAAGCCTCACTTCTCGCAGAGAGAATCGCCAGAATGCCCTTGGAGCTGGACCTCAGTGAATGATGGGGGTGGAGATGCTTCTTCAGGTATACTGGGCTGAGGCCATTTAGGGCTTTAAAGGTCAGCACCAACACTTTGAATTGTGCTCGGAAATGTACTGGGAGCCAATGTAGCCCTTTCAGGACTGATGTTATATGGTTTGGCGGCCGCTCCCAGTCATCAGACTAGCTGCTGTATTCTGGATTAATGGTAGTTTCTGGCTCACCTTCAAAGGTAGCCCCACGTAGAGCGCATTGCAGTAGTCCAAGGGCAAAGCTGAGACCAAGAAGAATGTCAACAGCTAGGAACACCCTCTGAATAGGTTGTGAGTAAGAAGAAAGGTAGACTTATAGGAACCAAGACTAAGGTTGGTGGGGCAGTGCCCCATTTGTCCTAACAGAACAACCTCCGTTGAATAGAAGTGAGGGCAAAAAAAGCTATGGTCAGTGAGGGCAAAGAAGAAATAGGAGAAGAACAATAAGGGGGAAATTCAGGTCAATAAAAGCATGGTGAAAAGCAATGAAATGTTTGGCAAGGAGTATTCCCCCCCCACCCCCGGTTTCTTCTCTCTCTCTCTAATGGATTGAACATGCTACTTCCACTACATTTCTATTATCCTCCCTGGAGTCAAAACACCCACTTTATTAATTTATTCCTCTATTGAACTCGTATGTACTATCGAGTCTTTTCCTTACCCAGAGCAATCATACTTTTTGTCTCTCTTACATACTTTAGTAGCACTTCTAAAGAAGTGTGAAAATGTTAGGATTTAAAGATCACAGATATCAAAATAGACTTTGTGACACTGGCACAATCATCCTTCCATATTATTAAAAGAACAGATTGTCTGCTCTACTGCAGCGTTAAAAATGTCTAGGACAAAAAAATTAAAAAATAATAATTCAAAGGTGGGGGATGATCTCTTTCATTTAAAAGAGGTCTTTTCACTTGATGGTTTTCTACCTAATTGCATTCTACTTTGATGCTTATTAAAATTGCGTTAAAAACCTCCCAAGGACTATATAAAAGAACCAGATGTCAAAAGGGTGGTAACATTGGCACTTATTTCAATTGCAGGAAATTGTCATCTAGTATAAAACAAACTGTGAAGATTTCACGCACGGTCCAATCCTATTCTCATTAAAAAGTATGCTTTGGAAGTACAAAACTAGCAAGGAAACGGTCCGGCCAGAAGTTTCTCCTGGATTTGCTAGCATTGAATTTTCAAGGAGGATTTTATATGGTGAATCTCTGAAACACTTGATCTCCCACCTATGGGGCTCCAGCACAGCTCAGCCACACGCACACCAACCACATGGAGCTTTTGTTCATCCCCTTCAGCCCTCAGTATGTGTTTCAACCAGAAGCAGAAAATACAGAACTTGAGAAATGTTTCCCGGTCTCTATGGATACAGATTTATTTCTCAGCCTTATGTGGCTATAACCAGAAGCAGCTTGTGACTGTATCTTGAACTCCATGACTGGGGGTGGCCTTAATTGTGTCAGCCAATGACAAATATTATGAGCTGTCCTAAAATAGTGTATTCAGATGTGAGGATTGTTGCATGTGTTTCCTTGATTATAATGCTAGCTCTTCTATCCCAGATTCTTAAGCTCCTTTTCTATTGTGCAACCTGCTGTGTTATGGAACCACAGTGTTTTGACTGATATGCTATCATGCCACACAAAACTTTAAATGGTGGGAAGGAACTGCATGCCTGGATACTGCCTCCAATTTTGATATGTGGCACTGTAGTGCAAAACTCCCATGATTTCCCAGGCTAGCCAGGCTGCAAATGGATTTTTAAGGGGCATAAATGCTAAGCTTGCACTAGATTCTGCTAGATTTCCGGAAGTGTCTTCTATTGCATATGAACGGTCACGTAAAATGTGGAAATCATCAGGTAAAGAAACATTGAGAAAATGGGGGAAAGTGCCGTCTGAATGCAGTCTGAGAGATCCTAGCACGAGGAGAAGGCATTTGCAAGTGGAGATCAATGTTTTCTGCTTCCCTTCAACTGCATCGTCTCCCCACCATATACTCAACACTATTCTTGAGCATCTCCTCACCTGATAATCCTACCTTCAGGGTGCTATAGTAGGGAGTGTATCACCTATGCTGCTATTAAGTGGAACATGTGGAGTTTTGTCTAAGCAGCATCGTGTGAGCACTCAAGATTTTCTTTCCTGCTTATCTGCTCAATCTCACTCTCTCACACTCACTGGAAGCTTCTGGGTCCTGTAATATCCCTCAAACAATAGAATGACAGTTGAGGAAGTCAAGAATGTAACTGGAGCCACAAATGGAAATCACATATGTTGAAACACTAAGCACCTCCAATTTGGATTGGGGTGTGATCCAGCAATTCTGAACAGGTCCCATTCTGACCTGGATTGACGCAGCCCTATTATTTAATCAGGGTTTTTAAAACCCTAATTAAACATGAAGTTGGTAGCATTGTCTCCATCTCCCTCCCTCCCAATTAGGGCGTTAAACCCTAATTAAACATAATGTCGGTGGTGAGACCTAACCTGGAACTCAGCTACACTGGTAAATTATGTTGAAAATGCATTATAAATATGTGACACCAGAGGGTGTTGTAGAACAGCAATCTGTCCCCAATGGAAAATTGCACACACAGGTATATTTTTATAGCGTTTTTCAGTTCAGTGTAGATTCAGCCCTGGGGTTATCTCAACTGTTCAGCAACTGCCAAGACAAGAGCCAGAAATTGAATCAAGCATCGTTGCTCCCTACTGCAATTGAGAGCTTCATGTTGGGAAAAACCCCTGCACATGAAGAAATGACCCAACACTTTCCCCCTCCTAAAAATAAATGAATACAGCACACTCACATGTGGTGCTAATTCAAGCAAAGCTAAACTACAGCCTTGTGACTGAAAGCAGGTTGGGCATAGCTTATCCACCCCCTCCTTCACTCCCCCCTAAAAGAAAGCTGGCCCATCAATTGTTGAAGTGTGAGCAGGACAATTAAATTAAGAGCCATGGCAAGAGCTCAGGACCCGAAAAAACAAGTGCCCCGATTTTGATGCTCAATTATGAAGATGACTAGGATACCAGGATGGTGATGGGCTTGGAACTCAAGTCCCATGAGAAACAGTTGGAAGAGCTAAGAATGTTTAGTCTAGACTGGAGGAGCGATGGTTAAGGGAAAGCATGAGAGTCACTATGGGCAGAAACTGAAGAGGAGGCATGATTGCTGTTTGGAAATAGAAATAGAAATAGATACCATGTGGCCAAGGTATAGAGGAAGTGAGCTGTGAATATATATAAACACACATACCCATGTTGAAGCTCATGCTAGGTGAGCATTAATTGTAGGCGAGATTTACAATAAGAACTTATAAAATCAATTGACACTGCTCCACCTAACATTTATTCAAAGCTGTTTGGGGGTGTTATTTGAAATGGCATTGCTCCTGTTTCACTTTTCTTCTATGTTGATACCTGTTGAAAATTTCTTCCCAGAGGTGGTTCATCTGAAAGTTTGACAGGCTAGTCCAAGCTCTTTCATGAAGATTTCCACCAATATTTGTACAGTGGCTGCTCTGGGCAAGGCCTCCTTGTAAAACTGACTTGTAGGAGCGAACCTGAGGATTTTCTTATTTGTACAAGACAACATTAGATCTGATGAATGGGATTAGCAAGACTAAAAGCCAAACAAACATGCAATTAAACAGCACAATAAAGGAAAACAAATGCAAACAGCACTAATCCACCTACTCTATTGAATACATTGCCAAATACATTGCGGTGACAGGAATGCTGAATCCTGCATCAATAGAGGGCTTAAATTGTACTCCCTTCAGGAACCATCAAGCTAAGGCTTAATATTAGAATGCAGAATAGTACTGATTTTTTCTTTCTTTCTTTCTTAAAAAAGAAAACTACAATGTTTACATTCTTGTTTCGTTGCAAACGTAGTGTGCTTTTAAAAATAAACAAGGTTGCATATAGACAATCAACAATTTGTGAACACTACATAAGAAGAGCACACTGGATCAGGCTAAGGTAAAGGTAAAGGGACACCTGACCATTAGGTCCAGTCGTGACCGATTCTGGGGTTGCGGCGCTCATCTCACTTTATTGGCTGAGGGAGCCGGCGTATAGCTTCCGGGTCATGTGGCCAGCATGACTAAGCTGCTTCTGGCGAACCAGAGCAGTTCACGGAAACGCCATTTACCTTCCCGCCGGAGCGGTACCTATTTATCTACTTGCACTTTGATGTGCTTTTGAACTGCTAGGTTGGCAGGAGCAGGGACCGAGCAACAGGAGCTCACCCCGTCGCAGGAATTCGAACCGCCGACCCACAGAGCCATCCGCGTCCAATGACCCATAAATTCTGGCATCCTGTTCTCCTAGTGGCCAACCAGATGCCATGGCAAAACCAACTAACAGGGTTTGAGGACAAGAGCCCTCTCTTGTCCTGTGGTTTCCAGCAACTATGGAGGGAGGCAGAGAATAGACATCCTGGCTAGAAACCATCAATAGCCTTGTCCTCAATGAATTTCTCTAATCCTCTTTTAAAGCCACCACTGCCTCATGTGGGAAAAGTTCCTTAGTTCCATGGTTTTAACCAGTACTTATTCACCTAGGTTCCATTAAACTCTGTGGAACTTACTTCTGAGTGGACATGCTTAGGGTCATACATTTAGATTGTAAGTTACTCAAGTCATGGAGCTGAGGTGCTTCTTTCTTGTTGTTGCTCCTGCTATTCTGTGAGGTTTCATGTGCTAAATACATACATGCTGCATAAATACATTTTGTTGGTGTTTTAGTTTTAGATATATCCTTCCACCAAGTTCTAAGAGGTTGTTCAAGACTCATGTAAGAGACCCTGTGAGTTGTTTCTGAATGCTATCTTCCAGTTCCTGACTGCAATCAAAAAGCTGATAATGTGCATTTGCCATTTTTGCAAAATGCCTCAAACCAAAATTATTGCAGGTACACATCCGGAGGGCACCGGGTTGGGGAAGGCTGTCACAGGATCCTTTCCTAGTTTCCCATGTACTTCACCTAACCATTTGCAGTGCAATGGTAGGCAGATCTACTCAGAAGTAAGCCCCACTGAGTTCAATAGAACTTGCTCCCATGTAACTGGGAATAGGGTTGAAGCCTTAGAGTTTCTAAACTATATTTCTAAAATATTTAAGCATGTTCCAACAAACAAACAAATGAAACCGAACTCACAATAATTTCACTGGAGGAGGTAAACTCATGCTGTGGAGTCTTTCTATTAAACTAAGGTGGAATCTACACACATATAAAAAATGCTGTGAAAATGCTTTTAATTTTATTTTATTTTTTGAAAAATACATTGAATTAAGCATAGCTCACTTTCACCATCTAGTGTCACATTTGTATATTGCACTTTACAACACATTTAAAACGTTTTATTTGCAACTGTATAGCTGAGTCCCAAGGCTAATAGTAAGCAATGACAGCTATGTAAACCCTTGGTGCTTATCTAAGGGCTTATTTTTGAATAGCAGATGTAAGAAAACCAGTTAGCAGGAGATGTTATCTTCATGCCATGCTGAGACATCTGACCAAGACCCTTGGTCTGATCTGGTAGAGCAGTTTGCCTGTTTTTAATAGTGCCTGGATCTTGAAATAGGGCCTGGATCAAGCCATAGAATGCTTTCCTTGCAAATGTTCCTTTTTCAATAATCTCCTCATCTTCTGCATTTGTCAGCAAAGTGCCATTTCGGGCTGCACTCCTGGTTCTGATTACGACAGGAACTTTGTTTGATTCATGATAAATGTTAATTGCTTTTCCGCCGTTTCCAACCTGTCCGAGGAAGAGATCTAGAATTGTAAATGTTGTGCTTGCTCAAGCGTGCTATGTTGTGAATATTATCTATTAAACCCATTGTGGGCTAAATGAAGCAGATTACATTAAATGGAATGTTTATTCATTTGTTTGGCACCTGCTCAAGTACATATGCATACAGGTCTGAGGGAGGGTATATGCACATGAACAAACACAAATGTTACATGCATGTTTGGGTGCTTTGCCATAATGGTTGTTGTTAAAGTCCACATATGATAACCCAGGTATGTTTTTTTGTAGGTGCTTGGAAAAAAATGTAACGCAAACTGACTGCTTCTGAGTAGACCTGCAAAAGAGTGCACTGTAAATCTGGTTAAAAGCAGTGGAATAAGACATAGTACAGATCCTACCAATTTCAGTGGGACTTGAGCTGTGATTTTATACAAACGTACTTGAGAGTACGTTCCATAGTATTCAATTAGATTTACATCTGTGTAAACCTGCATAGAATCAGAGTGCAAATAGCAATTGCTTTTTGCCTAGGTGTACTTTGTGAATCTAGGGCAACGTTTGAGTGTTCAAGATCCTTCAATGGACAAGAGTCCACCACCTTCTGAGGGAGTTAGTTCCACTGTCGAACAGCTCTTACTGTCAGAAAGTTAAAATAAAAAAATTCCTTCCAGTAGCACCTTAAAGACCAACTAAGTTAGCTCTTGGTATGAGCTTTCGTGTGCATGCACACTTCTTCAGATACACACAGAAAGTTCTTCCTGATGTTTATTCAGAATCTCATTTCTTGTAACTTGGTTTTGGTCTTAACCTCCAGAGTAGGATAAAAGAAACTTGCTCTATCCTCCATGTGACAGTCCTTTAGATATTTGAAGATGGCTATCATAACTTCTCTCAGTCTCCTCTTTACTTGGCTAAATATACCCAATTTCCTCAACCGTTCCTCATAGGATATGATTTCCAGGTCGTTAATCATCTTGGGCTCCCTTCCTCTGCACTTGTTCCAGCTTTGTCAGTATCCTTCTTAAACTGTGGTACCCAGAACTGGACACAGTATTCCAGGTGTGGTCTGACCAAGGCAGAATAGAGTGGTACTATTACTTCCCTTGATTGGGACACTATACTTCTGATGATACAGTCTAGAATAGCATTAGATTTTTTTGCTGCTTAATCACACTGTTAGGTGGTGGTGGTGGGGGGGGAAACCAGCCTCCCCAAAAACAAAACACACAATGGAGGAAATTCAGCAAAATCACCATTCTATTTACCCAGCGAAAGAAAAAGTAAAAAGGACATTCTCAAAGATTGTCACAGATCTCTTCCAATAAATTTCAGCAGACTTTCCCGTTTCATGCTGTTGGTTTCTGCACTTCCACGCTTCCTCGCTGGTTTGCTGATAGGCATGCGGAAAAAATGGCATGCAGTACATACCGTATTTTTCGCCCTATAGGACGCTCCGTCCCATAAGGCGCACCTAGTTTTTTGGGAGGGAAATAAAGGGAAAAAAATTCATTTCCCCCCCAGGCACGGGGCTGAGGCGGGGGAAGCCCGAGCTTCCCCCAACCCCAGCCCCCAGAACAGGCAACTCTCCACAAGCCGTGGGAGCCCGGCGCAGGGCTCCCGCGCCTTGCGGAGAGGTGCACAAAGTCTGGGAGCGCTGAGCTCAGCGCGCCCAGCCTTCGGCATGCAGGCAACTCTCCGCAAGCCGTGGGAGCCTGCGCGGGCTCCCACGGCTTATGGAGATCTGCACGAAGCCTGGAGAGTGAGAGGGGTCGGTGCGCACCGACCCCTCTCGCTCTCCAGGCTTCAGCGAAAGCCTGCATTCGCCCCATAGGACGCACACACATTTCCCCTTCATTTTTGGAGGGGAAAAAGTGCATCCTATGGGGCGAAAAATACGGTAGGTAAATCTGCCAAAATGTCATGTAGAAGCAGGAGAGGCAAAAACTCTGCCCTGGTTTTCCTTCTGCGCAGTCGCCCCATGTTAAGCATCAGACAAGGTAGACATGATCAATGCCTTCAAATATCTCTGTCACACAGGAGAAGATGAAGCAGAGGCTAGGACTAGAAATCTCAGGGAATGACTAGAAGTTGATTTTGGCTAAACATTAGGAGAACCATCCTAATCTTAAGGGTTGCTCAACAAGAGCCATTTTGAGAGGGATCAGTGGAGATATTTAATAAGCGGCAATACATCAATCTATGAGGAATGCTGAAATTGCATCCTGCATGGCAGATTCTGCATTTATGAGGGGGTCAGAGTAGATGAAATGATTCTACTTCCTTCGCTGAATGAAGTTCCTACTGTCTGGTTTGTAGCACACTAGATTTCATCACTATGACAGGCTAGTGATTACCGTATTTTTCGCTCTATAAGACGCACCAGACCACAAGACGCACCTAGTTTTTGGAGGAGGAAAACAAGAAAAAAAAATATTCTGAATCTCAGAAGTCAGAACAGCAAGAGGGATCGCTGTGCAGCGATCCCTCTTGCTGTTCTGGCTTCTGGGATAGCTATGCAGCCTGCATTCGCTCCATAAGATGCACACACATTTCTCCTTACTTTTTAGGAGGGAAAAAGTAAGTCTTATAGAGCAAAAAATACGGTAGATGTCTATCTAGGGCAGCCCTCCAGAGAGAGCATGGGGGAGACAGACAGACAGACAGACACAGAAAGAGAGAAAGACAGTCTCATTAATATGATCCAGTGCACAGAAAGAACAATAGATCCTCTGTTTCGTTTGACTAAATTCACCTAATACCCTTTCCCCCTCTGTGTGGTAGACATTGGTGCATAACTCATAATGCACTCCTTGCCTAGCTTCTCTTTATAGACATTTTGCCTCAAGGGACTGTTCCCGAGTAAATCCATCACAGGCAAGTATCAGCAGTGACACATCATCTATTGCACTGTATGATGAAGGATTGCCGACTGTGATCATAGCAACTTCCTCACGGTGTCATTACTGACTCCCCGCCACCTAAAGGGAAGCTTTGAATCATGGCTTAAGTGCCTACTAAGCACATCTAATAGCATTTCTGTAGAAGGCTCAGAAGATGTTGGCGAATAAGAATCATGTTTCGGTGCCCGCAATGTGTCTCTAGTCCAGCCACAGTGTTAACCAAAAAGCCATCCTTGATGCTCAACCCTAATCTGGTGAGGATTTCCACAGGTGTAGTCTATTGAAACCAAAGAGCATGGTGTCCATGTCTGCCTCTTTTATTTGCATCTCTTAGTTGCTCCCCATGGACTGTTAGCACACCTGCTGAGCCTTCTCTCACACTGTGGGTTGTCTCTGGCATGTTAAATGGGGCACTGGAAGGCTAGATCACCCAGTTTAAATGAGATGCCAACTGGCAGATGAGACCTAAGAGTTCAGGTTCATTACCAGCTCCAGCATGATGGCTGCTGCTCTTACGGTGAGAATCAGACAGTTAGCTACAATAAACACAGATAGTGGCAGTGTATAAGAATGCTTCGTGGATTTGAGCTTCAGCACAACTTGTACATAGTTGGAGATTATCATTAATAGGGGCATATGTCAAGGACTGGGCAGAGGAGGAATGGTGGAGACTGCCTCCCCATCCTGACCCTCCCAGGGAGGAGGAAAAGGAAGACAATATAGATTTGCAACAAGGGTTTTAGGCAGCAGCTCAGAGGCAGATGAGGGGGAAAGCTGGGGAAACTGTGGGAGAGCCAGAACAGTTGGCTGACATGTTGTCATTAGAAAGCATTCCAGACCCTCCATCTCCCAGAATCCATTGAGCCTTAAAAGTAGTAGAACAAAGAACTCAAAGACAGAGGGCATGTAGCAGCACCCATAGAAGTGAGGAAGTGGGAGAGAAAGGGGGTGGAGATTACTCGGGACAATGCCATTACCCAAGAGGCTGGGTTCTATAGCCTCTCTCTGTAATGATTGAAATAAAAAAGGATGGTAAGAAACTTTCCCTTGTCTTTATACTTTCCTGGGCAACCAGCCAGGAGCTGCTGACAGCATCCTGACAGCATCACACCCTTCATAGGACTGCTGGGAGCACGCTGTGATAATAAGGCCTCAGTCACAACATTGCTTTCAAATGAGTTTTTGAGCTTCCATGTTATCATCTGACACCTGCAGGTGTTGTGTATGCAAGTGCCATAAGCTAAGCTAGGAACATATGAAGGTGTCTTATGCCTAACCAGACAACTGGTCCATCTAATGGTCCCTATATGTGGAGATCATGGGCCCTCCAGATGATGTTGGACGCACATCATGGTCAAGGATGATGGGGATTGTAGTCCAACAACATCTGGAACACCTCAGGTTCCTCATCCCTGGTCTATGTGAAGTGGTTGAGGAGCTTCAAATGACCTCTCAAAATTCTTAGCCCGATTTGTGGCAGAGAAATTGCAAGATGATTTATTTAGACGGCAAATAAATTATCCAATAGTTTATTTCTTGGGGGAGTGTGGTGGTCCACAAACAGCAATGGTATTCTTTCTCCATTTGCTGCAACTTCCTGTCGCAGCATGAACTGCTTGGGCGGTGTGATGACCACATTGTATCACAGGTGTAGCATTGTTCTGGGGCATTGTGGGAGAATTGGAAGCTGCCACAAAGAAAGAAAATGGAGGGGATCTTGAGAAAAACTTGCAAGTGGCTCTCTTTTCTCCCCTGGAAGGATAAGAAAAATAAAAATCTCAGGACATTTCTTAGGAAAAGAAATTTCTTAGTAATTACGGACCAGTTCTGGTTTCAGACAGGGTTAACTTTTCCTGGGCTACCTGGAGATGTGAGGGATTGAATGTACAATCTTCTACATGCAAAGGATGTTCTGTTTTTTGTTCTGTTCTGTTTTGTTTAAATTATTTATTTATTATTATTAATGCACAATGAAAAAAGCCATACATCAAAACTGAACAAAAAACAAGTAGAAATAATAATAAACAAAGTAAAAACAACAACAAAAAACACAAAGCATTATAACAAAAAGAGAAGAGGTCTTTTGACTACAGACCTGACCTCCCGTCTACCCCTTAATTCAATTACATATGACTTATTGCCGGTAAAAACTATTATCGTGATGTGAGATCAAAGAAAAACTAAGAATAAGTTAAACCACGCAAAGGATGTTCTGAGTGGCTCCTGTCACCAGAAGCAGAGCAACCTGCTCTGGTACCCAGAACGGCGCTTGTCCTAGGGGGTGTGGCATGCATCCGTGTCACTCCTCCTTCGGAATGGCACCTGGGGTGGACCGCCCTGCCACCCCACCGCCGCCTCGGAACGCCCCTGCTTGTCACTGCCAATTTCACAAACAGAACACTACACAAATCAGGCTTCTGCACACAACTGCAAACAGGACATCCCAATCCGTTGCTGTGACTAGGAAGCTAGATGGAGCCGGCAGTGGGCAGTCACATAATTTCTCCAGCTCGTGGTAATGGCTGGCATGCAACCATGCTTGAAAACATTTGTGTGCTAGATTGTTCCCATTACATCTATTATCGACACATATAATAGTGCTTAGCTCATTTGAAAGAAGAACGAAAGAAAGAAAGCTCCTGTTTGTCTAGGTTATGTTTGCTTTCATTCAATGAAAATCCAAAATCCATGCTGTTGAATAGAAAGCATGGTTAACACTTGCCATTAGGGGAAGCCAGTTGCATAGAGAGACAGGGGGTGGCAATGCTCTGATGTGGTTTAACGGCAGATGCTTCCAGTACATCGCTGCCCTTGAAATCGGTTTTAATGTAGGAGTCCCTGGCAGGCTCTTTGATTGACTTGGCTGCACTGCGGTTCTGTATTAACCATAATTTTATCTTGTGCCGAAGACAAGATGAACATGCTTTTAAAAATCTGGGGAGTCAATGACTTTGTTGCTATGTGCCCCCCTCCTTTTTATACTAAATAAACATGTGCATTTCCTATACCTCTAACTCCGAGTACATTTCCATCTCCAGCTTCTGTGAGGCAGACTTTTCTCTCTCCTCATAGATCTTTCTCTGCATGACAACCATGTTAAAACATGTGGTTCAGTTGCTGAGAAGTAATTGTCTGACCACAGCCAGAGATCTTTTGCAAATATTTTCCAGCTGCATCAGAGTACAGTCTCTGGGCATCTCTCTCCCTCTCTCTTGTTCAATAAATCAAAATCAAGCCAGGCCACTCTCTGCTTTCTAATCTTCTTTTGCAAAACAACATATTATCACGGTCATGCCAGTCTTAGCTTCATGCTGAGGGGGTCACATTTGAGGGCAGCAGCAGCTTACAGTGGTAGCCGGGGTTTTTTTTGGTTTTTTAAAAGCACCTAGGCTAAGCACAACACATCTGATTGCATTCTCTGTTAACAGCGTCAGACTTTTGCAAGAGAGGACAATTTTTCATCTGGTATGGATGCTTGACCCTCCACTGATTTTGCTTAAGCCTCATTTAATGATATGAGCTAATGACCTGAGATAAGACATAATGTCAAGAACTAGTATCCGGCACAATCTCTCTGCAGATTCAGAATCTCCATTTTCATTACTGCTTTCACGACTGGCATGACAATCAGCTATGCAACTTCCATGAGACTAGCATATGAAGCATAAAAAAAGGTAAAGGACCCCTGACAGTTAAGTCCTGTCCCGAACGGCTGTTGGGTTGCGGCGCTCATCTCGCTTTACTGGCCGAGGGAGCCGACGTTTGTCCGCAGGCAGTTTTTCAGGGTCATGTGGCCAGCATGACTAAGCCGCTTCTGGCAAAACCAGAGCACCACACGGAAACACTGTTTACCTTCCTGCCAGAGTGGTACCTCCTTATCTACTTGCACTTTGATGTGCTTTCAAACTGGTAGGTTGGTAGGAGTTGGGACAGAGCAATGGGAGCTCACCCTGTCGTGGGGATTCGAACCACCAACCTTCCAATCAGCAAGCCCTAGGCTCAGTGGTTTAGACCACAGCGCCACCTGCGTCCCCTACATGAAGCATAGTATTTCCTTAAATCTTATTTTCAGTATGAATGTAGCAGTCTTCAGGGTTTCAGACAATTGCCTTTCCCAGTCCTACTGGGTTCAAAGAATTATGGAATCAAAGAGTTCTAAGCAAAGGATCACAAGAGCCATTTAGTCGAACTCCCTGCAATACAGAAGTGTTTTGCCTAACGTGGGGCTCGAATCCATGACCCTGAGATAGTGTCTCATTCTTCACCAACTGAACTATCACGCAAAACACGTGCTCTAGCACTGAGTTTTGGCCCTTGACCATCTTATATTTTCCTCTGGTGTCGCAATGTTGAAAGCTTCCTCTGCTGGCAGAAGACCTGCTGCATGTAAAACCCAAGGGCCTCTTTGGTCACATCCAAACAAAAACAAAAAAAAACCATGCACACACTGCAGGGAATTGATCATTCCACTGCCACTAACGATAGGGAAATGGTCCCCTCTGCCTCACTTCTTATAAACACAAGTTTAGGTTTTTTTTACTTCTCTAATGTTTCTATTTCAGGGTCTATAGAATTCCCCACCACAATAACTCAGAGTTCCTCAATGGGACCCTATTGCACCAGGTACCTTGAAGAATGTAAGAGCCTACTGGATCAGGCCAATGGTCCATCTAGTCCAGCACTCTGTGGGAAACTCACAAGCAGAACCAAAGCACAAGAGCAGTCTCCTCCTGTCAATAAGGATTAATCAAGCCTGCAACTGCAAGCTCCCCTTCTAGCAACCCCTGCCATTGACTCTTGATAAAAAGCACCAGGTACCAACATAATATGGGATGGAGGTGGCACTGTGGGCTAAACCACTGAGCCTAGGGCTTGCTGATCGGAAGGTTGGTGGTTCGAATCCCCGCGACAGGGTGAGCTCCCATTGCTTGGTCCCAGCTCCTGCCCACCTTGCAGTTCGAAAGCACATCAAAGTGCAAGTAGAAAAATAGTTACCACTCTGGCAGGAAGGTAAACAGTGTTTCCGTGTGCTGCTCTGGCTTTGCCAGAAGCGGCTTAGTCATGCTGGCCACATGACCTGGAAAAACTGTCTGCGGAAGTGGACAAACGCCGGCTCCCTCGGCCTGTAAAGCAAGAGGAGCGCCGCAACCCCAGAGTCATTTGTGACTGGACTTAAACTGTCAGGGGTCCCTTTACCTTTACCAACATAATACAGGCCAATTTAGCCAGTTTCACAAAGTTTGGACAACTAGAGGTCAAGCTTACATTAAGTATGCCAAGGAAATATGAATCAATTAGTAAATCTTGTGGGGTATTTTTTGTGGGGTGGGGGATTAAATATCCTGTTGTATATATTCATAAATATAATTATATCTATCTATCTATCTATCAATCAATCATCTATCTATCTATATCTATCTATCTATCTGTATATATATATATATATATATATAAAACACCCAATCTTGCTATATATAGTCACAAATGATGTAATCATGGCCAGAGCAAGAAACAACTCAGAAATCTCATTCTAACAGTAGTTTCTTAGTCCCAAATGTTGCTTATTTGTTCTCAGGGCAGGCTGATATGTGGAAGCACAGTTGCCTGTCTTTTTAGCCAGTGTATGCCTCAGGTGGAATCATTTACATACAGTTAGAGGGGTTAATGAATAGAAAAGTGCTGGCAGTGATGAGCTTTTGATGACTTTTCTGCTGATTTTTCTTTCCTCCCAAGCAAAATCTGCGTGGGAAATGATGTAAATGGACCATAACAATAACACATTAACGGATGGAGCCCTAGGTATCCATTTTTGTATGATATATCTCATTTGAACTTGGCTTTCGAAAGGGCTGTTATGCTGGTGTGCGATGGGTGTTGGAAGATAAGCAAATCTGTAAACATTTGCCTTTGTTTTTTGTACAAGCAAAGGCAAACTTGATGGAGATGCAGGGCGAGCCATTTCCATCCATTAATATCTCCCCACCATTGTGTTGGTGAAGGAAAAAGATGGAAGGAACAAGTAGAACAAGTGTTTCCCTAGTTATGATTCTTCCCATCTCAGGAATTTCATTCAGCTTACATAGGAACATGGGAAGCTGCCTTACACTGGTACATATAGCTTTGTATTGTATACACTGATTGGCTAGTGACTTTATAGAGTTCTAGATTATCTTTGATGTTAGGTTTTTGTTGGTTACTGATACATTTACAGAACCTTGAAAGGAAGATGTTTATGGTGTCATTCATTTTGCTACTTGAAGCCCAGCACTGGTACTTCTGCTCCTCCCTTGTGTTTAGGCTGAGCAGTGGCCAACTTTGGGCTCTCAAATCTCAGTGACGCCCTGTGCAATGCTAAAATTTAGTGCCCTCTTCTTTCTTACTCTGTTCTGCAGCATTGTTGTGGCTCCCCCTTCAGTGCAGCACCCAGTACGGTAGAAACAGAACCCTACGGTACCCTAAAACAGCCTCTGGGCTGAGAGACAGTGACTGGCCCAAGGTCATCCGGTGGGCTTCACAGCTGAATGGAACTAAAACCCTGGTCTTCTAGATCCTTGTCTGACACTCTAGCCACTAACCGGCTCTCTCTTTTAGAGGGATTTATTTGCCCACTTCCTTAGATCTGCTTTACATAACCAGTTACGATTCAGTGCTTAAAGTATTGCCAGCAGTTTCATAGATTTGCTGCTGTTTTCTTTCAAGGAGGTGGCTATCAGATAGGGGAGGACAAGTTCAGTTCCCATCTCTGCCATTGCTCCTGGGTAGGCTATGAATCAGCCAAACTAGAAGGAGATGAACTTTGCTGTGAATATTTGGTTCTGCTCCAGTTTTAATTTGAGCTATGTAGGTTGGGGATTTACCATATTGAGCGGTTTGAAGTTTGTACATAGACGGATGTATTTCTCCCTTTCCCTCAGGGCCATATTAGAATTTTAATCTCCTAAAGCAGAACTTCCAGAGCATGAACTCTCATCATTAGCACAATGGATGTACTTTTGAAGAAAAACCAAGCCACATGTTAATACAAGGTGGGATAGAGAACCGGCAAAAATATGATACCCTATTAGATTTGACTTACATACAGATGATGGTGTATCTAAACTAGTGTTGGGTTGCATTTTTTTTTTTGCCCCCTTTCTCTCTCTCTCTCTCTCTCTCTCTCTCTCTCTCTCTCTCTCTCTCAATTTGAGGAGCTGGCAGTGAATGGAAGTATCCTGTGAAGCAGTGGCATCTGGTGCCCTTCAGGACTGGAAGGAGAGATGGCAGGAAGACCAACAGTAGGTGGCGCCAGAGGCAATGACCGACCGAATCAACTAATACTCATTTTCTCCCTGTCCTCTTCCCCACTGCATTCTATCAGGGCAACACTAAGACAAACAAGAAGGGAGCCAACAGATGGTGTCACCCCCTGAACTGGTTTTAAGTAGTAAGGTACGCAAATGGGGAAGGTAGGCAGGTGGAGGCTGGTTGAGGGGGATACTGAAGCTGGTGGGGCAGTGCCCTATTCTCCCTAATGGATCCTCCTCCGCTACAGTCAAGGGACTGGGAGAACTGTGAAAATATAATTGGTGGGTGGGTTGCAGTTACTTTTCTGCCAGCTGGACCTTTCTTTCCCACCTTTCTTTTCCCTTCAAAATTGTAAATGTTGTTTACAAATTGCGAGTCTCTTGGTATAAGGTCTTAGACCTCCTAGAAGGACCATGTGAGCATATGACATCACATGCTGCTGGAATGCAAGCCTTTGTGCTAAGAGAGGAAGCTTTAAAGAATCAAAGGAGAAGAGAATCCATTCAGTCAGCTGCTGTAAACCTCCTTCTGCCCTTACAAATTATTTTTTGGAAGTTCTTCCTCTCTCGGGAAAAGAGCCATGATTTTCATGGAGAATTAATATCTTTGCAAAAATAGGAGATAGGGTTTGGCTCCGAACTAGTCTAAGCTTCCAATATGGATGTATTATTATTTATTGTTTATTTGTTGGATCCATACCCCATATTTTTGCCCCAATGAGCTCAAAGGGCTGTACATGGCACCCCTGTTCCTCATTTAGACATCACATCAACACTGTGAGAAAAAGTTGGGCTGAGAGATGGCAACAGGCCCATGCAGGGGTGCCAACTTGGACCCCAGATTATGGGTGCCCAATTGCAGCTGCTATATAATGTGGCGTCATGACATCCCATTACATCAGCGTGCCGCAGCGGCACTTCTGAGAGTTCGCGGGGCCTTGGAGGTCATGTGCGAGACATCTGACAAAACTTCTGTGTCGGAGCCATATGGTGTGGGTGCCAAGGACCCACAAAAATTGTTTGTGGGTGTCCGGGCACCCAGGGCTCCCTATAGTTGATGCCACTGAGCACAAGGTCACAAAGTGAGCTTTATAGCCTACTGGGGTTTGAACCCTGGTCTTCCAGGTCCTTGTCTGACACACTAACCAATAAACTGCCTCCACCATCATGTACATATCATCTTTTGAAGGTGGAAAATACCCACATTTATTAATATTTTTAGTCACATGCCATATATATATATATATAGAGAGAGAGAGAGAGTGCACACACACACACAGTGGTACCTTGGTTTATGAATTTAATCCATTCTGGAAGTCAGTTCTTAAATCAAAGCGTTCTTAAACCAAGGTGTGCTTTCCCATAACAGTGGGGGACTCAATTTACAAATGGAACACACTCAACAGGAAACGAAACATGTTCTTATTCCAAGGCAAAGTTCACAAACCAAAACACTTACTTCTGGGTTTGCAGCATTCTTAATCCAAGTTGTTCATAAACTAAGCTGTTCTTAAACCAAGGTACCACTGTATACACACGCGCTCTCTCTTTCTATATGTATGTGTGTGTGTCTGTTTCCGTGTGTGTGAGAGAGAGACAAAGGGATCTCTACGGTTGGACTACAATATGCAAGCTTTTGAAATTTATTCAGACTTTTCTTATACCATTGACACCTTGAGGATGGAGAGAAGTACATAGCTGAGTCTTCCTGAAACTGTTATGGTATTTATAGTGTTTTAACTTTATCCAAAATAGATATGCAGCCAAATCGGACACATCTGACAGCCAGTTCTGATGATTTCAATGGGACATTTCCAACTAAGTGTCCATTACGAAGGCAGATTCTGTATTTGCTGCCAATATCAGGTGGAAGACATTATTCACTATTGCTTAATCTGCCTTTTATATAGTGATTCAAGAGAGAGATTTCTGAAAACCTTTGCTGACATATGAAAGCAGGAACATCTTTGTAGAAACACTACAATTTCTGTTGAATGACACTAACAGCTTTGTGACACACAAAGTGGCTCTTTTTACACTGGCCGCAAAAAAAACCAAAAAAAAAAAAACCAAAACCTTAGAGAGTTAATATTGCTGTAAGTTGTTTTGGAAATTTTGAGTTTAATCTGAAGTTCAGTTAGCTGATGTTACTTCTGATTTTTCTCCTTTTATATTATTGATGTTCTATTTTTACTATGTTTGTATTGAGGTGCATTTTATGGACTAGCACAATAAACTCAGCTGTAGCTGAGCTGCTGTAGCATTGCAGGGGGTTGGACTAGATAACCCGTGGGGTTCCCTTCTAACTCTACAATTCTATGATTCTATGAACTAAGGACTCATCCTCACTTTCACTTTTGAGGCACGGGTCTAAGTGGTTTGGGCCTTTGCCTTGCAGCTTTCCTCCAGAAATCCCACTCCTTAGTGCTAATTCAGAGCAAACATCAAAGAAAACCTGATTAATGTTTTGCTCTGATTCAGCAGTAAAGAGCAGGTTTCCCTGGGGGAAACAGTGGGGCAAGTGGAAGTATGGATGACACCTTAGTGTACATAAAATGCTGATTGTTCCCACCTTTATTTCCCCCTCTTGCACTGAATGTGTGGTTCCCAATGTAATTTATTGCACGCACTTCTACAGGCCTGTGGAACCTGTGGCCCCCTCGATCAGGCTTCCTCAACCTCAGCCCTCCAGATGTTTTTGGCCTACAACCCCCATGATCCCTAGCCAGCAGGACCAGTGGTCAGGGATGACGGGAACTGTAGTCTCAAAACATCTGGAGGGCCAAGGTTGAGGAAGTCTCCTCTAGATGTTGCATACCCTCCAACATTGATCCAATGGAAATTGTAATGTCCTACCATGCCCTTCCCTGTTCAGGGAAGTTTTTAAATGTTTGATGTTGTTTGTGTTTTAATTTGTTGGAAGCCACCCAGAGTGGCTGGGGGAACCCAGTCAGATGGGCGGTATATAAATAATATGGGCACAGGTGGCGCTGTGGTCTAAACCACTTAGCCTCTTGGGCTTGCTGATCAAAAGGTCGGGGTTCGAATCCCCGTGACGGGGTGAGCTGCTGTTGCTGTCCCAGCTCCTGCCAACCTAGCAGTTAAAAAGCATGCCAGTGCAAGTAGATAAATAGGTACCACTGCGGCAGGAAGGTAGATGGTGTTTCCGTATGCTCTGGTTTCCGTTGCGGTGTTCCGTTGCACTAGAAGCAGTTTAGTCATGCTGGCCACATGACCCAGAAAGCTGTCTGTGGACAAACGCCGGCTCCCTCGGCCTGTAAGCAAGATGAGTGCTGCAACCCCATAGTCGCCTTTGACTGGACTTAACCATCCAGGGGTCCTTTACCTTTTACCTTTTTTATAGAGATGATGATGATGATGATGATGATGATGATGATGATGATGACATTGGTTGACAGTTCTCTGGTAAAAGTGAGTCAGCTCAAAGGTGGGGGTTAGGGGTAAAAGGTTTTACATAGCCACCCTCACTCACCATTTTGACCACTGCCACAACTGAGTCAATCATTCCTATTGATACAGACTGCATTTTTAAGGCATCACTTTTTCTATCCTTGGTAAGATACATACGTTGGGGCGGGGGGAGGAAATAAAGAAACATTGGAGGTGGGGAGGGTCACAGATGCCTTGTGGAAGAATTGACCTTGCAGTATATCAGGGAGAACATTACAAATGAAAACATGCAAAAATATCTTTCCTTTTCTCTCTACTTTATGGTCCAGATCTCTCAGCTAATGCATCCTAATGCAATGCATGGTGATGTATTGGACCATGCCTTGTACGCATTTGCTAGAGTGCCCTGGATATCCTATTTAGTGGAATGGTTTTCGATTGCTGCTTCAGTGCCATTCTCTTTAATAGGTTGGGAACTTTGATTCCATTAGCATGTTTAGCACACTCCTCCTGCTGATGTGTTTTCAGGGTCACTTCCAGGATATAAGGAGATGAAAATTAGCAAGAGCAGGTCCTGGGTGACCTAGTTTCAACCTGGGAGATGGCTCTGGTGCAAAAGGGAAAAAAGAAAAGAAAAGAAAAAGCAGCTGTAGATTTGATTGACTCATTGTGTCAGGGAGGCAGAGTATTATAAATGAAGGAATTATTAACAGATTGAGCCTCCTGGGATCGATTCACCTTCAGCGCTAAGCAATGGCAGGAGTAGTGAGGCATTTGCATTTGAAACAGTGTTGATTCTTTTTTCTATCTCCTGTCAAAATCACTATCTCATTTCCATGGAACTTTTACAGAGAGTGAAAATGGAACGTGGGCTCCTAAGTCTGGAGTGTCAGTAAAAGAGGTTATTTAAGATCCTTTAGTAAGGTGATGCTGATGATAATTTTTACCATTGTTGTTGCTGTTATCGTTGTTACTACAACTGCTGCTGCTGAAAGGGTCCCAAATGAATAAATGGATGGATGATAAAATTAAGCATCTAATGCTCAGAAATGATTTATTAACTATTGTTATTAATGGTATTGTTATTAACGGCTTAATGCCAAAATAGGCTTCTAAGCAGTTTACAGGTACAAAAGCCAATGACACAATCATTAAAAGATGAACATCCATAATTAAAATACACAATAAAGCAATCCCATTAAAACACCAAAATATAAACATCCATAATTAAGATGTATAATAAAACAATTCCATTAAAATGGCATAGCAATGAAATCAAGAGACTCAGATCAAGGAACCAAGGGAACGTCTGTGTAAATGGATGTGTCTTCAAAAGCTAGCAGAATGCCAGTATGGCATCTGGCACAGCACTTTCCATTTGCTATAAGAGGCAGAGAAACGATTAAGAGGTCCTCCAAGACCCTCAGCAATTTTCAAGTGGTATGTGATGGTGGGGAGTTTGGGAACCATTCATCTAAGATGCTGTCTCCATTATTGTCTCTCTGTCACATAGGTTAGGCCTGGAGATTGTGACTCGCCCTGGACAATACAAAATTCCCTGGACAATTCCCAAAATGCACCCCAAAAGCACAATAAGAAAGACAAAGCCTACCCTACCCCGGGAAAAGATGAGCAGAACAGTAGAGGTCAACTTAACTACCAACTATTCAACTACTTAACTACATTCCAACTCTACAGCAGTTCTATGATTCTATGAATCGGCTCCGCAGGATTTGGGTCTTGCCGCTGCGGCGACGCGGAGACCCTTAAAAATCACAGGCAGTGAAGCCTATGAACCTGGTGACTCGGTGGGCACCATTTGCGCCCCCCTGACCCGTGAAGGAGCCTTTTTAAAGGCTTCGGAACGGGAGATGGGGTGAGTGGCGCGGTGCTGTGAGTCGACTGCTTCTCCTACGGAGTGAAGCCGCATGCCATGGCCGGAGAGTGCTGACTTCTTCTTGTGAACAATTGGATTTTAAAGCAGCAACCCGTGAGTAGTACGGAAATTGGATTTCTAAAGGATTTTTTTTTTTTTAAATTAGGCACGATCGGGGAAGGCGTAAACAGGAAGTCCGCCTCCCCGTCCTATAAATAATCTAAAGCAAGGACTAACTAACTAAGGTCAAGAGGATTTTCCCCCTCTTATTGGGCAAAAGATATTAATTTCACGATTTGGCAGTTTAAGTAATTTTTACTGGAGGATAAGAGCTAATTTTTGGAGCTGAAGTGCCCCCCCCCGGACCTGGGAGCGATCCGCGAGAAAGCCTGTTGGAGAGATATCGAAGAGCTTGACAGCAGTCAAATTAGCTGTCAAGACGGAAAAAGCGAACTTTGTTTTCTATTGTCTCTGCTGCTTATATCTGTTACAATTTGGTTATACTTTGTTGAAAATAAGGAAGAACCGATACAAACTAACTTGATTTTTGGATTTGAACTGGAAGGAATACTAAGTAACCAAAATCCCTCTAGAGGGGGTTTTGGGACATTACAAGAATGGCTGAAGGAGGGAAAATTCAAGCTAAATTGGACAGAATTTTCTTTCTCTTGGGAAAGTTACAAGGCCAAATTGATGTTTTGGCTACTAACGTTGCAACCCTGGACTTAACAGTAAACAACGTTGCAACCCTGGACTTAACAGTAAACAAGTGCATTGAATTTGATAAGGATTTGATCCGGGAAGTTCATGCAGCTGGACAAGAGGAGAAAGTTGAGAACTTTGAGAGTGTGGAGAAAGAGACACATGTTGTTTTTGAGGAAAGGGAAGGAGGAGATGTGGTGTTGCAGATGACAAAGGGGAGCCAGAGTCCTGACATGATGGCTACAAAGGAAAACAAGAATTGGATGATGAAAATCTGGTCTAAATTGGAGACTGAAGAATGGAGAGATCTCTATATGTGGAGATCTGAAGACCTAAGGATTATAAATTTGATTAAGGTGAAAGCTGGAGCTTTGGGGACATTTGGACTTGAAAGGAGCAAGAAACAAGATTTGGGCTCCACTTTTAAGTATGGTGGTCTGGCTGGAGGAAACATTGTCCCCATCGGGTCAGAGCATCTCCGAGATCTGGTGTTTAATATTAAGGACTATCAAAAAAACCGGCAGAGAGGAACTGAGAGACAATTAAGGGCCTCGGACGTGAGATCTCCAGGCTGATAGTAGATTAAGACTGATGGACATTTGTTGGGGATTGAAACCGGGAAAGGGGATGGGGTGGGGTTTGGAGATCCAAAGGGTGTATAATTATAATTTGTCTTTTTCTTTTTATTCTGGTTTGTTATCAGTATGAAAAGTGGGGAATTCGTGGAAGGGAATTTGGGTTGACTTTAGAAAAAAGGATTTAAGAATGAGTACTGAGGTATAAATTTTGATGTTTATAAGGTAAAATTGGTTTTTTAAAATGAATTAAATATAAAAAGGTTAAAAATTGGGGATAAGAACTTGTTGAATTTACAATTTGAATTGGAATATAAGAAGGGGAGGTGTGGGGAAGTCAGGGAAATATGTTATAGAAAATAAGGATTGTAAAATGTATATGTTTTTAATTTTTCTTTTTGTTTCTTCTTTTTGGCTTTTTAAAATGGAAAATTCTGAATAAATATATATTTTTTTAAAAAAGAAAGACATGTGGAAGCCAAAATCAATGCCTTTCTTCTGGGAAACACAACAACATTGAGTTTTCTCTGCCCACACTCCCTTGGCCTGGCCTTGTATTCAGGGGAGAAAAGCGGTATCATTTCCTGAGCATGCTGCCGGCACAGCCATTGTCCTACTCACGTCAAAAGTCTGAAATGTACACCTGCTTCATGTCTCCATTCTGGTTTGCCACACATGCGTAATGGGCTTTTGGGGAGGAAGCAGTTCATTATGTCAAGGACAGCATGAGTCAATGATTTTAGGGAATTCAATAACAAGCTTGAGAAATCTGCTCTGGGAGAAATTTGCTCTGACACATCCCTCAGAAGTGTCATACAGGCCTCGCAGAATTGTATTGCTGAAGAAGGTACTCCAGGAGAGCGAGGAGAAAGTGCTCTAAATGTGGGTCATCATGTTCTTCTTGTGTAATCATGGTGAAGTAGCAACTAGGCCTTTATTATGCTGGGAACTTGAAAAATAAAGGCGTGAAATGCTGCTGCCACAATCGCCCAGAATACACCAGCCACTTAATAAGCTGTTCCATTTTCTAGACGTCAGTCTAGTGATTGGCAAAAATTGAAAGGTCCAGAGGTCCAGATAACCAGAGCCTTAACATTTTGCTACATGTCCCAAGCTCTTTGGTTTGGCTTGTGAAACAAAATAAGCAGGCCAGCAATCTGATATGGTCATGGCTTGCTTTTTCAATTTGGATGTGTTATGCATACAAGGACACTCTTACATGGCAACATTTTCAAAGCGATCATCGCCAAAGGTGCATTCTGACATGTTTATTCCACAAAAGAGCTGTATTGTGTGCCCTTCTGCATTTTTTCAGTTAGCTCTGAATAAAAGCAGATTGGCTTGCATCTATTTTATCAACCAATATATACAGTATTATTTTTGTAGGATCTGTTGGTACAGCTTTATCCATGTAATTGTTGTCCCAAGCAGTAATTTTCTCTCAGTCCCTAAATTCTCCGAAGCACAGATTGACTGTTACAACTTGAACTTTGACAGATGTTGAGGGAGACAGCTGAAGCCCTGTCAATTTAAAATTCATTCAGAGAGACCCACCAAATTCAGGTGGTATTTTCTGACAGGAAGGGAAGTCAAGCCTCACAGTTTTCTGGCAATACTCTGTCACTTCCTATCAGTTCATTTTGTGCTGTTTCTGTCTATAAGCATTGACACAATTCTCTGAGATGTGTGTAAACAAACTACAGAATTCTGGTTGAAGCTAAGTACCTCAAAATAGCATGGGTGGAGGAGAAGTTTGGGGAAGCTTTCCTCTGAAGCTCAAACTGCAGGTTACAAGGAAAGTGTGGCCATTTCAAGCCAACATCTCTTCTCCACTAAGAAACTTTAACTAAACCAGGGGTTACAAACATGGCAGACTTAGTGGACAGTATGTTTACCACTACATCCTATGGTGGCCATGGAAGGACTCTGTAAATATTTGATTTGTGTTATGCCATGCCCCTATAGCATCCATTTTGTGAAGGGCACCAATTGCACTTTCTCAAAATTCTTAATGTGCCCACTGACTCTCAAAGGCTGGCAAAGCCTGAAATGAACATTACCGGGAAGAAATGGAAAAGATCTGTTCCACTGTGGGTAAGAGCCACATTTTATTTGTCAAATTTAGTTTGGGCTGAAGCACCGTTATTTAGAGATGCAAGAACATTGTAAGGGAGATGCTCAACTTAAGCTTTTCTAAGGGTCTGTTTTAACGCCCAGGAGTGAACACAAACGCACAGTGCTATTCTCAAACAGCTTCATTAGAGGAAAATATGGTACTGCAAGGCTGGTCATTGGTCCATCTCCACCAGGCTCTTCCCTTCTCCATTTGTCACCTTGTGGTAGCCTTTACATCAGGCTGCAGCGGAGATAAAAATAGGCTATTCCATCAGCTCTGCTGAGTGAACAGTTCCACCATGAAAACATAAGAAGAACCATGCTGAAGCAGACAAAAGGCCCATTGAGTCCACCATCCTGTTGTCACAGTGGCCAGCCAGATGCCTCTGGGAAGCCTCATTCCATCCATTGTCACACCATGAGGGCAATGTTCTGAAAGAGTGCTGGGGAAGTCTGCCTTGGTGTCAATCCATTTGCGCGGACAGGCGGAGTCCCCAGATCCTGCACGGTCCCCCCGTCATGTGGAATAACGACTCAAGACAATGTACTATGGGATTAAATTGGCCACAACTTTATTAAATTTCAAATGTGGGTAGACCTTGGCTCAGGCATTGGGTGTTCTCCCTCCCTGGTCCCCAGCCGGGGACCTAGGGAGCATCAGGGTTATCCAGTGTGTGGGGGGGGGATGGGCCGGCTCTGGAGAACATATGTTCAAGCAGAGATGGCCGCCCCCGTAACGCCGCTGCCGCAGGAGAGAGCAATGACGACCTTTCGGTGTACGGCCAAAGCCTCCCTTCAGAAAACCCCTTTAACGGGGAACCCTGGTATCGCCGCCGCAAGAGGAAGATGGACAAAAGGATTCCGCCCAAGGCCTGATACCGCCAAAGTTGTGACGTTTTGCTACGGGAAAGGCGAAACCTGCCAATGCAGGGAAATTCCTTTCCGGCCCTTTAACAGCGACCTTAACGTAGCAGCGCCCGCATACCTGTGAAGAAACGTTAACCTGCAAAACCTGTGAAGAAAAGTTAACCTGCAAAATAAGACATTAACTGAGGGTGGGTAGGGTGGGAGAAGCTCTGGAGCCAAGTGAGGATTCCTAGGTAAGATCCTCCCTCTATTGTGTGGGCAGGTAATCCCTCCCCTACCTGGCCTGGTCTCCTTGGCAACGCTTCCCCCAGGTGGGATTGGACAACTGACTGAGGTAGGCGGAGACCTCCAGGTATCCCACCTGAGGGAAGGCAAAGCCAAGCCTATGCTGTTGGGGCCGCTCCAGATCTAGGGGCTGCACGCACCCGCGCAAAGGGCGCCCCCCGTTTTAAGTGGGGAGCGGTCATTCCCAACGTTCAAAGCCACACTCCCATCAGAGAAAGTGTTTGAGTGGAGTGGTCAGAGTGTTCAGGAAGCAGTCTCAACCCATCATCTTATCTTTAGTTGCAGCTGCAATGATGAGGGAGAATTTCAGGAATCTCTATTTGGGATATTGTGACTTTGGCAGCAGACTTCCACATCTCTCTTTTATGCCTCAAGAGTTGCTCATGTTGCTATTTTTCTTCTGTCATCTCCTTTGCTGGGATACAACTTATTACTTTCTGTCTCAATCCCGGCCATTGCTTGGAGGAAACCATTTCCACTAAGGCTGAACATACCAAGTCATTTATCAGCAAAGGGGGTGACAGACTGTTTAGTACCTTTTGCAGGAGGTCACCAGGTTTCCGCCAATAGTGAAGGTAAACAGCATAGTTGAGGATTCTACTGTGCCACAAACCTCTGCCAGTTGTGGGGTGGGGGAAGGTGTGGTGGCAAGGAAGCCATTTTTGTGTGTGGGGGGGGGGTAACCATCTCCCTACCCCTTGGATGCCCCTCTCCCTGAATGGTACAATCTATTCCCATGAAAATGATGGCATTTCTCCCATCAATACTGTTTGTCTACAAGAATCCTATGCATTGCTATACTTGGAATCAAGCTCTATGGAATCCATTGGGGCTTACTGCCAAATTAGCATGCACAGGATAGCAGTCTAAATAATGTTATCTGTTCCAAACATTTAAGCTAAGCTGATGGAAATAATAATATAAATATTATACATTATTTAAAACTCATTAAATTATGCTTTGCTTTTTAAAAAAGAAACCTCACCATGACATTATGCAGAAATGATTTCTCATTCTGAGTAATTGCAATTAATTACATAGCGTTTGTGTGTTTGTGTGTCAATGGCTAAGCAAAATAAATATTTTTTTCATAAATTGATGCATCATCCAATATGTAAATAATGATTTTGCTATACCGTACTAGCATCCAAAGAACATGAGAAGCATATTTGTCGAATGGGAGGGGGAGAAGAAGAAGTTAAGATTTGTTTTGAATCAAACAAAATCATGTATTGGCATTGGGACAATGAGCAGCATTCAGCTTTGCTGCTTTAAATTCTGGTTCCTGCCTAGAATTCAATTTTAATTCCCATTGAAGTATGTTTCCCGATCTCATTGAAGCACCTCCAGTTCAAAAGCAGATGACTTTGGTCAGATTGCATTAGCTTGGGAGGGACCTGAGGTTATTGTCACTCGATGAGACATCTTTATGTAAAAGCTGCTTTGGGCATGATGCGCCGAAACTGACTCCTGCTGTATTATAGTTTATCATTTGTTTAATGGAAGCATGTGTTCTGATTACTGCCGGATGACCACAACAGCGCTGCATATTACAGATAACAAGACAATTATAAAACCCACTTGGCATTGTTGAAAATGGTAAACATCCTTATATTTACAACTCAACAGATGCTATACGGCTTTCATGTTTTGCTTCTCTTTTGCGTGCTAGTACATTGGCGCGGAATGGATATACCCTCCTCCCCCCCACCCAAAGATGCTAATGCAAATATGAAGTGCTAGGGATAAGAGCATGGTTGAAGGAGACTAAGTGAAACAAAAGTAATTAGAAAGACAGAATTAAGAGACTCAATGAACAATTAGTGTCTCGTCAGCAGTTCTTTTCAGTATTGCCCTGGTCCTGTTCTTAACTCAGGGTGTGCAGAATGCTGAAGGCGTAGAGCCTAGCAGGGGTGGTTCATAGGTCTAGTGAGCCAGGGATTGAGCTGAAAAGACTGATCAAACAATAGAGATAAGGGAGAAATTTAGTTTGGGTTCTCTAATTCACAGTTCCCTAAACAATACACTGTGATGGACTGGCTGGATAAAGGGGGGGGGTGGCAGGCACCAACTAAGGAACCCTCAAAGAAAGAAGGCTCAGTGTCCAGGCAGTAGTGATGGGATGGCAATGAGTGGAGAAGAGGGAGCAGACTGGGAGGAAGAGGCGTCAGAAACTGAAAAGGTGACAGGGTTTGGTGAGCAGGAAGAATCTGAGGCAGAGAGCAGTCCACAATCAGAGGCAGAAGTGGAGACTGGAGAGGAGGGGAGCCAAGAGGCAGCCAGGGTATTTACTTCACCTGCGCTGATCAGCTCCCCTCCCTCTGGTCTTCCAGAACCCAAAGAGGTATGAAGAGGGTGGAGCAAAGACGGGCAAGATGAAGGAGCCTCAGATTGCTTGGTAAGGAACCTGGGGAGGAGGCTTAGAGGTGAGGACTTTCAGTCTTCACACCTGCCTCACTGGGGCAAGATCTACCAGGAAGAGTTGCTGTGCAAGAGGCCTGAGCTGTTCGTTTATCTGAATAAAGAGTTAACTTTACTGATACCATGTGAGTTATGACTGACTTAATCCTGGCACCTGTCCCTGACATACACCAAGGGTGGGCCTGATCTTTATTTCTCTCACCTGCCAAGAGCCAGGTTTGACAGGTGGGCAGCTTCACCCACCTGTCAATCATCTGACATCACGATGTTTTTTGCCCGGTGCTGTTCATGGTGCTTTGTAAGCCCCAATAAGAAATATGGCTCATAGTCTTGTTCCTTTTGAAATTTGCCAGATATTTCTCCCAAGTGGGAATGAGGCTTGACATTCTGTTTCACTTCTGTGGAAACACAGCGGAAACTCCCTAATCAACCCTAAATATCAAATGTCATTAATGCAAACATGCAAGAAGGAATATTATCGGCACCTTGCAGTTGTATGCACTTCCCAAGTAAAACTTTGCCTATTTGGCAGTCTTATCGTCTGAGATACAGAGAACAAAGCAGTGTAAAAATCTGCCATTTCTTCGGAAAATGCAGTCCTTACCGAGAGCAGCTGGCAATTTGGACAGCTACGTTGTTTCATGTGTTCAGTTACTAAAGCGTAAGATGACAGGGAGAGTTGCTATTTGTGGCTCCAAATCAAAATTGGCTTTGGCTTCTCCATGTGGTTGGATGTCCCCAGTGGGCTGCCATTGTACTCCCCTGAGAGGCTCCTGAAGCGAAATCTGAGCTTTACTTCCTTTTCAAGCGCACAGTGGCCACAATACAACCCACCTATCTTATCACCTGTGTCCTTGGAGCCTCAAGGGAATCCGTAGCATCTCACAAAATAATCTCTATTTGAGTATTTGTTTCCCTCACACAATTAAAGCCACATGAAGGAGAACAGAGGCATGCAGGCAAAGCGCTGTCCCGTGTTGCACGTGGCCTTCCCCTTGTTTACTACTAAGGATGTAAAAAACTGTCAATTTCTAGCCCAGTATGTATGCATTAAAGAAATAAATTTTTTCCATTTCACCGTTCCTGCATTCTGCTAAACACAACTCAATCATAATCTATTCTATTTTATTCTACTATCTCAGGGCTCCATCACTATATACAGCAATGCAGGCACAGGCGTCAGATTAAATCTGCCCAGAAAGACTGCTTACCACAACT
This sequence comes from Podarcis liolepis, assembly GCF_965112155.1. NCBI lineage: Eukaryota > Metazoa > Chordata > Lepidosauria > Squamata > Lacertidae > Podarcis > Podarcis liolepis. Next base: position 26,450,195 of record NC_139571.1, read on the forward strand.
CAGATGGTGGTGGCAATTGTGGCCTGGCATGGTTGCTGGGGAATGAGAGAGGAGAGGCAGTCAGCCCCTGGCTGCAGTCAAAATTGCCCCCGGCCTGCCATAGGGGCTGGCACTATGGCCCATCAAAATTTAAAATTTAATTGGGTTAATTAAGGCCTAGGGGGTGGGGGATGCTATGGTGGGGGATCTGGCAGGCCTTCTGAGGGGTCCACCAACCAGGCATAAAAGCTGGCTGTGCGTCCAGTGGCAGAGCTTCATGCTCCGGTACCGTGGGGCAGAGAGCAGGCGGGGGCGTGTCTGGCACACCTCTCCTGGGGCATGCATCCCGGGGGTGTAGCACGCCGTCTGTGGGGACATGGTGCCCAGCACGGGCAAAGGGGCAGCTGTGATGGCACCCCACCGGGATCACGCTGCTGGGGTTGGTGCACTCCACCCCCCCTCTTCCTCTGCCAGTGTGTGCGTCCGGCAGGCAGCACCGCTGGAAAGCGGTCATGAGGAAAAGTCAGGTTGAATAGACCTAAGGCAGGTCCAGGGCCGGATTTAGGTTTGATGAGGCCCTAAGCTACTGAAAGTAATGGGCCCCTTTAATGAGCCAGTGTGGTGTAGTGGTTAAGAGCGGTAGACTCGTAATCTGGTGAACCGGGTTCGCTTCCCTGCTCCTCCACATGCAGCTGCTGGGTGACCTTGGGCTAGTCACATTTCTTTGAAGTCTCTCAGCCCCACTCACCTCACAGAGTGTTTGTTGTGGGGGAGGAAGGGAAAGGAGATTGTTAGCCGCTTTGAGACTCCTTCGGGTAGTGATAAAGCGGGATATCAAATCCAAACTCTTCTCCATATGTCCAGCTGTCCTTTGTCAACAACAAATTGTTGCTTTTTTGTGTGTTGAATATTTGATATATGGTAATTTATGGACCTAATAGATATCTAAAGCCATTTGCACATGCAGAATGTAGGCGGGGCCCATTACTTACATCATAGGCGCCTACACAACACAAAACACTATGGCTGTATGTAGGTTTTATTTTATTTGTTTTTTTATCTTATATTTTGGAAATGTACATCCAGTTGTTTTTCCCTTTAAAAAAATTTTGGGGCCCCCAAGAGATTGGGGCCCTAAGCTATAGCTTGTTTAGCTTCTACATAAATTCGGCACTGGGCAAGTCCAAGCACTGCTGACATTGCTGGGCTGCCTCTGCTTATGTGTCTCCTGAAGGCCAGTTGCCTATGGGTGCAGGGAATGTCAAGAATTGGTGGGTAGGGGCAGCAAGGCAAAAGAAGGGGGCAAAGCTGTATTATCCATCTTCTTGATTTCAACTAGGAAGCCAACTATTTGGTTGCATGTTGAAGTTCATTATATTATTCCCTCCCTGTGGAGCGCCTTCCCATCAGATGTCAAGGAGATAATGAACTACATAACTTTTAGAAGACATCTGAAGGCAGCCCTATTTGTTTTTGTTTTTTCCTGGAAAGCCACCCAGAGTGGCTGGGGAAACCCAGCCAGTTGGGCAGGATATAAATAATAACATAATACTCCCACCCTCATTGCATCTCATGTAAAAGAGTAGAAGAATATTGGGAATTAATTCATAATGAATTTTTTAAAAAAGGTTAAAAGTACTCCCCCCCCCAAAAAAACCCCAGTCCTTTTTGTTGGGGATAACTCAGGTAGAGATTCCCAGGTGTCAAAAAAAGTTATTTATGCATGCCACTACTGCAGCCTGTGTTTTGTTAGCCCCCAAATGGAAAATGAGCGAGGTCCCAACTAAAGAAGAATAGCAATTTAGACTGATGGAATATGTGCTACTTGCAGACCTAACATATAGAATAAGGAAACAAGAAGAATGTACGTTTAAAGAAGATTGGAAAATGTTTATTGAATATATGAGGGGAAATTGTGTACACTTGAAAACGTTGGCAGCATTAAGATAAATTCCACAGTGCAAATAGTTTCGATGGATGTCATAATGGAATACTAAATGATTTAGTTTATGTAAAATATGCAGGGATTTCTGTTATGAAAAATGAACCATGGAAAGAGAAGAAGGGAAGTCATTGACTACTACTTATTATTATTTTATTTTATTTTTACTATGATTTTTATTAAATTATCTGTTTTACATTCATTTACACAACGTTAAAATATCAATGACTTCCCTTCTTCTCTTTCCATGGTTCATTTTTCATTGGGGCTTCTCCAAACTGAAATTAAAGAATGTTGCAATGCAAGGGAATCTGCTATGTCTCATTCGCACATGCAAGTCACCGCTTGATGTTGTAGTCATCAAGGGATGAACATGGTTGTGTGAAGCAACCCTTACTTAGGGTTTTTCCCCTGCCCAAGGGACTTAAAAAAGTAAAGGACCCCTGACAGTTAAGTCCAGTCGCAGATGACTCTGGGGTTGCGGCGCTCATCTTGCTTTACAGGCCGAGGGAGCCGGCATACAGCTTCTGGGTCATGTGGTCGACTAAGCCACTTCTGGCACAACGGAACACCGAAACCAGAGCAGCGCATGGAAATGCCCTTTACCTTCCTGCCACAGCAGTACCTATTTATCTACTTGCACTTTTTGGCGTGCTTTCGAACTGCTAGGTTGGCAGGAGCTGGGACCGAACAATGAGAGCTCACCCCGTCGAACCGCCAACCTTCTGATCAGCAAGCCCAAGAAGCTCAGTGGTTTAGACCACAGCATGAAGACAAATGTGCTTAGGATCAGCACTGGTATCAGAATGTGCCCAAACATTACACTAAGTCACAAGTCAGAAATTGGTCTGAAAGAAAAGTGTGCATTATTTTTTTATGCTGTAGTTCAGCTAGCAGTGTCCCTTTCAAGCCACCACAATACAGCAGCTGGTGAATATTTAGAATTCTACTTGAAGTCTCACCAGTTTTGATCAGCGGATCAGGCCATCATCGGGGGATCAATCAGCTGCCAGCAAATGTGGATTGTGATTTGAGTGGGAGGCCAGGACAGCTTAATTGGGGGAAGGGGTGTTAAAAGTTAAATTGACAGTCATGTTACATTTTTTGATTGAACTCCCAGTGCTGCAATTCTTGTCTGAGGAGAGGATAGAGTTGCACTCTTTATTAAGCGGGAGCAAATTCAGGTCCCTGCATTTCTCACACATCTCATATATTTCTGTATCTGGAAATAAATCCATACCGGAGCAAATAAACTGGAAATAATTAAAACTGAAAATAACTAAGAGACCAGAGAAGCAATTTCATGGTTGATATTATTTTGTTGTGTAATGGGATGGCTTCATTGGAAGCAACCCATCACCAAACTTGTTACCCACCAAACCCTATATTTTGTGACTGAGTAGCAGTTGCAGAGTAGCATGCCCCAGAACTTCATCTCTTTCCCAGTGGGCTCAACTGATGCATTGCCATTGACTTGCGCACTTTTGTTTTGTTTTTGAAAAATGTAGAATAATGAGGGAAAGGGGCAAAAAAGATTTATGGTTAAGCACATGTAAAACTGATATGGACCAGAACTGGACTGATTCATGCATCCGAATCATATTAAACAGGCTTGGTTCTATTTGCACTGGGCTTGAAGGCAGTGGTTGATTGACTTTGTCTATTAGTAATGCTACATATGGTGCCTTGCTCTGGTCTCAGACATAGGGGTAACTATGTCATAAGTGAAGCCTGTAGTACACAGTGAAGCCAGAAGTGGATATGATATGCTTCTAACGCTGGTAAATGTGAGCCACCTGCTACCTGCTATATTTTTTATATCTTTGTTTTCAGTTCTGATCCTGAACCTGGTAGCATCAGTGCATAACAATTTTGTAGTGGTGGCAGAAAGCCAGTGCAATTTTTTAGCATAGAACACATAACTGAATTACAAATAAAATTATTGTTGACAGCAAATCACCACCTGCCTTTAGCCAAGCCAATAGTTGGCAAAGTGTGTGTGTGTGTGTGTGTGTGTAAAATATCCTTCCTTCCTTCCTTCCTTTTTTGCATCCTAGATATTAAGGGCATCAGTGACTAGATCCAACGGCGCTGGTTATATGGGGCACCTCAATATTTTGAAGCAGGGGGCCCAGCCCCCCCAATATTGAGGGGGCCAACATCCCTCGCCACCGCTGAGGGATATAGCATGCAGTAACCAGCATCACACCTTTTTTGCAATTGTTGTTTACATCCTCATCTTTCTTTATGTCAAATATTTTATCAAATCTATGTCTACATCATAATTTGAAAGTGTAAAACACAACATGTATAACCTACCTTGTAATTATTTGTTGGAGGAACCCCTAATCAGCATTAATTAAATTAGCACGGGAAATCAAAGTCGAAAAAGTCAGAGTTTATTTGCTGGCAAGCTACAGAAATTAGTGGGTTATACAAGATTTGCATTTTAATTAATCATTGAACACAGTAGAACAAGAATGAAGACTGATCATTTGGATTTGATGGATGGAGGCTCTTCAACTTGAACTGGACCAACCACCTTTTCATTTCTGTACAACATCATGTCAGTGGAACAAGCTGCATTATGCATCATTACCACTATAACCAAAGTTAATTGGTTTTAATTTTCATTGATTTCATTTGGAGTGAATTAAGCACTTGCTTAATTCCCCATTGAAATCAGCAAGATGAGCGGGCCTAGTCTTAGCATGACAGGATCACTCTATTTTGTCTTGGTCAGACCACACCTGCAATACTGTGTTGAATTCTGGTCACCACAATTTCAGAAGGATGTTGACAAGCTGGAATGTGTGCAGAGGAGGGCAACCAAGATGATCAAGAGTCTGGAAACCAAGACTATTGAGAAATGGTTGAAGGAGCTGCGTATATTTAGCCTGGAAAAGAGGATACTGAGAAGAGATATGATAGCCATCTTCAAATATCTCAAGGACTGTGACATGGAAGATGCAGCAAGCTTGTTTTCTCCTGCTCTGGAGGACAGGTCTTGAACCAATGGCTTCAAATTACAAGAAAGGAGATTCTGACTAAACATCAGGAAAAACTTTCTGACAGTAAGAGCTGTTTGACAATGGAACAGTCTCTTCTGGGAGAGTGTGGACTCTTCTTCCTTGGAGGTTTTAAAGCAGAGGTTGGATGGCCATCTGTCATGGATGCTTTAGCTGAGATTCCTGCATTGGATGAGGGCTGGACTAGATGACTCTTGGGGTCCCTTCCAACTCTACAATTCTACGATTCTATTATCTCTTCCATGAGTTGTAAATGGGTTGGCATCTGTCCACTGCCCCTCTTAGTAAGAGGCAGTGTTGTGTGACACTGGAAAAGCAGGTCAGCAACACAGCTCCACCCCCATGCTAGCCACTAATGATATTGTTATTGTTTTGGAGGTGGGACCTCTGAAAACCCTATAGATTGATTATTTGGGATATGAAAGATGTAGAGGAATTCCTCAACTAGCTTCTGCAAAACGACCTGGCCCAGCTAGGGCCATGAAGAAACAATATAGGGCCATTGCGGGCGATGCAAGAGAACTGTCCTCCCCCCTTGCCCTGAAGTATGAACAGAGACTGGGGGTTTGGAAGGTTGCCAGAGTAACTGGGTGTGAGGCAGCAGGAAGAGTTTGGGGCTTTTGGCATGAGCGGGTTTTTCTTTTCTTCAGCTGGAGCTCACAGGAACTCACTTCCGGCACCTCTCAGGTGGGCACCATTGCCATTATCAGAGAACAAGGGAGGTGTTCATGGTGAGTTCCGGTCAGGTGTGGTATCCATGGGGGCTGGGGGGGAATCAACCCCCCACATTTTTTTCAGTGAGGGGTTCAGGCTCCCTCAACATTCCACAGCTGGGTGGGCCCTATCAAGCCTCTTCAAAACATGTGATGTTACATGCATTTTTTAATGTTATCTTCATTTACGCATCTATTTTTATGCACTTAGTGTATGCATTTCTGTAAACATTTGTTGTATGGAGAACTGCCCTGCAAAATGTGAATAAGGGTGAATTTTGAAGAAGGGTCATGTTTCGGTTCTCATATTGTTTCAGAAAGTGCAAATCTGGTAGATTCTCCTTAAAATGAAAACTTAGCTGAATTCCTCCCCCATTCCTACCGGGCATGTTCAATATTTGTAGGCATTCCCTGGTTTAGCTGCACACCCCACATGCAGGTTAAACCAGAACAGGTATACCAAGACTTGATTCTGTCGATTACATAAATCATCCCATAAAGTACGGAAGGAAAATAAAAATGACAGATGTAAATCTTTTTTGTGACGGGCAAACATGTTTTCAAATGATCTCTTGGTTATCTCCTATACTCCATGGGAAAACCAAAGAAGTCAAATGTTACAAACTACAGGGTGCAGCGAATGTTACATGATTCAAGAGCAATTCTGTCTCTCAGTACTTCCATCCTCATTGGTATGTACTACATGCCACAAACCAAGCATGAGCGTTGGAGGGAGGAAAAAAGCTGAATAGAGTAAATGTCAACACTAAATAAATCCTATTGCCAACAAGCTGCCAGCAAACGTTTATCACACTTCTGGTAATGCTCAAAACAGTTACTACACAATGATGAATCATACCCTTATATTGCACACATGTTGATCATAAACATTTATCAGGCTTCTGGCAGTGTGCACAGCTCTGGAGAGACAGTATGGCTTGCCGAAGAATGCCTGTCCCTCACTTGGTCCCCTGTGGATTCTCAGGGTTTTAAACCACAATGAAATGGAGGCTGCTGATTACTGGGGAACATAAGGCAGGCGGCCTGGGCTGCATTCCCCATGTTGTCCTAAATAAAAGAGGAGATTGGCAACCTAATCCTCAACATGTGTATTTGGATGTAAATTCCAGTCAGTTTAAAAGGATTGCCTTCATGGTAATCCTGCTTAGGTTTTCAGCACTGAAGATCTGCCCCTCCCCCCACAAATTAGTATTATTACATCTTATTTATCTCATGTTTATCCTACCCTTACTGCAAGGAGCGATTCATCCTATATCATATTCTCTCTCTGTCTCTGTCTCTGCCTCTCTCTCACACACACGCATACACATGATGAATTAGTCTTGGATGGTGATCAAATCTCTGTTATACATTGCTTGAGAGAAAGAGAGAGAGAAAGGTATGTGATGGTACTATGAAGTTGTTAAAGTAAGTGCCACACTTTTAACATTTTGGGGGGAGGTGTTGAGTACCCCTAGAAAAATGCACTGCTGAGATAGATGATAGATAGATGATAGATAGATTGATAGATGATTGATAGATAGATAGATAGATATATGAACATTTTTATTAGGTTTTACAATTTAATCAAAATACTCCATTAACATAAATCACAAAAATAAATAAAAATGATTCCTCTCCCCCCCCCCCCAGTGACTTTCCTCAACCTCCCCTTCTGGTTCTTTTAATATTTTCTCATTCTGCATATTTTAATATATTTTATTTCATTCTCTTTTGCCTAAATGCTCTGCCCCCCCATGTTTTATACTAAACCATTAAAATCCCATATTATACTTATTTATTTTCAAATCCTCCTTCTACATCTTTCAAATTCTATTTTCTTAATTGTAAGTGTTTACACAAACCCTGCTAATGGGTCTAATTCTTTACAATATTTCTGCATATATAATGTAAATAAATCCCAATCTTTTTAAAAAGTCTCTGTTGTCTTTGTCTCTTAATCTTGCTGTAAGTTTCGCCATTTCTGCATATTCCATCAATTTAATTTGCCAGTCTCCTTTCGTTGGTATGCTGTTATATATTTTTAAGCAGAGACTGGATGGATTCCTTTCAGGGATGCTTTGATGCTGGTTAGATGAGCCAGGAGGTCCAATCCTTTTCTATGATTCTGTGATGTGTTGGGGGGTATGTCATAGCTGAGTGTTGAAGCCTTTCAGTAGCATAGTGCACTGTTGCCAATTCCAGGGAGCCCAAGGAAGCCCAGGCACCTACAATATTTTTGTTGTGGGTGCTCAGTACACACTCCGCGGGGCCTTGGACACGACTTCTGGGTCCCATCCGAGGCCTCAGGGGGCCTCGGAAACAGCAGAGCCTCCTATACCACTTCAGGTTCCTCATGAGGAACCAGAAGTCACATTGGAGGCCATGTGGGCCTAGGTTGACACTTTCAAGGCCCTACAAGACCTAGGATGGGACCTCTGGTTCTTATTGAGGTCCTGTAGGTCCTGTCTGAGGCCTCGCAGGGCCTTGGAAATAGCATCCAATGTCCCGTGGTGCCTTGGAAGTAGCTTCCTAGGTCCTGCAGGGCCTTGGACACTGCCTCCAAGACCTTGTAGGGCCTCCTAGGAAGTGGCCTCCTAGGCCTTGCAGGGCCTCTAACACCACTTCCAGGGATGCCGTAACATGACATGATGTCACATTACCATTGGGCACCCATGATCTTGGGCCCAAGTTGGCAACCCTGACGTAGTATTGGCCTTTGGAGGAATTTTGCAGCAATGACAAATATACTGCTTTGGTGCATTACCACTACTGTGAGAGTTGTTAGCTAACTAGAGGTGTTAATATACAATGGCTGAAAGTAAACAGAAAACATAGGAAGCTGCCTTATACTGAATCAGACCTTTGGTCCATCCAGTTTAGCATTGTACAGGCTGCTCTCCAGGGTTTTCAGGTAGGATCTTTCCCCAACTTTACCTGGAGATGCCTGTGATTGACCCTAGGAGCTTCTGCATGCAAAGCAGAGCACTACCACTGAACTATGGACCTGAGGTCAGGTGTCAGGATGGAAAACTCAGTTTCTATTTCTCTCCTTTTCCCAAACTGAAATTCAGTTCTCTCAATTTCTAGGTTGTGATTTTTTCATACATATGCATTTTCTTCGCATTTCTCCTAATATTTTTGCACACTTCACCCCCTATACTTTCTCTCTAAGCCGAATGCATTTTTACACCTTATTTTCATGGATATATTAATTTTCACATGCATTCTTTGGTTGGAGAACTGCACCAAAATTTTTTTAAAAATGTGAATTTCAGCGGAGATGTTTGCCTCTTGATTTGGGGAGAGTCCAAATTTGGAAGGTTATCACTGAAATGCAAACTGGAAAAAAAAAATCTTACCTATATCCACTCTATAGACAATTGCCGGCAATATCGGGGGGAGGGGGGCGGAGCCCATGGATTGAAGAAGTGTTGCCTCCCAGGTGAGATATGAAGCCTGAGAACGTTGCTTCATCTATGAAGTTTGAGAATAAAGACTTTGCCGTAGCACCAAAGTGCTGCTTAAAAGTACACGTGTGGGGTGATATCAATTGCACTGAAAGATGGGAAGCAGAGACTGTAAAGAGATGGTGTTTAAAGAGTTGCCATGAGTTCACAAGACCATGAAAACTGAGTGAAAATGGCTGGACAGAGGGTAGTGACTCTACTGTAAGAAACGAAAACAAGCTAGCCTGTCAAGTAGGCAGAATTTTCCCCATCCTGCTCACCACCTCCATATGTTACCTGAAAGTCATTCCCACACCCACTGTTGACTGCATCTCCAAAATTGCAAAGTAGCTTTGATGCAGAAAGCACAAGTGAACTAAATTCCTCCATTTTCCCACCTGCACTTTAGAATGAGAAATTTCAGAAGCACAAAATGCTGAATTTTCCATTGTGAATGTCATTTTCCTCAATGCAAAATGACTAGAATCTGATTCCTCCTTCCAACTTGTTGCCGCCTCTTGATTGGTTTGATGTTGGCAAGCTTCAAATATGAAGTCTCATATGTTATTAAATACTAATTAGCATTTCCTGCTAATTGCTATAATATATCAAACACTAATTACGATGGCTCGTTATGTGTCAAATTATATAGGATAAAAAAATACCGCCGAAAATCAGCTATCAAGTGCTATTTAATATATTAAGTATTGTTGCATTCTAATAATCAAATACCGTTTATAACTGTCTTTCGGGGTTCTTTGGAGACTTTGTTAAAGATGTTGAGAGCAGTTAGGAGACTCTTATTTCCCTCACAAAGCTACAATTCCCAGACTTCCATGGGAAGAGGAATTGACAGTTGAACCACTCTGATAATTGTAGCTCTGTGAAGTGAATCATTGGTCTCCTAACAACTCTCATCCTTACCAAGCTACAGTGTCCAAGATTCTGTGGGAGAAGCCATGACTGTCTAGAATGGTATGATGATGATGATGATTTAAATATATAATGTAGCTGGATGGGGCCATAGAAAACTGTTATCTCACACCCCCGGCTAGTCAGTAGGACTTCAGACGTGGTGGCGTATGCTTCTTCAGCAGTGTCGACTTTACGTATAAGCTAAACAAGCTACAGCTTAGGGCCCCACTCTCTTCATGGCCCCACAAAAAAGGGGGGGGGGGAAACCTGGATGTACATTTCCAGAATATAAGATAAAAATTAAAAAATAAAAATAAAACCTACATACAGCAACAGTGTTTTGTGTTGTGTAGGCTCCTATGATGTAAATAATGGGCCCCGCCTGCTAGCCTGCTCCCTAAAATATCACTGGTTTGCTCATTTCTATACAGTATATAGGGTGCCTACATTCTGCATGGACTGGTTGCATGGCAACAAGTGCAAATGGCTTTAGATACCTATTAGGTCCATAAATTCCATATAGCATATATTCAACACACACACACACAGACACAAAAAAGTGACAATTTGTTGTTGACAAAGGACAGCTGGACATATAAAGGGGCCCATTACCTTCATCAAACCTAAAGCCGACCCTGTTCTTCACTGTAATAGAGCTGCAGTCTAGTTACAATTTCACATGGCAGTTCCCACCTCCATACAGGGATGATATCCCTCTTAAGAAAAAGAAATCTCTCCTACCAAGTCAGATGTAGCTTGAAGTACAAAAGGCACTATGCTCAATATCCCAGGCTTCTCCCGTTAAATTGTCAAGTAGCAGGAACAATCTCTACTAGAGGTCCTGGAGACCTCCTGCTAGACAGAATTGACCAGACTGGGCTTGACTGACCAGGGTTTGGACCCAGTGTAAGGCAACATCCAATGTCCATATAGATGCCTATTTCCCCACAGCTGTATGTGTTGGAAAGTGAGTGCACATAGTGGCTTCTCCAGGTGCATAATTAAGTGGGGGGAGATGGAATTGGGATGGTTAAGCCAGGTTCAATTATGTAAAAGAAGTGGCATGGTGTTTCATTCACTTCCATACCACTTTGTGTAATGGTTATACTGATGTACGCTCATGACACATTTTTTATGCACAATAGTGCCCTCTTTTCTTCATTTTGCACTGACGTTTATCATACATAAAACAGTACTCAGTAGATGGGTTAAGGTCTAGCTGCCATGATGGCAAACTCTCCAAATGTCCCTATTTTCCAGGGAGAGTCTCAGGTTTACAGAAGCCACCCTGGTTTCTGATTTGATTGCAGAATGTCCTGTACCTATTTCCATCAGAGAAATGTTGGAGGACTTGGTAGCATATCCCTATTTTCATCAAAGAATGTGTGTATCTGAAGAAGTGTGCATGCACACGAAAGCTCATACCAAGAACTAACTTAGTTGGTCTTTAAGGTGCTACTGGAAGGAATTTTTTATTTCATCAAAGAATACAACCTTTAGATGACCTCTGAAAGCAGCCTTGTATAGGGGAGGTTTTTTTTTTTAATCTTTAATGTTTCATTATGTTTTTATATATGCTGGAAGCAGCCCAGAGCGGCTGGGGCAACCCCGTCAGATGGGCAGGGTACAATAATAATAATAATTGAATAGGACATTCCTATTTTCATTGGAGAAATGTTGGAATGTATGTGATGGTTGTCACTTGCAAAAAAACAGCAGGGGTGCAGGCAAATGATTGTCTGGGCTTGTGAACCCCTATGCATTTGTCAGTGCAGTTTGATTTCAAAGGAAAATGCATAACCTGACATCATTGCAACATCAGATGATTGACAAACTGGCAGTCTTGCCCCACTTTCCAAAGTTGGCCAGTGGAATGGGGTGGCATAGGGGAAGTAATGATTCCGCTCATCTCTTGAATCCAGATCCCCACGCCTGGACTAAGCCATGAACGAATATCCCTTGTCTATTTGCTGTGTTGCATATCTTGAAAATGAATTTTCTGCACTTAATTTTTGAACCAAGGGCTGGACGGAGGGAGGAAATCCTGTTTATTGTAATGTATGTAGCCTGTTTGTTTCACATATGGTGTTTATGTAGCAATATCGATAAAACACATTCTCAAGAGAAAATAGATGCTAGATCTTCCCTGCCTCCCCCAGTATTGCGGTTACTGTTTTGTCCTCATGTATTTTTTCGCTATTGAATTACTACAGTGACTGTAGGCTAGTACCAGGAATGAGTGTTTTCATTGACTACAAAATTATATTTGACTGTTAGGAGAAAAGTGGGAAATGGAAAGCCAGTGGGGCATGGAATGGAATGTCCTGCAGGAGGGAGTGGCAGGCTGTCTGGAACCCAGAACAGGAGCATTGCACTAGGAATGAAGGAGATCTTCATTTGGTCTATTTGCAGAGGACCAACTCATTCTGATGCTTCTGATCTTGACTTAGAACCAGAACCCAATTGCCAGTCAGTTTATAAATCTCTCTGGATTTTATGGTGCAGCCTTCCTGTGCAAAAAGTGCACTGGGACACTATACTTCTGTTGATGTAGCTTGGAATTGCATTTGGTTTGGGGAGGGGGATTTGGAATTGTGACAACTGTCTCCCCCCCCCAAAAAAATCTGAAATTGCACCCCTGAATCCAAGGCAATATCTATGCCCATCTTTTTCATACATCCAGATTTATCTTGTAATGACACTGGCTTTTACCGGGAGCATGTTTTCACTTCCTTCACTCTCCTTCCATCGGCCTGAGATGATCCTCTCTTATGAAAATGAAATATCGTAAGTTTAATTGCTCTGCACTGCCTCTGGGGACTGGCTATGACAGGTACGAAGGGGATAACAGAAAAGCAATTACAAAATAGAGGATTATACGTTTTGAGGACTGCGGCTTAGAGGTTTAATGTTGACTTGGTCTGCATTTTTTGAGACTTCTAGGCTTCCTCCATAAAAGCATTTGCTGTTGGAGGGGAAAGGGTTTTATGCAGCTGCCTCAGCTGCAGGGAGGGCTGCTAATCAGTCGTAAATTAGTTTTAGACATTAGCAAACATTAGCAAGCCCTCATTATATATAGAATGTGATCTTAATTAAAGGGGTGCTTTCGTCGGAGCATTGCAACCACCCATAGAAGAGAATTGAGATAGACCAAAGTGGGTGGCACTGTGGTCTAAACCACTGAGCCTGGGGCTTGCTGATCGGAAGGTCGGCAGTTCGAATCCCCACGACGGGGTGAGCTCCCGTTGCTTGGTCCCTGCTCCTGCCAACCTAGCAGTTTGAAAGCACATCAAAGTGCAAGTAGATAAATAGATACCGCTCTGGCGGGAAGGTAAACGGCATTTCCGTGCGCTGCTCTGGTTTCACCAGAAGCAGCTTAGTCATGCTGGCCACATGATCCAGAAAAACTCATGGACAAACGCCGGCTCCCTTGGCCAGTAAAGCAAGATGAGTGCCACAACCCCTGAGTCGTTCGCGACTGGACTTAACTGTCAGGGGTCTCTTACCTTTACCTTTTTAAAGCCTGAGAACTGAACGTGTCTTGTTTGTTTCTGGACAAAATGTGGCTCCAGGGTTGGCTCATACATGCATGGACATTGCCAACTCACCTGGATGACTTCAGACCAACAATGGTGGAAAGGTCCTATTTTTTAAATATAAAATATCTGCCAGCAAATATGCAAGAAAAGGCGATTATGGAAAATCCATTCTCCATTCTAACCAGCTCTGGCTGTTAAATTATTTTCTTTGAGATATCCACATTGTTTTCCAGTTGAAAGGGTCATGGTTTTCATGAGTTTTTCTACATGGAACTCATTCTGGAAAATGAGTTTTGGAATCAGCATTCTAGTTTCTTTGTGGAAGGGGTGTTTTCCCGCATTCAGTCAAGAGATAAGAAAATGGAGATTATAACCATCTTCATCCAATGCTGCAATCTCCCGTCAAATTTGTGTACCTTTTCATTTGCTGTTGTAGACTTTCAGTACTTGAACAAAAGTCACAATTCCGCAAAGTACCTAGGTGTCAATATGCTATCACCTGGAAACAATTAGCAGCTAAGTTGGAGGAGATTGGCTATTAAAACTCACAGAAACACAGCTATATACCACTTGACTAATGAAGCTGCAGTTATTGAGATCAGTTCACGAAGTGATAGACATTAATGCAGCTGGTGAAATTTTAAAGTCATTTTCTTCTCTGTTTGGGTGAAGGGGCTATTGGGCTTAGGTCCTGTTGGCAGACTTCCCATAGGTTCAGGTTTATTAAGGTATATCACTTCCCACTAAAATGTCCTGAAGTGATCTATCAGCAAGTTTTATAAATGCAGCAATAATATTCACAAAAACATAGGCATCTGGTTTGCCACAGTGAGATCAGAATGCTGGAGAAGATGGCTCTCTCATGCTGTTATGGGGGACCAATCGAGAGGTGTTCCTTTTTTTATCTGATATTGTCAGGGCTATAGTCAGGACACAGGTCTGCAAGCAAGAAGCAGAGCTTGCCAAAGAAGTTAACCCTTTATTCAAAGAAATGGAATACAACTCAGCAACGCATCCAGGTAAGTCCTGCCCCTATAGAGCAGTTGCCAGTCCTGATGGTTCAGGACTGATGGTCCTTGCCTTCAGCCACCTTTAAGGCTCCTCGTCTCCCAGATGTTTCCCAAGCAGACTCAAACTGTGTCTGGGCATCTCTAATCTCTCTGCGCATCCTTGGAGAAAAGAGGGGAGGGAAGCTTGTCACAGTAGGAGAGAAAGATTCCCTGTACAGTATTCTTCTGCAGCCTCTTGATCCTTCTCCACTGCTTCAGCCTTGGAGTCTGAACTGCTCCCCATCACAAACCCTTCCTGCTCACTAAACCCTGTTGCCCCCTCAGCATCCAACTTCTCCTCCCAATCTTCTCTCTCTGACCAATCCTCTTTGTGCAGCCAGTCCCCAACAGATACTTCCTGAAGTAAACACAAAAGCTTGGCAGCCTGATGCTGTTATTTTATGGCCAAGGTTGAAAGAGGTTCATTAACCTCAGCGACCTTCCTCCAGCAACAGCAATTAACCATGCATATTGAAAAGAAAGGTTTCATCACCTGTCCTCTAATTTGGCTAGGTTCCAGATAGGATGCACTGGAAGATTGTGGACATATTGTAATAAAGTAATAATAATACAATTTTATTTTATTTTACCCTGCCCATCTGACTGAATTCCTCAGCCACTCTGGGTGACTTCCAACAAAATATACAAGAACACAACAGAATATCACATATCAAAAGCTTCCCAATACAGGGCTGCCTTCAGATGTCTATGGAAGGTTGTATATTTATTTATCTCTTTTGACATTTGATGGGAGAGCATTACACAGAGATTCCCTCACAGAGGGAAGCATTCACCATCCCATTGCCCAGTCCTATCAGGCTTGCTGTTATAAGCCAGGATGGACAAGGGTCAATAAATTTATTATTTATTATGTTTTTATATGTGCTGGAAGCTGCCCAGAGTGGCTGGGGAACCCAGCCAGGTGGGTGGGATATAAATAATAAAATTATTAGTATTAAGAAGGCAGGTGATCAGTTTTGTTTCTCCAAGCAGCCTGTCAACATCCTCAGAGCCAACAGGTTCAAACTGACCTCATACAACAGCCAGTATACCACCTCTGCATGAAATGGTCCTGGGAGGGATCAACCTGGGCCTCCTTTGCTTACTGGAGCCACTGCATCACATGATGGAGGCCTTGTCTGTTTCCTCAGTGCCCCTAGAAAACTAGGCACAGCTGCTTCATTGCTTTTCCACTTTTTGCTTTATAAAATGGCTGCTTGCACCCAAATGGCTGAAGCCTGGACTTCATAACCACTACAATGAGACTGCTGGAGTGATAAGAGCTCCCTGTCCTATGCTTTTTTGCTTCTTTTGAACCCCCCCCCCAAAAAAAAAAAGTACACACACAAATGAAATTTGGCTGTTGCTGTTGATTTCCCATTCAAAAGATGAGATTGGACACTCATACTTGTAGGCTTGCTATACGTCAGGAAATTTCCTGACATGTCCTGGCTTTCTGGTGTAAAAATGGTGGGGGGGGGGGCAGAATTTTGCTGAATTGGCAAAATGTCAGGGAAAACCTGGGTGTATGGCAATGTGGTGGAAAAAGCAGCTGAAACAGCTTAAAATCACTATTTTGGGGTTAGGTTTCCCCCAGAAAGGTTGAAAAAAACGAAGTCTTCCCAGTGCTTTTTTTCTGGGAGACACAGGGGTACATATACCCCTAAACATTTTGTGAATCTAAGTTTGGCCTCATTGAGGGGCAGTATTTCAATATGAGTAGGGAAATGAGAGTACCCCTAAAGATTTTTAAAGAAAAAAACCACTGGGTCTTCCTTAAAAAATCAACTCTACATACTTGAGCCCTACATACTTGAAACACCTTGAGCACCAAGTGCCTGATTGTTCATGTGCTGTTCTGTTCTGTTCTGTTCTGTTCGTCCTGTTTCAAATACACCCCTATGTGACTGCCTATTGCTTCTTCCGAAAAAAAGTGGCTCTTTGCTCTGGGAGCAAAAGATCACAGCAATTTGCTGCAGCTCTAACTCAGTCCCTTGAAAAAGATTGCTTTAGATACAGGCTTTATTAGCAGTGTAGCCCATTGATAGAAGACTTGTTTATTCCTATTTTCAGTACATAGCATTTTTTATTTAATCTGGTAAAGTTTTGCAAGTGACATGCAGCACTCTCTTAATGGACCTACATATCTGAGAAATACATCACTGCTTGAAATTTGAATAGTGCCAAGTACCAAATCTAAATATTTACGACACTGCAGACCAATGCACGTGAAAAGCAAAAAAAAGAAAGAAAGAGAAAGTTTTGGTGCTTGGTAACATGAGTAGTGGTTCCTAGCTTCTCGAGGTGGGAGGGCCTGTAATTTTAAAACTAATCATGTCCTCCCTCAAAGAGGGTGCTGTGGTGAGACCTGGAGACCAATCCCGTGTTGTGGATGGGTAAGATTTGTCAGTCACAACACCCTATTGGTAGGTCCCTCGATGTTGGGTTCAATCTGGCCAATGGGGTGCAGTCCAAATGATTCAAGGGACCTATTTATGCCCATGCATGTGACCCAGAGCTTCCTCTTTTGGCACGTGCATTCGGAACACCTGCCCACCTCTCCCTAATTTTAGGTTTTGTGCGCTTGACCTTGCTATGCCGTCATGTGTCGTCTGCCATTGGGACAGGGGCACGGCAGGAATTTTCCCCACTTGGCTGATTGGCTATTGCCATTTGGGTTTCGCCTGCCACATAGCAAATTGTCACAACTTGTAAGGTTGCGGATAGGCTCTGGTTCAGGTGATAGGGATGGGGGAACGCTCTCACCATCCCTATGTGAAGGGTATTCTGTTAAAGGATCCAGGGACCCGATGGCTTGGTCAACACCTGAGAGGGGGTTGTGCCCGTGCCTGAGTCCAGGGGGACATTTGGGTGATGGAGTTAGCCCGTTCCCGGCTTTCCGCTTATCCAGGTGTACAGTGGTGCCTCGCAAGACAAAATTAATTCGTTCCGCGAGTTTTGTCGCCTTGCGATTTTTTTCGTCTTGCGAAGCACGGTGTCAGGAAAGTTTTGGAAAAGCTTCAAAAATCACCAAAGTCTTTAAAAACCTCTAAAAAGGCTACCACACCGCGTTCTATGAGTTGCTCCTCGAAGTCAAGTCGCAACTGTATTAATGGTGTTAAGAAAAAGGAAACAAACTTGCAAGACGTTTCCGTCTCGCGAAGCAAGCCCATAGGGAAAATCGTCTTGCGAAGCAGCTCAAAAAACCAAAAACCCTTTCGTCTAGCAAGTTTTTTGTCTTGCGAGGCATTCATCTTGCGAGGTCCCACTGTACACCCTTGGCTGACCTATGCTGGAACTCTGGGTCAGCGCTACCTGCAACCAGTCAAACCAGAGCCTATGCAACCAGTCACTTTCTGTAATCAATAAAGTTGTGGCCTAAATTCTGCCAAAAACCAAACTAAAATTTGAGTCAAGTGTGAATTTATTTAGGGAGGTCTCTGGGTCTGAACACACAACTTCACTTTGCTACAACAGGACTTCTGCAGCCCTTATAAAGAGAAGACTGCTTTTAATCTAATGCTGACCACCTTGCCACTAACTACTTTGGAGTGCAATGGTGAGACATGCAATGGTGAGGATTGCTTAAGGACATTGGGTGGTATTCAGCTAAACTGTGCTCTAGGTAGATCCACTGAACTTAGCCATGCACATTAATTTAAGTCAACTTACTTGAGTACAATGTGGTTGAATACTACCCACTGATCTCTGCAAATTCATGTTTCCAGTACATTTATGAGCACAATTCAAAGTGCTGGTGCTGACCTTTAAAGCCCTAAATGGCCTCAGCCCAGTATACCTGAAGGAGCATCTCCATCTCCATCGTTCAGCCTGGACACTGAGGTCCAGCTCTGAGAGTCTTCTGGCAGTTCCCTCACTGTGAGAAGCAAAGTTACAGGGAACCAGGCAGAGGGCGTTCTCAGTTTAGTGTTTGTTATTTTACTGTACTATGTCTTATATATGCTGTAAGGCGCCCAGAGTGGCTGGGGAAACCCAGCCCAATGGGTGGCGTATTAATGATGATGATAATAATAATAATAATAATAATAATAATAATAATAATAATAATAATAATAATAATAATTAAAGATTAGGTAAGAGAGAGATTTAAGTGAGCAACAATAATTGTATTATTATTATCAATGTTTTACTTTATGAAAAGAATTGTGTGGCGGGACTCACGATGAACTTATTACAGTAATTGCCAGACTTTTAACATTTGTGGAAAAAAGGTGCCAGTACTGCGTATCCTTGAGTCCCGTCCCCCCAAAAAAAGTACTGATTATTATTAATAATAATAACAATTAATTAATGGATTTCTGAAATACATCTAATAATAGATGTGGGCTGGGGTGCTTACACATTAAATTTTCTATTTTCTATTTTTTATTTTATATGAATAACATCAAGGTTTTCCTGTTTTTAAAAGGTTTTTCCTTTTTATTTTCCATTTGGGTTGCAATTACAGAAACTTCTTACACAAACGTAACTATTTTTGAAACTGGTCTTCCCTTGGAGGTTTGGGGTCTTCCCCTCGTTCAAAGCAATGCCTCCCATTGGCCTCTCACATAGGCATTCAGTTCTTAATTGCCCAATAAAACCATCAAGGCCGCCATCTGGAAGTCTGTGCACTTTGGTAGACCAGCTGCTGCAGGCTCATTACTCGCCAAGAGGTGATAGGGTGGGTTTTTTTTGTTAGCAGAACCACTATCATCATAACATGCTCTTTTTACGATTTCCACACTCTGCTTCCGTATGGCTTCAATCTATGCAGGATGCTTTCCACGATGTGGCTACCTCCAATGTATGGATCTTTGAAAAATAACATTGGTATGTATAGGTCACACTTGAATCTAACCTAAATAGCCTTCACTGGTGTGGCGGCAAAAAAAGAAGAAAAAGTATCCAAACATTTTATTGCATCCACACATTCCTGTCCTGTCCATCAAAACCATAGAGGCTGCAAGTTCATTAGTATGAACCACAAATAGATACTTGTTTGCTTCTTAATGAGGTATGGTGTGGTCAAAAGCCCGCCAGGGACTTTGGTGGTTGCCAGTCTTCAAGGCAGGAGTCAGCAACTTTTTCAGCAGGGGGCCGGTCCACTGTCCCTCAGACCTTGTGGGGTGTTGGACTATATTTGAAAATAAAAATAAAAATGAACGAATTCCTATGCCACACAAATAACCCAGAGATGCATTTTAAATAAAAGGATACATTTTACTCGTGTAAAAACACACTGATTCCCAGACTGTCCGAGGGCCGGATTGAGAAGGCGATTAGGCTGAATCTGGGTCCCGGACTTTAGTTTGCCTACCCATGCTTCAAAGCCACACCTCCCTCCCTCCAGCTAAAAAACAGTAAGGCACTATTGCTCTGCCATGAGGGCGAATGAAGGCAATTATTGTCTCCCTCAAGCATAGCATGAGGAAAAACTGAAAGGAAAGATCTCACACAACTGGTGCTTCTAACTACTTTGGGATGTGGCAGTCAGTGGGAGTCTTCTCCACTCCGACCTAGATATTACCAGAGGCACCCTGGCAAAACCCACTAGTGATGGCTGCTGTAGCTCCCCACTCCTTTTTGGCTTAGTACTTGAAGTAGCAAAAGCCATCTGGATCTAGCTACCCTTTTAATTTCCCACAATGTCCCTGACCTAGCATCACTCCGGTGCATTGTGGGGAAATTCAAAGGGGGCTAAGTCCAGGCACGCAGTGATACTTGGAGTTCTGCCACCACAGCCAGGTTAAGCCTGCCAGGGCCAATTAGCAGAATAGAGGGTTCACCAAGCAAAACTTTGCCAAGGGACCCCCTCTAACCTCAAGCTGTCCCTGGACAAAAAAATAAGCTTTCCTGTTAATCAAACCATGGAATGCAGCAGCAGGTTGCTCTTTACTCTTCCTAGGATGATTTTAGGGTACATGAAAATGTTGTAGACAAACATGAGTGTTTTGTTTTTCTTTACACTCTTCTACTACTAAGAGATTCTTCTGAAGGTCTCTTTATTTCCTTTCCATTAATCAGCTCCAGAACTAGTGCAAGTTGCCATTTGGGGAGATTATGTAGAAATCTGTTGTTGTACTGCGAAGATCAGAGAGTTTACTGCAAGTGTAGGCATGGCACAGCTCAGGGAGGACTTAATGTGATAAATAATAGAGAGTTCTGTGAAGAACTGTTTATGCATAACAAAATAATCCTCGCACACGCATTGACAGTTATTTGTGTGGTGGGAGGAACACATGGAAGGGATTTATGTGTCCAGAAAGCAGTAACACAGGGTTTGGTTTTAATTGGGAGAAGAAGCGGGTCCGATTCTTCAAAAGAAATAAAACTTCTTACAGTTTTCAGAATAACATACAAGGCTCCTAATTATCTTTCTTCCTTCTTTTAAGAAAACATTATGTTAGTATTCCCCATTAGTAAAATCTGTTGTTGTTTTTTAATGTAAAAGAAATCTTCCTGTTATGGTGAGTTTCACTTTATTCCCCAGTAGTTCCAGCAAGAAACGCTGTAAGCAATAACGTTTTAATTGGAAGCAAGCTTTCCGGTCATACATATTTTCAGGAATAGTCCTACAGTGTTTGGCATCTGTCTGTCTCATGCAATGGAGGGTGACGTCAACCACTGCATTATCAGCATCTAAGTGACCTCCTTTGGGTGCAAGCCTGGGCAGTATGTATGGAGGTCCTGGGCTGCCCAGGTGACAAGACTCCCCTTTTGGCCTTGCTGATGTGGTCCAAAGGGAAGCAGAGAAATTGCTACCATTAATAACAACAGCCGCAACACACAGGTAAGTAGATGAGGATGCACTCTCCCTGAAGGAGCAGATACACAGCTGGGTAGGGCTCCTAGATCCATTGATGTCCATGGAGGCACAGGTGTCCTCAGTGGCCAGGCATTTTCTTCCAGCATCAGCTGCCTATATCAGCTACATGGGGCTACCCTTGAAGGTGGTTTGGATATAGCAGGTAGTCAAGAATGCTGTGGCCCAGTAGTTCTGTATTAACATATTGCACTTATGGTAAAAGCGCCGCACTGGGTTCCAGTGTATTTCTGAGCTAAGGGCAAGATAGTTGCAAATGTAGTCCCACTCCAAGGCAGAGAAATTTCTCAGTAAGGGATAGTGAACTCTGATGAACTGCAGCAACTTTCCTCCCCTATAACCAGCCCAGTGGGGCAGAGCTGGTAACACTTGCTTCATCCATCTCCCAAACCCAGGTCTTCGCAATGCATGCCTGGTTGGAATCTTCATACATTATTTACATTGTGGATGAGTGTAGTCTTACTATGTTGGTGTTTAACAACAACAACAACTTTTTATTTATACCCCACCCTCCCTGGCCAGAACTGGGCCCAGAGCGGCTAACACCAAGAAAATTACAATAAAACATAATAGGAAAGTGGAAAAAAGTTAATTAAAATACAATTTAAAATGCAGCCTCATTTTAGTAGTAGCCCATAAATCAAAACCATAAGGGGAGGGAAACGTAAGGGTCAGACTGAATCCAAACCAAAGGCCAGGCAGAACAGCTCTGTCTTGCAGGCCCTCCGGAAATATGTCAAGTCCCACAACAGCACCACCATGCAATTGGGCTTATTGGAACATCATGCCACCATACCATGGGGATGTGGAGTTGGAAGATAGGTACCATGGCCTTCAATGGTTCAAACTTTCCATCACTTCTGCTGCATTTTCACCAGTTAACTGTGAAAAGAACAAACACTAGCACCTGCACAAGACCTCTTCAAAAAAGTCAGCCAAGGAAGGTTGCCCATTATTATTTTCTCTGCAGAAATAAAAATAAAAGACTATTGGATCAAGGGGCAATGGCTAAATTCAAAATAGAATTTAAATTTTTAATTAGAATTTTCATAAAGATGAAAATTCTAAAACACTTCATTGTGAAGTAAATCTTACTGAAATCAGTCTGTCTAACTTCTAAATAAGCATGTTTAGGATCAGAATGATAACTGAAAAAACACATCATATGGAGACATTTTACATGTCTCCACTGTCCCCATCCAATCTGGCTGTCTTGAAATTTTAAGTATCTTAGCTTCAGGTCAATTAGCAAACAAAGCAACTTCCTTCCTACAGGACTCAACAAGCATTTCTGACAAACTTCTTCCATTCTTTATTTTTCCGAATAACTTCTTTCTCAAGCATCAAATGTTAGTTCTACTCAAGAGTAGACTGACTGAAATTAAAGGACATTACTAACAAAAATTCATTAATCTGGATGGATCTAATCTGTGGATATTTATTTTAAAACTTGAAGGTGGAAACCCATTGAGAGTGGTATTTAACTAATTTTTACTCAGAACGTTAAAAAACTTCCCTATACAGATGTCTTCTAAAGGTTGTATAGTTACTTATCTCATTGGTTTGATAACTTCATATTCTCCAACATTTCTCCAAGGAAGACATGCATGTCCAAAAGAAAAGTGGGACATTCCAGGATCAAACCAGAAAGCGGGACAGCTTCTTGAAAATAGGGATTCTTGGAGGTTCTGGAACACGCTCACCAAACAAAATACTAAGTTTGCTCAAATTTGGGCTTCTTGAATGGTGCATAGATTAATAGGAGGATAGCTTCTTCCAACTCTGGTCACTTTCCTTCATTATATTTACAGTTGTGAGATAAGTCAGCCTGTGGAGAAGAGTGGATCTTTCCCCTCTTGTGGGACAAGAATTGAATTCCACCTGTTCAGAGATTTCCAATGAATTCACGGCAGCAGAAACTAAATGACATCTAGGTCAACCATAGGAGAGGAATTGGAACTACATCTCTTTAGCATGCAAGTTTCTGCCTCCAATGAAACAGCAGAATATTAACTGCAACTGAACTCGGGGCTTCTGGGGACTGAACTTCAAATGACAGGGTTGAGCTAACAGTGGCTGAAAAGCAGAATCTGCACTTAACGGGCTCCCAGCGCAACAGAAATCAGGATGAATGTTCTTAATTCCAGTTTATGGCTTAACTTCTCTTCTCGTGCCAAAGCATTTTAGTGTTGCTTGTTTTGCTCATATGAGTGCAGCCAAAGTGATGAGGAAACTTCATTCCTGAGATGCTGAACATCGAGACCTTGCCACAGGTGACATTCAGCCAGTACTCTTATGCTCATGGCAGGCTGGGTTTTTATTTATTTAGTTAACAGACACCTGCACTAGTGGGAGAGGGGAAGCCATTTTTGTTGGCTCCTTCCCACCACCATAGCAACTTTACACCCTGTTTTGGAAGAGGGCAACTCTCTGCAGGACTTGTTGTCCGCTTCACTCAGAAGAGATCTCTGCTGGATGAAAATCCCTTCCATGAGTTTAAAGGTACTAGCAGGAGATCACTACACATTTTAAAAACATAATCCCAAAAACTGTATTTCCATAGGATCTTTCCCCCCACATTTTTTCTCCATGCTGAAAACCCTCCAGAGGTCTTGCGACAAACTCAATACCTGATCTGAAATCATTAGAAAGCTGAAACAAAGTAATTAAGATGTTAAATAAATAATGTTAATGCATCCCAAACCCTCTTTTAAAATATTCTGTTTAATGGAGGACAACAAAAGGAAGGGAGGGTCATCTAAAGTTTCCCTGGAGCTATTTAGCTCATAGAAATGAGGTGAAGGGGGGGCTGGTATGCATAAAAAAGGCTCCTGGCATGAAATATTAAATGTTCTATGCATCCAGACTAAACTAGGCATAGGACAGGCAAGAACAATTTCTAAATTATTCATGGCTGTCATAGCAAATTCATATATTACCCAAGACATGGACGGATAGAGGTGGCAAATGAAACAAAGCTATTTTTGTACTTTGCCGCAAAGACAGTTGTAACTTTCTCTTTGGCTAAAAGAACTCAAGGGACTGTATACATGGAACCTTTAGCATCATCAGCAGATGGCTTTCTCCTGCTACATTTTTCTTATTGTCAACTCCCCACCAGCACCACCGCCGCCTTAAAATGAACTGCGTTTTTATTTCTGTTTTGAAAATTCATTATTTAAGAGAAAGCCAGGAGCTGGTTGAGCTACTCCCTTTGCATCCTCCTTCCTCTCTGACAACTTCCACTCTCAAACCACTCCTCAGGGCCAGTCTCTGCTACATATTCATGTAGGTTACTCTCTTAGTTAGTTTCATACAAAGGCAAGCAAAGAAAAGTTAATCTCTCAAAATGCCTTTCCACTTATCTTCCACTTATAATGAATAATAATTTTATTATTTGTACCCCACCCATCGGACTGGGTTGCCCCAGCCACACTGGGCAGCTTCCAAACATATATAAAAGCATAATAAAGCATCAAACGTTAAAAGCATCCCTGTACAGGGCTGCCTTCAGATGTCTTCTAAAAGTTGTATAGCTATTGATCTCCTTGACGTTTGATGGGAGGGCATTCCACAGGGTGAAACATAGGAAGCTACGTTATACTGAGTCAGGCTGTTGGTCCATTCAGTTCAACATAGCCAATGCTAACTGGGAGTGGCTCTGTGGGATTTCATCTCAGCCCTACCTTGAGATGCCTGGGATCAAAACTGGGAGCTTCTGCATGCAAAGCAGGTCTTCTATGGCAGAGCTACAGCCCCTCTCCATTAGTGAGTGTTACACGCTGTCAATTATTAGTATCAGTGTACTTGTATTACCGTATTTTTCTGGTCCATAAGGCGCACCTGACCATAAGGCGCACCTAGTTTTTAGAGGGGGGAATTCAAGAAAAAAAGTATTATTTAAAGGGAGCGCTGAGCAGAGCCTGTATGCATCCCATGGAATGCATCCCAGGCTCTGCTCAGTGCTCCCTTTCATGAGCCGCGTGGAGTGTGTGTGCGGCGATTGCAGGCTTTTCCCCAAGGAGGGAGAAGGGCAGCCTGTCACTGACGGGTTGCCCTTCTCCCTCCTCGGGGAAAAGCCCCCAAGAGACACACACACACTCTGTGCGGCTCTTTAAAGGGAGCATGGCTCTTGGGCGATTTTGTGGGAGGTGGGGGAAGGGACAGAGCGTGGCTCTTCCCCCCCCCCCAGCCCCAAAGAGCAGCTCAGGGAGCAGCGGACAGGCTGTGCGCAGATGCCCCGCTGCTCCCAGAGCTTGAAATTTGGTGAGCAATACCACAAGTCCTTACACAAGTCCTTACATCAGCCAACCCCATGGACTAATGCTTCCTTCCCTCAAATCCCTGGCAGTTGTGCTGGGTTGCAACAGCTGCCATTGTCAGAATCCTGGTAAGCAGTCTTTATTCTGCTATTAGAGATATTTTGTGTTTTTGAATGAAGAACATTATGCCCAGGCGAGCCGTTTGCAGAAAATACACATGCAATATGCAACGATGGTTTCCGTCTAACTATTCTATTCTTGTGGATAAATATTGGTCTAAACATTGAATGCCAAGATACACGCACACATACAAACAAACAAGATGCAGGGAGGCTGAATGAAATGCGCAGGGATTAAAGTCCTGGTTTGATGCATCCCTACTTTTTAACAATAATTTACATTAATCCAGTGGAGGTTTACTTTTTGCTCTTGTGTGAAAACTCCCTACATCAAGCACATTAACTTTCTCTCTTTTCAGTCTTGGCTTCAGAAATCGATTTTGCATTGTACAATTGCAACTTCAAAGAACTGCCTACAGAGTGGTGGGTGAGAGGGCGGGGAGAGAAGTCTGCAGCAAATAAAATATTGACAAGCTGTTCACTACAAACTGCTTTAGTTCATATTCTCCCATGAAATTATGCTAATACAGTTTGAGCAACACTCGGCGTTCGAATGCATTCCTGTTGGCCTCTGAATACCATTCCAATGTATCTGTCATTAGTATGTGAATCAAAACAGGATAAATTGATTAAGTAAGTATGAAAATTTATAAGACCTTTTATTATTCAGGACACAAAAGATCCTTACATGCAGTTAAATGTGAAACAAACAGAATGCTCTGATTCTTTCCCCTGCCGCATTGCATCCATTCCTCCTCATCCAGTACATTGTTGACGCTGGTGGCACTGTGGTCTAAACCACTGAGCCTCTTGGGCTTGCTGATCAGAAGGTTGGCAGTTTGAATCCTTGTGACGGGGTGAGCTCCTGTTGCTCTGCCCCAGCTCCTGCCAACCTAGCAGTTCGAAAGCACACCAGTTCCAGGAGATAAATAGGATGGGAACAGTGTTTCTGTGCGCTCTGGTTTCCACCACAGTGTTCCGTTGTACCAGAAGTGGTTTAGTCATGTTGGCTACATGACCCAGAAAGCTGTCTGTGGACTAACACTGGCTCCCTCGGCCTGAAAGCAAGATGAGCGCTGCAACCCCATAGTTGCCTCTGAGGATGATGCCTCTGTCTGGGTTAAGCAGAAGGCCACCCCCTCATCACCAGCTGGAACAAAGGACACAGACTCCAATGATTTCTGGGAGAATAATGTCCAGGTTGCATAAGCAGTGCTGCCAAAACCAAGCCTAGCCAACAGGGAGAACAAGATGGCGGAAAAATGTGGCTCAGTTGCCATAGTGGCAGGAAGCCTATAGGTACTGGGAGTGTGATCACCAAGCAGGTTCAGTCATAGAGCATTTTTATTGAGCAGAGTAGGCTGAAGGCAGAAGAAAGCTCAGTAAGAGAGGAGGAAGACAATGGGTACATGAGCTCCACCCTCTCTTACTTAAGTGGCCAAAGTAAGAGAGTGGGACAGACCGCTCTGTGCATGGGAGTCTCCTATGATTATGACTTCTCCCTTTCAGCAGGTCTTCCAGGCATTTTTCCTTCAATTCCTAAGGCTCACTGTTATTGTTCTTTTCTACTTGTGGGTGATTCAAACTATTTGAATTTGAGCATCCTCTGGGGTATATTGAGTCAGCACTCGGTGTTGAAATTTTGCACTCCTAATATTTTTGTGCCCAGGGCTACTGCCCCCATTGCCCACCCCCACATGCTACTTTACTGTTTCTAAATACTGCATTTTGGCAATTCAAGATGCATTTTACTCTTCAATGCTATTTTTCTGCTTATAGTAAAATATATATATATATAAATCCCACTTTTTTCTTTAGCAAAGATTGAGACCCAGTGATTTCTGTGAATTTTCCATGGTTGTAACAGGCCAGCTTCTCCATGGCAAACCATGATTCTGCACTTAAGTTCTCAAAATATCATGCCACTGTAGTGACAAATTTTGCATATGCATGTCAAAATGTAATGTGTGGGGTCAGGGACATGTAGAAACATGGTACCAAAATGTTGACATTGAAGGTTGTGGGAGTCAGAAAAATAATCAAGCTTCAAAATGCCTGGTTTTGTTGTTGAGTAAAGTTGTTGTTGTTGTTTAGTCATTTAGTCATGTCCAACTCTTTGTGACCCCATGGACCAGAGCACGCCAGGCACTCCTATCTTCCACTGCCTCCCGCAGTTTGGTCAGACTCATGTTTGTAGCTTCGAGAACGCTGCTAGCCATCTTGTCCTCTGTCGAACCCTTCTTCTTGTGCCCTCAATCTTTCCCAACATCAGGGTCTTTTCCAGGGAGTCTCCTCTTCTCATGAGGTGGCCAAAGTATTGGAGCCTCAGCTTCACGATCTGTCCTTCCAGTGAGCACTCAGGTCTGATTTCCTTAAGAATGGATAGGTTTGATCTTCTTGCAGTCCATGGGACTCTCAAGAGTCTCCTCCAGCACCACAGTTCAAAAGCATCAATTCTTCGGCGATCAGCCTTCTTTATGGTCCAGCTCTCACTTCCATACATCACTACTGGGAAAACCATGGCTTTTACTATACGGACCTTTGTTGGCAAGGTAATGTCTCTGCTTTTTAAGATGTTGTCTAGGTTTGCCATTGCCTTTCTCCCAAGGAGCAGGCGTCTTTTAATTTTGTGACTGCTGTCACCATCTGCAGTGATCATTGAGCCCAACAAAGTAAAATCTCTCACTGCCTCCATTTCTTCCCCTTCTATTTGCCAGGAGGTGATGGGACCAGTGGCCATGATCTTTGTTTTTTTGATGTTGAGCTTCAGACCATATTTGCGCTCTCCTCTTTCACGCTCATTAAAAGGTTCTTTAATTCCTCCTCACTTTCTGCCATCAAGGTTGTGTCATCTGCATATCTGAGGTTGTTGATATTTCTTCCGGCAATCTTAATTCCGTCTTGGGATTCATCCAGCCCAGCCTTTCGCATGATGAATTCTGCATATAAGTTAAATAAGCAGGGAGAGAATATACAGCCTTGCCGTACTCCTTTCCCAATTTTGAACCAATCAGTTGTTCCATATCCAGTTCTAACTGTAGCTTCTTGTCCCACATAGAGATTTCTTGTCCCACATAGAGACAGATGAGGTGATCAGGCACTCCCATTTCTTTAAGAACTTGCCATAGTTTGCTGTGGTCGACACAGTCAAAGGCTTTTGCATAGTCAATGAAGCAGAAGTAGATGTCTTTCTGGAACTCTCTAGCTTTCTCCATAATCCAGCGCATGTTTGCAATTTGGTGTCTGGTTCCTCTGCCCCTTCAAAATCCAGCTTGCACTTCTGCAAGTTCTCGGTCCACATACTGCTTAAGCCTTCCTTGTAGCATTTTAAGTATAACCTTGCTAGCGTGTGAAATGAGTGCAATTGTGCGGTAAAGTGAGTAAAGTTAGTGAACAAGTAAAGTTAGGGGACGCAAGTGGCGCTGTAGGTAAAACCTCAGTGCCTAGGACTTGCCGATCGCATGGTCGGTGGTTCGAATCCCCGCGGCGGGGTGAGCTCCCATCTTTTGGTCCCAGCTTCTGCCCACCTAGCAGTTTGAAAGCACCCTTAAGTGCAAGTAGATAAATAGGTACCGCTTTCTAGCGGGAAGGTAAACGGCGTTTCCGTGTGCTGTGCTGGTGCAGGCTCGCCAGAGCAGCTTCATCACGCTGGCCACGTGACCCAGAAGTGTCTCTGGACAGCGCTGGCCCCCGGCCTCTTACGTGAGATGGCCGCACAACCCTAGAGTCGGACTTGACTGGCCCGTACGGGCAGGGGTACCTTTACCTTTACCTAAAGTTAGTGAACAAGAAGGTCAATGAACTCACTAAGCCCTGATTAGACATTATTCCTCCTAGGATTTTCCCTCCCAGTGCAAATTTCATCCCCAACACTTTTAGTTTAGCTGAATGTTTCATTAACTCACATTTATAGATAGCTGCCAGTTTATTAGCCTAAAATGGGTTTCTGTATTTCCTGCTCTCACCTTCATTTATTCACTTAAATTATTCTCTGTATACTGGGAACCTTTTGAGCAGGAGTTCCTGTTTGCCTCTTAAAAGTAACTTTCTCCCTTTCTATGCTCTAAATCAACAAAATCAGTTATGACAACCACAGCCAGTCCTTCCCCATGTCATAGGAATAGTAAAGAAATTGAAAGTAAAAGGTGCTTTCTGCAAACAAGCTGAATCCTATATGCAGGGTACACTTGCAGAATTTGCACCTAGGTATAAATAGCCTAATTAGATAAATTTAACAAGCAGTTCTCTTTGGTTGCTGAATGAGCCAACCATAACCTTCAAAACCAAGTTATAACATTTTATGTGTTTTTTACAGCGTATTTATAATGTTGTAAGGCACGATGTGGCACCATTTTAGTCTGTCATAAAATTAAGCATTATGCCAAACTGATTCTTGTCACCTTTATAGTGTTGCTGTCATCAGCATCACCCGGGATCCATCAGTTCTAGACTTTTATAAGCGAACTAGCTAGTAAATTTTCAAGAGCAGTAGTTTGAAGCAGTGAAGCTCAGACTAGGAATATCTTTGTGAAGTTCACAAGGCCTGACTTCCGTATTTCAGCCACACTTTTTATCCACCCCCATGATTATCCTGGTCAGGCCAGCATTTTGAAATAGTGTCTTTAAAGATTCGTGACAATTAATATGACTTTGACCCCTGCCCAAACAAAAACCATTTGTTGATTTTTAAAGGAGAGAATGTAAACAGCTGCCATTTTCTTGCAGATAAAAAAAGAGAACTATTTTAGTATAGATGTGGTAAACTGGCAACCTATAGGTTGGTTCTGCCTAAAAAGCAGTTTTGTCTACCCTGTGGCAGGCCAATTCAATTTTTTTTGACAACCTGTCATAAACTTTTTAATCCTGATTTCAGTTATAAGGAAAATATTTCTGAGGTGCATGCAGTGGCATCCTTCCCTTTGTGGAAGGTCTTTTTTATTTTATTAAGAAAATCTAATGAAAGCATTTGCACACCCTCCAACATTCTCTAAAGAAAATAGGGAAATCCTATTACATTATTATTATTATTATTATTATTATTATTATTATTATTATTAGTTGTTGTGGTAATAATAGTAGTAGTAGCATCCTACCCATCTGACTAGCATACGCTCCAACATTTCTCTGATGTAAATATGGACATCCTATTCAACAACAACAACAGCAATTTTATTATTGGTACCCGCCCACCTGACTGGGTTGCCCCAGCCACTCTGGGTAGCTTCCAACATAGATAGAAGCATAATAAAACATAAAACGTTTTAAAATTTCCCTAAACAGGGCTGCCTTTAGAAGTCTTCTAGAGGTTGTATATCTCCTTGGCTTGGGGATCACATGACTTGTTAAACCAGCAGTGAGAAACTGGATCCAGCCACTGATAGAGTGGAGAGAGCTGGTTTGGGCTGCATGGTTTGAAAACAGCTGACCATCAAGGCTTGCAAAAGCACCATGCACCATGTTATGTAACACCAAGAAGCAATCCCCCTTGCACAGCACTTTGCAAGCCTTGGAGATCAGCGGATTTGATCAGTGTGGTACAGGTCCACACACACCGTTTCCCCAGCCATGTCATTTATGGCATCAGACGTAGCCCAAGAGGCATGGCTTGGCCAAAACAACCTTGCAGGCCACTTGGGGAGGCCTGGTTGGCCTAAACTGATCTTCAGGCTGGAGACTCCCCAGCAATGTGCTAAATGCACAGCACCCCCTCCCCATCCCTCATTTTGCTATTTTTTTGCCTGCTATTATCATTCCTCCTAGTTCTGTGAGTTTCTTCTCTTTTTTTATCGGCGTCCCTCCAGGACCACCTGAAATCAAAAACCGAAAGATAAGAGAGAATTGTAATTACGTCTGATTGGCACAGAGTTCAGTTTCATGAGTTTATTAAGTCTACTCATTCCTTTACTTTCTTTAAAAAAGAAAATGAATTAATTGTCAAACGGGAATCATGATAAAATTAAAACGCCATATGCTAAAAAGGTTAGGAGCTACTGTTGCCAGTTTATACACATCAGGTGATCATTTAGAAAAAGAAGAATTCTACCATGTCTAGGTTTTAATAAATGGTCATATGAGAAAGCTTTAGGCACAAATAATTGCTGCTTAGCTTGAACCTGAAATGCAGCAGATCCGACATATCAAAGGAACAGAGGAATCAGATGTTCTTCCACTGAGCTATGGCCCTTCTTTGATCCAGTGGGGTAGCTTGGGTTGCCAGTGCCCGTGTCCATGAGGATGGTGGGTGGGAAGGAGGGAAATGGATGAAGTTGTTCCATTGTCTAGAGCAGTGTTTCCCAACCTTTTTTGGGCAAAGGCACACTTGTTTCATGAAAAAAATCTCGAGGCACACCACCATTACAGCCCCGTGACGTCAGCGCGCAGCATCACGCCGGGAGGGACATGAATTGCTAGCAAATTACATAATCACCTCCTTGAGGGCTGGCTCATCTTCTCCGAAGGCAGAACCCCATTAATTAACAGGACAGACTCACACCATAGCCAAGACGAGGGGGGAAAACCTCAGTCATGCACAGTCATGCACATGTGGGGGCTAAATGAGGACGAAGACCGGGCAGAGAGCAGGGTTCAAATCACCCCACCTGGCCAGGACAATCCCTGGGTGCTCCCTTGGGCCACTCGCCTGACCCACCTCGCAGGGCTGTTGTTGCGAGGATAACACGGGGAGAACCACGCGCGCCCCCGGGAGCTCCTTGGAGGAGAAAGCGGGCGATGAATGCAATGCACGAAATATATGAGAGGCGACCAGGTTTTGCAGGTGAGGGGCCCCCGCCAGCCTCCGCTTCCAACACCCGGCGCAACGACACCGAAGTTTCCCCCCGGGCTCGGCTCGGGGAGCAGCGCTGCTCCCCCCCGGCTCCCCTTCGCCCTCCCGGCTCTCTCTGCCGCCCACTGGGGACCCCCCTCACCTGCCATGTCCGGAGCGCCGGTGGAAGTTGCATGCATGCATGCAGGGCGCCGCGTTGCCATTGCATTGCACTGCACTCCATGCAATGCCTGCACGCATGCATTGCCTTGCATGCCCGCCAAGGGGTCTCCCCGTGGTCTGATGCGTCCCCTCCGGCGCGGATGCAGCATTGCAAAAATAAAACCCCCCTGATGCAGCCCTACCTGGGGGGCAGCCTCCGCCTCAGCCACTCCGCCTCCGCGGGGATCCCCGGGCTCCATCCTGCCGCCCGATCTCCGCGGGGGTGCAGGCAGGCTGCGCGGGTTCTGCACGGAAGAGCCCCTGCCCGCCTGGCCGCCGCCGCCGCGCTCATTCCATGGCCGGGAGAAGAGCGCTTCAAACAAAACGCCCGGCCCGCCAGGCCACGCTGGGAAACGTAGTTCGCGCACCCCGCGCGGGCGCGGAGCCCAAGGGCGAGGGGAGTATGGATCCCGGGCAGCCCCTGCGCCGGGGACGGAGGGGGAGAGGCCGGGTGCAGGGATGGAGGGACGGGTGGGCGAGCGAGTGAGTGGCAGCCGCCAAGCCTTGGCCGAGAGCCAGGAAGGGCCTCCCCGGAGGAGGAGGAGGAGGAGGGAGGCGCAGAGCGGGAGGGAGGGAGGGAACCCCAGGGGTCATCTAGTGACGGCGCCCCAATCGAAAATTTGACTTTTTTTAAAAAAAAAATCTTTCGAATTTTTTAATTTTTCCCGCGGCACACCAGGCAACATCTCGCGGCACACTAGTGTGCCGCGGAACAGTGGTTGGGAAACACTGGTCTAGAGAGGTCACTTTCTGGTTCTCATGGAGAAGTGGTTTTCATGGAGCCCAGTTACAGAAGCACACAGCTGTATTTAGGCATCACCGGGTGTTGATTTTTTGTGTTCCTAACAATTTTGTGCCCAGGGCAACTGCCCCTGTGCCCCCACCCCCGCTATGCCACTGCTCTGCTTCCCATATGACTCAAGTTCCATCTGAGACACTGGATTAGAATTTTTCTAGCTGAGGGAGTCAAGTGATATCTGAAGGCAATTCTGGTACCACTGGCTGATACTAGATTTCTAAATCAGTTGCTTTCCCTCAATATGGGTAGCTTCTTTCTGAATACACCAGTTTTTTCCATCTGTGTTGTCAGGCTACCAGTCTTCAGCCTAACTTTTGCCTTCCTGTCTGTCTGTCACCTGTGTGCCTGAGAAAGATATTGACTATATTTAGGGCCTGGTGGCTTAATAATTTCAGTGGATTTATGTAGTTTATAGCATTGTGTTGTTGCTGTTGTTGTCATTTCTTCGTCGCCTTCTTCCTCTTCACTTTTATTATTTGATTTATATACCACCTAATGGCTTGTAAGCGGTTTACAAGCATAAAATCAATGATGAAATCCATACTTAATTAAAAGATGCGACAAAGCAATTCTATCATTAAAAGCACACATTGACAAAATTAAAATAAAACAAGCCCATCAGAAGGTGCAATAGGAAAAGGGTTTAAAAATCAATTAAAACAATTAGATCATGAAGTTCAGTGGGTATGTAAGGAGCTGGCATGTTCAAAATATTCTCCTCCGTACTAAATTTGTATGAAGACAGCTAGTCTTGTCACATAGATGGTACTGGTGGCACCTGCAGGCACCATGTTCCAACCCCTGGAATGAGGTATATAATAGCACTATCATCCCTGTAAAATATGTACGGTACATCTTCCTGAAGTTATTGGTAAGAGGCATGCGTTGCAAAGCTGGTATCATTAGAGTTGCCTTCAATGGATTAACAATACCCTCAATATTCCTCGTGACACTTCAGATAGAGTTTTGAAATATCACACATTTGTTTGGCTACATTTTTTTTTTAAGCCTTAAGAAATGTCAATTGCAACTAAACTTGTCAGGTGTGGAAAATGTGTGGATTTGCCTTTATCATAATCTGGAGGGTCTCTAATAGAATTACCCATGGCTCCATTTCTGCTCGTGAAATGCTTTTCTGTCTCACTTTCCTTTACTTCACACTTCTCATAATGAAAGAATCCGATAAAGGTTATCTTTCTTTTATAGCAAGAATTGAGGTTAGTGCTATAATGGATGTGAAGTAGAAGCCATTTTTTGTTTGCTTGATTGCTTGCTAATAGCTGGGGATGGTTAGTTGACATTAATGGTCAATTTGCCTTTAGGGTAGGATCTCTCTCTGCAAGTGTTTAAAAAGAACAAAAAGGACTGTGGTGCTCTGTATACATGAGACAACATGTATACACGGAAGAACAGTGTCAATTATATTGAGCTAAAATGAGTAAGTATACCTAAGTCCAAAATATATTTAAATCACACTTAAACTGCAAATCTCAAACCCTCTACATTATACCATCTGAACGGAAACTTAAAATACCTTTCTTATAAAGAAAAAAAGTTTTAAAAAGACAAGAAAGGCAGCACGTTTTGGTACTCATCTTAAACCTTAGCCAAGAATTCCTTCAAAAGATGCTTTGGATTTTTTTATTATTATCAATTTTTAGATAAAAGTCTTCATGAAAATCTCTCTGAATATAACAGTTTTTGCAAACAGGTTCCTATAAACCATGTTTGTATGTTATCTTCACTAATATGTGTGAATTTATGTAATTTGTATTATATATATATATATACAGTGCTACCTCTGGTTACAAACTTAATTCGTTCCGGAGGTCCGTTCTTAACCTGAAACCGTTCTTAACCTGAGGGATGACTTTAGCTAATGGGGCCTCCTCCTGCCGCCATGCAACTTCTGTTGTCATCCTGGGGCAAAGTTCTTAACCTGAGGTGCTACTTCCAGGTTAGCGGAGTCTGTAACCCAAGGTGTTTGTAGCCCAAGGTACTACTGTATAATGTATTTTCATGCCTGTTTTGCACGCACAAATGCATTTTCATAAACAGTACTTGGATCGAAAACTGCATTGCAAAATTTGCAGATGAGTGAATTTCAAAGGCTGGCTGTGTTTTGGTTCACGTATTGGTTTTGGAAGGTTTGAATTAGTTAAACTCGCTTTTAAATGCAAACTACAGTGTATTTCTCCTCCAACCTACCTACCTGCCTGGCACTGAGCTTTGGATCTTTCCCAAGCAATGATTTGACTCATTTTAAGGCAGCTTCCTGCATGGGGCA
This sequence comes from Podarcis liolepis, assembly GCF_965112155.1. Taxonomy (NCBI): domain Eukaryota; kingdom Metazoa; phylum Chordata; class Lepidosauria; order Squamata; family Lacertidae; genus Podarcis; species Podarcis liolepis. Next base: position 26,486,085 of record NC_139571.1, read on the forward strand.
TGGGTGGCGCTGTGGGTTAAACCACAGAGCCTAGGACTTGCTGACCAGAAGGTCAGCGGTTCGAATCCCCACGAAGGGGTGAGCACCTGTTGTTCAGTCCCTGCTCTTGCCAACCTAGCAGTTCGAAAGCACGTCAAAGTGCAAGTAGATAAATAGGTACCACTCCGGCGGGAAGGTAAACGGCGTTTCCGTGCACTGCTCTGGTTCGCCAGAAGCGGCTTAGTCATGCTGGCCACATGACCCAGAAGCTGTACGCCGGCTCCCTCGGCCAATAAAGCGGGATGAGCGCCACAACCCCAGAGTCGGCCACAACTGGACCTGATGGTCAGGGGGCCCTTTACCTTTAAGGCAGCTTCCTAAGTACATACTGTACTATTCTGTGTCTAAGGTTACTTTGTTGTTGTTGTTGAACTAATGTTAAAAATTGGGGGTCGTCTTATAGATGGGTAATGCAAAGTGGGGACCAGTGATTATTTGGTGCCACAAGTAGGAGATTTTCAGCGGTGGTTGTTCGGGTGATTGGTGGCTGCGTCAAGGGCTGGTGTTGATTGGCTGTTGTTGCGGCAGTTGCGTGAGCAACTGGCGGCTGCTGCTGAGTGGGCAGAAGATTGTTGGCTTCTGCGACGTGTGATACAGGCAACATTGGCCAGGTGGGTAAGTGATTCCTCCCCAAAAGCTCAACAACTCTGGACAATCTCCCCCCATTTTCTTAATTTCGAGTCCCCCCAAAATCTTATACACAGGGACGTCTTAGACACAGAAAAAATGTTACCATCAGGCCAAAACTATTCCCTCCAATGCATCTGCCCTTCCTTCCATAGACTTTTAATGAATGAAAAACTTCACAGCAGGTTTCCTCCCAAGACCTTACCAGTAGGGATTATAATAAACTGATGGGCAAACTTGATGCATCTTGCCTTTGAATCTGATGCTGTGATAAATGAAAGTAACAGATGAAATCCAAATCCAAATCTCAGATCCAAATGTAGCAGAAAGCAGTTCAAACAGATGGAATAAATAACTTTGTATTGTAACATAGTTCAGTCCCAATAAATTTCAAGCGTTTTGACAGAGCATAATGAATGTTTCCCCACAGACATTTTCCCAGAAGCAAAATCATGTGGTGACTTTTTATTTTATTTTATTTATTTTATTTTGCAGGCAACTGTCCAGTCTCAAAACCTCTGGGGAATTTCAAGGAAGCCAAATGAGTTTTGGGTAAGACTTTCAAAATAACATTTGGAAGGGGTGATAGTGAGGAAGATTCTATACCTCCTTAGGTTGTCACCAGATGCCTAAAAGGGGGGAAAATGAAGTAAATGTTTGTAGATCTTTTTTCAGGTTAAACATCAGAGGAATCCCAAAGGAAGCCAAAATACTTTTTGACAAGTCGAGAGAAGTTTCTTGGTGTGTGTGGGTGTTTGTACACCCTAAAGGAGATCTGTAACTCTCTTTCATGCAGGCAGGTAATCTCTTTAAGATGCCACAGTGTGCGCTCGCTCTCTCTCTTTTTCTTTCTTTCTTTCTTTTCAAATCCATTTTACAGCTCAATAGATATCTTAGGGCTGGCAAGGTGCTGCTAGATATTGTCCATTACAAGACTCTGTAAAAGCTTCTGTAACATCAAAATATAACATTGCCCTCATTGATTGGCACAGAGGGGGCATTACTCCTCCTGCTGTGGTTTTGTAAAATCCGTTGTAATATCATCCGAACCAAGATTATGAATGGCAGGCTTATCATAATCCATATCTGTGAGATGCCTTTTATTAAGTGAGGCTGAGATAGGACTGTCCATCATATGATATTGTTCAGTCAGGAGTTCTCTTGTGAATTTCCTTGAAGCAATAAAAGTGTCGAAGAACTGAAGGGAAATTGTTGTTTTGTTCCCTAGATCCTCTGCAATTTTATTTACATAGCAAAGGTCTTATTCCTAGAAACAAACCGTCGGTGGTGAACAATGGTGTTGGGTGTGAAGATCCCATAAGTGAGGTTCTGTTCATGGAAGGGGAGGGAAGGGGGTATCTTCCAAGGTTTGGAAAAGTGGGAGTAGGAATGGACTGAGGGGCCCAAATCTCTCCTGATTAATCTGAGCGGTGCCCACTCGTAGCTTCTTTCTCTCCTCTCCTTTTCTGAAAGAACCCAAAAAATCAACTATTAAATCACACATATATTTTATATTCAATTTTTATGTAAAATGCATTTTGGACATAGCTTTCACTATATATATATATATATTCACTGAAACTGAATCACAGCATCCACTCCAGTGGTCAGGGATGATGGGAGCTATAGTCCCAAAACATCTGGAGGGACGAGTTTGCCTATGCCTGCTCTGTGGAGTCCCAGAGTTGCTTAGAAACCTTTCAGAGGTCCTTCAATGAGTAGATTCGCCCCTTCAACAGGCAAGTAGCCAGAGCCCACACTGCAAACACGGAAGAAGGGAAAGCAAAGCAATAAGCTAAAGAGGAAGCACAAGGGAGAAGCAGGCTTATAAAGCCCATTTCCTACCCCTTCCTATTTGACCTTCAGGCCCCATGTGACACCCATAACCCCCTCCCTTTGGAAGTCCTATTTGAAAAGGAGGGGAAAAGCATGGTCTCATTCTCTGCTTTGGAAAGGTTCTTCTGCTTTTTAGTTATTTCATTTGCTGCAGTTTTCCCTCAGATCTTGCCTTTCTCTGAATATTGCTATCCATTTCTCTTAAAAAAACACACCAAAAAAACAACAACAACACACACACACTATCAAATGCATTGGAAAAATGCACATATTAAGACATTTTTCTTATAAGAGAAGATATATTTAGATTAGAAAATATGTTTGTATTAGAAAAGATCTATTCGTATTTTTTTCCGTAGTTGTAAATATGTACTTAAATATTATTATAATTTTGCAGATTAATGCAGATTAATGCAGAAGTGAAGAAGCAGATTTATGAATGAATACATGCAAAACTGACACAATGAGAAACTGACTCATAGCTTCAAGAAAGGTTACCCAAATGAAATGAGTATTGTCCTTAATTCCCCAATTAGCCTGAGTAAGTATCTCAAGAAATGCATATTTTGATCCTTCTAGGCAAACAGTCTGCAGTATGTGGAGATTTTGCTGGTAGCTTTATTCCAGGAAATCCTGGATCATATGTCCCATGGTTTTAAAAGTCTGCCAGTCACTTTTCAACAGTTGTTTCATTCAATTTGCTACACTGATGAGCTAATGAAATTGGTCTTTGTGCCTTTCTTAGCAGGACAGGTGTCCATGCTCAAAGATAATATTGACATCTTTTTTGTCTTTCTCTGTATGTAGCCACTATCTCAAAAGCGCTTCTTGATCTGCCTCTGGCTCTCTGCAGGATTACAATCTCCCTCCATGTACTCTTTCAAGGCTAGCACATTACCTCTTTCTCCTACATTGTATAAACATAAAACAGCTTGCTGATTTCTCTGTGATTGTACTATTCCACCTTTACCCATCCACTGGTTTGTTTTATGAACAATTTGAAATTAGGATCAGTAGTCTCATTGTGCCGTGTACTGTGGGGGAGAGGGAGGGGGGGAGATGGAAGAAAAAAGAAAGGATTTGCTTTTAAAATGCTTTCTTCCCCCAATTAACCATGTTTTACCTGAACATACTTTTTATTTTGGCTGAGCAATCCAAACTCTCCTTGGTCTGGGATGGGGAGGGGTTGGAATGGGAAGAGCATTGGAGCCAACTCCTAGGGACCGAGGTCCTTTCACTCCACCCCTATGTTAAGTTGTGAGTGAACATATCAGACGACACAGCGATTCTTCAAACAGCTCTTGTTTATTCACAGGCCAGAACAGAACCGAACTGAAGGGTTCAGCCAGCCTGCTTATATAGAGCTCCACTACAACGCAACTGTAACAGATTCCTGTAACTATCCAATCACTGAACGTCACTTTCAATCCCTTATTTGCATATGTGGACCTGAGTGAAAACTATCTACAGTATCCCCCTGCTGGCCCAGGGTGAGAACTTCAGTACATAACACCCTAAAATATCTGAGCATTGCCATTGAGATGGTGTGCTTGCACCGCATTATATGACCTGCCGCCCAATATTTTATTCAAGCTGGCACCCCTAGGGAAGAGGTTCTCTCTGTCCAGTTCTCTTGGCCAAATGGGCCTCCTGCCACCTCCTTCATTGCTGCAGCACTCCCTGTTTCATTTGCCAAACACATACGTGAATGGGACGCAAACCAGAGCCAGCCAGCAGAAAACCCCCAAACTGGATTTTCTAATGGTAGGTAGGAACTGAGATGGTCAAAGATTAATTTGATTCTGAACAGGTCTCACTGCCATCACACGGGGGCTTCAGCCCCCACAATGAAATATTTGGTGAACATTTCCATTCAAATGGTGTGTGTGCACTGCATCGTGTGATTGATTATGTGGGGCAGGGCTTACCTCGGTCCCCACAATATTTTATTCAAGTTGGCACCCCTGGGGTCAAGACTGATTTGGACCCAATTGCTGTGCGCCATCTTTGTATGGTCTCCTATGCCCTGTCAGGAGCACCCTACTCTCGTGTAGGACCCTGGTAGAGACACATGTCTGACTGGCATGTTCTCTTGCTCCTGGTCGGTCGTTCGGGAGCTTCAAAAGCTGTCTCCAGCCCGAACATTACAGCTACTGATGCCAAAAAGCATTAGCACTCTTAGGACAATAGTCCCGCTTCACGGAACACAGTAATACCCAAACATCCTGTCTCCATCACTTCCCACACTGTGGAATGAAAACATACACCATTATGTGATAGACAACAATCCCATGATTGGGGAATGAATCTTCAACATGCCCCACCCTGCTTGCTGTGTACTTTAGGACTGAAAATGCTGTGGTGGTTCTACCATTCAGGAAATCACTGCATTGCAGCCTTATTTTCTTTTTCTGTTGCACCTATTTTAGACCTTCCAAATGTCCCTATTTTTCCAGAGACAGTCCCAGATTTACAGAATTCATCCCAGTTTCTGATTTGATCCCAGAATGTCCTGTTTTTCCCTTAGAACATCCTTATTTGCATCAGAGATAATGTTGGAGGGTGTGGAGTTATGTGACCCCCAAGCCAAGGAGATAAGTAATCAGCAAAACTTCAATTGCCTTCTAATATCTAACCTGCAGTCATTTATTATTAACTTGACTGGTTGTTTCATATCCCAATATTCCTATTCTAGCTAGGTTGCATTATTTTATTTTATTTAAAAAACAACAACAACCCAAAAACCCAACCCTCCACTTCTAGTCATGCAGATATTGGAGACGCATTTACCGTATTTTTCTGTCTATAAGACGCCACATGTATAAGACGTCCCCTATTTTGGGGGACTCCAATTTAAGAAAATGGGGAAAGATCTATCCATGTATAAGAAGCCCCCAGATTCCCCCAGATTTTGGACCTAGTCTTATACACGGAAAAATACAGTAATTAACGAGACAGTTGCAATGATTGAAATCCATGTGCACATAAAATTGTAAGTTTTCAAAGTCAATTGAGAATATTTATAAAAGATGAGTTCAGATAGGTTTTTGTAAAAGGAGACTGGGGAGGAATTAACCACGGAGGGTAGTTTTTTCCCCCCCATCTGCAAACTGGCACACAAAATTACTACTGTCTCGTTCAGATGACAGGCGTGTGCATAGGCTATCTCACACGAAATCAGATGGAAATCATGCTTTTGTATGTGAAAATGCAAAACATTGTGTCTTAACTGCCTATTTCAGCAGGCCTGCTTCATGGATGAATTGAATGCTTATCAGTCATATTCTGCTTTCAGGCAGGTGTCCTTTTCATGGACACAGGAGTGTTGGCTTAAGCTGATGGACAGGCTTGTGATTCAAAACATGGCCAAAGAATATAGCAGGGCTAGACAAAACACTTGGCTCTGAAAGTAGCAGTCCTGCTTCTCCATCTCCCTTCCATTGTCAAGCATTGTAAGTAAAAATCTGACACATTACATCACTGCACTTCCTCGCCTTTTATCCACTCAAGGCAGTTAAGAAACCGGAAACATCCTCTTTGCTTTCTAACCACATGGCAAAGCTGGAGCTGAGCTAAGCTAAGAATCTATTACTTACTCTCTGTTACCCATCACCAACATCACTACCACCAAACTGACTCTCTAGATCAGTGATGGCCAAACTTGGCCCTCCAGCTGTTTGGGGACTACAATTCCCATCATCCCTGACCACTGGTCCTGTTAGCTAGGGATGATGGGAGTTGTAGTCCAAAAACAGCTGGAGGGCCAAGTTTGGCCATCACTGCTCTAGATAGTACATATTGATGGGCTCACCAAAGAGATTTTGTAACTGAATTACAGCCCACATGGCGTCCTAGTGCCAGACTATTTTGCACCCCAGGAAAGGCTAACTATGTGCAACCCCCCCCCCCGAAATGCTAACTTCCATTTTCAAAAACAGACATCTTGTAGAAAAAAAATGAAAAGCACAAAACTGGAAACTGTTAAATCTATTTTAAATTGCAAGAATAAGTAATATAAGTAATATAACAATATTTTATTGTCTTTCTCATATGAAAAAGAAAATGTTTTACTCATTTTAAAATATTATTGTGAAGTGTGATGTTAAAATGTACCGGTAAGTCTCTTGAAAGTTTAACATTCAGGTGTATCAAAATCTCACCCTGTGCGCCTTTTGTTTTGCAAATTTTGCCACCAATTCTTTCAGGTCAAGTGGTGATTGCTTGGGCATGCTCAGCTGATACAGCTGCCAAGCCAACTAGTCTCTTTTGCAACATTGTTCAGTGTATGTAAGTATTTATAAATTTGAGCTTTAAGAAAATGCATATGCCACACTCACACTGGTGAGTGTGAGAAGTATGAGAAGGATCCTTAGAAGAACAGAAGAACAGAAACATTAGGCACATTATCCAGGAGGTTTTGTTGTAGTATGAAGAGAAGTTCTCATTGTGGTGGCATTCAGTTTGGAAGTCTTTGAGCTACTGCTTTGAGTTCACAGCACCGATTTTCAGCATCAATGTATTTGTTTCCATTGTGCATCAATAATTTCAAAGCAAGTGGTTTCAAAGCATTGATCCCACTCTCCCATCTTGTGTTGCTCAGCAGATTAACTGTTGTGCCTAAGTCTGATACATGGCTAGTTAGAATTTGCCAACTCCAGAAGGTGCAAAGCAGAATTGGTCAAAAATGCCTCTGGCCTGGAGAGTCTCAAGGGCCAGAAAGGAAGGACTGGGGGGGCCTGAGGTTCCCCATTCCTGGCTTAAATCCTGGGCTTTTTTTTAGCCAAAATTCGACAGGACTCATTTCAGGCCATTTCAAGAGAACAAGGAAGGTGTTCATGGTGAGTTTCAACATCTCTTTTTATAGGGAAATAGCACTGCTTAAAGCCATGTTTCTTTCTTCTTACATTGATGCCACGCTCAATATTCAGAGCAAAGGCAGATTTTACACAGCTTTCTGGGGCACTTAAGAATTCCAGCTAACCCAGTTTTGTTTTGTTTTTTGGTAGCAGCATCTCTATCCCCTATGGCTCCACACAGTGGCGGATTTATGTATAAGCTAAACAAGCTATAGCTTAGGGCCCCACTCTCTTCGGGGGCCCCCCAAAAAAAATTAAAGGGAAAAAACTGGGTGTCCATTTCCAAAATATAAGATAAAAAACAAATAAAATAAAACCTACATACAGCAACAGTGTTTTGTGTTGTGTAGGCTCCTATGATGTAAGCAATGGGCCCCGCCTGCTAGCCTGCTCCCTAAAATATCACTGGTTTGCTCATTTCGATATATAGGGTGCCTACGTTCTGCTTGGACTGGTCCATAAATTATCACACACAAAACCACAGTGACAATTAGTTGTTCACAAAGGACAGCTGGATATATACATATAAAAGGGCCCCATTACCTTCAGTAGCTTAGGGCCTCATCAAACCTAAATCCGGCCCTGGCTCGACTGCTGCATTTGCACCGTGCCAATCTTTGCGTTGTGTTGTCCCTCCCAGCAGAGAACACTGACTTACCTTCTGGTTGAAGCACAGGTCTTAAATGACTTCACTAGGCTGCTCCCCCCCCCTTTTTTTTTTTTTAAAAAAAGAGGTTTAGGAAGACATTGCTTTTAAAAGGTGAAGGGTTTGACATCCTCATCCCTCCCCCACCTTTGAAATAACCAAATCCTTTGAGCTGCCTTTCCTGAAAGCTTCTGCCCCTGTTCTCTTTGAGACTCTACAAACCTGAAGAAAACATAAATCAAGACCTGGAAGATGCATTAGCCCCTTCACTCAGTTGATTTGGGCTATCTATCAAAAGCCATAAAAGCCATTTTACTATGAAAACCTTGAGTTTTGAAGAACATCATTCATCATGGGGGGGGGGGAGAATAACAATAAAAACCCAAGAAAGGTATTTGGATTTACCTTCGCACTCCAAGTTTTGTCCAACTTGCTTTGGGTCGATTGAAAACTGAATCTTTTTCACCATTTGTGCTTTGTCTGGACACCTGAGCAGTGAGATAGGAGGAAAAGGTCAAGCACTTGCAAAACATGTTCTTCACATTACCTTTCCAAATATCGTTTCTCTCTTTAAAAGCAAAACAAAGTAATTGATTTAATTGACAAAATAACATTTGGTAATTGACAAAATCTGAGCCCTGACTAGAAATACAGTGAGGTAAAAGTAGTAAGTTAGCAGTGCATGCAGTTTTGCTCCGTTTTATTATTTAGAGAGAAAAGGTAACTAAGCATCAACACAGATAAGACTGATTGGAGGGGATGGTCCCCATTGCATTGAAAGAGGTATTGATGTGGCCACTCCTAGAGAAACTGGTTGTGGACCCCCTGGACTGGAATAACTGACAAGTTGCAAAACAAAACAAAACAAAACAGCTACTTCCCCTGAGAAAAGGGGTATGTGAAAAATTCAGCCCTACTAAAGAATAGGAGCGGTATTCTTTAAAAGCCTGATGCTGCTGAAAGTGGGCAGAACTTCCTGTAAAATGCAGCAGATGTAATCAAATAACCTCCTGTAACAACTAGTTAACTCAACCTTTTAAATCAATCCACAGGTTATTTCAGGGGTGTGGAACCTGTGACTCCCCAGAGGTTGCTGGATTCCACCTCCCCATAGGCTGTTGGTGAGTCTGATAAAGCCTCTCCTCCTCAGGGAGGGGAGGAGTTGTGAGCAGGAGCCATTTCCTGCTTTGGCAGGGGGTGTTCCGCCCCCTGCCCAACTGCTCCAGCTGCCGTGCCACGCTGATTTAGCCTTCAGAAAGAGCGTAGACTTGCTATGGAGCATAAAAAAGGACTTTGACGAGCTGGCTGCTCTATCCCCCAGGACAATGTTGTTTTGGTCCAACCTTCTGAATAGAAGGGTCTGGTGTGGCTCCCATAGCCCTATGGCCGTTGAAAAATCCAGGAAACTTTTAAACTGTATGGTGGCATGCAAATTGCGATATATGAATGGCCAAGTGATTCAGCATGTTAACATCCGGTTCAGTGAATGGTCTTTATTTCGTGATGACGGAGTTCACCTTTCAGACCTCGGCAATGATATTTGGTTGGCCGACATCATCAGAAGCCTTAGGGATTGGTTGCAGCTGTGGGGGTATGGCGCCGAGCCTCTTTTAGCTTGGGTGGCAGTTAGGCATTGGAATATGTTTGTGTATTGGAGGGCAGGGTGTGGCCATTGCCACCCCTCCATTTTATGGGTATTCCGGTAAAGGAATCCGGCGGTCATGGATCCTGTCCGACGCCCTTGCTGGTGGCTAGGGCCATGACATGACCCCCGGTGACATCAGGGGGAGCTTTCAGTTGTATTTGCATCAACAGGCTCCTCCCACTGGTGGTTAACCCTTGATTGACTCACCCCTCCCTCAGGGGGTGGAGTCAAGCTCTGTTGTTTTATCCAATGCCTAAGCCAATACCTCTGACATGCTGTAATCAATAAAGTTGTGGCTTTTTTTAGCCCATTAACCTAATATACCATGTCCATGAGTCTTTCTTATCCTCAAGCGGGTGGTGGCTCCTTGAATCACAACATCTGAAAGTCCTCAGATTTTCTATCCTTGTGTTAAATAGACTGGCCTTTATTTACTTCCTTCTATCAGGTTAAAAAATAACAGGTGAGTTGTTTCCCTTCTCACATTGCCAGAGCTGTCATCTTTCTTTGCTGCATTTCACTTTTACTTGCGAGGCAGAAAATAATAGACTGCCGATCTGAAGACTCAGGAGCTGAAGGCTTGCCTATGACAGCATCTCCACACAGGGATCTTTCCCTGTGATATGTCCATCTTCCCAACCCTGTTTCTCCTTGTGTGGTGAGGCACATGTCTAGCCTGTTCCCTGAGAGGCTGAGAGAGCCAGTAGGCCAGGCATTTATCCTTGACCTGGGCCCAGGACCAAGCACCGCCATTGGTCAGTTGGTCCTGCACCCAGGGGAATGCCTTCTAAATTCCTGCTGCCATTGGCCAATTTGTGGGGCCTGCTTGCAAAGCCGCCCACCTGAAAAAAAAAGATGAAACAGACTTCTCATTGGAGTTGAGTGAAGCAGTAGAAGTTCTCATTAGGTGTCTGGAGCCACTACTAAATTGCTTGAGACCTAAGAAACCCAAAGTCAGTTCAGATGAATGCATGTATGGTTTGTAGGTGTCCCATCTGATCTGGATGGGGAATCAGGTTTAAATTCAGGCCCTTACTCTGGATGTCCAGGTGATGAATGTAGCATGAAACACCATTCAGCAGCTTAGGCTGGTGTGACCCATCCTGGAAAGAGGTACTCTGGACACCGCCATCCATGCCCTTTCAGCCTCCAGATCACTCTACTGTGTATGGGGCTGCCTTTGAAGACATATCGGAAACTTCATCTGATTTAAACCACAGAAACTAGAGAAGGACTGGCATGGCCACACACCCCTCCCACTTATGTGATGCTTAAAAACAACAACCTCTACATGCTTTACAAACTATCTTAGAACATCACAAATGTTCTATTGCCAGAATGATGGGTTCTATCATGTGGAAATATTTTTATTATAGATTTTCTTGGGATACAAAGGTACAAAAGAGCATCTCTGCTTTCAGTTCATGGAGTTCCTTCCACAGATCATTCATAATCGATGTGAGACACTGATGTTATAGACAGTATAAAGTTGGGGAAGATGTGGGGGGAGAGAGAGCAGAGAGAGAGAGAAGGGGGGTAGTAATTTTCCGTTCTTCTACATAGTGTATGTTTAAGGTTTTTATCCCAGCATCACCTGAGTAGGTTCTATTTCTATTCATTTATTGCTTTTTGCTGGCAGTGAAAGAGATGGGGGAGGGGGCCAGGGCATGCCTGGTTGCTGTTGAACTAGACAAAGACCTTTTTAACCTAGCAGGCATTTTAAATTCTGCATTTTTATTAATTTTAATCCACTACATCATTCCCATGATTTTCATGTGCACTGCTTAGAAACTTTGGTAATTAAATGGTGTGTAAATAGCCTAAATAAATACCAAATGCAAAAAAGAGAGAACCTTTTTGTATTTGTCCAGAGTTTGTCTTGTAATTTTCACAGGTTACTTAGTTTGTATTTAATATCAAAAGGCCTTAGGACTCAGGTATCTCAAGGACTGCCTGCTTCCATAGAAACTTTTCATTTCTTTAACACCATGAACTGTGGAAAAAGGCAGTATAGATTTACTAAATAAATAAATGCTATAGAGTTTTTTCCCATGCAGATTTTTTTAAAAAAATGTTTTTTAACAGATTAATGCAGAAATAGGTTGGAATAAGCTTAAGAACACCTGTAAAACTGCCATTGACCAGGAATGTGAATAGTTCATCTGCCCTACTCTTCCACTGCAGTAATGTCCAATGGGTACTGAAAATGCAAGAAGGTGTGTGTATGTGCAATCTTGTGTTTTGTATTACTTCTGAGTCTCATTTTAAAAGAACCACCTTGCATTTGGCAAGACAGTGTGTTGTCTCCAACATTTCTCTGATGAAAATAGGGATGCCCCAAGAACAACAACTACAACAATATCCCACCCCTCTGACTGTGTTGCCCCAGCCACACTGGGTGGCTTCCAACAGATATAAAAACATAATCAAACGTTAAACATTTTTAAAACTTCCCTATGCAGGGCTGCCTTCAGATGTTCTCTAGGATGTGAGGGCGATCTGGCTGCGACATCTGTCACCCCATTGATCGCCAGGGTTGATTCGGCTGATCTGGCTGGCTAGGCAGGTGTCCCCTTCCTCCCTCACTGCTCCATGTGCATCCCTCCCGGAGCTGCGCGCTCGGTGGAAGAGGACGACCATCCCAGATAGAAGGAGTGTACCGTTCTTTGGTCAAGGGTATACGATAGCTGTGCTCCCCTGCTAGAACCTCCAAACAAGCTCAAGGTCCAGATGTCCTCTAAAGGCTCTATAGTTACTTATCTCCTTGGCTCAGGGGTCACATAAGTCCATACCCTCCAACATTTCTCTGATGAAAATAGGGTTGTCCTAAGGAAAAGCTGGACATTCCAGGATCAAATCAGAAACCAGGATGGCTTCTGTAAATCCAGAACTGTCCTTGGAAAATAGGGACACTAGGAGAGTCTGGTGTTGTGTTACATGGAGGCTCTGTGACTCATAGTCACATCAAGGTGCTGCATATGATTCAGTCAGAAAAGACACACCTCTTGTTTTAACCAAACAGCATTTGTTAGATGAAATGCCTTGAGGGGCATAAAGAATTCAGGGCAATCTGGAAGGATCATGATTAGAGATCCATTCAGTTTATGCTTCCCATAATTTAATGAAAAGGCAGCTACTGCAACAGCTTTCTCAAGTCCAGGCAGTAGGGCTCTTGTTTTCCACTGCAATGCTAAAAACACAGCAGGCAGATAGTGTTAAGAGACAGGCTAAAAATTTAACCACAAGAGCAGGGGGATTTAAACTGCTACAAGCACAAAAAGACAGTGGAACAGGTCAAATGAATTATGGAACATTTGGAAGCAGATCACAGGATCATGATCTTATTTCTCAGCTAGACTTGTCTCCTGTCTTGCGTAGAACATGTCAAATGCTGTTTCCAAGCTTCTCTGATCCCCTTCATGTTTGGTCTGTGCTGTTCTACCTTCCTGAACTTGTTTTTAATAAAGAATATGCATAATGGAGTATTTCAGAATTAGCAGGGTCAACTACAGAAATTTTGAATTAGCTGGATGAGCTAAAATAGAAGGAAATTGCAAGGGTGTAGGGGCAGTGTAGGAAATTGTCCAGCTCTCACAGGAAGCCCAGGTGTTCCTTAGTAGACATGAAAATGGGTATTGTCCTCAAGAAAGAACATTGGCAGTCCAAATAGAATTTTTGGAAGAGCTTTACTTTCTTTCCCACTTAAGTAGGAAAAAAAGGAGACTAAGTTTCATCAAAGGTATTCTCCTTTACAGCCCCATTTGCAACTCTTCTAAGTCCAGTTAGTTGTTCTGAAATAGTTCAGTCCCAAATATTATTGAACCATATCTTGAGAGGTAGCAACATGCGTTCTTAGCACATTTGGAGTGTGGTTCCTCTTCAGCTCAGACTCTCTCATGGGGACAAAAAGGTAGCTCATTCTTCCCGGCAATGTGCTGTGCATTCCAACTGGTTACATGGAGGTGGAATTGAGAGGGATGGCAAACACAAATTGTTCTTAAGCAGTTCATCAATCGTATCCCTGTTGCTAATTGTTCAATTACTGCCTTATGGTGCAATTACTTCCTAGTTTTAAATTAATTATCATCTACATTTCTAAAAGATTCCAACCACCTGGGGTGGGGAAGTGGAGTGAATGTGGGTGGGTGGGTGTCAGTGTTTTACTATCTACAGGAAAGAGGGGGAAAGATTTTCTCCCCTTCTACCTGATTTGCATGGGATACTGAAGGATAAGAATATAATGGAATTCCCTGGCACAAGTTGCACCAAGTTGAACATTTTTAAAAGAGGATTAAATAATTTTTTTGAGAATAACACTATCACTGGATTTCCTCCAATATCAGAACTGGCTTTTCAGATGTTCATTTTGGTTACATACACAACTGAGTTATACTCGGTCTAAATTAACCATGTCCATCAATTTCACTAGGTGGTTGTTGTTGTTGTTGTTGTTATTATTATTATTATTATTATTATTATTATTATTATTATTATTATTACTGATTAGGCTGTCCCAGTCACTGTGGGCAGCTTCCAACAAATCAAACATTCAAAATTTCCCTATACAGGGCTGCTTTCAGATGTGTTCTAGCAGAGATAGCTGTTCTCTTATAATCCTGCCTTTCTCCCAGAACTCAAGGTTTTCTCTGAATATGACTGACATTGGCTATAACCCCAAATGTTCACTGTTGTCTTCACTCTATGTTTATCTCCCTCCTCCCCACTCCACAATCTTCAGAGCACCAATACCTCTCACTTCACAGTATACTGGGTGGTGGGTTTGTTGCTACAAGATCTCAGGAACTCTTCTCATCACTGGACTCCTCACTGAGCTTGTCTTTTATCCTGCCTCCTATCCCTACTTGCTTTATGTTACGCCATTCTTTTGTTTTATGCTTGCCACTAGGACTTTTATGTTTCAGATCTTGACTCCAAAGTCTCTATTTGTTGTTCAGTTATTATTTGCTGTAACTGCTCCTGCCTCCAAATCTTTCTCCTCTCCCCTTTCCTTGGATGTTTCCTTAGAGGGTACCAGTGTCTTTTCTCTATTTCCCTAAATTGCTCACTCTGCAAGCATGATAGAACACATTCTGAAAATCCTGCTCTCCATTATCCTGCTTCTCTCACCTTTCCTCTTTCTGAATCCTCCTCAAGCCATCCTCCACACAACACGGTTGGTTTCTGCTTTATCTCTGCACACTGAAAGGAGAGGTCTGCCCACCATCCACCCCGACTGGATTACTGCTGATGGGGGTTCCTGCAAGGACATAAGGAGGCAGAACCTCATCTCTCATCTACCCTAGTATTTTGCTTCCAACAGTGGACAGTTCGTTATCTCTGGGTTACTTATCCACAAGCCAGGAATACAAAAACAAAACCCAAACCCTTCTTGTGTTGTGTATCTCTTTCTAGGTGTGAAGTTGTGTGCATTATTGTCTTCTGCCCAACCTTTGAACATGTAACTCCATTTTTAATGCTCCATAATAAAAACAGAAGGCACATAGAAAACCATGCTTCTTAGAATAATGGCTACATATTTTCGCATTAGAAACATCTAACAGGGCACCTTTTCAATTCATGGGTTCCATGCTAGCCACAGGGGACAGTAATTAAATTGACCAAAGCCACCTTCATTTTGAATGTGCCTGTGACAAAAGCCACAGGGGGAAATGATTAAATGAAATAGGCACTGCTAGTTCTTGGAGAGAGTTACTGCCTTCCCCCTTCTTCTTCTTTGGCAATAGATGCAGAATAATACATGGAGCTAAATAGGACTGCAAAACTATATATAGTCAATAGAACTGATCTGGTGTAAATTGCTTGTGTGGATTGCATTGTAAGACCTAGCATGCTGCGACTTGCCACAACATGTGAACTGAAATCTGAAAACTGAATTTCCTAGTGGAGAAAGCTCTCAGCAGTGATTTTCATTTTCCCCCACATTGAATTGTCTGATAAGAAACTACTCACATCCTGGGATAGCTCAGTCAGTAGAACACGAGACTCTTAATCACAGGGTCGTGAATTTGAGCCCCATGTTGCACAAAATGTTCCAGCATTGCAGATGACCCTTGTGGTCCCTTCCAGTTCTACGATTCCATGATTCTATCTTGACCTCCATTGCCTAAGGCTATGCCACCATCCTTTCCTGGGGCAACATCATCATCCCACCTTAATAGCAAGTGCACTGTAGAAAGCATCTAGCACAGGCTTCCTCAACCTTGGCCCTCCAGATGTTTTTGGCCTACAACTCCCATGATCCCTAGCTAGCAGGACCAGTGGTCAGGGATGATGGGAATTGTAGTCTCAAAACATCTGGAGAGCCGAAGTTGAGGAAGCCTGATTTAACACTCCTCTGAAGAGGTAAATCAGTAATGATGAACAAGCTGCCTTTCATGGAAGATTGTTTGGAAGATTGTCATGGAAGATTCCCCACAGGGAAAACCATGTCTTCTTATCAAAGAACCTTTGATAAGTTTTCAAGGAACCCCACAAACACAGCCCAAAACACACTGTTTCCACTGCTTGTGGAAATATATTGCTGAAACCTAGAGGAGGGGGCAAAATCAATTAAGACCACCTTGTGGAAGTATGGCCCATTGCAGCTTTCATACATGGGGTTTGTTGTGTTAGTGTTACTGGTTATAATGCTATCACTTATGTCCCCATTTCTGACATTCCTCATACAGTGTTGTACCTGTTGCCTTATGGATCTGTGGCTTTTGGGATGATATACCTCCATGTCACACTAAATTTCAGTTGCCCCAGTGGGTGTGCTAGGACACAACAAATTACAGAAGCCATCCCGGCTTCCAATTGCATCCTGGAATGTCCCATTTTTTTGGGGGGGGGGTCCGGTGCACTGGCATGACTCAGTTGGCTCCCACAAGAGCTTGGGGCTGAAAAACGAGCGTCCCAATTTTGATCAGCGGGATATCGGAGGGTATGCAAGTAGACATGATTGGGCATGTGCTGTGAAATGTTGGTTGATAGATCTACCAGTTAAACAGGTTAAAATGTTGCAATCACTAATGGAGTTGCTCAGGAAGGAGTGCAGAGACAGCCAATTATCTATTGAACCAATGAAGCTAATGAAGACCTTTTTTTGAGAGAACAGAAATTGAGTGATCCCAGCGGAGAAGATGGAGAGGACCTGGCTGTCTCTGTATTTTTCATCTGGCTGCTGCTGTGTAGAATAACCACTAATGGAGTCTGTTGTGGGAGCCAAGTGGTCCTAGGTCCAAGTCAGGCTTATATAGACACTCTGGGTGTTTCTGCCCTGCAAAATGGCTACTGATAAGTCTGTTTAGGAGAAAGGAGTCTAGTGGAAGTGGTCCCAGTCAAGCTAATGGAGAGGGCTTAGCCACCTCTTTCTCTTTCTGGTTGATGCCAGATGAAACAGCTACCGAAGGAATCAGTTTAAGAGGATGCTACAGCTTGCGGCACAAAGATATGTAATGTCACACAGATTCAGCAGCTAACCATGCAAGCACTTCCATGCTTGTGGAAATAGTTTTGGAACAGGGCTGTTAGCCTTAGATGTTTAAATCAAAAGGTGTTCAAAACGGTCCAATTTGTCCGTCAAAACTTGGGGTGTGTGGGTAACTCTCACTGTCATTTTAAAACCTTTTTTTGGACTGACTAACGAGGCAATTTCCTGTTTGCAGCATTTCTGACATGTAGATTTTAGCTGCTTTTTATTGCTGGCACATCTGACAGCTGAGCCCGAATGCCATCTCTTTCAGAATGTTTGCTCCTGTAACTCTGTACCTGTGCATCTAATGTGCTCACCGGACTTTGAAAATTACCTTCAGTTGGACTGGAGCTGGTCTGAAATAGCTTCTGAGAATTTTCTTTTCTGGGAGGATCCACACTTGGTAAAATATGTAGTAAAATATACCTCTCTTCCATTTAAACATTCATTACTTTAAAGAAGGGCTGCTAAGATTTTATTGAAACAAACTGCTTAGTTTGAAATTAAAGGGGGCAGGACTGCCACTTTACTTAAGGTGAGTAGCAAAAAATAATAAATGTGCCACTATAGGCTTCAAGACTGCAAAACGTCTGAAAGAAATGGCACCTGCTGAACTAATAGGGATATAGGATCTACGTAATAGTGTCTATGAATGTGCCAAATTCCAAACTGGTCTAGTCAATATTGTCACTGGTATGGCAAGTTAGAGAGTGTTGCAAAGTGACCCTTTGAACTCCAATTTTTCCAGCAGGCATGCCATATTTCTTTCAACATTTTGTAAAAAAATGAAAAGAAAAGTGCCAATATATTTTATTCAGGATTATGGAGGGAGGCAATTTTTCGTTCGTTTGGAGAAGTTCTGAGAGTTGGTTGGATGTTTATATAGTTTTTCCTGATCCATCAAGGTCTAAGGCAGCAACTACTGGCAGTACCCCCCCCCCCCAAAAAAAATCAGGAAAATAATGGGCTGAATTCAGCTAAGTAGCTGTACTAGCAGAAGCCAGGGCAAGGAGTCCTGCTAGGACAACAGGAATTTCGCCCACTTTCCTCCCCCATATACCCCCCCAATTGGGTCTGGAGAACCCCCAGAATAGTGGGCAAACAGAAATGCACTGATGAAATGTTTTGTGCTAGTGTGAGACTGAATTCCTCCCAGTGTTTGCAGAGAGATGCTATGTGCCATGCCTTGTCTTTTAGTTATGGAATACTACAGCGTTCTGCAATGGTTGGGTGAATGTTCACCATCATTTTTGGGAAAGTGGGAACATCTGGAAACGTTAGAAATTGCCATGTTGGACCACAACCACACATGCACTCACCACTGCAACCCCACAGCCCATACCACACTTGCCCCCCAACCCTTCCTCATAGTGAAACCTCCAACACTCTAAACCCAACTGAATCTCTTCCCATACACCCCACACAGAAACATGCAGCAGTCGTATTACAAGATGAGATAGCCTTAACTCTGATCTTAAACTCGCAGGTTCTTTTCATCATTGATAGTCATTACTTTATACATTGTCTTCACTTTGTGGAGCTGCCTGTGCAAATTGTTTATATCTATTCCACGGCTCCTCGTAAACAGTTTTAAGCTGCTTTGTGCGTCAGTGTTTGTTTTTAAAATTGCATAATGAACTACATTTCCTATCTTAAGACTGCAAGTTGCGGGATTTAGTTCTGGTATGCACTGGAAAAACAGAAACAATCTGCTGAGTATTATTCCTGTGGACCAGCAGACTTAGCACAACCACAAAAAACCCAGAATGTTCATTTATGTTATTTTTTAGAGGCGTTTTCAGTAGCGAATTGCAATGAATGCAAAGGAAACACAAGGCCCAGGAAATAAAGTGTTGGTGTTAACTGATAACCTGCTATTTTCATTTTACTAAATGACTGAAGTTGGCTCCCTGCTACTTCACCTCTGATGCCTGGGTGCCATTCTTCTTCACAAATATTGCTTCTGTGCAATGATTTATTGCACAGTAAGTCGCAGAAGGGCCTTCGACACCCTGTGCTTAGGCACCCCTAAAATGGGCTCAACAACATATCTTGTTTTGAAGACAGGTTATAAATAATAGCTTTCTGAAGGCAGAATGTATGAAATAGAAATGACAAAAAGGAGGGATTGGGGCTTTAACGAAATATTTATTTTGTCCACATAGGATTGGCACTTTGGTGGAAAACTAGACTGGAACAGTGCAGTCCAAGTTAGCTTAATGCCTGGATGTAGCAGCAAGTTCTGAAGTGCCCCAAGCAAATAAATAAATATAATACTTAGGTGTGAATCCTTTGGGCAATCTTGATTTTAGGTGTTTAGCATTGCCTTCTATTCATGCTGCAATTGGGTTTAAGGATTAGAGATATGCAGAATCAATGTGAAAAGGCTGTAGCTTGGGAGAGCACCTCCCATGTATGCAGAAAGACCCATGTTCAAGTCCTGTCATCTCCAGGGACGGCTGAGAATAATTCTTGTCTGAAACCCTGAAGAGCCATTCCCAGTCAGTGGGAGATACTGGGCTAGATAGAGCAATGGTCTGAGTCGGTGTGTAAGGCAGCTTCCTATGAACACTGAACACAGAGAAATAACAAGGGATCCTTCTTATCACTGGAGTAAATGAGAGGAAAATGTGGGATCTTGATGAGCAACTAAGGGTTGCTATGGCTACTGAATGAATAGACTGCGTGTTGTGCGTACCTCCCGCGGAAGCCTCTTTTCCTTAATATATGCTAATAGATGTTAATTGTTTGACCAGCAGCAATAGTGCTTTAAGGACGGTGCTTTACTGCAGCCGAGCTCTCAAAAGACGAACAGCTTTTGAACAAGTTGATTAAGTTAGGAAGCGGGTAATAAGAAAAAAAGCCTTGGCAAGCCTGAAGTGCTCATGCCATAATGCAAAGCTGGCAGTCCCATTGAAAGGAACAGGTGAAACTTAGCTTATGTTGAGTCAACCTTTCCCAAGCAAAAGGAAACTAACCAGAGTAAAAGCATTTGGAGGGATACTCAACAGACTAGCGAGGCTTATCTTGATAGCCGTTTTCTGCAGGAAAGGGTGTGACTGGCATTTAAAACAAAGCTAGGTAAATTTGCTTCTTTTCAGAGCAGCTACCTGGGTACCCAGGAGCTCTTATAATAATGGCATCATTGCATCCATACCGCCTCTCCTGGTATGTCCCACAGAGGAACTTACGGTCTTCAAACAAAAACATCTTGAAGGTCCCAGGCCACAGAGAGGTTAGGCAGGCCTCAACTAGAGCCAGGGCTTTTTCGGCTGTGGCTCCGATCTGGTGGAATGCTCCGTCACAAGAGACTAGGGCCCTGCAGGACTTGACATCTTTCCGCAGGGCCTGCAAGACAGAGCTGTTCCACCAGGCCTTTGGCCAGGGCACAGCCTGACTCCCTCCTTTGGCAATCTTCACAGAACTCTAGCCCAATGATTGCCATCAATTTGATTTGAATTAATTTTATAATTAAATGATTTTAGAATGTTGTACTATTTTATTGTTGTTAGCCGCCCTGAGCCCGGCTTCGGCTGGGGAGGGCGGGATATAAATAAAATTTATTATTATTATTATTATTATTATTATTATTATTATTATTATTCTGCTGTTAAGCTAAGAAGTAAACCTTGATGTTCACTTTACAACAGACACTTCAATTCAGAATTCACTGGGCCAAATGCGAGACATTATTTCAGACCTAAAATTAAATTAAAATTAATTACATTTTATTTGCGGGATTTGGGGAAGAAATATTGTATCAGACCAGTGTAACTCAGAGAAGAGGAGTTTGTGACATGACATCAGGCCTCTTTTGGTAATTCCATAGATGAAGACCTGCCGCTCACCTCATGACAAGTGAAAAGTAAGTTCACCAGTGACTGAAATACAATAAATTCCAGTTTGTGCATTTGAAGGTTACTCTTGTACTCCTCTATGTGTAGAAAAGTGTAATAGGCCACAGTGATGTATAAAAGTCAATCAGACATTATAAACTGTAATATTTTTTAAGGTTAAATCTGTTTCTGCTGCTCTGCCTTCTAACAAGACTGAGATAGATTTAATCCTAACTAAATTATCATAGAAAGAGAACCATACAAACAAACATTCGGTGATATTTACTGGCAATGACTGTGACATTTTCAACTTATTAAAAAGCAATGAAACACAGAATGAGACTGTCTATCTTTAAAAAACCTTGATCTTTGCAACAGAGAGCTAATGCAATGCCAAGCATATTTATCTCTGATGGCTCAGTTAAGAGATGGACAAATCTGATCTAGGGTGGGATGGGGGTGTTTTGCTCCCATTAAACACATCTTCCTCTGCATGGAAGTTGGTATTAAGTTATTTGCCCTATGTTGTAGACAAATCTCTCTCTCTCTCTCTCTCTCTCTCTCTCTCTCTCTCTCTCTCGGTAAACATTGCTTGGAGAACTGCACCACAAAATTTCGATAAGTGCTTTGGATAAGAACTTTGAAGGATGGAACTGTGTTTCAGTTCTTACATTGTTTCAGAAAGTTCAAATTTGAAAAATTCAGCTTTAAATGTGAACTGAATCAGATATCACCCCTCATTTCTCGTCCCCTATGGCCAGCTTGTTGTTTCCGGGCACTGGAAAAATGGGGGGGGGGGGAGAGAGAGAAATGTCAAGCCTTCTGAACACTCTTCTAATAAAGATTCCTGAGTCCTCGGTCTCCTTATTCTAGCTCCCGTTTTCAAGCAGTAAAAACTGGAGCAGAACCTTTGGAGCCTATACCATGCCCTGCTTCCACCCAAGGTTCCAGTTTGAGGCTCCTGCTCATGTATTGAATTACCGTAAAGCTGACAACAGAATTTCAGGCTTCCGAGCAGTGTTTAAGGCACTCTGGAAGCTCAAGGGGGGAAATCTTGTTCAGCTACATTAGCATGACTCCTTCCTCTTCTCGAAGGCCGAAAGCACTGGATTATTAATTGAGATAGTGTATCTATTAATAATCACAAGTTACAGTTTCTGAATTTTAATCGTAACTACCCCTGTAGTTGGCTGATGGTTTTGTTGCAGGCTGGCTAATCTCTAGATTCAGGCAGCATCTGCGATATGGGCACTGAAACCTTTTTTATCATGAAATGTCACATTGACATTATAATTAATTCTGGCCCAAGTCATATATACTAAGCTAGATCTGCTATATGCTGTGATCTCAGAAGTGTGCCTGTAATCACTTTTCAACAATCCTGGCTGCAAACTTTGGAATTCACAAAGTGGCACTATTCTATTCTATTCTATTCTATTCTATTCTATTCTATTCTATTCTATTCTTTATTCCCCGCCCATCTCACTGGGTTGCCCCAGCCACTCTGGGTAGCTTCCAGCACATACAAAACATAATAAAACATTAAACATTAAAAACTTCCTGATGTCTTCAGATGTCTTCTAAAGGTTGTATATCCTTGACTTATATCCTTGACATTTGGTGGGAGGGCAAGCACCACTACCGAGAAGGCCCTCTGCCTTGCTTCCTGTAACCTCCCTTCTCACAGTGAGGGAACCACCAGAAGGCCCTCGGCGCTGGACCTCAGTGTCCGGGCTGAATGATGATGGTGGAGATGCTCCTTCAGGTATACTGGGCCAAGGCCATTTAGGGCTTTAAAGGTCAGCACCAACACTTTGGATTGTGCTCAGAAACGAACTGGGAGCCAAGTAGGTCTTTCAAGAGTGGTGTTACATGGTCCCTGTGGCCTCTTCCAGTCACCAGTGTAGCTGCCACATTGTAGTGGTCAAGTCAGTTTATGCCTGCACATTAATCTGATAAAAGTGACAACCTCATTTATTGGAACAAGTCACATGGGTCATCATTACACCTACAAACACTCAAGTTTTCTGCATAAATTTTGTTTGTTTACAATGTCTAAGGATTACTAAATCAAAAGAGGAACAGTCAGCTGGAACCCCTCAAAGGGGAAACCCAAAAAACCTTAATCTACTGATTCCACTGGTCACATTTTACTAAATCTCTTTTTCATCTATTCCTTTCCCCCTTTTACACTGCTCCTTTCCGTGTTAGCAGGAGCTAGCAAAGGAGGAAAGTTTATTATCAAAGTACCAATACACAGTTTGAATTCCCAGCTCAAATGCATTTTTCATCTCTTCCTCCATTCATAAGTCATTGTATGCTTCCAGTAGCAGACATACCTGTACGGAACTCTTGTTTTATATTTTTCATCATTCCCACCTTGCCCCTTTCACCACATCCCAATGAACATGCCTCACAACTAATTTTTTTGAGATACTTTGATGTCTTGTACCTGTTCATTTTTTCAAAAAAATAATAATGCATTTCTGCTTCTTTTTGTTTAAGCCAGTGATATTCAACCTGTATGTTTGCAGGGATGGGAAAGAAATTTGATTCAGTATGATTTTAAAGGCGAAAGGATTAGTGCTAGCACAACAGGCTTTCCCCCCTCTGTCCTCTGCACATGCCCCTCAACATTCCCAAATGTATTCTGGAGAGTTGGGAAAAGCCCCAGAACAGATCTAGGGGATGTGTAGAGAGCAAAGGAAGAGAAAATTATGTTATGGAAAGCGAAACCATTGCACTGATAAAACATTTTCCTTAGTGCTATATTGAATTCAACCCACAGAGACTATTCCCACCACCTTCCTCAGATCACGTCCCCAAACTTGATGATTTGTTTATGCTGATACAGATCTAACAACTTAATAGATGTGGCCTTTTTTTTTTTCTTTCCATATCTCTGTCTCATGTCTTGATTCAGGGGAGGAAATGCAATGAAGGCAGATCACAAACATAGTAAATAACAGAAAGGAAAAAGGGTAAAGAGTAACAAAGTATGTATTCATAAGTATTGACATGTTAAAGGTTGCCATAACTTGTCACAAGTTATTTTGAATCCATGGGCTGTTAGAGCACAAAACAAGCCATTGTGACCAAGTTTTCATTTTAAAACGGAATGCCGCGTCTTGGTTTCTGAACTTTTTGGAAGTCAAACACCAAGTGGCTGCTGAGACCATATAACACCAGTCCTGAAAGACCTACATTGGCTCCCAGTACGTTTCTGAGCACAATTCAAAGTCTTGGTGCTGACCTTTAAAGCCATAAACAGCCTCGGCCCTGTATACCTGAAGGAGCGTCTCCACCCCCATCATTCAGCCTGGACACTGAGGTCCAGCTCCGAGGGCCTTCTGGCAGTTCCCTCACTGTGAGAATTGAGGTTACAGGGAACCAGGCAGAGGGCCTTCTCGGTAGTGGTGCCTGCCCTGTGGAACACCCTCCCACCAGATATCAAGGAAATAAGCAAATATCATATTTGTAGAAGACATCTGAAGGCAGCCCTATTTAGGGAAGTTTTTAATGTTTAATGCTGTGTCATGTTTTTAATATTCAGTTGGAAGCTGCCTAGTGTGGCTGGGGAATATCAGCCAGATGGGAGGGGTATAAATAATAATAACAATATATTATTATTATTATTATTATTATTATTATTATTATTATTATTAAACGAACTTCTGGAACAGATTCCGTTTGACTTCTGAGGTATGTCTGTATTTGTAACCTGCAGTTCAACACAACAGGCATATAACCTACTGCTTTCATTTCCATATGGAATTCCCCCCCCCCCTGGTGTTATAAGTTCTTTATTAAGCATAAAGCTTAAATGATATACACAAACAGATTATTCTGCTTCTCTCAGTAGTGTATGTTGAGTGGTGGGCATACATGTGGTGGACATGTATGTGGGTTCAGATGTACATCTAGTAGCAACCCCCATCTCTACCTTTGCTCCAACTTCCCAAGGTCCTTTTACTGCTTCTCCTTCTTCCCTAACCACCTCTGCATTTTTTTGGCCAATGTCTGCTTCTCCTTCCTGCCAGATTCCCCATCCCCTGACATCCTCAGATGGCCCTGGACCAGGCAAGCCAACCTGTGGCAATCCAGGGCTGTCTCCATCCACCTTAGGTGACAGCCAGGTCTCCTTGAATTAGCTTGTTTCAATTCACGCTTTGGCTGAATTTAGTGCAAAGCCCTACTGATTAGCTCCTTCAGACAGATACTGCCTAACCACTGTAAAGTATGGGATCTATGGCCCTTCTCTGTTAGGTTCATGTCAAACAAAATGTCAGGACCACCTCTGATACCTGACAAACCAAGAAAAAGTAAAAGCCTGGTCCTACTCTTTGGCTTTTTATGTTTGCCATGGACCCTGCGAAGGAGACAAGCCCCTGAGACTTCAAGCTAAATTCGAACAGCAGCCAACTGTACCAATTCTTTCTTTTCCCCCCTTTATTTTATTAGATATTCACCTGCCACTTACCACAAAGCCCCAGGGCAGGTTACAACAATGAAATGTACAATTGTAAAACAAATGCGAGAGTTGCAAGCATAACACAAGTGCCAAAGCAATAACAGACCGTTCCACATACAACACAATGAAAAACAATTCCATATAGAAAAACAAGACGCTGGATCCAACTAATGAGTATCGCTAACAGCCAGTTCAACATAGTTTCCCCCACTTTTCTTCTTTACCTTGGGGAAAAGTTGGGGGAATCTCTAGAACAGGGGATGCTTCTGTCTGGGTAGCTGAAATGCTGGTCCTGATAGAATGATTCTTATAGTGCTACGTTGAATTTCTCCCAGTATGGACATTTAAAAACTTGTCTGCATCTAAAAAGGCTCAACCCTTAGACTTTTCCTTTCAGCTTTTGCCCATTATTATCCCAGCAAATAAACTGCATGGTAATTGGCCTGCAAATGAAGGGAGCAGGAGGCTTATTTTTCACGTGAGATGGTACTTTCTACAAAACTCAGAGCTGTGGCCTATCAAGTCTAGTGACCACTTCCACCCACTGCCTGAGCCCAGGCAGGGCGAGTCCTATCTTCACTTGTGAAAACTTGGAAAGTTCAGTGCTGGGACGCTGTTGACCAACCATGGATTTAATTTTGATCCTTTCATCTTTCAATCTCCCAAACATCTCTTATCAACCTCCTTGAAACCCTGTAAGTTCTTATGAACAGATCTAATCCTTTGCCTTCTCAAGGAAATAGCCTCATTCAAATCTCAGTCTAGCTCAGCTTTAAGCTCTGAGCAGCAACTGACTTTACCTGATGCAATCTTCCGATGGCAAGGGAGCAAGACACAGAGGCGTGTGCACAGTCCTCCTCTTTGATATGAAAACTGCTCATCCATCACCTCATATATCTATGAAGTCTAATTCACCTTCCCCCCTGTCTTTCTTCTTTTTATGACTAATGCCCTGTCAAAATGCCATTTTTCTGAATCAAAGCAATTTTTGAGCAATATGAATGGCCTGAAAGCTTCTCCTCGGATATCCTTTCATATTCAGACATAATATTTCTGTCTGCTATAAGCCTTAATTACTTCATTTTTTAAAAAATAAATATATAATAAAAATAAAATAGCAACAAAGGACTTCTTTCAAACAGGGAGGTGTGTAATGGAGGTGCTTAATGAGACAGCCTTAATGACATAAAAGGAGCTGTCAGGATAAAGTGGCATGGAACAGGCCAGATAATGATCCTGACATGAAGGCCCGGGTGAAATAACAAGAGAAATCACAGGGATGACAAGCAAGGCTGAATGAGCCAACACAAGTTCATTAATTAATCTAGGATGGTGATGCCTCCTCCACTATTTGTGGCTCAGGAATCTGGGCATAGCCCATGTGCCATCAAGGCCTGGCAGACCCATTGCAATGGTACACAACCAGGACTGGTTACTGAGCCATGCCAAGCTGGAGATCTTCATTCACCTTGAAGGATCAACAAGCTCTGGAGGTCCATTCTAGGTGCATGCACAAATGCAGTGGTTTCAGGTCTGGAGAGTCCCTGGGCAAGATATTCTTAGGACATGTCAGTGGGACCTCAATTCAGTTTGAAGCGTCAGATGCTGTACAAACCTATCTCAGATGCTCACTCAGAATCAATGCTCATTTCTGGTTTGGGGTGCTAAGAATCTTCATTCAACTTGAAGGTTGGCAACTGGTGTAGGTTTACCCCAGATGCATATTCAGATTAGTACTTGTTTCAGGGGTTGCCCTCCTCTCCTGTGTGTGTGCCCACCTAATTTTCATCTGCCTGGTTGCTGTCCACTGCTTGTTTTCTTGGGCAGAATTGACATCACCTTCCAGAGGAAGAGGACAAGTCATGAAGATGGGACAGCTCCTTCTCACTTGCTCACAGAAGGCAGATGAACAGGCAGCCATGACAACTTTTTCTTTTTAATTCCTCCTCCCTCAGAAACTAAAAGTTTGAAAGAACGTTTGGCTCTGTTCTATGTACAAAAGCTCTGTATGAAGCAAAGCAGTAAACGGAGGGTGACAGTAGTGCATGGATAACACGAATTCCTGTCTTTGACAACTCCCGTGAAATTGCAGGAACAAATGTTTCAGTCTGAAATTATGTAAACAAGAATAATCTAATCTTTTTTTATGGGGGGACCCCTAAAACCCAGAGCACAAGATCTGTTAACATTGTTGCCCTTGCTGGTCTAGCAGCAATCAAAAGAATGGATGCAGCGGCCAGTGAACTGCTTGCAATGTCAAGAGAACTCCCCGTATTTACGAGCCATATGAAAATGAATCTGACACGGCTTATTACGGAGCTGCTGAAAGGCAGCATGTGTGTTAGCAGAACAGCTCTGCCACTGGGCTCTGTGCTGATGAGGGCAAAACAGCCAAACAAAATAGAGGAGAATGGTTAAGACCCAATGTCGCACAAGTGGGGGGTTTTCTACTTTCTGTTGTATGCCCTGCAGCCCGCGCTCCACCCAGCAACATGAAAATATTCCCTGGGGGGTTGAGATCTGCTCTGTAGCAGGTGGAGAGGGTCTGGGATAAGGGAAAGAGAAACTAGAAGTCCCACTACGTAGGCAGATTTCTATTGTTCAAGGAGTCAAGAGTTACTGGATGTCACCCAGTAGACAACTATATTTTTCTGAGAAGTGAGTAATATGTGGGGGGATGCAAATGTTGCCTGAGAATTGTCCATGGCAAGCATGGAGTCATTGTTCCTATCCAGAAATGTGATCTCTGTAAGAAATCCAGAGTGCACATGTTGCTTTTCAAAGTTAAAAGCGGCATGAAAGAATAATTGTAATGTCCATTGAATGTTTGCAAGAGCTGGTCAAAAGGCATTGCTTGAAAGTGGTTGTGTTACGGAAAATGGTCAGTTACTTCTTTATTAGAGCAAGCATAAAATGGGATTATTTTACACTGCTGCTGAGGAAGGCATTCCAGAAATGCACTGGAATTTCCTGCACCTTTTTGAACGTATTTCTACTGTGTAAAAATGTGAAGATCCCTGCTGTGAGTGCGCCTTGGCCATCCTGTGTGGGTTGTGACATGATGTAGCGAAAGCTTACCAAGCACTACCCTTCACACACCCTCTTGGGGAAAGCTATATCAGCCTTCTGCAACCTGTCAACTGACAGATTCTTGGACTGTAGCCTCATCTAGTAGGGGTTGGATGGAGCTCAGCTGTGGTCCAAACCTAGAGGGCACCGGGCTGGAGAAGGCAGTCATAGACATACAAAACAAATGCATAAACCAGCAGACTTTAACTCCTAAATGAAAGTGCTGACTTTGTGATTGGCCCATCGCTTTCAGTAATAAAAATTGTTACAACAACAACAACGAAAACTGTGATCTGGGCATAAGAGCACCTTTTGTGCCCAGAATTTTGTAGAGTTCACTTTATTTCATTGAATCCATTGTTGGCATCCAGGTGTGTGGATGCCAATGGAAGTCCAACCCTTGTGTTAGCAGCACTTAAGTGACCTCCCCAGGGTACAAGCCTGGGCAGGGTGAATGGAGGTCCTGGGCTGCCTAGATGACAAGAACCGTCCCCTCCCACCTTGTTGATGTGCATGAGCTTGGCTGCAGAGAGAGGCATACAAGGCATCATCTACCATCTTAGGGACTCCACTCTGGATTTGTGTAGGGTTTACTCCTTAGCTTTTTGTTCTCCTGAAGATATACTAGAAGGCAGCAATGGTTTAGGTTCAGAGTTTTTCTTCTCCTAGATGATGAGCCCCACCTGTCCCTCCCTTCCCTCTACATATGCAGAAACCACCTTCTTGACTGTTGGACCCACTATTGGTCTCATCTGCTCAGTTCGCCAGAGCCTGTCTTCACATTCAGGGAAAGTCCCTGACTCACCAAGGGATTGAGACCTATCAGCTTCCCTCACCTGGTTTAGCTGGCCAGTCGAAGCCATTCTTGTGGCCGTTTCACATGCTGAGAGCTTCTAGGAGCCACAGGTGAGAACTGAGTGCAGGGTGGAAGACAATGGTGGGCAAACTACCCCAGAAGGAGCACCATGTGCCCCCCAAAAGAGGTACTACCCCTCCCCTAAAACTCTATACAGCCCTCATTGAAACCACCCATCACATTTTTGTGCATTCCTCTGCACATGCTGCTCAGGTCACTCCAGTGCTCCATTAAAATGAAAGAGGAGTAATAGGACATAAAACTAATGCTGAACCAAACCTTTTCATCTGCTTTGGCATTATGTGTAGGCATGTGTACAAAAGAGACCACTTCTCCCAAGATTGGGAGTAGACAAATTTCAAGAGCTCACTTTATTCATACTTGAGTAAAACTGAGATGACTCCGGTTTACTCATTCCAAATGCTTCATCACATTCCCAGGTGCATTCTAGAACTCCCTGTGAAAAGAGATTGATTGTTAAGGTACTCTAGGAATTGTAGCTCTGGACATGGGATAAAGTTAAGTTATTTGGGGAAATATTTATAATGAGTTAAAAAAAAATGTTTAGGTATACTCCCCCCCCCAAAAAAAAAGCCTGAAGCGTTTTTGTTGGGTATGATAGGAGAGGAAATACCAAAAGTTGACCAGAGATTGTTTATGTATGCCTCCACGGCTGCTAGAACTTTAATAGCCCAAAAGTGGAAACAGCAAGAACTACTGACTGTGGAAGAATGGTAGACGAAGATGATGGACTATGCAGAATTAGCAAAGCTGACAGGGAAAATCCGAAACCAGAGTGAACAAGAGTTTCAGAGAGATTGGAGCAAATTTATTCAATATATAGATAGTTATTGTAAACATGTAAAGACACTGGCAGGACTGAGATAAATCATGCAGCTTTTATTGGAAGAAATTTTCTATTTTGTGCATCAAGGTTAAGATAAGTTAGGATAAACGTAAAATTGAGACGGTATAAATGTGTGAAACTAAGACGTGTTTTATAAAAACCAGAACAGAATGGAGGGAAGTTGACTGGCTCAGTGGAGCTAAAAACGTATAAATGGGATATGATGTTATAATATTGTTTAAAATGGAAAATTAATAATAATAAAAAATTAAGGAATTGTAGCTCTGGGGTGGGAATCAGGGCCTCTCACCATCTTTCAGCACCCTTAACTAATTATACTTCCCAGAATTATTTTCAGGAAGTCATGACTGTTTAAAACTTCTACCATACTGCTTTAAATGTATGGCAGGAATGTGGCCTAAAAGTTGTAATGAACTTCCATCCATGAGAGAACCTACATAATGACTCTGAGACCTTGAACTGACTGACATACAATGTCAATGTGATGTAAATTCAATTCTGAATTACTGTATGTTTTCAAGAGAAATTGCTTGGCACTTGCCTATTTCTGAATTTCTCTCTCTGTGAAGGTTTTGAGTTCATTCAACCTGTGTGCAATTCAGCGGGGAGCCTGAAATCCTACATGGATAGAAACCAAAGAAAATGCACTTATTCCTAAGAAAACAGCTGAGTTTTGCTCAGCTGTAGCCAGCAAGTCTACTGAGAATTGTCAACATAGCAAAGCTCCACTATTAGGAATTGTCTCTGAGGTTCATGGAATTTCACATAATTTAGTCAGACAAAGCATGAGAGCTTGACTGAAGATAATGCTGTTACTACTGAGATAAGTAAAACATAGTAGAGATTTTCTCAGAATGAATATTCAGTTGAACTGAATTCTGATTGAATCGCCTTGGTTTAGGCAACCACGCTTGTCTGTTTTCAGTATTATTTGGGGGGTTATTGAAATAATGAAGTACTACTGTGCTAATAAAACATATACAATCATAGAATCATAGAACTGTAGAACTGGAAGAGACCCCCAGGGTCATCTAGTCCCTGCAATACAGAATACATCTGCTCATAGACCTGTATGCTCAAAATACTACTTTGTTCCGTATAGCATGGGCCTGCAACTCAGTGAAACCAAAATAAATGTCCTAACATCTATTGTACAGACTGCATGGAAGTGCAGAGAACATTGCAAATAGTCTGAATACCAAGGGCATTGCCAATTTCGTGGATCATCTTCTGATCAATCATAGTTCATTCTGTTTCACTATGTGACTCCGAAATGTGTAATTATTGATCAGCATAACATTGATTTAGAAACATTTAATTATGTGCAACATCCTCGAGTTGGAATAAACCACCTGTGTCACTAGTCTAGGGAATCCCAACCTACTTCATTCAGAGAAACATCTGGGCAGCAATACTAAATACACTTTCATAGAACTGCCATTGAACTCCAAGAGACTCAGGTCTAATTGACAGGTTCATGCAGACATTTTTGCTTCTGTCTGCCATAACTTGCCGCAGAAGTGAGCATTGAAGACAAATTAATTGGGCAAAGCATAGCCATCACTCCATCCAACAAAGGACCCAGGTGGTGAATGCTGAAATTTTGTTGTTATTGTTTGCTTTGGTATTCCAAAGGAGCAGGAAATGTATTGGGATGTACATCAGTGAATGTAATAGTTGTGAATGAAAGTGCCTTTCCTGCTATTAGGAACAGCTGGAAAACAGAGGTTAAAATGCATGCATGTGTATGAACATACCTTTGTGTGCAGGAGGCTATTGGGCATGTACCCTGTAATTTTAAGAGCCCTTGTTCTCTTATAAAGGCAATGGTGCCCACCTGAGAGGCTTCGGAACTGAGTTCCAGTGAGTTCCAGCTGGAAAAAGCCCTGCTAACATCATATATATCAACAGAGATTTCAGTTCTCTGAATGCCAGTCCTTCTATAGCCAAAACTGCACCATACAAACACAAGAGGGAGGAGCATCAGCAAACTTTGTCGAGCTCCAATATATGCAGGATTCCAGGACACAATCCAATGAAGACTAACAAGGCTCAATTACTGTTAGTGAGTCAGGGCAGAGAGGGCAAACACCAGGTGGGAGAAGGAATGGAGCAGAACAAATAAAAAGATCCATCATGGTATGACAATGTGTGTGTATCACACCCACACACATCACTGTATCATAACAAACTGAAATGGTTTACAATAATATCTCTATATAATAAAAACACTTGAACATTTAAAACCAGAGAACATCATCTAACTATTATGGAAATACATTTTCTTAATTGCTTGCATAGCCTGATGGCATAGAAGAACTTTCAGCAGGCATTTAAAGGCTGAAACAGAAGGTGCTTGCTGAATCTGTACTGGAAGAACATTATGGATGACTGGGTGGTGACACTTAAGACACTATTTTCCGATGATGACAAATGAACCTTGCCAAGTCAGGGGACAACCAACAACAACCCCATAGATGATCTCAGTGATCAGGCTAAGATATAAGGCATGGCCAAACTTGACCCTCTAGCTGTTTGGGGACTACAATTCCCATCATCCCTGACCACTGCTCCTGTTAGCTAGGGATGGTGTGAGTTGTAGTCCCAAAACAGCTAGAGGGCCAAGTTTGGCCAAGTCTGGTCCAGATGGTTCCTAAGATACTCTGGGCCTAATTTGTTCCGAGTTTTGTATATTATTGCAATGACTTTGAACCTGGCTCAGTAGTAGATAGGCAGCAGTTTAAACAGTGGTGTTACATATTGTCAGCTATGTGCCCCCATCACAGTCTGCACCAGGTCGAAGGGCAGCTCCCTATAGAACACATTGCAGTAGCCCAGCCTCAAGGTTACCAACGCACAAGCTATTCCTGTCCAGGAATGGCTGCTGTTAGCAAACTGGGCAAAGAGCTGGTAAGAGGCACTCTGAGCCACAGAGGACACTTAGCCTTCTAGTGACAAAGATGTATCCATAAGTATCCTCAGGCTTCATACTTGTGCCTTCAGAGGGAGTAAAGGTAAAAGGTAGATAAATGACCCCTGGATGGTTAAGTCCAGTCAAAGGTGACTATGGGGTGTGGCGCTCATCTCGCTTTCAGGCCGAGGGAGCCGGCATTTGTCCACAATAAGCTCTGAAAGCTCTGGTTCAGTGTCTGAATTCAGTGCCAGACTGCATGAGGGCCATTTGATGGTGTTTGCATCCTGGGAAGGCTCTTTGGGTGGGTGGGTCCAATGTCTGGCAGATAAGCAACTGTGGTCTAAACCACTGAGCCTCTTGGACTTGCTGTTCAAAAGGTCAGAAAGTTGGCAGTTTGAATCCTTGTGACAGGGTGAGCTCCCGTTGCTCTGTCCCAGCTCCTGCCAACCTAGCACTTCGAAAGCATACCAGTGCAAGTAGATAAATAGGTACTGCTGTGGTGGGAAGGTAAATGGCATTTCTGTGTGCTCTGTTCCGTCATGGTGTCCCGTTGCATCAGAAGCTGTTTAGTCATGCAGGCCACATGACCCAGAAAGCTTTTTCTGATTCAGATGTTATGGAGAAATAGAGCTGTGCATATATCAGGCTCATGTTACATTTGTTGCCTCGGCTATAGCAAAAACATGGGGTTTATGTTGTTGTCTGGCTTCCCTTTTGGATTAAGCAGGTGAATAAAATGTATCAACAATGGGAGCTTTCATACTTGGTTTCTAACAGTTCATAACCAGTCAGTGTTTCAGGTTTTCTAAATAAGCTTAGATAAGTTATTCACCAGAGTGAATATCGCTTTGCAGCTGTATTCAAAAGGGATTTCCCCCCTCTCATTTCCAACATGCAGTTACATGATGAAAGAAATAGCATAATCCAACACTTATCCCCAAACAGCAGGGGGAGGGAGGGAAGGAGGGAAGGGAAAATCTGGCATAAGTATACCTGATTTTCGATCTACTCCTCATAAAAACAGCATATGAACATAGGAAGCAGCCTTATACAATCAGGTCAGACAATTGTTCTATGTAGCCCAATATTGCCTCAGGCAGAGAAGAGTATTTTCCATCATCAGCAACTTTTTAACTGGCGGTGTCAAGGATCAAATCTATGACCTTCTGAAAAACATGTGTTCTACTATGCTGTGGCCCCTGAAGTGGTAAATCTGTCTCTTGACTACAGTGGTACCTTGGATATGCGAATGGGATCCACTCCAGAGCCCCATTCGCATCCTGAATAGAACGTAAGACGCGACGGCACATCTGCGTGTGCGCGGGTCGCGTTTTGCCGCTTCCGCACATGCGTGTGACATCATTTTGAGCATCTGCGCATGCACGAGTGGTGAAACCCAGAAGTAACGTGCTCTGTTACTTCCGGGTTGCCGCAGAGTGCAACCTGAAAGCGCTCAACCTGAAGCACATTCAACCCAAGGTATGACTGTACAGTAGTACCTCAGGTTAAAAACTTAATTCGTTCTGGAGGTCTGTTCTTAACCTGAAACTGTTCTTAACCTGAGGTACCACTTTAGCTAATGGGGCCTCCTGCTGCCGCCGCACGATTTCTGTTCTCTTCTTAAAGCGAAGTTCCTAACCCGAGGTACTATTTCTGGGTTAGTGGAGTTTGTAACCTGAAGCGTCTGTAACCTGAGGTACCACTGTATAAGAGTTCACATGGTAGGTGGAAACTGTGTACATGCAGCCACTCACACAGAGTCAATTAAGGTTTGGCAGACAGCCAGAAGGTCATGTGAAGGAGTAAGTCTGCCTGGTGATAACATAGACATGGAGACAGCTCCCTGATTGGTCAAGCTCTCTCAAGGGAGTGATAATTAATGGCCTACTAACTGTTAGTTCAGTAGTTCAGAGTTCTGTGTGTCAGTGAGTGTAGGAGTTGTGAGTCGTGTCAGAGAGAGCTAGCTAAAGATCTGTGTTCTGTTCCTGTAAATAGTCCACTGTATATAATAAACACCTAACTACAAGTTCCTGGTTCCTGCTTTGTCTATCCTGTCTGCAGCCAAGCTGCCAATTGCTTCCGTGGATTCCGTGTGTACTCTGCTAGGTCTGGCTAAGGTCCTGCAACTAGTCAGAAAGTTGCGAAACACCAAATAGGTTTTGCCAATAAGCTCATCATCTTCATCACCAAAATCATCATCATCATCATCAAACTCCCCCCACAGAGAAAACTAGCAAAGAAGGAGATGGGTTCTAGCATAACTTCAGGATACAATCATTTTCTATGTTCAGGAACTTTTCCTTGCCCCTCTCTGTGGTCTGAAATGGTACAGTCCAGAAACAAATCTACCTCCTGCCGTTTTTGAGAACTTGGTCTCGAGCGAAGGAGCAGCATGAGCAATGGACTTAGCTTTGTGTATTAAGCATTTCTTTTTGCACACCTGACTTTCGCTCGCGTTGGCTTTGGCAAGAGGCCAAATCTCTTTGAGAACACAGAGAGCGGAAATCAATACCACCATTCCTTTCCCTTGTTATCTCTATATTAGCACTAAATACACATCATCCCTGCCTCTCATGTAAAATTAAAATTAAAATTAAAAAAAGTTTGTGAAGAAATGGGATGGCCAACTATGTAATGCAGCAAATAAAAATACCTAGGGAAATCCAAGAAAAACTCAGCCATCCCTTCTGTTCCCTTAGGAAAACTAAACACAATTTATTTAGAAAACTATAGCAGTTGATGTGAATGTAGAATTCAGTATCACTTTATCATACCTGTTTATCTATTTTGTATATCCTGCCTTTCCATCATGGCTTTCAAAGATGCTTACAGTACTTTTCAAAGTGAAGCGCAAAATATAGAGCAATGAAAAATGAACAACAAAATCCCATGCATGCTTCCTTAGAAGATAGGATGGGTGAATCTGTCAATTCCTGTTACTTTCAGTTATTTTAGCCTTCCATTCAGTTTTCCACATCAGTATGTGTTTTGTTTTTAAAGAAAGTAATCATGAAAATTCATCAGGTTTTGTCCATGACCCCCCCCCCCCCCGCAAACATATGGATGTGTATATGCAAATATGCCAAAATACACAATTTTCCAATTTTCCCACTTTGAATGTTCTTTTCATGAATATATATACACTTTATCTAGCACATGCATTTTTATACACATTACTGCAAAATTCAGAGAATTTCGAAAAGACGGCTGTGTTTCAGTTTGCATGCTGCTTTGGAAACTCCAGATTTGGTAGGTTCAACTTTAAATACAAACTGAATCCAATTTCTCCTCCATCCGTACTCAGAAGTATGTCCCACTTGTGTTCAGTGGGGCTTACACTCAATAAAGTATTATAGGATTGAACACCAGCAGAAGAATGAATCAAGCCAAATAGCCAAACTTAACTGGGGAGGCAGGTTTATTGATTTATTTGTGTGGGGAATAACTTACGAACCAGCTCAGGTGCCAACAATGCAAGATTTTGAGACAAATTTTAAGGTTGCTGTTCAGGAACACTGAAGGAGACAAAGGGCCATACCTCAGTGGTGTAGCACCTCCTTTGTGTACAGAAGGTGCAAAGTTCAATCTCTGGCATCTTCAGGTAGAGATGGAAAAATGTCTTTAACAGTGAAGACGTGAGGTGAGATGGAAGCTGAGAGTTACCATGCTGTTATAGTAACAATTTTCAATTGTGAAACATTCCAATTTTGAGAGGGAGGGAGTGAATGAGAGACAGGACTTGGAAAAGGAAAAGTGCTTACACCAGGGTTGGGAAGGGAGGAAGCATTATGCATGAAGAGGTGCAAACAACCATCCAACTGTTTGAATTCACTGAGCACAAAGAAAACTTACCAAAATGTCATTGTATGCTAATATGATAGCAATCCAATCTGCACAAGCTCCACAAGTCTACCAACAGATATGATTTGAAAAGGCCTCAGTGGAATATGCTGTTTGTGAGTCTTTGCATGCTTTATATTCTAGCATTCACCAAAATTACTGTGTGGGGGGGGGGCGAATGTTTTTTCAGATCAGTTTGTGAACGTAGTGTAGAAAAAAACCAAGTATCAGGGTGAAGCACATACATCTGATTGAACTCCTTCTATGAAGAAAATATTGATGAATTAAAATAACACTGTGTGTGTTTGAACTGCCAAGAAACAGTGATTTGATTAGAAACACGAGAAGCTGGCACAGTAATTCAAAGGAACAGTTTTGCGAAATTGGTCTGCCACAACTTCGTTCCACTAATATGTTTCATTGTTTATTCAACACGTTTACTCGGGAATGAGTCTAGCTGAACTTCTTCCACTGACATGTGAAATATCATAAGGGAAGATTGCCAGTTTCAATGGAATTCTGGGAATGGCTGCAAATCGTAGGAGCACAAAAAAAAATTCAGGCCACAAGGCACCATTCAAAACAAAGGGTGGACTGATTATCTGAATTTGTCCAGGCCTGGCAGCAGGACCATCACTGCTGGGCAACCACAAGTCCCCCATGGCGTACTGCCTACCCTGACTCTCACCCAAATTGCCAGCTACAACCACACAGGTGAATTGGGGCAACACAACCAGTTCCCTTGCACAGCGTGCTGAGCCAAGAGGGCGCTTCCTGCCTCCTTCCCAAAGCCTAGTAAGTTGTTCCTTTCGGAAGGAGGTGTGATGGCTCTGACAGGGTTCTGGAGTCTTCCTTCCCCCTTCCCAAAGCCTAGTTACTGCTTCCTCAGCTATGGAAAAGGGACGGGAGGACTGTAGGACCCTGCCAGAGCTTTATGACTCATTCCCAAAGCACAGTACTTCACTTAGTTGACTGTCAGGAGTGCACGTAGGAGCCAGGCCCTGGGACCAGTAGGGCTTCGCAGGACTGGGGCCTTCCTAAGTTTGTTCTGGAGAGGCAAGGCGCAGCCACACAGGTGAGGCCGCTTTGTAACTCGCTGTGCCTGGTGGCAAGAGCCGGGAAGGGATGTAAGGTCAGCATTTCCCTTCGGCTCTTTGCCACAGCAACACATTTCCTGCTGGCTTCTTGCATCCTGATCCTCAGACCTCGGCTTCTTGACTCCTTGCTTCTCGACCCACAGACCCTTGACCTCGTGACTCCCTGCTTCCTGACCCTTGGACTCCTGACTTCTGGACTCTTCTTCCTGCTCCCACCCCGCCATCTTGCCCCCAGTCCCGAAGTCCTCAGCTGGGACTTTGATCGCCCGTAGACCGGACCGTGACATTGACTTTCGGAAGGCTGCACAAGGGCTGGGGGAAAGTGATTTTGGCTTCACACAGGGTGCCGTATTACCAAAGTCCACCCCGTTCCTCAGCTCTAGAGCCCAGGTAGCTGTAGCTGCCATTTTGTAAAAAAATAAAGGTGATGTTGCTGATTTGAGAGTGACTCCAAATTAATAAACTTAATAACTTGAAGGGCATTTATTTGTCTTGATTTGTTCACTGGGGCAATGAAAAAAGTAAGTAGCTGGTTTTGTTCAGTAGATCAAACCACATAGTGCTGTAATACCTTTATTAGGGCTAACAAAAATTAAATTGTGGTTATCACTATCACTGGCATTTCAGCTAGAGTGAAAAGTAGAGGTGACATTTCATCTAGAGTGAAGAGTGAAAAATTAAAAGCAACACCAAATATCTTCGGTCAAATTGGTCAAATTTATGAAGGGCATTCAGCATATTTTATAAGCAATTTTTCCTAAAACAGAAATTGAAGGTTCCTTTTCAGATAAATGCCAGAGGAGACGAGGCCAAACTAATTTTGATAATATTAAATTCCACACATCTCTAATTTATGTACTATAAACAGGAAGAGAGACCAATGTTAAAGCGTATCATATTGCTTCAAATGGAAAATATTTAATGTGTCAATATGTTTTCTATCTTTGAAAGTTATTTGAGTATCCCTCCCTATCACATTAGTATGAATGAATTTACATCCAAGCAGCACACCCCACACGTAGGAGTTTGCTAAATTTCCACTTAATTACTGTATGCCACAAAATCACTAGGCAACTTCATCATGATTGCTAGAAGTTAATGGAAAGGCAATGAAGGGTCAGCAGGAGCCTAGAATTAGAGTATCAGGCATGTTGGATGTCTAGAAGTGCAAATAATGAGGTGTGTTGGCGGAACTGTGCGAGAAGACTTCCACAGCTTCAGTCAACTGTGCTGAAATTAATGTAATCAGAGCCAACAATTATGAAGTGCTTACAAATGTTAAATTCAGTCACTAAGGATTAGCCTGAGACAAACAGGTCCTTGGCTTCCTTTGTCCAAGATAGTTCAGGAGAGCTATCTCCTGTTAAGAGATTTCCTAAACAGTGACAGACCTGGGCGTCTCAGTTTTCGAGCTCTTCTGAAAAGGAGGGAGTATTTAAGAATGACTCTCCGTTTACTCTGATGAATACAGATCATGGTGATCAACTGAAAGAGGTTATTGCAATGCAGAGATTCAGTAACATTCTGCAGCTCTCTGTGAGTTACTGGGGAGAATAGCTATCCCAGCCATGACACTGGAAAGTCTGGCTCTGGCACTGCTAGGAATGCAAGAGTTTCTAAGGTGCCTCATGTGTCTGTGTTTTGGTTGTGGGTATATTTTATTTATTAAATTTGTATAAATTTTGGTTACAAAATAAATTCACAATACAACAGCAACAACAACAACAACATAATAATAACAATACATTTTATTTATACCCCACCCTCCCCGGCCAGAGCTGGGCTCAGGGCGGCTAACGCCAATAAAATCACAGCAAAAACATAATAGGGGGAAAAGAAAAAGAAAATAAGGGGGGAAACCAATTTAAAATACAGGTTAAAATGCAATTTAAAATGCAGCCTCATTTTACAAGTACCCAATAAAGCAAGACCATAAGGGGAGGGAAACATAAGGGTCAGACTGAGTCCAAACCAAAGGCCAGGCGGAACAGCTCTGTCTTGCAGGCCCTGCGGAAAGATGTCAAGTCCTGCAGGACCCTAGTCTCTTGTGACAGAGTGTTCCACCAAGTCAGGGCCAGTACTGAAAAGGCCCTGGCCCTAGTTGAGACCAATCTAACCACCTTGTGACTTGGGACCCCCTCCTCCCTAACACATTTTAAAAGGGCATTGGATGTCAATCAGCCAAAGGCCTGGTTAAAGAGGAATGTCTTTGCCTGGCAACTAAAGGTGTATAATGAAGACCTAACCGGCAGCACCTTCTTGGGAAGAGCATTCCACAGGTGGGGAGCCACTGCAGAGAAGACTTGTTCTCGTGTTGCCACTCTCTGGACCTGTTGTGGAGGAGGCACACGGAGAAGGGCCTCAGATGATGATCTCAGTGTCTGGGTAGGTTCATTTCAGAAACCTCAGAGTTTCATGATGCTTTGACAAGCACCACCTTTGGGATGATTTGTGCATAGCAATCACAATTGTGCACGAAAGATTGGAAGGGTCTCACAGGTTGGAGGGTACGGTGTGCCTGCTGGAATCTGTTACTGTGACAAAGACGCCCCAAAAGTGCTCAGAAGTTTCCACATCCACCTGTCCCTATTCACAAAGGAAACACACTACGCAGACTACAGTCTTCATAATAATAATAATAATAAAAGTGATATATAATTTGTTGTGATGCTCCACTGAGCTTTTGCTCAAAGCCTAACACCCAGCAGTGCAATGCCGTAGAATTGGCTTTGAATGACTCCCCAGTCCCATCAGTAACCATTGCCACCTTTTACTTTCCAGCACTCAATACAACATTCAGGGAGAAGAAAATCTTTTGTTGCTTTGTCACTCAGCGAGAGATTTAATGGCAGTGTCACATTGTTCAAGGGTGAATTGGCATATGCATAAGCAATTTCTTGCCCTCCACCAGAAGGTGGGCTTCTATAAGCATCTATCGCTATGGCAGACACCAGAGCATGAAATAGTGCTTACAATGCTATTCCCCCTGGACGTTTGAAAGGGAATAGTTACATAGCTAAGCACCAGCTCATTTTCTAGATGGCAGCATCTTGGAGGTTCTATATTTTATTTACAGCTCACAGTGAGAGTGGATTTTTGATTGAAATATAATTTACGGAATGAAATATATTTCACTGCCAAGAGAAGGGAAGGTGAGAATATTCATAACGGAAAACATTTCTAAGGACAGAGAATGTAAAAGTTGCAAGGAGGTGTTGGCCCCCTCCTGTTTCTATTGTCTGCCCTAATCCTTAAAAGAAAAGAAAACATGCAATTTAAAATCATTGGGGTCTTGTAGTTTGTGTATATGAGGTCAATGATAAATAGATGGCTATTAAATAGTTAAGTGTGTGTGTGTGTGTGTGTGTGTGTGTGTGTGTGTGTACGTACAATCTGCTCCCCAAAGGAAAGAGAGAGAGAGAGAGAGAGAGAGAGAGAGAGAGAGAGAGAGAGAGAGACTTCCAGAGTGGTTTAGAGGTCACTACATCAAGACAGTCAATGCATTCAGACTTTCAATAAAAAAGACACACTAAAGGAAAATGGATTGGGAGGGAGGATGAAATAAACAAGCTCAGATATAAATTATTATGTTTGAGGTGATGGAAAATAATTTTAACATTTTGAATGTTAACAGAGTTACCTTATTTGCTGAAGCTATCTGCAGTCTTGTTTTGGAGGTCATGGTCACCTTAATTGTGATATTTGTATTTGTTCATGCTGGGGTTTTTAAAAATGAAACTGGTTGTGTTGTTTTATATTTTTCTTTGCAACCTTCCCTGGGATTGGTGGTAATGAAGGGAAGGCTACAAATGTGCTAAGGCAATGAATGAATAAATAATTCTGGGCCAGGTTAGCTCAAGGCATTTTTCTGCTTGGAGGCAGAACAACAAATGCAGGCCCCAGCCCTGAACTGGTACTGTGAAAGGAATGTGGCTGTACAGTCATACCTTGGGTTACAGACACTTCAGGTTGCGCATTTTTGGGTTGCACACCACGGCAAACCCGAAAGTACTGGAACGGGTTACTTCCAGGTTTTGGCACTCACACATGCACAGAAACGCTAAATCACGCTTTGTGCATGCGCAGAAGCGCTGAATCGCGACTCGTGCGTACGCAGATGCGGCGCTGTGGGTTGCAAACGTGCCTCCCGCATGGATCACGTTCGCAACCTAAGCGTCCATCCACTGTATCTGAAAAAAAGTAGAAATCCAGGCTGTTCAAGGCAGCTTCAATGCACAACAGTCTGACTGTGCTGCCCTTACAATGAAGTACAAGAAAAGTCAAGTCAAGGTGTACAGTATTCACTGAAAAGCCAATTGTTGCCTGAGGATGTATTGTACACTCTGAACCAGAACATTTTCCAGCCTAGTAAAAGGCACTCATTTTGGGTGGTGGTTACTTGAGACTCCAGCAGCGATGGTTCAAGTGATCACAAAAATGCTGTCCGTCTTGAATGAGGTTTTCGCATTTGTTCAGTCAATTATTTTTGTTCACTCAGCCACTGTTATTTTGGCGGGGTGCTTAAACAGAGCTAGAGATCTCAGTCCGCTGGAATTTTCACAGGGAGTTTTTAAAATGCCATTTCAATTCAGTGGGATTCATTTTTTTGCTTTTGGGCATCTTGTCATATTAACAAACATAGACAAAGGGTGACACCCCCCCCCAATATAACTTGGGTAATAATGAGCTTGGAAATCTATATGGAGACAGTGGACATCTCAGAAGGGTGGAAGTCAGGTGACTGGAATTTGAAACATGG
Source organism: Podarcis liolepis (assembly GCF_965112155.1). NCBI lineage: Eukaryota > Metazoa > Chordata > Lepidosauria > Squamata > Lacertidae > Podarcis > Podarcis liolepis. The sequence continues at coordinate 26,528,918 of NC_139571.1, forward strand.
CCGCTACATTTTTATAGGATGTAAAAGCTGCCACTGTGTTTTGATATTTTGGATTTGGGTTTGTTTGTTTGTTTAGCCAATGTTACTATTGTAAAAAGAGAGAGAGGCCCTTTTTACTGGAATTTTCATGTCACAAATTAAAACATTTCCCATCCAAAGAAAGAAAGACAAGCTAAATGTTCTGAGGAGTGAATTGCTCTCAGCACAATTAGGAACTGAGTCAGTTGCAAACACCATCAGAGATCATTCTCTCATATACAGCAACCTCAGATATGCAGATGACACAAGTTTGATGGCAGAAAGTGAGGAGGAATTAAAGAACCTCTTAATGAGGGTGAAAGAGGAGAGCACAAAATATGGTCTGAAGCTCAACATAAAAAAAAAAAAAGATTATGGCCACTGGTCCCATCACCCACTGGCAAATAGAAAGGGAAAAAATGGAGGCAATGAGAGATTTTACTTTCTTGGGCTCCATGATCACTGCAGATGGTGACAGCAGTCACAAAATTAAAAGACGCCTGCTTCTTGGGAGAAAAGCAGAGACATCACCATGCTCATATTTTGTGTGAGATGAGCATGGCAAGTCCCCAGGATGAGGTGAGCTCCTGACTCTGTAAGCATTAGCAACATAAAAGCCTACAAGCCACTGTGAATCATGCATTGGCAACCTCACAACTGAACTATTTCAATGCACCCTGTATGGGACTTCTCTTGGGACTGGTCCAAAATCTGCAGCTGGTACAGAATGATGCAGCTACTGGGCCATGTCAGATGTTTTGTTTTAACATTTAAAGCCCCGAACAAGTTAGGACCAGGTTATCTGAAAGGCCACTTGCTCCTGTGCAGATCACTTTGATTGTCTGGGGAAATTCGACTCGTGGCACTGCAATCTGAAGAATACCATAGGTATCAGACCCATAAGATTGGAAACAGTGTTATGTGCTAAAATATCTCAAATTCTGGTTTTATTTGCATGAATATGCTTTTTGCAATGTGTTTCTATAGTACTGTTTTATTGGCATTGTTGTTGTTTAGTTGTTTAGTCGTGTCCGACTCTTCGTGACCCCATGGACCAGAGCACGCCAGGCACTCCTGTCTTCCACTGCCTCCCGCAGTTTGTTCAAACTCATGCTGGTAGTTTCAAGAACACTGTCCAACCATCTCGTCCTCTGTTGTGCCCTTCTCCTTGTGCCCTCAATTTTTCCTAACATCAGGGTCTTTTCCAGGGAGTCTTCTCTTCTCATGAGGTGACCAAAGTATTGGAGCCTCAGCTTCAGGATCTGTCCTTCCAGTGAGCACTCAGGGCTGATTTCATTAAGAATGGATAGGTTTGATCTTCTTGCAGTCCATGGCACTCTCAAGAGCCTCCTCCAGCACCATAATTCAAATTCATAATGTTTTTATAGTGCTGTTTTATTGGCGTTAGGTTGTGTTTTTTGTTTTAACGGTGTTGTTTGTTTTTGATGTTGCGTATCTCTAAAAAGCTTTAAAATATTAAGTGGCTTATAAATGTTTGTAAATAAATAAATAAATAAATAAGTAAATACTTATTAAGTAAATACTTCCAACTGCATATGCAGGAAGGGCAACTAAAAATGTGTAGTTCTCCTCCAAAGATGAACAGGTACATCTTCAGTTACAGCAGAAGGATTAGACTGTTGGTACCAGGTGCATTCCTGTGTCAGGTAGGGACAACATTGTTTTTCATCCTGCCCTGTATTCATTGCATGCAGTTCTGTTTCTGTTCTGCAGCAGCTCATCTTCTGCCAAAAATGATATTATTCATCTCACTGTCTACAGCAGTGACGTTACGTAAATGGTGTGATGTGCATGATTAATTGCATAGTTATGTAAATTACAGTGGTACCTCGGGTTACATACACTTCAGGTTACATATGCTTCAGGTTACAGACTCCGCTAACCCAGAAATATTACCTCGGGTTAAGAACTTTGCTTCAGGATGAGAACAGAAATCATGCAGCGGCTGCGCAGCGTCAGCGGGAGGCCCCATTAGCTAAAGTGGTGCTTCAGGTTAAGAATAGTTCCAGGTTCAGAACGGACCTCTAGAACGAATTAAGTACGTAACCAGAGGTACCACTGTACGTAAGTTATGTTATCATTACGTCATTCCACCCCATTCATTTAAGCGTGATTGAAACATAGTGCAAATGTAGGTGGGGTGTGTAATCAGTTACTGTCAGGAATGAGCCAGCTCCCAGCAAAGGTTTGCAGCCAAAGGCAGAAAACAATCAGGAACAGGGAGGCTTTGATGTTAGTCAGACAGGGGAGAACCGGCAGCTGCAGACTTCGGCTCTTCCTGACCTTGATGGGCTGACTGAAAAGGCAGTAGCTGAGAGCAGGCTAGAACACAGCCGAAGCTCGCAGGAAGCACAAAACGGAGCAAAGAAGCTCAGAGACAGCCTGTCTCAAAAGGAAGAGGTTGGAGCTGATCCAATCAGTCCACACAGTTAGTGAATGGGAGGGTTGATAGACAGGAAGCAAAACAAGAGACGTAGGGTGCGAAAGTTTTATATCTTCTGGAAGATATTCTTCTGAAAGGAGTCTTCAGAAGGGTCATCTTGAGTAGTGATGCCGGAGGCTTTTTTAGAGCCATCTGGAGTTATCTGTTTGTTTTCTTGCAAGAAATCCTCATTTTTAATTACCTACGGTTACTGTGTTATGAAGCTGGGAACCTGGACTCCTGACCATTACATATTGTTTGTAGACTGAAAGGAACAGTGACAGCAAATACAGTAATAATTATGTTCACTGGATTGACTTCTGTTCCTGACCTAGGATGAATAATAAATACCAGTAATTGTTTCTCCCATTTCTGTTTTCATCAGAATTCTCCAGCATCCCTACTGCAGAGGCCTTCCTTTCATATGCCACGCCCCCTGGAGCCATTACCAACAGGGCATCCTCTATCAGTGGGCTCCACTTAAATCCATTGATTTCAATGGGTCAACTCCAATTAACGTTGGATATGACTATACGCACACATTCTCACTTTAAGTGAAATAACATTGGCCACTCTGTTAAAGGAAATTTCACCCAAGAATTGCCTCAAATAGGCACAAGTGCATTCGCAGCACCATAATAGGTTGTAGACTGGCTATTGAATGCTTAAGGGGGACAGAATAAAATGTGATCTGAACAACAGCTGGTTTGCTGCACCTCTTAAAGTCACTGAGCAGAAACCCTCCGTAAATTATTATAGCCAGGGCCAAGGTAGCTGTAGCCCTCTCTCCATGCTGAAAGGATTCCAAGCTAAAAGGAGAATTAGTGTGCAGCCAATTAAACACACCTGGTGATAATAAATTTGCCTTTGAGTCAGTCTAAGTAGCTTTGTTTTCTATGGTCCCATTAATAGTTTATTTTCTGGTCAGGTGCACTATCGATTGTTCTGCACTGAAGCTATTTCTTCCTCATTAGCTTCCCAAACTTTTCTTTGCCTCAATTTTCCTCAGATACAAAAGCTGCAGAAGATTATGTGAGACTCGTTGCTTAGCAACAATCCTATTCCTATAACGATAATGGCTAAGCATGGTGTGTCTCACCTTCTTCGGGAAGAGGTCAGATTCTGGTCCCCCACCCAACCACACATGCACACGCACACACCACACACACACACACACACACACACACACACACACTTTGCTTTTCTGTGGGGTGGTTAATCAAAGGATCTCTCTTGAAACAATATTGTGCTGAAATGGCTGCTACAGATTTGACATAGCCATTTCTGGTTGTATGAAAACAAGCCAATGCTTTTCCTCCATGGCAATGGAGAAAAAAAGGAATACTAATAAGTAAGTTAGACTACTGGCAAAAAGACTTGAACAGTCTCTGCCTGAGCTTCCTGTCTTTCGACAACTTCCAAAAGTTATTTTTGCACCCCCAAAGTGGGAGGTGGTGAAGAGTGACACTTCTGGCTATAATAGGTAATTTCCTTTGTTATGCCCTTCCTGGATTAAAGATCACAGAAGCTTTAAGGGGGCGGGAGAGAGAAATGCATGACTTTCAACATTGTTCAAATGCTCTAAGAAAACCTTGTTGAATTTTGGTTCCTCTTTCTAATGGCATTCTGCTTTCATTCCTCCTTTGTTGAACATCAAGCTTTCATCTGCTGTTGAAATGATGATCAGAAATAAACACCCAGGACCTTTGTGACTGGATTGTGAGTTTTGAGACCTGAGACTCTCAACATCTTTTTTTTTTTTTAAAGATAGTGAAAGTTTCATTAAAATCCCATGGACTGGGTAGCCTCTTTGAAGATAAGGTCTTGAAGTGCTTTCACACTGAGGACATTTGTACGGATATATAATAGTAAACTCTATCAAAGAAGCATGAGTTGCAAAACTGAAGCATATTTCTCAAGCCAATGCTCTATTCACACAGCAGTTTATTCCATTTCTCCAATGTTTCCTTAACTGTTAATTTTTGTGATATATTTGAGCTCTCACATGACGTAAAACCCATTTCTGGAAAGTTAACAGAATATAGCACGTGTAGCACTCATTTCAATGTGACTTGATTTCAGGAGGGAAAAAAATCCATTTACAATGGATTTGCCAGAAAAACATAGGAGTAAAGTCATGAGATTTGGGGTGATATACTGTCATACTGTTCTTTTCTGCTGTTTTTATGGATGGGGGGGCATGGTGGAACAGAAGTACGCATGTGTGAAAAGGGTAGAGAGCAGTAATGCTGTCCAATGACATTTGTTGTTGCGTCGCACAACCCCCGCTGTTGTGAATGAAATTTAGTGTGATGTGCTGGTACATCACTCAATAAACCACAGAGCCATAATGCAACAGGTCCTGTAGTAGCATTTGTTAGCATTTGGATCCATGCCCCATATCGCTACTCCATGGAGCATCTGGGAAACCACTTTACTGGAAAAGATTTTCAACACAGGTTCGAGTAACTGGCCACCCAACATAAAATAGAATTTCATTAATACCCCACAAGCTTTCTGCGCTTTGAGTTTCACAGCCTCAATATGCCGCTTCCATGATAGTGTCTCAGTGAAAAGAACTCCCAGATACCTAAAGGAGCGTATCTGCTCGATATTCTGTTAGTCCATTTTCCATTTGAAACTGGGACTATGCTTCCCAAAGACCAAAATTTGGGTCTTGGAGTAATTCACGACAAGCTCTTCCCGCTTGCAATACGAGCTGAAAGCTGTAAACAGATTATTAAGACCTAATCGGGAGAGTGATAGGACCACCACATCATCAGCGTACAGCAGACAGGATATCTTCCTACAGTGGTACCTCTGGTTAAGAACTTAATTTGTTCCGGAGGTCCGTTTTTAAGCTGAAACTGTTCTTAACCTGAGGTACCACTTTAGCTAATGGGGCCTCCTGCTGCTGCCACATGATTTCTGTTCTCATCCTGAAGCAAAGTTCTTAACTCGAGGTACTATTTCTGGGTTAGCGGAGTCTGTAACCTGAAGCATCTGTAACCCAAGCTATCACTGTATTACTAATTCATGGAGCTGGGGATTGCTCCTGTTTTAGATGTGGCACCATATCATTTATATAAAAGTTAAAAAGTGTGTGTCCTGCAGTATGAAAGAAACATTTCAAAAAATGGGAGAGTAGCGCTAGAATTATAATCAGGAAAGCAACACAACATTTCCTATGCCTGAATGCACTAGGAGGCCACCCTGTGCTCTGTGATGTATCTACCTCAAGAATTAGCACTATTGGAGCAGAACTTTTCTCGTCATTCCCAATGCTGCTCTGGAGGGTTGGGGAAAACCCTGAATATATTTAAGGGTGCATTGGGGGCAGAGGAGGAGAGGAGGAGAATTTTGTTTCTTTGGAGAAATCCTTGCATTGAAAGCACAATTTTCTTCGCACTACCCTGAATGCAACCCTGTATTCTAATGATGTACTCTGGACTGCGGTAGCTGTTATTTTTTCTGTTGTGGTTTTGCCAGTGTTTGTGATCATTATTATCTTTTAGAATCTGGTTAGCAGGCTACATGTTAAACAAATCTTTTCATTTAAGCCATGAATAATGTTCCGCTCTCTTAAAACACACACACACACACACACACAGAGTGAGAAATGCAAAATTAGTCTGTAGGTTAGCCTCCTGCTTCCTCCTTCAGTTTCTGTAATTGGGTGCGTGATAGAAGATTCTCTGAGAGAGTTACGTGTAAAATGACTGAAGGGCCAGAGCCTAATGAAAGCGAGCAGAGAAAAAGACCCTTCGTATGTGTCTCTTCATCAGCTTCCCTGAAGCCTGAACTGTAGGTGCCTCTCTGTTTGCTTGCTTCAATTATGATACAACAAGCCCAAATAAACAATCTTCTTCTACAAGGCAAGCATCTACCTAAACATGCATGCACAAAGAAGGAAACTTTGAAAAAGGAGATGGACGCAAGTGTGATGCTGCCCATTTGATGTATAAAACAAAAGACGACAGTGTAATGTTGCTGGCAATGAATGAATGCAGACGGGCTTTTTATCCTGCCAGAATTTAAAACTTCAGAAATAACTTTGGAAGACACCCTAAAAATGCATGTGATTCAACACTACCATTATGAGAATGCTATCTTTAATACTAGGACGATTATTACTGGTGCTGAGACATTTAATTGGGTGGATTTCAACTGCATTTCCCCCCTAACACAAGGGGATTTCATTCTTGATCTTCCCCTAAAACACTCCCTGCTCTGGAGGGCTAAGGGAGGAACCCAGAGTATATCTAGGGGGCATGCAGGGGGAGGAGAGTGGGAGATGGTTCTGTAGCACAATGAGAACTACTTGCACAAATAGAATGATCTACTTAGTGCTAAGTTGCAGATGGCCCAATGTCATCCAGAAAGGTTAGCGAAATAGTACAAAAAATATACGGACCACTGAAGAAGACCTAAATGTTTGAAACATATGCACTCTTAAGCACAATTTATAATTTGTCACACTACTTTATTGATCAGGCATCCATGTAGATATATCGTTTACTTATTAGGGTTTAAGCATCTGCAGTCATTTCTTTATTTTATTTGAATACATTTTCTGTATTGTGGTATTAAAGCTTGTATATTTCTTTTTCCCCTGACATTTTAGTTGTCGGAAGTCTTATTCATTTTCCTTACCCCAATGCATTATGTGTGTTTTGCTTTGGATATTAGGGCCAACTCATCCTGCTTTTGGTGTTTGGAAATATCTGTATTTATGCTTGAAAATCCACAGATTTTCTAAGAAAGAAAGAAAGAAAGAAAGAAAGAAAGAAAGAAAGAAAGAAAGGGCAAATGTGGGTTTATCTGAAACAGAAATGTTTTCCCACTGACTTTCAAGAGTGTTGCTATGAAATATGAACCAAAAATATGCCAGGTGTTCGGGGCTCAGAGGCAAAAGCTGAAAACTTCCAGAGGGGCACCTGTAAATGAAATATTACACTGCGCAAACCTCACCTCCATCTCACACCCTATGAGACTCTTTGTCTGGTGCTATTCATCTCTCAGCAGCAGCACACGTATAAGTTCATGTGCCTTGAATTAATTATCTACAGCGATCACAATCAGTGATTTAATCCCAGAAAATGTCCAGTAGCAGCCAGCATCACTCACCTGATTGAATTGCTGTTCCTTACCAGGAGGTAGAGAGGGAAGACAAGGCAGTGTTGAGGTTGGCGTGGTGCAAATGCTCTGGTGAAGCCAATCCAGCACTTATTGCCAGGGACTGGACTGAGGAGGAATGGTTGTGTCAGGGAACTGCCATCAGCTCAGAGGCAAGAGGCGGAAGGGCAGTTGGGTTACAGGGAGCCTCCAAAGATCGTGAGAAGCAGCACTTCCTCTGCAGAGGAGGGAAGCCCCGCCTCTAGTGGGGAAGGGATGCAGGGCTCAGAGGATGCAAGAGAGAGCCAAGACACTGTGCATGAGCAAAGCGGGGGTGAGACAGGTCCCCCTTTACCCACGCCCTCTCTGCACAGTAGGTTTACATGCAGAGAGGGGAGGCGTCAGATGGGGGTCAAGAGACTACTCTGCTGGGGAAAGTTTAAGGACCGCCCACTCTCAGATTCTGCTAGTGACTGAGCAAGACATGGAATTGAGACGTTCTGCACTGTAAATGTTTTTGCACCAATAATTAAGCCTTTTGAAAGACCAGTGGGGATCTTGCCTGTTCACTCTCGAGCAACCACGCCAGTAGGCATAATAGGTTGAAACCACCCCTCATCCTGCACAGTATAGAAAGAGGACAGTATAGAATTACAAGTGGTTTGCAGAAGGTCATAGTTCAGAGGCTGCAGAGTTCAGAGAAGCTGGGAAATATTGGGAGAGGAGCACGAAGAAGAAGCAGCACCAGGGGAGAGACAGATGACAGACTCAGTGTCTCTTGAAAGCCTTCCTGACCCCCTCCTCCCAGAACCAGGCGGGCATTGAGAATAGTAGAACAGAAAGCTCAGAGGCAGAAAGTACAGATCAGCTGACGCAGGGATGACATATAATAGTAGAGACGGAGGGGGTGGGATTTTACTCGAAGCAATGCCTTTATCCAAGAGGTGGCATCCTACGTCTCTCTCTTTCTCTGTGAATATTGAAGAGCTTCTTGTTTTTCCCCACTACTGTCTGCCTGCTGTGAGGGAGGCGGATCAGATTCCCTGAAGCTTGACACGTTGATGAATCGCACCACACCAGCGTTCCTGCTACCTCTCTTATACCTCCCAAAAACCCACAGTGATGCAACCTGTTGGAGCCTCTCTCTGTGCCTGTCTGGCCCGTTGCTCAGCAATGTGTAACATTCTCCATGTTCTGGGAGTCGGTGGGGCCAGAGAGCCTTCAGCACAGAGGTTGTTATGTTGGAGCTGCAGGAGAGCAGCAGGGTCTGGCTCCCTTTGTTGCCTCTGTCGGAACCTGCATCCAAGCTGGAAACCTCATCACACTGCCAGCGGCAGAGCTAGCTGCTCGGGCACCCAGAGCGGCACACATGCCGTGCACCCTGGGGTGGGGAGATCCACCCGGGGGTGCCAATCGGCATGGTGGCGATCTACCGGGAGGGCAATCAGCACAGCGGTGATCTGCCCAGGGGAGTTATGGGTGTTGTGGCGATCCGCCCAGGGGGGGATATTGTCACCCCCCTTCAGGGATGACACCCGGGGCAGACCGCCCCCACCTCCCGCCTTCCTATGCCCCTGCGTCTGCCATGTGCTGGGCCACCTGCCTGCTTCTGCCTCTCTGTGATCCCTCAAACTTCCTGCTTCTAGTACCTCCTAACTTGTAGCACCCCTTCTCTGAAGTGTGGCTGGTATCCTACCACCAGGATCCGGGATCTAAGTCATCGCCCCTGGGAGGCTCTTGGATAGGTGGCCCTCATTACTCTTCCTCATCCAGCCAGTCCCTGACAGATACCATCCATGGGCTTTCAGCTCACCAGTGCCGTCTTTAGCATATACGCCGCCGGGATGCAAAGATCCACCCAGCGCCCCCAAATTTAGTTTAACCCCCGAATTAACTTTTATTATGCTTATGTAAGACACCATGCTTACGCCTTATCTCTTGTTTACAAAAGAAGGAAGGAAAAAGAAACAAACATTTTTATTTGCTCATTTATTTACAATACACTTATACTGAAGTATACAACACCGCCGCACTTAAAATTATAAGTATTGTGTAGGCACCTACTTAGGAGAAACATCTGTCATGTCAAAGGTGCCGCTGACCCTGCTGCCACATAGCAGCTCAATACATAATATTTTGATGTAAGAGTTAATTTCACCTATATGGCGCCGTTGAGTCTGACAAGCACCGCCTTTGTGAATGACAGCGCGTCTTTGATAAATGAGTGCACAAAGTCGAAAGTCCTTTAGTGAAACAGTAGGTATACATTTCAGTAATACCTAGGTATATATGTATTTTGTTTTTCTAGCTTGATCAAAATTTTTATTTTGTAACAGGTAGATAGTTAAGAGCTTAGGCGGCTTCAATGGCAGGCGCCTGGCACCCCCCAGAATTCGGCACCCGGGTGCCCCACACCCCTTTCACCCTCAGGTAAAGACGGCCCTGCTGCCCACCCAAAAGTGAAGACAGGTAGAAGGGGGAGATCTGTGCAGGTGGAGTAATGCAAGTGTCACACCATTGGTGGGAGCTGGTGGAAGTAAACAGAGGGATGCATCCGCTCAGTCCAAGCCCCTCCTAGCCTGACAGAAGGGGTGTGAGCACATCACAGTGGATTTCAGGATCTTGGCACTGATCAACCTTTGAGGCAGGAACTTTGAGGGAGTATGCTTTGCTCAACATTTATTTGACATCTCATATAATCAGCAAAAACATTCCACAGACTTCAAGGTTTTGTCCCACTCCTCTTTGTAACAAATGCGTAAACTCTGTAGTTAGGGGAACCCTCCTGATTTCACCATCCATTTCTGCAAATTATGTCAATTTTTGCTACTTTTAGAGAAATGAATCAATCCATTGTTCATTCTCCTCTAATCTGATTCATAATATATCCCTGTAGTATTCAAGAAATAGCTTATTAATTTTTTTATTGTTCACTTTCCATATAATTAAAGTTCATTTTTAAACTTCCCCCCCCCCTCAGCTATTAAATTGTGTGTTTCCAGAGTGTTAAGTATCTATCCTTATCTCTTTGATAGTAGTATTTTCTCCCCTAGTCTCTGTAACAATCATTTTAGTTTTAGGCTTTGAAAGTTTTTAAATTCAGTTTTTTGTGTGCCTGGTATTTTCTGCATGCTTTATCCACTGGGATATCTCCCAACATACATTCTTTTCCCTTAATCTTTCTTGTCAATTCTTATTCTTTCAATATTTCTGCCTCTCTTATCATTAGAAAAGCTATTATTTTCTCAATTAAGTGTGCATCCTGAAAATCCTTGGCTTATTTCAATTGTGTAAATGCAAATAGCCAGCCATTTATTTCCCTGATTAAAAAAAAAAGGAGGGGAGGGGGACAACAGCAGGTCTGCAGAATTGAAGTATTTAATGCTCTGATATTAGCTTTGTTTCACTTAAAGTGCAAGTTGTCTTGACTTAACATTGAAACTTAACAGTGGACATTTTGTATCTCCTTCCCCACCCCTGGCATCTGTAGAAAAGAAAAGTGTCATATAGAATGGATCACAGCTTACCAAGCACTGCTGCGTAAACAGGGAGCCAATATGCTGTAGTACTTCAGCTAACATAAAAGGTAAAGGTAAAGGGACCCCTGATCATTAGGTCCAGTCATGACTGACTCTGGGGTTGCAGCACTCATCTTGCTTTATTGGCCGAGGGAGCCGGCGTACAGCTTCCGGGTCATGTAGCCAGCATGACTAAGCCGCTTCTGGTGAACAAGAGCAGTGCATGGAAACACCGTTTACCTTCCCGCAGGAGTGGTACCTATTTATCTACTTGCACTTTGATGTGCTTTCAAACTGCTAGGTTGGCAGGAGCAGGGACCGAGCAACGGGAGCTCACCCAGTCACGGGGATTCGAACCGCCGACCTTTTGATCAGCAAGTCCTAGGCTCTGTGGTTTAACCCACAGTGCCACCCATGTCCCTTAAGCTAACATAACCTGTTTCAAATGCTTAGTCCTGAAGCTCACTGAATAACCTTGCAATCTCTTGCCCTAAGTAGCATATACCAGGCCAGACTGTTGGTCTAGACCAGGAGTAGTCAACCTTTTCATACCTACCGCCCACTAATGCATCTTTCTTGATGGTAAAATTTCCTTACCGCACACCAGTGCTTGATGGAAGGACGATTCAGCTTGTGCCTCATAACCCCCCTACCGCCCACCTAGAATCCTGAAACGGCCACTAGTGGGCGGCAGGGACCAGGTTGACAGCCCCTGGTCTAGCCAGTCCAATATTGTCCTGCTCTTACTGTTCTGCTCTCCAAATCCTCAATATTTGTCTATTCTGCTATCACCTTGTTGGAACAACTTCACAGCTCCCATGCGGTTTTAGAATTCTTGTTCCTGATCTTGCACTTGTGAACTCTGTCCTGTAGTCCTAGATCAGACCAATCCCTGCAAACTATTTGCCTTCTAAGAGGAATGTATTGGGTCTTTCCATGCCACTGAGTCTGTGCTGTTAATTTTCTTTAAAGAAGAAGAAGAGGAAGAGGAGGAGGAGGAGTTTGGACTTGATATCCCACCTTTCACTCCCGTTAAGTAGTCTCAAAGCGGCTAACAATCTCCTTTCCCTTCATCCCCCACAACAAACACTCTGTGAGGTGAGTGGGGCTGAGAGACTTCAAAGAAGTGTGACTAGCCCAAGGGCACCCAGCAGCTGCATGTGGAGGAACGGGGAAGTGAACCTGGTTCACCAGATTACGAGCCTACAGCTCTTAACCACTACACCGCACTGGCTCTTAAGCAGTTCAGCACAGCTTTAACCAGAACAAAACTGCTGGACAAAAAGAGGAATTGAAGAAAAAAAAATAGATGAAGATGCGGAATTTAAACTGTGTGATGATGATATCACCACTGGAAAAAAGTATAGAGTATAGGCATTCTACAAGATTTTACAACTGTTACCTGAGCATTGGTACCAGTAATTGAAACGAAATGGCTTACTTTTAGAATTCGGAAGTGCCAGCGTAGAGTGAGGTTCTGCTGTGCTTTGCTGAAAGCCTGTTTGATCATTGTGAAGAGTTGTGGCACACAAGGTGGCCATCACATGACTGCTGGTGCAAATCTCAAAGGAAGGATAGTTAAGCACTGTTTTCTGTTTGCATAGTGTTGTGATTTGCCCCCACCCGAAAAGCTTAACAAAGCCAGAGCAATGGGGAACATAGGAAGAGTATTGCGTGCGAGATCTCTCATGGGAAATGCTTACACTATAGACTAGATAACCTCTCTTTTTTCCATGGGAAGGGAGAGCAAAGAGTACTTCAGCTTGATCAAATAACCTGTAGATTACTAAAATAAATCTCATCAGGAGGCTCCTAATGATGCTAAGCAAGGGGAAGGCAAGGGAATTGTTCAAAAAATCATTAAACAGTTCCCTTCACCATAAACATGCAAAAAGCACAAATCAACAGTATTAAAAATAAATAAAAAATCAGTACACAGTCCCCCAAAGCATTATCTCTACTTCCACACCATGTGGTTCCCATGCTGGTTTTTTTGGTTGTTTTACAAATTTCTCAGTTCAGGCTAGTCAGCAGTTACCGTGAGGCTCAAATCGCAGGTTCAGTGTTCCTGGAGCCCTTTGATTTCTCTTTGGCCTCTCCTTTGTTTGCGGATCAGAGGTTCCAAACTCACACCCCAGTCCCAAAACAGTCTCTGTAGTTGCACACCTGTGGCTTCAAAACACAAGTCCATGCAATCATCCATTAGATTTTATCCCTTGCAGGGGAGCAGAAGATATTCAGGCATCATACAGCCTAACCCCCAAACTCATAACAAGAATTTATGCTAGAATATGCATTTTTAAAATGCATTTTGGTACACTTTCTGAACTTAAAAACATATCGCAAAATTCAGAAAAAGTACAAGATCTGACAGATAATTGTGTTCTAAGCCACAAATTAGGTCAATTCACTTGAAACTGCAGGTGGAATGAAATTCTTCTCCACCCCTACTTGAGTTCCTCCTCTCTTGAGAGAGTGGGAGATAAAAAGGCATGCCTTCATCCTGAAAACACTGTCAAAGCTTTTTGAAAAATACAAAATAGCTTAAGGTGCTCCTCTCTTACCATCATTTAGCTTTTTATCAGTACTTCACACCTGACCTCGCCTTCTTGTTTTCTATGGTGCAGAAAACAATGCTATTATATTGTTTTCTTTCCCTTCCACATGTAGACTTGTATCATAGTAAGTTGTACTCAGAGTGGGTCGACTGAAATCAAAGGATTTTCAAGGGTCCATTTCCCTGCAATGCTGGGATCTCAACTAAAGCATCCATGAAAGATGACCATCCAACCTCTGCTTGAAAACTTCCAAGGAAAGAGAGCCCACAAGTTCCTGAGGGAGTCTATTGCACTGTCAAACAGCTCTTACAATCAGAAAGTTCTTCCTGATGTTTAGTTGGAATCTCTTTGCTTGTAACTTGAAGTCATTGATTCGAGTCCTTCTAAAGGGTGAGGATTGCCTTACAGGCTTTTCAGTGGTAAAATACAGTCATTACTCATGTTCCGTTTGCTTCAGGTTGAACGTTTTCAGGTTGTGTCCCGCGGCAACCAGAAAGGGTTACTTCTGGGTTTCGTCGTTCGCGCATGCACAGACGCGCAAAATGACGTCACATGCATGTGCAGAAGCGGCGATTTGCGACCCACGCACACGCAAACATGCAGACGTGGGTTGCATTCTGCACATGTTGCGAACAGGCCTCCAGAACGGATCCCGTTTGCAACCAGAAGTACTACTGTATCAGGGTGTGGGTGTGGGTGTATTCATTTTAGACCTGGTAACAAGGGTGCAGAGCCCTACAACATCCTGCTGCTACTCCTGGGTGCCAAGGTTGCATATCTTCAAAAATGAAAAGGTGAGGGAGGGAGGAAAAAAGGAAGGGAAGTGAGGTGGGAAAGGCAAGAAAGAGATAGCTGGCAACAGAGACAGAAAGAGTGGGGGAGAGAAGGAGGGAGAGAAGCAGATGAGAAGTGCATGCAAGACAGATGAGTGGTTCTCTTGTGAGACAGACAGAAACAGGTGAGGCACATGAAGGCAAGGAAGCAATGGATGACATCAAGTGTGTTCATTGGAGATGGCAGGAAGGAACATGAAAGAGACAGGGATGAAGGAAGATTTTCCTATAATCCACTATTTGAAAAATAATGCTTTCCTAGAGGGATCTTGTCTGGATCCAGAAACACACATCCTTCTGATCTTACACTATTCTCAAAGATTCAAACTAGAGGATGAAAAAATATTTGTAAATCTGAGAGTATGGCGTGGTATGCAAAATTCAGCATGATCCGTACTGATAACCCAACAAGCTCTGAGAGATTATTATGTATTCAGTGAAATCATATTATTAATGGTTGGCATGGAAACCCACAAGGAAATCCAAAGGACTAGCTTGTAAAGCCTGCTCTCTGCCTGGGGTCACACTCTGATTATTACATTGAAACCAGTCCAACTGGAAACACAGTTCCTTGGCAGCTGGTATCACAGAAGCAGATTCACTTCTTGAAGTCTGCACTCTCTCCAGTGCTTGACTGAGAAGCCAAGACAGTGCATATTATCAAGTGATGTAAATTAATGCAATATTGGTATAGGCAAATTTTGTGCTGAGTGACTGGTATGGTATATGGTAAATGGTAGGCAGGCCTACAAACAACAATAAACCTTGATCACTACTGGGTGGGGGCTATTGCCCTTATTCCTTGTTTCTAAGCATCCCAGAAGTATCTGAGCATCACCACTGTTACAAAACAGAATGCTAGACTAGCTGAACATTTGGTCTTATTAAGAACAGGCATGTTATATGTCCCTGTAGGGGTCTGTATTCTGCAAGCCTTGAGGTCTCAATTTTTGTGCATGGTTGTAAAAGCAAAATGGCACTGCAAGAAAATTCAGGGGGGAGTCACTTGTATGATGACACTGGCAAGTGATTTTGTCAACCGCCCCTCCCCCAAGTATTTATTGGAGAGCCGTATACTAATTAATCCACTACTTCCTTGAGAACAAGTCCCATTGAATCCAGTGGGGGCTATTTCTGGGTAAACACATATAAGATTGCACTGTAAGGAAGGAATGAGCTTGGTCTTTGAAGCAATTCCATATTCCTATGTTTTTGTTAACAAAATTAGGGCTGTTGCTTATGTTCTGTGAGTGGTGCATGGGTAGGGCACACAGAGATGGTCAGATCAATGCAGTAAGGACTCCATTCCAACCCAGGCATGTGTGCAATGGGAAGACTATGAAAAGTATTTCCTTCCCATTCCATACTATTACTGCCGTGGGACAACTACTTCATACTGCCCTCCCATCTGGTCTGCTTGGGCTGTGCACCTGATCCAGCTTGAATCCCAGATGCCAGACTGAATCAGGCTGATTCAGCTGCCCCAGATCGCCCTGGGTTCAACTATGGTACCTTATCCCCTGCGTGTCTTGGCAGTGGGTTCACCTATAGCACTTACAAGGAATTGCAACTCATTACCAAACTTAAAACCATGGAGAGACCTGGTCTGAACAAAGACATTGGATTCTTATCTCATTATACATGACTAAGCCATTTTTCACCTTCTCACCCCTTGCCTTTTCCTGTAAGACCTATTGCAGCCGTTAAGAGTCGTCAACAGGCTCATCTCAGCTACCTGCCAATCTCCCATTCCCACCACCCTTCTGAGTAATACCCCTCCCCACCTTCTCACTATATAGAAGGATCTGGCAACTTCTGTTTCAGTGTATCTGAAGAAGTGTGCATGCACACGAAAGCTCATACCAAGAACTAACTTAGTTGGTCTTTAAGGTGCTACTGGAAGGAATTTTTTTATTTTGACTTACAAGGAAGGAAGAGTTAGCCGCTTCGAGACTCCTTCAGGTAGTGATAAAGCGGGATATCAAATGCAAACTCCTCCTCCTCCTCCTCCTCCTCCTCCTCTTCTTCTTCTTCTTCTTCAATGCACAAGAATAATACTTCCGGAATCAACTGTTGCTGTCTCCCACAATGGAACAACCAACAGGGTCGTTAAAACAGTGTGTTTTTAAAATGAATGTGTATTCTGGGAGGGCATTCTGACATTTGGTGTGGTTCCATTGCTCTCTTTTGAAACTTGCAAAAAGATTAGGCTGCACGTTTGCACAGCTGGATCTATAAAGGGAAAGGATCAATTCAATTTGTAATGAGAATATGTACTGATTGTAATCAATAGCCCTATTTCAGCCAGGAATATGCTTTGGTTATGAAAAACAAGAAGAAAGCCCTATTCTCATGAATTCTCTCTCCCCCTACTTGTCTATTAGAGCAGGGATAACCAACATGGTGCTCTCCAGATGCTGTTGAACTGCAACCTTCATCCCTGATTATTAAGCAATTTGGCTGTGGCTGATAGGAATTGTAGTTTAACAAAATCTGGCGGGCACAGAGGCACTGTGCATACATGTTTGATATATGCAAGGGTTGTTGGGAGATCAGATTGCTAGGTTGGCAGGAGCTCGGACAGAGCAATGGGAGCTCACCCCATCTCTCGGATTTATGCCACCGACCTACCGATTGGCAAGCCCAAGAAGCTCAGTGGTTTAGATCTCAGCGTTAAGCTAGCAGTTTGAAAGCACACCAGTGCAAGTAGATAAATAGGTACTGCTGCAGCAGGAAGGTAAACGGCATTTCTGTGCACTCTGGTTTCCATTATGGTGTCCCGTTGTGCCAGAAGCAGTTTAGTCCTGCTGGCTACATGACCTGGAAAGCTGTCTGC
Source organism: Podarcis liolepis (assembly GCF_965112155.1). NCBI lineage: Eukaryota > Metazoa > Chordata > Lepidosauria > Squamata > Lacertidae > Podarcis > Podarcis liolepis. The sequence goes on from NC_139571.1 coordinate 26,546,239, forward strand.
GGACAAACGGAAGTTTTCAAACGTTTTTTGGAAGCTGAGCGTCTGATGTAGTTGCTGGCTATTGTTTCCAGGGCGCCTGCACCAATCAGAAGTTGCGCCTTGGTTTTTGAATATTTCAGAAGTCAAATGGACTTCTGGAACAGAGTAAGTTTGGTGCTTTTGTTTTTGCTTTTTGTTTTGTGCTTTTGTTTTTGAGGCTTTTCTGGTTAATTTGATTTTGTGATTGTGTGGAACCCAGTTCAGCTACTGATTGATTGATTGATTGATTGATTGTGTGGCTGTGGAAATGGATAAAAGCCTCCCATCCAAACAATGACTATGATCAGTCAAAATTTAATTTTTAGTTTCATCATCTACAATACTGCCTTCTTTATTTTATAGTACAGCACATTGAATATTGCTTTCATTTTATGGATAAATGGTCTCATTAGATAGTAAAATTCATGTTAAATTGCTGTTTTAGGGGTTGTTTTTAAAGGTCTGGAACGGATTAATCCATTTTGCATTACTTTCTAAGGGAAAGTGCACCTTGGTTTTGGAACGCTTTGGTTTTGGAACAGACTTCTTGAATGGATCAAGTTTGAGAACTAAAGTACCACTGTATATTCAGTCAGTGTGGCTGTGGAGAGGAGCTGCACTGACCATTCCTGCCCCCTGGTGTACATTCATATACCACAAACCATCTGAGGTGCTCTTTATAGAAATTTTTTATAGGAGGCACAGGTGGGCACAGTTGCATGCCACATTGGTGACCCCTGCTTATAGTCTTGGCTAGATTAATTTATAGGACTGCGGTTACTTGCACAGGTTATAGCGAGGAATTTCCCCATGCTCATAATTTACCCTTCCTTTTAGAAAACCACACTCTTTGTAGCTGAAAGTAATGAGCTCTTTACAAATCAAAGAACAATGGCCCCTCCTTTTTCTTTAAAAGTACTAAAACTGGAAGACATTTGATGATGAATAGAGGGAAAATAAACATAATACAGAGAAATTGCCACTTAACGGAATTGATCTTACCCTGTGGTTTTAAATTGCTATTTATAACTCAGGCTAATCAAATTCTGTCTTGCGCTTTCGGATCATAATTGCATTCTCCTCCCCTTTGCCTCATGTTTGTCTACTGGGGGTTCTGTGTAATGTGCTGCTATCCTCGTGGCGCACTTGTGGGAGGGGGCACAATTTAGCTGTTTCAGTTAAAGTACTGAGCATAAGTGCATGGGTGGTGGTGGGCGGGGGGACAAATGTCCTCAAATGCATAATTTCTTCACAAGTGTGAATGACAGCCATTCAACTATAGAGACAGTACATTCAGAACTGCCACCAAAGGGTTAAATATCCTACTTCCCCCTGGTAACACCAGCCATTGGAGGCCTGTTTTTTATTTTTATTTTTTGTATACCTAGATCCAGGGTAGCTATGTTTGTTCCATCCTGTTTCTGCATTAAGACACCTAAAAAAAATATCCACATGAAAATTCTTTTTAAAATTGGTATTTTAATCACTGAATATGTGCTTAAATAGGAGAAGAATCATGGCTAAAACAAGCCATACCTAAAGGGAAGGCAAGCTGCTGCTCTTTTAGAGCTGGATAATGCCAATCAAATCTGAAGTGCCTCACTGGCTTTTCCAGGTGCACGAGAAACAGCAGGCAGAAAGCTTCACCATGTTTTAACATGGAGTGAATCTGTTTGCTTAACTCCAGGGTAATTTATAATACAAGGTAAGTATCTATTAAGGTATGGAATCAACTCAGAAAGGGGCTGATCTGCTAAAGACTACAATACACTTAATTTCTTTCTTTTCGCTGTTGGAGAAATCATCAGAAGCAATTGCACCCCAGTCATTGTAGAATTACTGGGGGAAGAGGGTAATAGCTAATAACTGAATGACGCTTGCAATCAAGAATTTTCTGGCCCAATCTTCAGTTTCAAATAATAAACAAGGTGCATTCTCATTTGGGGGAAATGTGTATTTTGGCAGGATGAAAATGAAGCCAAAAGTAGTGGACAAACAACTGAAGTGCCTTTAAAGCAGTGGTAGGCAATCTAAGGTCCATGGGCCACAAACAGCCCATGGAGGTCATTTTCCTGGCCCACAAGCTGCTCTCGAACCGAGCTGCCCGCTTGGCGAGTCCCCGTGCACTGCACTAAACCGGCGCAGTGTGGTGTGGGGACTTGCTTTTACGGTGCTGGAAATCACATCTGCGCAGACGCACACACCCAAAATCACAGGGGCGCGTGGTCATGTGCCCCTGCAATCCGGCCCACAGAGGGGGTCCGTGGCAGTGAACCGGCCCAGGCAAGGTAAGCCTTGCCGACCCCTGCTTTAAAGGCTTCTGCTGGTTCTCTCACTGCGAGAAGGAAAGTTACAGGGAACCAGGCAGAGGGCCTTCTCTGTAGTGGCACCCACACTGTGGAACACCCTCCCTGCAGATGTCAAGGAGACAGAAAAAACTACACAACTTTTTGAAGACATCTGAAGGCTGCCCTGTACTGTGAAGTTTTAATGCTTGATATTTTATTATGTGTTTATATATGCTGTATGAGGGACGCGGGTGGCACTGTGGGTTAAACCATAGAGCCTAGGGCTTGCCGATCAGAAGGTCGGCAGTTCGAATCCCCACGAGGGGTGAGCTCCCGTTGTTCGGTCCCTGCTTCTGCCCACCTAGCAGTTTGAAATCACGACAAAGTGCAAGTAGATAAATAGGTACCGCTCTGGCGGGAAGGTAAACAGTGTTTCTGTGCACTGCTCTGGCTCGTCAGAAGCGGCTTAGTCCTGCTGGCCACATGACCCAGAAGCTGTACGCCAGCTCCCTCGGCCAGTAAAGCGAGATGAGCACTGCAACCCCAGAGCCATCCATGACTGGACCTAACGGTCAGGGTTCCCTTTACTTCCCTTTACCTTTACCTATATATGCTGTAAGCCGCCCAGAGTGGCTGGGGAAAACCAGCCAGATGGCCAGGGTATAAATAATGCAATTATTATAATAATTATTAAATAGAGATTTAATTTGTGTTTAGGGGGGGGGGCTGAAGTCAAATTACTATTTCTATAGCAGGGTCAAAGCTGGGTCCCTATCATTAGTGGCCTACAGCCCCATAAGCATGAAATTAGCTATATATATATCCCACTGAGAATAACTTCAACTTAAGTCACTGTGGAACAAAACACTGGAACACTCAAAATCATTTGCCCATGCATATGCACAAAAAAGAGTAGATCTATGGAAACCTGCACCGATCATTGCAATGCATCTTTAATTATAACTACCCTGGAATTAAAATATTATTGTATAACCCTAGATGGTTTTATAATCTTAGAAGGGGGGTTGGCTGTGAAGGGTCATAATTGTGACTCTCGTGAGGGAACGTTGCATGTCTGAATTTGCCATTACGTTACTGGAAATAAGAGGTTGTGGTCAGAAACAGCTGAAAAAGCCCTGGTGTCTATGTGAAAGTCTGGTTTTGAATTCCAGCACTGCTGCATAAATTGGTACTGAAAGAGTGACTTGCTTTTATAAAAAAGACTCTCCCGGAGACCATTCAAATCTAAGAACGAATGTGCTGTGGATTGAGAAAGACATTCGCTGCAGTTTCCCTTCTTCTCTTGATACTTCATGCGACCTAAGCGAGTCTCTTTTAAACTCAGCAAACGTTTGTCACTCAGGGGACTGCCAGGGTATGAAAGACAATGTTGAAGCGCTACAACAGGATAATGGCCTCCTGCTGCAGTAGCCACATCAAGATGTGTATTTTCTATGCACAAAACCATTATATAGAGATCTCTGAGACACTGAGCTCAACCAAAGTCGGTGTTTCTGTAATAACACACTCCTTGAGAAAAGCAGTGGGAGCTCTGACCACCCAATCAGAACCAGACATTGTCTGATAGATGTCTGGGCTGTACATTGAGGCTGCTTGCTCACTGTACCATAGTAGAACATTGCTTTTCCTTATTCTTTTTAACTTACTTGGAGGACTTACCTTGTGCTTTGATTTACTCCACTACACACGGGCTCTCGCACGTCGGGGGGGGGGGGAGAATGACTCCAGGAATTGGTAGCGTTTCTTCAAAGGAAAAGCAAAAAATAAGAAGCTGGGAGATCATTTAGTAGCACGAGAGCCCAAAGCTTGACTCATGGCAGGGAACAGTCAATATAATTGTCGTAAGGATAAGATTGTCCTCTACCAATTCAAGTATGACAACTAGGATCGACAATGAAATGTTGTAGCATGCAATGTTTCCTGTTAAGGATTCCAATTTAACTACCCCTCTTGCCTGGCTTTCCATTTCATACAGAGAGAAAGAAGAAGAAGAAGAAAAAGAAGAGGAGGAGGAGGAGGAGGAGGAGGAGGAGGAGGAGGAGGAGGAGGAGGAGGAGGAGTTTGGATTTGATATCCCACTTTATCACTACCCTAAGGAGTCTCAAAGTGGCTAACATTCTCCTTTCTCTCCCCCCCCCCCACAACAAACACTCTGTGAGGTGAGTGGGGCTGAGAGACTTCAAAGAAGTGTAACTAGCCCAAGGCCACCCAGCAGCTGCATATGGAGGAGCGGAGACGCGAACCCGGTTCACCAGATTACGAGTCTACCACTCTTAACCACTACACCACACTGGCTAAAACTAAAGGGACTCACAGAGCATGGTCAGTCCTCACTAGACTGATTTGCAGCCTTATTCCCCCTAAAGCTTTCTCTGTGTGTACATGTGTGTACTTTTGCAAACCTCAAATACCCTGCTCCAGAAGTTGCTGAACTACAACTCCCAACAGTCCCAAAAAGAAATGTCAATGGTAAGCAATGATGGGAGCTTTAGTTCATCTGCACCAAAAGTTTCCCACACCTGCCCAAGACTGCAAGAGAACATTTTTAGCTGCCTTCGTAACAGCTGAACATTTAAATTCCTTGGGCACAATACACATATTGTGGGATGCCAAATGCCACCTATTAGCACTTAACAAGAAAAACATGTTACTGTAAGAAAACATGCACATTTTAATGAAAAGAGCGTTCTCATCATGCAAGAAACTACAAATGCCTTGGGAAATGTTTAAAATGAAGAAGCAATGACTTTCATTTGAATTTGTATAGTGTCACTATAATAGTGGGGGAGACTTGAAAGATGGGTGTGAGGTTGGGGATGATGTTAACATGGTGGGCATTTCCATTTGGTGGAAATATGTTGGGAATCTTGAATATATAATTAAATCTATTACCTGGAAGCGAGTCTCACTGAACTCCATACTATTTACTTGCAAACATCCCCCCCCCATAAAAAACCTAATTTGGTTGAAAAGAAAGGGGAGTGACATCACGAAATGTAGAATATTCCCATGGTGCTGTGTATGATTGTGCTTTGCTTTTAACCTTTAGCAAGATGCAGTAATGCATAAATCATAACAATGTTGTAAAGGTTAAAGTGGAAATCTCAAATTCCCTTAAAGGATTGTCAGGTTGTAAATGATCTTCCCGTCCTGAATGCTGTGAACATCCAATTAGACAATGAATTTTAGAGGTTAAAATAAACCAGTCGTCGTCCTGTTTCTGTGGCATGAATCTTGAGCATCCAAACTATAAATTGCCCAGGTAAACATGAAACATTTCTGTCTGCTTGCAACCCTCTGTGTGTACATGTGAAACCATGGAAGGCTGAAAACTGTGATATTAGGCAAGGTAGGAGAGCTAAAAATGGAAAGAAGGTTCTACCTTGGGCTGTTGAGTGTGTCCTGATGTCCCCAAATTCTGTAAATCCTAGTGGTGAGTAGGGATGCCAGAGAATTCTCATGAAACCAGAAACAGGAGTGGAAATTGCCAATACTTACTTATTTGTCCCATGTCCAGAATGGAAATCAATCCAGCAAATAAAAGTTGTATTTGCTGATGTTGTTACTTTCAGTCTGCAAATGACATATAATTGATTGCATCCCCCCCCCCTTTTGCATTGTACTGAAATGAATGGGGTGGAATAATGCAACTTATGTAATTCACACCATTAACTTGACATAATTTTGCCACGGTGGGCAGTGCAAGGAATAAAATAGTTTGGGGCAGAAGTCAAACTGCAGTGGAATGGAAACAGTACTGCATGCGATGAATACGGGCAGAAGCAGGGGAGAAACACACACACACACACAAACCCCTTCTTAAATCTCTAGTGGTGAGAACATGATACATGCATATTTGCTCATGCTGTTAGGGAACACCCCAAGCAGTAGAGATAAGAGAATAGGCTACAGAACTGCACCCATCTATGACTGCAGAAGGCACTGGCTGAGGAGAATTAAGCTTGTTTCTCCCCTAGCCAGTAAGCCTACTTTGGAAGTGCCTGGTGGGCTACCATTAGCAATGGAGAAGAAATTCACATTCAATTCACATTTAAAGGTGACTCAACCTCATTTGCACTTTCTGAAATAATATGCAAACCAAAACACAATTCTCCAACCTGTTTTCTAGCCCAGTAATGTGTACAAAAAAATACATATACTAGTGTACAGTGTGCAGAAAAACAGACAAAGCGGTAAAAATAGGACACAAAAATGCATTACTTCACAGGAAATTGCTTTGAAAAAAGGTGTACAGTAGGAGGAATTCAAACTAAAATGATGATGTATTGTCACAAGTACTGTAAAAAAAAAATGTAAATCACAAATGATTGCAGAGAATTAAATTTAAGATTGGAAAAAAATGAGCTACTGAAGGAAGGCAATTCCCCAACTACCTCTACCAAATATGAGGAGCTTGCTGCAACTGTGGTGGCAGCAGAAGCAGGCAATGAATTCCTTTGAGGCTGGATCTGCAGCTCCTGTGGATCCTGTCATCTGAGGTGGTCGCCTCACCTTGCCTCAGGTGGGGTGGGACTGGCCCTTCTGAAAGGATGATGGTGCAGGAGAGGCTGAGTAGCAAGATAGCAGGGTGGGCAGAGATGAGAGGAACAAGGAAGGTGGCAATGCAGTGAGAACACAGATACAGTGAATGAGTTGCAAGGGGGAGCGCAAAATATTTACGTTAAAGGGATCCGGGGGGGTGGATCTAGTCCGAAGCCCGGGTATGGGCTAGGGCCATGCCATGACCCCATCGGGAACCCTGGGGGAGTCCTCAGTTGTACACCAACAGGTGTCCTCCTACTGGTGGTTTACCCTTACTCCATGGCGCGCAGGAGTCAGATATATTTGGCTCAATACAAGTGCTTAAGCCAATACCACTCACATTCTCTAACCAATAAAGTTGTGGCCTTAATTATCCCATTAACCAAAAGCACTGGTGTCCATGTGTTTTATTATGCAACAAATGGGGGAGGGCACTGGGCCTTGACGCATGCAGTAGATGTGTTGCAAGGGGGAGCACAAAATACTTGCCTACTTTCTATCACCCTTTCAGCTGCTTTCCAGTTCACCATGAGTAAAACAGGAAGAAGAGCCTACACTTCATCTAGGTAACAGTGACACGTAGGTGATGTTTTCAAAGCATTTGAGAAGATTTTAAGTGCTGGATATTATAACATAGCTTACCTGACTCATATACTAATCTTTGCCAGCAGCATGCTGTGAAGTAGTTTATTTTCACATTGTTCAGTTTCCTTGTTAGTGTTCCCGCCCTATCTTCTCCGAAGATTATTGTGATGTGAACAACTCTCTCATTACAGCAACACATCCCACACCATCCCTTTAAACCCCTTTAATTGGGGCCCTATAATAGGTCCCCCCCTGTAGCTCTCATAGCCCCTTAAGTCTTTCCAGAGCTTTTGTTTTTGTTTTTCAAAGTACACTCTTAGATTATATATGTCTAAACAAGCAGGTGAATTAATACTGGCCTGGCATTGTCATTCTATGACTCCCACCTGGCAAGTGTCTAGGTAGATGCAATTGTCAATGCACCAAAGGTGGTTTGACGAAAGATGGGCAGATTAAACTCTTTTCAGTCTGTTTAAGTTTGCCATGTGCTCATTGTAAATTTGTCCCATCCAATTTCTGCATCAACCTGTCATTTAAAAAAGCATTAAAGGGTGGATCTATGCACAGTGGGAAAAACACACTATAAATAAGTCAGAAATTGAATCGTTATAACAAAAGAAAAGAAAAATCCTATGGAAAATTGCATAGAATACCACTGCCAACTGGTGTTGCATGTTCATAATCCATTCAAAGCGCTGTTTTTTTGACAAATGTAGCTGAGTCCTTTGCTTTATTTGTATATACGTTTTATCTTAAAATGTGCTTTTTTATACACATTTTATACCCCAAACTCACTCTGTATTTTTAAAAAATTGAGGTCCAAATTCAAATGTGTAAAAACAAAGGGCACCTATATTCTGAACTGCAAATTAGTCCAGGGCATGTGACTCAGCTCACTTAAAGATGCAGACAAAACAAAATCCCTTCTGTGTTGTTGTGACCCATGGGCAATGAAATCCTTCAACTACAAACCTACCTTTTTTTAAAAAAGGAGATGGTTCAAACCTGTTCTCTGCTATGCATCAGAACCATCTCTGCAGAAGACCCATGGGAGATATTGCAGCTATTACCTGAGCAGTGGTCAGGTGAAAACAAGCTACCAATATGATTCCATGTGGTCATCTAAGACTGCTGACTATGGCTGCTTTATGTGAGCAACTCTAGTGTAAACTGAGCTATTCTTGGACTGTCCTTGCTTGTCCACCTGCTCACTTGACTGACTACTTCTTGGTTCAGCTACCAGCGTTCCTCCAGACCACTAGCCATGACAGGTATTCAGTCTTGATGTACACTTGTGACCTGCCCAGCACACTGAGAATGAAATGTGGATGCTTTCTACTTGCTAAAAAAAAAAAAAGTATATTTTCAGGGTAAGAGAAGAGGTTTCAGTCCTTGGAGGGTGGCAGGAGTTATTTATAACTCAGCAGTCAACAAGCATTTATTTATACATACAGATTTTAATTGCTGTGTTGTTTTAATGTATTTTGATTGTGGATGTTTATATTTTAATGTTTTTGTAACTGGTTTGTATACCTTGCAGACTATTTAGAAGTCTAATTTGGCATGAACTAGTATATAAATTGATAAATAACAATAGGTATGGGTTATCTCCAACGAAGTTCTCCTCAGAGCCTCTGCTCTTGAGACTTATGTCATAAGGATTACAGAGTGGCAAACCTGGGCAACTTTGAAGAGAAGGTTGGAATATAAGTTTAATAAGTAAATAATGAATGAAGCAAATAAGAACATTGAAACTGTCCTTCTACAAATACCCTTATTGATATTCTGGAGGGAAAGCCTTAATAGTCTATGGCAGCCACAAATAACCTGGTGGCTTTATTAACAAAACTTAATATTCTAGGCTGCAATCCTATACTTTCTTACCTGGGAGTAAATCCATTTGCCCTTTCTCAGGCAGGTGGCATTGCGGGCAGGCCTTGGGCCTCCTTTGTGAACCAGCCTATTTCAGCCGTATCATCCTCCTGCTGTCATATTGGCCAATGGTGGCAGGAATCAGAGGGTGTTCCCCTGGGCATGGGGCCATATGACCAAAAGTGGTGCTTGGCCCCATGGCCAGGGCAAGGATAAATTCCCAGCCTGCAGAGGCTTTCAGCTTCTTTCTCACCACGCCAGTTCATGAAGTTAGCTCCTTGTTCCTGCCTGAGCCTCAGGCTTCCTTCCACCAGGGCATTTTTTCAGCCGGAACTCACTGAAACTCAGTACCGGCACCTCTCAGGTGGGCGCCATTGCCATCATAAGAAAACAATGGAGGCATGAATGGTGAGTTCCAGCAACTATTTTTCTATAAAAATACTGTATTTACTCGTGCTCACCTTTTTTGGCCAAATTATGTTGCAAAAATTAAGGTGTGCATTAGATTTGATGGCACATTTACATTTGCCAACAAATATTTTCTTTTGGTTTCAAGGTTCTGAAAACCGAGGTGCACATTAGATTTGATGGCTCCTTAGATTTGAGTGAATAGGGTAGCACTGCTGTCCACCACCCTAGAGCTCTTGAAATGTGGAGGCATACCTGCCTCTAGAGCTAATGCAAAATAAAAACACAACAAAAATTAACTACATAAAGATATGCAACAACAAATCAAATCATGGTTTGCTATGTGGAATGCAAAGGAGAAAGACCTTTCTTTAACCAATTCACATCAACACCAATTTGCAACCCTATTCCCATATCACACAACCTGGATGCTCTTTTAGGTTGACATAAGACTTACTGAATGTTCCTCATTTTTTGTTTCCTGGGGAGAAATGTTATCTGGATTTTGTGCTAGTGGCAGCCATAGTCAGTGAAATGTATTGGCATTGGCTGAAATAGCTCTCTCTTCCTTCAAATCTCCTCAGATCATTATGTCAAAAAGAAAACCTCACACAGTGATTTCACTTTGAGCCAAGATGTGGTGGGACATCTTGCTAACACATTACACTAATACATTACACAGTGGCTGGAGAATCATTAGGCACATTTCTGCCAATATATTAGAAGGCCAAACATTTCACAAGAACAAAACACGGAAATCATGATTTTTCATACCAGTTTGCCCCCGAGCCTTGCGTGCTTTTGAAACTCCAAAATAAGAATGATAAAAGCTAAGTTGAAGAAGCAAGAAAACTCTCACATTATTAATGAGTGGCTGAGGGAGGAGAGTTGAATATATATGTGTGCACGTGTGTGTGTGTGTGTATTGTTTTTTAAAATCCTTTCCCCCATAAATGAACTTCGATTGTCTGAGTTGTGACAATGCCTGCCCTCAGTGGCATCTTTTCAGTACTGTGAATTTTCTCACATATATTTTTTGTCATCTTTTTAGTCACCCTTGAGAAATATCTGTTTCCTTAGAAGAGATGAGATATGAATTCACAGTATATCAGCGAGGTTCACATGCTGTGCTCATGATAAAAGGGATTTTTTAAGAGTGGTAATAAAAGTAAATGACCTCTTTACGAATTGGTGGAGTGGGGGGAGTGCAAACTAATTTTAGCTAGCCAATAGGAGGAAACGCTGCCATGAGCATGGTCAGCCTACAGAAGACAATATAAAGGAAGACATGATAAGGATGTTCAAACGTCTAAAGGGCTGTCACACAGCATGTAAATGAGAACTGTCCTTTGCTCCTCCAGAAGGCAGGACTATGACCAGTTTGTAAAATTTGCAAGTAAGCTGATTGCAGCTAAATGTTAAAGAGACATTTCCTAATGTCAGGAGAAGGTTGTGAGTAAAAAAAAAGATAGAGAGGTAAAGGTAAAGGACCCCTGGACGGTTAAGTCCAGTCAAAGGTGACCATGGGGTTGTGGCACTCATCTCACTTTCAGACCAAGAGAGCCAGCGTTTGTCCACAGACAGCTGTCTGGGTCATGTGGCCAGCATGATTAAGCCGCTTCTTGTGCAACGGGACACTGTGACGGAAACCAGAGTGCACGGAATGCTATTTACCTTCCCGCCACAGCGGTACCTATTTATCTACTTGCACTGGCGTGCTTTCGAACTGCTAGGTTGGCAGGAGCTGGGACAGATCAATGGGAGCTCACTTTCCGTCGCAGGGATTTGAACCGCCTATCGGCAAGCCCAAGTGGCTGGTGGTTTAGGCCACAGCTCCACCCACGTCCCTGGTGCTGACTCATGGGAGAGATGAACTCTCCTATGTGGGAAGTTTATGCCAATGTTGGATGACTGTCAATCAGGGATGTTGTAGTTGCATCCTGCACTGAACAGGGAGAAGGGACTGGAGGATGTCTAAGGTAAGGTCTCTGTCAGCTCTCTGATTCTAGAATATGTAAAATGTCCAAAAAAGAAAGGACAAACTTCAGTAAAACTTCAGCTCTTTCGTACTGATGGGAAGATCTACACACAGCCCTAGAGCACAGGATGTGTGCATCAGATAATGTAGGAGTGATGTTTGAGCTCATATATAGCACTGTTTTGCTCAGCATGCACCTTGAACGTTGAATATGACAGGGGTATATGTGCATAAATGCATCCCCAAGAACAACTCACACGTTCCAGGACCACAGACCACACAATCACAGAGAGTTATAGGGCTCAATCTCCATGCTCCTTGGAATGCAACATGTTTTTGCTTGAGTTTGGTCATGAGCTTTTTCCATTCTGTTTTCTACAATTGGGGGGAAATGCACCCCCAAAAAATGCATCTCAATTATCTGCCTTTTACTCTAAAATATGGGTTTCTGCATGCACTTCTCTATAAAATGTGTCTGATTCTGGCTGAGAACTGCATCATAAAATTTGGAGAAGTGTGTGGTCCAAATGACAGCTGCAATCCGGCCCATCTCTTAATCTAGAAAGGGAGAATTAGATTGGTTTACTCAAAACCATGGACTGAATGAAAATTTCCTCCATCTAAACTATAGGGGGATGTAATGAACTTCAGAGGTAGGTTTAACACCTTTGAGGAAGCACAGACTGAGAGATGCTAGCCTCTTATCTGAGCCAGAGTTTCCCAGTTCCCAGGGCAAATAGATAAAATTGGTGTCCTCAAGTCCTGGCAACGAAGCCATTAAAAATAACCCTCATTTTAACAAATGGCTTTTAAGACTACAATAAACATTTCCAATAAAACAAGGTCAGTAGAGGGAGAACGTTTTCAGAAGGACACAAATTAAATGCTTTGCTAGAGAGACTGCAACGAAATAAAACCAAAGTTGCACCACAAATAGGCCCAAATGCTCTTTATTTGAGTATCTGCTATTGCTGTTTGCGTGCAGAAAGGTTTTTAATAAGTTATGAATCCAAGTAACCAAAATGCCAGTTTGAAGCCATGTCTAAGTAAGTATGTCACTTCCAAGTCTCCTAGTGCTCAGGTGGGAACAGAACAGGTGGGGTGACAAATAAGGAAAGGTCAATGAGAAATAATAACAGAAAAGCCAAAGTTTTGTGGAACAGCTCCAGGCTGCAATTTTGTTAAGTGTTTATTCTTAGCTCCCCAGAGAAAGAAATACTGGAAGAGAGGGGAAGAGGATTTCCAGGAAAAGTATGGAGGAAACATATCCTGCAACCTTTTAGCTGGGCAGAGACCTAACGGCATCTCAGAGCCAAATTCTACATGATGCAGGAGATCTATGAATAAAAAATAAAAGGTTGCCACCTTTGGCCGGGCAAAATAAAGGACAGGGGCAAAATATAGGACATGTCAGAGGGTGGTTTGCAGGGCTAAAAATTATGTTACCTGGTGCAGAAATGACTTCTCCTGGTGAACCTGGAGTGGGGAAGAACAAAGTGGGGCTTGGCCGAAGCATCAGCCCCTTTTTTTCTGGCCCTGACCCCACCCCCAGCCGGCAGCCCATTGCCCTGCCACACTGGGGGCGGGACGACAGCTGCCCTATACCAGGTGGGTGGCCCTGGGCAGGTAGTCTTGCCTGGTGTTGCAAACTCCACCCATCCATTGGGAGGGGTTGGGTGGAAATTGTAGGGCTAAAAATTATGCTACCTGGTGCAGAAATGACTTCTCCTGGTGCAGAAATGCCTTCTCCCACACCCGACCAGGCACGTGCAAACATCCTTTCTTACTCTCCGCATACAGAGTCATTACAAAGAAGGCTCTTCCATCTGGCTGTGCCTTGCAGACATCACTCAATGATGAGACCACCATGAAGCCCTCCTCAACTTGAGAAAGCCCTCTTAAGTTTGTTTGCCTTCTAAAGTGGGAGGCTTTGCAGGCAGTCCCCGAGCTGCTCTCATGAACAGGCAAATGGCAGGCTAGATCTTCTGCCTGTCACCAAATTGGTCAGTGGTGGCAGGAGCTTGTGGGTGTTCCCACAAGCACTTGGTGGCACTTGGCCCTACACCTTCCCTTCCACAGGTATCCTGTTAAAAGGATCCGGAAGGAGTGGCTCTTGTCCGACACCCAGGTGGGAACTAGGGCCATACCACGCCTCCAATGGGGACCACTTAACGGATGCCCCAATTGGACGAAAGTCATAGGGCATCCCCTATTGGCTGGTTTCACCCTTAGAGACACTCCAGCAAAAGGGCTGGAGTGGTATTTGCGGTAATTTATCCCAATGTCTATAACCAAACCTTCACATCTGTTGCATGTCAAGGTCCCCAAGCCACCCCCTAAATAAATCACAATTCACACAGAATTTTTGTTTAAGGTTTTTGGCATAATTTTGGCCACAACTTTATTAAAATACATAAATGTGAGTGGTTGCTTAGGCATTGGTTATGACTATCTGTCCCCCCGCCCAGGGACAGAAGTGACTTCTGGATTCCAGGGAAAGCCAGTGAGGGAAAACAATATTGGGGAGAAATGGAGCTGAGCCACAGGCCCTCGCCTCTCCCCGCATGCTCCCAGGGGCTTGCATGGCCCTAGCAAACCCTGGATTCCTTTAGTGGAATTCCCTTGCAGCAGCATTGGAGGGGCAGGCACAGCCAACCCTTACCCCTCCACCAACCAAATTTTAACCAATGCCTAACCACAACCTTACAAGTTGTGATGATTTGCTACGCCGTAGGCAAAAACCAAATGGCACCAGCCAATCTGCCCCAAAAGCAGACGACCCCATGACAGGCATAGCAATGTCAAACGCAACAGTCCTAAATTCGGGAGGGTAGGCATGTGATCCCATGCACGCAGCAGAAGAGACTGAAAAAAGCTGCGTGCCAAGAATATATAACCTTCGGGCCAACCCTCTAAATGGTAACATCAAAATCTCCTCAACAACCCAAATTGGCCCAATCACTGTTGTGGCCTTCCAAACGATCCTGCCCAGTAACCAAGAGGGGGTGTCCTTTTAGACCCCACCGCAACACGTGCTCTCCATGAAGGAGAACACATTTAACCAATAAAGTTGTGGTCTTATTTGATCTCATAAAATCAACATTCTGTGTATTGTCTAAATTAATCCCTATAGAATGGGGTGGTCTCGGAGTCTCAACATGCAAGCCTATTCAGAGAGCAGCTTCAGAGAGGACTGATTCAGAGGACTATGGCAGTGGGGAAATTTGGGTGGTCAATCTTTTCTACTGTGAAATGTTTCCAATTAAAGTTGTTCCCTCACCCTGGTGACCTTGCCAAACCTAATAGATACCACCGAGGTCTCCCAAAGCCAAGGTAGGATGACCAAAAAGTGCCGCTAAGGCAACAATGTCTCAGGTACTTACCCTACCAGATCTTAATTTTTTTCTTTCCTGCTAAAAGCTAAATAAAATAATTTAAAAACGCCACTCCAAGGACTCACAGCAGTATAGAGTAGTCAAAAAAGAGGAGACCAGTGGCCAATCAGGGGCTTCCTCAAAAATTCCTAATCAGCCACCAAACAGAAAAAGGTGGGGCAGAAGGCACCACAAAAAAGAAAAGTGAAGAGTTTAGGGAGGAGCCAGCTTATAATGTCAGGCTTCTTCCCCTTCCTGATTGTCCAGCAGGTAACCCTATGCCTACTTCAGCTCCTTCCCAGGGTCAAACCAATCCAAGCCTTCTTCCTGGGGAAGTTGGGCTGTAGCAAATTTGCCTGCACTTGAGGGTGGGAGCGGCATTGGACGGCAGTTTTATGTTGTTTTCATACTGAAATTATTTATCAATTTCTTACGTTTTCTCCAAGGTGAGATGATGTTGGAAGCCACTGCTGTGAGTTAGGGCTTTTAACTTCTAACAGAATTTCTACAGAGCCTTCATTGTAATTCTGTGCAGGGAGGTATTCACAAAGCAGTGGGTTCCCATCAAAAATTTGAATAGCATGTAGAAAGAAGCTGACTTCAAGAATAAAGGAAGGTTGGCGAATCCTGTCTGTACTTCTGAGGAAGCCTGTAGGAGTAGCAACAGGCCATGACGCCATTAGCTCACATCACTGGCTAGAATCTCTGCCAGTGAATCAGCCCCATAATTATTGCTACTACCAAGATATCTCCCTTCCTTCCTGGGTATTACTTCTGCTCTGTCTGAAAATTACCTCTTGGTGAAGCATCCATTACATGTAGGATAATTTGTCACACAACACCTGGATTCTCGTAAACAATCCTGTTTTTCAGCTGCATATCTTAACTGCAACATTTTTGAGTGAAGAATGCATGTGCCGAAACACTCAGGAGCTTCGCAGTATTAAGCATTCCAGCCAGCAGTGGCTGGTCCCCCTTGAGGCTAGTAGGGGGAAGGCAGAAAAAGCAACTGTAGGTGAAACAATGGCAGGCAGCACCAACCAATTCCTCCTCTGTGATGTGTCCTACAAGGGCAACCATAAGACAGAAGAAGAGGAAGCTATAGTTGGTGCCACCTCCATGGAGTGGTTTGTAAGACAGCAGGCAATTGGGGGCATCTTGGGGTTTGGTAGGCAGTGCCTCATTCACTCTAGTGGACCACCCTCTGCTGATACAGGTTGTGGGTGTTCTCACACCCTTCAGCAGCAAGAGCCCAATCTAATCTATGCACTTGTCAGCCTCAGCAGACCCTTCTAGGCCCTGGTGCATGCCAATGCTGGCAAGAGCATGAATTTATGCTTTTAAAGACTGTCTAGGTATAAGTGAAGGAGGAAAGAATGGTCAGCAGACACAAGAAATAAACAATACAACCTGGGGCAAATGCGTGAGTATGAAAGTTTGCACAAAGCTAGTGACACCTCACATAAATCAAAATGCACCAGCCATTGTTAAATCGCACATCTATTAATTAGCACAGAAACTATTCCATTAGCCATCAGCATATGGCCTCGTTTTATTGTCCTTTGTGTGTGGAACTTTTGGAGTGCAAGCATGAAAGCAGTGTGTGGGTAATTGTTTATTAATTAAGATGGGACGTCTCCCAACTGTTCCTACAAATGTCATACAAAAGTTCTCCTGGCCTCATTTACACAGATGGCGAGAATCCTCTGGGGATCTCATATTAACTTGAAACTCTTTGGAGAATATGTATGTTCTGGTTCATCGAGGCTTAGTGGCTGGTCTGCAGCCTTCCATTTTACATTCTGTTGAGAGTCTGCGCAAAGCTGTAATGAGTCTCAAACCATTGTTTGTCCTGCTTTTTTTTAAAAAAAATATCCACTGTTTTTGACTGCAGATAAATGTGGCAAGCATCACTGCCTTCCTGGTGAACAACTGCTATTTTCATCTTCAAACTCAAAACATATGGCTGGCATATTCTTCCTGTCCTCATTATTTCCATACTTGTGTGCGGAACATCATTACAATATGAGAGCATTTTGTGTCTGAACGGTGGCTATGCTAGCTACTATTGAGTGCATAAATATCACTTTTGTCATGTAATTCGTTTACCAATAGATCTTTCCTCCTGGAGGATAAGATGAGATTGGTACAAGAAGAAGAAGAAAAAGGGGGGGGGGAGTATGCTTTGTTTACTTAGTCATCTAATGTGTTTGTCCAAGTCCTTAGGCAATGTCAGTACAATCAATGTGAAAGAGTCAATGACAATAATCAATGTTGGTGTAGCTGCTGCACCAGTGAACCATTTTCTAGAGGATTTGAGAGCTGTGCAGCAACTGGAGAATGAATAGTGTTCATTTCTGAAAACGGGCTGCCATTTTCCATTCATGAAGCATTTCAAAGTATACACTGTTATTACTTAGGACCAAACAAGATATTGGCTTAATAAGAAGCATGCATATACATCTCATCTCTTCTCTTCTCTTCAAGTGAACGATCTTTCAAGTGAAAGATCTGCTGGATCTCTCAGTGGCCTTTGATACCATCAAAACCTCCTTCTGGACCTTCTAGAGGAGCTGGGAGCTGGGGGCACTGTTATACAGTGGTTCCACTTCTTCGTCCTGGGCCGTGTCCAGAAAGGGGGGGGGGATGAATGACCGGGAGCAGCCTCTGAGACCAGTACATTTCCAAGCACAATTCAAAGTGTTGGTGCTGACCTTTAAAGCCCTAAATGGCCTTGGCCCAGTATACCTGAAGGAGAGTCTCCACTCCCATTATTATGCCTAGACACTGAGGTCCAGCTCCGAGGGCCTTCTGGTGGTTCCCTCACTGCAAGAAGCGAAGTTACACGGAACCAGGCAGAGGGCCTTCTCAGTAGTGGCGCCCACCCTGTAGAGCACTCTCCCATCAGATGTCAAATAAATTAACAACTATCCGACTTTTAGAGGACATCTGAAAGCAGTCCTGTTTAGGGAAGCTTTTAATATCTGATGAATTATTGTATTTTAATGTTTTCTTGGAAGCCGCTCAGAGTGGCTGGGAAACCCAGCCAGATGGGAGGGATATAAATAATATATGATGATGATGATGATGATGACAGTAGAGAAAATTTGCTTTCCCAGGTTCAATCCATGGCATGTCTCAAACCTCCTGCCAATCAGTGGAAACCTAGGCAGACCAATGGTCTGAGTAAGTAATTGTCAATTTCCTCTGTTCCCTTAAATGATTACAGATATGTGTGGGGTGGTGGTGGTGGGAGTCCAATTCCTACTTGGAAGGCAGGGGTCAGCAAACTTTTTCAGCAGGGGACTGGTCCACTGTCCCTCAGACCTTGTGGGGGGCCGGACTATATTTTGAAAAAAAATATATATTAATGAATTCCTATGCCCCACAAATAACCCAGAGATGCATTTTAAATAAAAGGACACTTTCTACACATGTAAAAACATGCTGATTCACAGACTGTCTGTGGCCCAGATTTAGAAGGCGATTGGGCTGGATCCGGCCCCCGGGCCTTAGTTTGCCTACCCATGTTGGAAGGCAAACCACAGGAATGGGTGGAATAGCTCTTCTCTCTCCCAATATGATCAAAAGAGACATCACCCCCTGACTCCATAGTTGGTGCATATGGGCTTGGCCAGATTTAGGTATGATGAGGCCCTAAGCTACTGAAGTTAATGGGGCCCTTTATATGTCCAGCTGTCCTTTGTCAACAACAATTTGTCACTGTTTTCTTTGTGTTGAATATATGCTATATGGTAATTTATGGATCTAATAGGTCCGTACAAAACACAAAACACTGTTGCTATATGTAGGTTTTATTTTGTTTTTTTATCTTATATTTTGGAAATGTACACCCAGTTGTTGTTTTCTTTATTTTTTGGGGGGGACCCCAAGAGAGTGGGGCCCTAAGCTATAGCTTGTTTAGTTTATACATAAATCGGGCACTGCATATGGGCTGGATTCAGCTAAATACAGTGGTACCTCGGGTTACATATGCTTCAGGTTACAGACTCTGCTAACCCAGAAATAGTGCTTCAGGTTAAGAACTTTGCTTCAGGATGAGAACAGAAATCGTGCTCCAGCGGTGCGGTGGCAGCAAGAGGCCCCATTAGCTAAAGTGGTGCTTCAGGCTAAGAACAGTTTCAGGTTAAGAATGGACCTTTAGAACGAATTAAGTACTTAACCTGAGGTACCACTGTAGTTGTACCTCTATGAGCCAGCACAATGAGTTCCATTGTAGCAACAGGGCTTTCTTCCCTTCCCCTTGTACACCCCCAGTTGGTTCTGGGGACTCAGGAGAACCCACAGAACATCACACAGATGAAGGAAAAGGAAAGCAGGAACGCTTGCACTGATAGAGCAACCGTCTTAGCTCTAGGTTGGATTCCACCCGACGTTTCCTTGTGATTGCTGTACCTTCCTATCAATGGTTACTTAATAACATTTCCTTTCCTTGCACATCTTCATAAGCTATACTGCTTTCAGATTTAGCATTCATAAGAATAAGAGGATGAGAAGCAACAACAGCAACAAAAAATACTAGTGCAAGCACAGGCACTTTGTGATTAAAATGTACTATGGCCAGGAAATTGCTGTGGATATTGCTGCAGTTAGCTGTTTCCTATAAGCTTTGTAAGCTATAGGATTTAATTGGAAATGATGCATGCTTCCTCTTATTATGAATATTTAAAGAGCAAGAGAAAAGTTTGTGGAAGTGTTTAATTGCTTTTTGGAAAGGTGCATTTTTCAAAATAAATAAATAAATAAACTGCTAGTACAAATGGCAACTCTTTCATCGCCTCTAGAATGGTGCATAGCTATTTACTCCCATTAGCCCTTAATGGGACAGCGAGTACAAATTTTAGGCATAGGAAGAGACAGTGAGATCTCAGTATCCGAGATCTGGGACAGAAATATATATTTATGTGGAGCATTATCATTATTATCCGTAATCAACATCATCTTTTCAAACATTTGATTAGCAGATTTGCTATTGGGCCCAGCATGGTACAGCACATATAGTATTGAATTTAGATATGGTGGACCCTAGATAAAAACCCTGTAGAACTATGAAACTAAATGGATTCTGTGGACCATCAACCTTGCAGGATATTTCTGAACATAAAGATAATGAGAAGGAAGATAAAATGCTCAGCATTTATATATCATGTGCCGAGTATTTAAATAGTTTCAGATACTTTCTGAAGTACATGCACGATGTATTCCTGAAGCTAACTTGATCCACCTGGCCTCGTTAATTGCCAAATTGTGAGATCGTCCGGGAACCATACATAAGCTACTCTGAGCTCTTGTGAAGGAAAACCTGATTATTTTAGTGCATCATTACATATATTTATCTTTAGAGTTGCATTATGTCCTACATATGAAGTCTGTAGTGTGGAAATGAGCAATGATAATAAAATGAGAGTGGACAAAACGTGTCAGCAGTTTGACTGTCCTGGTAGTAACTTCTGTGGTAACAAAAAATTAACAAAATTTAAACAGTGTGGGAATTTGCTATCTAAATCAAAACCCTGCCCTTGTGATGTGCTGTCATCTTCCAGTTGGCTACGTTTGTCCGCCTTTAATTCCCATGGCTTGAAGTGTAAGAAAATAGCAGAATATATTAAGAAACATGTTAAAGAGGATGAAATTAGATAGGACGGAACCTTAAAACACAATGGTATGTAACCAAGAGGACAAAAACTTTTTTTAAAAAGAATGGGAAAAATTTATAATTTATTTAAGAGACCACTGCAAGCAGATGGAAACACTAGCAGGATTTTAATCTCACTTGTAATGTAACAAATACTATGGATAATATGGATGGATACAAAATATAGACTACAGAACACTATACAGCTTTAAATGATGACAATAGGACCCATGGAAGTCGTGAGATTCAGATTAATCTCTATATATGGATATGCATTTGGATTGTTATAAATTAATATTTGTAAAATCAAATAAAAATGATGTTAAGAAAGAAAGAAAGATTGAGGCCCCCACAGTGCCTGGGCCCCTAGGAGCTGGCACCCTTGATCGTAACCCATTCTGATCCAGTGGTGGTCCTGAGGAAAATCACACACCTGAATTTGCATCAGAAGGAAAATTCTTCATTGGCACTAGAAAGTTACACAAGAAGTGACCATGAGATGGGCTCCTTCACCTACATAGTGTGTTGATTAGTAGAGCGATCTCTATGTCCACACATATTTCATCAGACCTTGAAGATATCAGGTGCAATTATCTGATTTCCCCCTACGTTTTAAATGGGAATATACTGCAAAAACGACTTGTCAATAATATTGGAAAGCAGGAGACCATCAGATAGTGAGCTGGAAAAATTGTCCACTCCTGTCTGGTCGTGTTGGCCTGAATTATCCTTTTCATTTTGTTTGCATTCAGACACATGATGATGTGCAATCATCCATCAAAATCACCCGAGCAAAGCAATCCTGAGGCTTATCTAATGAATGTAAATGACTGTCTCATTGAAAGAGCAGAGAAACCGTATGTCATTGTCATTTTAGTGGAGGTAACTCAATCCATGTTTAATTTAATTAGCTCTGGCAATTAACACAAAGTTGAAAATCATATACATTGAGAGGAGGGGAAAATCTGATGGACTAAGGCGTGTGCCAGAATCATAATGAACAATTACCATCGGAAAGCATTTGATTAAGAAGATTAAAATCAATCTATGGCTATAGAATGAGATTTAAATGGAGGACAAAGGTAGGCCCAAACAATTTAAGTTAACAGACAGCTAATAGGGTTGCCATATTTTGAAAAGGAAAAAAAAAGGAAAAATGACATATTTGCTGACTTTTACATACCCATGAAAAAGAGGACGTGTCCTGGGAAAAGAGGACATATGGCAACTTTCCAAAGGTACAATGATCTGATTTTACCATAGTTGCAACCCAAGAGGGAAAAGGATTAGCCCCTCCAGTGGGTGGTCATACTAAGTATTCAGTCCCCATAGATTAGAGTTTAGGGAACCTCTGCCCCCCCCCTAATGTGTTGGATTGCAACATCACTCAGCTCCAGCTAATATGACCAGGGCTCAGGGCCAGTGGCAGAGCGGGGGGGTGCAGGGGGGGCGGCCGCACCGGGGGCGCAAATCCACGGGTTAGGGGATGTAAATCCATGGGTTAGGGGGCGCAAATCCACAGGTTAGGGGGCGCAAATTACTTGCCTTGCCCCGGGTGCTGACAACCCACGCTACGCCACTGCTCAGGGCTGATAAAAATTGTAGTTGAAAGCAGACCCTCTATGTGTGCTTCTTTTCCAGGGACAGTACAGATTTACAGAAGCCATCCCGGTTTCTGATTTGATCCCAGCTTTTCCTTAGGATGTCCCTGTTTTCATCAGAGAAATGTTGGAGGGTCTAGAGTTATGCAACCCCTGAGTCAAGGAGATAAGTAACTATACAACCTTTAGAAGACCTCTGAAGGCAGCCCTGTATAGGGAGGTTTTTGAAATGATTCCCCCCCCCCATTTTAAACTTTATTTAATTATTACAGTATAACTATACTGCAATAATGTGTGACAAATTCACATTCAACATACATATATCCAAATACTTTTGTTTATTTTTGAAAAGTTTTATTATTATTTTTATATATGTGAAGTGGTTGGGGAAACCTAGTCAGATGGGCATGGTATTATTATTATTAAGGACATCACACTTTTCATCGGAGAAATGTTGGAGAGTATGCATCTGAAGAGACGTGGGTGGCGCTGTGGTCTAAACCACAGAGCCTAGGGCTTGCTGATTGGAAGGTCGGCGGTTCGAATCCCCACGACGGGGTGAGCTCCCGTTGCTCGGTCCCTGCTCCTGCCAACCTAGCAGTTCAAACGCACGTCAAAGTGCAAGTAGATAAATAGGTACCGCTGTGGCGGGGAGGTAAACGGCATTTCCATACGGTGCTCTGGTTTTGCCAGAAGCGGCTTAGTCATGCTGGCCACATGATCCGGAAAAAACTGTCTGCGGACAAACACTGGCTCGCTCGACCAGTAAAGCGAGTTGAGCGCCGCAACCCGAGTCGTCTGCGACTGGACATAAATGTCAGGGGTCCTTTACTTTTTTACCTTTTTATGCCTCTGAAGGGCCTCAGGTCTATTAATCCCCAAGATAGATTCTTAAGGTAGGATTTGCCTAACCAGCCACTTTAGTGGAAACCCTGAACAGGAAATGGCTTCTACTTGGACAACATAACTTCCCCCTCCTTTCCTCCTCCTTTGAAACTCCCCCCCCCCAAAAAAAAATGCTTTGGGAATTCCCTCAGCCTCTCAGAGGAGATGGTGAGGGTAGGGGGCATGGGAAGGAGAGAAAGGAGACGTTCTACTGCACAACTGGAAATTGTTCCACTTATGCAGTGACTCCACCCACCAGCCGTAGGAACCAATTTCCTTTGCTGGAAAAGATGGTGAAATCTAAGAAGTGTGGGGAATTCATTGTGGTTCTGTATGAAAGGAGACCCTGGGCCACCTCATGGCCTGGTAACTGGATTCTTATTTAACTGTTTCGATCGTGATGTGTGTTTATTGCATATTTGCTATTATGCATCTGCTGGCAAAACACATCTAACTAAGAACAGTTGGGTAACTGGTCCCCCAACCCAGAACTAGTTTGGGAAAATTCTTATATTACATACTTGGATCATAATAACTCGAAGCTCAACACAAGCTCTACCCATAATCAACAGGCTCAGCCCACAGTCAAAGGAACTGGCAGGGCAGAGTGAGAAAGAGTTGCAGAACTGTATGGCTACCTTCGAGACCATTGCCTCCTTAATGAACAACCATGAAAATAGGGTGGGTGGTCGGGTGATCCAATGCACGCAGCGAAAAGAGGAAGCCTAATGCTGCGCGCAGGGAATATATAGCTTAGGGCTGTCAATCACAAAATGGCAACATCAAAATCTCCCCAACAACCTGCCACTTCCCCAAATTCTTGAATCTTTTCTATTACTTTAGGGAGTGAAGTTTTTGGGTCTTCCACTGTTATCACTAAATCATCAGCATATGCTTTTAATTTAAACTCACTGTTAAACACCTGTAATCTCTTTATCTGCTCTTATATTTTTGGCAAGCACTTCCAGTACCAGGATGAACAGCAATGGTGATAATGTTTAAATGTATTTCACATGGCTAGGGCTTTTTGCAGTGGGAGGGGGATCATGCTGGCATGAGTGGCAGGACTCTAGAGGTGGTAGCAGCTCTGCCACTACCATTAACCTCTACTGGAGGGTTTGGACTGTGCCCTAAGTGCATTCAGAACTGCAACCTAATTGTTGGCTAATATTTTTTTTAAAAAAATGGAATCAAAGGTTGGTGTGCTATGAATCACTGGATATTTATAATCTGCCCATAAAGGGCGATTAATTAAACCAGATCCAAAACACAATAGAAGTTGTTATGATGGGAGATATATTTTCAGAAACATTTTACTACAGTAAGTGTTGGCATTTGCAAGGACAGCTTTCTTGGAGGAGGGGATACAAACCTGGGAAAGGATGGAAATAAGTTCCTGGAATGGCTAAGGTGGCATGTCCTTTCATTCCTGGAGAAAATACCACCATGTGGAAAGTTAAGAAAGTGCTTAAGTAAGTAATGCATGAATGACAGAGTGTAGTGCCAGTTTTTAAAACCAGCAACTTGGTAATTCCAAAGCACTATACATCTCCCCAGATCAGAATGAATGGTTTCATTTATTGGATGCAGTTCTCCAATATTTTCAACATCCACTTTTTGAATGTAAATTAAATCAAAGTGCTTACTGAAGAAATGCACTTTTGTTGAAGGATGTGCTCAATTGGGCAGTGTATGTACCCAGCAATAATCATACCCTTTTTAAATTTGCAAGCTGAGAGGAAAAGCTGTTACATTTCCTCCTTGTCACTGACATTGTTCCAACCTAAAGTTATTCTGATTTTCCTCTGTGGTTGTTTGGAACACTCAATATCAGGGCCGCAGGCGAGTGTGTGCATAACTTCTCTCGTCTGATGTGCCCTCTGGAAACACAGCAAGCAGGCATCCATATTCCCTTCAGAGCGCCTGATCCTGCCAGCCTCAGAATAGCAGCTACCTTTGCTTGGCCCCTTACCATGTGAGGGCCAGATTCATTATTAGATTAGAACCCCCTTTGGGTTTTGCTTTGCTAAATTGTGTCCTCCATCATGGAGAGCATGCATTGTGGTGAGATCACCAGAACTGCCTCCTTGTTGTGGGGAAGGACCGTTTGGATAGCCACATCACCCCATTGGATGCCCCTTGGTTGCTGGGGCAGAAATTTGGCTGGTTGGGTTGTTTATTGGCTGCCAATGGGCTATTTAAGCTGCTGCACGTCGCTGGGAACCTTCTCTTTCTTGTGACGTGCACTAGATTACCCTCCCTCCCTATATGGCCAGCATGACTAAGCCGCTTCTGGTGAACCAGAGCAGCGCACGGAAACACCATTTACCTTCCCGCTGGAGCAGTACCTATTTATCTACTTGCACTTTGACGTGCTTTCAAACTGCTAGGTTGGCAGGAGCAGGGACCGAGCAATGGGAGCTCACCCCGTTGCGGGGATTTGAACAGCTGACCTTCTGATTGGCAAGCCCTAGGCTCTGTGGTTTGAACCACAGTGCCACCCGCGTTCCTTCCATTTTTGCCTACCGTGTAGCAAATCATCACAACTTTGTAAGACTGGTGGTTAGGCATTGGTTCACTGTGTTTGTAGGGGAAGTGGTTGGCTGTGCCTGCCCCTCCATTGCTGCTGCTAGGGAATTCTGTTAAAGGAATCCAAGGGTTCGCCTTGCTTTTGTCTGAACTCTGTCATGGGCCATGCCAGAGTCTCTGGGAGCATCTGGGGTGAGCTGTGAGACTGAAGCCAGCTTTGTGCTCCCCCAGAATGCTTTCCCTTACTGACCTCTGTTGGTGCCCAGTTGTCAGTCCTGTTCCTGCCACGGTGCAGGTTCAGGTAGTCTAGAACCACTCCTAAGTAACCAAATTTTGCCAAAAGACCTTAAAGTAAAATTATGTGTCTATTGTGTATTTATTTTTGGAGTGGTTTTGGGGGTCTTCACATGCAAATAGTAGTCCATTTAACGATCAGGTACTCTAGGAAAAAATGTTTAACATTTTCTTTCTATTAGTTCCACAAAGGAAAAATACAGGATCTGCATGATATCCCTAAGCTAGCCATCCTCATTATCATCCCTGTTTCATATACATTAATTTCCATAATATTAGACTCAGAAGCAATAATTACAGGGACTGTCACACACCTCCTGTCTTCATTAGCGTCAACAGGGCCTGAGGTCTAAGACCCACATAAAGACTCATTTTGTGTGTCTCAATATTACTTTTGGTGCTTTTGAATTAAGATTCACTTTTATTGATCTAACTTTCAAATTCTGAGAAATTCTTAATCAGTATGGTAATATAATACGAGCTGAGGAAGGGTTGGGGAATCAAGTATTAAATGAGAAAAGAAGAAAGTACAAGGAACTTCTTTTAAATAATGTATTGGTACACAAGCTTCAGAACATGATAAACATGTAAATGATTAATATCAAATAAGAATAAGAACTTAAATTTGCCTCAGAAAACTTTGAGGATGCCCAGAATAATTTTAAAAGCATCTCAGAGAAGGAAATGCTTTTCCTTGAGAGTGTGGTGTGAAAGATTAAGTCTGAGAATTCAAAAGCATAGTAGGGTTTTCCCCACTGTTGCTTTCAGCAGAAATTGCGCCATTACAATGTGGCTACTCCTTACATGGCTCAATAATCTTTGAAATCCAAAATCACATGGGTGGAGACATGGATTCCATATCATGGCTTCTTTCCACCGTAGAATTGCCACTCCTGGGAACTAGGGAAAACAGATACTCCATTCTACTCCTCCTCATAACTTAGTTTTCTGCATGCACAAGAGATATCGCTTTGACTGAGAAACCTTAACCTTGTGTGTCTAATGAAGGTGGTCAACTGCCACACAGTCAGCATTTTATTGCTTCACAAAAACTACTATTATTGCATAAAGGTTTATCCTCCAGCACCGTTTCAAGGTTTCTTCATCATCATCTTTATCTTAGTCTCCTGGGAGCGATGAAGCTGGTCTGCAAGCCAAGTTTATGGCAGGGATTAAATGGGATAGTATCTAGGGATGAGGGAGGAATTTGTAATGGTCAGCTTTTCACAGTGGACTGTTGCTTCCAAGCCACTCCCAGTTGGGTTAGGCATAACTCCAGATTTTACTATATCTTTTCAGTGTATAAAAAGTACACACAAAATTATCTATCTTATATAAAATCTTTGTATTTTACTGGTAAACGTAGTGCTTAATGTGTTTAATACGTTGAATGCAGCCCAAAGTGGTTTGGGCAACCCAGTCAGATGGGCAGGATAGAAATCATCAATATCATCATTTATTTCAGTATCCCAGGATAAACTGTTTGTTTGGTGTGGTGTGTGTGTATGTGTGTGTGTGTGTATTATGCAAACACACACACACACACACACACAGAGAGAGAGAGAGAGAGAGAGAGAGAGAGAGAGAGAGAGAGAGAGAATCTCATTTAGTTTCCTTGTTCTTTTCAACCAAGCAAGGGTAAATCAAATTATAGAGTTATGAATATAAGCAAATTATGCATTCTGTTTTCTAGTGACAATGCCCTGTTTTTAAATCCTGAATTCCTTCCAGCCTGCTTAACTGACATTCTTTCCATCCACCCTTTTTCTCTCTTTTATTTGAACCCACATGCTAAGTGAAAACTGTATGGTCGCACATATTTCCACTTTGCCCAGGAAGCATACAAATGCCCACCCAACCACCCCTTTTCTTTTCTTTTTACCTTTGCCTTCCCTTTTCTGGCTCCCCTCCCTCATCAAACAAAACACACACACACACACCACAAAGCCAAAGTTTCTGTCCTTGCCAAGAACCTTCACACTACAGTACAAATTAACATGAAAGCGTCAGCTCTCACTGAGTCATCAAATCTTTTTCATTTGTTCTTCTGTCTCCAGAGTCTCCCTTCTATCTCTTTCCACAGCCCTCTGCCAAGTGATTTCACATCAGAAGAAAACATAAAATTATATTGCAAAAGTGAAACACTGCTATATTACAGGCTGTCATTGCTTCAAGGTAGACCAAGGCTATTTCAGATAAAACGTTAGTGTTGCTGGACTATGAATGGTGACTGTTTTCATCTCCCGCCTCCCCTCCAGTTTAGCACAAATTCATAGCTCCTGCTCCTGCTCCTCCTCTCCCTTCCCACCACCCTCATTTCCATCTCCACTGTATTCTGCCGCGTTTGTTAGATGGCTCTCATTCACTTGTAACTCCTGCATTATTTAAAAGGTTTTTCTTGGCATCTTTTAGAAGTTGTTTTACACCAGAGACTTCCTGTTAGGCAACAGCTTTGTACACACAGGCTCATCTTGTGTAGAGAGGTCTTAACTCCAGAGTAATCCTAGAAAGGCAACATAGCAATACTAATAAAAACTAATGATTTCACTGCTTGTGTTTCTTTGGATTTTTTAATAATAATAATAATAATAATAATAATAATAATAATAATAAATGTATTGGAGGCTTTTTCTAGCTGGGCTGCCCCTTCAATGTTTGCCAAATGCCCTGTCTATCTTGCTTTTTGAAAAGAGAAGCAAACTTTACCCATTTCCTTTACCCATAATTGTACATAGCATGTGACGTGCACACAATGGGTCCGAAGATTGGTGGTTCAAGCCCACCCAGGGATGGTTGTGGGCAGGATTCTTACACTGCAGGGGTTATCTTTCAACACTGCAATTCTATGATTTCACCTAGCCTCATCCACTGTTTCCCTCACCTGGCTAGAAACAGAACTTAGTGATCTCTTCCATATGATTCTATGAATAACATGCCTGGCATACAGTGTTGTAAGAAGAAGAAGAAGAAGAAGAAGAAGAAGAAGAAGAAGAAGAAGAAGAAGAAGAAGAAGAAGAAGAAGAATTAATACCCCACCCATCTGGCTGGGTTTCTCCAGCCACTCTGGGCAGCTTCCAACAAAACTTTAAAAACAAAATAAAACATAAAACATTAAAAACTTCCCTAAACGAGGCTGCCTTCAGATGTCTTCTAAATGTCAGATAGTTGTTTATTTCTTTGACATCTGATGGGAGGGCATTCCACAGGGCGGGCGCCACATCCAAGAAGGCCCTCTGTTTGGTTCCCTGTAACTTCACTTCTCACAGGGAGGGAACCGCCAGAAGGCCCTCGGTGCTGGACCTCAGTGTCCGGGTTGAACAATGGGGGTGGAGACGCTCCTTCAGGTATACTGGGCCGAGGCCGTTTAGGGCTTTAAAGGTCAGCACCAACACTTTAAATTGTGCTCAGAAACATACTGGGAGCCAATGAAGGTCTTTCAAGACCAGTGTTATGTGGTCTTGGCGGCCGCTCTTAGTCACCAGTCTAGATACTGCATTATGGAGAATAAAGTTGTCAATTTGAGATTGAAACAATTAAAGGAACGCTCCCTACATTCATATTTAATTTACTACATGTATATCCTCCCTCCCTCCCTCCCTCCCATCCTCCCTCCCTCCTTTCCGTCGTAGAAACTCAAGGCAGCATACATGGTATCTCCCCCTACAGAATGGGTGACAAATACTTTCCAGTGCAGGGGCCACATTTCCACATGAGTAACATTCAGGAGAGGGGGATATGTCAGTAGTGAGCAGGACCAGAGGCAAAAGTGGAACAACAGAGAGTTTTACCACTACTCAGCAGGCTATATTCCAGTTTTGTAGTATACTCCTATTGGTCAAAGGAGGAGGGTAGTAACAGATAGATAGTAAGCAGGTCTTCCACTGACATGGGATCAAAATGGGCCCCTTAGCATCATGATGGGACCTGCTCCTTTAGGGCAAGGATGGTGGGCTGTTCACACCCCATAATCCTATTAGTTGGGCTATGGGTGGGTCATCCACAAGGGCCTGAAAACAACTCAACACACAGGGAAATTATAAGTGTAAGCCTTTACATTGTGGAAAGTATTCCCTAAAGCTGTCTTGAAAGGACTAGATGCATGGTAAGAACTCAGAATAGGTTCCTTAGGACCAGGGATGAAGGAACAGGCTTATCTATAGAGGGTTTATATTTCAAAACAGTATTTCCCATCATCTGAAGGGTCACAGTTTCCTCAGCACTGCCTTCCAACAATAGATCATGCGTGCTTTCTGGAACAATCACATTGTAGGAGAATTATGGGAATAGGTGGTGTAAATTATTGCAAATTAAACCATCACTGAGTGTGAATAAATTACAGCTAACATCATTTAAAAAGCAATTATTTTAATAGTTTCAATCTTTTCCACTGTAAAATTTTTACAATAATAATAATAAA
The DNA here is from genome assembly GCF_965112155.1 of Podarcis liolepis. NCBI lineage: Eukaryota > Metazoa > Chordata > Lepidosauria > Squamata > Lacertidae > Podarcis > Podarcis liolepis. Next base: position 26,576,707 of record NC_139571.1, read on the forward strand.
AAACCCACCATTGTGGATTCATATTTTTAGATTTAAAACTAATGTAACAAAGTGCCTTGGTACAGTACACTGCATTGAATTAATTTCATCCAAAGCTTTTGATGAAGTCATAAATCACAAGAGCAAACGAAATTTTCCTGGGGGCTATTCAGCTTGCAAGCAGATCTATTAAGCTGCCACCTGATAAAAATAAGTCCCACTTTTTAATCAATACAGGTACAAGTTGCTCGTGGGTCCTTTGCCTTCCCAGTCATCCAGAGGCATGCAGTCATGAAATGTGAACTGTTTGTCACCCTTTCCTTGGAAAATGAATGTTTGTGGCAGAAGACTCCAGAGTCTACACTTCTGGGACAGTCAGGCATAAACATTTTGCTATATATTGGGCCAGGAGAAGTCTGTCTGCTTTCATTATTGTTGGTAAAGTCAAAACACCTTTTGGTCTAGTTGGATCCAGCTGATAAGCTCTAAGCTTTTGGAAACAGAAGGTCAAGCCGATCCTCAGCACACCTCTTGTGGGATTTGTTGCTCTCTCCCTTTAAGAGATTGAGAGTATGTCGTGTGACCACAATGAAACAAACAATAGGAAAAAGGGAGAAATGGTAATTTTATGTTTGCTAAGAGGGGTAAGTTCTGTAAAAGGGAAGTGAGATTGTTGCATCTGCAGGTTGATGGTTCAGCAGAAAATGCAATTATTTATGGTGGACAATTACCTACATTCAGCCAACTTCTTTTAGACAGGTGACCTAGTCAGTACTGGTTAAGGTACAGCAGCTTTCCCAATAACTCCACAAACATTATTTTCTCACTAGCATTTTTATAATTTGGCCCATCTACATATCAGTGCCATGCCCTGCCTAGTGTCCTACAAGCAGATGCAGGTGGTACTGTGGTTTAAACCCCTGAGTCTCTTGGGTTTGCCGATCAGAAGGTTGGCGGTTCAAATCCGCACAACTGGGTGAGCTCCCGTTGCTCTGTCCCTGCTCTTGCCAACCTAGCAGTTCGAAAGCATGCCAGTGCAAGTAAACAAATAGGTACCACTGCAGCAGGAAAGTAAACGGCATTTCCGTGCGCTCTAGTTTCCATCACAGTATTCTGTTGCGCTAGAAGCGGTTTAGTAATGCTGGCCTCATGACCTTGTGGACCTGAAAATGAGATGAGCGCTGCAACCCCATAGTCACCTTTGACCAGACCTCACCGTCCAGGGGTCCTTTACCTTTTACCTTTAGCATCCTACAGACAAATCCTATTTCCCAGTCTGAGTTTCTGTGTGTGTTTTTAATGAAATAAATAAATCTCTCTATTTAGTGTTGGCTGCAGCTGATCTTTCCAGCAACTTATGCAAGTAGATTATAGTGTCTCTCTTAGGCTTGCTCTAGACAGCTTGATGAAAAGAGACCAAGTTATGGTAGATGTGGTGTTGGGGAGATGAGTCTGCCAGTTTATTCTCATAAGCTCTTTTCCAGTCAAGCACTTAAAAAGTTGGAGTGAATAAGAGCCTTTACCAGGAGCCAGAAATACCATAAAGAAGGCACAATTTGATAGCAGGGCGGATACTACTGCCACCCATCTGGTAGCAATAGAATCACGTAACTGTAGAGTTGGAAACGACTACAGGAGTAATCTAGTTCAATCTCCTGCAATGCAGGAATCTGCAATGCATCCAAGTAGTGGATGGCAGGGTTGGATGGAGAGCCTTAACTGATCTCCCAACAAACATCCACACAAATACTCCAATTTTAAATACACATCTTCCCTAACTGTATTATTGCTCAATGGGAATTTTTAAATGCATGTTTGATATGATTTTGAGTAAAAAATGGTCTGAACATTTTGGAAATGGAAAAAGCATTAGAGAATGAATAGTACAATCTGAACCTCACTTATCTGAGGGTAGGTCCCATTGAACTCAATTGTACTTTTGAGTAGACATGGTTAGGATTCCATTGAGTTCTGATCCACAAATTTGCTGATTGGAGCACACAGAATTTGCAATAAGTAGCTACCATGAGCACCTCTCCTTTGTAGTTAAAGATCTGCAGACTTTCTTCATTCTGCTACTTTATTGTTTCTTTAATTTTCTCTGCCTTTGAATTCTTTCTGTCCTGCTCTCTGCTTTTTCCACATTCCTTAACAAGTAATATCCTTTTAGGGGATATTTCTAGTTTTGGTGCCAGGCAAAATCCTTTTGTATCCTCAGGAATTTGAGTGCTGAATGTTGCTTCTTGGGGTTGAAATATATTTAAAAATGAACTATGTGGTGATCCCAATGTGTGCATGTGGCTTGTAGTATATTTTATTGATATGTTCACTGGAATGGAGGCATACCCTCCAACGTTTCTCTGATGAAAATAGGGACATCCCATTCCATAATGATCATGACCATACTTATACCCCACACACCTTATTGGGTTGCCCCAGTCACTTTGGGCAACTTCCAACATATATAAAAACATAATAAAACATTTAAAAAACTTCCCTGTACAGGATTGCCTTCAGACGGCTCAGGGGTCAGATAACTCCATACCCTCCAACATTTCTCCGATGAAAATAGGAATGTTCTAAGGAAAAGCAGGACATTCTGGGATCAAATTAAAAACCGGGTGGCTTCTCTAAATCAGGGACTTCCCTGGAAAATAGGGACACTTGGAGTGTCTATGGAGGATTCTTAAATATTAGAATTTAGTGAGGGGGTTATTGTTTTACGTAAGATCTTTATACTTACTTAAGGGAATAGATAAATCTAATGATACTACTACTACTACTACTACTACTACTAATAATAATAATAATAATAATTAGGTCATCGTTTGCCAGAGCTTCCTGTTCCTCAGTGCATCTGATGCATTTATTTGCACAGATAACAGTATAAAAAACAACCACTGCCCCCCAAATAATCTCTGGATCTTGACCGGAGAAGATTTTTCACCTTGAGGTCTGCATTCTCTGCTTAGTAACGTTCTGAGGGCCAAAGGCAAAAATGGGCAGAATGATGGGTGTAAATTTCCCCTTTGTACACTACCCTCTGTCCATATATTCATGAAGCATTATCACAGTTCACAAAAGCATTCCAGGCAAGGCCAGTGAAGGTTATGGACTGGTAAAAGTCCAGAAGGCCAGATAGATAGAATCCATGCCTAAGAATTCTACACCCTTGCTCTAGTCCTTATCGTACGCATAAGTGCACCTAGATTCTCTTTGTGCCGTACTGAGGCTCAAAGGCACTCATGAGCATTTGTAAAACATCACATGAAAAGAATCCCAATATCTGCTGTATATAAAACTAGATCAAGAGTGTCAGGCAGTCAGAGATCTCTCCCAGGACAGCTACATAATTTTTTTTACTGCTAAGAAAACAACAACTGGATATCTTATGTAGGAAAAGCATGTGCTCAACCACTGATGCCCCTCCAACATTGATCTGCTGTAGTTTCTAACTACAGGATCCTGGAGAGCCAAGGACTCCAGAGCAACCAGCACAAATATATATTCAGTTATGTAACTCACAGAAAACCTTTCATGCTGTCAGGTGTCTACAGAGGGATAGCATGCATAGTTGGATATTTCCATGTAGAATACAAGCAGAGCTCTTATTTGGCATTCCTTGGAAGTAATGCAGTGTGCTGGCCTGGCCTCACTGAATAAACAATACCTATGAGGCTCATCAGCTGCAGTCTATATGGAGCTGTGTGAGATTATATATTCTCAGCTCTGAGATCCCATGACACCAAAATTTCACTGCATGAGCAGTGACTCGCAATTTTGTGATCTTGTATGTGTAGGTGTGAACTTGTGCATTCCTGTGAATGCACACAGAGATTTGTTCTCATTGACAGGATAGGTCTCTGACATGCCACTGTTGATCAGTCCTTATATATCCAAGCATGCACCCCTCTTCAGTCTAGTCTGCTCAAATGTTCAGCAGAGTGTATGCGCAGATGTGTATGCACATCAGTGATGTGTTAGTTCTTTCCAGTAGTACACTAGACACATTAAGGGATGGAAAACACAGAGACAGTGTGGGGGCAGTGAGCTACAGGCACTCACCCCCCCCCACCTCTCTGTGGGAGAAAGAGTGTAACCCTATCAAGGCAACCTCTGATCCATTTGGTCTAGGGAGCCACCCAATAGGTAAAAGGTAAAGGACCCTGGATGGTTAAGTCCAGTCAAAGGCAACTATGGGGTTGTGTCACTCATCTCGCTTTCAGGCTGAGGGAGCCGGTGTTTGTCCACAGACAGCTTTCCGGGTCATGACTAAGCCACTTCCGGCACAACAGAACACCATGATGGAAACCAAAGTGCATGGAAACGGCATTTACCTTCCCACCGCAGCAGTATCTATTTATCCACTCACACTGGTATGCCTTTGAACTGTTAGGTTGGCAGGAGCTGGGACAGAGGAATGGGAACTCACCCCATAACAGTGATTCAAACCGCCAGCCTTCTGATCGGCAAGCCCAAGAGGCTCAGTGGTTTAGACCCACTAACAATGCATTGATCTTATCTGGATTTGAGCTTCAATTTATTGGCTCTCATCCAGTCTGTTTCTGAGGGAAGACAGTGGTCCAGCACATCCGCCACCACACCTGCAGATCAGAGTCGAAGGGCACATTCCAGGCAGGCAAAAACAGTTGAGGTGGCAAGCATGGCCAATGAGGGGTGCAGTCTAAAGAGAGATCTGAAGGCCAGATAAAAAGGGCCACATTCAGCCCCTGGGTCTGAGGATTCCTTATTCCTGGGCTACAGGTTCCCCACTCTGTGGAAAGAATTCGATATATTAATGGTTTTAAAGTAATAATGGCAAGGGACGCGGGTGACGCTGTGGGTAAAACCTCAGTGCCTAGGGCTTGCCGATCGCATGGTCGGTGGTTCGAATCCCCGCGGCGGGGTGAGCTCCCGTCTTTCGGTCCCAGCTCCTGCCCACCTAGCAGTTTGAAAGCACCCTTAAGTGCAAGTAGATAAATAGGTACCGCTTTATAGCGGGAAGGTAAACGGTGTTTCCGTGTGCTGCGCTGGTGCTGGCTCGCCAGAGCAGCTTCGTCACGCTGGCCACGTGACCCGGAAGTGTCTCCGGACAGCGCTGGCCCCCGGCCTCTTAAGTGAGATGGGCGCACAACCCTAGAGTCGGACACGACTGGCCCGTACGGGCAGGGGTACCTTTACCTTTACCTTAATAATAGCAAGAGGCTGAAAAGCATGGCAACTTGCTCATTTTTGCTTCTACTTTGCACAGAACAGCTGAGTGGCGTTTAGTTTGGATATCCACTGATCTGTCTTGTTCAGTGTGGGAAGGAGCTTCATTTTTGTGGAGGAGGGGAAATTGCAGCATGCCTTGCTTTTCTTCCCTCCAGCTATTTCTTGTTGCTTAAAAATCCCTTTGGGGCCGCGTGCTGCTGGCTGTGTTTTTACCACAGAGTGTACTCCATGGTGTTATGTGCCCTTTTAGCATCCACAATATTACTTCTATCATTTCCTGCCAGCACATTTAAGGGAGCTAATCCACAGGCAAATAAAAATCTAACAGCTTTGAAGCCTCTAAGTGGCTGAAGTCATAACTCTACCCTTTGCTCCCGGAAGATGAGGCTGTATGCTTTGAAGGCAGGATTTTGCGAATAAGGCGGACAAGTGGGATCTGCAACCAGGGAGCCAGCTGGCCAGGCATGTCCTCTTCTAAGATTTTCCATTCCACCCCTTCCCAGTTTTCCATCCTCCACCCCCAGAATCTGTTACTCAGCATTCTCTGCCCACTCCCACTAAGCGTGCTGAGTCCTCATCTCCATGCTTTAGATACTCTCATTTAGAGTGTACACACACACACACACACACACACACACACAGCAGTTCCCTCAAGCCTTTGGAGACCTTCTTTTTCCACAGAGTATGAAATACAACATTGTACTATCATGATTGCTCTGCATGCATTTTTTGCCAGAGAAAATTATATCTTCTCTCCTCCCAACTCCTAAGATCTGATTTGTGAGGACAAGGGGTTGCAAAGGGGGGGGGGGGAGTCCCATTGGGCTCCTGCTAGCACAACTGTTTACTTGTATAGGATCCAAGCTTAGTACATAACTATATACATGTACTCAGAGCTATTTTTCTAGAAAAACAGGTGCTGGAACTCATCATGAACACATCCTTCATTCTCTTAGAATGGCAATGGTGCCCACTTGAGAGGTGCTGGAACTGAGTTCTGGTGAGTTTCAGCTGGGAAAAAAAGCCCTGCATGCACTCTATATACAGTACAGTTGTTACAATTAGACATCTCTCTCTGATCCCAGAGAGGATTCTTTGCTTCGAAGTTCTTGCTGCTTCGAACTGCACAGGAAGTACTGAGTCCACTCACTTTCAAAGTCCTAGCAACTCTTTGCAAAGTGTTCAGTTTTCTTCCACAGATCCAATCTGCCTCCTCTTCTCAGATCTCCCACACTTTCCCAGCACTGGACACTGTAACTTGAGCTCCTTATCTACACGTGTAGCAACAGAGATAAGACATGGTATCTGAAGAAGTGTGCATGCACACGAAAGCTCATACCAAGAACTAACTTAGTTGGTCTTTAAGGTGCTACTGGAAGGAATTTTTTTATAGAGATAAGACAGTCACTAGATTCAGAGAGTTGCATTTTGGAGGACAAATCAGCATTACCAACACATGTGGAAATTAACCTATTAGACACTTTACTTAAGATCCTTTATGTAGATGTTTGCCTGTGGAAGAAGTCCTGCGCATATTCAAAGTAAACTGTGGGCCTTGCACAGGTTCCAGAGTTTATGTAGGCTGCAGGAAAGACCTGCACAAGTTGAATCTGAGATCCACTGAATTAATCACCTTGGCTCCTCCTAAGTTAAGTGAGCACAAGAAATGTTTATCACCTCTCTCTCGTTGCCTTTGCCCTCCCCTTGCTCCATCCAAGCTTCTCCAGAGGGTCAGAGTAACCTCCTGAACAATATCAGTTGTGTGTAGGTCATTACTGTGTGAGAGGGAAATTGCTCAAACTCTGGCAGAGGCACATTTTGCGGGCACTGCTCCAAAATATGAAGCTAAATGGGTAGGGATTCTAGCAACAGATGGAAACTTATGACTCCAAAACGCCTTGAATGCTAGGTGTTCATCTTGACATTCAGCTGCTTTGATTGATGGCATGTGGCATAGCTAAGAATCATTAGAGACATTCCTATCCAGGGACAGGCAAAGCACAGGAGCAAACCTGGACCTGGTTATTGTCTTTTGTATCATGTAGTCTAAATGCACTGCACTAGAAAGAGTCGTATTTAATTAGCTTCTGTGCAGCCTCCTAGAGTCAATGTGCATGGAATTGGGAATTAAAGGAATCCCTTGGTTAATTTTAGTATGAACATAATCAATGAGTGCAAGGATGAGAATACTAAAAAAAAAAATGTTTTCTAGCATGTAATGTATCAGTTGGAGTTTGTCAAGACTTTGCCTTACTCGATGCCTGGTTCTAGACTTAAAATGATGGCCTGCTGTTTTCAAAGTATAGTGGTACCTCGGTTTATGAACTTAATCCATTCCAGAAGTCCGTTCTTAAACCGAAACCATTCTTAAACCGAGGCGCGCTTTCCCTAATGAGAACTCCCACCGCCGGTGCCCTTCCACCATTCGGATTCCGTTCTTAGACCGAGGTAAAGTTCGCAAACTGGGACACTACTTCCGGTTTTGCAGAGTTTGTAAACCAAAGTGTTCTTAAACAGGACTGTTCTTAAACCGAGGTACCACTGTATTGTTATATTTGAATGTTCACTGCATAATCACTAATCATTAGAATTTCCCTAATTATTATGGTAGGGTTGCCATACACTCAGATTTTTCTGGACATAGCTGGGATTTGGCCCTCATAAAACAGCGTCCGGGCGAAAACCACTGGAACGTCTGGGAAAATCCGGATGTATGGCAACCCATGTTGGAAGAGTATATTTTGACGAATTTCCTTAAAAACTGCTCGAAACTGCCCCGCTCCCGAAAAAAAGCTCAACAACTTTCGTGTCCTGGTTTTCACTTTTTGAAATATGGCAACCCTACATTAAGGTATGTAATTCACATCTAGGGGTGCTCTTTTTCTCCCCTGATGAAGGCTCCATGTCTTTGCCAGATACAAGGCCTCAGTTTCTACCACAAACCAGAAAACGAGCACCAGTTTAATTTCTGCCTGTACCACACATGCATCCTCTTCTACACACAGTGGGTTCTAAAAGTCCAAGAATCCCCCTTGCCCATGGGGTAAGCCTGGCATCCCAGCTGCACTAACAGATGGGAAAATAAGCAGGAAATGCTTCTTCTTCAAATTTGCATTACTTGCCTCTGGAGCAGATTATGAACCACCACCACCCCTCCCAAAACAGCTACCTATTTTATTTCTTTATTTTAAATTGTTCTACCCTGCTTAATTATTTCACTTCAATCACACACAGAGGTTAATGTGCCACTGCTCCCTTCTGCGCCCCAGTCTCCCTGTCTTTCTACAATCAAGGGTTTGCATAGCCCTGGTTATTTTAGTTTGCACATCTAAGCAGTCTTGCACGCAGACTCCACATTGCACAAGGGAATAATGCAATCCTGTTAGTCATTTCTCTTTCAATGCGACAGTCAGGAGCCAAGTTCAAAGGAGAGCTTGTAATAAGAGTCTGCCTTTGCTTTGCTTAGTCCACTCCTTTTCTTCTCCTTTCATCTGCTGACTTTCATTTTCAGGCTTCTAAACTCTCAGTTTAATTCGGCATCTTCTATATAAAAAGCTATATATCTCAACAGCCTCTGATGCTGGAGCAGTTCATGAAATTCCTCATGCCAAAATGTCTCTCAGATTTCATTTCAAAGATTTCTGCCCTGCCTCATTTTTCAAGAAACTCAAGGTGGCTGAACAATCCCTAACGCAAACAAATAATAAAACATAGAACAACACCCATTAAGGTCACAAATACCAAATATCAATGTTGAGCCCTCAAAACAGAGAAAGGCTACAGGCCTCATCTGTAGTATACAGTCGTACCTTGGAAGTCGAATGGAATCTGTTCCGGAAGTCCATTTGACTTCCAAAATGTTCGGAAACCAAAGCACAGCTTCTGATTGGCTGCAGGAAGCTCCCGCAGCCCATCAGAAGCCACAGAAGCTCCTTCAGTTCTTTGGATTCCAAATAACATTCACAAACTGGGACACTTACTTCCTGGTTTGAGGTGTTCGGGAGCCAAAACATTTGAGTTCAGGATCCAAGGTATGACTGTACAGTTAAAGCCATCTCATACAGCTTTGAACAGTCATGGCTGCTCCCAAAGAATTCTGGGAACTATCGCTTGTTAGGAGGGTTGAGACCCCCATGTTTCTCACAGAGCTACAATTTCCAGAGTTCCCTCAGAAGAAGGATGACTTGTTAAACCACTCTGGGAATTGTCAGTCAGTTCCCAGGATTCTTTTGGGAAAGCCACAACTGCTTAAATTGGAAAAAGACTGAAGGATCACATGTTCTCCAGCCCTGTTTTGACTTGTGGCATTCCATCAGGACAGAAGCAATGCACTTGACTGTGTGAATATAACATTATTTTGGATTCTTTAGAGCAGACTGAAAGCCTACAGGCATATTTGTATTCTGTCCTGGACTATATATTGCCTCTGGTGTTTCTCTCTGCATAACCTAACCTTAAAAAAAAAGAAAAAAAGTTTTTTCTGCCTTTGTAGGTGTTGCCATGTAGTTCCACAAGCGAATCAGTAGTTTCTTAATTGCTTATTTCAAGGCAAATGAAGTATGAACATCATTTCTACTGGTGAAAAATCTACCATTAAGCTAAGAATAATTTTAAAAACGCACATCAGAGCTGCCTGTTAATTAAACCTTGAGCATGAATGAAATCACAAGTCATTCGCATTAACAGTTTGGGAGTGAAATAAGGAGATTTATGATGGGGTTGGCAACAACCATAACAACAGTAAAGAATAATTCGTACTCTCATTATGTTTGAGAAACTCATCCTTTTAATTAAAATACAAAATGCAAGTTACTGGGATTTCTGACCTGTTTTATTTGCTTGTGCAGTGAAAGGAACTATTGACAATGCCACATTTAGACTCTCACACTCACTCTATTTTCTTTTTACGCTCACTCCTCTTCCCTGTAAGAATGGAAGAACAGTCCTGATGGATCAGGTCATCCGATCCAAGTCCAGCATTCTGTTCTCACAGTGACATTCAGATGTGTATGGGCGGTCCACCCTTAAAAAGGTAAAAAGGTAAAGGACCCCTGGACGGTTAAGTCCAGTCAAAGGCGACTATGGGGTTGCAACACTCATCTCGCTTTCAGGCTGAGGGAGCCGGCGTTTGTCCCCAGATAGCTTTCCGGGTCATGTGGCCAGCAGGACTAAACCACTTCTGGTGCAACGGGACACCATGACGGAAACCAGAGCTCATGGAAACACCATTTCCCTTCCCGCCACAGCGATACCTATTTATCTACTTGCACTGGTGTGCTTTCGAACTGCTAGGTTGGCAGGACCTGGGACAGAGCAATGGGAGCTCACCCTGTCATGGGGACTTGAACCACCGACCTTCTGATTGGCAAGCCCAAGAGGCTCAGTGGTTTAGACCACAGTGCCACCCGCATCCCTTGGTCCACCCTTACTTGTGCAGCTACTCCTGACTCTGCAGTGACTCCTATACAGCATTAGTGTGTGCAAAAGAATCCTTCATCATCCTTACTTGATATGCAAACACAAATCGCGTTTGAATCTTTGACCTCATGCTAATTTAAAGTCAGTTAGTGGTGTACTGGGGGGGGGGGGCTTGCACCTTATAACCAATACATTGCAGTCCTGATACTTTCTGTGGCAGCTTCCTACGTATAAGCTGCTGTGCAAGGAGCTTCAGCTAGTGCAACAGTTGTGCTGCGTTTCACATTGCATAGCCTTCTCATCCTTACTAGTGAAACAGCCCTCACACTGGCAGTCAGAGAACACCGAGTTCTGTTTCTAGCCAGGTGAGAGGAGCTGTGGAGGAGTCTAGGCAAAATCATAGAACTGTAGTGTTGGAAGGGACCCTAAGGGTCATCTCATCCAACCTCCTGCAATGCAGGAATCTCAACTAAAGCTTCCATGACAGATGGCCATCCAACCTCTGCTTAAAAATCTCAAAGGAAGGAGAGTCCATAACCTCCCGAGGGAGACCATTCCACTGTCAAACAACTCTTACTTTCAGAAACTTCTTCCTGATGTTTAGTTGGAATCTCCTTTCTTGTAATTTGAAGCCATTGGTTCGAGTCCAGAGCAGGAGAAAATAAGCTTGCTCCATCTTCCATGTGGCAGCCCTTGAGATATTTGAAGATGGCTATCATATATGCTCTCAGTCTCCTCTTTTCCAGGCTAAACACACCCAGCTCCTTCAAGTGCTCCTCATGGTTTCCAGACCCTTGATCATCTTGGTTGCCCTCCTTTGCACACATTCCAGCTTGTCAATACTCTTCTAAAATTGTGGTGCCCAGAACTGGACACATTATTCCTGGTGTGGATATATGTGACAAATGTGGGGATATGTGACATGAGACTGGAAGTCTGTAAGTTAGAGGTTTATGATTAAGGAAAGCATTACATTTCATGATCAGTTTGGGAAAGACCCGTGTTTTTGGAGACTGTGGAAGCAGTAAATATTCACACACACATCTTTGTATCTGGGAAACCTGGAACAATCAACTTTCTGGGACCTGTGAAAAAATTGCATGTATATGTATTACATTTATATTTGATATATTTATTGTGGGAAACACAAGTTTAGCTCTAGTGGTAATGGAGTCTGGTTCATTAGGGTGATTAGGTCACTGTCCCACCTAATCACTGTCCCATCCAGTCCCAGCTACCTGCATTCTTACTTCCAACCAATCGGGGGCGATTCCCCCTTTCATTGGCTCTGATTTCACCTATTATAGACACATCAATACCTAGCTTTTTTAACCTGAGCAATAAGGCACAACAGGCTCCTTGAGATGTCACATGTAGGCAAATCTGATTGGCTGCATGAGTCTGTGATATTGTCATATATGTATGATTGATTGGCTGCAAGCAAAAGCCCTTTTGAGCTTTTAGTTCTTTCTTTAATCAGTAAAACGATGACACACTAGCAAATGACGGCTACAAAAAGGGTACAGAAATGTGTGGGGAAAATGTGGTGATTTCTCATTGGCCCCTTTGTAGTCTTTGAAATGGCAATTTCCACATTAAAAAAAATGTAATATGATGAAAAATTGTTATAGCCCAAACTATTTATAAATTGCACTCAGATTATCTGTCTTTCAGGAAAATCAGTTGTCTGCAGAATGTATACACACACACACCTTCTTCCAGACTGCATTATTTCTGAGCTATAGCATCTATAGAATGTGATCTCTTTACATCTGCTTGGATGTGAAATGCAACATATCATTTCATTAAGCTTTCGCTCTTAAGGATAATCTACATGCAAGCACACCTTGAAAAACAGAGCCAGTCACCATTATGACAAGCCCAATTCATGCTTATTATACACTGGCAGACTGCCTGTCACCATAATAGATCAGTGTGGATGGAGAAGCGGACTCAGTGTGCCTGTGTGATCCATCCCTATTATCGATGAAGGCTCAGTCTCCCAGCATCTGTGAAGGCAAGCAGATTTATGGCCTTGTCATAAAGGTGTCCACAAATGAGAGCCGTTCCCTGTATGAGAGGAGGAGGAGAAGCACACACCTACACTGGCTTAACATTCTCCTTGTTTCCAAAGAGCCCAGTGTCTGGGGCAGAAGGCAGAGTCTCCTCCCCAACTATGTCTCAGGCTGTGGCCAGTTCACTAGAGCCTGTTCAGGCATTCAAATACATAATATGTGATGGCATAAAGTGTGCACAGGGCATAGGACAGACACACTGCCCCTGCCCCCCAATGCCCTTGTCCTCATCTACTCAACACATTGAGTAGGGTGGCCTGAAAGAGTTTTGTAAGTGCATTCTTTTGAATGTGCCTATCAGCCACCTTCTAATTGCATTCTTGAATGTGCCTATCAGCCACCTTCTATTTGCATTAAGCTAAAGGTCCCACCTGGAGCAGGAACCGGCAAGCCACTCCAGTATCCCTGCCAAGAAAACTCCATGGACAAAGACAGGCATATAAAAGTTATGACGCTGGAAGATGAGCCCCTCAGGTCGGAAGGCGTCCAACATGCTACTGAGGAAGAGCGGAGGACAAGTACAAGTAGATTCAGAGCTGATGAAGCGGCTGGGCCAAAGCCGAAAGGACGCTCAGTTGCAGATATGCCTGGAAGCGAAAGGAAAGTCCAATGCTATAAAGAAAAATATTGCATAGGAACCTGGAATGTAAGAACCATGAACCTTGGTAAGTTGGATGGCAAGAATGAGATGGCAAGAATAAATATTGACATCCTGGGCATCAGTGAACTAAAATGGACGGGAATGGGCAAATTCAGTTTGGATGACCATCACATCTACTACTGTGGGCAAGAATCCCGTAAAAGAAATGGAGTGGCCCTCATAGTCAACAAAAGAGTGGCAAAAGCTGTACTGGGATGCAATCTCAAAAATGATAGAATGATCTCGATATGAATCCAAGGCAGACTGTGGGAGGCAGTGGAAGACAGGAGTGCCTGGCGTGCTCTGGTCCATGGGGTCACAAGGAGTCGGACATGACTAAACGACTAAACAACAACAACAAAAGGTCCTGGCAAGTTCTTCAGACATTTCCACTCAGTGTGGAAGGGGCGAAGCAGACAGGGAAAGCTGGGGTGAGCTGTACGTGTGTGGGCACTTCACATTTTGTGCCCTCACACATTCTTTGAGCTCATGAACAGGGATTCAGTCATGTAGAAGATGTGATGCTGCCTACATCCTTAGCAACCATCATCATCACCATGTTCACCACAGCAGGATTGGTTCTTCCAGTTTTAACGAGAGAACGCATTAACAGAGCTCTGGCTGGCATGACCATTTTCCCTCCCAGATGCTTTAGTGGCTCTCTGAGGTATGGCCTCATAGTTGCCCTGGCAATAGCAGTATGATCACTTTCCCTGCCTCATCTACAATTGGATTTCCTCAACATCCTCTCTCTCTCTCTCTCTCTCTCTCTCTCTCTCTCTCCCTCCCTCCCTCCCTCCCTGCCTCTTTCTCTTTCATGACCTCCAAGGTGCCAGAGTTGAGGAGGCATATTACAATACCCCACTCTGGGAGGCTTCCAACACACATAAAAACATAGTGAAATCTCAAACATTAAAAACTTCCCAATATTGGGCTTCCTTCAGACATCTTCTTAACATTGTATAGCTCTTTATCTCTTTGACATCTGATGGGAGGGTGTTCCACAGGGTGGGTGCCATTGCCGAGAAGGCCCTCTGCCTGGCTCCCTGTAACTTCACTTTTCACAGTGAGGGAACTGCCAGAAGGCCCTTGGCGCTGGACCTAGTGTCCGGGCTGAATGATGAGGGAGATGCTCCTTCAGGGATACAGGGCTAAGGCCATTTCAGGCTTTAAAGTTCAGCACCAACACTTTGAATTGTGCTCGGAAACATACTGGGAGCCAGTGTAGGTCTTTCAGGATTAGTGTTATATGGTCCCAGCAGCTGCTTCCAGGCATTAGTTGTAGTTGGATTAGTTGTAGTTTCCAAGACACCTTCAAAGGTAGCCCCATGTAGAGTGCATTGCAGTAGTCCAAGAAGCAGATAACCAGGGCATGTACCACTCTAGTGAGACAGTGCACAGGCAGGTAGCGTCTCAGCTGGTATAGCTGCCACATTTTGACTTAATAAAAAAATTCCTTCCAGTAGCACCTTAAAGACCAACTAAGTTAGTTCTTGGTATGAGCTTTCGTGTGCATGCAACTTAGTTGGTCTTTAAGGTGCTACTGGAAGGAATTTTTTTATTTTGACTATGGCAGACCAACACGGCTACCTATCTACTACATTTTGACTTAGTTGGATTCATGCCCTTACTGTAGCATTTTGTGAGGAAGAAAAGGGTGAATGGTACCCAGTAGCAAAGGAGGTTACAATTTGAATAAGGGGAAAATGCATTGTCACCCATGTCTACCTCCACCCCAAATAAACCCTAATATACCCGGAGAGAGGAGGGAAGAGAGGGCAACAATCTAGAATGCAGCTTTGGCAAGACTTGAGCCAAGGCCCCCCTTCAGGGGAGCAATATCCCAAATTTGTGGCAATGTCATTTGCTTTCTGATCACATGCAATGCAATAACTGCATGCTGCGGAAAGAGAGCTCAGTTGTACAATACACAGAATAAAATATTAGATATGGCAGAAATAAATAGAAAATGATACGCTTTTCAGCTCTATTTCTGTAGCAACCTCTCATGGTTCATAGTGAATTATATTCTAATTTAAGTGAGACATTAGTTTTTTTGCAATGCTTGCAAAACTATCCTTGTACTGTAAAACAGAGAAACATCTAACTTTTTTTCCCTTCTCCTCTCCTTTTCTTTCCTGCGGGAAATACTATTTTGCAGTTTGTTACTGAAGGAGCCGAGGTAATGATTGTGAGTGATAATGTCAGAATGGGGAATAAAATTACTTGTTCTACCATCAGTAATGATAAATGCTTATATTAATACAATGGCTTTCCCCCCTTTGTGACGAGATGGATACTAATAACTTTTTCAGAATGGCCCATTTCATCCTTGGCCCTCAGTGTTATCCAGAGCTTTGGAAATGATTGCATTAATATCCTCAATGATGAAATTGATATGATCAGAGGTTGAGAGGTTTACATTCAGAAGTATAGGAATTGAGTTAGACTTAGTGGGGAATGTGAGAGGTCAGGCATCTTGAAAAGCTGGCTTTGAGTGACCTTGCCCAAGGGGCAGGAGCTTAATATCTCATCGGAAGCTAAATCTGTTTATGGGGCAGATTTCCAAATAATGTTCATTGACTCTACACATATTTACTTTGAAGGAAAGCTCACTGATTTCAATGGGGCTTATTCCCCGAGTCCCTGTTTAGTGTGTTCACACACCATACATTTAAAGCACATGCCATCACCCAAATAATTCCAGGAACCATAATTTGTTATGGGCGCTAGGAGTTGTAGCTCAGTAGGGCAAACTACAGTTCCCATGATTCTTTTTGGGGGGTGGGGGAGTCATGTGTATTCAGCCTTAAACTCTGATCCCAATTTTCTATACTCTGAACTAGTTTAGGTGAATATAGTTGACCATTTAAGCAAATGGTAGCCTAGCATGGTGTGAACATTCTTTAGCAATCTGAAAGGCTGTGTGATCGTTTCACCAAACATTAGCACTTGACTCCTTGTCAGGGAAAAAGGATTAATAATAATAATAATAATAATAATAATAATAATAATAATGAGGAGGAGGAGGAGGAACCTATGGCCCTCCCAATGTTGTTGGCTGCCTATCAACTCCAATTAGCCCCACCAAAGCGGCCAGTAATCAAGACTGATGGGAGTTGTACCTCACCATGGGTTGCCCATCCCTGACTTAATAAGATGGCATAAACAACAAAGCTAACCAAAGCGGAGAGAGCTCGCTCTAGGGTAGTTTGCTTGCCCGCATTGGCTGTCTAAAGAGGAGAGCCTTATTGTAATCCTTCATCCCTGGATTTCTGTGCAGAGCTGTAGTAAGCTCAGGGCTGGATTTTGGTTTGACGAGGCCCTAAGCTACTGAAGGGTAATGGGGCCCTTTATATGTCCAGCTGTCCTTTGTCAACAACAAATTGCTGCTGTTTTTTGTGTGTTGAATATATGGTAATTTATGGACCTAAATAGGTATCTAAAACCATTTGCACATAACAAAATGTGTATTTTATCAAAGTAACTGTTACAACCAGTCCATGCAGAATGTAGGCACCCTATATATAGAAATGAGCAAACCAGTGATATTTTAGGGAGCAGGCTAGCAGGTGGGGCCCATTACTTACATCACAGGAGCCTACACAACACAAAATACTGTTGCTGTATGTAGGTTTTATTTTATTTGTTTTTATCTTATATTTTGGAAATGTACATCCAGTTTTCCCCCCCTTTAAGTTTTTTTTGGGCTCCCAAGAGAGTGGGGCCCTAAGCTATAGCTTTTTAGCTTCTACGTAAATCCGGCACTGAATAAGCCCATGGGTAGCAGAGTTCATATTATTGAGTGACAAAGTGGTAACACACCCATGACTCTCCATACTCCAGGGGTTCTTTGGCGAAGGCATTGGGGTTACTTGGTACAAGCGCAGGAAGAATAAAGATCAGGATCCACTGTTGGATCTCTAGTTGATTTGCCGTAGAGTGACAAGGCTTTCTGGCTCCCGTGTGTTTAACAATAGCAAAAACATCATGACTTTTCCCACCTAAATGGGGCTGCAACAATGAAGAAAGCTAATCAGGAGTGGACTTCTGTGTGAAAGAACCATGAGCATGGTTCAGTTCCATGGCTGAAAACAAATCCCAAGGCTCTCCTCAGAGGCAGTTTTTCGTTGCTTTTAGCTATATGTCAGTTGTATCTGATCCTGGTTGGGAGATCTTGGGGTTCTAGGAAAAATACAAAGTAGATCTAGGGAACTGGGAGTCTGCCCACTCCTGCCTTCAAACAGAAATCAACAAGGAAAGGGTTCAGTGCTCGAGTTTTGGGAAAGGCTGGCTTAGGCATATGATGTTACAGCAAGTTCACCTAAGGTGATTCTTCGAGCCACTGTTTAGAGAGTTGATCTGAGCAAAGTTATCACTGTTTCTGAAAGTATTGGCTGTGGTTTCAGCTGTTATCAAGTCTATCACCCATGATACAAATGCAGCAAACAGGTAAGGCTCTTGAGAGCTGGATATGGAAGATTACATCACACAAGAACATATAGTGAGTATTCTGTCTTCTGAAGGGTTATTACTGTACTCATTTTTATATAACACTTAACTCCATTCACATTTATCTCATGGAGTAAGGCAATTATATGCAAAGTCAAAACATTAAAAGCATATATCGTGGGTGCTTTTCATTCTCAGTGTTTCGACCCACAGGAAGCTTGTGTTGTGAAACTATCAATAGGCATAATCTTTTCATAATTGTTGCACAGATAATTGGCTTCGTAGAAAACATCTGTTAAATGGCACGTGGGCTGAAAGGAACGGTATGGTTTTGTGCTATCGTGCTTCAGCCCAAGGATAACTATGGGCTGTTCTCTTCCTTGCATCTTTGGGGTGCATGTGGACTACGGTATATGCACAAGTTATGGTGCACTACTCCACCTTAGGAGACCACAGGTTGAGAGGAACTGTTGCAGCCTGACTAGTCACCCTCCCAGCTTCAGATGCTGCAATATCACTCAAAGGATTAGAGGCAGTGGCCTGTCTAGCTAGATTTCTAGAACCGATTATGGTGCCCATCTGATAGCACCTCATGTGCGCTACTCATGACCCCTGACCATTAGTTCCAGTCGTGACCGACTCTGGGGTTGCGGCGCTCATCTCGCTTTATTGGCCAAGGGAGCCGGCGTACAGCTTCTGGGTCATGTGGCCAGCATGACTAAGCCACTTCTGGCGAACCAGAGCAGTGCACGAAAACACCGTTTACCTTCCCGCCAGAGCGGTACCTATTTATCTACTTGCACTTGACGTGCTTTCGAACTGCTGGGTTGGCAGGAGCAGGGACCGAGCAATGGGAGCTCACCCTGTCACGGGGATTTGAACCACTGACCTTCTGATCGGCAAGTCCTAGACTCTGTGGTTTAACCCACAGAGCCACCCGCACCCCTCTTGCTACTCTTGAAGAGGAAGCGAAACTACTCACATGCTCCAGATCAGCGCCCCCTTGCTGACATGCCATGAAGTGATGATGCACTAGAAACTACAGTTGCTCAGTTGGCACTTAGCCATGGCTGTGTGCTTGCCACAATTCTTTCCTGGACAGCTCCCCAGCTCTCTCACCCCCTTTGATTTTTGACCTGTGAAACAGCTCCCTGTCTGTGTTAGCAAGGCAGAATTTCAGCTGTGTTCCTTACAACTCCCCCACCATCTAATTTGGCATCTCTTCCAAACCTATGCCAAAAAAGATACTCTTTTGTGCCACAATCCCTGAGTTTTGTGCTGCCATCCAGAAATCTGTACTGATACATCAAATTGGGGTTTGAAGTTAACACTCCAAACCCAGCATAGGATGCTGGACTAGATAGGTCATTAGCCTCTTCCAGCAAGGCTCTTTGTTCAATATCTGAAGTTTCTGGACCAGGCTTAAGAGAAGCCACATAAAGAGCACATTGCAATAGTCCAAATTCAAGGTTTATTGCACAAACCTTGGCATATGTTTCGAGGGATGCCAAATTTGGTGGTTTATAGAATTTTGAGTCTTCTGGCAGTGGTGATGGGGATGGGGCATTAATCTTGTGAGAAAGAGCCATCCCCCACAAGGCAAATATGCATCTCCAAACTCTCTCTGTCTGACACAATGTAGACACAGAGAGACAAACATACACACAATTGTCACAGACTGTGATGTGCAGTGTTTAGACTTTATGCTGCTTTTTTATTTTCATGATGGGTTAAGTCCCTGGAGATGCTTCCAACAGTTACAGAAACTTCTGTAGGTATCTCAGATAAAATGTTAAACTACGCTTTTGGGAGAACGATTATGCACTTTTACTTGGACTTATATAGGATTGCATTTTAACAGCAGAGCAACTTCTGTCTCAGCAAATATATATATATATATATATATATATATATGCTTTCGTAGATGCAAATATGCATCTCCAAACTCTCTCTGTCTGACACAATGTAGACACAGAGAGACAAACATACACATATATATATATATATATATATATATATATATATATATATATCCGTTTTATGTAAATAGAGATGATGGGGCTGCTATGGCAGAGTACCTGAAATGGATTTCCTATTTCTGTGTGTTTTGTGTTTGCAAAATAGGTTTGCAGAGCAAACAAAGCAAATGCAAAACTATCCAGGCAACAATCTTTGTCAAACTGTTTATTGCCTCCTGACTCCTGCCATGGAATAAAACATTTTTGGTGGGGGGGGGGGGCTGAGCCAAAACCTTTTTTGTTTTTCTTTTACTCAGCTTTAATCACCTCTGGGAACTAGCACTCATATTTCATTGAATCTTGAGGGGTGGCATGTGGTTTGCCCATTGCACTACAGCTTATCTTAACTTGATTTCTTCTATGGCAGTTGGTAGCCATGATGATCACAAGTATTTTGCTGGCTAAGACAGGGGAAATTGCTTTTCTGCCTTTCCACATTGAGCTATATAGCAGGAGTGGGGAGCCTCAGATTCAAAGGTCAAATGCTGCCATCCTGGCCTCTTTGTATGGCCCTCAGGAGTCTCCCCAGGCCTGGACCACTCCCACTCCCAACGTGATTGGCTATCTAAACTTTGAAGCTGTGAATCATAACTCAGAGTTTAAGGGCCAATGGCAGAGGCCCAAATCCTGAATTGTTCTGTGACTGGAGATCATGAATCAAATCAGAACACAGAGGCTCAGAATCCTTAGTCCAGACTCAAGCTCAGGCAAGCACCGACCACTGAATACATAATGTTATGTACTGAAGTTCTCACCCTGGGCCAGCAGGGGGATACTGTAGATAGTTCAGGTCCACATATGCAAATAAGGGATCGAAAGTGACGTTCAGTGATTGGATAGTTACAGAAATCTGTTACAGTTACGTTGTACTGGAGCTCTATATAAGCAGGCTGGCTGAACCCTTCAGTTCAGTTCTGTTCTGGCCTGTGAATAAACAAGAGCTGTTGAAGAATTGCTGTGTCGTCTGATATGTTCACACACAACTTAACACATAACAATGTCATTGAACTCTGGTAATGGTTGCTTGAATGGAGGACAGAAATGTGTGTGTGTGTGTGTGTGTGTGTGTGTGTGTGTGTGTGTGAAACTAGTCCGCTGTACACAGATAAAGCTTGCATTTGTTGCTCTGTCTACTTTGGCCTCTGTCTCCACCCACCTATCTTTTGATTACTAGGAGATCTTCCAGTAGATCATAATTTCTCCAGAGGCTTTCACACATTCCTACTCCTGTTTCTGTTCTGTTCTGTTGTGATAGGAGTATGCACAAGAGTGAGTTGGGTTTCTGTTTGCATCTTGGTTTTTTTTGTAGTTTCCCCCACTTCTGTGTAAGATCGTTTTCTTCACTATATGAATGTTCTTTAATAATGCCTTGCAGCATTCTTCTCTGAAAGGAGGAGGGGCGATTTTGAGTCTCTCAAAAATGTTCTGTCACTGTAACCAATCCAGATTGCCACTCTTTATCTTCCATCTAATGGCTGTGTGTCTCCTATAGAAAGCGAAAAGGAACCTTCAGTGAAAGAAAGAAGGGGGGGGGGGAGTCATAGGATACAAGAGCGAGTACAAAGCCAAAGGAAAAAGGAGCAGTGTTCTGTTAGTCTTTCATCACAGACCAAGCTCCCTTTGCTGCAGATGACACTTTATGTCAGAGTATTGCAATGCTTACTCCATAGCTACTCAGTAAGAAGCTTGATAAGTCAAACATGGAAGAAAACATAGCATGAAAAGGAGGTGACAGGATAGATAATATATGAAGACTTAGCCCTCTGGTGGTTGAGGATAAGAAGGTACAAACTGAACTTGCAATGACGCCATACATGTTCCAAGGGACAGTGAGAAATATAGGGATAACCTGACTTTTACTCAAAGCAAAGAACTACATTTAATGTGTTTCTTTTATTTAGGCGATGTATATAATGCTTTGCGCTTCTTGGATGAATTATCATAATTTGCATATAAAACATAATACAATACAAGTGATTTGAGTGTTGAACTAGGACCAGGGACACCAGGTTTCTCATCTTCACTCAGCCATGAGGATCAATGGGAGTGACTTTTGGCCAGTTACTATCTCTTAGGTGATCCTACCTCACAAGGTTGTTCTGTGGATAAAAGGAGGAGGAAGAGAAGTCTATACTTGGCTGGAAAACTGCACTGCAAGATTCAGAGAAGTGTGGATTTCAAAGGCCAGCTCCTTTTCAGCTTATGTAATGTTTCTGGAAGTGTGATAAATTCTGGCTTGCTATTAAATGCAAGTTTTGTTGATAGTATATGGTGGTGATGTATTCTACTCATCACACAGCAACTCACACAGGCATTGGGGTCTGATCTTCAGGAGGCAGCTTTGTGTGCTGTTATTTTGTAAATAACAGCCTAGGTTTGTTGCCACAGAATGTGGGGAGCAGGTGGCCCCCCAAAATAAAAAACTTGGAAAAACCCATACAGCTAAATTGGGGGAGGGTCTAAGGTCAGTGGTAGATCACATGTTTCTATGCTGAAGATCCCAGGTTTGATCCCTGGGACCTCCAGGTAAGACTGGAAATGTTCTCTATCTAAAACCTAAGACAGCTTCTGTCAGTCTGTGTAGACAATATTGAGATAGATGGTTTATTGTTCTGATGTGTTATGTGGCAGCTTCCCATGTTCCAATTAAGGTAATTCTTTGGCATTCTCCCAGTTTTCACACTTCAGAAAAAAGAGAAAAAGAAAATGCCAGTGAAAGGTTTCTTTTTAATAAACATCAGTTTCTTATTGGGGGAGAAAGTTCAAAAGATTAGAATAGCATAAGAGAGGCGGAGGGGGGCTGCTTCAGCTACTTCAGCTTTCACGATAATGCAGACAAACAGCCTTCCTGATACTTAGTTTTGCTTTTAAAAAAAATGCAAGTGAAGAGCGGTGGATTTGCTGAAGCTTCCCATTTATTTATTACCATTCCTTTCACTCCACAGTATGCCTGATTAAAAAGTCACAGCTTTCCTTTGTCGCTTTCTATGTAGTTAAGGGCTGCACGTAAACAGCTTCCGAGTGTTGTAATAACCTAAGCCATTAAAAATCACTTTAGTAGAACACTTCTCATTTGATTTCCCAGGAGAATTTTTTTTGTGTGGTATATACACACACACAAAAATAAAAATAAAAATCTTATTTATATTTTATTGCCATTTAATTTTAACAAAACACAAGGATCAAACATGCCTAGCCAACTTCAGTATTGTAACATGTCATAATACACCCCCTCCTCTCTTAACACATTCATCTTCAGAGAAATCTAATCACACCGATTTACTTAATGCAAATACTTTGGAAGACATAGGACATAGGAAAGAAGGTTTGTTTTGGGGACTAAGGCTTGAGCAGGCTGTCATCTTCTAAAACACTTGCACAGTACTGGCACATGCCAGAGATGCTAATTGGATGAATTACTGGACAGCGTGGTACTAGCAATGCACTGTGCAGAGGTTGGTTCACTGATCAGCAGCACCCCCATTCAGGCCAGCCACATTTTTAACTGCCACATGTAGGTGGGCCTGGCTTGGTGAAAACAGCTCTGCAACGCTTCTCCCATTGCCCTTAATTTCATGCAGCCTTGTTCACACCTCAGGGAAATGTGTGTTCCACATCTTCGTCTTGAGGAAGAAATTTTCAAAGGTGTTGCGTGACAGTCTTTAAGGACTGAATTTCTTCGTGTATTGCAGTTCAGAGGTTTCACATTTGTTCAAGGATGGTCACCTTAAGATCAGTTTCAAGGTATATATCCTGAGAGGTTAAAATGTTCCACCACTGGATTTTCAATATTGCCAGTTCTTCTGCCCAAATATGTATCCATTCTTTCTTTTGTGTAGAAAGTGGCCTGCTTCTCCTATGTTGAATGCAGCAAGGCATTGTTGGCAGATGATGTCATATATCACATTAAGCGATGAGGTGATGAATGAACCCTGCACGTTGTGGATGAGAACAGAGACATTGGGACAGAGCTGGCATTTTATTAAAAGTGTCACATGACTATTTTTCCATTAATTCATGTATCACTTTATTACTTTTTTAAGTGTGAAATTCTGCTCAAAGGGTTGGGCAGCTGAAACTACTTGACTATGCAGAGATGGCTGGACTGACTGGGAAAATCAGAAATCAGGAGGACCAATAGAGAATGGGACAAATATAGATTGTATTTAAAAAGAACACTGTAAACACTTGAACTCTTTAACAGGCTTAGAATAACTCTTGCAATGTTACAAAGACTTTGGACATATTGGAGGGCTATAATTCGGACGAACTATAATATGCAGTTGATTAAGAAATTTAAAGGACCCACAGAGAGGAGGAGGCAAGTCCTAAGATTCTGAAGAATCTTTTTTTATTTTAAAATCTAATTGGGTTAATTGTGCGATTTACTTTGTAAAACCAATACAAATTATTTCAAAAAAACAAAAACAAAGGAGGGTTGGGGAGCTTCTCCCGCTTGGAGTACTGCAATGCGCTCTACGTGGGGCTACCTTTGAAAGTGACCCGGAAACTACAACTAATCCAGAATGAGGCAGCTAGACTGGTGACTGGGGGCGGCCGCCGAGACCACATAACACCAGTCTTGAAAGACCTACATTGGCTCCCAGTATGTTTCCGAGCACAATTCAAAGTGTTGGTGTTGACCTTTAAAGCCCTAAAGGGCCTCGGCCAAGTATACCTGAAGGAGCGTCTCCACACCCATTGTTCTGCCCGGACACTGAGGTCCAGCGCTGAGGGCCTTCTGGCGGTTCCCTCATTGCGAGAAACAAAGCTACAGGGAACCAGGCAGAAGGCCTTCTCGGTAGTGGTGCCCGCCCTGTGGAACGCCCTCCCATCAGATGTCAAAGAGATAAACAACTACCTGACATTCAGAAGATATCTTAAGGCAGCCCTGTTCAGGGAAGTTTTTAATGTGTGACATTTTAGTGTATTTTTGGTCTCTGTGGAAGCTGCCCAGAGTGGCTGGGAAAACCCAGCCAGATGGGCGGGGTACAAATAATAAATTATTATTATTATTATTATTATTATTATTATTATTATTATTATTGACATTAGGACAGAGGACAACTGAATTCTACTGAAAACATGCAGAATGAGGTTTTTGTGAACTAGTCCCTGATGTTGAAAGGTATCCTTTTTGTACCAAATCCAACGAAAGTGGCTCCACTTCTTTCAGATATTGCATCTGACATTGGCCTAACAAACAAGTGATGGAATCTTGATGTTAGCCCCAGGACTTAGCATAATGAGGGCCTTTAGTGTGTGGCTTGGTTTGAGTCTGAGATTTGTTCAGCATTACGTTGTCTTTGATGTCTGATAAAGCTTTTTCTCGGTAACTCGCTGAGAAGACTGAATACAGTAAATGCAGAGACTCAAGTTAATAAATGAAAAGGTCACAGACTCTCTTGAGGAATAACGGACATTGCACATTTTAGGAAATAACAAAGAGGCTCAGTATACAGTATCTGATGGATATTTTTTTTTCCCCTGCAGGAAGTTAAACTTGCATTGCTTAGCTGAAGAAAATGCCAGGTTCGAAACAGAACTTCATACACACACAACCTCTCCAGTTGGAAGCTGTATATTGGAAGCTGTAATTTGCAGCAATAAAATAAGTGACCTTGATCCTGTTTGAGTTGTGAGCACCAGCCAGTGATTGCAGATGGTGATGTGCATCAAAACACACCTAGTTAGGTCTGTGGGATTTGGATGAGAAATATGTGGACTTGCCTCAGCTATACACAGGGAGCATTCACTCCACATATTAACTTCCTGGGTTAATCTAGCTCTGCCTCCCCCAGTAATCAGTGCCAACCCATGTGACCAATGGTCAGGGAGCTGTAGTTCAAAAGATAGGGCATGTGGTCACCAGGTTAGTGAAGGCTCATCTAGGGCAAGTACTGTATGTAGCTGTCCTTCAAACAGGACTCCATGAACATTTATGGCAGCAGCATTGTGGTAACTGGCTTATATCTTCTCTCTCTCTGTGTGTGTGCACTCCCTACACATGTTATAATGAGGGAGGACCTTACAATGTTTCTCCCCCTCTCTCATTTTTATTCAGCCCTGCTTGAATGTCATAAAACAGCTTTCCTTCTCCTTAATTGGGTGAAAATCTTTACCCTAGAATAATGCAAGATTCTAAAGATGGATGTCTTTAAAAGGGAGTGCTTTCCACAGTTGTATAATAAAAGAGGTCAAAGGAGGTACCAGCTTTCAAGCCAGCAATAGGATTTTGATATAATACAGTAACAATTGGCTACAATATGTCTGAATTGAAAACTGGAGAGTTAGAGTATCAGCTTTCTCTTTCTTTCTTCTCTTTCCTTCTCTCTCGCCCCTCTCTCTTTCTCAAGCCCACTCCCTGGAACCTCCTTTATCAAACCTACATATGCTGCTTCAGCTACTGGAAATGAGAATGAAAGAAACAAAGGAGACACAAACAGTGATAAATGCACAGTTGCTCAGTTGGGACCTCTTAGCTTCTATTGCATTCATTTTGTGACAAATGATGAATGAAACAAAAGTGTCCCATTCATTGGCTGTGTTTGAACGTAACAATAAACCATGGTTTTATGGAGGATCCTAGGCAAGTCTCAGGCTCATGTGGTCCCTGCACCCCTCTTAACTTTTCGGTGTGGCTGCATGGCTTTTGTTTCCATTTCATTTGACCACAGTTTCAGTTTTCAATTAAATGCATTTTAGGGCCATGTCCAAAATCTGAAATGTGGCTAATAAACTTGAGATGGGTGTGGAGCAGGAATGATGAGATGTAAAGATGAGAGAGGACAGGAGAGCAGAATATGGCCTCCTGGCCCTAGCCCTGTGGTAAACCATGGTTCAGTGTGGTTTCTGAACTGGGCCATAGAGATAACCCCTGTGTTAAAGTTGCATCACTCTTTTGGATTTTGTATGCAACCTATGTTTGTGTATTATGCTATGCTTGACAGCATGTGCTCCCTGACTGAGATACCCTTACTACTAGTGCATATCAACCATTACTGAGGCTGGCAACATAGAAGAGGTTCAGAATGTGTGGCAAAATATATTTCTGACCCATGGACTACTGTTTGGGCAACAGAGTGGCCCTTGAGGATATGGAAGATGGCTATTTCTGCCATGGTCTTTATCTCCAGGATTCTGAACCACAAGAATGTCATGACTGGTGAGGATTCCATGTCACATATTGCCATTAAAGGTGAATCCTCAGACCAGACTGATCTGATCTGCTGAATGGACTGTAGAGGAGAATATAGCTCAACCCCAGTCCTGTGTTTTCCTATATGCCAGCTTAGAAGCCTTTGACCAAGCCAACTGCTGAAGAGAATAAAACACAATTTGTATGAAAGGAATCGGGGAAGCTACATGGTTTGTTAAGGCTGCTGTTACAATTCAAATCATTACAGCCGTGTCCTTAGAAACAATTGATGCATTCCTGGAGCAGTAGTGTCTTAGGGAATAAGGGGAAAAAATGTATGAAAACACAACGGATGCAAAATATAAGTGTAAAAGGACAGAACAAAATATAAAGTGCCAATATGAGGATGAACGGTATCACAGGGCAGAGGTACAACAGCTAGATTGATTATATAATACATCTTAATTGTACCAGGGTTGCAGCAAGCTTAAGTATAAGCATCCTATGCCACAAAGCTGAAATACCATTCAAAAATGCTGTACGAAAAGAATTAATCAATAAAATTATCATACAGCTTAAGTCAGTAGGAGTAGTCATATTAAAACAAATTCTACCAAATCCAGCAACACACACACACACATACACAAATACAATCTTGAACTTGCTAGCAATGAAAGTGCCATAGAAACTCAAGTTGGGCCTAAAGACAGAGGCCCAACTAGTACGGGAGGTTGGTGGGAGGAGGCAATTTCCATTTGGATCACAGTGCACGAAAAGGGGAGTTTTGATCTTCCCACCTCAGTCATGATCATGATGAATAATGCCCTCCTTACTACAAAATAAACAAAACATACAGCACTGATGAGTTTTCAGTGTCATATTTCACATCACTTGTAATTAGGCTCCCAGCAGCCAAGAGACACATTCCTAAAAAAATAAGATTTTGCATAATATTGTAAACTGAGTAATGAAGTAGTCAGTCAGATGTCCTGATCAGCAACCTATTCCCTAGGTTCCTTAAGGGTCTACCATAACAGTGATGTGTGTATTGGTTTAAAAAATACAAAAGAAGAAGAAAGAACACAGCTATGAGTGTGTATATATATATACATATTTGTGTGTGGTATGTCACCCATGCATCCCCAGTCTTAATGCATCCCTAAGGAATTTTAACAAGGCTTGCAAATCCCTTGGGAAATTTGCAGAGCTTTAGAGCCAAACTACATCTTACATTAAATGTGCACTTGGCTGGTGCTTTCCTTTTTTTCTTTTCTTTTTAAAACAGCAGCTTGGGATTTCAAGACTGGGAATGTGTATTGCAGGGAGGAGGGGCAGCTTTTCCTATTGCATCATGATCCTAATGACTTCCACCCCCAGACACATTTTGCTTCTGGAATGAAGTTGCAGTTGGTCCAATCACAGTCTCTCCCTCCAGGGCATATTGCAGCTTCAGGAGAGGCAATTTACTTCACTGACACCATGGTGCAGGAGGAGCTAGTCATTTAGCATAACATAAAGTTGGTCCCTTAGGTAAGTACTAAAGTAACCTAAAGCAAATTTTCACCAAGTAAATATACCAAGATACTTCCTTAGGAGGCATTCAGCAGCAGCCCTCCTGTCCTGAAAGGTTTTTCTGATTTTATTGAAACTATAACCTATTGCAGGTCCCTTACAAACTTTTTTTTTTTTAAAAAAATGTTGTTTCCGGTGCTTTATTTGAAAAAAGAAGGTGCCAACATGCACCCCTGCCCTCCCCCTTTGCCTGCCTCCACCTCCCTCCCCACTGCTTCCTGCCCCCTGGAAGAATTTTGGCATGACCAATCTGCCACAAAGTGGTGCAGCTAGAGTGGCCCATGCAGCAAGCGAAGAAAGAGGAAAAGGTTGGCTGCTCTAGCCACTCCACTTTGTGGTAGACCCACTTTGGCAGGTCACACCAAAATGGCCTTGGGGAAGCCACAGAGGAGGAGGCAAAAAGAGGTGGTGATATGGCGTACTACAGGCATAGGCAAACTCCGGCCCTCCAGATGTTTGGGACTACAATTCCCATAACCCCTGACTACTGGTCCTGTTGGCAAGGGATGATGGGAATTGTAGTCCCAAACATCTGGAGGGCCAGAGTTTGCCTATGCCTGGCATACCACCATGTACCACCCCAAAAAAGAAGCAAAAAATCTAGTTGTTTCTCATTAAAACCCAACGTTATAGGAGCTGTTCCTTACACGGGTGTGACTGCAAAGGATTACAACGTTGGAAGAGGGCTTAAAATTCACCATATGTTTTTGTTTTGTTCATTAAATCAGTGCAGGCAGAAAAGAAAACAAAAACAAAAAACAGAAGCCTTACAAATTTCAGTAGAGTTGTTTCTCAGTGAAACCCAATGTGAGAAGTTGCCTTTTTCACACGGGTGTGCCTGTGAAAGAATGCAGCTTTGAGAAAGTGCTTAAAATTAGCCATATTGAAGTACAGAATGGTTGTTCATGTTTTTAATCGGTGCAAGGCAGAAAAATTCCATGAGATTAAGCTGCATTGCTAATACCCAACTTTCTCAAAATGATGAAACATTTGTGCTATGCTTTGCAATTCCCCTAAATTCAGGGTTTTGTAGATTCAGGATTGTTTGTAGTACTAGGAAATCAAAAGAAGAATACACTGAGGACACTAATAATGGATGAACTAAGTAACGGGAGCTAAGCCAAAAGAGAGAGTCTTTATTTACAAAGCAGTATGCGTTCCTGCTTTGTTCATGTCAGCAGCCATATGTTGGCTCACTGGATTGCTGTTTGGGATATAAGAATGAGATCCACTTAAAACTTGAATGATCTCACAATACAGGCAGCACAACACAGCCAACTTATTGGCCTAGTTGGAAGTAGAATCATAGAATCATAGAATCATAGAGTTGGAAGAGACCACAAGGGCCATCAAGTCCAACCCCCTGCCAAGCAGGAAACACCATCAGAGCACTCCTGACATATGGTTGTCAAGCCTCTGCTTAAAGACCTCCAAAGAAGGAGACTCCACCACACTCCTTGGCAGCAAATTCCACTGTCGAACAGCTCTTACTGTCAGGAAGTTCTTCCTAATGTTTAGGTGGAATCTTCTTTCTTGGCTCTTCTTCTTGGCTCCATTGCTCCGTGTCCGCTTCTCTGGTATACCTCACTGCCAATCATTGACTGCCTCTAACAATAGATAACTGTGTGTGCAGAAGGAGGAACATAGATGTTGGGAAGTGGGTGTTGACATTTCCATTCCACCTTAAGGAGCAGACGTGTGGAACTGTTGCGTGTCACATGTCAGTTTACATTCCAGCACAGTCTGCTGGGAACTTGCGTTGTGTATAGCTTTTGCTTTTGCTCTTCTCTCTGAGACAACAAGAGAGAGAGAGAGAGAGACGACATGTTTCTTTGTCCTGATTTATGATTACTAAATCTGTAGTTGTAGTATGCTTTCACAAGCCTCACACCTATTCTGTGTGAGCAGTTCGATCTGCTGATAGTGTGCCCTGGCTCAGAAGCCCGGGTCACTGATTTACGTCGGAAAAGAGGTAATGGTCTTCACAGCGGGGCGGCTGGAAGGAGGCGGCTCAGCCAAGGCTAGCCAGCTGGCCTCCCGGCCCTCTGCATGCTGACAGTGGGAAGAACAACCTACCGTGATGGTATAGTGGCAGGGCACTCTTGGGTAATGCAAGGATCCCATTCCAAAAGTTTTTGCAAGGCCCAGCCTGGTGTGAACACATGAAGCTGCCTTCCCATGTTATGACAATTGGTCCATCAAGCTTAGCATTGTCTACATAGACTAGAACACCTCTCCAGGGTTTCAGACATGGGACATTCCCTGGAGTTGCTGGGAATTTATTTTGGAACCTTCTGCATGCCAGGCACTTTCATCGGGCTTTTCTCAGATGAAGAAGAGAGCACCTCTTGCTACATGGCCTTTTCAGACCTCTTAAGGGTACCCAAACAGGGTGGAATCCAATCTGTTTTCATCTGAATATCAATACTTCTCCATATTTTTCATCTTCCTAAATTATCTGTAGTTTCTATTACATTCCAAGTGTATTTAGAATCCTTCTAATGTTGTGACCTGTTTGCAATGATTTTGTATATACATTATAAACATTTCCCATTCTTTTTTAAATTTCTTGTCTTCTTGGTTCCAGCGCTTCCCAGTTAATTTTGTCATTTCGGCATAGTCCATCAACTTGATTTGCCATTCTTCTTTGGTTGGGGTTGTCTCTTCCTTCCATCTCTGGGCTAGCAACATCTGAGCGTGTATTGATTGTATTCAATGGTGAATTCGATGGGTGAAAGAGGAAGAGGAGCTTGGCGACATAACAAACTCCAAATTTGCAATTTGAAGCTGATGTACCTCCTCCAAACCCTGTCAGTTTATTCATTGTTTATTTCCTTCCTCTCTCTCTCTCTCCCTCTCTATCTTCTATCATCTTTTTATTATCTATCTATCTATCTGTCATCTATCTATCTATATCTATTTCTATCTATCATCTATCTCATACAGTCAGAACAGTGAGGAGGAAAGCACTGGTCAAACCCTGCTTAAAAGGTCAGTTCTAGAATAGCGATGGACATCATCTTTGTGGCAGTAACTTAATAGTAGCAAGAATATTCACTTGCCAAGACCATTATGTGATTGAATAGGAGGCCACAGCAGGTTGGATAAATGAGCTGTCGGGAGACGAAGAAAAACATAAGGGATAAAGGGAAGCAGTAAAACCATGGATCAGAACAAGGTCAGACCTGTAGTAACAAGGCTCAGATTTATGATGAACTGCTAAACCTGTCAGGCAAACAGACTGGCTACTGCAGTGGGCAAAGCTGGTGTGGCTCAGTTTTGAAGGCCCTGGGAACTGAATGATTGAATCTAAATCAGTTCTGGGAATACTGAGGTGTTGCACTGTGAAATTGCTTTTCTAAAGCAATCGGTGGAAATATTCCATTGGCTGGCCTTCTCCTCTTTAAATATAGCTTTCAGAAATAATAGGGGTTTCTCTACTCTTTTCACCTCTGGTTATTATGGAGCCTTTTGAATGGATCAGCATGCTTAGCGTTTCTAAGCCAAACTTTGAAGGAAGCAGCAATTTTATATTTGGCTACATTCTCTCTTTTTTAAGGTACTCAGACTAGAAATATTAACTTCAGTTCATCACTGAGCTCAACAGGTTAGAATTAATGTAATCAATGGGATGCCAACAGGGATGGACCTTGGTAATATGGCACCATGTGCAAGGCCAAAATTTGACACCCTCTTCTAGCCCTCATGCTGCCTTCCCAAAGCCAGTTACGGGAGGCACTGGGCTTTGGGAAGGGAGCATGAGGTCCCGACAGGGTCCTAGAGTACACCATCCTCCTTCCAAAAGTTGGGCAAGTGCTAACTAGGCTGTGGGCAAGAGGCAGGAGGACTCTAGGACCCTCACATCTCCTTCCCAAAGTCCAACACTTACTAGGCTTTAGGAAGGAGGCAGGAAGGCACTTTCTTGAACTCTGCGCCCTGTGCAGGAGGTCAAGCTGCCATAAATCCGCCTCTGATGGTAGAGTATGTTTAGGGCTATTATAAGGTAAGGGAGAAAATCCACATTTCTTTGATGCTGTGGAATGGAGGACACTTTGCAGCGAAGCAGCTTGAGAAGCACTTCAATTAGGCAATTCAGCTCTGGATGTAGCGCAGAATTAAGGACGAGTGTATGGTGTCTGACTTCCTTTCAAATACTGGCAACTCCTAATGACGCATGGAGGAAATTACTATGGATAGCCATGAAGGCTGTGTTTTCTCTCCACTGCTGGGGGCATCTGCTGGGAACTGCAGTGTGAATACCAAAATGGGATTGTCAACATCCATTGGATCATGAACCATCCCCCCTGGCATCACATGGTGACATATGATCCTAATCTCTGTGCCATCTCTAAGCTGATGCAGCAATCTTAATACCTTTCCCATTTTACCTTGTCCATCAGGATTGGTGGGGCTGTAGTTGCAATGGTAGACCTGCACTGCCTGGCTGGAGTATGGATTGCAGCCTTATCCACTTTGACCAATGCATGGCATCGAATCCTCCCTTCTTCATTCTGAAGTTCAATATTGATGGAAGGCTTTGTATTCAAACAGCCTATTATGTTTGCTAAAACAGCTAAATATGGCACTCCAATGTTTCCTTGTGAATATTCTGTTTACTTCTAATCTATTATTCCTCAGGCATTATTATAATCTAAACAGAGCATCATTTTCTTCTGTGTGTTTCAGGTTACTTGAGATGATTTATTATAGGGTGTTTAAACTGGCTATGTCACTAATGAACGCAAAAGCTATCTCTTGATCCACACAGTTTAAAAAAAAAAAAATCCTTATTGATATATTAGGCAATCAAAGCCAGATTTCCTGAAACTCTTCAACTGGCTGTTAATCATCCAATTACCCAGTAAAATGCAAGGTGGGAGGAAAAAAACAGTTCGTTAGTATTCTACTAGTTGATCACTTAGCATTCCAACTCCGAGTACATTAAATCTCCCCTCGTTGAAGATTCATTAATTCATATCAGTGTGAAATACCAAAGCAGTTTATGTGTCCGGACACTTCTCTAATTCCATCTCCAAAAATAACCTTGGAAGAAAGTCAGCCTCTGCAGATAATGGCAATATTCACTGAACAGGCAAGTAGGCAGTTGAACAGATTTCAGCAAAGGTTGTATTCTCTTCTGTATTGAGATCCTGTTTTTAATTGTGTACTGGAAATTAAAAGTGAGATGGACACAGATGGAGCAATGAAATCCATCTGTGTTGGGCACTAGTTCATAATGTGGAGAGGTTTTGACTGAAAATCTCACTGTTAAAGGGGGAGGAGGGCACATTGGTGATTATATATATTTGCATTGTAAATACGAAGGTGTTAGAAATGAGTTATTTGTGTTCCATTGGGGCAGGAGTGCATGCAGGCAATCAGATGACATTGCTAGGACTTTCCCCAAACCTGAATTGAACATTAAGCATTTCTGCCTTGGATTTGTCTGAGGTTATCCTCCAACTTTATGCTAGCTATTGTTAAAAAGAAACTTACTATTCACTTGTTTGTTTAACAATATTTTTAAACTGGTTTTCTGTGTGAGCCCATTCAAATTAGCTGATGACATTCAACCTCCCAACAGTGGGTGAACAATAAACAAACTACCAATGAAAAACCCAAACATGTGGCAGGACATACCCTCAATTTGGTCTTTGCTCTAGAGTGGATCACTGATGATCCATTGATTTGTTGTTTTTGTTTGGTCGTTTAGTTGTGTCCGACTCTTCGTGACCCCATGGACCAGAGCACGCCAGGCACTCCTGTCTTCCACTGCCTCCTGCAGTTTGGTCAAACTCATGCTGGTAGCTTCGAGAACACTATCCAACCATCTTGTTCTCTGTCATCCCCTTCTCCTTGTGCCCTCCATCTTTCCCAACCCCAGGGTCTTTTACAGGGAGTCTTCTCTTCTCATGAGGTGGCCAAAGTATTGGAGCCTCAGCTTCACAATCTGTCCTTCCAGTGAGCACTCAGGGCTGATTTCCTTAAGAATGGATTGGTTTGATCTTCTTGCAGTCCATGGGACTCTCAAGAGTCTCCTCCAGCACCATAATTCAAAATCATCAATTCTTCGGCGATCAGCCTTCTTTATGGTCCAGCTTTCACTTCCATACATCACTACTGGGAAAACCATAGCTTTTCCTATATGGACCTTTGTTGGCAAGGTGATGTCTCTACTTTTTAAGATGCTGTCTAGGTTTGTCCATTGATAGGGGATCCATTGATAGGGGAGATGTAATAATGCCATTGTCACAGATAGATCAGGGGAGATTTGGTTTGCAGGTGACACCTGCAAGCAAGATGGTCTGCCCCAGGATACTTATGACAAAGGCAGGATTTCTGAATAATTTGGGGAATTTTTTGGTTCACTTGACCAGTGCTTCTGTCAAGGTCTAATTTTGGAACTATGGGACTGAAAATGGTCATTGACACAGTTGCTTGCAAATATTCTGGGGAGCTATAAGCAATGAAGGAGGAAGGATGACAGCTGGAGCACATGGTGTGGATCCTCAAGTAAATCTGACTGAACACAGGTGAGACTTGTCCCATTAAACTTTAATTAGTTTAATGGTTAGCACATGTCCAGTGCGCTTCCGATGCCACAATGTCCCATTACAGCAGAGCATTTCGCACAGCGGCTCAAGAAGGGCTGGAGAGTCAGCATCTTTTCAATAAAGGAATCTTGGAGCAAGCGGTTTGGAACTCAAATAAAAGGTTTATTTACACAAAAACAAAAAAACCCTGGTGAAGAATCACACATTTCAGCAAACATGCCCCAAAAGAAAAGGAAGGGGGGAAGGGAACAAACACACTAGTGAGTTGACTATTTATACAAACTCACATTCCTGGAAGCTTAACGACCTCCAGCTGCTCAGTGACTAGAGCGTCTTGATTAGAGCTTCTTAACCCTTTAATACCAACACCCCCTCTCGCTCGTAACACTGAGCTCTACCAACCTTAATTCAAATTTAAACCTGAACAGAAATATTTATGAGATTGCGGACTCAAAGCTTTTGTAAAACCGTCTGCGAGATTTTCTTGGCTTGGACAATACTTTAGTTCAATTAAACCTTGTTTTACACTTTGGCATACATTTTGATAACGGATATCCAAGTGTTTTGTGTGTGCCTTGAATTGACCTGATTTAGCTAGTTTAATACAAGGTTGATTGTCTTCCCACACTCTGATAGGTAGGGAACATTCTCCAAACAATTCTTGTACCAGTTGCTTATAAAATTCCAGTTCTCTACATACATCTGATAATGCATTGAACTCAGATTCAGTTGAACTTAAAGCTATAAGTGATTGTTTTCTTGATCTCCAACCAATTAGTGCATTTCCAAATTTTATCGCCATTCCTGACACTGATTTTCTATCTGGTCCAGCATCAGCCCAACTGCTGTCGGCCCAACATTCAAGTTGTGTGCTGCCCTCTGCTGATAGTTTTAAGCGAAACCTTTTGGTAGTTTGGAGATACCTTAAAACTCTTTTTACTCCTTGCCAAGCATGAATTGATGGTTTTTCAGCTTGTCTACACAGCATGTTGACAGCATATGTTATATCGGGCCGAGTCCACTGTGCAATGTGGAGTAGACTGCCTATCGCTGACTGGTAAACCCCGGGATTACAGAACTCTGCCTGTTGCTCAGTTTGAGCATCCTTTGTGTAACTTAACTCCATTGGGGTTTTAACACCAGCACAGTTGTCCATTTTAAACCTTTCCAGCAACTGCTGGATCTTAGCTTCTTGGCTGAGCCAATAGTTCCCATCTTCATCTTGCTGAATTTTAACTCCTAGATAAACAGATACATTGCCTAGTGATTTTATCTGAAACTTTTCTCCAAGCTTTGTGGCAAATTGTTGTGCAAGTTTATCGTCCTTTCCACTGTATAATAAATCATCAACAAATATCAAGACTGCTTCTTGTTCACATCCCGAGCCTTTTAGATAAAGACACGCATCTGCTGCGCTCTTTCTGAACCCCATGCTCTCTAGAGCATCGTTTAAGCAGGAATTCCAATTACGGGCGGACTGTTTCAACCCATAAATGGATTTATGTAGGCGCCAGACCTGGTTTGGCTTGTCTCCTTCAAAACCTGGTGGTGGCGTCATATAGACTTCCTCCTGTAAGTCTGCATTTAAATAAGCCACATTGACATCAAAATGAAACAGCTTATTTCCCTTCTTAGCTGAAGAGGCTAAAAGCATTCTTAATGACTCCGATCTTGAAGTAGGGGCATAGATTTGAGAATAGTGAACTCCTTTGCGCTGCGAAAACCCTTTTGCAACTAGTCGGGCTTTATATTGCAACTCCTCAGTAGTTGTGGGCTTTAAACGATATACCCATCGACAACCTACAGCTTGTTGCCCTTTTGGAAGCTCTGTACTTGTAAACACACCGAGAGACTTCATTGAAGCCATCTCTTTTTCCATTGCTTCCTGCCACTTTGCGGCTTCTGAGCTTGGAAGCTGTTGTACCTCTATATAGCTATCTGGCTCACACTGTGCCATATTTACGTATACACTTGTCACCTTAAACCGCTCTGGCGGCTTGCCCTTTGTGGCACGTTTTGACCTGCGCAATTGCTCCTCTTGTGCCCCCTCTGACCGTTGGCTGTCAGAATCTGTCTCAGACTTTATGTCTAGACGTGCCTCTAGGGATAAAGACCTCCGTTTAGATACCTCCCTTGGGCTTGGTGTTGCAGGCGACCTGCTTCGCTTTTGCTGTCTGCTAGGCCTACTGACTGGCGATGTTGGAACACTCTTAGATTCTGGCTTTTCTACCTTAGGAGAAGAACCTTGTGCCTGGTCAGAATCTGCATCTGAACCATGTGCACCGTCCCCTTCTGGCTCATCACCCTCTGGACTTTCTTTCTCAGCATAAATGCCTAAATCATCTCTCAAAATGTCAGGGTTAGCATGTAAGTGAGTCCATCCGGATTGCTCACAAAATTCAGCGCTCCTACTGAGGACCACTCTTGTAGTATCCCCATCTGGGTTCACGAACCTCCAAGATTTGGCGTGTGGTTCGTACCCACAAAAGATGAGTTTCCTAGCCCTTGGACTTCCCTTTTTCCTTAACGCTTTTGGGATAAGTACATAGGCTTGAGATCCAAACACCCGAAAGTAATTAACTTTGGGCTTCTTCCCATATAAAGCAAAATATGGCGTAGTATCAATTACCGAATTATATACTCGGTTCAGAACATGAGTAGCAGTCTTCCAGGCTTCCGCCCAGTAACTTTGAGGAAGTTTAGCATCAAACAACATAGAGTTTGCCAACTCTTGCAGAACCCTGTTCTTACGTTCGGCCACACCTCCTTCTTGGGGGGAATAAGGTGTAGACAGACGATGCTTAATTCCCTTTTTCTTAAAGAAATTCTGCAACACAGACCCGGTAAATTCTGACCCTCTGTCTGTCTGAAAAGCAAGAACTCTAGTACCGAATTCAAGTTCTACTGCATGAACCCAATTTTTAACTGTTTCTGCAGTATCTGCTTTTGTTTTGAGAGGAAAAAACCATGTAACCTTTGTCTTGTCATCTGAGAGACACAGTGCATACCTCGAACCTCCCATGCTAGCAACAGGCATTGGGCCACATAGGTCCATATGCACAAGTTGGAATACTTTGTCAGATTTCCTATTTGAACTGGGATAGCTGCATCTATGAACCTTCGCCCTTTTGCATGCAGTACAATCCAAATACTTAGCACATTTGTTCAATTTGCACCCTTCTGATAATTCAGGTTGCCTTTTAACATACTGAAAATTAATATGTCCCAAACGGCGATGCCATAAATGAACACAAGAATTATGGGTAGGCGAGTTCACACAACCAGCATGAACCTGTTCAACTTCATCTGGACTTGTCTCAAAATAGTATAACCCATTTCTGCATTCCACCTGCAAAAGAGACACGTTATTCTTTGAAATAGTGCAAACCCCATTTTCAAACACAGTTTTAAACCCATCTCTATCAAGTTCTGACACAGACAAAATACACCCCTTCATTCCCTTTAGCACGTAGGCATCAATTTCTGTTTGCAAACACTTCAAAAACACTGTACCTACGGTCTCTAAGGAACGTTTAGTTGAATCTGCCATTGTCACAACTTTAAGGGTTTGCAAATGTCTGCAATTCTGCAAACGGACACTAGATGGCGCCACCAGGTGGTGAGATGCACCACTGTCGATCAACCAGCGTAGATTGCTGCCTTGGCCACGCCCTTGCATCAACGCCATTGCTGAAGCCTTGTGCTGTGTGCTGTGGGAGTAGCCACGACCTCCTCCTCTTCTTCGACGTCCCCTGGAACTCCTTGTCTGGTAACTAGGAGTAACAGCCTTGGTGCTGTCTTGACCAGATTCACGTGTACAATTCCTGATTAAATGGGAAGAGGAACCACAGCGAAAACAGTGTCTAGCTGCAAAAGCATTTACTGTGTTCTCAAACTCAGCATCCCCACTCTTAGGCACAGCATAACTCCCCTTTGAAGACAAACCTCTTTCTCTTTGCCTTTTATCCTGTTCATCAGCAAGTCGAGAAGAAATGTATTCAAGGGTTAATTCAGATGAAGGCATAGCTTCCAAAGTTAAAGCTAGAGTCTCATAGCTTTTATCAAGAGAAGACAACAAAATGTATGACTGCTGCTCCATAGAGAAAGGAATGCCCAGCTGTCTTAGTTGATTAAAGGCAGACACCATTTTGGCAATATGTTCTTTCACACACGCTCCCGGTTGGAGACGTAAATCAAACAAACATCTTGTAGCATGGATCTTGGCCCCCGCAGTGTTTCTGGAATTTAACCGCTGCAGAACCGTCCAGACCTCATGCGTGTTCTTTAACTCAGAAACATAAGGAATTTGCTCTGGTCCCACTGCCAAAACTAGTAGACCTTGGGCTTTCCTGTCGCGTTTCTGTGAAGCTGCCGCTGCTGCTTTGTCTTCTGCAGACGCGTCTGCAGCTGCCTGTAAAGGCGGTGCTTCAGTACAACTCCACAACTCTTTTGCTTGCAACCAAACCCTTACTCTAGCCTTCCAATCTTGCCAATTTTTCCCATTGAGTCGCGTAAATGGGACAGTAAAACTTTCCTGGGACTCTGCCATCCTCCCTGGGGCTTAGGAACGATACTCACAGACCTGTAGACCGTCTCCCAGCTGCTGAGGTGGCTCCTCGAGGAATAAGACGTCTTCCAGCGAGTACAAACTGCGCAGTGCCTCTTTAAAACTTTTCCTAGGCACGTTGCAGGACTCAAGCTGCTTTGAAGGCTTTCGTTGTCGGCAACCGCTTCTGTCTTCGCTCCAGTCCTTGCATAAATCACTCTGAACTGCACTCCTTATCTCCTTCTTGACGTACAAACAGCCATAACCTGTCCCATTAAACTTTAATTAGTTTAATGGTTAGCACATGTCCAGTGCGCTTCCGATGCCACAATGTCCCATTACAGCAGAGCATTTCGCACAGCGGCTCAAGAAGGGCTGGAGAGTCAGCATCTTTTCAATAAAGGAATCTTGGAGCAAGCGGTTTGGAACTCAAATAAAAGGTTTATTTACACAAAAACAAAAAACCCTGGTGAAGAATCACACATTTCAGCAAACATGCCCCAAAAGAAAAGGAAGGGGGGAAGGGAACAAACACACTAGTGAGTTGACTATTTATACAAACTCACATTCCTGGAAGCTTAACGACCTCCAGCTGCTCAGTGACTAGAGCGTCTTGATTAGAGCTTCTTAACCCTTTAATACCAACAAGACTCCATTACAGTGCCCAGCACGTGACAATGAGGATGATGAAGAAGTACTTCTCCAGCACCACTGTTAGCCATCCAGCAGATCTTTACTGGGTGCTGAATAGGCTTGAGTCTTGTGAACAGGAGAGAGGTTATGGAACCATTAGAAGCCTGCTTTGAAGAGCTTGCTAGGCACTTTTGAGAATAAAGACACTCAGATGTGCATGGGATTGGATGCCACGCTTTGAATCAGCCCCGCAAAAGTGTCAATTGCATCATTTCATCACTTTGTACTGCATCATTTACAATTATTATGGCCTGGTGAATAAGAGACGGTTCAGCCTACCATCTGTACCCATCTAGTCTAGTGTCCTGTTCTCACAGGGGCCGACCAGATGCCTATAGGAAGTCTGGAGGGAGGGCCTGAGTGTGACACCATTCTCCCCACTTGTGAATCACAGCAACTGACATTCATGCTTCAACCATGCAGGAAGAACCTAGCCATAGTGGCTAGGAGCTATCGATAGCCTTATCATGCAAGAATTCATCCAACTCTCTTTTACAGCCATCCAAGTTGGCAGCCATCATTACCACTGAGCCTCTTGGGCTTGCCGATCAAAAGGTCGGCAGTTTGAATCCCTGCAACAGGGTGAGCTCCCTTTGCTCTGTCCCTGCTCCTGCCAACCTAGCAGTTCAAAAGCTTCTTCTTTGGTGATCACTCGTAGCCGAGTAAGATTGTCTTCCATAAACACGGTTTTAACAATGAGTCCGTAAGTGACTGTGGAGGCCAATTCTGGATCCATGGTTCCTTCCAAAGTGGGGACATTGGTTTTCGGGTGGGAGTTTGCCAGGTGTGCCTTCCTCTTAGCACATTTCTCCCTTGTGGTGGGAAGGTAAATGGTTTTCTGTGCGCTCTGGTTTCCGTCACAGTGTTCTGTTGTGCCAGAAGCAGTTTAGTCCTGCTGACCACATGATCCGGAAAGTTGTCCATGGACAAACGCTGGCTCCCTCAGCCTGAAAGCGAGATGAGCAGTGCAACCCCATAGTCACCTTTGATGGACTTAAACATCCAGGGGTCCTTTACCTTTACCTTTTACCTACATCTTAGTGGGAGTGAATGCCATACTTTAACTATGTGCTATGTGAAAAGGTCCTTTATTTTCTCTGTCTTGAATCCTCCAAAATCGGCTGTCCATAAGTTCTAGTGTTAAGGCAGAAGGACCTTTTCCCCCCTCTGTCCACTTTCTCCATGCCATACACGATTTTTTACATTCCTATGATATCGCCTCTTACCTTCTCCCACCCTCCCTCAGACTCCATGCCCTCACATGACTTTCCTTGCATTTGTAAAATGGTTGAAACAAAACGAAAAAGCCAAAATACAGAATACATTTTTGAATTTTTAATTGTTTGATTATTTTTTCACCATTTTGAGTGCAACCGCCTAGGTGGAGCAGCATAATCAAAGAACGATATAGTTGACTTCAAGCAGGTAATATAATACTCACAAAGGCTAGAGTGTTTCTGTTGCATTATTGATAGGAAACTGTTCCAAGAGGATATTCATTTGACAACTCTGCATAATAAACGATTCCTTTAATATTTATACCTCTATCTCTCTGTGTCTCATTTAATGATCCATTTAGCATGTTTCTAATTCCTGAGATGATCGTAGAAATCTGTTTCATAATTATGTTTTCATTCTTATATATTGCTTAAGCTCTGGAGCATGACATCCCTCTCCCCACCATAGGTTACGTAGTTCAAAGTTAACCCCTTGCCAGCCATGATGCATCAAAGCTGCCCACAAACAGGAGAAACCACGAGAAATTTCTGCAGTTCATTAAAAATAATAATAATTTAAGAAGAGGAGACTCTGTATACTAAATAAAGATTAAAAGCCCTACCTTAGCAAATGTAAATTAGAGTAGCTTCACAGAGGTAAATGGAGCTTCACTGATTTACATTAGCTAAGGATTTGGCCAATTAGTAATACCATAATTATGGTGGTGTGCATAACAACCACCTTAATTAAAGTTGAAGCCTGGTTGGGCAAAATAAAATATGGAAGAGAAGCCTCGCTTTCTACAATCTCAAAAGCTTTTGAGTAAGCAGGCTGTCCTAGAAATTCTTAAGGATCAAGCCACATTTCGTACACAAAGTTTCAAATTTTATGACCTATTTTAAGTATGCTTTTGTAACACCCCAAAATGCTCCTGAGAGCTAATTTGGCTTACACCTTCTAGGGGGAAAGACTTATTTTTCTAGGAAGGACACTACTTGAGAAATGTTTCTTGCTAGTCACATTGAAACTCTTTTAACTTTCTTCGGTATTCCTCTGATGTTTTCCTGCCTGTGCTGGTTTCTTCAAGCATGAATCTCACTTTTGTTCAGTTTGGTGGCAACCTAGATATTTGGAAACCCTCTAGAATATATTAGATGAATTCCATTTTTATTTTTTTTAAAGAGAAAATCTCATTCTTTCACCAAAGAAGGAATCTTTCCCCCCCCCTTTGATGTAGAAATTGGGTTGCATGGCTTCTGCAAGTGTAAGTGCTACCTCACTAAACCTTTAGAGTTCTTTTAGAGCATCAAGTAGCATATAGGTAGATGTGATTGGGTTGACATTGTGTACTTCGACTTTCAAAAAAGTTTTTAATCAAATGCCCCAGCAAGTATACCTGAGTAAGCTTAGCAATCATGGGACAAGAAGAGAGGTCCTCTTATGAATCAGTACAGTGGTACCTTGGGTTAAGAGCTTAATTTGTTCTGGAGGTCCATTTTTAACCTGAAACTGTTCTTAACCTGAGGTACCACTTTAGCTAATGGGGCCTCCCGCTGCCACTGCATGATTTCTGTTCTCATCCTGAAGCAAAGTTCTTAACCCGAGGTACTGTTTCTGGGTTAGCAGAGTCTGCAACCTGAAGCGTATGTAACCTGAAGCGTCTGTAACCCAAGGTACCACTGTGTCGAGTTAAAAAACAGGAAGCAGAGAGTAGGGATACACTGTTTTCCCAGAGGAAGGATGTAGAAAGTTGAGTCCCCTACAAATCAATATTGGGATCTGAGCTTTTTAACTTGCCTGTTAATGAGCTAGAGTTAGGGGTGAGAAGTGAAGGAGCCAGGTTTGCTGATGATGCCAAATTGTTCAAGGCAGTGAAAACTAAAAGGGATTGTGAGGAGCTCCAGAAGGATCTCTGCAATGTGGATGAATGGACAGGAAAATGATAAATATAATTCAATATGAGAAAGTATATAGATAAAAAACACCACCTCCAAGTCCCATGCCAAATCATGGTGCATACAGCAGGCCGACAGTCCCACAAAGGTACCCGACCCTGAAGGTAAGTGTGATTACGTTAGAGGAAACTGGTTTTTTTAAAAAATGTGTATAATAAGCAAAACTGTGCATAAATTTGCATACAGTGGTGCCTCGCAAGACGAAATTAATTCATTCCGCAAGTCTCTTCGTCTTGCGGTTTTTTCGTCTTGCGATGCATGGTTTCCCATAGGAATGCATTGAAAATCAATTAATGCGTTCCTAGGGAAACCGCCTTCAGACCAGGTCCGGGGACAGTCTGTCCCCGGATCTCTTCTGAAGGCTGGGGGGGGGGGACAAGGGCTTTTCTTCCCACCCCCAGCATTTAAAAAAACCCCGGGACAGCGGAGGACTTCTCTGCTGTCCGGGCGATCTTAAAATGCTGGCGGGCGGCATTTTAAAATCGCCCCGGACAGCGGAGGACTTCTCCGCTGTCCGGGGCGATTTAAAAGCCCCTGGGAAGGCAGGCAGGGGGGACAAAGACTTTTGCCCCCCGCCAGCCTTCAGAAGAGGTCCTGGACCTCTTCTGAAGGCGGGCGGGGGGCGAAAGTCTTTGCTCCCCCCCCGCCTGCCTTCAAAAGGTGTCCCCGCGGCAGCAGGAGGTGTCCCCTGCCCCCCGCCCGGCTTCGGAGCACTGGGAGAAGCGATCTCCCCGCAGCCCCTTGCTTCAAAAGAGGTCCGAGGGCAGCGGGAAGCGAAGCGCTTCTTCCCCGCTGCCCCCGGACATCTTTTGCAGCAAGGGGCTGCGGGGAGATAGCTCCCCGCAGCCCCTTGCTTCAAAAGAGATCCGGGGGCAGCGGGAAGCGAAGCGCTTCTTCCCCGCT
Organism: Podarcis liolepis; assembly: GCF_965112155.1. Classification (NCBI taxonomy): domain Eukaryota; kingdom Metazoa; phylum Chordata; class Lepidosauria; order Squamata; family Lacertidae; genus Podarcis; species Podarcis liolepis. Next base: position 26,621,082 of record NC_139571.1, read on the forward strand.
GCCCCCGGACCTCTTTTGAAGCAAGGGGCGGTGGGGAGAAGCGATCTCCCCGCAGCCCCTTGCTTCAAAAGAGAAGACCCGCTGTCCCCGGGGCAAGCTTCGTTTAGCGAAGCAAGCCCATAGGGAAATTCGTCTTGCAAGGCAACTCGAAAACGAAAAAACCTTTCGTTTTGCGAGTTTTTCGACTCGCGAGGCGTTCGTCTTGCGGGGTACCACTGTATTAAGAGATGTTCACGCTAAAATGCTGGTGAGTTTTAATGAGTGCTTATTTTAAATGCAAACTGATGTGGAAATGTGGAGGACCAAACTTATGCTTAAACAAATGAGAAGCTGAAAGAAACCAAAAACTGACAAATTTGCCTATCCAGCCACAACAAAATGTCACCTCCTCAGCTGGCAAGGGGAGCTTCCCTCCTTGGGCTAATAAGTGCTTGCAGCATACACAATTCAAGGCTTTTTTATTTTTTAAAAACCCTCTGTATATTACAGAGTCCTGCTCTGGGAGTCACACAGATGCTATTTAAACAATGGAAAATGTGAACGATTAACGTCACATTCAGCTTAGCCCTTAATGTTTGAGCCTACATTTATTGGAAACGCAGCAGTAACTTCAGAGGCAGCAACAAACACTACCCTTGGGAGGCATTCCAGGGGATCAGCAAATTCCGCGATGATTGGGAAGGAACTTCAGTGACTCCCAAGTATTAGCCTACAGTGACCAACAAGGTCAGTGACCAACAAGGTCACTGTAGGCTAATACATAGCATACAATTGGATTGTGGCAGCGGGGGGGGGGGTGTATGAAGGAAGGACAAGAACCACTCATTTCAGGGGTGATGCACAGAGTTCTCTTTGCCTCATGTACTTCCATTCCAAGAATCACAATCTGAATTAATTATGCAATACAACATGACAGGACATGTTTTATGGAGTCATTACTACATGCTTCATTTCTTTGGGGAAGCACAGGCCCGAAGGCCATTGCATTCAATTGCCTACAGCATTAGTTAATGGCCCTGTAAAACAAACCCTGAAGTGTCTGTCTTCCTATTAAACGATAACTTCTAGGTTCAGTTTTCATTTATTTTAAATGCTTTTGTAAACTCATGGGCTTCAAAAAAACCCCAAAAAACCTAAGGTATATTTTTGTGTTTGCGGGAAATAATACTTGGTATAAAAGATATGCATTCCTTGCTCGATAAAATGTGTTTGCAGACCTAAACACAGTTGACGTGGGTAGTGCTGTGGTCTATACCTCTTGGGCTTGCTGATCAGCAGGTTGGCGGTTCGAATCCCTGTGATGGAGTGAGCTCCCGTTGCTCTGTCCCAGCTCCTGCCAACCTAGCAGTTCGAAAGCACACCAATGCGAGTAGATAAATAGGTACCGCTGCAGCAGGAAGGTAAACAACATTTCTGTGTGCTCTGGTTTCCATCACGGTGTTCCATTGCGCCAAAAGTGGTTTAGTCATGCTGGCCACATGACCTGGAAAGCTGTCTGTTGACAAACGCCAGCTCCCTTGGCCTGAAATCGAGATGAGCACCGCAAACCCATAGTTGCCTTTGACTGGACTTAACCATCCAGGGGTCCTTTACCTTTACCTTTTACCTTTAGTGATTTAAAATGTTGTAAGTCCACTTGAATTCCAACATGGGATTCAATAAATTTAAATGAAGAAATAGGGGTTGGCAGGGCTGAGTGGAGGCACTTAACTTACCTGACCTCCCGTCACTGGTGTTGCTGCGGATTACTGAGAGGGTGAGGCAGTGACAAAGTCACTGTGGTTCAAATACACCAACAGGAGCACTGCACCATCAGTGAGTTTGCATCACACTGACCTCACTGCTGCCTGGCCCTCCCAGTAAGCCACAGGAACACTGGTGATGGGAGGTCAGATAAGAACAACCACCTCACTCTGCCAGGGTTACGACTGCATAAACTCCAGGGAACTGAGCTCTACTAAACACAGTGAAACCAGACCCTCCAACATTTCTCTGATGTAGGAAGCCCTAAGGAAGAGTGGACATTCCAGGATCAAATCAGAAACCAGGACGCCTTATGTAAATCTCTAAATCCCTGAAAAATAGGTACACTTGGAGGGTCTGTGAGACAAAGGCTTCAGTCTTAACTCCAGCCCCAATGAATTAAGTAAGACCTACTTCTGAGCACAGGGATGCAGGTGGCGCTGTGGGTTAAGCCACAGAGCCTAGAACTTGCCGATCAGAATGCTGGCGGTTCGAATCCCTGCGACGGGGTGAACTCCCGTTGCTTGGTCCTTGCTCCTGCCAACCTAGCAGTTCGAAAGCGCGTCAAAGTGCAAGTAGATAAATAGGTACCGCTCCGGCAGGAAGGTAAACAGCTTTTCCGTGCGCTGTTCTGGTTCGCCAGAAGCGGCTTAGTCATGCTGGCCACGTGACCTGGAAGCTGTACGCTGGCTCCCTTGGCCAATAAAGCGAGATACGCTCCACAACCTCAGAGTCGGTCACAACTGGACCTAATGGTCAGGGGTCCCTTTACCTTAACCTTTTTATTTCTGAGTACACATGGTTAGGATTGCCCTGTTATTTCTGAGTAAACCTGCAAAGCACTGTAAAGCTGCATTTTGACTCGCTGCAATTCAAACTTTCTCCAGTTATTGTTGACCTACAAATTTCCCTTCCTATGAATATTATCACTGGCTCACTTTGATACTCAGGCTATAGAAAGAATTGTCCGCCTTTTTAATGGCAAACCAACCAATTTTAATGGCTAAAATCTGAATTATTTTGCATACTATCAGGAACTCTGCATAAGTGCCTTTTGAGATATCGAAAGCCAAATGTGAGATTCTTAGAGTTTAATCAATAAGAAAAAAGGTCTCTTTCTTTATTAAAATGAAAGGCCACCATTATGCTTTAGCCTTTTATTCCCTATTAGAGTAGCTCACGCTGGAAACAAAATGGCCTTGCAAAATAAACAAGTGTGCCTTTATCTCTCAGCCCTGCTGATTAAAATCTGACCTCTTCTATTAATATTGTTCCTCCACTGTTTAATCATCTAAGGCTTTAGATGATTAATCTAGTGATTATACCAATTAAAGCACGTTCAACAGAATGTCATGGATTTAGTATGGTGAAATGGGATATAATGTATTCTCTTGTGGAACTACACAATAAAGATTATTCTGTTGCTTCTATCTCTGTCTTAAACAGTTTCACCCTGGCTGCATTCAAGCAGCAGTTTAAGCCATTTTCCTGACATTTTGTGACCTGATAATTTTTTTGCATTTTATGTGATCTTTCACACGACGAAAAAGCCACTTCTGGAAATCTAGTGGAACCTAGTGGAAATTTAGCACTCATTTCCATGTTCGTTCCTTCCAGAAAAAAACATCCATTAACCAAGAAAACCATGTGGTGAAATATGAGGCATTATTCCAGGATATAGTCCTTTCCCACCTTTTTCATGGGTGAACAGAAGTGTGTATAAGGTGGCTGCACCATGTCCCGTGGTTTCTGCTGTTGTGTCACACCACACCTACTGGTGTGAATGAAATTTAGCACAACATGGTGGTCTACCATTCAAAAAGCCACCGTCCCAGAAGGCAACAGGTGTAAAAGGAACATTGGAAACTGGGAGAGAAGCACTAGCATTACAACCAGGAACATGAATGTATGTCTGAATCCACCCATTGATTCACATAGATCCATGTGCACCTGAAGCTGGTTTTCACTTGTGTATCCATAGCCAAATATGGAGCCAGTCAGGGGATGACCCTACCAGAATGAGGCAGCTATCTCAAGTGTTGAACATTGCGACTGGAGAGTGGCTAGCAGCTGGTACCTCAACACATGTCCTTTCTTTTTCCTTTCTTTTTTTTTATTTATACTTTGCAAATTTATACATTTCATTAAATTTACAATCCATTGACCATTTCAAAATTTGACTTCCTTCCCCCTCTTTCTGCGGTTCCTTAAATTTATTTATTTTTTTCATATCTTCTGAATATCCAAATTCATTTAACTTATTCATTTAACTATCTACTGTAGATATTGTTGTTGTTGTTTAGTCGTTTAGTCGTGTCTGACTCTTCGTGACCCCATAGACCAGAGCACGCCAGGCACTCCTGTCTTCTACTGCCTCCCGCAGTTTGGTCAAACTCATGCTGGTAGCTTCGAGAACACTATCCAACCATCTCGTCCTCTGTCATCCCCTTCTCCTTGTGCCTTCCATCTTTCCCAACATCAGGGTCTTTTCCAGGGAGTCTTCTCTTCTCATGAGGTGGCCATAGTACTGGAGCCTCAGCTTTAGGATCTGCCCTTCCAGTGAGCACTCAGAGCTGATTTCCTTAAGAATGGATAGGTTTGATCTTCTTGCAGTCCATGGGACTCTCAAGAGTCTCCTCCAGCACTATAATTCAAAAGCATCAATTCTTCGGCGATCAGCCTTCTTTATGGTCCAGCTCTCACTTTCATCACTACTGGGAAAACCATAGCTTTAACTATACGGACCTTTGTTGGCAAGGTGATGTCTCTACTTTTTAAGATGCTGTCTGGGTTTGTCATTGCTTTTTTCCCAAGAACCATATTTTGCACTCTCCTCTTTCACCCTCAATAAGAGGTTCTTTAATTCCTCCTCACTTTCTGCCATCAAGGTTGTGTCATCTGCATATCTGAGGTTGTTGATATTTCTTCCGGCAATCTTAATTCCGGTAGATAAATACTTGTATAAAACTGCAGGTTATTACATTGATCATGCTAATGTTTTTATCTGTTTACAATTTATCTGTAAATATTCAATAAACCATTTCCATTTTTTTAAATAAAAAGTTTGTTATTTTGATTTCTTATTCTTCCAGTAAGTTTCGCCCATTTCTGTATATTCCATAAGTCGTTGTATCCATTCTTCCTTTACTGGGACTTCTGCTTCCTTCCATTAACACTTCCCTCTGACCTGGTAAGCAACAGCGGCTTATTTGTCAGGAAGCTAGCTCTCCACGAGCTTCTTCTGAATATACCTCTCAATTGCATGTTTGATAAAGTAAGCAAATCCCAGACCTCTTAAGAATCCAGTATCACATAACTTCTGTCCAACCGGCTCTCATAAATGCCACAGCTAGACTGATGTTTCTATCAGATGCTAAATCAGCCTATTGAGAGACTCATTCTGCCAGTCAACATCTGCAGAGTCCATTGGGAGCCTACAGTTGAAGCATTTGAAGAGAAAATCAGAGGCATCGGTGTCAAGCCAGGTTATGTCAGGATTTCAAGACAGGCAGGATTGTTTGTTAGGCAACTTTAAGGACAACACTTCACCCAAGTCATCTTGGCCCTCAAGGGCCTAGGATTCAAGCTGGCATTGCTCAAAGCATAGCTTGTGAAGTACAAGGCAGATCCTACAATATGCTCCATGAAGAGATAAAACAGAACCATAATAGAAAAGAAATTGACACTGAAATGATAAAAATGGTGGATCATTGCATCCCTTATTAAGAACATAAAAAATATGAAGAGTCCTGCTGGATAAGGCCAGAGGCCCATCTAGTTTTGTCCTCACGGTGTCCAACCAGATGCCTACGGGAAACTCATAACAATGAGATGAGTGTATCTCCTTTGGCAGTTCTCAGCAACTTGTATTCAGGTATTCACTGCCTCCAACAAAGGAGAGAGAAGATAGCTGTCCTGGCTAGTAGCTGTCAATAGCCTTATTATATAATCCCCCTTTTAAGTCATCCAAATTGGTGGGATTGTATTATGGATGTACAAACAGGCTCAACATTCATTCACACTTTCAGGCCTATTATTCCATTCTGCTGCAGTTTTTCCCCCAACAGTGTTCATCCATTTCATCATCCGCTGGACCAGAAATATGCTTGGCTTTCATTCTTTGTGATATTGCACTTAAAACACTATGTTTGAATCTTCATCTTTAGCTGCATCGGTTTCCTTATGTGTCACCTTTTTGCGTGTGTGGTAGTTCTATTGCACCACTGTTTATTTTCTGTTTATATTGGGGGTGCAAGAGGGTAGGTGGGAGAGGAGCATGGGAAAGTGCCTTGCTGCCCCCCCCCAGCACTGCATGCAGCGCATGATCACAATGAAGGAAGCATGCAGATAAAATGTGGTTATCATGAGCGGCTCCCGTATGACAAGATATGGATCCTAGCTTAATACAACTTCAACAAAGTTGGAAAGTTTGAGTCCAATTATTCCCCACCCAGCCCTTCTCCCCCTCTCATTTTATCCTTCTGACCTGGATTTTGACAGCAGGAATGATTATTTTGTAGCAGCTGTAGGAAAATAGTACTGATGTGTCTTCTGGTATCTGGAGTACTGAGATTATCATCATGCAGTTGCCTGAGGCAATACAGGAGTGCAGATGGAGATGTGAGTAAATTCAGTAATAATAGGTTTGGATAAAAACAAAGCAAAAAAATAAAATAAGCTATTTCTAATTAATGGCATTTCCATTTCCTTCTCTTTCAAAACAACAAAGATGCTCTAGAAGTTTAGCAAATGAATTGCAGAATTGTTGACAGACGGGGCTGTAAAATCTCGAATGCAATCATAGCAACAAGATGAAAGATGACAAATAATTGAAATCTGCTTATCATAAAGCAAAATGAGTGGGCATAGACTTATTGGGGCAAGACAGCAATGCTTCAAAATATAAGGAAATATCCCAAGCATCTAAAGCCATATCTTTCTTTTTAAGTTTCTGTTGCTGTTGGGGAAAATAAAACATGTGCTTTTTATATGCTTTTATAATAGAGGAGTGCTAGGTTGGCAGGAGCAGGGATTGAGCAATGGGAGCTCACCCCGTCATGGGGATTTGAACCACTGACTTTCTGATGGGCAAGCCCTGGGCTCTGTGGTTTAGACCACAGCACCACCCACGTCCAGGCATGGATTAATCCTACATATATATGGTGGCAAAGCTATATTTAACTCTGTAAGCTTTCAACCACCATTTTTGCTGAAGTATCTTTTTCCATTGATGACCAGAGAACATCAGAGGTAGCACAGTCCATGGAAAACCAATCACCAGGAAGAGTGGAATACTTTTTTTCGATTATTTGAAAAAATATAACAGCCAAATGAAATTGCGGGTAGAATTTGAAGTTTGAGCAATGGGAAGAAGTGATACTGTTTGAAATAGAGGGATATATATTAAATGAAATGTGTGATACAATATAGGAATATGGTGAAAAATATATTATGCAGTTATATAAATGAGGTGGGTATAAAAAACAGCATGGAAGGGAAGGTGGGAAGTCAAATTATCAGAGAAATGTATAACAAATTTGAAGTCTGAAATTAATTGGTTCAAGTTATTTTAATGCTAATAATATCAGTGGGACCCAACTGACCAAAGCTGGTGCTTTGTTCATGCCTGGCTTACACCATTAGCTAAATCAAGTGGCAATACTTTTCTTAGACTCCACTACTGCAGGGTGCCCGTGTGTGTATTTGCCTGTGTGATGTTCAATACATTCACAAAATGTCAACACTTGTTGCAAAGGTACGGTGCTGATGTCTGCACAGAAAGCCACATATGTCACAGTGCTGTTATCTTCTAACACACCATTCTCCCTCCAGTGTGTTGCAGAGGCTAGTGTGTCAGGCTAGGACTTGGGAGAACAAGATTAAAATCCCCAGTTAGCTCCACACATTTGTGGAATTCTCATGTTCCCTCAGCCTAACCCACCTCACAGGTTCTTGTGAGGTGAAATGGAGAGGGGGGCAAGCCATGTACATCACATTGAACTGCATGGAGGAAAGGTGTGATCTAAATGTAATAATAAATAAATATCAAGACAAAGTAATGCCCCAGCCTAATTTTTCTAGCGCTTCACGCTATGCTGAAGCAAGTTCTGCTTCTAAATCCCTTACTGTACCCAAATGGTGCACCTGAGTACGGTGGCCTCAGAATACTTTATATATATAAAATCATCCTTCTTAAGTCAAGAAAGTGAAAAATGTGAGGAGAGTCCTGTAAAAATGACGAGATGTCAACACGCTTTCAAAATTCATGGTTCGTTTTCAGTCAAAAGGGTAGAAAAGGGGCATCGTAGCCTCATGAATTATTACCCGATCAGGCTGTCTGCTAATATACATCACCATGAGTTTGACTGGAAGGGTAATAATTGATAAAGAAGTCCCCAGCCCAAATTCAAAAGAAGCATCAATATATTTTTTTAATAGGAGCCATATGCAGGAAGCAGCTCTCTTCTGCCCAACTACATCTTTGTAGTAAACTTTTAAGTAGGTTAGTGGCTTTCATATTATCAATAAGTCAGAAACCATTACATCTCTTACTTGACAGCAGCCTAGGGGAAAAGGAAATTCATCCCTCCCTCCCTTAAGTAAGATGATGGGAGGGACCTAGAGTGTTCCCTTTCAGAGAGGAAATTGGTCTCAACTGACTGTCACTACCATCAGATAGAGATGGGGGAGAGATGTGGTTCAGTTTGCATTTAGAGGGAAACCTATTTAATTCACATTTTTCCAAAGCAGTATGCAAAAAGAACCAATTTACAACCATCCTCCAAAATTCAAATTTCTCCGAATTTTGCACTGCAGTTCTCCAGTCCAGTTGTGTGTACGAAAATGCTGGTATTGCAGGAAAGTACATATGTGAATGGACATATTACTGAAGATAGCATGTCAAAATGCAAATTATTGGGGAAATATGTACATTGGGCAGAAATGCGTGCAAAATTGTGTGTATGAGGAGAGACTTGCACTAGAATGCTAGGGAGTTTCCATAGGACCTTAAAAAGGAATAAATCACAAACTGTTGTGGAGAATGCACAACTGGGGGAAAAGAGGAATGGAGAGACTGCTGATTGTGGCAAAGAGGTGAACAAGAAGGGGGTGTAAGAGAAAAGACCCAGATCCTCTTACCATCTACATTCACCCTTTCCCTCCTACTAGTCTTGCACCTGTGAAGCATCTCATCATCAGGAAAGCCAGTCCCAGCAGCTGAGAACAGCACTTGTCTCATGACCTCTGCACCTTCAGTCAAACTGCATTTCCTGGCTGCAGCACCAGTTACAAATGAGAGACAGGGCTGCTGTTACAATTGTTTTAACTGTTTTAAAATGTTTTAACTGTTAGAAAAAGGCCCTGGAGTGCCCCTGCAGCCCCTGAACTCTGAGCATCCTCTGGTATGTGCAGCTCTGGAAAAGGCCCTCCCCTTCTTCTCCAGTGCGCTTCAGCGACATATACCAACTGGAATATGCACACTAATCTTCTGGCGTAACACAGCCAGTTTGTTTTCTGTTTGTGTGGCTTTACTTTTTGTTGTTTGTTTTTATTGAGGGAGGGGAGATGCATCTTGGAGGAGACAAGTTGGGAAGAGCACAGGGGAGTACCTGATTGCAGTGGTTCGGTGTAGAGGGCGGTATGGCGTTGGAGGGGCAGGCCGTGTAAGGGGTACATGGCACAGGGAGTGACAGTGCTGTGTGCCAGTCCCTCCTCCAACCTGGGGAATTGTGGTTGTCCTCTTAGCCAGCCCTCGGGTTTGCTGTTGCTGAATGCTGCGTTGGCTCTGAATAAGACCTCCGTCATCCATAACCCAATTGTGGATGAGGAGGCCAAGGGGGATCTGTATCACTGAGACCTGGGTGGGTGAGCAGGGCAGAGTTGGTGCCTACCTGGGTGCAGCATGAGGACACACTTGAGCGCTAGGGATGGGGAGTTGCTATGGTCTATAGAGATTCCATCTCTCTCCAAGCTCTCTGTCCAGGTGTTGGTGGGGATATAGAGTGTGTGCAAGTTGTCAGGATGCTGTCAGCAGCTCCTGGCTGGTTGCCCAGGAAATTATAAAGACAAGGAAAAGTTCCTTACAGACTTCTTTTATTTCAATCTTTACAGAAAGAAGCTATAGAACCCAGCCTCTTGGACAATGGTGTTGTCCCGAGTGAATCTCCACCCCTCCTGTCTCTCCCACTTCCTCATTCATCACTTCTACGGGTGCTGCTATGTGCCTTCTGTCTTTGAGCTCTTTGCTCTCCTACTTTTAAGGCTTGCCAGGTTCTGGGAGATGGAGGGTCTGGAATGCTTTCTAACAACAATGTGTCAGCCAGGTATTGCTCTGGCTCTCCCATGATTTCCCAACTTTTCCCCTCATTTGCCTCTGAGTTGCCACCTCCCGCAAACCCCTGTTGTAAATCTATACTGTCTTCCTCTTCCTCCTCCCTGGAAGGGTCAGGATGGGGAGATGGTCTCCACCATTCCTCCTCTGCCCAGACCCTGACAACAAGTTAGGGATTCTGCTGGTTTACTGCCCACCTTGCTGCCCAGCTGAGAGCTGGTCTCAGAGGCAGTGTTGAGGACTCCCAGACTGCTGGTTCTGGGGGACTTCAACATCCATACCAAGGCAACTGGCTCTTGGGTGGCTCAGGATTTCATGGCTGCAATGATGACCATGGCACTGTCCCAGCATGCCACAAGCCTAACACATGTGGCAGGCCACACTCTGGACCTTGTTTTCTCGACTGGGCAGGAAGAGGGTGATCTGAAATTGGGGGATATCGACATCAGTCTGTTGTGTGTGTAAGGGCTAGTGTACTGTGCAAATGTTAAATTTGCATTCATTGCTCCACCCACTTTTGCCTGTAGCCCCACCCAGCACTGGGATGTGCCCCCTGGAAAGTTGCATAGGATGAAGGGCTGAGGCTGGAAAAAGGTTCCCAACCTTATGTTAGAATGTATCAGAGTTGTGTCATTGCTCGGTTGGTAATGACAATACTTAATAACATGCAGATAACATTGCAAGAAAACGAAGGTTGTTTTTTTTTTAAAAAAGTGTGCTCTCTCTTGCTCCCCCTCCCCCATTTCAGATATTGAATAATGAATTATTGCTCCTGGAACAGAGGAGAAATGAAGGGGAATGTTGTGATTAAAGCCGAATGAAAGGACCAAGTAATATTTATATAGTAAAGTACTTTAGGTATGGAAAGCATGGGATTAAATGATAAAGACTCTGACAATTAAGAATTTATTCAAAAGAATTATTATTTTAAAAATAACTTCCTCTTCCTATCAAGCTTCAATGAATGGCTTGGGGACAATGTTGGAACAAATGTTTAGAGATGTGAATTGTGCCTTTGTGCTATTTCCTGTCACCGTTAATCAGGTCAGGTGATCTCGACCAGTCTAGATGAAGTGCCCCTTAATTTGGCCAAATTGTGTCTTTGCCAAATTTGCCTCAAAGCATATCTGTGGCTTTTTCTGCAATCAACTACTAGACCGTTCCTCCTTGGTAGAGCAAATGCTCTGTATGCAGAATGTCCTGGGATCAATCCTTGAGAGCCAGTGTGGTGTAGTGGTTAAGAGTGATAGACTCGTAATCAGGGGAACCGGGTTCGCGTCTTTGCTCCTCCACATGCAGCTGCTGGGTGACCTTGGGCTAGTCACACTTCTTTGAAGTCTCTCAGCCTCACTCACCTCACAGAGTGTTTGTTGTGGGGGAGGAAGGAAAAGGAGATTGTTAGCCGCTTTGAGACTCCTTCGGGTAGTGATAAATCGGGATATCAAATCCAAACTCTTCTTCTTCTTCTTGCCAAGGTAGGGATGGGAGAAAACTCTCCCTTAAACCCCGAAGACTCCCCCCACCCCATCAGCAAAGATAGTACAGTCATACCTCAGCTTACAGCCACTTCAGGTTGCGTTTTTTCAGGTTGCAGACTGCCGAATCACAACCCGTGCGAACACTGTGGGTTGTGAACATGCATCCTGCATGGATCACGTTCACAACCTGAGCATCCACGGTATTGAGGTAGATGGACGAACAGCCTGACTCTGTGAATAGCAGTTTTTTTATGTTCCTGTTCCTTAGTGAAGCGGACATTCTATCAAGAGTTGTCAATTAGATTTGTTGCAAACTGAAGTGCAAAACGAAGGCCAAGGGGATTCCAAGGTAATTTTATGGGAAGGCAAAACAATTTGGATAAGACAAGTGATCTTTTCTTTTCTTTTCTCAGAATAGTGGCTGTTCCACACACACCAAAATTCTCACTGGATTAAAAACATGAAGCAAATGTGGCTGTTCATCCTCTGGCTAAGGAAGACATTTGAAGGAAACCAAAAGCAAGTTATTTCTTCCCTACATTCTTTCTTCTAGCATGGTGCCGTATGACTGTGCAGGTCAGTGGCAAATTCTTTATATTTAAGAAGCGTTCGATACCATCACCCTCTTTATTCTAGGCAACTCTTTAAATTCCACCAACACCTCTTCTGCTAAATGGATGGATCCCTGTTAGAAATAATTAGGATGTTTCTAGTGAGAGGCTGAGTGCACCAAAGAGCATTCTGTGACTGCAACTCCTTGTGCTAATGGAGTCATTCCACTTCCTTACCGCATTGGCAAGAGGGATAGGTCTGCGTGAAATTAATAAACCAAAAGCTATTTGACCTCCTCAGCCAACTGGCCCATTCTTAGCAGCAGAAATTGAATCCAGCAACACACAGAGAGAGAGAGACAGAGAGAAAGATTTCTTTATTACATTTGACTATCCCTATTTTTCCTTTGGGCAGTCTCATACCCCAGACCTCCTGAATAATAATAATAATAATAATAATAATAATAATAATAATAATAATAATAATAATTACAGTCGTACTTTGGAAGTCAAACGGAATCCATTCCGGAAGTCCGTTTGACTTCCAAAATGTTCAGTAACCAAGGCGCGGCTTCTGATTGGCTTCACAAAGCTCCCTTTGAGATCATCTGCACACCTTCCCAATCGTCAGAAGGACACACCAGCATGAAGGTGGTTTGTTCTGGCATGCCCCTTTGAGATTGTTGGGAAGTCTGACATTCAAGGGGATAAGACCCCTGCCCAAAAATATTGAGGGGGCTGAAGACACCTCAGTCCCATGGAGTTGGTGTTCCTGCTCAGGTGAGCCACGGAGGAACAGGCAAGAGAGGCCCCAGCAACTGTCATGATACTCTGCCATTTCTCTGCTCCTCAGCATTTGACACTGTGAAGTCAAAACAACAAGGTCAGTGTGAAGTCAGTGTGAGGTGTGCAGCAGCAGCAGCAGAGCAAGATGGTTGCTGGGAAGCTGCCCCAGCCTCTCCTAGTTATTCCACAGTGGCTAGTCACCTGCTGTGGTTTTGCAGCCTGTTGGTCGCTGCAAAAACTGCAGCACGATGCCATCCTTCAAGTTTTATTATATAATATGAACATTTGGAGCCAGTTTGTTAATTGTACACTAGGGTGGGTGAGTGGGAGCAGGGTACAATTTCTTATCATTCTCCCCTCATATTTGCCATCACCTGGAAGAGCAACATTAGCAGTTCCCCATTTTCAGTGTAAAGTTGTTAAGCCAGTTATCTGAAGTTCTTTCTTCGACAAATTTGTTTTACAGTTAGATATTTTTACTGACAAACACTGGCAAAATGCCAGCTGGGATCCCCCCCCCCTCTTTTTTTTTTTTACTGAAGAGAAGGGGAGAACAACAAGATTTGATTTGTGGGTGTGCTATTATCCACATGTACAAGTACATGATTTTCACACTGCAATGTATTATCACTCCTTCTAATGTCAGGTTCAGGTTTTGAGTGCTAACAGGCTTCTAACCAAAACAGGTCCACTCAGAAAGCAGAGGGAGGTGCCAGCATTTGGTGTTAAGAGAACACCCAAAAGCGAGCCCAGTTCTCCTGTGAGTGTAATGGAGAGGATTTGAAAACGTTTTAAGTCAGAGGGGGAATCCCGTGATGCTGAGGACACATCTTCTGGTGGCAGTGAGTCAGAGGTAACATCTGCGTTTGTGCCCAGAAGGTCTAGTCGCACAACAAAGGGCATTCCACCTGAAAGATACCAAGCAACAGGTGCGTGGGCAAAATTCGCACAGTGTGATTCTGGGAGTGTTGAAGGGGTTCAACAGGTGCCTGGGAAAGATGCCGGGAAGGGGCACAAGGCAAAGGGGAAGGTGTTGAACTCAAAAGGGTCTTGTCAGAATGGGCGGCAAAGAGGGGTGTTGGGGTTGGAACTTAACAGGTTAAGTTGTTCCCATGATGCCACACCATTCTGACGTCAGTTTTGGAAGCTTGGGAGGAGCTTGGGAGGAGTTTGTTAGTCTCACTCTGTGTTGTGAGGGAAAAGGAGCAGTTTTGTAATGGCTGCAAGCAGTCCTGGATTTCCCTGAGATCTGTTGGAATAAACGGCTGTAAATAGACAAACCTGTACGTGTGTGTTTGTCTGGAAGCTGAGCCGAGCTGCGTGACAGGTTACACCGCTGTGTGAAACTCTGCTGAGACGTGACTGAGAGCTGCGGAGCGGAAGTGTGCCGGGCGGCCATAAATCGCTAATTGAGGACCTTAAATCAATTAGCGGGAGTCACGTCAGATCAATCAAATACCAAGAGCATTGTGGTGTGCAGAAATAATAAGAACAAAATAAGGAACCATAAATTGGCAACCTACCTCAATATAACCCAGTGAAGACTGAGCATGCTCAGTAGTCATGAAAGGTAGAATCATAGACAAGAAAGGGGGGAAAGCAGGAACATGGATCATGGAAGAATGGAATGCCTGCTTTGCCCAAGGATGGCTGGAACTCCTTTCAGAAGGAAGTATATATTGCACTATTTCCTGAAGGTGTCCATGATAATGATGAACACCAGCACCCAAGAATTGTGGCAGAATTTCTCCTCTCCTGTGAAATGATTCATCCCACAAAAATTGTCTGGCCATAAATAAGGTGAAGGGTTTTGAGAGTTCATTTGTTCATAGCACTCAATGGTGGTGAGTGGATATATGTCAGGCTTTGGGGAATAGATTTCCTCCCCCCCCCCCCTTGGCAGTAGATAAGATCAAATAAAGGAACATCTTACCAGTTAGTTTCTTTAATAAACACAGCAAAGGACAAAATAAAGCATCTAACCAGAATGGCGGTGCTCCCAATTAAGGCTCACTCCCCTCCCCTGGCCATCCCTATTAATCCACATCACTCCTACATTTTGTAATCTGAGTTTGTAGTCTCTGTGCTTTCAGTTCTGACACTTTCTGAGCTCTCCGTGTTTTGGGGAAAGGGGGGTGGATACTATCCAGAGACTGTGAATCTATTAACTCTTTCTCGTCTAGTTTTTCTTCTGCTATTTGTTCCCCATCCAGTATTTCCCAGCTTCTGCCTTCTGAACTATGCCCCTCTGCAAACCACTGTTCCAAATCTATATTGTCCTCCTGCTCCTGGGAAGATTCAGGATCAGGGGGAGGGGGTGGCTCCTACCATTCTTCCTAAGTGCAGCCCTCCTCAGCACGGTCCCTGACAATATACAGGGTGCAGAATGTCCCCGTCTCCTGGTTTTAAACACTGCAAAAAAAGAGAGAGAGAGTCTTGCACTGGCACCCATCATAATGGAACCTCATGGATAGATGCTATTCCCATGGGCTTTCCAGACTACCCTCAGCAGGAAACATAATCATTTTAGGAGGTTCTGGTGCATCTTGTGTCATTTCTTGTGAGCTCTTCTTCTTCTTTTGCAATGTTCAAAAGCAAGGGGATGGGGAAGCATTAGTGCCTCTTTATCTATTATTTTAATAATAATATAATAATAATTTATTATTTATACCCCGCCCATCTGGCTGAGTTTCCCCAGCCACTCTGGGTGGCTTCCAATCAAGTGTTAAAAACAATACCACATTAAATCTTGAAAACTTCCCTAAACAGGGCTGCCTTCAGATGTCTTTTAAAGAGAAGATAGCTGCTTATTTCCTTCACATCTGAAGGGAGCGTGTTCCACAGGGTAGGCGCCACTACCGAGAAGACCCTCTGTCTGGTTCCCTGTAACCTCACGTCTCGCAATGAGGGAACTGCCAGAAGGCCCTCAGCGCTGGATCCCAGTGTCCAGGCTGAACGATGGGGGTGGAGATGCTCCTTCAGGTATACAGGATCGAGGCCGTTTAGGTCAGCACCAACACTTTGAATTGTGCTCGGAAAAGTACTGGGAGCCAATGCAGATCTCTCAGGACCAGCGTTATGTGGTCCCGGCAGCCACTCCCAGTCACCAGTCTAGCTGCTGCATTCTGGATTAATTGCAGTTTCTGGGTCACCTTTAAAGGTAGCATTGCAGTAGTCCAAGCAGTAGATAACTAGAGCATGCATATTTATTTAGAATTTTATTCTATCCCATCATTCATTATCCTTCACATGCCATTTTGATACATGCTCTCTTTTGTTTTGGGGCTCAACTTTTCTTTCTTTTTTTCTTTCTGCATTTCTTTTACTGGATCAAGCCATCTAACTAGAAAATGGAGATAGTGGTGAATACCAGGAAAGGCTCCTAACTTAGGAGAGTTAGGAGCCTAAGGGGTGTTTTCATGTTAGTCAATGAGTGAACTATCCATGTATACAAAACAGCTGAGTTGTGACATATATAGTTATTACGTGTCAAGGCCCCATGACCACCCTGTTCCCTAAGGATCAAATAACTAGACAGAACATGGAATATTGTTTTTATGGGATAAAATAAGGCCGCAACATTATTGGTTACAGATGTGAAGGTTTGGCCATAGGCATTGGGGTAAGCAACCGCATATATCACTCCAACCTGTCTGCTGACAGCATGACTTACATTAATGAGCACTCACAATTTACCTTGTGGGTGCCCTTTGTGGGATTGTGTGTGGTGCTACAGTTCCCAGGGATCTTGCTGGCAAACAGAGGCTGGTTTGCCTATCAGTGTTAATTTTTGGAAGTTCACGCCCAGCCTCAGTAATCAAGTTTCTTGCTGGGAGGTGGGGCCAGCCCCATTTATATATAGGGGTAGAGCCAACAGTAGTCAGGCAGTTGGCTCAGGAGATTCACCCTCCCTACCCTCCCTTTGTTTAATGTTTCTTGTTTGCAGGTTAATTTTTTCTCACTGTTTAGCAGGCACTGCTACGGTCTTTGACTGGTTGCTGCTGAAGGACTGGGGAGAATTTTTCCTGCATTGGCAGGTTTTGTCTTCCCCGTAGCAATTCGTCACAACTTTGGCGGTTATGGCCTTGGATGGAATCCTTTAGTCTTTTCTTTCCTTTACGGGTGTGTGTGTGTGATGTGGTGAATCACCCCCCTGCAGCAGTGATTCCAGGGTCCCCCCTCTTAAAGGGGTTGTGTGTGTGTGTGTGTGTGTGTGTGTGTGTGTGTCTGTCACTGGCCATACACTGAAAGGTCATCAGTGAACTACCCTGTGTGTGGGGATATGGACTTGGCTGCCTGCTACGTCTTACAGAGCACCCTCCATATCCCATTTACCCTGATGAGCCCCAGTTCTCCCTGACCTACATTTGGAAGTTTAATAAAGTTGTGGCCTAATTTTAATTCCATATAACGTTGTCAGAGTCTTTGTTCCTTCCTTACGATCCCTGGGGGCTGTGGCTGTCGCTGCCTGGTCACACAAAGGCAACTCAAAGGGGTGCCCTACTACAAATCAGGGCGTTCCCCAAGAAGTCCCCTTTGTGGCCCTAGCCCTCGTCTGGGTGTTGAACAGGAGCCATTCCTCCCAGATTCTTTTAGCAGGATACCCTTACCAATAGCTGAGCTGCACGAATCAAGAATCACACCAACACTTGAACATGTGAAGAGGCAACTTGTCCCTCTGTTCAGTGTAATCTCTCTACTAGTGTAAAGACCAGAGCATACAAACACCTGCGCAAAACCCAGTATTCTTGCTTCACAACAGCTGGATCATCACACACAATAACCAGATGAGACAGAAAGACAGAAGGATTGCTTAGGCCTCTCAACACCCTTGGGAAGCTCAGAAGCAGATTGAGATATCTGGAAAGAGAGATGTGAAAAATGGAAGCAATATTTTGAAGCAATTCTGCAAGAGGTTTCGGCCCCCACCTACCATGCACTGTTATTTTCGGATTATTATTCTTTTTAAAACCACTACCGGTCCCTTCTTAATAGTTCTGTTATGTGGATGGTGAAGAATCAACCTAAGAATTAGTCAGGGGGAGGCAGCAGCCGAGATCTCATTAATACTGAAACCAGTAATTCAAAGCAGTACACAAAGAGTCTGAAAAATAAACATGTTGTAAGCTTTTAGCAAAGGATTATCAGCGAATTTCAATGCTCTGAGCTCACTTTGGTTTTGTCTAATTTTAATAATACATTATCAGTCTATTAAATATATTTCCTCTTCATTAATACACTTGATGAAAACTGTTTACTGGTTCATTGAATTTTGATTTTAGCAATTAATTAGCTATTTTCTGATATGGTATGTTTTGCACAGATCCCAGAATTCTCTGCGTATCTAGCTTGCTTCTTTGCATACTAAAAAGGAGCTCTCTTTCAAGTCTACGTGCAAAACCTAGCTGTAATAATTAATTGGGCATCCACAACTGGGAAGAAAGCGGGGGTGTGGTGAGGGAAATAGGGTTCTGTTGTTGCTATGTTCTTCTCGTGCCTCAAGTGTTGGAGTGGAATAATTTCTTGCCTCCTTAATTAAATGCGGAGTGAATTTGTTACACAGCATCCTGCTGCTTCAAGAGATAATTGTTCATTATCACCCATCCCTTGACAGCAGGTATAGCATGTGGTGGTTAAACAGTAAAACTTAGGGCCCACCCACTAGAATGTTTCTTGATAGTCATGTATTGTATGGCTGGGTATTTGACAGCCTTTCCCCCTGTTCTATCTGTCCAACACAGACAGCAAAACCCCTGGAAAACTGCCATGCATTTGGCATACTGGATCACACATTCTGCAGGTCTTTTCCACTTGGCCCAGGACAAGGGTTCGATGATGGAAGAGGTATACAAAATAGCTGATAAGGGAGTCCTAGCTGAAAACCTAGTTGAAAGTGCCACTTCATCTTAGTCAACATAACTGGAGCTGATCGTGTTAGATTGTTCTCAGTTAGATGCTACACTTCTGCTATCTCTTCTTCTTATACTTTTTTCAGCCAAGTCTTCTAACCCCTTTGGTGAGGATGGTGTCAGGCTTCAGGGAATCTCATCCTCCTCCCTCACAGCAGTCTGCCAGTAATGGAAAGACAAGAAGCTCTTACCATTATCTTTTATTCAATAGTCACAGAGAGAGAGATAGAAATACTGTCTCTCTTGTATAATGGCGTTGCTCCAAGTAAAGCCCTACTCACTCCATCTCTCCTATTATACGTGATCCCTACGTGGGCTGATCTGTGCTTTCTGTCTCTGAGTTTTCTGTTCTCCTACTTTCAATGCCCGCCAAGTCCTGAAAGATTGGTCTGGAATGCTTTCTAAAGACACCGAGTCTGTCAGCTGTCTCTCCCCCGGTGCTTCTTTGTCTTCCTGCTCCTCTCCCAATATTTCCCAGCTTCTCCCCTCTGCAGCCTCTGAACTGTGACCTTCTGCTAACCACTGTTGTAAATCTATACTGTCTTCTCCTCCTCTGGGAAGAGCAGTAGGAGGGGGCAGCAGTCTCCGCCATTCCTCCTCAGTCCAGTCCTTGACACATGGTGGAGGAATCTCAGGTCTAGCCTCCTGGACAGACCTGGATGTGGGTGTAAGCCCATGCTGCCTATCAGGAGCCAGATCCTAGCCTGCACCTGGGATTGGCAGATGGGGGTGCAGGCTTAGACCTGGGCCATGCCAGGGGGCAGAGCCGACGGAGGAGGAAGGCTTCCCTCAGGTCCACACCTTGGCCATAAATGGGTGCCTAGGCTTCGCACGAGCATGCAAATGGGTGCCTAGGCTTCCTTGCATTACTGAGATAGTTCAAACAATGTAGTGATATCAGGAAACCAAGCCAGTGATGTCAGAAAGCTGGTAAATAAAGTTCAACAGAACAATGTAGAGATTCTGATCAACAAGTTCACAAACATATAACAACATGCTAATGGTCTGGCCTGTGCCATCTCTTGGCTCAGAGCTAGATTCAGATGGGGGGCAACAATGGACATCATCAAGGGTCTCAAGAATGGCAACTGCCATTAGTTTTACCTGACATGGAACACCCAAGGAGTTAGAGGTAGTGAGAAAGAATTGTCATCCTGTCCACCAAGCCTCTTGCCCAGGCCCCCTCCCACAAAAATATTCCGCAGCCAGCACAGTTTTGGAACCCTCCAACTCTTCATAACCTTTAGTAACTGAACTGTGCATGTTTGGAATATATATATTATCCTTACTGATGGCAGCAATCACATTATATTGAATAGGTTGATGCTTTGAGGAGCTCACAAGTGTTGAGAACAAAAGCAACTGAGCCTATGTGGGTTGGGGGAGAATATTAAGATTTAGTAATTTAGTTCCAAATCAGTCATGAGACACTTAGATCTGGAATCCTTCCACCTAATTAGTGGCACAGCTAGAATTCTTTTTTATATATAAAAATAATAATCAAGATATTATAAACCATACAGCAACATTTATTGGGACTTTGATTCATGAAGATTTTATGAATCCCAATATGATGGGGGGGGGGGATAACAGAAGGTTGATTCAACATCTTCCAGCACTGCAGGATGACTTTCCCACCCTTTATAATCAGCATCCCTGTAAAGTAAAGCATGTGTCTGTTGATAAAGAATAATTTTAGTAAAAAATGCAACCAAAGTTGAAGTCGTTCTTTATTTATTCATTATGTTTCTAGTCCACCCTTCCTCCCAAAGGAGACCAGGTAAGCAATCAACAAAGTAATAAAACAATACAAGAGTTAATGGTGAACGTAATACCCATAATAACAGAATGAACACTTTTCAATTGAATTTGGAAAGAATGGACATGAAATTGAACGGAATGACAGATAAAAATAGGTGAATGGGGCCCAGACTGGAAAGAGTCAGGTGTGTTCCACCATCCCCTTCCTCATGCTTGCTCTGGGTACATGTGTGTTACATATAAGCATCAATTCACCCCAAATGCTGGTGGAGCACTGGGAGAAGCACCCATGACTCCAGAGAGGTCAACTGGTGCCTGACAGAGGCAGCCGTCTATCCTTTATCACACCTGGTGTAATTTATCCAGTCCCTGCACCAGCTCCTGTGAGTTCTCAACCAATGAGCCATGGTTTTGTAGTCCTGCTTTCCCCCATTGCAGGGACTTGTCTGGGAACTGAACCCATGACCTCTTGCAACTGAAGAAAGAAGCAGTGGTTGTCGGATTCCAACTCCCATCAGCCCCAGTCAGCCTTGTCAGTTGTCAGGGATGATGGGAATTGTATTCAAGGCATTTCCCATTCCTGTTTCAGATATTTCCCAGGGCTCATCAGCATTCACACACAAACAGCAGCATACACCAAATTTCAAACACTCACTAGCCCTCTCCAGGTGTTTCCCCTCTTGGGTTTCCCAATGTGGGGGGGGGGAGGGAGGGAGAACAAGGAAGTGCTTGCTAGCCCTGTCCCTTCCATCAAATTCTGAATGGCCTGGTCCAAATGTCACAGCTGAACATGAAGGATTTCATGTGGTTTAGACTGGGGAAGCCTGTCCTAGATCAAGAAGGCAGGCACTTTAAACCAGAGGTGGTTAACCGTAGGTACTTCAGATATTGCTAGACTGCAACTCCCATTACCCCTGATTACTGGCCATGTTGACTGCAGCGGATAGACCCCAATCCAGTGTCAGGCCTGAAGCTTGAACTGTCATGGGGTGCACTTTACCACCAGCAATGAGGTCTGGGTAACCACTGCTATCTTATTCAATGAAGTTGTTCCATGACAGATCACCACACCTTTACTACATCTGTGCTACTGACTCTCAAGCTTTGGGATTGTTGAAATATATACAGTGGTGCCTCGCAAGACAAAATTAATTCGTTCCGCGAGTTTTGTCGTCTTGCGATTTTTTTCGTCTTGCGAAGCACAGTGTCGGAAAAGTTTTGGAAAAGCTTCAAAAATCACCAAAGTCTTCAAAAACCTCAAAAAAGGCTACCACACCGCGTGCTATGAGTTGCTCCTCGAAGTCAAGTCGCAACTGTATTAACAGTTTTAAGAAAAAGGAAACAAACTTGCAAGACGTTTCTGTCTTGCGAAGCAAGCCCATAGGGAAAATCGTCTTGCGAAGCAGCTCAAAAAACCAAAAACCCTTTCGTCTTGCGAGTTTTCCGTCTTGCGAGGCATTCGTCTTGCGAGGTACCACTGTACAATAAAAATTAATAAAACTGAGTTGTGCAACTCAAATTGAGTCTACTAGAATCAAAATTTGTAAGCAATATGGACTAAAGTCACCTCTGTGGCCCTTCTGGGATTAGCAGCCCTGAAGCTTAAGCTTCATTAGTTTCATAGTAGACCTGTCCCTGGTCTGATCACTACTGGAGAACCCCCATGAACCACCACTGCTTTAAACTAGCAGTTTCCATTCACAGATCCTGGAATACCTGCAAAACACCTTCTGCCATGAAGGTGCAGTAATAACGGGGGGTAGCTGAACTTTCTAAAGTTCCTTCCTCACCTCCCCCAGCTATATGAAAGCTTTATTGAAGGAGAACACTTGACACGGACCATCTACTTCAAAGAGAATTTTAAGAGAAAATATCAAACGATGCTATTGATCTGACTTGGAATTACTTCATCTTTTATGCTGTACTGTAGATTATATGTCTATAGTTTTCTGCTCTGCCAAGATAATGCTTCAGTAGCTGGGCATTCTCTTTGCCAATATCAATTTATCTGTCTGTGTAGATGCCGTAAGCTGAACAACCATGACTGCTTGCAGTATCTCCCAAAGAAGCTGGCTGCACTGGAAAATGTTTTATTTGAATCCTATAATTCTCTTCATTATATGCCGGAGATGCCATTTTGGGTCTGGAGCAGAGATTCCAGTTGGTGGGAAGGTTAGAATGCCTGATTGTGGAAATAGTTAAATCTCCCCCCAACAGCATGCATTAAGGACATTTGATATAGTTCCTTTCTCATCTTTTATATCTTAGAATTATTGTAGGAATAAAAACACAGACAACGTTGTCAGCATTTCTTGGAAGCAAGGGGAGTTGTGTCATCGGATCTAAGTTCTTGCTCTGCATGAAACTGATCTATTTCATACTTTGCATACATCAATTATTATTATTTTATTTATTTAATTACTTTACCACCCAGTTTAAAAGGACATAGATTGCTTAATTCGTGAAAGGAGAAGATGAAGGTTTTTGCCTGGTGCTTAAAGATATGTAATTAAGGCACCAGGTGGGCCTTCTTGGGGAGAGCATTCCACAAGTGGGGAGCCACTGCAGAAAAGGCTCATTCTCATGTTGGCACCCTCTGGACTTCTTTTGGAGTAGGCACATGAAGAAGGGCCTCAGAGGATGACTGCATGATCTGGGTTTGATCACATGAGGAGAGGCCTTGAGGTAGTTTAAGGATTTATATTATTATTTATTAAATTTGTAGACTGCTCTATACCCGCAGGTCTCAGGGTGACTCACAAGTCACAAAATAAACTCATGATGATGAAAAATGGCTGGAACAATGAATGTGAATTGTATCGCTGTAGAGAAGGGTGGTTTCTCTCTCTCTCTCTCTCTCTCTCTCTCTCTCTCTCTCACACACACACACACACACACACACACACACAATCTTCAATCCAGGCAAGCAAGAATGATTGCTGGAGTTCAAGGGTACATTCCAGCCATGAAAAAAAATCATTCATGGAGGGTGTGAAGCAGGACTGGTGAGATGCGTGTCCCTAGGGCCAAATAGAGGGGATTGGAGGGCCATACTCACCCCCTGCTCCTGATGTTTCCCACCCCTCTGTTATAAGCTTCTGCCATCTGCTCAACAACCCCAGAAGAATTTAAATTAATATTATATATGGGGCTCAACATCCCATACTAGACTGAAATCAGATAAGAAAGATGCTCTTTCCATAATATCTCTGTTTCCTTATTTGTACCTACACTTTGTCCATTCTTGGTGGACATACAGCTCCCAAATAATGCCTGCATTACGCACACACACACACCCCTACCTAAAGATGGTGGGTGAGATGCAAAAGATAGATGGACGAGACTTAAAGCAATTAGTTTCCCAGTCAAGGTGGTCGAGCTGGCAGCCCTGTCTGCACTCTCATCATTTTCTTTGCAGATAGGTATTGATTTCTCATCCAAATAAAAGATCCTTAGTATTGCAATAAGTTCTTCAGAATGCATTATCAATCTTCTACCCAGGCGATGTAGGAATTCATCATTCCTGAAATCACACGCATTTTAATACAAAGATAAATATTGGATATGAGAGTTATTTACTGACTACTCATCTCTCTTCCTCCCTACACCAGCACCATTGAGGCAGTGTGTTTAAAGAGTTTGACAAATTTTGTAGTGAAGGTTCTGGAATTCTACTATGATATATCAGGGCAATTGGCTCCACAACTTTTCAGGGCTCTTTACTTATTCATTTTAGTCTCTCTAATTTTCAATGCATCCTGACATTCAAGAGCATACAAGATGCCACACAGATTCTTTCCATTTCCTCCCAGGAAGATGGCAGAGTGCAGACCACCAGAGAGGTGATTGGTAGAATGAAAGAAAGGACACTTGCCAACACCTTTTGGCCCCCTTGAAAGTGAGGCAAGCACATTGAAAATCCTGTGCCCTACCTATGACAAATTTCAACCAAAACTTTCTCTCCTCTTTGATAATTTTCAAACATTCAGCCCAGACACTGAGGTCAAGATCCGAGGGCCTTCTCGTGGTTCTCTCACAGCTAGAAGTGAGGTTACAGGGAACCAGACAGAGGGCCTTCTCGGTAGTGGCGCCGGCCCTGTGGAATGCCCTCCCATCAGATGTCAAGGAAAGAAACAACTATCTGACTTTTAGAAGACATTGAAAGTAGCCCTGTTTAGGGAAGTTTTTAGGGATGTTTGATGTTTTATTGTATTTTTAATATTTTTTGGAAGCTGCCCAGAGTGGCTGGGGAAACCCAGCCAGATGGGCAGGGTATAAATCATCATTGTCATCATCATCTTCATCATCAACAACATCAGGACAAGATTCACCTGAGGCCCATCAGTAGAAACCTTGCACAAGGACTTCAGGTTGTGCATTGGGGCTTTTCCATCCTCTGCACCTTCAGTTGCCTTGGCAGGGTAGGGGGTGGTTGGTTGGTTGGGATAACTCACAGAAGAGCTTGCAGAGAAAAGAATGGTTGTTCCTTCTGGCAAGCCGAAATACTTGAGCTGACAGAATGTTCAACATAGCACATAGCTAGGGGTTGGACATATCCCTGATGCAACCTTTCCCCTGCGTAAATGAGAAGAGATTCACACCCTAAGTGAAGTTCCAATTCCCAGCATCAGCATTATTTTTGTTGTAATTCTAAATGCAAGGCTCAAGAGGAGGATTTCCCCTCCGTTGTGCTTTTAGGACTCTTGTCAGCTGATCAATCAGATCATCTTGCTATCACATCCTCATCAATAATGAAACAGGAGGATGTTCTTTAATGTAATCTGACTCTTGTAGCCCAGCCTTATTATGTGTTGGAAGATGTCTGTAGTAAACGTTCTTCGAAGAGAGGTTCTGTGTGAAAATTGATGATTAACAGTGACAGATATCTTAACAGTTTAACATTTTATTAGTCATGTAAAAATTACTTGCTGCTGTTGCAATTATTGCTACTGTAAATATGCTGACGGATACATAGAATGAGGCAAAATATGTTGTAAGTGTAACTGACTTCTGAGGTCTAGTGAGTCTGATATGATCAGATGCAATCCAATCAACAAACAGGGAAAATGCATTTTTTAAAAAATATTTAAATACTTTGAGTGATTATAAAATCCACCCCACTTTTTCTTCTTTGGTAACAAACTATTGTTCAACACCGTGTATGCCTGGCTCTCAAATAAACAGACAAGAGAACATTGGGACACTATTGATTACAGATGAAGAGGTTTGGCATAGACATTGGGCATAACCATTGAACCACCAGCCTGCCCCTCAAAACTTAGTCACTCACCGGATCATGGCGTGTAGGAGATGTCATTCCACAATGCCGCCTGACCAATTAAGGTAAGTGGACAGGTTGTCAGACTACAGCTGTACCCCTGACAATTCTATCACAGGTTCCTTGATTATAAATTTGGCTCTAATTATACACATGATTATAAATTTGGCTCTAATTATACAATGAGTGGGACGTGGGTGGCGCTGTGGTCTAAACCACTGAGCCTAGGGCTTGCCAATCAGAAGGTCAGCAGTTTCAATCCCCGCAACGGGGTGAGCTCCTGTTGCTCGTTCCCAGTTCCTCCCAACCTAGCAGTTCGAAAGCATGTCAAAGTGCAAGTAGATAAATAAGTACCACTGTGGCGGGAAGGTAAACAGTGTTTCTGTGTGCTGCTCTGGTTTCGCCAGAAGCGGCTTAGTCATGCTGGCCACATGACCCAGAAAAACTGTCTGCGGACAAACGTCGGCTCCCTCGGCCATTAAAGTGAGATGAGCACCGCAACCCCAGAGTCGTTCGCGACTGGACTTAACTGTCAGGGGTCCTTTTCCTTTACCTTTTTATACAATGAGCATGTGGGAGGACTCAGGATCAAACTACTGCCCTCTCTTTAACCTGAATGCATGTAAGTATTTCCCTGGGTGCTTTCAGACATGGGGATTATTGTATTCATTTCCTGGTTATAATGCTAGTACTTTTGTCCCAGTTTCTGTTGCATCATGTAACTGCGGCTTTTTGATCAACATGCTGCCACGTTGGGCTAAATTTCATGTATTTCATACATTACTGAATGTACACGGCCATTCAAAAAATGACCCCCTCTCCCCCCCAAAAAAAAAAATCCTTGCATGTAGCCATATAGATCAGGAATTCTAACCTAATCATTCAAGAACTATTACCAATATAAAAATCCAAGAGCCATCTGAAAAGCAGGAATAAACCAAAACAACCAAGAACAGTGCAAACACATTTCTCTCCACATTTCTTACCTGGAGAGTCAGGTACAGCCACTAACATGCTTGATGCTCAGCACCTCACAGGGAGCATCCCAGTCAATCAAATTAAAAATAAAATTAATCACCCTTAAAATACACTAATGGCCCGTGAACCAGCAAATCACAAAAGGCCCAAATCCTAACAGGATGAATGCACCCACCATTTGGTTAAATGCTTTAGTGAATATCCTGCTGGTGGATAGTCTCTGTCACACTGGAGATGGCATCTGCACACGACATTTTCCTTTGGCTTTCCTTTTCCCACTTCAGCAAGTTCTCTAAAGTCACTTCTAATCCATGCTAGCAGAGTGGAACTCAGATCATGCTGTCTGCCTGATTGCTCATACTGCGTGCCTGTTTGAACCTGCCCTCTTTCTTAAAAAAAAAGTAAAAATCGCACAGCCATTGGCTTTGATTTTTCCTCCAACTCATTGCAGCTGAGAGACAGTTGCCATTCTCTTATAAACACTTTTGAAATTTCTTTTGGCATGCTTCAAAAGGTAGGTTGAAAATAGAGTGAATGTCAAACTTCACAGGATTATTATTGTGGGGGGGGGGGGGAGGGAACACACAGAAGTTCTGACACATGTTTAATAAGAGATGCTACATGCTCAGCAGTTGTACACCAAGTTGCAAATTATCTTGGTGGCTGAATAGGGAGCTGTGATATTAGTAGTGCATTTCCCCCCACAAAGGGAAGTAGCACTGACTGCAGCCACTTTATGGTTATTCTCATAGCTGCTATTTCATATATATCAGGGACTGGGAAAACCTGATCTTCAAGATATTGCTGGACAACAACACCCATAATCACTTGCTAGTTTGAGAAAGATATTGATGAGCTGGACTGTGTACAGAGGAGGGCCACCAAGATGTTCAAGGGATTTGGAAACTAAGCCTTATGAGGAACTGCTGAAGGAGCTGAGTATGTTTAGCTTAGAGAAGAGAAGATGGAGAGATGATATGGTAGTCATCAAATATCTTCAATGATGGAGCAAGCTTATTCTCTGCTGCTCCAGAAGGTAGGACCTGAACCAATGGATTTAAATTACAATAAAAGAGATTCCAACTAAAACATTAGGAAGAAGTACATGTGCAACAGTGGAATGGACTACAGTGGAAGTTGATGGACTCTCCTTAAACTGGAGTTTTTAAAGAGAAGCTGGATGACCATCTGTCAGGGATCTGTAAGCTGTGATACCTGCATTGCAGGGGTTTAGACTACACGGTCCTTGTGGTTGGTTCTATCTCTACAGTTCTACAACTCTATAATTCTGTAATAAAGCATTAAAAAAAGAGACAGCTGAAGTTTGTTGTAGAGTACAAGGGAGGGAGACAGTATTTATGTAAAGAAAGCATGTAAGGAGCAATTAGATTAAGCAGATGGAAAGCAGCAAATTAAACAGAGTTTCTGCTAAATATGTAAGTAACCATTCATAGCACAGTGTAACTAAAAACAAAAAGGCAACAGAAACCATGGCTGTATATAAAATCTAAAAGTAAAACTCCATAAAGCAGGGAAATGATAGCCCTCAGTGCTTTTCTAAGCATCTCATTACCAGCAGGATATTGACAAAAGTTGAGGAACTTCAGAGAAGAGGCACAAATAATTGTGTGAGTGGGCTGGATGAATTGTTGTACAAGGAAAGCTTTAAGAAGCAGCTGATTCTGTACAGTCAGGCAAGAGATGACAGAGTCAGGACATAAGCCCTATAAATATTTGAAGAATGCAAACACCAAAGAGGGAGAGGGGTTATTTGGTATGGTAAATCAGTTGAGTGAGAAATAAAGTAAAAAATCCAAGAAAAGGAGGCTTGATCAATGAGGGGAGTAATGTTCCAGCAAGGTGCAAATCCATGTTCTGGTCATTCAAAAACTTTATCAGGTCAGCCACTAGTAAATGTGCATCACAAAACTATTATTCTATAGCAAAGAGATGAATTAGATGGTCAATTCTTGTATAGAAAACCAACAAATATCTGCAATGAAAATAAACAGGTTTCACAGATACTGTATGCTTCAGAGTGATTACAACAACCTCCTAGAAGGAACATGGTGCTGAAAACAAGCACCACTGTGTCACGTTCAACACTGCCACAACATCTCAATCCACTTAGCAGGCGTTGCAATGCATAAGGTCATTGTTTTCATGCTCTGCCTTCTGTGGTCCTCAATTATGTGCCATAGGGCAAGGAAATGCACATGCTTTGACATCAAGGCACAGCGTAAGTTTTGTTACATGTTAGGAACATGGACAATTGACATGATCACTCCATTTTATGTAGCAGCCTAACATTCCTTGTGCTGTGTAGTCCCATCCTTTGCAGAAGGAATGCAGTGCATCAGCTTGAAGAGGAACAAGGGAAGTTGTGTTACTGGTCCATCTAGTTCAGTATTGACCAGACTGTCAGAGATCTCTCCCAGCCTCCCTGGAGATACTGGGGATCAATCCTGGGAACTTCTGCATGCAAAGAAGATGCTCTGCCTATGAGCTATAGCCCCTCTGTATCATCATGCTGTTCTTCTGGGACGTGGGTGGCACTGTGGTATAAACCACTGAGCCTCTTGGACTTGCTGATCGGAAGGTCAGCGGTTCGAATCCCCGCAATGGGGTGAGCTCCCATTGCTCTATCCCAACCCCTGCCAACTTAGCAGTTTGAAAGCACTCCAGTTCAAGTAGATAAATAGGTACTGCTGTGGTGGGAAGGTAAATAGCATTTCCATGCACTCTGGTTTCAGTCACGGTGTTCCATTGCGCCAGAAGTGGTTTAGTCATGCTGGCCACATGACCTGGAAAGCTGTCTGTGGACAAACGCTGGCTCCCTTGGCCTGAAAGCGAGATAAGCGCTGCAACCCCATAGGTACCTTTGAACGGACTTAACCATCCAGGGGTCCTTTACCTTTTACCTTTACCTTTGCTGTTCTTCTAAGAGTGGGATCTCCATTGTTGTCGTAGCTCATTGTCCCCGAGACAAATATAAAGATATATTTATAAAATCTCTTTTTAAAACGAAAGCATCACCCAACATTTTTTGTATACCTGGTTAGATGAAAGTAGGAAGTAAGAGGATGCATCCTCACAGTGCAAGCGTACATTGCCCTGAGTCAATAATCCAGCAGTAGAGCACTAGCTGTCCATTAAGGTCTCAGACTTAATTTCTACTTTAAAAATGAATGTAAAGTAGCAGAGATCAGAAGGTCTCTTTCTGGATGGGTTTTCAGCCTGATCCAGCAGGACTCTTCTGTTCTTGCAAGAGGAGGAAACAATTTCATGGAGGGTAAGATTATCAGTGGTTGGTATGCATAATGGCTATGTTCTACCCCCACTGTTGAAGTGAGGAGAGTGTTCTTGCACTCCGGTCCTGCCTGTAGACTTCCAATAGGCATCTGGTTGGTTCCTGTGTCAACTGGATGCTAGACTACACTAGGACATTGACTTGATCCTGCAGGGCTCTTCTTACTGTTCCCACTATTTGGGAGAGTTAGTCCTAAGATAGATGGACTCGCAGTAACATTTGCTATAAGGCAGCTTAATATGTGAGGCAACAAGAACAACGTTCAGCTTCCAAGCCTTGCTTGCCTTGTCAAGACAGCAGGGGGAACTGTCAGTATATCTGCAAAGAAACAAACTGGTTTCAAATCTATCCCTTCAGCTCTGAAGGAGGTGTCACAGAGTGGCTGAAAGAGGTCCACGTTGCTTAATCTTTTTAAACAAGAAGTCATATTTGGGAAATATGCCAAGTATTACAAAACTTGAAAAAATAGCCACTTTTCCCATCCAGGAAGTTGTTTACATTTCAAGTAGGCTTCCACTGGTATTTTGAGAGCTTCCCCAACATATATATTCGAGCAAAAGCTGTCTACTGGAGATATGCTCCAAATGTTTGTTGTTGTTTTTTTGCAACTACATTATTCCTGGATATCTCAGTTCTTCTTGGCTCAGAACATTGCAAGCTTCTTGCATTCTGCTTTTGTCTACTCTTCATCTGGTAGTTTCCATGTCAACTCCACTCCACAGCTGTTCAGCTAAATAGTCAAAGGATGCAAAGTATTTGCAAACGATTGCTGGTGGAGTGGGGAACCTCAACCCCGGTTGAATAACTGCACCATCATCCGAGGGCCTGTATGTGAACAGTCACAAAACAAATGCTACAAACTGCACATTCGTTATCGTTTGACAACACCTGAAATAGACTGTTTTCTAAGGGAAGCAGTTCACACATTGACCATCAAGACATGACTTGGCAATTAATAATGGTAAGAAATCAAGTGATGTGCATGCTATGCTTATGCAAATCAACCCATCATTGGCATATGCACACATTATACAAGGTATGTGCAACCAAAGGCTTTGGTGAATAACAGTAATTATAGTTTTCAAGTTCATATTAGGCTTACTTTTTTCTGATGCTGTACATTTTGGGGAAAAATAACATTTACTCCCCAGTTGATAGTCTTTTCCAAAACAGCAACTGGATCTCTAGCAATAGCAAAAGCGGGTTCTTTAAACAGCTGACACTTCATAAGCATAAATAACGGTTTAAGTGTAGCTCTTTATTCCATCTGGTGCTGTATAACTGTATTTATACTACTCAGAGGGCCTCAAAGTTAAGGGATAAAATAAGTTATTTCCACAACTGTAACTCACGAGGATAAATGTTCCATTTTTTATTACTGTACATGAGATATTTTCCCTCCTGGTCGACAATTCATTTTGGAGATTGCCTTTTGTGGTGTTCAAAAGTTTTAAGATACACTGTATTAGTAATAGGAAGCTCAACCCTGGCAGTTCAGAATAGATATGGTCAGTCAGTTAGGATTTCATTGCCTTAGTGTCTGACCACATGGAAGTGAAACTATAGGTACATAGGGAACTGAGTCAGACCATCAGTCCCTCCTATATAGGATTGTCATACCAGGGCTTCCCAAAATGTGGTCCATGGACCGCCAGTGGTACACAAACTTCTAAATAATAATAATAATAATAATAATAATAATAATAATAATAAGCCATCCATCTAATTGGTTTGCCAATAAAAAAATAGTAAAAACACAGTAAGAGCATCAAAAACTAAAAACTTCCCTGAACAGGGCTGCTTTCAGATGTCTTTGTCACTTAGCTGTTCATCTGTTTGACAGCTGCTGGGAGGGCATTCCACAGGGTGGGCACAATTACCGAAAATGCCCTATAACCTCACCTCTTGCAATGAGGGAACCACCAGAAGACCTTTGGAGCTGGACCTCAGTGTCTGGGCTGAATGATGGGGATGGAGACACTCCTTCAAGCATACAGGGCCAAGGCCATTTAGGGCTTTAAAGGTCAGCACCAACACTTTAAATTTTGCTCGCATCCATGGATTTGTGGTTGCAGACAGGAGATGGCACATCCATCACATTAAATATCAGCATTGATTTTCAATAGTATTTTTGTTGCCTTTTTTGTTTCTTGAATTGTGTTTCAGTTTGAATTCTATGGGATTCAAACCTCACAATAATTGTAACCTGAATTCCATGTGACTGACCTCAAACTATTCTGCAGCAGAGAGGGTTAAGGACTCAAAAGTAGAGGTAGGGGGAACTTCAATTATGGTGCCATAAAATACTGACGGATGAGAAGAATTAAAGTTGGCTTCCACTTTTTATCCCCTGTTGTGCCTGTCATACATTAATTTATCATTCATAAAAGTTTAACCCACCGAAGTATGCGAACATTTGTCATTTCTTCAAGCATGCTAAATAAAAATGAGGGTGAGAATAGTGGCAAATGCATTTGCAATCTGATGTCAAGATATTTTATTCCTTCGCATAAGATCAATTATAATTATATCCCAAGGGCGAGACTCGGGCACAGATGCACTGTCTTCTATAAATACATGCATGTTGGGGAGGCTGGGCAAAGGAGAAGGTGGTGAACAGGACAAAATGGACAGCAAGTTGAAAAATGAAGGAAATAATGGCTGGTGGAGGCAAGGTGTTGAATAAAAAAAGGGGTCCAAGGACAAAGTAGATCTGCTCCAAAACATGATGTAGGTATTGCTGAAAAGACCTTTGCTCAAAGATCTGTGCTGGCTACCGATTTGCTACAGGGAAAAGTTCAAGATGTTACTATTAGTATATAAAGCCCTCAACAATATGGGACCAGGTAAAGGTATGGTAAAGGTCCAGTCAAAGGGGTTGCAGCGTTCATCTCGCTTTCAGGCTGAGGGAGCTGGCGTTTGTGCACAGACAGTTTTTCCAGGTCATGTGGCCAGAATGACTAAACTGCTTCTGGTGCAACAGAACACAGTGATGGAAATGAAAGCGCACGGAAACACCATTTACCTTCCTGCCACAGCGGTACCTATTTATCTACTTGCACTGGCGTGCTTTCGAACTGCTAGGTTTGCAGGAGCTGGGACAGAGCAATGGGAGCTCACCCTGTCATGGGACTCGAACCGCCAACCTTCTGATCAGCAAGCTCAAGAGGCCCAGTGGTTTAGACCACAGTGCCACCCGCGTCCCAATTGAAGGATAACCTTACCCCATCCGTGTCCACTCAACCACTTCAATTTGTGGAGCCTGCACTTTTAAAAATGCCTCTGTGAAGAATCAATTATTTTGTGTGACAGCTCCCATGCCAAAGACTGGCAGGGCTCTGATGAGTGTGATGGAAGTGGGGGGTGGGGACCAGAGGCTGACCCAGGAGAGGGCTGGGATTGAAGGGTCTGGTCAGTCAGAGATGAAGGTGGGGGCACAGGACATACAGTGGTACCTCGGGTTAAGAACTTAATTTGTTCCGGAGGTCCGTTCTTAACCTGAAACTGTTCTTAACCTGAAGCACCACTTTAGCTAATGGGACCTCCTGCTGCCACCGTGCTGCTGCTGCACAATTTCTGTTCTCATCCTGAAGCAAAGTTCTTAACCCGAGGTACTATTTCTGAGTTAGCGGAGTCTGTAACCTGAAGCGTATGTAACCTGAAGCGTATGTAACCCGAGGTAGCACTGTATTAGAAACAGAGGAAGAGGCTGTCCAGGCCAGGGGTGGACAGGATGAATCCCTGCCATCCCATGCCTCACTTTCTCCTAGAACCAGGAGGGGCTTGAAGAGGGAAGTGCAGTGAAAACTTCCTTGCAGGAGAAGTCTCGATTTGCACGCACACACACTCCATCAGATGTGGTTTCATAAGCCTGGGAAGGGATGTGGTTCCACTGTTACTTCAACTGCTCAGCCAGGCATGAAATTTGAAAAGTTAATGCAAGCCACATAGACACTAGAAGCGTGTGTGAGTATCCAATGCACCTTAGGAACTGCTGTAAGGGGTTCCTTCCTTCCTTCCTTCCTTCCTTCCTTCCTTCCTTCCTTCCTTCCTCACAATAACAAATTAACTATCATCCATTTGCCTTCCTTGGTTGGATGTGCACAGGTATCCTTGCCCATTAACATCAAACAGTACTACTGTACTACTTTAGAAGGAAACAATTAAAAAGGATTATTATTATTATTATTATTATTATTATTATTATTATTATTATTATTATTATTAAATCCACTACACAGGAGGGTGGAGGGCCTATGAGTTGTGGGAAGAATGAAAGTAATTATGGGTCACATCTCCTAGGCTTAAATTGGATTGCACTGGAGGGTTGAACCCAACAGTCTTATACCATGGTTAAGATTTTGTCACATGCAATGGAACCCCCAAGCTGATTTGGGGTAGCCCATGGGGTGTGCAGGGGGAGTAGAGGGGAGCAGAGGAGGGGGAAAGTTCTGTTCATTGAATTGCATACAATATCTACATCTAATAATTTTCGCAATAAATTACCACAGATGGTAAGAGCATTTCTTTTGTGTGACAAGTTCCCAACCCCCTCCCCCAAGGTGGAAAATAATGACACATGACACAGTTATTAAGGTTAATGGGCTAAAAAAGGCCACAACTTTACTGGTTGCAGGTGATGAGCGATATTGGCTTAGGCATTGGACCTAACCAACTATATCTGACTCCAGCCCGTCTGCTTGAAGTCCGGGAAGGGTTAACCACCAGTAGAGGGAGTCCTGCCAATGCACATCGACTAGGAGCTCCCCCAGGGTCACTGATAGGAGGCGTGCCTTAGGCCCTCACCTCCACAGGTTTGGACAGGGCCACACCCCACGGAATCCTTTAGCGGACTACCCTTCAATATGCGGGGCAGGTGATGGCGCTACCTCCCCTCTTTCCATCTACAGAACTATTCCAATGCCTAACCACCAATGCCCAGAAAGTTGTGACGAAGTTTGCTACGAGGTAGGTGAACACCAAGTAGCTGGTGCCAATTTTCCAAGTGGAAAAATTCCTACCAGGCCCAATAATGGTGACCAACTGAAGTCCATAGCAAGGTCCAAGAAGGAAAACCTTGGAGGGTGGGAGGGTGGGAAAACAGGAGCAGCTGGTGAGCAGACAAAAAGAGAGATTCCCCAGCTACATCCTGCCTTTATGGGGAGGCCACACACCCGGACCCACCCGATTGGCCGGCTAGGGGGTGACACAGCTGGGAATCCCCCAATCGCACAGGGCTGGTCCAGGAGTGCTCTGCTGGGAGTCACGTAGGATCAGGGATGCTGAGCGCAGGCATGCAAAGGGCGCCCTTCATTTGATGTGGAGAGTGGTCATTACCAGGACTTCATGTATGCTCTGAATTCACAGGAGCACAGAAGCAGAACAGAATGTGGTATAGCATTGGAAAGCATAATTGACACGCACCCCAGCAAAAGCCATAGTGGAGTATCCCCATCCTTTAAAGTCAATGTGTGGGTCAGGTACCATATGCACAGAGTTTTTTTTCAACAATGTAGGAATAGCTACCATGACTGCTTTTCGTGGAAAGGATCCCAGGATCGATTTCTGGCATCACCAGTTTGTGCTGGGAATGTCCCCTAGAGAGTCGCTGGATCACCCTATGGTTTGATGCGCTATCAGGCAGTTTTATATGTCCCATCCTCCTCCTCATCTCAATATGCCTTTTCTGAGAAAGCTTACTTTGTCTCTGTACAACTAGAAATGCCATAAAGCGATTGCAGCGTATTCCCCTTCCATCCAGTTTCCAGCACATCATCTTTGTGGCATGTGAGAATTCTCATTAAAATGTCACAGAATAAGAAACATGGCAAATAGAGATAAATTAATCAAGTCCAGATCCCTGGTGTAGTATATAACATATGCTTAATGTAATTACAGTTTTGAATCACCAGAAAAAATTGAATTAATTCTGTTTTGACTCATAGCCTTTCTTAATCATTTATGATATTTTACTAATGAAGGTCAGCAAATATATTCCCTCCCCCCCCTTTTCCTGTTTCATAATGTGAAGAAATAGAATGGGCTAACATCTGTCATCCATATGAAAGATGATCAGAACTTTAGCAATTTCCCCCTTTCATTTAAGATTAAAGAAAAATAAAGTGGAACCATTTATATACGACTACTGAGCGCAAGCATTTGATTCCTTGCGCTTAGGTAGCCAAAACAGCAACATCCATACGGAAAAGGTGGTGTCAGTGGACTCGGTTTAACCCTTGGGTTTGCCAAAATAAATAAAGAGACCATAGTTTCATAGTGTAAAAAATAAAATAAGACAGATCAGCTCCACACTGTCCTTCTGTGTTCTGCAGCTGTGAAACTCTTCCTGCTAGATTGTACGAACTTCATTACACAACCTGACAATTTAAAAGAAAGCTGGCTTTCTGCCGCAAAATGCATTTTGGGTTCCCAGACCACTTGCCTGGAGAAGAAACTAACCTTCTAGGTCACTGGCAATGCCTTAGACTCACCTGTAATATGACACTTCCTTCTTGAGACCTGGTGTTGTATTTGCGGTTGGCTCTCTTATAGCAAGGAGATTAAACTTACGTGGAATGGAAAGCTCTGTTATTGTTGGTAAATCAAATGTATAGTTTGCATGGCCATTTTTGATCAATGCCCTTTACAAGTTATTACACCCTGATAAGTCATTTCTCATGTCATTGCATCAACTCTAAAGGTTCCCAGCTATTGAAAAGCAATACAAATCATATTTTCCCTCGGCTGCTATTGATTTTGAAAAAGCTTTCTTCAAATGTAATTAAGATTATTAAAATATTTCTGAAATCTGTTCCACATCCTTCTCTGTGTTTTTTTTTTATTTAGTTTTCAATAGTTCCTCTTCTGCTAAAGAGCTATTTACAATTGGCAGCAGTACTCCAAAACCACAGCTTCTGCTTCAAGCATAAAACGTCAAAACAAAGAAAGAAACAAAAAAACCAACAACACAACCCTGTGGCCTGCTTTATGTTTTACTCACACAAAGTGGCTTGTGGGTGGCGGTCAAACCTTTAGCCCCACTCCAAAATCATTCAAATCCTCCTGGCCTCATACTGACCACTTGTATGGAGAAGGTCCAAAGGTGGAAATCCTGTTGAGAACAGGTAGGCTGTCCTCGTATCCTGAAAACCTGGGTTTCTCCACCTCTATTGTCGAGCCTGGACAGTCCAGCTCCGAGGGGCTTCTAGCAGTTAATAATAATAATAAATAATAATAAATTTTATTTATACTCCACCCTACCCGGCCAGAGCCGGGCTCAGGGCAGCTAACACCAGTAAAATTACAATAAAAACATAATTGGGGGGGGACAATTTAAAATACAAGTTAAAATGCAATTTAAATTTAAGGTATTCTAAGGGCTGTGTAAAACACCACCAAGCAATTTGCAAGCCTTATTGAATCCCATAGAATCACAGAATTGCAGAGTTGGAAGGCTGAGGGCACACTCATTCATATGTGGTGGCGATGCGGGAGAGTGAAAGTGTTCTGGAATACGGTACATGAAGAACTCAAAAAAATGCTAGGAATCCCTTTATAACACCCCCCCCCCCCGAAATATACCTGCTAAGCTTACTGGGCAAAGAGATCCCAGAAGATAGGAGAAATCTATTGCTTTACGCAACAGCTGCGGCAAGGCTTCTGAAAGGAAAAATTGGAAAAGCGCCCACATACCCATGAAAGACGACTGGATAAATAAGTTATCAGAGTTTATAGAACTAGCAAGACTAACTGCGATAATAAGGTGTCAATCAAATCAGAAACTAAGATCTCAATGGAAATGGTATGAGGAGTATATGAATAAACATTGTTTGAAAGATAACGTGCTGATAGGCTTGGATTAAGTTTGTACAGAATAATCAATTCTAAATGATAATAATGAGAAAAGAATGGATAAATCATCATAGATTTGAATTGGAATATATGCAACGTAAATTGTAATGTAGGAGCCAAAATACAGGTGAGCACTGGTGGAGGGAAAACACACTAGGTGGGTAAGGTGGATGCAATCTTCTTTCTAACTTTTGATTGTAAGTTTGTGTAGTGTCATATTCTCCTTGTTTTCTTTTTCTTTTTGTAGATGTAAATGAATGAGTCTGACCAAACTGTGGGAGGCAGTGGAAGACAGGAGCGCCTGGCGTGCTCTGGTCCATGGCGTCACAAAGAGTTGGACACGACTAAATGACTAAACAACAACAAATGAATGTTGTATTTTCTTTGTTTGTAAATAAAAACTATTTTAATTTTTAATTTTTTTTGTGGCGTTGGAAGGGATCCTGAGGGTCCTCTAGTCCAATCCTCTACAATGCAGGAATCTTAACTAAATCATTAATCACAGATCAATGCCTGTACTTAGGTCCTTGCTTTGGGGAATTGCTCCCTGGGAAGTTCTAAAATCTCCATCCATGGACTTCTCTTTGCTGTAACTGAAAGGAAGCCAGAATACTGTGTAACTGATAAGACCTGGCCAGAGCTGCCACTGCATGAAAATATTCCAGAAGAATTTGGAGGTTCCAGCTCATGTACAAGATATGAAAACTAACCAAATCTCTAAAGAAGATTCTGAACAGCAAACTATATCCTGCCATGAGAAAAGGATCTTGTGGCTGACAACTGACATGTGTCTATCACTGGGGGTGGGGGGTGGGGAGTAAATGAAGAGGAAGCTACTAGCCCTTTCCATATGCAGAAACCAAAATGCACTAAGAGTCGATATAAATATATTGATGCAATTCCCTGATTGCTGGTCACTCTTTCTATTTGGGATGAGGACAATTTGATAAAGTGGCAGTGGCAGTGACTGGGTCCTTTATTGCCTTAAATTGCAGCTGAGGGTTCTGACGTTGCCTACGCAAGTTGAGATCTTATGATTACAGTTCTGTCCATTGCTAAATGGAAGCATAGTCAATTAGATATGTGGGAAACCTACTACTTTTCTTGTCGATATTGTTAAACTTGCTGGTGTTTTTGGAGATGGTGAAGTGTGCATACAACTCAATTATGTTCCCTAGCAATTTATCCTACTTGCTGAAACCTGACCAGGTCAACACCGTAACTCTTGCCACTTTAGGGGACAGGGAGGAATTATAATCTGACTATAAGCGAGACTGCAAAAAGTCATAAATGTGTGTTTTGTTTCTGTTTGAAGGGCTTCTAGATTTTCCTTTGACCCTATGGCTCTTACATTGCCTCGTGCATTTAAAATAATATGGTAGATTCACTGTCATCTGGGAAGGGACTTTTAAAAACAGCATTCAATGATGCCTTTCTTCAGTGGCTAGAGAATCAGAGAATTAATTTTGCAACTTTTCATTCCACTAATGCTGCAGGCTAATGTGGACTTACCCTAGAGAGAGCCCCCCTGAACTCAAAGGAGCTTACATTGAGAAGGCATGCATAGGATTGTGTTGCAAGTATTATAGTGGGTGAACAAATTGTTGTATACATTGATGATGATGGTTTTATTTATATGCCGCCCACATGACTGGGTTTCCCCAGCCACTCTGGATGGCTCCCAACAAAATATTAAAAACACAATACAACAACAACAATAATTCAAAACCTGCCTGAACAGGGCTGCCTTCAGATGTCTTCTAAAAGTCACATTAGTTGTTTATTTCCTTGACATCTGATGGGAGGGTGTTTCACAAGGTGTAGGACACTACCGAGAAGAAGCTCTGCCTGGTTCATTGTAGCTTCCATCTCACAGTGAGGGAACTGCCAGAAGGCCCTTGGTGTGTCTGGGCTGGACAATGGAGGTGGGGACATTGATAGGTAATCTGCATATGAGGAGAGATAAAAGAAGCATGTGAAAGAATATTATTAGGAGAATCTGCTTATTCGGACTGTATTAAGAATGTGTCAAGAATGTTTGTGCAGGGAAAGCTCAGGCTTGGGTCTGTAATAGAAAGCAGAAACTCTTTCCCTACTGAGTCATGCACCCAGCTCTCCGAATGCAGCCATGCTTTTCCTCTGAGTACGTGATTTAATTTCTATGCATGTGTTAAGCTAAGGTGAGGGAATGCTTCTGTATTGGCCAGTGTAACTTATACAGTGGTACCTCGGGCTACAGATGCTTCAGTTTACAGACTCCGCTAACCCAGAAATAGTACCTCGGGTTAAGAACTTTGCCTCAGGATGAGAACAGAAATTGTGCAGCGGTGGCGCAGTGGCAACGGGAGGCCCCATTAGCTAAAGTGGTGCTTCAGGTTCAGAACAGTTTCAGGTTAAGAACGGACCTCCAGAACGAATTAAGTTCTTAACCCGAGGTGCCACTGTAGTCTGGTGGACTCTACTTTTGTGGATTCTCTGTGGTTGCTGTTGCTCTGACCAAATAAAAGCTAAAATATGACGACTGGAGTGGTCAACTGAATAATATTCAGTAAAGTATTTTAATTTCTGTTTCACAGGGAGATTGCATGTCTGTATAAAGTATGCTACTGTTTACAAAGAGTGATTCTACATGTTATAAATCATAAGGTGGAAGGCTGAGGTAAGGATAATTCTGAAGGTGCATTTTTAATACTCTCCTAATGCTTCCTGCATGCTATTAGCAAAACAGGGAGAAAGTTCTTCCATCTGACTAAAGCAGAGTCTTGGAATGACTCTAATGTGCTTCAGTTGCCTTGGCGCTGCTAACCCACACTAAATGTAGGGGGTTATAACTTTGATCTAAATCTCACTGGCTCCTTATCTGCAAAAAATAAAAATAAAAATAATCATTTTTTATGAATTTTATCATACTGATTTTATCACTTTAATATGAAAATAGGTCATTCTCCACTAAACCACTGCCAAAGCATGACATTTTTACTATCCCCATTACCTCTGCAGTACACTTAAATTTGATTTATGAGAACATTTTATGGTATGTTTGTCCTTAGGAGGCTCTGAGCAATGAGATAAAGAATATTAATGGGATTCGCTTCAGAAAAAAAGAGAATGTGCTGCATGTTGATTGGCTGCAGATGCAGCTTGAACAACAAAATCAAATTTCAACTAGAGGAGGAAAAGTGTCCCTGACGCTTTATTTTAATGTTCTTCTGCAGCCTTTATAAATACAAAAGGTGTGTGTAGTGGTTGAGGGTTGAGGGAACCAAAGTAAACAAGTATTTTGCCTAAATCCTTCCAGGCTGTTCCTTGAAGTTGGCATCATACGAAACCGGCAATGAGAATTGCAACAAAAGAGACTTTCTGTTTCATCCATAACAAACTGGAACGAGAGATATGCCCAAATACCATGTTGATTTTTCTATCTCCAGTGAATCTGCTCATAAAACGCGCAGATGAAATGTCTCATAAAGTGAACTGGGAGGTTTCTCCTTAGGCAAGGCATCTCAAGAATTTCGAGAGAAAAATATATTTTGTAAAGACTGGCAAAATTTCCTAGGAGGGCTCTGCGTGTTAGGATACACAGAGATACACACACACACACACACAGAGAGAGAGAGAGAGAGAGAGAGAGAGAGAGAGAGAGAGAGAGCTGCATTTTCAAGTCTTCGGTGTTTTCAATCTAGGAATGTTTCTGTTGGGAAATCTTGTAAGGGTCCCATTTTTCAAGTGCAGCACTAGCAGAATAAAGATTGATACGACAGCCGTGGATGTCTAAAATAAGGATATCTATTTAAAGAACTGCCCTTCTGGAAGAAACCATAAACACCAATCATATTTCTTGAAGGTGGGCAAATGAGACATGGGCATTCCCTGTTCGTTTCCAGCACCTGGTAATGAAAGCTATGCTGTGTCAGAATATGGAAATCTTAAGAATATGTCTTATCATTAGGGATGGGGGAGAAAATTGGTTCAGTTCAGGATTTAATGCAGGACCAAGAGCTGCCTCAGCAGGAACAACAGAAACTGCCACAGCCTGCATTGCTGGCGCCACAGCTGGTCACGGCTGATGTGAGGGAGTCAACTACTATCTGAAAATGGAGAAGCATGTCTTTTGGTGCGCCAAAGATGCACGTCCCAATTTTCTTCAGCAGAATAATGGTACATAATTTTATTGGTATGCTACCTTACCACAAGTTCAAACCATGCTCACAGCAACTTACAACATGAAAGGGATGAGGGTGGCACTGTGGTCTAAGCCACTGAGGCTCTTGGGCTTGCCGGTCAGAAGGTCGGTGGTTCAAATCCCTGTGACGGGGTGAGCTCCTGTTGCTCTGACCCAGCTCCTTTCAACCTAGCAGTTCAAAAGCACGCCAGTGCAAGTAGATAAATAAGTACCACTGCTTCGGGAAGGTAAACAGTGTTTCCATGTGTTCTGGCTTCCTTCATGGTGCCCCGTTGCGCCAGAAGTCATTTAGTCATGCTGGCCACATTACGCAGAAAGCTGTCTGTGGACAAACACCGGCTCCCTTGGCCTGAAAGCGAGAAGAGTGCCACAACCCCATAGTCATCTTTGACTGGACTTAACTGTCCAGGGGTCCTTTACGTTTATGTTTACAACATGAAAAATTACATAACAATAGTTTAACATAAGTAGTCATAAAAATAAATGAAACATTAACAAATACACAACCAAACTGTCAGGTGCTGGACTGAGGAGGAATGGTGGGGACCATCCCCCTTCTCCTAAACCTTCCTGAGAACAGGACAGTATAGATTTACAACAGTGGTTTGCAGAAGGTCATAGTTCCAGTGGATGCCCGGTGCGGGGTGCGCATCCGGCAACTGGAGGCAGGGCAGGGTGGGGTGAGCCACCCATGGGGGCGGGGTGTGCTGTGTGGAGCCTCTCTACTGCCTCCCCCTCAGCTGTAGGGCAGCCAAGGGGGAGGTGGTGGGCAGACGCAAGCCCCACACTGCCATTTCAGCCAGCATGGAGCCTGCAGGCACCCAAGCCACCACGTCACTCCCAGGAGAGATGCGTTGCTCGGGCACACTGCAGGCCCTGCGGTAAATGCCGGCCCCCGTGGTGTGGCACCCAGTGCCAGCCGCGTTTCGTTACGTTTGTTGACTGAACTAAAAAGTTTTGTGAGCCCAATTTTTATTTTAACTCGTATTTTTGTCACACTCCCCCTCAGTTATGACACCCAGGTGTGGCCTGCACCACCACCCCACCCACCCTCCTTCCTCTGCCACTGCATAGTTCAGAGGCTGCAGAGGGGAGAAGCTATGAAATATTGGGAGAGGAACAGCAGGAAGAAGCAGCACCAGAGGAGAAACAGCTGACAGATTCAGTTATTTTGGAAAGTATTCCTGACCCACCCACCCTCTCCCAGGACCAGGTGGGCATTGAGAGTAGTAGAACAGAGAGCTCAGAGGCAGAAAGCTCACATTAGCCAACACAGGGATGATGTAGAATAGGAGAGACGGAGGGGATGGGACTTTAGTCAGAGCAACACCATTATTTAAGAGAGACTGCATTCCTTCATCTCTCTCTGTGAATATTGACTAAAGTAAAGGTAAAGGTAAAGGGACCCCTGACCATTAGGTCCACTCGTGGCTGACTCTGGGATTGCGGCGCTCATCTCGCTTTATTGGCCGAGGGAGCCAGCGTACAGCTTCCGGGTCATGTGGCCAGCATGACTAAGCCACTTCTGGAGAACTAGAGCAGTACACGGAAACACAGTTTACCTTCCCACCGGAGCGGTACCTATTTATCTACTTGCACTTTGACGTGCTTTCAAACTGCTAGGTTGGCAGGAGCAGGGACCGAGCAACAGAAGCTCACCCCGTCGTGGGGATTTGAACCATCGACCTTCTGATTGGCAAGTCCTAGGCTCTGTGGTTTAACTCACAGCGCCACCCGAGTCCCTTACTGAATAAAGTACTTAGTAAGAACTCTTCTTGTTTATCTGCTTCTTGGCTAACACCACAGGACAGATCAGATTCCCTAAAGCCTGACACAAACCAAACAATTTCCATATAAATCACAAGAAGATCTAAAATAAAAAATACAAAAACCAACATCAGCAACCCGCCCCCAGTAACCCCCTATAAAATACCCCTGCCCAAGCCTGTTCAGCATCCTCAGCTTCTGTAACTGAGGGCCCCACCCTCACAGGCATGGTGGGAAAAGGCCTGCAAGGCAGGGAGTAGGTCTTCCTGGACTCATATCCAAGAAGAACGCAGTCTGCATAGACATGTATCATTGTAGTTGTCGACATGTAACATTCAATGGGTGTGCACCTTGTGTGCCTGTGCACCTTGTATACTTCAACACAAGAGGTGAGCTGTAGAAATCCA
Source organism: Podarcis liolepis (assembly GCF_965112155.1). Classification (NCBI taxonomy): domain Eukaryota; kingdom Metazoa; phylum Chordata; class Lepidosauria; order Squamata; family Lacertidae; genus Podarcis; species Podarcis liolepis. Next base: position 26,665,416 of record NC_139571.1, read on the forward strand.
CAAGTATGCCCTGTCACATGAATACATGCATAGAGACAGCTTGTACCTGTGTCCATTGTAATATATTAACAAGCCTTGAGAATGCCAGAGGGAGAAATTAATTTTTTGCACATTCCTGGATGCACTGATGTGATCAGCAGTTCCTGAAGTAATGTGCAGATCAAAGCACTGTTTCCTTTGGATTTTAGATTTCTTTGAAATTTGAGATGCAGTCCTCAGCTCCAAAAAAAAAATAAAAAAATATGCAGAAAATGTGTATTTTGATGCAGATCTTGTAAGATAATATGTTTAAAATGAGCACTCACACTATACATTGTGGGTACCCTTTGCAGGATCGCACGTGGTGCTACAGTTCCCAGGAAGCTTACTGGCAAACAGGGGCTGGCTTGCCTCTCAGTGTTAATTTTGGAGACTCACACCCAGCCTCAGTAATCAAGTTTCTTGCTGGGAGGTGGGGCCAGCCCCATTTATAAATAGGGGGTGGAGCTGACAACAGCCTGGCAGTCGGCTCTGGAGATTCACCCTCCCTATCCTCCCTTTATTTAACATTTCTTGTTTGCAGGTTGACTTTTCTTCCTGTTTAGCGGGCGCTGCTAAGGTCTTTGACTGGTTGCTGTTGAAGGACCAGCAAGAAATTTTCCTGCATTGGCAGGTTTTGTCTTCCCCATAGCAATTCGTCACAACTTTGGTGGTTATGGCCTTGGGTGGAATCCTTTAGTCTTTTCTTCCCTATATGGGAGGGGTGGGCTGAAGTGATGACTCACCCCCCTGCAGCGGTGATTCCAGGGTCCCCCTCTTAAAGGGGATATATATTTGGGTGTCACTGGCCATACACTGAAAGATCGTCAGTAAACTACCCTTTGTGTGGGGATATGGGCTTGGCTGCCTGTTACACCCCCATATCCCATTTACCCTGATGAGCCCCATTTCCCCCCAACTGGGGGACTGGGAGGGATACACGTCCAAGGCCTAAGCCAAGGTCTTCCTACATTCGTTAGTTTAACAAAGTTGTGGCCTAATTTTAATTCCATATAATGTTGTCAAGGGGACGTGGGTAAAACCTCAGCGCCTAGGACTTGCTGATCGTATGGTCGGCGGTTTGAATCTCCGCGGCGGGGGGCCTCCCGTCGTTCGCTCCCAGCCCCTGCCAACCTAGCAGTTCAAAAGCACCCCCGGGTACAAGTAGATAAATAGGGACCGCTTACCAGCGGGAAGGTAAACCGCGTTCCGTGTGCTGCGCTGGCTCGCCAGATGCAGTTTGTCACGCTGGCCACGTGAGCCGGAAGTGTCTGCGGACAGCGCTGGCTCCCGGCCTATAGAGTGAGATGAGCGCACAACCCTAGAGTCTGTCAAGACTGGCCCGTACGGGCAGGGGTACCTTTACCTTTACCTGTAATGTTGTCAGGGTCTTTGTTCCTTCCTGGGGGCTGGGGCTGTCACCGCCTGGTCACTCAATACATATGGGGATCTCTCTGTTTCTCAGAACCAGTGGAAAGAAGAAGGAATAGATTCCTGGGTAAACCTATGTGAAATTGACATGGATTGGAAACAAACTTCTCTTTCCCTCTCTATTCCTGCAATTCATATATTGCAATTCGTACTTGAGGGTGAATGTGACATTAGATTGACCCTCGCTCAGAAAGCCCAATAACTATACAGATACAAATAGAGAAAAGACATGCTGTAATAGGACATATCCTTGCTGTAAGGACAGAGCGGAAAAAACCCTGCCCTCTAGCCCTTCGTAAATGTACTTCTGAATGTGCCAGAGTATGGAATTGCTACTGTGTCAAGTATCTATCTTTATGACTTATGTATTTCATGGATGCCCATGAGACATCTCAAAGTGATTTATAATTTTTTATATATATATATATATATATATATATATATATATATATATATATATATTTGTTATATATTATATTATTATATATATATATATATATATATATATATATATGCTTTCGTAGATTTTCACGGGTACAGGAATGCAGGTTTTGGTGTCTTCGGGTGTCTTCCCGTGTAAGAGTTGGGGTGTCTAGGCGACGTTTCGACGAGGTCTCACTCGTCATCTTCAGGCTGGTGCTTTCGGCTTCTTGTTACTGGAACAGAGCAGGATCTCAGTGTTTGAGTTCCTATAAATACTGTTGAGGGGGTGTGGTGTATAGCCTCCAACGTTCTGGGCAGAGAGGAAGTTCCCAGGTTAGTGTGCCTTTTCTTCTTTTGTTCTTTAATTACTTGAGGGATATCTTGAGTGATTTCTTGAGTGATATTCTGAGTACCACTTAGGTGGGTCATTAAGTGTGGATTAGTTGCTAAAGCTTTCGTGTCTTGACCTCTTGAGCTTGTGAAGAGTTTTTCTGAGAAGATGGCTGTACTGCACTTAGTTGTGCTCTGGCTTGGCTTCGTGTATAGGGGCGAGCTGTGGTTTTGTGCCCTGTGCCAGCCAGATCTGTGTAGGGATTGCAGGGGGGTGCAGCATCCGGAGGTGCCACTATGGTTTGGCTACTGGATGGAGTCTGTAATTTATCTGTGGAGAGGGTCTGGGTTTGGGTCTGGTGTGGTTGATTGGTGATGGCGTTCTGTGTGCCTCTGGTTCTGGTGTCGGTTTTTGTGGGGAGGGCTAATTTCCAGATGTCTGGCAGGCGGGACGTGTCGTCACGCTTGTTCATGTTGTGAGGGTGTTTCTCTATCTCGATGGCTTCCATGATTATTCTCTTGTGGTGATGTTCCATGTTAAAGAGCAATTTGGAATCTGCAAAATTCACCCCTCTCACCGGTCATCGCAAATTTGTACATGGAACACTTTGAAACCAATGCTTTAGACAAGTCAGAACACAAACCCAAACTTTGGCTCAGATATGTTGACGACACCTTTGTAATTTGGCCACACGGGAAAGAAAAACTAGATAGCTTCCTCACACATCTCAACAGCCTACACCCCAAAATACAATTCACTATGGAAATAGAAGCCAACAACCAACTTCCCTTCCTTGACGTCCTAATCTACAAAAAACCTGATGGCTCCCTAGGACACACTATCTACCGGAAAAAAACACACACCAACCGCTACTTACATGCACAATCACACCACCACCCTGCACAAATAAACTCCGTAGCCAAGACTCTCATCTCCAGAACCAAACGCCTGGCTGACAAAGACCACTTGACAACTGAGTTACAGAATCTCTCAAATGTGTTAATCGCCAATGGATACCAGCAAAACAGGGTTACGAAGCTAATCCAAAAAGAAACACCCCCCAAAAACCAAGACACAGAAGAAAACAATGGCATGGCCCTCCTTCCTTATATCAAGGGCACTACAGATAAAATTAGCAAAATCCTCCATAAACACAATATCAAAACAGCCTTTTGCACCAACCAAAAAATAGCCAATATCCTCAGAAACCCCAAAGATAAAATCCAGTTGGAAAACCAAGGGGTCTATGAAATACCCTGCAAAGTCTGCCCAGCCACGTACATTGGACAAACAAACAGACGAATAAATGCACGTATCGCAGAACACAAGAATGCCGTCAAAAAAGAAGAAAAAACTTCCTCTCTTTTCCAACACATGAAAGAAACAGGACACGAAATTAATTTTGCAGATTCCAAATTGCTCTTTAACATGGAACATCACCACAAGAGAATAATCATGGAAGCCATCGAGATAGAGAAACACCCTCACAACATGAACAAGCGTGACGACACGTCCCGCCTGCCAGACATCTGGAAATTAGCCCTCCCCACAAAAACCGACACCAGAACCAGAGGCACACAGAACGCCATCACCAATCAACCACACCAGACCCAAACCCAGACCCTCTCCACAGATAAATTACAGACTCCATCCAGTAGCCAAACCATAGTGGCACCTCCGGATGCTGCACCCCCCTGCAATACCTACACAGATCTGGCTGGCACAGGGCACAAAACCACAGCTCGCCCCTATACACGAAGCCAAGCCAGAGCACAACTAAGTGCAGTACAGCCATCTTCTCAGAAAAACTCTTCACAAGCTCAAGAGGTCAAGACACGAAAGCTTTAGCAACTAATCCACACTTAATGACCCACCTAAGTGGTACTCAGAATATCACTCAAGAAATCACTCAAGATATCCCTCAAGTAATTAAAGAACAAAAGAAGAAAAGGCACACTAACCTGGGAACTTCCTCTCTGCCCAGAACGTTGGAGGCTATACACCACACCCCCTCAACAGTATTTATAGGAACTCAAACACTGAGATCCTGCTCTGTTCCAGTAACAAGAAGCCGAAAGCACCAGCCTGAAGATGACGAGTGAGACCTCGTCGAAACGTCGCCTAGACACCCCAACTCTTACACGGGAAGACACCCGAAGACACCAAAACCTGCATATATATATATATATATATATATATATATATATATATATATTACGTTACAAATTCTTAAAAGTTAAAAACAACTATATAAAACACTTTTTTAAAAAAACCAAGTATAGATATAAATATAAAAGCAGTTTAAACATACATAGAATTGCTTTGGCTCGATGATGGATACCTACTGGGATAAAGATTTTAGATGGTTTGTTGAAAGGAAAACACATTCTTAGCAAGCGCTAAAAAGCCAATCCACATGGTGCATCTTTGCTATATAAGCTATTTTAAAAGTGATTCCCTTAAGAATCTTTATTCCCCAGAGGCAGGTTTATTAAGCTACGCAGATATATTCAAATATGTTGTCATTCATAAAGGTTGCCATTTTCAGGCCCCTCTGCATATACATTTAGAGCACTGTACACTTTTTAAAAATAAATAAATTGTAAACCACTTAGAAGTGCTTTTTTCTTCTTAGAGGTGTGGTGTATAGATTTTATGAAATAAAAACAAATGAATAAACAAGAGCAATAGGATACCACTGTTTAGTCAGGGCATCTCTTAAAGAATCCGAGGAACTGTCATTTGTTAAGGGTGCTGAGACCCTCTAGGTGTCCTGAGCAAACTATAATACCCAGAGTTACCTGGGAAGAGGGGTTAGCTGTTAAACCACTTTAGGAATTTGAGGTCCACAAGGGGAATAGGGGTCGCCAAACAAACTACAGTCCCCACGATTCTTTGGGGTAGAAGCCAAGGCTGTTTAAAGTGGTACAACACTGTTTTAAATGTACAGTGTTGGAATGTCCTAGAAGAAACTTGAAGATGGTCTTGAACAAGTTGCTAGGCAACAGAACATTTCCCAAGCAACAGGTGCCCTTTATTAGGGCATGTGATCAACTAAGTCTGGGTCAGTCTAAATGAGCATGTGAATGAGGTCTCTGGCCAGATGGCTAAAAAAGAGAAAAAGGTTATGTTGCTTTATTTGTGTTTATTTATTAATGACCAGTGTAAAGTTTTGTAAATGATAAAGACTGAGATAAAGACTGTGGGTGCCCTTTGCGGGATTTTGGACCCCAGGGAACTTACCAGTTGTATGGACTGGCCTGCCTCTCAGTGCTATTCTTGGAGGTTCACGCCCAGCCTCAGTTAGTCAATTTACACTGCTGGGAGGTGGGGCCAGTCCCATTTATATGTTGGGAGTGGAGCCGGCAGTAACCAGGCAGTCAGCTCAGGAGCTTCACCCACCTAACCCTCCCTTTCCTTAATGTTTCTTATTTGTAGGTTAACCTTCTTTCTTCCTGTTTAGCAGGCGCTGCTACGGTCTTTTGACTGGTTGCTGTTGAAGAACCGGGAATAAATTTTCCTGCATTGGCATGTTTTGTCTTCCCTGTTGCAATTCGTCACAACTTTGGCGGTTATGGCCTCGGGCAGAATCCTTTAGTCTTTTCTTCCCTATATGGGGGGGGGGCTACAGCGGCGATTCCAGGGTCCCCCTCTTAAAGGGGTTATATATATGGGTGGCACTGGCCATACACTGAAAGGTTGTCAGTGAACTACCCTGTGTGTGGGGATATGGAGTGGGCTGCCTGCGTACAAATGCGTCTGGCACCCTCATATCCCATTTACCCTGATGAGCCCCAGTTTCTCCTGCTGGGAGTTGGGAGGGATACATGCCCAATGCCTAAGCCAAGGTCTTCCTACATTTGAAAGTTTAATAAAGTTGTGGCCTAATTTTAATTCCATAACATGTTGTCATGAGTCTTTTTTCCTTTCTGGTGGTTCCTGGGGGCTGGGACTGTTGCCGCCTGGTCACGCAATGGGGATTTCACTAAGAGCTGGAATGCTGATGATGATGCTGTAAAGAAGGGAAAGATGCAGGAAAACATTTCTGTGAAAGGAACTCTGCTGCAGAAAGAAATGAAATCCCAAGAGTAGATGCTCACGGACCAACATAGAGTGCAGATGGGACTTGAGTTAGAAAAATGTCAGTATGGGGAGGTCCTAATTCAGATATCCTTGGGGTACTGTAGCCTTATTGGAGTTCACCGATTGGGTCTGCGTTGCTCCGGGACAGGAGGAAGTCAAATGACACCGAGTTGGTTCAAAGAAAGGGTTTATTCTGCTCTCCGGATAGCAGAAGGCACTTGCGTGATCAAGTCCACAGCAAGTCCAAAGAAATGACAAGTTTCATGCAGTATATATATCCTCCAGGCACCCTCTCCCTCCTTCCCATATAAATCCAACCACGTCAGCCTATGTACGCAGATTGACTTCACATATGTTCTTGCTCTGGTATTCTTAACCATAAAAGGAAATTCCTTCCTGTACTTCTGACCATGAAAGGATCTTCCTCTTCCTACTCTTAACTTGGAGGAAGAGGTCACTATCTCCAAGAACATGCTCTGGCATTCTTCCCGGACTGGGTCTGTGGTCTTTGTGGTCAGGACATAAGATAAGGTACAGACGCATCATAGAATCATAGAATCATAGAGTTGGAAGAGACCACAAGGGCCATCGAGTCCAACCCCCTGCCAAGCAGGAAACACCATCAGAGCACTCCTGACATATGATTGTCAAGCCTCTGCTTAAAGACCTCCAAAGTAGGAGACTCCACCACACTCCTTGGCAGCAAATTCCACTGTCGAACAGCTCTTACTGTCAGGAAGTTCTTCCTAATGTTTAGGTGGAATCTTCTTTTTTGTAGTTTGGATCCATTGCTCTGTGTCCGCTTCTCTGGAGCAGCAGAAAACAACCTTTCTCCCTCCTCTATGTGACATCCTTTTATATATTTGAACATGGCTATCATATCACCCCTGAACCTCCTCTTCTCCAGGCTAAACATGCCCAGCTCCCTTAGCCGTTCCTCATAAGGCATCGTTTCCAGGCCTTTGACCATTTTGGTTGCCCTCCTCTGGACACGTTCCAGTTTGTCAGTCCTGCTCTACTGGAACTTGGCAAGGTCACTCATTGCCGTCACTGACTGATAAGGGAGAGAGCTTTGAGCACAGCCAGGTTTTTGTTTATACATTGACTTAGAGCTCAAGTTAATGGATTTTAGCTAAGGAAAAATAGGGATTTTGGTGCAGTTTCAAACTGCCTGCACCGTCAGTTTTGGGTTTTGGGAAACCCATTCCTTCAGTATTCATAATCTGGGCTGATAATTACTTAGAACCATGGAATTGTAGGGTTTGGTGGGACCACGAGGATCATGTAGTCCAACCCCTGCAACTCAGGAATCCTTTTGCCCAACGTGGGGCTCAAACCCACTTGTTCCATTGCACTCCTTAATTTAAGCACACCAGTCTATAATAAGAACATCAGTCATACACCAGTTATCCTCTACATTCACCCTCTGATTTCCACCGTCTATCAAACTGCCTCATCCCAAAGACCAGTAGAAGCGCCGCATGCTGCAGGCGGAACACGGCTTGCAGTTTGATGATCACGGTGGAAAGCAATACTTTGTAGGCTCTGTGATTTCTTTCTGTTTTCAAAAACAGAAGCAGTGTGCCGTTTCAAAAGGCTCACAGCATCCTGCCCGAGGGAGGAAACAGAAATAAATAAAAAATGGAAGCCAACTTTTCTCATGTGAATGTTTGGTGTCCCCCCCCCCCCACACACAAACACAAACCAACAGACAGTCGGTACTGAAGTCATACTTCTAGGTCAAGTGCAACCACTATTTCTTATGCCCTTTGATATGCATTGTTTGTTTTTAAACCAGTATAAGGACATCTCATGCCTAGGGAGGGAGTCTGGTATTAATCTCCCTTCCTCATGTGTTTAAAAGCTGTAGGGAAAAAGAACAAAAATGAGGATTGATTCATGCATCTGTGTGCATCACTTTGTCATACCACACACCTCTGCTCAGTAACTTTAGGACTCTTGGCAAAAGGAGTGAATGAATGGCTTTGAAAAATATTATGCTTGAGATGGTGCAGGGTGATATAAAAGTTCTGTCTCTGATGTTTGATCTACAATACCGTAGCTTCTTCACACATGAAAATCAAGACTTGGTCTTGCCGTCACTGACCAATCCATGTTCTTTCCACCAAAACCAACCTACATCTTCACAAGGGCTATTGAAAAGTTCCTTGAATCAATTGGGTGGTACTGCTGAGTTTCATTCTGGGATGTGGGTGGAGCCATCACTATGGCCACAGTATGGAGGAGGTAGAGATGGGATTGGAGTGGGGGAGAAAGCAATGTGGTTCATATTTTAAGGCAAAGTGACCTACTTTGCACTTGTAGCTGCAAGGGCAGGGAAGCTTTTTGCAATTTGAGGGCTCTATTTACAGGGGCCACATACCAGCAGTGGGTGGGGCCGGAGCCATCACTGGGCAGAGCCAGTGGCAAAGGTGAGCAAAACAACAGATGTGACATGGAGACATGGAATGGCTGAATCTGTCCATTCCCCCCCCCCCAGTTTTCAGTTCGGTTCCCTACATTTCCACACTCATTTGTGTGTTGTCGTTGTAGGTTTTAAAAAAAAACAAAAACTAAACTAATGAAAGTTCATCAGGATCTGCCCACTGGAACTGAAAAGCTTGTGGTCCCTCGATTGCAGCCTCAAACATACAGCCCCACAACACTACTTTTGATTTTCTTTCTTTGTTTAAAAAGCCTGAGGAAAGACATGCAGACCCTCCAGGTGTCCCTATTTTCCAGGGACAGTCTCAGATTTACAGGCGCTGTCCTGGTTTCAGATTTGATCCCAGAATGTCCCACTTTTCCTTAGGACGGCTCTATTTTCTTCGGATAAATGGGGGGGGGTATGGTAGAACCTTCCTATTTTCATCAAAGGAATGTTGGAGGGTATGGAGTTAAGCGACCACTGAGCTAAGGAGATAAATAACTACACAACCTTTAGAAGACATCTGAAGGCAGCCCTGCATAGGGAAGTTTTTGAATGTTAAATGTTTTACTATGTTTTTATATATGTTGGAAACCGCCCAGAGTGGGTGGGACAACCTAGTCAGATTGGTGGGGTATAAACAGTGCTTTTTTTCTTTAAAAATGTTTAGGGTACTCTTATTTTCCTACTCATATTTACATACTGCCCCTCAATGAGGCCAAATTTAGATTCACAAAATGTTTAGGGGTATGTGTACCCCTGAGTACCCCCAGAAAAAAATGCACTGGGTATAGATAATAAAATTGTTGTTGATGATGATGATGTCCCTATTTTAATCAGAGAAATGTAGGAGGCTATACTGCATGTCATATGTAGTTTGAGACTCAGACATTCAAAATAAGCACAACTTTATTTACATGAAGTGATGGCAATGCGTTCAAAGGTTTAGAATGATTACCTGAGAGTGTTGTTACATGGCGAGTGTGAAATGAGCCTTAAATAAGCTATATACTGAATGCAACTGGCTTGGCAAGGAATTTGGCTTGGCAGAATCTAGCATGGAATCTAGTAGGAAGGAGTCTTTCCAATACATGTCCCATGCAAAAACTCAACAAAAGAAGCCTCAGCATCTTTCATGCTGCTGCTCTGACTGCCCTCGCTCTGAAGGTGCCTTCCCTTTTCTCCAGAGCTAATTGGAAGATTCCTGGGCCAAATATATATGGCCGGGACTTGAGTTGACACAGGGGACAGGTGCAAAGGTGGTTGCTCGCAGGGCTCTTCAGAAGTGTAATGGAGCCCCTGGCAGGGCAATTATGCAGCAGGGAGTGCGCAGAGAGGTTTGTTAAACCGGTAATGAGTCTTGTGTAAATGAATGGACTCCCAGAAAGGTACGGAAGGAGTTCAGCCAATTGCCTGTTTGTAAATGCGAGAGAGGCACGGAAGAGGAGCAAGTCTAGCTGAGTTATGAGTCGACATGTTGCCATGAGGCTTCAGAAGTTTCAAATGTTTGAAATGTAAAGAGAGAGAGAGAGAGAGAGAGAGAGAGAGAGAGAGAGAGAGAGAGAGGAAGGAACTGGAAGGAAGGAATTGCCAAAAAGAAAAGTGAGGGGGAAGGGGAGAGAGAAGTGGCAACTGGTAACTTTGAGTGCAGCCTGATGAAATAGCATTTCTTTCAGCTTTTAGCCATGTCTCTTTTCCCTAAACTGTATGTTTCTTAGTAGAAGTGTATTAGTAATTATTATTATATTCATAATCACCACTAATTAATTGATATGTCATGGTACCTACTTGTCAAAATGGCTTCTTGCAGCTGCTATTACTATCACATTTAGGGACCAAGCCTTTAGGATGACAGACCCTGCCCTGGGGAACTCCCTGCCTGTAGATGTTTGGCAAGAACAGTCTCTGCCTTCTTTTGGTTGTCTTTTTGAAACTGTATTTTTTAGACAGCCCCCGCACAATGCAATTTTGTCCTCTTAACACACCACTCTCTGTTGCTGTTTTATCAATGTTTCCTAATTGTGTTTTATAGATATTGACTTGTTTGATTGATTTAATTCTATTCATGTTCTAAGCCTCCTTGATATATGTTGTGAAAGTGCAGATCATAAATATTCAAATGAAACAAAAAAATACATTTCTTGCCCATCTTTTTTCCAAGCAGTTCAAGGCAGAGCTCATGGCTCTTCCCTCCCCATTTTGTCTTCACTCCAGTCCATTGAGGTAAGTTAGGCTGAGGGATGTTGACTGTTCCATGGTCAACCTGCTATGATCATTACTAAATGGGGCTTTGAAATGGAGGGTTTAACCTGGGTCATTACAGTCTGAATCGGAGACCTATAATCACTATGTTACACTATCTCAGCTTCTTTTCCTAATTCACTCCCTAGTTGGGGGTCTCAAAACATATATTGAGTTTTATATATACAGTGGTACCTTGGTTTTCAAACTTAATCCATTCCGGGAGTCTGTTTGACTCCCCAAACTGTTTGAAAACCAAGGCGTGGCTTCCGATTGGCTGCAGGAGCTTCCTGCACTCAATCAGAAGACTTGGGAACCACGTAAGCTGTGTCGGACATTCGGCTTCTGATAAACATTTGCAAACTGGAACACTCACTTCTGGGTTTGCAGTGTTCTGAACCCAATTTGTTTGGGAACCAAGCTATTCGGCTACCAAGGCACCTCTGTACTGTTATGAGTTTGTGGGTGCCAGACCTCCCTAATTAATCCTTGTCTTGAGGTGTTAAACTGAGAGCCAGACCTCTTTAATTGCTGGATCTAGCAAGCTAGCTTCCTCTGAAGTGATAGCCTGTGTGATGAGCCATTAAGGGGTTCGGTGCAAGATGACAAATAAATGGGGCCCCCTCCCTAAACAGATAAAGCCAGAAACTGAAGTAGAGTTTTGGGGCCAGGTTGTAAAGCAGTCAGAGGGAGAGAGAGTCAAAGTACAATGCTTGAATTCTGTGTGAACCAAGGCTGTGGCTATGGAAGAAACGAGATCCTACTGGGGTACTGATGCTGTGAAGCCCTCTATCACAGGATCAGGTTGCATGTGTCATATATCATATATCATAAGGACACTACAGTCTCTGCTGTGCCTCATGCCCAAAAGAAAACACAAATCCTGACTAAGCACATGGAACATCTGGAATCTCACACCGCTGAGACTGGTGTGGCATGTGACAATATGAATCCTCTGTGCAGCATTTCACATCACTTAGTTCAAAATTTGCCTTTCATGTGTTTGTAATATACTATTCATCATTTTCTCTTTTCTCTTTCTTTCTTTTTTTGGTGGAATTGCAATGGGTGGCAACAGAAAAACTTAATAAAATTATGCAGTCAGGAATCACTTTATAGCCTGCATACAACACCACTGGAAAGAATAAGGTAAAGGACCCTGGACGGTTAAGTCCAGTCAGAGGCGACTATGAGGTTGTGGCGCTCATCAGGGTCATGTGGTCTAAACCTCTGAGCCTCTTGGGCTTGCTGATTGGAAGGTCGGCGGTTTGAATCCCCGCGATGGGGTGAGCGCCCATGGCTGTCTCCCAGCTCTTGCTAGCTTAGCAGTTTGAAAGCATGCCAGTGCAAGTAGATAAATAGGTACCACTGTGGCAGGAAGGTAAATGGCATTTCTGTGCACTCTGGCTTCCGTCATGGTGTTCCGTTGCTGGCCACATGACCTGGAAAACTGTCTGTGGACAAACACTGGCTCCCTCAGCCTGAAAGCAAGATGAGCGCCACAACACCATAGTCGCCTTTGACTGGACTTAACAGTCCAGGGGTCCTTTACCTTTACTTTTAAAAGGTACACCTGTCTACAGGATGGCTCGCCCTCGCTTGCTGAAGTCAATTCCTATAGTACTTTATTCTATCCATTTTCATGGAAGAGTCAAGCACTTCCCTTGATTGACATAAAAGGCAAATCTGCCCCAGCTTCTGATAACTTTGTCCTTCTATCTGATCCAAATTACATGTAGTTAAGTAAATGAACAATGTTGGCTCTTACCCTCTCTCCTTAATTGAATCATACCCTTGAATTCCCTTCTGTTGACACCTCATTTATCTATAATAAGCTTATCCATCCTGAAGATTTAACATTCTACTCATGCAGCCACAAGTGTAAATGGTTGTCCGTTGCAACTTCTTTCAATAAACAAAAATTTCTTTAAAACAGGCTTGGAATACACGTATTGTGCTTAAAAAGTGAAGTCTCCCCCCACTCCCCGATGCGTGAGATGAATACGCACACAAACACACACACACACACTTGTATACTTTGTCAAGAGCTAATAGCAAACTCAGCTGGATGAGTGCTGACAACGTTGGAGCCATTGCTGTCAACTTTTCTCTTTTCTTGCGAGGAATCCTATTCAGAATAAGGGAATTTCCCTTAAAAAAAGGAAAACATTGACAGCTATGGTTGGAGCCAAAATGAAGGCACCAAGAAAGAAGAGGTAGGAATTTGTGCCCTCATCTGGAATAAGAAGACGTGGCACAAATCAAGGACTGCAGCTATATATTTGAGTGGAGAAAGTAGCCGACCATACAAAGGGGAAGATACATTCTTTGTTTTGCCCTGTTTTTCCTCCTACCAATGACATGTGGCTCCTAGAAGGTTTCCAGGAAGGGAATGAGGTCTGAAATAGCTGAAAATGGGTCCCTATCCCTGCTGTATAATCAGCAGAAGTGGTAAAACATGCCTTGGTCTGCCTTACATCAATTCAGAGCACAGACTAGAGCCATACAGTATTGCCTGTTTTTATATTAGTTGGCATATCAGCAGAGCCAGCTGCAGAGGAAGGGTTGCCACCCATCCTGTATAACACAGGATGGTCCTGTATTTCAATATAAAATGCTACATCCAGTATTGATTCAGTACAGGGTGCAGTTTGTCCTGTATTCATATTCTCTCTCTCTCTCTCTCTCTCTCTCTCTCTCTCTCTCTCTCTCCTCTCTGTCTCTCTGCCAAGTTAGGGATCCTCTCCAAATTCCTGCCCCCTCCACCTAAGGGGAAGGCTCTAAGAACAAGCAGATCCTGGAAGGAAGAACAGCAAGAGGCTTGGACAACGGAGTCAGCCTCTTTTCTTTTGGCCTTAGGCCCACCCCCAGGCATCCATCCATTGTCCTCCCTGGCCGAGGGCGGGGCAAAGGCCAGCCCAAGCAGGTGGGTGGCACCTGCCCTGGTGAGCCCTGCTCGGTGCCGCAAACCCCACCCACCTGTGGAGAAGGGAGGGCGGATATTGTGTCAGTGTAGCCCAAAAGCCCCACTTCTGAACATAGTTATCTGCAGTGCTATTTTTCTACAAAAAGAGGTGCCAGAGCTTCTCCCTTGTTCTGTATGAGAATGGCATTCTCAGAGAACAAGGGAACTGCTCTAAGAATGGCAATGGCACCCACCTGAGAGGTGCCGTAGCTGAATTTGTGAGCTGAGGCTGGGGGGGGGGGGAAGCCCTGGTTATCTGCATGATATTTGAGAGAAGTCAGGGAAAAGTAGCTTCCCACAAGGCTTGCCCTCCCCACAACACCTATTACACCCCCCTCCATCATAAATGTAACATGTGGAACAAAGCTCATCCCCTTCATCAGAATATGCCCCCTTATTGACTTATTTATTGCCCCAGCCTGCATGCGTGTGAAAGGTCATGTATTTCAGCTCTGGGTAGCAAAGCACAGACAGAGTTACAGTTTTGTGTGTATGTGACAAATTCCAGAATGGCCATCTAGTTACACTGCAATAAATTGTGATGGATTGCTTTGAAGTCATTTCTGCACCAGGTGAAAAATAATTGCCCACCCCAGTCCCACCAATCCTGTCCTGTATTTTTCCAGAACAAAGGTGGCAACCTGAGCAGAGATTGACGATTTCTCTTTCCAGGGAACTCTGGGAATTGTAGCTTGGGGGGAGGGGAGGGGATCTCCTACAGTAACAACTCTCAGCACTTTGAACCAAATACAGTCTTTGTGGGATGTAATTCATGACAGTTCAAAGTGGTATGAAACTGCTTTTTTTAAAAAAAAAATCCTGTGTTTTTTGGTGATTCAAAATACAATATTAATTCTCAAGTTGGCTTGCAGCAGACGAACAGGAGAGGCTCTTTGTCCCTTGAGAATGAAAAGAGGCTGAAAGTCTCCAGAGCGGAAAATGTTCCACCTGTGGTTGCAGTCACCTGGGATGAGAGATCAGGTGCACTACAAAGCAATTCGGAGGAAATTTCAGAGCCCTCAAAGCATCTGAACAATGCCCCGCCACCCCCACGGAACCTGCCTTTCATCATATTTGTATTGCAAATGGGCAGAAGTCCTTTGCTTATCTGCTCTCTAAAGCTGTTTGCTCTATAAAGCACTGCTCAATTTCATGAAATGCAGATGAGATCCTTTGCTTGATCTGCAGCCTGGTTGGAGTCAATGGAATGTACCCACCCATTCACCAGACTCTTGGATCAAGCTAGCAGCTAAAAATAGAAGCTTGGCTAATGTCAGAAGCAATTCACAGTAACATTTAACAATGGCGTGTGCATGGTGGTGGTGTGTGTGTGAGAGATAGACAGATGCCAACAAAACAATGTTCTTAAGGCTGCAATCCTATGCATACATATCTTGAAGTAAGCCTGAGACACAATATGACTTACTTTTAATAAAGCATGCATAGCATTGCAGTATAAGTTAATTAAAAAGCACATTTCAATTGATGCTTTGTTTGACACAGTTGAATCATAGAATCATAGAATTGTAGAGTTGGAAGGGACCACGAGGGTTATCTAGTCCAGCGGCTTGTAATGCAGGAATCCTTTTCCCAATGTGGGGCTCAACCCCATAGTATGAATTACATGCTGATTTCTTGTAACTTGGCAACTCTCCAAAAACTGGGCATTCGGGTTAAAGTTTGAAGAAACTCTGATACCCAGAGTGAAGCTACATAATTTAGTTTCATCTCTCCAGGAATTTCGAATACTGATCAAAGCAAAGACAGATCTTTCTGCTAACTTCAGAAAGCATTAGGTGCCTTTCTTAATCTCTGAATACCATCAGCTAAGCATGCGTGCCGTGATCGAACAGACTCTTTTGTGAGTTCTTATGAGGTTTTTTTTAAAAAAACAGAATCCTCTTGAGTTAGATTTGTAGTTTATTTCTTCAACCAAATCAGTTTAACCTTTCTCAAAAGCTAAAGTGATGCTTTAATGACAGTTCTGCTTTAAAAATGACTCAACATACTGAAGCCAAGTCTTCAAATCACCGGCTCATCTTTTCATCCCTCTACTATAGGAAACATTGATTTCCCAGCCCCTAATTAGGTCGCAGTGATTTCTTTATACATAGAACTAAATTGCCTCAGTCTGTCCTGAATACCAAGAAGCAATGACACATTTCGAGTAGGTCTATGGCCCTGTTGTCTTTAAAATATGTTTTGTGTGGTCCATCCTTTCTGGTTGCAAAATAGGAGTCACTTCCATATGGTAAGAGCCCTTGCTCTAGCCAAATAAATTGTAGAACTAAGTGGGCAGGCCCATTTAAATCCTTACCAATGAGAGGGAGCACTTAGACACTTAATAGAGAATTGTGCTGTCTCCCCATGGCAGGGGTGGTGACTTTGTGGCCCTCCATACATTTCTGGATGACAACTTGCACCTTCATTGACCATTGTTCAATCATTTGGGGGCAGGTAGGGGTTGGAGAGCTGAACCATAAAGAAGGCTGATCGCTGAAGAATTGATGCTTTTGAATTATGGTGCTGGAGGAGACTCTTGAGAGTCCCATGGACTGCAAGAAGATCAAACACATCCATTCTTAATGAAATCAGCCCTGAGTGATCACTGGAAGGACAGATCGTGAAGCTGAGGCTCCAATACTTCGGCCACCTCATGAGAAGAGAAGACTCCCTGGAAAAGACCCTGATGTTGGGAAAGATGGAGGGCACAAGGAGAAGGGGACGACAGAGGACAAGATGGCTGGACAGTGTTCTCAAAGCTACCAGCATGAGTTTGACCAAACTGTGGGAGACAGTGGAAGACAGGAGTGCCTGACGTGCTCTGGTCCATGGGGTCACGAAGAGTCGGACACGACTAAACGACTAAACAACAACAACAGGGGTTGGAGTCCAACCACATTTGGAGAACTACAAGTTTCTCACTCCTGCATTATGGAGCAGCAGCTCTCATGACAGGTGTGAAAGTCACCTGCAGTTCACTCCACAAATCACCCCCCAGATGAATAATAATAATAATAAACATTGAAGTCCAACCACCCATTCAATTGTTTGCCAATACCAAAGCATATAGCTTGTCTACCAGGCCTTTAGTATAGCTGACCCAGACAGACTGTTCTCTAACATAAAAGTTCGGATGGTTCTATGGTCCAGACAAGAGGTAATACTTTCCTCAGTTACTAAAATTACTGGATGGATCATACTACAGGGACATATTTCATACGCATGTTTCATAAACAAAATGAAATCTGCCTTTGAAATGCAACTTTGGTGGTTTAGGCATTGGACAGGTGTAGTCTTGGACTGAGAGGAGGTTGTAGCCTCTGCCTGGCCCCTCCGAAATGGGGTGTCCCATTAAAGGGATCCTGGGGAGATGTTTCTGTCCAGAGGCCCAGGTGCGGACAAGGGGCCACAGTACTCCCCAGGTACAATCCAGTTGGGGAGCTCCCCCTTGACGTAGGTCAGGAACTCCCTCATTTCTGATTGGCCCCCAAACACAAGTTCTTCCAGGAGTTGGACCGGAAGGGGTGCAGTCTACCCAGTGCCTATGCCATACCTCTTATATATGTTATCAATAAAGTTGTGGCCTGATTTCACTTAAATACTGGTTGCCATGTGCCTTATTCTTGGTACTGGGAAGGACCAAAGGGTATGGGGGGGATGCATTGCCATGCAAATTACTGGATGGATGGATGGATTACACTACAGGGATATATTTCTTACATACATTTAATAAACTATTTGAGAACAAAAAGAAATCTAGTGATGGAATTTGCCCATCAAAAGCTCAATGGAAATAACTGGGAGATATGCAAAATATCCCATCTATGTTCTTCTGAAGCTCCCGTTCATTTCACTGGAACATTTATAGATCTCTCTAGCAGACTGTGTCCCTAATAAACATAAGACTATAGCTCAGTGGTGCGGGTGGCACTGTGGGTTAAACCACAGAGCCTAGGACTTGCCGATCAGAAGGTCGGCTGTTTGAATCCCCGCGACGGGGTGAGCTCCCGTTGCTTGGTCCCTGCTCCTGCCAACCTAGCAGTTTGAAAGCACATTAAAGTGCAAGTAGATAAATAGGTACTGCTCCAGCGGGAAGGTAAATGGCGTTTCCGTGTGCTGCTCTGGTTCGCCAGAAGCGGCTTAGTCATGCTGGCCACATGACCCGGAAGCTGTATGCCGGCTCCCTTGGCCAATATAGCGAGATGAGCACTGCAACCCCAGAGTGGGCCACGACTAGACCTAATGGTCAGGGGTCCTTTTTTATAGCTCAGTGGTAGAGCAGATGCTTTGTATGGGGAATGCTCCAGGTTCTGGCCTTTGAATCTCCAGCTGAGTAGCTCTTTGGTAAGAAGACTAGGAGAGACCTTTGGCTGAGAGAAAGCTGATTGGGAAAGCTGCTGCCAATCTGAGGCAATAATACTTACCTACAAAGGTCAGTATGACAGACCTACAAAGGTCAACATGACAGAGGCACCATCAGAATAAATGAAAGGACTAGTGGTACCATCAAATTAAGAGTTAAAGAAAAATATAAAGGGAGATTTTTCTTTGCCTTTTGTTATGTTATGCAATGCACCTCTGAAGAGGGTTGTAACACTTCTGTAATCAGCATTACTTAAAAAACACAACAGCCACCCTGAATTCTGAAATGCAGAGTACATCTTCTGGTTTATGTATAAGCCAACAATCACAGAAAACAAAAATTAAGTCCTTTTGTGATTGAGGGCTAAGTTGTGTTTAAAGAGAAAATCAGGAAGTAGAGAAAATGATAAGACATTCCAGCCTCACTAGATTGTCACTATTGATATAGTACCTAAAACTGGCATGTCCATTGTTTTCTTAAGTATGAGTTTGTTGGTAGAGTAACTTGAGAAACAAAACAAAAATCAAAGCAGAAACTCCACTGCAAGAATAAGAAAATGAGAAAATCAGATTCTACAGACACATAAATTCTTTCCTAGTCATGTGTTATATTCTGGTTCAAAGTCAACATGCAGGGCAGGAACAGTGCTGAACTGAGGAGCACCACCCCTCAATGAAATGTGTTCAGGGCCACAGAAAGGTGGGTACAGGAGATACCAATGTAGTGAGCTTACATCACAGTTATGAAATAAAATGTGCACATACCTTCCTAACCTATTTCTGTGAGATGACTCAGTGAAAGGCAGGAGGAGGAACTGGACTGTTTTTAACCAATGAGTGAAGTCAGAGCTGTGATTGACAAGTGAGATGTCAATTTCCACTTGCTTGGCTGCAGCAGTTTCATGGAGAAAGGGAGGGTTCCTTCTAATTTAAGCCCAGAACTTTTGATCCTTTGTGCTGGCCTTGCATTTGAGCCACGAAGATTCAAATTTCTGATCTTCGACAATAACAAGCTCCAAGTTTCCCCATCTTCATAATTTGCAGTCCATAAAGTAGACTGGGGAAATGTGGAATGCAATGGCATCATATCACACATTTTTTGTGTGTTTCTTGATGTACAGTACACAAATGGAAAGTGTCGGAAAGCTGTGAGATGACTGCATTAATTTTTAGGCAGAAGATTCAAATGAAGATTCACAGATATTTTCTAATAGTGCACAGTTTACATATATATATCAACTGACTTGTACAAAAAAGGGAACATATTTCTTCCAATCTCAAGAAAAAAGAAGCTGAAATAGAATTCATAATTTGTGGTTTTGCTTTACAGCCTTGTACTTCAGGTCAAAGCAATTAGATTCATCTTAATATGAGATATTTATTTTGTAGATTTAGTTTTGCACCAGGTATTTCCAAGGAAATGTACTTGCGAGTGTTAACGTTGCCAGGGCTTTTGATCAGTTTTGTTCCCATGGCATCTTGCCAATTAATTACAGTACATTATAACTTCAGTTTCATATCATTAGTAAGAATCCAATGGATAACTTCACTGTGTTGCAGACCTAGGCATTAGCTCACCAGTTCATTGAACCTAATATTTGTTATTTGTCTATAAAAGATATTCAAGTACAAAAAAACAGAGAACAACGTAATGTTGTGGCCTGTGTAGCTGACTTAGGACAGAAAGACCCAAAAATGTGGATTGAAGATTAAGATAAAACAGTGACTGAGGGCTACATATTTATATTTAAAATTTTGTGTTTTATGAGGATCATATGAGAATAATTATTGTACCTTGTTTTCTAGTTTTCTCTAGTTTTCTTTCTGTTTGATATACCATATTGTTTTTTATTATTCTTTTTAGATTAGTTTGGATTTTATTGTACATATTGAAAATCTTTATGAAAATTAATTAGGAAAAGAAAAAGAAATCCCCACTCAGTTTGTGACCTTGAATGACCTTGAGCCAGCAAACATCTTTCAGCCTAATTTCATAGGATAGTTTTGAGGTTAAAAGTGGGGGGGGGGATCATGAGAAGATCCATGCTGGCTAACCAGATGCTTATGAGAAGCCACAAAGTAGGACATGAACACAATAGTACTCTCCCCACTTGTGATTCCCAGCAGCTGATATTTAGAGATGTACCCCCTCTGACAGTGGAGATACACTTATTCATTATGCCTAGCAGCCATTGATAGCTTCATCCTTCATGCATTTGCCTAATCTTCTTTTAAAGTCATCCATGTTGGTGACCATCACTACTTCTTGTTGACATGCAGAGGGCCGAGAGGCCAGCTGGTAAGCCCCAGCTGTGCCGTCTCCTTCCGCCGGCCCATGCTCCAATGTAAATCAGCGACTTCAGAGCCAGGGCACACTATCAGCAGATAGAACTGCACACACAGAATAGGCGTGAGGCTTGTGAAAGCATACTACAACTACAGATTTATTAATCATAAATCATAAATCAGGACAAAGAAACATGCCGTCTCTCTCTCATGTTGTCTCAGAGAAAATGGGAAAAGCAAAAGCTATACACAAACGGAAGTTCTCAGCATACTGTGCTGGAATGTAAACAGACATGTGACATGCAACAATTCCACACGTCTGTTCCTTAAGGTGGAACGGTGGAATACTTCTTGTGGGAGCAAATTCCATCATTTAACTGTTATTGTTGTTGTTTAGTCATTTAGTCGTGTCTGACTCTTCGTGACCCCATGGACCAGAGCACGCCTGGCACTCCTGTCTTCCACTGCCTCCAGCAGATTGGTCAAACTCATGTTGGTAGCTTCGAGAACACTGTCCAACCATCTCGCCCTCTGTCGTCCCCTTCTCCTTGTGCCCTCAATCTTTCCCAACATCAGGGTCTTTTCCAGGGAGTCTTCTCTTCTCATGAGGTGGCCAAAGTATTAGAGCCTCAGCTTCAGGATCTGTCCTTCCAGTGAGCACTCAAGGCTGATTTCCTTCAGAATGGATAGGATTGGTCTTCTTGAAGTCCATGGGACTCTCAAGAGTCTCCTCCAGCACCATAATTCAAAAGCATCAATTCTTCGGCGATCAGCCTTCTTTATGGTCCAGCTCTCAATTCCGTCAGTATCATTTAACTATGAACTGTATAGAGAAGTGCTTTCTTTCATCTTGACCTTTTCAACAATGAGCTTCATATTCTTATATCCCTGAGTTCTATGGTTATGAGAGGGAGGAAAACATTTCTCTCCTTTCTCCACACCAAGCATAATCATATCCATACAGTGGTGCCCCGCAAGACGAATGCCTCGCAAGACGAAAAACTCGCTAGACGAAAGAGTTTTCCGTTTTTTTAGTCGTTCCGCAAGACGAATTTCCCTATGGGCTTGCTTCGCAAGACGAAAACGTCTTGCGCTTTTTTTTGAAAAGCTGCTTGAAGAGGCGCAGTTGCGACGGACCGTGCTTCGCAAGACGAAAAACATCGCAAGATGAAAAGACTCGCGGAACGAATTCTTTTCGTCTTGCGAGGCACCACTGTACTTTCTCCAGGGGTGCATTGCACTGAGCTCCTTGGAGAAAATGGTGAGATTACATAATAACATCAACAATATTCACAATATTTCCCCCCACTCTCTTTGCCCATGTTTCCTTGGTACTTCACCTCAGGTGCTTAGTCTCCAGTGTAGAAGTTTAATACTCTGTAGTCCACATGGTGCAAGCAGGTTTATAATATTTTATATTGCATTTATAACCCACCTGTCTTCCATCAAAGAAACAAGGGAGTGCAAATAGGGCTCTTTGGTGGTACCTGGTGCAAGCACTGCCTCTGCCCATCCGTGTTTATCACCAGAGTTTGCAGTGCAGATGCACAGGGACTATGCCTGGAGATTGTGCTCTACATTTGTAAATAAAGGCAGAATGTTTTCAGTGCTAAAACCTTAGCCCAGAAGCTCTTCCAGAAAGTTAAACTACTAAGAATGAATAGAAAGTCTACAGAAACACACTGGTTTTTTAAAAAAATAAATATAAAAAATAAAAGACATATTACTGCTTAGCACTACAGGGAGACCTACCTAATGATATATTTCCTGAAATATGTCAGGTACATTCTTCTTTTTTGTTTGAAGAAAACAGAATAAGAAACTACAAAGACAACTACTTCTGTGCCATTCTACTGCTTTTTCAAAGAGGGCCTCAGTCTACCCTTAACTCCCTAGAGACTGGAGGCGTCATTTCGCATTGCATAAAGCAACTTTAGAACAGCAGATCCAAAACGTAGGGCAGATTCCATTCCTAGAGTTAAGTCAAAGGACTTGTTGTGTTCAAGTGCAGTTAATCTTAAAACATGCTGATGGCTTATAAACATGTTGCCCGTCCTCTCATGAAGATTAGGGGTGACTTCAGGGAGGAGAAGGGAAAACTATTGTCCTGAGTAAAGAATAAATTTTTCCAAGTTGTAGCAAATCCGCTCCACTTCCCAGTGGGGAGTAGTTGTGGTGGACCACATGGCCATTCACTCCACACTGGGGGGTGGGAATGGAGTCCCGCATCCCCCGGAGGTTCCGGCTGGGTCATAGTTCCACTGGCAGGGGGCGTGGTGTGGCCGGGACCCATTTAAACCAAGGCACAAGCCAGGGAGCTTCCTTTTGGCTTGCTTCCTCGATCTCCCGCCCACCCTCCCTATTTTCAGGTTTCGACATTGGCTTTGCTATGGACCTTGGTTGGTCGCCGTTGAGGAGACTGGTAGGAATTTTTCCACTAGGCAAATTGGCTTGGGCCATTTGGTTTTTGCCTATGTCGTAGTGATCACAACAACTTTGTAAGGTTTGGCGGTTAGGCATTGGTTGATCTTGGTTGGGGGAGGGGAGGTGTGGCCATTGTTTGCCCCTCCAATTATAAGGGTATTCTGTTAAAGGAATCCGGGGTATGAATCTTGTCCAAAGGCTGGGGCTGGGCTAGGGCCATGCCACGACCCCATCGGGAACTCAGGGGGAGCTTAAAATGGTTTGCATTGACATGGCTCCCGCTATTGGTGATTGACCCTTACAGGACTCCCTGCATGGCAGGCAGGAGTCAGATATAGTCGGGTCAATTCCAATGCCTAAGCCAATACCGCTCACATTCTGTAGCCAATAAAGTTGTGGCCTAAATTTGCCCAATAATCTTTAACCTAAAACCCGTGTCCTTGTGCCTTATTCTTCAACGGGGGTTGGCCTCAGGGTCTCGACAAACAACATGGTTAACCTAGGCCAAGCCACACCCATCCTCCTAATCCAAGGGACAGTGTTCACTCTCTCGACTGAAGCAATCTCCCCTGGAAGGGGACAAGTTCGCTGTTATTTTGACATGCCAATTTATCTTATTCTTCTTTTTATGTGAAAGGAACAACTGTCCCCTTTCCTGGGAAGTTGCATGGCAACACTTATTTATTATCTAATTTAGAATGGCGACAGCCCACCTTTCCTTATTTAGAGCTCAAGGCAGCCAACACCAATGAAATTTAGGGTGGCCATGCGTCCGAAAATTCCCAGACATATATGGAATACCGCTGTCTCCAGGCAGAAATTGACAAAACAAAACAGAAAGTTAGCAGCTCATGCTCTGGCAGTGCTGTTTTTGCTGATTTTCCATTAAAAAAAAAGGCTCAAAAGCAGCCCCAAAAAGCTGCACAACTTTGGGCAAAACTTTTTTAAAAAGCTCAACTGTTCTGTGTGGATTTTCACTGTTTGAAATATAGCAACCCTATAAAATTAAAACAATTATAATATAATAAAACAATTTCTGAGCTTCCCCTTTGGCAGAAGTTAGACAGCCCTGTGTAGGCGCAACAGCCTCAGTGTATTTCTGAGTTTGCCAGTGAATATTCCAAAGAGGAAGGATTTGCCTGATGCTAATGGCTATCCCCTCACAATTTTGCTTTTCCTAAGAAAATCAGCTTCAAAAATATGATGCTCTGTGTCAGTATCATATATATATGGCGCTGTGATAATGAAACAATTCAGAGTTAATGGGAAGCTATAAGCAAAGGCCTCTAATGATCCAGAATAATTTCTGGTTCCCGCAGTGTAATTTACAGGCTGTTACTGCTGTAATTTAGGACCCCATTCTTGACCACAGAGAAAGAGAAAAATAAAGCCATGCAATGAAGGTGTGGAATTTTATCTTTCTGAAGCACTATGGAAATTATTTTGCCTTTTGAAAAATGAAAATAAGCAAGTGTTTATTTCATATGGTACCTTGCTGGCAGAGTTGCTGTCATAAAACTGCTGCTCCCATATTACCAAGGTAATATATGAAAATTTCCTCTGGAAGGGGGCATATGGTTCCTGTGCCCATAGAGACAGCCAAGTTCAGAAGATGACAATGCTAGGCATTTGCCAGTGCCTCAAACCAGCAGAGGGCCCACCAATCTAACAGTGTTACCATTTCCATTTTGCAAAGGGTACCCAAGGAGATCTGATGTAGCCTAAGAGAATTCCCAGTTTGCCTGTCCCACCTCCTCCAGGTTCAGAGAGGCACTGAGGGTGCTATATGCCTGAGGACCCCCCAAATCCTGGAACCATCATCATCCATTGGTATCATTAACCCACACTGAGGTGCTGTTGCACATCCTGGGGAGGTGTGCTGGCAATGGGAGATTATGCGCTTGTCTCACACATGGAGAAAGCCACACCAATACTAACGAACAGTACATCCTAACCATTAAGAGAAGAAAGTGGGGCTCAATTGAAGATTGGTGCCAGGGACTCGTGAAGTTCCTGTTTATTACAGGAAGTGCCCACATCACAAGGAACCAGGCAGGGCAAAGTGTCTTTACTATGGCAACCATACTACCACAGGTAGTATATATGATCAAGTATTTTTACACCATTTTAAATGCTAAAACTAACACCTTTGAATCCAAAAGGCACAATAAATAATTGGTGGTTTGCCTTATGCTACATCATTATGCATTCTTGGCAAGGATACCACGCTAATGATTGTCTCTCTACAACTAGAAGACTTTAAGCGGTATTTCAAGAAAATCATTGTTTCTCCGCAATTATAAGAGTTTAAGTGGTATTTCAAGAAAATGGACAGGTGTGGTAATCAGTAAAGACTCACCCCCCCCCACATGTACATAAATAATTGGGTGAGGGGAATCATGCTATTTATCTGTTTATAAAAGCTGGAAGTGAGGGTGTACAAAAACAGCAAGATTCAAGTTGGACACTGATTCATTGCTTTAGATAGCAGCCAGTCTTGGTCTGAACTGATTTTGAAGACTATCTTGTTTAGCTTAGGGTCCAACATAAAATAATGATTTGGAAGAATGAAGCTTCACCCACACCCTTCATTCACAATTATGGGTTTGTTTTGTTTGTTTTTTAAAGTTATAATGCCCCCTCCCCATTTTTCAAATGAATGGAACACATTTGCAGGCATAGTAGCACCTGATAATTGGACCAAACCTGCCAAACTGCAGACAGATAGGTCCAAAGATCTCCCACCCGCCCGCCCAATGGGTACCTTTAATAATAATAATAATAATAATAATAATAATAATAATAATAATAATAATAATTTTTATTTACCTATATCCTGCCCTCCCCAGCCGAAGCCAGGCTCAGGGCGGCTAACAACAATAAAACAGTACAAAAGTATAGCATAAACAACACTCTAAAATCATTCATTATAAAATTAATTAATTAATTCAAGCCACTGGCAACCATTGGGCCAGAGCTCCGTGAAGATTGCCAAGGGAGGGAGTCAGGCTGTGCCCTGGCCAAAGGCCTGGTGGAACAGCTCTGTCTTGCAGGCCCTGTGGAAAGATGTCAAGTCCCGCAGGGCCCTGGTCTCTTGTGACAGAGTGTTCCACCAGATCGGAGCCACAGCCGAAAAAGTATTGGCTCTAGTTGAGGCCAGCCTAACTTCTCTGTGGCCTGGGACCTTCAAGATGTTTTTATTTGAAGACCGTAAGTTTCTCTGTGGGGCATACCAGGAGAGGCTGTCCCGTAGGTACGAGGGTCCTAGGCCGTATAGGGCTTTAAAGGTTAAAACCAGCACCTTAAACCTGATCCTGTACTCCACCGGGAACCAGTGCAGCTGGTATAGCACCGAGTGAATGTGATCTCGCAGCGAAGACCTCGTAAGGAGTCACATCGGCTGGGGATATCCGGTCGAAGTGGTCCAATACTGGACCCGAGGACAGTCGAGGGGCCTCCAGTTCCTTTATTGTATCCAAATTGGCAGGGAGGTCATGGCGGAGCAACAAGACCTTCTCCGCAAAAAAGCTCGCAAATGCCTCACAGCTGTGTGTCAAATTGTTATTTAAATTTGGTTGTCCCTCAAGGGACGTTAAAGACCTGATTATACTAAATAATTGCGCTGGGCGAGAGCTAGCGGATGCAATGGAGGCCGAGAAGTATGACTTCTTAGCAGCCTTCACTGCCACCTCGTAGGTTTTCATAAAAGCCCTATAAGATGGTCTTGAGGCTCCGTCACGGGCACCCCGCCATACTCGTGTTGGAAATACTGCCAGGGAGATATAGTCCATCATGGCCCCAAGCCGGCTGCCGGACGTCCATCGATCTCCCGTAGTCACGCAGATCCAGCAATTAGCGACACGAAGCCTCAGAAATAGACTGCCACATTCTTGGGCTCGTGCACACTCTTTATCAGCAGAAAATACAGCCAGAAAGCTGCACCGCAGAAGAGCATATTTACAGACTTTATTTAGCGTTGAACAGAACAAAGGAAAACATGACCGTTCTGAGCCAGTGTCTCCGACCGACTGCGAAATCGAAAGGAACAGCAAACATAAACATCCTGTGAATAGGACATGCGCAGACTCTGTGACTCACAAAGCCTGCTCCCTTTTAAGGTGGAACGGAAATATCCTAACAACTCGCTCTAGCCGTCTGAGGTCCCGCTTCATTTTCCAGAGCTCCTCGGTAAACCAGGGAGCCCGGTTTCTGCGGGGTCGCAGAGGGCGCTTAGGTGCGATCTCATCGATGGCTGCCAGGAGCTGGGTATTCCAGCCCTCAACAATCTCAGTCAATGAGTCGCCAGGGGGGAGCATTTTCTTTGTTTTGGCAACAAACTATGACTTTTTATATTTTTGCAGAATTGGAAAAAAAAATTGCAGGAATGATAGCCAATTTTAAGCATGTTAAGGGCACATTGTATATGGCTGGGGTGTTTAAAAACAATTTATTTGATCTCCTGTATTATTTTGTGGGCAGTTAATATGAAAATGGCATATATTGTGCAGATGCTGCCAGGTAATAAATGCTCCAAATTTGAGGATGAACCCTGTCCGTGTTGAGCAGCCTAATGCTCTGTCATTTCCAGTGGAAGAAAGACTTAGAGCTGAAGAATTGGTAGTTCCATTGTCCATAAAGCCCGCTTTACCCTCTGCCACCACCCATTGTCCTGCTAGATGGGGAATCAAAATGGGGGGAAAGGCCAAATGCTTAAACCTTTGGCATACAGCTCATAACAAAGGAATCAAACACAGAAAGGCCCCTTAATGGTTAACAAGAACAAAGTAAGAAAGCTGCAGGCCTCTGACTTTCCATTAATTAAAGTGACTTTCTTCCTGTGCATTGTGTATGTCACTTTCAAAATAGGCACATATTGCATTTGGGGAACCAGTGAAGGCTCTTGGCAATGAGAACAACAATAGGTAATTATGAAACATCCGTAAGTGATGGGCTGAGTCTAAATTACAAGGGAACAATAATGAACATAATGTCAGACTTCTGGCCTTAATAACTGAAAGTGCAGCAGAACACAGAATGCTTACACTGACTCTGGTGCAGTACCACAGTCTTGGGTAATGGATATATGTTTTTTTCTCTGTGAAAGGCCTGAAAACAGATTTTAAAAATACATTAACTATGGAAATGTGCTTATTTGTGTACATATTGTAATACATTTTGCAGTGCTGAAACCTTTCTAAGTGTAAATTTAACTCGTTTTCAAAAGCACGGTCTTCACATTCCAGCACCAACCTTGTACTTTCATGACCAGAGGGAGGAAAGCATCTAGACATTTTGGGAACAGATTGGGAATCAGTCAGGTGGTTCCTTGCCCTTCACACCTTATACATACAGGGTGGGCTTTTATCCAAAGCAGTTGGGCATGTAGCTTGAATCCTCTATGCTCGCTTCCTGGCATGTGGCTCACTGTTGCCTATAGGGAGGAAAAGTGACAAGGTGGTATGGAGGTCAGCACAGTGCAAACACACAGGCAGGAGCACTGGACTGGCTCGGCACATGTGTTTGCACTGCACTGACCTCCCCATCACCTTGCCTTTCCTCCTCTCTCACCTGGTAAGCTATAGTGACCCAACTCCGAGCTGACACTACTCCAAGCTACCAAAATGTTGAGAATCTGCTATGGGACCATGTTATGGAATAGCTTGAGACTAGATAACTGGGAAACAGATCTTTTGTCCCTTACATTTTTCATGTACAAAGTTGGCCTTTATCAGACACACTTCAAGCCTTTCCTTTATTTTCCATTACTTAGGTGTTCCATCTTTTTTATCTTTTCCTATGAAGGACCTGCATTGCCCCCTATATATCTACTGTATAAAAAGGTAAAGGACCACTGATAGTTAAGTCCAGTTGTGAATGACTCTGGGGTTGCGGCGCTCATCTCGCTTTACTGGCCGAGGGAGCCGACTTTTGTCTGCAGAGTTTTTCTGGGTCATGTGGCCAGCATGACTAAGCCGCTTCCGGTGAAACCAAAGCAGTGCACAGAAATGCTGTTTACCTTCCCACCAGAGCGGTGCCTATTTATCTACTTGCACTTTGACGTGCTTTCAGACTGCTAGGTTGGCAGGAGCTGGGACCGAACAATGGGAGCTCACCCCGTCACGGGGACTCGAACCATCGACCTTCCAATCGGCAAACCCAAAGCTCAGTGGTTTACACCACAGCGCCACCCGCGTCCCATATCTACTCTATCTATATCTATCTATCTATCTATCTATCTATCTATCTATCTATCTATGTATCTATGTTTCCCAATATATAATAAAATATTTGTCCTCCTTGTTATTAAAATGAGTAAATTTATGTGCAGGCTGGTTTGTGGTGTTGATATATATGCTTTAAATATTCACTGTATTCATTTATCTCATGCTACATGCCCTGTTTGACCAATGAAAGTTCCCTAATTTGGCACAAATAGCAGTTGGTAATTGGGTTAGCACTAACATCCTGCAAGGAATATATAGATCAAGTGGTTGCGGAAAATCCCCTGGAGAATTATCTTGCATATAATGAACGGAGAAGCCACATCGTGTCTGCAAGTTGTTCTTGAAGGGGAAAAAAAAAGATGAAATATTTAACATTAATGACTGACTGAAGGTCATTTGCCCAAAAATAGTTCTAAGGAATCTTTAACAATTTCAACATAAAACCTAGACATAACTCCTTTTTTTCTTATGATCAAGCAGCTGCAATGTCAATAAAGGTGCAGTGAGGAAGTCTGCCTTCCACATGTGAAATAGACAATTGGAGGAAAAATTATGGTATTCATACTACATAATCCATGGTTATTGCCAAAATAAAGTTATCATTTTAATAACCTTTAAATGAGGGTGAAAGAGGAGAGAGCAAAGTATGGTCTGAAGCTCAACATCAAAAAAACAAAGATCATGGCCACTGGTCCCATCACCTCCTGGCAAATAGAAGGGGAAGAAATGGAGGCAGTGAGAGATTTTACTTCTTGGGTTCTATGATCACTACAGATGGCGACAGCAGTCATGAAATTAAAAGACGCCTGCTTCTTGGGAGAAAAGCAATGACAAACCTAGACAGCATCTTAAAAAACAGAGACATCACCTTGCTGACAAAGGTCCATATAGTCAAAGCTATGGTTTTCCCAGGAGTGATGTATGGAACTGAGAGCTGGACCGTAAAGAAGGCTGATTGCCGAAGAATTGATGCTTTTGAATTATGGTGCTGGAGGAGTCTCTTGAGAGTCCCATGGATTGCAAGAAGATCAAACCTATCCATTCTGAAGGAAATCAGCCCTGAGTGCTCACTGGAAGGACAGATCCTGAAGCTGAGGCTCCAATACTCTGGCCACCTCATGAGAAGAGAAGACTCCCTGGAAAAGACCCTGATGTTGGGAAAGATTGAGGGCACAAGGAGAAGGGGACGACAGAGGACGAGATGGTTGGATAGTGTTCTCGAAGCTACCAGCATGAGTTTGACCAAACTGCGGGAGTCAGTGGAAGACAGGAGTGCCTGGCGTGCTCTGGTCCATGGGCTCAGGAAGAGTCGGACACGACTAAATGACTAAACAACAACAACAACAAAAGTTATCATTGCAAGTTGATATAAAATTACTTGGTTCTTTGATACATTTGGCAGCCATGTTCAGATTAAACTTTTGCAGGAAACCTGGATTGTAAGAAATATAGTGTTAGCCTGACCTGCAGAACATTCTGAAAGCAGTGGAGGCTCGAATCCTACTTCAAAGGGTTAGCTGAACCTCAGACTGATCTTACTCCAGTTAGTTTACGTATTTTGTGTCTCAAAAGAATTCATAGTTACTCTTGGATGACTAAGTTTCTTCTTCACTTAGGTGAACTTCTGCATTGTGAAAAGGTCTATAATGAAACACACATATGCAGATGGAGAGAGAGTCAAACAAATAAATTGTCTTGCTTTTATAGTACAGTAAGAGACTGTTATCCCATGACTGCATGCAACCCCATTAATAATACTAATTAATTAGATATATGGCTGTTCTGTGCCAACAGTTCCCTCTTTCACCAGGCTTGCTTGATAATTCAGCTTTAAAGCCGTGTAGAATGGAAACAATGAATAATAGGATATACTGTTGTCTTTTTAGGCCCCAAACAAACTAACTTTGGTTTCTAAAGACATCAGGATAAACAGTACAATCCATGTATAGCTCTAAAGATGCTCAAGTGTTGCAAATCCAAATGAAGATCTGTCTCTCCCGTGTTGGTTTCTACAGCCACAGCAAGCGCTGCAACCTTCCAATAGTTTGTCTTCACCCACAAAGGTGCACTCTTCCATTGTGTCCCGAGAGAGATGGATGTCAACAGTAGATCTCCATGTTTATTCAAATTTCATTGAGCACTCTCGGTGTATTTTGATGCACATGTGGATGCTAAGCACCATACATGACTGGTTGCCTGAGGATAATGCTTCGTTGAGATAAAAATTTGGACTATGTGCAAGCCCCCACCCCAGACCCAGGCCCAGGCCCTTAGATCACGCTGGCACAATTTGGGTCAACCCAGGGATCACCTTGTCATGAAATTCTACTCAATATCGATTCAGAGTAGATTCCAATGCATTGTTAGCAGAGTAACAACTTAAACACATTGCAGGATTCCCCCAAAATAGAGCATAGGAAATAATATTTCATCCAGCAGAGCTTTACTGCTACTGAAGGCAAATGAGCATAATGGTCACAAATGCAATACATTCAGGACTGGCACTGTCCATAAGAAATCCAGTTGCATCGGACTAACCGCTCCGGCGGGAAGGTAAACGGCGTTTCCATGCGCTGCTCTGGTTCACCAGAAGCGGCTTAGTCATGCTGGCCACATGACCTGGAAGCTGTATGCCAGCTCCCTCGGCCAATAAAGCGAGATGAGCGTCGCAACCCCAGAGTCGATCACGACTGGACCTAATGGTTAGGGGTCCCTTTACCTTTACTATAGTAAATGAACTTCTGTGTGTGATATCGGTATAACAAATGATATTTCCTATTTTAAGTGAAGTGACTAACCGAAATCCAAACACACATTTGTGGTTCAGTCACTGTACTCAATATTTCACCTAAAAATGTTAGTTTTTAAGGGGAGGGGGGCAATTCCAGCTTTAACAACAGCCCAATTTTGATAGGGTGCTCATCCTCCCCCCAAAGTCAATTCATCCACAACATCTAGCCATTCTGTTCGTGTTTTAAGCCCTTCCATCTTTTCTCAGAAACGCAGTAAGACTGTCATTAATTTAAAGAATCTTTCTCAGAAAACCCATTTTCTCCCTACCTATTTCTTAGAAACAACTTGCAATAATTGCTTATCACAAACATTTCAGGCTGCCAGAAGTGAGGAGTGATAGCTGGGAAGAGCACTTCCAGAGTATTGCATGGTCTAGGAGGGAGAAGAAGTGGCTTGCTTGTTTCTTTGCACAGTTAAAATGCAAGAAGGGGACAAAGCTGCCTCTAGGGATAGAGGAGGAATCTGCTTTATTTGGATTCTAGAATGGACTTAGCTGGTCAAATCATCATCAGTATCATAATAATAATAATAATAATAAATTTTATTTATATCCCGCCCTCCCCAGCCGAAGCCGGGCTCAGGGCGGCTAACAACACTAAAATAGTGCAACATTATAAAAACATCATAAGAATTAATTAAAATCAGAATTGATGGCAACCATAAACTAAAGTACTGTAAAGATTGCCAAAGGAGGGAGTCAGGCTGTGCCCCAACCAAAGGCCTGGTGGAACAGCTCTGTCTTGCAGGCCCTGCGGAAAGATGTCAAGTCCTGCAGGGCCCTTGTCTCTTGTGACAGAGCGTTCCACCAGGTTGGAGCCGCAGCCGAAAAAGCCCTGGCTCTAGTTGAGGCCAACCTAACCTCTCTGAGGCCTGGGACCTTCAAGATGTTTTTATTTGAGGACCGTAAGTTCCTCTGTGGGGCATACCAGGAGAGGCGGTCCCGTAGATACGAGGGTCCTAGGCCGTATAGGGCTTTGAAGGTTAGAACCAGCACCTTAAACCTGACCCTGTACTCCACCGGGAGCCAGTGCAGCTGGTATAGCACCGGATGAATGTGATCTCGCAGCGAGGACCCCGTAAGGAGTCTCGCTGCGGCATTCTGCACCCGCTGGAGTTTCTGGGTCAGTCTCAAGGGCAGCCCCACGTAGAGCGAGTTACAATAATCCAATCTGGAGGTGACCGTCGCGTGGATCACAGTGGCTAGGTCAGGGCGAGAGAGGTAAGGGGCCAACTGCTTAGCTTGGCGGAGATGAAAAAATGCCGCCTTTGTTATAGCTGTAATCTGCGCCTCCATAGAGAGGGAGGTATCGAAGATTACACCCAAACTCTTGACGGACGGTGCTGGCACTAATTGCACCCCCGCAAGAGATGGGAGTTGCCCCCTCAATCCCATATCGTCCCGTCCCAGCCAGAGGACCTCTGTCTTCGAAGGATTTAACTTCAACCGGCTCCCACGTAACCATCCAGCCACAGCTTCCAAGCATCTGATCAGTGTGTCTGGGGCCGAGTCAGGATGGCCATCCATCAACAGATAGAGTTGGGTGTCATCAGCATACTGATGGCAGCCCAGCCCAAAACTCCGGACAAGCTGGGCGAGGGGGCGCATAAAGATGTTAAAAAGCATCGGGGAGAGAATCGCACCCTGAGGCACTCCACACACCAAGGAGTGGCGGGATGACAGTTCCCCCCCAAGCGCCACCCTCTGTCCCCGACCAGAGAGAAACGAGCGCAGCCATTGAAGGACTGTGCCCTGGATCCCCACGTCGGCGAGGCGGTGGTCCAGAAGTTCGTGATCGACCATGTCGAAAGCTGCTGACAGATCTAGAAGAATCAGCAGCCCCGACCCACCTCGATCCAGCTGTCTACGAAGATCATCTGTTAGGGCGACCAGAGCCGTCTCGGTCCCATGACCAGCGCGGAAGCCGGACTGGAATGGATCCAGAGCCGATGTTTCATCCAGAAACCTACCAAGCTGTTCAGCAACCGCTCTCTCAATCACCTTACCCAGGAATGGAAGATTCGAAAGATTCATTTATTATTTCTACCCCGACCATCTGGCTGGGTTTCCCCAGCCACTCTGGGCGACTTCCAACAGAATATTAAAAACACAGTGAAAGATCAAACATTAAAAACTTCCTTGAACATGGCTGCCTTCAGGTATCTTCTAAAGGTCAGATAGTTGTTTATTTCCCTGACATCTGATGGGAGGGCGTTCCACAGGGTGGGCGCCACTACTAAGAAGGCCTTCTGCCTGGTTCCCTGTAACATCACTTCTCGCAGTGAGGGAACCGCCTGAAGGCCCTCGGTGCTGGATCTCAGTGTCTGGGCTGAATGATGGGAGTGGAGATGCTCCTTTAGGTATACTGGGCTGAGGCCATTTAGGGCTTTAAAGGTCAACACCAACACTTTGAATTGTGCCCGGATCAGATCAGTGATCCACTTCAGAACCTGCAGTTTGGCATATACAAATACAGGGTTGGCTGAGGGATGTGTGCTGTCACAAACTTTGATAAATATAGGGCAAGGGACCCTGGGAGTGACAGGACGTGATGACATTTTGTTGCCCCCAAGGTTTAGGGAACTTGACTGCCTGTCCCCAGTGTTTACTGTGAGCATATTTGTACGTGTTTTTGCTGCGCCAACTTGAATCTGCAGCTTTAATCCAAAAATCTGACCTAGGAACATATAATACAGCAAATCTCTAGCACCTCTTCTGACTCGCTCACATTAAATCTAGAAAAATTGAGCTTCGGCCGGCCAGGCACAGGGCAGAATATTTTTCTCTTTTCGTAAATTCTGTCCCCAAGTCAGAGATGTAATAAAATTAAGAGCCAGAATGTCTCCAGAGAATGCTGGAACCAGGGCTCCGAGAGACAAGTAATCTGATTTCAACCTCCTTTGAGTTAAAGTTGAGCAAACAATTAGGGAGGGGGATTCCGAGCTGCCTCCAGCATTGTCAGGCAGTATTAGCAGAACTGAAAAGAAACATTATTGTCTGTGAGGGGAGTGCAATGAGGTTTCGTCTCCCAGGTTGCTGCACAATTGTTCTTTCTTTTATGTGTTTTTCCTGCTTGGCAGGGCTCCGTGACTGAAACTCTGCAGAAGAGCAGGAGGCAGATTCAATCTCATGGGATGCTTGCCAACACCACCTCTCAGAGGGCAGCAACTCAAAGCCAAAGCCAAAGGCGTTTTGGAGGCCAAGGGGGCTTGAAGAATGGCTGTAGAATTCCAATGTGAATTACAGATGGGCTGATACATCATTCCTTGACTGGGGGGGGGGGGTTTCATCTGCCCTGCTTTCCATTTCTTCTGAATTGTGGTTGGATTCAGGAGAATTACTGGAATTAAAGCATTGTACAGCTTGCCACTGTTATAAGAATTTTAAAGTTTCAAATATAAAATCAATGTTCATAAGTAAACACAAACACATAGGTGTATAAGCCATACATCTGAAATAGTACAGGAGAACAATCCTGAAGCCATCTTGACTCCCCCCCTTTTTTTAAGGAATCATTTTTATTGGTTTTACAAATACAAAGTACAAATAAACACGAACTAGTAAAAACATATCTCTATAAAGAGATTCTCCAAATCTCGGGACTTCCCCCCATCCCCTCCATGGGGTCTCTATCTAACCATATTATCCATAGTACAGTGGTAGCTCGGGTTACAAACACTTCAGCTTACAAACACTTCAGGTTACAGACTCCGCTAACCCGGAAGTAGTACCTCGGGTTAAGAACTTTGCCCCAGGATGAGAACAGAAATCGTGCGCCGGTGGAGCGGCGGCAGCAGGAGGCCACATTAGCTAAAGTGGTACCTCAGGTTAAGAATGGTTTCAGGTTAAGAACGGACCTCTGGAACAAATTAAATCTGTAACCAGAGGTCCCACTGTAATTTATACACTACAAGTGAATCTAAATCCTGCTCTTGTTTCCATCTGCTCCCATTCTTTTATAAAGTTTTTATCCTCTTGGTTTCTGAGTTTTCCAGTCAGCTTTGCCATCTCGGCATAGTCCATCAGCTTGATTTGCCATTCTTCTCTGCTAGGGACTTTGTTTTCTTTCCAACACTGAACCATCATGACTCTTAATGACCCTAAATATTTCCTCTGCAGAAGGAAATATCTTGGGGAAACCTCTCCCAATGGTTCTTTTCACTTACAAATCCTGTCTTAAGGGCATATTTTGTGTATGAATAGGGTAGACCTGTGACCTGGATTCAAGAACTAAGGTATTTGCCATCAGTGGCCATTGTCAGGCAGAAGATAAGCCACACTCTCAAATTTCTATTAAGGACTGCCTTTTTCTGTGACATATGTATGATGCTGTCAGAGCTGCTTGAAGATCCTAGCTCACAGAGGATCACGCTAGCCAGCGATCATTTAGTAAAAGTCTTTATTGAGTTACAGTTTCCATTCTCAAGCTGCTGCGTGCAACTCTACGTCTAGTAGCTAGATCGGCGAAGCTCCGTCTGAGTCTCCGCCCCGTGTGCACCAACTTAATATCCTAGCCCGGCTCCACCTTTTCCGCCTGACTGTCCTCCTCTGGGTCCCTCTACCCCCCGGGGTCTCTTCCTTCCGGGATTCTTCTGACGCTGACCCCCCGGACCCTCCTGTCTCCTTGCGCCGGGCTTTAGGACCTGGCTCCCTTTCCGGGCTGCTTACTGCGCCGCCTTCCTCTGCATTTGAACTTGGCGCGCGCGCCCAACCTTCCACTTTCCGCTTAACCGTTTCTTCGCTCCCCGATGGAGGTGTGGCCACTCCTGACTCGTGCCCTCCCTCCTGTGGTGAGCTGCCAGCGCTTGCCCCCTGGCTCCCTTCCTCTTCCCTGCTCTCTGGCGGTGACGCTGGTCCCGATTTCCAACTGCTCTCCTCTGAGTCCCCTCTGGCTCTATCTTCCTGGGGTGCCCCCCTAGACTCCCCCCTTGCCCTGGCCACTGGTGCTCCTTTCTGTGAATCCTCTGATTCACTGGAAAGACTCGGAGATCTCGGGTCATCGTCATCACTCATCTTTTCTTCTGCCTCCTCCCCTTCGCTCTCTGTTTCCTCCCTTGCCCTTGCCTCTGCTCCTAAACCCCTGACATCCATCCCCCCCTCGAAGCCCCCCATTCCCCCCTCCCCTCCTTCCGGTGCTGGAGCTGGGTGCTGCTGTTGCAAAGGGACGAACGTCGGATATCGTTCGCTTCCCATGGCGGGCCTCCATCTGAAGTCTCCCGGGTCTTCCTCCCTGCTCTCGTCGACGACGGTCACCTCCGCTTCCATCTCTGTGCCGCCGTGCTCGAAACCAGGGTCGTCCCCGAAAACATCCATGTCCGTCTCTCCCTCACTTCCTCCTGGCGGCGTTGCTCGTCCTGGGCATTCCAGCCACTTTCTGCGGAACTGCTCCTCTGGTCTATCGTCCCACCAATATGAGGGTTCTGAGGCAGATCCCGAGGGTGACCCCTCCGGGGAACGGACGTCTCGTGTCGGGTCCTCGTCCGAGTCGAACCCCCGGAACGTGCTGGCCGAAAGCGTGGGCGTGAAAAGCCAGTCGTCGAAAAAGTCTGCTGGCATTGGTCTATGTGGGAAGAGGGCATGAAACTCGTCTTTGAGCAGAGGTTCGTCCAAGGCGTAGCCCGGCACCCAGCTGTTCGCACTGGCCGGGGTGCCCTCCTTGGCGAGAAAGTATTCTACCCCCTCTTCCCCCCATCTGGAGTCCAAAATCTCCGTGACTTCGTTGATGCGCTCCTTCTGTGCCACTCCCGCGTGCCCTGTTCTGTCTCTGACCGGACTCGGCGCCGTTCCGGGTTCCTGGAACCTGTGCGGCGCCTTGTAGGGAGTGAGCACCGATCTGTGGAACACCGGATGCATTCTGGAACCCTCCGGAAGTGCCAGTCTGAAAGCTACCGGGTTGACCTGCTCTTCGACTAGGTAGGGCCCCAGTTGTTTATGCCCTAGTTTCTTCTTGGCCAACGACCTGGCCGGCACTGCGTGGGCTGCTAACCAGACCCAGTCTCCCACGTGGAGCTCTTCGCCAACCCTTCTGTGTTTGTCCGCTTGTACCTTGTATGCGTGCTTGGCCTGCTCCAGGTGGCGCCTCAGCTGATCGTGGACTTCCTGCAGCTCCGACGCGAACGCATCTGCTGTCTGCGGCTCCCCCTCCCCCATTCTTTCCAGTCCCGGGAAGGTTCTGGGGTGCCTCCCGTTGTTGGCGAAGAACGGCGTGACCCCCGTGGACACGTGCTTCGTGTTGTTGTAGGCGAACTCGGCAAGCGGCAGGTAATCCACCCACGTCGCAGGCTGTTGATTTGCATAACATCTCAGGTACTGCTGCATGATGGCACTGACCCGCTCCGCTTGCCCGTTGGTCTGCGGGTGTCTCGCCGACGCCAGGTTGATCTTGACGTTCAGGAAGCCCATCAGCTTCTGCCAGAAATTCGAGATGAACTGCCGCCCCCGGTCGGACAGAATAGACCGTGGCAGACCGTGAACCTTGAACACGTGGTCTATGAACAGTTTGGCGGTTTGCTCCGCCGTGGCCACCTTAGCACACGGAATGAAATGTGCCATCTTGGAAAACAGGTCCACCACCACCAGCACTGCCGTCTTGCCCCTCGAGCTGGGCAGATCCATGACAAAGTCCAGGGCCACCCTTTCCCAAGGTTCGACCGGAGTTTGCAGCGGTTCCAACAGTCCGGCCGGCGGTCTGTGCACTGGCTTGGCCCTCTGGCAGGTGTCACACCTCGCCACGTAGTCTGCGACCTCCCCTCTCATTCCAGGCCACCAGAAATCCCTGGCGACTAATTCCACCGTCTTCTCCTTGCCAAAGTGCCCGGCAGTGGGCGCGTCGTGCAGCTGCTGCAGCACCTTGGCGCGAAGGTCGTCTCCCGGCACGTAGATGGCCCCTTTACGGATGAGCAATCCATCTCTTAGGTGGAAACCGTCGGCCGCTGCCTTGCCCCTTTGCACCTCTGCCATCTTTGCTTGCGCGAAGGAGTCATCCTGCAACGCTCGTCGCACCGCCTCCAGGTCCACGGTTGCCGCGGCGCACGCCCACACTGTTGGTGCGAAGATGTGCATGGCGGCCGCTGGCGTTGCGTCCTCCAGATACTGTGGCTTACGGGAGAGAGCGTCCGCCATGATGTTAGTGTTCCCCGGGACATACTCTATGCGGAAGTCGAAGTTCGCAAAGAACTCAGCCCAACGTATCTGCCTCTGGTTTAGGAACTGTGCCGTGCGCCAGTGCTCCAGATTCTTGTGGTCCGTGCAAACCCGCACCGTGTGCTTGGCGCCGATCAGGAAGTGCCTCCACGCTTTGAACGCTGCATGAATGGCCAGCAACTCCCTGTCCCAGATGGTGTAGTTCTGCTCGGACTTGCTGAGCTTCCTGGAGTAAAACGCTCCCGGTCGCCACACCCCCTGCGGGTCCTTCTGCAGCAGGACCGCCCCCACGGCTCTGTCCGAGGCGTCTGTCTCCACCCTCATCGGCCTGCTGGGGTTGACATGAAGCAGCTGCTCTTCCGACGCGAAGAGACGCTTGAGTGCCTGAAAGGACTGCTCCGCCTGCTCTGTCCAAATGAACTTCTTTTTCTTGGAGCTAAGCGTGTCTGTGATGGCCGCTGTCTGCATAGCGAAGCCCTTGATAAACTTGCGATAGAAGTTCGCAAAGCCGACAAACCGTTGGACCTCCTTCCGGTTGCGTGGGCTCTTCCAATCCAACACCGCTCGAACCTTGGCGCTGTCCATGGCGAGCCCCTTGTCAGACAGCTTGTAGCCCAGAAAATCCACCTCCGTCACGTCAAATTGGCACTTCTCCAGCTTGGCGTAGAGCCTATGTTGCTTTAGCCTGCTCAGCACTTCCTTGACGTGTCCGTCATGCTCCTGCTGCGATTCCGAAAAGATCAGGATGTCATCTAAGAAACAGACGCACGTCTTGTAGAGAAGTCCCGCCAACACGTGATGCATGAAAGCTTGAAAAACGTGGGAGCCATTTTGCAATCCAAAAGGCATAACTCTATATTCGTAGGTACCCAGTGGCGTGAACATGGCCGTCTTCCACTCATCTCCTTCCCGCATGCGAATGAGGTTGTACGCCCCTCGCAGGTCTAACTTGGTGAACACTTTTCCCTTGCGTACCTTTGCGAGGAGGTCGTCGATCTGGGGCATGGGGAAGTCCGATGGCTTGGTCCCATTGTTTAAAATGCGATAGTCCACTACCAGTCTTTTTTGGGGCGTGTCCCGCTTTTTAACAAAGAATACAGGACTGCCCCCCGCTGCCTTGGACTCTCGGATGAAACCGCGCTCCAAATTATGATCTATGAACTCTTTGAGTTCTTGCAGTTCGTCCTCTGACATGGAATACAGTTTCCCTTTAGGCAGCGCCGCCCCCGGCAGCAGGTAAATTTTGCAGTCATATGGTCTGTGAGGGGGTAGCCTGTCTGCCTCCTTCTCGCAGAAAACTTCCAAAAATTCTGCGTACTTGTGGGGAATCGCTTGCAGCGTGCCTAGCAGCAGCTGTGACTCCTCTTCCTCTCCTTCCTGCCGGGGCACGATGCAGTGTTCAGCACAAAAGGAAGAGCCGAAGGTCAGCTGCCTCTGGTACCAAGCCAGCGTTGGGCTGTGCTTGTCCAGCCAACTCATTCCCAATACAATGGGCGTATCCGATAGTTGAGTGACATTGAAGCTGATGATTTCTTTGTGATTCCCCAGTCGCATCACCATTGGTGGCGTCTGCTTCACCACTTGCCCCCCGAGCAGCTCCCTGCCATCCACCGTGACAACCTGCAGGGGCAGTGTGGCCGGCAGCAACTGTATAGCGTGTTTGTCGACAAAGTCCTGCCCTATAAAGTCCGCATTGCTGCCTGAGTCAATGGTGATTGGCACGTCCATGGTGATTCCATTGGGCAGCTGGAGAGATGCGGTGAGCCTCACTACTGGTTTGGGCGGGAGGGGGTTCACGGGCTGTAAAATCTCTGGGGACTGCGTCACTAACACGTCTGGCTGGGCCCCAGGGCCTCTTCCTCCAGCCAGACTGCGTCGTTTCCCTGCTGTGGTCCTCCTTGCTGCATTGCTGCAGTCACCATTGCTGAGGCTGCAGTGAGCTTGTGGAGCCTCTGGGGACACTCTTTCGCCATATGCCCTGGCTCCTCACAGACGTAACACTTCCTGTTCCCTCTAGGAGGCTTCGCTTTCACTGCTGCCGGTGCTAGGGCTCTGGTTGCTGACTGAGCCCTTGCACCTCCAACCTCCATAGGTTCCGCTCCTCCTCCTGGCGGAGGCGTGGATTGCGCACGCGCTGCTTCTCTGGGAAGGAAGGAGGAGCCCCTGGCTGGTTCGCGCCCTCCACGCCCTTCGTCCCTGCTCCACGGACGTTCTTCCATCCGCACCCCCACTGCCAGTGCCCTCTGAACGACCTCCTGGGTGGTCCGGGGTCTCTCCCCCCTCGCGATTTCATCTTTAATCGAGCTGTGCAACCCCTCCCAAAAGAGGTCTCTTACAGGGGCCGAATCTCTGTCCCATTCCAGGGCACTGACCAAAGCGAAAAAGCGGGCATGGTACTGCCTCACGCTGGCCCTCCCTTGCCTTAGTCCATGCACCTCCTTCCGGGCAAGATCCACGTCAATGCTTGATAAAAAACACCCATCCATCGCTTTAATAAAGGCATCCGCATTTTGGAGCGCCGGATCCTTATCTCTCCATAAATTGCGCAGCCATGCTTTAGCATCCCCATGCAAATGGGACATGATGAATCCCACTTTCTCTTGCTCATCTCTAAAGTCTTTATTCAGCAGTTGCAGTGCGCACAGTACGTCTGCTCTAAAGTTGGGATACTGTTGCAGGTTCCCATCGAAGTGAGAGACCAGACCGCCTGTTCGTCTCGCCAACCCAATTCCCTCCTGCCTGGGTGTCTGCTTTGTCAGCACGTCTAACCTGACCTGGAGATCCCTGCAGGCGGCAGCTGCCTCCTCCTCTATCTTCCTGGATGCGAGAGCCGCTGCATTCAGTTGTGACACTGCTTCTCTGAGTTCCGCTATCTGCTGCTCAGCCGTCATGTCGGCTGCCGTTCGTGAGCTCGCTGGTAGGCACCTGCTTCTCTCCCCTCCTCGAGGCTGTAGATGCCCACAATTGAGAGACGGAGCTTACTGTCAGAGCTGCTTGAAGATCCTAGCTCACAGAGGATCACGCTAGCCAGCGATCATTTAGTAAAAGTCTTTATTGAGTTACAGTTTCCATTCTCAAGCTGCTGCGTGCAACTCTACGTCTAGTAGCTAGATCGGCGAAGCTCCGTCTGAGTCTCCGCCCCGTGTGCACCAACTTAATATCCTAGCCCGGCTCCACCTTTTCCGCCTGACTGTCCTCCTCTGGGTCCCTCTACCCCCCGGGGTCTCTTCCTTCCGGGATTCTTCTGGCGCTGACCCCCCGGACCCTCCTGTCTCCTTGCGCCGGGCTTTAGGACCTGGCTCCCTTTCCGGGCTGCTTACTGCGCCGCCTTCCTCTGCATTTGAACTTGGCGCGCGCGCCCAACCTTCCACTTTCCGCTTAACCGTTTCTTCGCTCCCCGATGGAGGTGTGGCCACTCCTGACTCGTGCCCTCCCTCCTGTGGTGAGCTGCCAGCGCTTGCCCCCTGGCTCCCTTCCTCTTCCCTGCTCTCTGGCGGTGACGCTGGTCCCGATTTCCAACTGCTCTACTCTGAGTCCCCTCTGGCTCTATCTTCCTGGGGTGCCCCCCTAGACTCCCCCCTTGCCCTGGCCACTGGTGCTCCTTTCTGTGAATCCTCTGATTCACTGGAAAGACTCGGAGATCTCGGGTCATCGTCATCACTCATCTTTTCTTCTGCCTCCTCCCCTTCGCTCTCTGTTTCCTCCCTTGCCCTTGCCTCTGCTCCTAAACCCCTGACAGATGCTTTGGGGAGTTCTTTGGCTAAGGGGCTGGGCAATTTCTAAACTCTTTCAAAATCTTTGTTCTGGGTTCTCACCTCCTTCCAACAGGAGGAGACTATGTTGCAACAGAAAAATAAAAATTCCTTCCAGTAGCACCTTAGAGACCAACTAAGTTTGTTACTGGTATGAGCTTTCGTGTGCATGCACACTTCTTCAGATACATGCATGCACATGAAAGCTCATACCAATAACAAACTTAGTTGGTCTCTAAGGTGCTACTGGAAGGAATTCCCCCCCCCCTACTACAGCAGACCAACACGGCTACCTTCCTGTAACCAGAAAAATAAAGATCTTCCTTGCTTTCACTCGCTCCTGTCTCCATCCATTCTTCTCTGATCGATAATGGACTTAAGGGACACTGAATCCCTTGATAGAGAGTTGGGCTGGAAAAGCACAGAAATGACTTCCTTGGTTCTCCCACAACCCTGAACATCACGTACGTTAGGCTTCTTTACCAACCTCTCTCCGATTACAATATACAAGCCCACATGGTCCTCCACTTCATCCTTCCTTTCAAGAATGAATCTCCCAAGAGCTTCGTCATCAAACCATTGACTACATTTAATGTCAGTGACTCTCCATGTTTCTATACAGAG
The DNA here is from genome assembly GCF_965112155.1 of Podarcis liolepis. NCBI lineage: Eukaryota > Metazoa > Chordata > Lepidosauria > Squamata > Lacertidae > Podarcis > Podarcis liolepis. Next base: position 26,708,945 of record NC_139571.1, read on the forward strand.
GTCTCTCTCACACCCACCTGGAGATGTCAGGAATTGAACCTGTGATGTCTTTGCATGCAAAGTGTGTGCTTAAGCACTGAGCCATGCCTCTTTCCTTTCACACGCATGATATGAATGCCATTAGCCTTGTTCTCAACCATAGACCAACCTTAATCTTCAGCATGCTCAACCTCAGTAATGAACTATTAAATTAATTTACTGTGGACTATTCTCCCCCCCCCCCCCATCTAGACATACAGGTACAATTTTACATTTTATCTTGCTGCTTTTGTGAAGTCTAGGGATATATTACAGTGTGACTCCAGAAGGGAAGGCCATCCCATTAAGTGAGAGCCAACTATTTTACCACTTTTCCTATTTTCATAGAACCTTGTTTTATGCATCTGGACACTTTGAGTCAGCAGTGGACACAAACGATTGCTTTCCTCTAATTACAAATAAGTAATTAGTTCCATTGACTTTAATGGTCCTTCTTAACATACCCAAGCAAAGGCGCATGCTTGAAGTCCTTTGCTGAATCAATGCTTCTGTCGCCTTCACGGCACATGGTGGAAAATGAAAACGAGAGAGACCCAGCAGATTTGTGGCCTTTGTCAGCTTTACAAGCCCAGCGGCATTGCCAGGATTTTCTTGGCCATTGCTAAGAAAATCTGACTATATTGTCTGGGAGTTCTTTTATGTTTCTCTTTGATGGGCAAGTCAAACCCAAATAGCTCTGCCATTAAGCTCATGTTTCCTATGAGACAACAAGGTTGAGCCCTCCGGGAAATCTGCACATAAACTCTCTGTTCTCTGCATGTTTTCAAAGGGGGAGTTGCAGTGAGAATTGGACATGCCCACCATTTTTGACTCAAACAGCTTTGAAGTGTCTATGTGTCCTGAAAGCCTGGTTTGAAATGATAAGGTACCAATTAACAATGCAATCCCACACATGTCTGTGGGCATATAATCCTCGTTAAGTTTAAGAGGGCTCACCACCAGGAAAGGAAGAACTAGATTGCTATTTATTTACTTATAAGGTTTTGCATCACTCTTCAAATGAGTTGCAATGTTATTGTTGTTTAGTCGTGTCCGACTCTTTGTGACCCCATGGACCAGAGCACACCAGGCACTCCTGTCTTCCACTGCCTCCCGCAGTTTGGTCAAACTCATGCTGGTAGCTTCGAGAACACTGTCCAACCATCTCGTCCTCTGTCTTCCCCTTCTCCTTGTGCCCTCCATCTTTCCCAACATCAGGGTCTTTTCCAGGGAGCCTTCTCTTCTCATGAGGTGGCCAAAGTATTGGAGCCTCAGTTTCACGATCTGTGGCTTACAATAAAATACAATAAAATGGTGGCTCACAATAAAATACCAGAAAACACTGGGAAGTAACTTTTACATTAGAATGGTGCTATTTTCCAGTCGGAACTCACCAGAACTTAGTTCCAGTACCTCTCAGGTGGGTACCATCACCATTCTAAGAGAACAAGGGAGAACAAGGCATTCATTGTGAGTTCCAGCATATCTATTTCTAGAAAAAATAGCACTAGCATAGAAGTAATATCAAAATAATCTAATTAAAATTTATCGGCAATGGCTTTGCCCAAAGAAAACAGAGTGGACACCAGGTGAGCTTCTCTGGAGACAGCATTTCAAAGCTGGGGTACCACCACTAAAAGTAATCATCCACCAGGCTTGTAATGTACAGGCAGGCAAATGGAGAGGAGGAGCAGCAGGGAATCTTAGAAACCAGTTTGTCGTTGAAGGTGTGGATCCTCAATTCAGCAGGAGTTGCCTTTGTGCTCTGGAAGATTTATGAAGTAAATAAATATAAATAAATAAATTTATATACTGCTTGATTGTAAAAAAGAAGAGAGTTCAAAGCAGCTTTGAATAAAACAATAAAATTATCAGTAAAAACAGTTCAGAAAACCAACTATCTGAAACATTCAAAAATAATCTAAATCAACCATAAACTACAAACAGTTTAAAACACATGACAATATTCTGCATTCCTGGGTACGCCAAACCAAAATGCTTTCATCAGATGCCAAAATAGTAGAGTGATGGAGCCAGCCTGATGTCCAGAAACAGGGAGTCCCTGCAAATTAGACATAGGCAAACTTGGCCCTCCAGATGTTTGGGACTACAATTCCCATCATCCCTGACCACTGGTCCTGTTAGCTAGGGATGATGGGAGTTGTAGTCGCAAAACATCTGAAGGGCCGAGTTTGCCTATGCCTGCTGTAAACCCTGGGCCTTCATCCTCTACTTGTGGTCAGAATCATTTATTTAATAAAAGAAAACGAGTAGTTGTTATTGGGTGTGATGGTTGATATTGTGCTGGGAAATGATTTTTTATTTTTTTTATTTTTAGCTTCAGTGTATTTTACCTTGCTGCGTGAATCTTAGCTTTCATCTGTATTCATCAGCGCAGAAACGAGATGGATCAGGCAATGACACTGTTATTTCTTCTGACAGCATTCCTTAAAGTGTACTGTCAATACTGTTACTAGATTATCAAATTACCATAAGAACTTCCATATGGACTATTCATTGCTTTTCACCACAAAGCAGAGCAAATTGCTTTGCAGTGCAAATAAAAGAAGTGCAGTATGACTTTCAAGCATCTATAAAAGATTATGCTTTATACTTGCTACAGGAGAGTGTTGACAAGGTGTGATTTTAAGAAGACCAGACTACATGTCCCAAATCCAGTGCCCAATTAGCACTAAAGGAAACACTGTATTTTCCCATGTATAAGATGATATTTTTTCCTTAGAAATAATAGGCAAAAATTGTGGGTTGTCTTATACACAGATAGCAGAGGGGGGACGACTTTCAGTTGGAAATACAAGTGACCCTGTTATCTGTTGTATTTAAACCATAGAACTTGGGGGAGCAAATTTTATTTACAGCTGACTCAGTGTTTTGTTTTTCAATGTCCCTTAATCTGATTTGAATATTACAATAAATAATATTGAATTATGCAGGAGTTCCAAGTCAATACCAATAAATCTGACTTCGCTATGTAAGAGTTGGAACCATTTGGAGTTAGGAGTCCTTAAGTAAGTCAGAGAGCAGATTTGAAGGTTGGCAATGGAAATGGCAACACAACTAGTATTGTACAGTGCTTAAAAGGTAAAGGTAAAGGGACCCCTCACCATTAGGTCCAGTCACGGACGACTCTGGGGTTGCGGTGCTCATCTCGCTTTATTGGCCGAGGGAGCCGGCGTACAGCTTCCGGGTCATGTGGCCAGCATGACTAAGCCGCTTCTGGCGAACCAGAGCAGCACACAGAAACGCTGTTTACCTTCCCGCTGGAGCGGTACCTAGTTATCTACTTGCACTTTGACGTGCTTTCGAACTGCTAGGTTGGCAGGAGCAGGGACTGAGCAACGGAAGCTCACCCTGTCGCAGAGATTCGAACCGCCGACATTCCAATTGGCAAGTCCTAGGCTCTGTGGTTTAACCTGCAGCACCATCCGCGTCCCTGTATAGTGCTTACCCACACCCAATATTCCATCGTGTGTATACCTAGTTCTGCACAGATATTCTCATACTTGATTGAACTTGGGAGCCCCAGGACACGTCTCAAGAAACTTGAGTGCATCTTATCTAAATCACTATTATTTACTTGTGTCCATATTGAGATCCCAAAAAGTAGCTGGGACGACACTTCAGCTTGAAAATTTTGAATAGCAGCTGGTATAAATTGGTTACCTTTCTGAAAATAAAAGCGAGCTACTGCTGAGGAGGTTTGCCTGCTTTATAGGACTTGTGTGATGGTTTGACCAACCTGAGTTGCTCTTGAATAAAATTTGTTTTTTAAATAACCCAAATTTATTGTCTGCCACTCCTCCCCAGAGAGTTAAGTTAAGCCTTATTGTGTCCTATTGATTTCAGTAGGAAACTTAATAATGTGCAAAAAAACAAACAAACCCCTCTCTCACTGAAATAAACTAAAGAGAAGCATACTTCAAAGGTGGATTATATTCAATATGTTTATGTTGGGCTGTTTGTGACACACACACACACACACACAGAGAGAGAGAGAGAGAGAGAGAGAGAGAGAGAGAGATTTCTGTTATTTAGTTTGGTCACTCATTTCTTAGGGAGTGAAACCCCTTTAAATACGGTAATCAGGCAAACTTTTACTCAGATATTGAAATTTAGCCTTGGATTAATCGACTGCACTTTTGAAGAGTACAGTAGACCAATTTAGGTGCACCAACTTAAAACAATATTTCTGTACAGCCTTTGCATTCATTGGTATCTGATACTTGGCATTTGAAAGTGAGACCATTGCGTCTTTCTGCTTAGCAAGAGTCAAGCATCAAGCAGAGAGTCTTCATGCTGCAAAATATGGATGTCCCACAAATTTGGCACTGAGAAGAGGCCAACTTGCAATCTGCAAAACCCTTATGAATGGTAGCAAGCAGACGAGATGGCAAGTCTGGGATGTAATTGGCAGGCTATCTACTGGTATCATTATGGAACTGTGTATGAGTGATGATAGCTATAGACCTGGCCCTCTGTTGCTCTGAGCAGAATGGAAGGTATGAATGCATTTAAATTACAGCAGAAATCCAACCTTAATCTCATGCCAGGATATCTGAAAGGATGTGGAATTTGTCATAAAGAGAGAGAAGCTTGGGGAACATAAAGCATGCCTTCACTCAGGAAAGAGCTGGATTAAAGATCCAGAAAAACCCCCGATGCTGTTGATCAGTGGTTTGCTTTTGTGGCCTACTTGTGCTGCTGTACTTAGTTACAGGTGTGGGGAATGGTCAGGAATTATGGGAATTGTAGTCCAACAGCATTTGAAGAGCCATCGTCTCTCCATCTTGGAGGGTGTGTGAGAAGGGATGACCCATCTAGTTTTGTCACTTGAGGTGAAATGGGAATGTGCCACCCCCTGCCAGGCTCACCCCACTTTCACCAACACCTAAACATCCCTTTCTTGACAAGCACAGCAAAAGCAACACATTCTGCAAGTCATCACTATTTGTCTTCCCTGCCCCAGAAAGAGGAGCAGCTATGCCACATGCCAGAACACCTCCCTCTCTTTTAGAGCGGGGTTCAAATGCTCTAAAATAAAACAAATAGTCTAATCTTTGTAGTTCCTGTAAAGCAGGGCAATGCAAGGAGGCAACTGAAAGTTCAGCAAGGGAAGGCAAATGAAGTCACGATCAAGATTCGAAATTTAAGCAGCGGACGGGAAACGACAGCAATTGCAATAGAAGAAATAAGTATGATATATAAACATGCTACATAATGCAGTAGCAAAAAGGGTGGGAATAAAAACAAGGAGGTAAGGATGGAAAGTCAAACTGTTAAGGGAAATATATATTGAAGTTAATATGTTAAGATTTCTGAATTTTATTTAAAATTATATAGTGCAGCAAGGGAGGGAACATTTGGCCTGTGACACAGATTTTACAGAAACTGATGCCTTAGATGCTTCTCTTAGCCCAGGCTAGCCTAGTGTGGTGAGTCTTAATATTTCGCTATGTATTAAGCAACTTTTTTAAAAAAAGACTGTTACTTCATAATATTGCAGAGATGAGTTCAAAGGCTTGAGATCTTGCAGTATTTCACAGCTATTGACAAGCTTTTCATTCATTGCGTTTTGGATCAGGCTGAGTATCACATCACAAGAAAAGAACATGCAGCCTCCTTCAGGGTAAACTGTAATTACAACAATAGAGTGCTTACTCCCTTAAAAAAAGAAGTCAAATACTGTCGGAGGGATCAGGTTTTTCATTAACGATTGATTTTGGAGGGTTGGGGAAACAAAAATCAGAATACATGCTGTAAGTCAAACAACCTTTCAATCACACTTTTATGAAATCTATGAAAAGTAGAATGCAGTAGCGTTTCTTCCCAGTACATAGCAAGTTCACTCTTACCCTTTTCCAGCCTGCTTTTCAGAGATAGAATAATTGCTTTCCTGTTTATTGTGATGCTGTCAGCTGCCTTTTCATGTTAGCATTATGAGCTTCATCCAGACATTATGATATTCCCCCCCCCCCAAAAAAAGAAATTTTCCAATGACTTGCAGAAAATGGCGGGAAGGTGTTTGAAGGTTCATTCTGGAGGTCTGAAATCAACAGTAGCCTTTGGGTCTTTGAGCCATATATTTAAACACAAATGATTTTGGACATCTGAGACCAGCTCCAGTTATTTATAAAATAACTCACTATCAGTTCATTAGGATTCCATCTGCTTGGGCTGGTTCTAAATCTGGCTCTCCGCACTTAAGAACTGATCAGCAGCAACTGTTTCAGCTCTGCTCATTTCACAACAAACAAGGCCAATGCGAAGAGCGGGGCTGTGGGTTGTTTGCAAGGAAAAGTGAACAAATTTGCACCAGGTTTTATTTTTGGTACAGGAAACAAAGTGTTCTGACTTTAGTAAAGCTGTGGTGAATGTCAGAAAGCAGGCCTCCACATCCCTTACCAGCTGAATGCCCAAAAGTATCAAGATCAGTCCCATTGCACCAGCCTAGGCTTGAATTACAATAGCATGGAAGACAACAATTCCTCAGTCAGACAAACAATCACCAATATCTGACCCTGCAGAATGCAGACCCTCCAAGTGTCTATTTGCCAGGGACAGTCTTGGATTTAGAGAAGGCATTCCAGTTTCTGACTGATCTCAGAAAGGTCCATTTTTCCTTAGGACGTCCTTATTTTCATCAGAGAAATATTAGAGTGTATGGAATTATGCAACCCCGAGCCAAGGAGATAAGTAACTATACAACCTTTAGAATGATAACAATAACAATAACAATAACAATAACAATAACAATAACAATAACAATAACAATAACAATAACAATAACAATAACAATAACAATAACAATAACAATAACAATAACAATAACAATAATAATAATAATAATTTTTAATTTATACCTTTCTTTCTTTCTTTCTTTCTTTCTTTCTTTCTTTCTTTCTTTCTTTCTTTCTTTCTTTCTACCCTCCATCTTTCTCTTCCCTCCTAAGCTTTTTTCCTTCCTGAAGTAGACAGCAATTGTGTTATTGGCCTCCATTTTGCATCCTTTGCAATGCCCTAGGGCATGGGGAGAGGGGAAGGACAGCTGTCACGAAATACGTTGGAGCACTAGGGGATAAAATTCTGCAGTGTACGTTTTCAGTGAGTGGTGGTGAAAACAACAATGCCAATATCTTCAAAATGTTCTTGGCTCCTGTTTGAACCTGTTTGCCTGCATCCAACCATCAGACATGAATCAATCGTCATAATTTGATGCAGGATCTGAGCTGCTTGAATAATCATCAATGAAAGGATGCAACTAAATCTGAAGTCTTTCCACAGCAGTAGTATCTGGAAGGCCACAAGTTCTCCACACATGGTGTAAAGAAACACAAGATCTTCTAGTGATACCCTACTTCGTACGACCCCATTTTGAAGGTAGGCAATAGCGGGTTTTGAGACAACATATGAAGGGATTATTATTATTATTATTATTATTATTATTATTATTATTATTATTACCCCACCCATCAAACCAGGTTGCCCCAGCCACTCTGGGTGGATTCAAACAAATATAAAAGCTTAATAAAACATCAAACGTTAAAAAGTTCCCTATACAGAGCTGTCTTCAGATGTCTTCTAAATGTTGTATAGTTATTTATCTCCAGTGTGGTGTAGTGGTTAAGAGCAGTAGACTCAGTGGCGTAGCGTGGGTTGTCAGCATCCGGGGCAAGGCAAGTAATTTGCGCCCCCTAACCCGTGAATTTGCGCCCCCTAACCCCCAGATGTTGCGCCCGGTGCAGCCGGGCCCCCTGCACCCCCATGCTACGCCACTGAGTAGACTCATAATCTGGTGAACCAGGTTCGCGTCTCCGCTCCTCCACATGCAGCTGCTGGGTGACCTTGGGCTAGTCACACTTCTCTGAAGTCTCTCAGCCTCACTCACCTCACAGAGTGTTTGTTGTGGGGGAGGAAGGGAAAGGAGAATGTTAGCTGCTTTGAAACTCCTTCGGGTAGTGATAAAGTGGGATATCAATTCCAAAGTCTTCTTGACATCTGATGGGAGGACATTCCATAGAGAAAGTGCAACTATGGAGAAGGCCCTCTGCCTGGTTCCCTGTACCTTCACTTCTCACAGTAAAGGAACTGCCAGAAGGCCCTCAGAGCTGAATCTCAAGGTCTGGGGAATAGCAGTAGTGATGCTTCTTCAGGGATACAGGGCCGAAGACGTTTACGGAATCTTCAGTTGTTTATTAGCTCCAGCCAGTATAGCCAGTGGTCAGGGATGATGAGTGTTGGAATCCAGGAATATCTAACAGGGCACACGATCCCCATCCCCGCTGTACTCCATAATGAGCAACACAAGGAACCAGGTTTTCAAGAGAACTGCTGCTGTTTTGTTTACTTGTGTCAAAATAAAAAAAAAAAATCCTTCCAGTAGCACCTTAAAGACCAACTAAGTTAGTTCTTGGTATGAGCTTTCGTGTGCATGCACACTTTTTCAGATACACTGAAACAGAAGTTGCCAGATCCTTCTATATAGTGAGAAGGTGGGGAGGGGTGTTACTCAGAAGGGTGGTGGGAATGGGAGATTGACAGAAGGATCTGGCAACTTCTGTTTCAGTGTATCTGAAGAAGTGTGCATGCACACGAAAGCTCATACCAAGAACTAACTTAGTTGGTCTTTAAGGTGCTACTGGAAGGAATTTTTTTATTTTGACTATGGCAGACCAACACGGCTACCTATCTGTAACTGTTTACTTGTGTGTTTCGTTTGAAAGATTTGCCATTCATGCAGGTGAAATTTCACAGAAGCATAAGGCTCTTGTGGTCTAGTCAGAATATTGTGGAAAATGAAGCCTGGCATTATGGATGTTATTCTAGTACAGTGAACATTATTTTTATTTTAAAAAATGTAAAAAAAAAATCATTTGCAATTTGTTACTTACTGAACTGTATTTGGGCACATTAAATATTTCTTCAAACAGAGCCAAAAGATCAATTACCAAGGCACTTATCACTGGAGCATTGCTTGACTGTGTCAAGTGATTATTTATGAATGAGAATCAAACTACATGAATGAAAAAATATATATTAAAAGTTGACCTTGAGTCAATAATGCTAATGCAGCAGTGTATAGTTAATAGAGAAATTCTGATGCCTAAACCTAGATGTATCATCTGCTATTAAATCTCAGGTTAATGAGTCTTTGAATAACTAGTATATAAACAGCTTCCGGTTTAGGTAATTGTTACTCCCACTCAAAAGAACATAAGAAGATCCCTACTGGATCTTCCAACATCCTGTTTATGCAGTAACCAACCAAATGCCTATGGGAAGCCCACAAACAGGACTTCCTTTGTGTAATAGCACACTTCCCATTCATATTCCCCAGCAACTGGTATTCAGAAACATCAGCCACCATGACTAGTAGCCAGATAGACCTATACTCCATGAATTGCCCCTTCTTTAATGTTGTCCAGGCTGGTGGCCATCACCGCATCTCAGAGTAGGGAATTCCCATAGGTTATGCACAGCAGGAAGGAGAAATGACTTTTGTCCGTCTGGAGTCTTCCATGATCCATCTTCATGGGATGACCCCAGATTCTAGTATTATGGGTGAGGAAGATGTCCGTCCAACACTTTCTCTGTCACTTTCTCTATCATTTCTCCCTTACTTGTCTTTTATTCTAATCTGAAACCCCACCAAATCTGTAACCATTCTTCACAGGGTTCATTCCTCCAGCCCCCTGATCATTTTGATTGTCCCTATCTGAACCTTTTGCAGCTCAATATCCTTTTTGATGGGAAGTCACTAGGACTGTACACAATATTCCAAGTGTGGTCACACCCAGTGCTTTTTTTTTTTTAAAAAAGGTTTTATTTCCTTTCGTAATGACAGCTAGCAAGGAATTCACATTTTTTACAGCTGATGCATCCTCATCATGTTTTCCACTATAATGCCAAGGTCTCATCCCTAGTCAGTCCACATCATCCCAGACCCTACTAGTCCCCCATCTCAGTATATGTGTGAAATTAGGTTTATTATTTTTGTCCCCCAGGTACATCACTTTAAACTTGTTTACATGGATTCGCATTTGCCATTTTACTGCCAACTCATTCGGTTTAGAGATATCCTTTTGGAGCTCTTCACAAACTCCTTTTTTTTTGCTGTAGCCACCCTGAACAACTTGGTATCACAAGCAAACTTGGTCACCTTACATCTCACCCCTAACTTCAGATCATTTATGAAAAAGCTGAAAAGTACCAATCCAATCTGAGATCGCTGAGGGGGGAAAATAACATACAAAAAATGCATTACATTCGGAAAAAAATGTTTGCAAACACATGTATGTTAGGGGGAAATACATTCAAAAATTGTCTGTTAGAAGAAATGCATATTAAAATGCTGGAAACTGTTCATACCATTTCTTATTCTTTTTACATGCAACTGGTGTGGAAATGTGGAGAACTGAATTTAAGGCTGGAAAAATGAGAAACCGAGGGAAGCTGAAATTGGCTCATTCATCCATCACTAGTATCTAGTGGATCTCTTTCTTTTTTTACACTGCTGCAGTATCCTATAAATGAGCATGTCATGTGGATAGGGGCATTGATTCCTCACACATGAATCACGGCTTCCCTCTTGGCCAATGTTTGTGAGAGAAGGAATCCACCCATGATCTACTGGAGCAGTGTGGAAAGAAACCATGGAGGAATTGCTCTCGCATAGCTGGAGTAACATATGACATTATCCAACTAAGGCATATCCTTTGTTGTTGTTTAGTCATGTCCGACTCTTCGTGACCTCATGGACCAGAGCACGCCAGGCACTCCTGTCTTCCACTGCCTCTCGCAGCTTGGTCAAAGTCATGTTCGTAGCTTCGAGAACACTGTCCAACCATCTCATCCTCTGTCGTCCCCTTCTCCTTGTCCCTCCATCTTTCCCAACATCAGGGTCTTTTCCAGGGAGTCTTCTCTTCTCATGAGGTGGCCAAAGTATTGGAGCCTCAGCTTCACGATCTGTCCTTCCAGTGAGTACTCAGGGCTAATTTCCTTAAGAATGGATGCATTTGATCTTCTTGCAGTCCATGGGACTCTCAAGAGTCTCCTCCAGCACCATAATTCAAAAGCATCAATTCTTTGGCGATCAGCCTTCTTTACGGTCCAGCTCTCACTTCCATACATCACTACCGGGAAAACCCTGGCTTTAACTATACGGACCTTTGTTGGCAAGGTGATGTCTCTGCTTTTTAATACGCTGTCTAGGTTTGCCATCGCCTTTCTGCCAAGAAGAAGGCGTCTTTTAATTTCTTGACTGCTGTCACCATCTGCAGTGATCATGGAGCCCAAGAAAGTAAAATCTCTCACTGCCTCCATTTCTTCCCCTTCTATTTGCCAGGAGGTGATGGGTCCAGTGGCTTCCCCTTCATGGATCACTGCCTTGCCGTGGCGAAGGGGGCTTGAATAACTCAGAGAAGCTTTGAGCTATGCCGTGCAGGGCCACCCAAGATGGACAGGTCGTAGTGGAGTGTTTTGACCAAAGAGGATGCACCTGGAGCAGGAACCGGCAAGCCACTCTAGTATCCCTGCCAAGAAAACTCCATGGACAAGGCATATCCTTAGCATATCCAACTAAGGCATATCCTACACTCCTTAGAGGAGTGTAGGTTTGGCACATCAATAAGGCCTAGTCTTCTCATTATCAATCTGGATAGTGCTCAAAATGAACTCAAAATGCTGTGGAGAGAATTTGAAAAAGACAAGTCTCTGCCTGGAGGCTGACAATTTAACTATCAACCTAACACACGAGGCAGAAGGAAGGGAGGACTGAAAGTGAGATTAATTTTAAACATGCAAATATAACACACCAGTTATAAAGCACCGCAGGTTCATAAAAATAGAGAATTCATCTTGCAAATGAATTGAAATGTTGTGTTTTATGGTTTGAAGAGGATTGGTGAAAATAGAACACAGAAACATTAAGCGGGGGAGGAAGCCTTTCAAAATAAGGAAGAAGAAGGTGGCTATCTTAGGGGAAAGTATTTCAAGTTTAAGGAAAAGTGGAAAAGTGTTGTTTTTAAGTTAGGCGGTGAAAAAGAAAGTTAAGAACAGAAAGTGGAAGAATAATGGGCCACCAGTAGTTATTTATTTATATCCCCAGTTTCCTCCAAAAACTTCAAGGTGCTGTTTGTGTGATTGCCCAACCACATTTCATCCTCCACACCCCCAAGGTAGGTTAGGAACCCTGTGAACTTGGCTGGGTGTGGATTTGAACCCAGTCCTCAGCCAGCATTTTAACTCTGGTGAAGAGTAACAACAGAGATGTCTAGGTATCAGGGCATCTTTGTTGTTACCCTTCACCAAGATGATACCAAGATGAGGGATGTACTGAAACACAGATAAGTTTGTTTCAATTAGGAATAACGAACTGTTGTGAGACTGACGGAAGCCCAAAGAACAAAAGAATGAAAGAACACGATAAAAATGAAATACTGAAGAAGTATCAGTTTATTAGGAAAATGGATGACACGTAAGAGATAATTGTTTAAAGCATATGTGTTTGATTTGTAAAGTCTTAGTTTAATAATGTATGACTTAATGTTGTTTTGTCTATGATTTTCTTTTTCTTTATTAAGATTTCACTGTATCAGTGTATGATAGTTATTTATATTTCTAGTTTTTTCTCTCTCTTTTTGTAACCTTTTTTAATTTCTTTTTTCTTTTTCAAGTTTGTAAGTTATGATTTGTATGTATTTGAAATATAATTCAATAAAAAACACACACAACAACAACAACAAAGATGTCTGTGTGAGTGTGGAGTGGAGCAGAGTGGAACTTGCATAACAGAACTTCTGCTCTCTTAATTTGGATTTTTGGGGAGAAGCCATGATCGGGGCATGTGGTCTAACAGCGCTTTAAGTGTATGGTAAGGATGTGACCTTACATTGCAACAGATTCCTAAAGTAATGTAAGAAGTCTCTGGGTTATGTGGAGTAGACCTTACACTGCAGCTCCTCCCCTCTCCAATGTTTCTTATCTAGAATCTTGGAAACACAATCATGGGGTTGACTCCCCCCATATTGCCTGGAGTTTCTCACATCACCCCAGTGGTGGAGGAACATCAGAGGTTCCCATACCTCCAGTAGAGCTGCTAAGACTTAACATCATCAGCCTCAACTGACTTGCTGGAGATTATGGTGCAAAATTCACATGCAAAATTTAGGTGTCCGCTTCGGAGTCCATCCATCTGACTTAATCCAGCGATATGCATTGCCTATTATGAATCGTCATCTGCATTCAGGAAGAGGCTAAGCATGCATCCCAGAGGTCTTTGACATTGCAAATTCCCAAGCATTAACCTGCTCTTTCCTTCTATGCAACACCATAATTGAAGGCTTGGCTTTTCATGGATTACCTCTTGTTATTCATTCTAATCCTAGGATTTAAGATGTCTAAAACAGGATTGTTACGAAGAAGGGTTGTTGGGCTCTTTCCTGCTCCCCCTTTCCCCTCACCCATGATTTGTATGTTTGCATTCTTGTGTTATATATCTGGGACGCAGAGAAATTAGAAGCCCAGCTACAGCCAGCTGCTTCATAAACTTCTAAGTAAACACCACTTAAAAGAACTTATAACGAGGCCCGAGAACCACAGGACTCAAGGGGTTAGTTCTCATTGCTAGACAAGGGAGTGCAGCATAACTGAGTTTCTAGTACAATCTTGCAAATTTTTTTAAAAAATGAGGTAAACATTATCTGCATTGGTGATGTGCTGTAGCATGGCTTGAGCATGGATTTTAAAAAAATGGAATTAGAACTGTGCCACAACAATATATACTATATTTTATCATACTGTATTACATCCTATAAGGGACACGGGTGGCGCTGTGGGTTAAACCACAGAGCCTAGGGCTTGCTGATTGAAGGTCGGCAGTTCGAATCCCCACGACGGGGTGAGCTCCCATTGCTTGCTTCCTGCTCCTGCTGACCTAGCAGTTCGAAAGCACCTCAAAGTGCAAGTAGATAAATAGGTACCGCTCCAGCGGGAAGGTAAACGGCATTTCCATGTGCTGCTCTGGTTTGGCAGAAGCGGCTTAGTCATGCTGGCCACATGACCCGGAAGCTGTACGCTGGCTCCCTCGGCCAATATAGCGAGATGAGTGCCATAACCCCAGAGTCATCCAGACTAGACGTAATGGTCAGGGTTCCCTTTCCCTTTCCCTTTATTACATCATAGTATATCCTGCATTTATACCACACCTGGGATGTATGGGGATGTGTAATACACATTGTGGGGGACACATTGTGCTCCTTCTGGGGTAGATTGTGCACCTTTGGACCCTACCCTACACTCATCTACTGCTACCCAGGGTAGGCAACATTGATCAAGAGCAGGAATCAAGAGCCTGTGGAATGGCTGTTGGACTCCAACTCCCATCAGTGCCAGCAAGCATTGTCAGTGGTCAGGGATGATTGGAGTTGCAGTGCACAGCATCAGAAGAGTCACAATTTTGCCACTCCTAGCTACAGTAGCCAAAGATCTGACTTGGTGCGAAGGAGATTCATGTACACCACCTTGTTTGAATAAGAGAATGAGGCTGGTTCTCTGATTTGATTTCTGCATCCACCAGGAAATAATGGAATGAAGAAGAAATACAGCTTTAATTACAAATCATTTGCAGAGGTTTAATTCAGTCATTTATTATTAGGCTACAACTGTCACCGCAAAACAAAGCCTGTGTGACACTGAGCTGAAACATCCTCCGTCTAAGATCTCTCTTGTTATCGTGCCGCTGCATTCAGAATAGCTAATTCCTGGGCTCAAACTCTACCTTCAGATGGGCCAGCCACTTTATAAACAATAATTAAGAAATAAATGTTCCCCGTCCATAAGTATTTATGTTGGCTTTCAGCTTACTTGTTGATTTAGTTCTACACTACTCCTTTTGCCAATAACCAAGCAGTATAGTACTTGCGGGGACGTGGGTGGCGCTGTGGGTAAAACCTCAGCGCCTAGGGCTTGCCGATCGCATGGTCGGTGGTTCAAATCCCCGCAGCGGGGTGAGCTCCCGTCGTTCGGTCCCAGCTCCTGCCCATCTAGTGGTTCGAAAGCACTCTTAAGTGCAAGTAGATAAATAGGTACCGCTTTATAGCGGGAAGGTAAATGGCGTTCCATGTGCTGCTGTGGTGCCGGTTCGCCGGAGCAGCTTCGTCACGCTGGCCACGTGACCCGGAAGTGTCTGCGGACAGCGCTGGCTCACGGCCAATAGAGTGAGATGAGTGCACAACCCTAGAGTCTGTCAAGACTGGTCCGTATGGGCAAGGGTACCTTTACCTTTATAGTACTTGCAGAGGCGCCGACTTGCGCCCAAGATAGAAAGGACCCAGAGCATGTCATGTTTGTGTGACATCACCTGTGTGACGTGCGATGTCATGCGCCCGGCATGTGATACACATTCAACGTCACATTGTTGGGGCCGAACGTGGAGCCCAGTGTAGTGTGGCTTCATAGCCATCGGCTCCCCTTCTCTCACTCTCAGGAGGAGCCGGCCACTGAAACTGCTACACTCAGCTCCACACTTGGCCTCCTCTGCCCCCTCAACATTGAGGGGCCTTGGCTCCCTCCCAACAGATATTGAGGGGGCCGAAGACACCTTGGCCCCATACATTGGCACACCTGAGTTCAGGTAACCATTTTCAATAGTCACCAGACTCATACTTCCATGCTTGAAAATGTGGGTTTCAGGAAGCAAGCATGAGGATTCATGGTTTCTTCTCCAGCTCAGAAGTTTAATTTCAACTAGAGGAGAATTTCCTTCCTACACAGGAAGCCTCCTAAACCATCAAACCTCCCACCTATGCAGCCTGTCTTCCATTCACTTTCTCTCTCTTCCCTTCCATCCCCACTTTCAGTACCTTACCTGCTGACTCGTAATGTAGTGCACCAGGCAAGGGCAAAGAAGCCCCCCCGGGGGGGGGGATGTAATTTTGCCATGGTCTATTGGTATTGTATGGGAGCTTAGGAAAATAACATTTCCTAAGGACTCTTTCATCCTACCTAATGTGCTTCATGTAACTCTGCACCAGCCATTGGGAAGGGACCATGTCAACTTGCTATCACTGCTGGAGAAGTGCAGTATCACACCAGCCCCTAAAGTGGGCTGGGATGTAAGGAGAATCAGTGGGTGAGATGGTGGATAGGTGCGAGGTGGCTTGGGGGCTGAATTTAGCTTTGATTCATTATCAGGGGACTAGTCCAAACCTGCCAGACTGAACAAGCTAGGATGTAGCAGATCTCCAGCTCAGCAGGCTGATTTCTGGTGCAGCTGAGCCACACCAGCACAAATTCCTCATTCTGACTCAGCTGGCCTTCAGCTGCCTAAGTTGAGACCAGGGGCTTTCATGCTGGCATCAGCCCTGAAAAATCAGGGGAGCTGCAGGCACCAGACCAGGCAGGAAGAACTTACGCTGCATCCCCACTTGGTTCAGTTCAGTCATATGACCTGGCAACTCGGTGGAATTTACACTCTCAAGATGAAGCTAGTTTACTCATCACCTCTCTTTTTTTATTTAAAGAAAAATAAATAAATGCAGAGCTTTCTTTGGGAGTGAGTTAAAATGCAATAGGCTGAAATGTAATGGTAGATTCAATGTTTTCCATTCAGAATGTTCCCGCTAACTCTTCCCTGCTGCTTTTATTCTTAGCCCACAATTTTAGCACTTCATTCATATTTACAGTGTGAATGCAAAAGATCTATACGACAGAAAATCAACAGCATAAAGATGTTTTTCCAGGTGACCTGTGCTGGATTCTTTTGCCTTTCTCTATCCTTTGTTCACCTCCTTAGAAGTCACTCCTGTGGGTGGTGGAAATAGTCCTGGATGCTGAGCTGTTGTAGACTAAGGATGTCATACATTAGTGTGCATAAATGGACACAGGTAAAGTATAAAGCATCAGTGGGTCATTGTTACTTCTGCACTCAACAGAACCTTCCCTAAAATAGATGGAACCAGGAAGCTAAAGGAGAGGTGCAGATGATTATATGATTCATAAAAAGAGAACACACTATAGGTGTCTGTGTGTGCAGTGAGAGAATCAATAGTCCTGTCAAAGGTGATTTTTTCTTTCTTTCAAAAAGACAGTTTTCTTGTGCAGTATGCATGTCTATTAATCATTCCCTGTATCTAAAGTGGACTTTGCTGATTTCATATTGAATATTACTAACTTAGAGCCATTCCCATCAGCGCAGACTAATATGTTTTGACTCAGTGGGCAGGTTTCCCCATTCACATGATCGGTGGAGGAAGAGGAAGTGCCAAGAAACATGAGTGATTCATTTCTCCTTGGATTGAAAAGAATAAGAAAGTCCTTCTAGACAGGGATGTTCTGTAAGAAATCCCTGGTTTTAATCTTGCATCAAACATAGGAGTAGATGGCAAATTTATTGATTAGGGCTTATTTATTCAGTACACATATGCTTGCCTTTCATAAAGAGCTGGTGGAAGGATTGAAAACTATTCAGTGCTAGAAAAGAGGTGCCAGGACTCACTGTGAACACCTCCCTCGTTCTCTTGTTCAATCGACCAAAGTCCTGGTTAGAGAAATAGAGAAATATTTTCGCCTATTGTTTAAATATTTGTAATGAAGGTACCAAGCAAGCCTTCCTGTGGAGAGCATTCTACAAATGGGGAGCTACCACAGAAAAGGCTTATTCTTATGTTGCCACCCTCCATACCTCTTGTGGAGGAAGCACACGAAGAAGGACCTCAGATGATGATCACAGGGTCCAGGTTGGTTCATATGGGGAGATGTGGTCCTTGAGGTATTGCAATCCTGAACCATTTATATATACAGCTGAGTCTTTGGGGGGGGGGCTGAGTCTTGAGGATGCCCCAAATCCCTTTTAGTTTGGGGGATATTATATATGTGGGGGTAGAATGTGGAAGAGCAAGCTTGCCACACCAGTTCTTTGTCTAGGTAATGGTTTTAGCTGACTAGTTAAGCACCAAAATTAGCATAACCAAAGTAGGTGCTCTGTGCCATAGAAGAAATGGGGGGGGGGGGCTTTCCACCCTACCCCCCACTTAACTGCTAAGTAGAAGAACAGTAGCTAGAGCTCAGAGCAGGCTGGAAGCTAGAGACCCAGAGACTTACTTGATCTGAGCAGGATCCAATGGAGAAGCAAGATCTTTTGTGGTGTTAATGCTGTGAGCCTCTCCAGCATACACTCAGCTTGCATATATCTGAAAATAAAACCATATATTCTAAAGACACCACCCTCTCCACTGACCTTCATTCCAAGAAAACAGAAGCCTGGGGAAGCACTGAAACCCCTACAATCTTCCACCACTCAGATATTTGAGTGGCATGTAGCAACATATCATCATCACCATCATTTTCTTCAGAAGGAGACCATTTACTAACTGCAGATGATCACATTTCTTAATTAAATCTGAATAGAGCTCAGTCTATTAGCTTCAGCTACAAGATCTTGTTCACTGTGCCTATATCACACACTAAGATCAACAGAAGAAGAAGAAGAATCCCTGTTTTGAGAGTGTGTGATCACTGAAAAACCATATTTCATAATGCAATGCAGACCGAACAAATTGTTAATTTGCTGAAGCTGCTGGTTCTTCACACCTCACAGGGTCCAGACCAACACAAACCTACTGCAGTACCTGGTTGTGGAGCCCATCCTTAGCACTCTGGTGTTCCCAGTTTCATCCCAAGCAGCTCCAGGTAGGACACAAAGAGACCCCTGGGGGACCCTAGAAAGCTGTTGCTAGTCAGTGGCGAAAATTCTTATGTAGGTAGACCAACTTTGTATGTCCCCATGCACCCTGCCCACATATCCAACCTTCATGCAATCACAGAGACAGAGAAAGGGAAGGATGATAAAAGGAGAAAGGGAGCAAAGGAGAGGAGGAGGAGGGGAGTGAATAAACCACTGAGCTTTTGAGGAGAGACCGCCCTTTTCAAAGTTGAGAGCCATTTATGAAAGCCTGAAATGGCTCTTCTCAAACCGCACACTAACTGTTCTGGGGCACAAAAAAGACCACTTCAGTCTCCAGAGACTTTGTCTCTTCTATTACCCCAGACATCATAATAATTTGATTGTTCAAAGAACAATACTTGCCTGCAGCAAGGTGGGAGTATTTGAGCCTCTATTACAGTGATTTAGAGCAAGATTACTGGTTAAACAAATCAGTTTCTGAGGTGAGGAGCTCCTTCATACCAAAGGGCAGGTGTATTTGTTCTTCTGCCTATCACTCAATGGAGCTTTTTCTTTGCTCTGTAGTCGAGTGATGCCAATGGAGCACAGTTTTCTCTTGTCCTGAACAATAGCCTTCAAATATGAGAAGGTAAGGGAGAAAGAGATTTGTTTCTATTCCAGGATCAAGGTTAGAGATGCTGGAGAATTTAAATGGAAACCAAAACAGGTACAGACATTGCCACTGTTTGAATATTTGATTGTTGTCGAGAGCAGATTTACTGCATCTGAATGCAGGCAGCAATTGTTCCCCAAAGCTGCAAACATTGCATAATGCCACTGAAGCTTGATTATGTAACTTGGAGGCAAAGTCTATTGAACCTACTGAAACTTGCTTCTCAGTTTGACTGGCGCCTTCATTATAACACCTTTAGGCACCAGAGGAAAATATTGTTTTTTTAACCATTATAACACCTTTAGGCACCAGAGGAAAATATTGCTTTTTTTAACCAGCCCTTTGGCTGATTGACATCAAATGTCCTTTTAGAATGTGTTGTAGAACGGGGGGTTATTGGGTTGTTTTCATTATGTATTTTGTGGTTTTTATGTTGTGATTTTATGTTGTGAACCACCGTGAGATCGACAGGTATAGGGTGGTATAGAATTTTTAATAATAATAATAATAATAATAATAATAATAATAATAATAATAATAATATGCTTGATGAACATGCAATACATAAGTTAAGGTCTGCCTTGACCAATTCTGGTTTAAAGGTAAAAAACTCTAGGAGCAAAGACCTGGAATTTGCCTATCAGCAGTTAACAGCTGAACAACAAACTGAGCTAGCAGACAGGTCCCAATCTTCTTCACAGTGTTAAATGTACCATATTTCTTTTTTAAATTACCATAAATATTTCAAAATTTGCATCTAGACATAAACGAGCACATGCACATTCTATGAAAATATATGTCCTCTTTTTGAAAGAAGCAGATACATTTCCTCCCTTCCCCCCCCCCCCCAGAAAGTGGAAAGGTGCCGAGTTGCATCAGAGGCATCACAAATTAGTTATCCACAGAAGTGCAATGGCGAATTCAATTTATGGGAATGAAATACCCACATATGCATCCATGCCACATCCTGATCTCCTGGGATATGAGATGAAAGCACAGGATATTGTCGAGTTTGAATTGCTGAAATACCTCCAGCCCTTCTGAAAGACTGTAGCATACGTCACGTATATTTAATTGCAAACCAGGGAACTCTCCTGTGACATTCTCAGAAAGATGGATTCAGTTGCATGGCTGTAAATGGGGATTTATTTATTTAAGTTGTCTTTTATTGCATTGGGAATGCCAGGGGAATGTTCTTGATCCTTGAAAAACAATCCAAATGTTAAGGAAGGGGTATAGCTCAGTCTAGGATCACATGCCGGCATGTAGAAGGTGCAAGGTTCAATTTGGTTTAAGGCAGCTTCCTATATTCCTGATTTTTAGCATGTGTCTGCTTCAGTCTTATACACACTCTCTTGCATACCCTCCAACATTCCTGCAATGAAAATAGAGAGATTTTGGTGTCCTATTAAAGGGATCCAGGGTGTGAATCCTATCCAAAGCCTGGATGTGGACTAGGGCCATGTCACAGCCCCTACGGAGACCCCTTGGGGTGCCCCTATTTGATGGAAGTCATAGGGCGCCCCCTGTCGGTAGTTTACCCTTAAGTGGATGGGCAGGAGTCAAGATACAGTCTGGCTTCACCCCAATGCCTAAGCCAAAGTGCTCACATCTGTAACCAATAAAGTTGTGGCCTATTTGAACCCATGAACCAAAATACTTCGTGTCAGTGTGGTTTTATTGTTCTCCTGGGAACTTTGTGGATCAGGTGCCTTGGCACACAATGAAAATAGAGACATTTCTCTCCCCCCCAACTGCCCCTTCTCTGCCCCTGTTTTGCCCTCCCCCTGCAGAGTATTTCCTATCAGAAGAGGGGCGAGTGCCGCCACCACAATGCCAATGGGACACAGCACACATACCCTCCACCCTCCTGAGAAAACTCCTTAACCCCAATTTTATTTTAATTTGTTCTTTGGTAGATTTATACAAAGAGAAAGAAACACACCTATAAATAAATTTTAGAAAGGGGTGAGATTAGACATGGATGCACAAAGCACTTTAAAATAAACAAATCAAAACTCCTTGTGCTCTGCTCCTCAGAGTTGGCATGTCACATCATAACAACAACAACAACAACAACAACAACAACAAATTATGTATAACCCACCCTCCCCGACCAAAACCAGGCTCAGAGCAGCTAACATCAAGTGTATAACACATTAACATAAAATCAGGCAATCAAGTAAAATACATCCTAAAATCAGATCAGGATCAGAATAAAATCTAGTTAGATGGCAACCCACAGATTAGGGTTGGGAACCTTAAATTGTCACCAGGCCTAACTGTTTGTGCTGAACTTATATGGGCCTGTGAGAAAAACTGGGAGGTCACTTGCAAGCAAGTTCTTACGAAAAGGGAGGGGGAGTCAGACTGAACCCCGACCAAAGGCCTGGCGAACAGCTCCGTCTTGCAGGCCCTGCAGAAAGATGTCAAATCACTCAGGGCCCTGGTCTCTTGTGACAGAGCATTCCCCCAGGCTGGGGCCACAGCCCAAAAGGCCTTGGTGCTGATTGAAGCCAGTCTAATCTCCTTGAGGCTTGGGACTTCTAATTTGCAGACCGTAAGGTCCTCCGTGGGATATACCAGGAGAGGCAGTCTCGTAGGTATGAGGCTCCTAGGCCATATGGGGCTTTAAAGGTTAAAACCAGCACCTTAAACCTGATCCTGTACTCCACCAGGAGCCAGTGCAGCTGGTATAGCACTGGATGAATGTGCACCCGTGGCAAGGACCCTATAAGGAGTCTCGCTGCAGCATTCTGCACCTGCTGGGTGTTGGTGGCTACAGACTCTCATCATCCTTGCAAACTGCCCAAGGGAGGACCTCTACAAACTGCCCAAGGGAGGACTCAGCAGCCATGGCTATGGGGAGGCAATGGGATGTTCCCTCGCAGCTGCCACTACCATCGCTGAGGACAAGCACTGGTTAATCCGCTTGGCAGCGGCAGCGCTAGAGTGGAAAATCTGTCCTGGTATGAAATTAGAGGCATCCCTCTTTGTAACCAGTGAACACTTTGGTTCTATTTTAAGCAAAGTGTGTTTGGTTGGTGACAGCTCTTCCTCCATCCTGCCGCCTGCCCCCCCTCCACCAATCCTCTAAATCACATCTCTCTCTTGCCATTTTAATGTGGCTTTCTAGACACGGATGTGAGGTGAATGCTATCAAGTTCACAGCAGATAGATCTTGTGCGTGTTAAGTAGATTTCATTGTAAATAAGCACATTCATCTTTATTTCCCAACAAGGAAATTAAAGGATTTAAATGGTTGTATTAGATTTTTACCCTCTGTGATATTGGTTCATGCATAATAATTAATTGATTTTTCTTCCTTCACGGTTATTTCTTCAACTAATGCATTGTTCTCTTCTTCCTTTAATTCATTTAATGGGTTGCATTTTAATTTCCTCTGTTGGCCTTGGAGACGATAGCTGTAATTGATGAGGGACATATTCACAGAGAGGAATGGTGGTGGTTGTTTTTTTTTAACTGACCCCTTCTACAAAACTCTTCAGTAAGGCATTTACATCACTCAGCCACTGTTGCACATCGTGTTGAAGTGCCTGAGATGCTAGCAACAACCTATTGTTGCATGAACCCAAGCTAATGAGCGGTGAGAGACTTTAGCGGTGTCCGCACTTACCTCAGTTTTGGTTTCCTTGAAGTGAAAGTCACTGGGGCTTCTGCTGTCTTTGTGGTATATGATTTTATGTACACACATCTATAGGCTGAGCATAAGGTGGAAGGGCTCACAATATTCCTACCCCAACAGATCTTGCTTCCTGCATTGGGTTTCTGTGGGTCTGGGTTTCCAAAAGTCATAGCTTTTGTTTTTTGTACAGAGAGCAAGTCAAGTCTCCAGAAGAGATTAGCCCCTACCTATTGTTCTCCTACACCAGGGACGTCCAACTCCCAAGAAACTCCCATGGGTGGGTGGGGGGTTAGGGCAAAGTTGTTGAGCTTCTTTTAGGGAAAAAAGTCCACTGATGCACAGGAAAATGCCAAAAGTCGCTCACCAAAAGATTGAACAATCTGCCTCACAGCGAAAACTCCATCTTTCATTCCAGCAACCATGCAAAAATGGAGGACAGGGCGAGGGGACAGGGCCAGATGCTCCGCAAAGGAAAAGGAGCCAGCGATCAACTGTGATCAACCGGAACCTCCTAGGGATCAACCAGTTGATCACAATCGCCCTGTTGGACATCCCTGTCCTACAGCTAGGATGATTCAACCTGCCCCCTCCTTCTGGAAACATCACTAGCTAGTTCCTTCTTTCCCCCCCTCCATGACAACACACCTGACTAACTCTTTAGACATGTAAAAGAAGATACTTAGCAGGTTTGGCAAAGAGACTGTATTGACCACTTCAGTCACTTCTACTACACACTCCCATGGACTTGGAACATGGACTTCCATGTTCATGAAATACAATCTTACTCAGCTATGAGTGATTGTCAAAAAAGAGGAAGAGACTACAGACTCGCAAATACAACACCACAGGCTGGGGTTGTGTTTAATCATAATTTAAAGCTTTTGTTGACCTTGTTTATGTAACACAGTGGTAAAATGTTGTTGTTTGAAAAAGAACTTATTTTGCTTTGCATGCAGAAGTTTATGGGTTCAATCCCTATGCTTGAGGATTACTGATGAGGCTTTCAACAAATCAAAAAGAAAGCTCAATATGATTCCCCCCCCCCCAGATATCATTCCACAATGTATATTAATGTTGCATAAAATATTGTATTTTCTGAAGACTGCAGTCACTTACAGGTAAAATTAGATATCATGATGATCTAATTGCCATTTCTAATTCCCATAGTTTGTCATCTGTCAAGGAAAGCTTTTTCCGCCAGATCTTGGAAAAAATAAATGGGTTAGCTTGTTACAGCAAAACAACCAATTTAATAAAGATTTTTTGTATTGTTAGGTTAGCATCAGTCCTGGCAAAAGATCATATCAGATTATGCTAGCTGTTATTATTTTTATTATTACTTAGAACTGGAGAATGGGGTGGGGGGTGGGGATGCCAGCAGCGAAATTCTCCTAACTTAAATTTTCACAAGTGTTAGTGGAAATCTGGATTGCGATATTACATTACAAAGAATGGGTACTTGACTTTATCATCAAACTTGGCAAAACACAGCAAATTATCCTGCTGCTTATATACAAACAACAAAATGATCTGAAACAAAATTGTGGCTTACATTTTCATGAGCACTGAAGCAAAAGTGAAATACTTTGTTGTAATATTGCATTTAAATGTGCCCCTCTCTTTCATATCTGCATGTTTACTGTTGTGTGGATAATAATGCACCAATTAAAACACTGAATGGTAGGAAGTGACAGAATATGTTGTTTTATTGGCAACTTGCACTAAAATACACCTGATGTGAGGCTGATCCTTGTTTACTTCTGTTGGTTGGCAAGGAAAAAATAGATATCAAAAGGAGAATTCTTGGATGCCAAGATCCAGGTTTGGGGTAAGTACTACTGAAAGAACCCCAGCAGAGAATTAAAATCATGAAACATGCAGCAAAATGTGGAGATATGGGCTGTTAAACCTTTAAATTATGCCCTTGTGAGTTCTTTCAAAAGGTTTTCACTTCCCTAGCATGGAAAAAGACTACATGTTTGGTAAGTTTAAAATGGTTTACTTACAAACTCTCCAAAGGTCAGATTTATGGGCTTTCTCATACAGCATTCAGAAATCACAGGCAGTAATAGTGCTTTTTCAGGCTAGACTCACCAGAACTCAGTTGCCATTATAAGAGAACAAAGGAGATATTCATGGTGAGTTCCAGCACCTCTTTTCTAGAAAAAAAACCCAGCACCTCTTTTTCTAAAAAAAATAGCACTAGCAGTAAAATTGGCTTTTTTCACACTGGTGAAAATTTCTAAATTATTGGTACAGGAACACGATAATGGTTTGTAAAACGCCATGTGGTCTGAGCTTAGAGCAACCAGCCCAGACCTCTTTACATGCAGGAGTTCACATGATAGACTGAGGGAACAATAGGCTAGATTAATTTCCTCCTAAAGTGAGGGACAGTGACCTAGATAAGACTGGCATGACAGCTTACTCTATGACATTAACTCCTTCATGCATTAATTAGACTTAAGTATGTTGGTTATATGAGGCTGGTTATCCCACAAACCACTTTTCAGGCAAATATAACAATTGCATGCACAGTTAATGAACCACCTAGTGTCTCATACTGACTTTTGGTGGGGTGTTGGCACTTACCTGACCTTCCAATACCTGCATCATTGCAGTGTACCAATGAGAGGAGGGGTATGGCAGCAGCAAGGTCAGGATGATGTGAACACACTGGTGAGTGTGCTTAAATTGGCTCCACTACACCATATGCACCTCTCACGGACATGGGGGGGGCGCTGTGGTCTACTCTTTGGCTTGCCGATCAGAAGGTCAGCGGTTTGAATCCCCACAACGGGATGAGCTCCTGTTGTTCTGTCCCAGCTCCTGCCAACCTAGCAGTTTGAAAGGATGCCAGTGCAAGTAGATAAATAGGTACCGTTGAGGTGGGAAGGTAAACGGTGTTTCCGTGCACTCTGGTTTATGTCATGGTATTCCGTAGCGCTAGAAGCGGTTTAGTCATGCTGGCCACATGACTTGGAAAGCTGTCTGTGGACAAACGCCGGCTCCCTTGGCCTGAAAGCAAGATGAGTGCCACAACCCCATAGTTGCCTTTGACTGGACTTAACCATCCAGGGGTACTTTACCTTTTTTTATGCACCTCTTGGGACACGGGTGGCGCTGTGGGTTAAACCACAGAGCTTAGGACTTGCCAATCAGAAGGTTGCGGTTCAAATCCCCACAGGGGTGAGCTCCCGTTGCTTGGTCCCTGCTCCTGCCAACCTAGCAGTTCCAAAGCACATCAAAGTGCAAATAGATAAACTGGTACTGCTCCGGCGGGAAGGTAAATGGTGTTTCCATGCGCTGCCCTGGTTCTCCAGAAGCAGCTTAGTCATGCTGGCCACATGACTCGGAAGCTGTACGCCGGCTCCCTCAGCCAATAAAGCGAGATGAGTGCCACAACCCCAGAGTCGGCCACAATTGGACCTAATGGTCAGGGGTCCCTTTACCTTTACCTTTGTATTTCATTGGCACCTTGGCCTTCTCCCTGCTGACACAGTGACGTATATGATGAGAGGTCAGGTAAATACCCGCTGCTGCATCCTGAGTATAAAAAATATTGCTCTGTCAATTAGGCAGTTGGTTCTGTTTTCCAAGGCCATAACAGTCATAAATGGGCATGTTTAGCTTTTCCACATAGAGCTGCACACCAACTCTCTCTCTCTCTCTCTCTCTCTCTCTCTCTCACTCTCTCTCTCTATATATATAAAAGTACAGGGTCCCTTGCAGATGTTCACAAGTGGCAGCAATATGCTGAAAGCCTGTTCTCCTCAAGTTTGTCTTGACAATATAGATGTGATGGTTATTGCTTTAGATGTCTTTGCACATCAGCATATGTCTGAAATCCTTAGATTATTATTTTTTTAAAGTTTATTTTGCACATGCAAGCTTCTGCTTCGTAGCTGTCAAAACCAATCTTGCCCCACAGATACATTTTTCCTGTACAACCAGATTTGGGATATTGAAAAGAGCACTTGAAGGAGTTTCATACCTTTGGTGTTAACAAGTTGTGCAGGGTGATTTCTTTGGGCCAGGATATGCTATTTCTATGTTGTTTTATTTGGTGGGGAGGGGGGGGGATTGCGTGTTCATCATTTTAGGACTGCATTCTTTTGTTTTTGGCAGAATTCTTTTTCAGACTTGGGGAACCTTCTCCAGCCTATGGCCAGAGGCAAAACTGTGTGGAGCTGTGGTATAAATCTCACCTTTGACCAGTACACTAGTTTCATCACACATCTTTCTCTGTCCTCCATCCAGACAAGTAAGAGGCATTATCAGAGTGCCGGGACATATTCCAGACACTCCAAGTGTCCCTGTTTTCCAAGGACAGTCCTGGATTTACAGAAGCTGTCCCAGTTTCAGATTTGATCCTGGAACATCCCACATTTCCTTAGGATGTCCCTATTTTCATCAGATAAACATTAGAGAATGGAGTTATCCAATCCCCAAGTCATCTGAAGGAAGCCCTGTGTAGGGAAGTATTTTTTTAATTTTTTAAAAATGTTTTATTACCGTATTTTTTCGCCCCATAGGACGCACCGGCCCATAGGACGCACCAAGTTTTTTGGGGGGGAAATAAAGAAAAAAAAATCCCCCCAGGCGCTTGTGGGGCCGGCAGCGGGGAGAAGCACTCTTCTCCCCGCCGCCCGCCTGCAGACCAGGTCCGGGGACAGCGGGAAGACGCGCTGCGCCTCCCAGCTGTCCCCGGAGCTTGCGGGGCAGGCAGCGGGGAGAAGCGCTCTTCTCCCTGCCGCCCGCCTGCAGACCAGGTCCGGGGACAGCGGGAAGACGCGCTGCGCCTCCCAGCTGTCCCCGGAGCTTGCGGGGCAGGCAGCGGGGAGAAGCACGTGTCTCCCCGCCGTCAGCCTCCAAACCACTTCGGGAGACAGCGGGATGGTGGCGTTCCGCCTCCCCGCTGTCCCCCGACCTTGTGGGGCTGGCGCTGTGGCTCTCCAGGCTTCAGCGAAAGCCTGCATTCGCCCCATAGGACACACACACATTTCCCCTTCATTTTTGGAGGGGGAAAAGTGTGCCCTATAGGGCGAAAAATACAGTATGTTTTCATATATGTTGGAAGCCACCCATAGTGGCTGGGGCAACCTAGTCAGATGGGTGGGGTGTAAATAGTAAATTTATTATTATGGAATAGGACGTCGCTCTTTCCATCAGAGAAATGTTGGTGGGTATGCTCTTCACAACTGTAAATCTTCAGAATATTAGGAGGCATTCATGAATTAAAATCATAAAATCATAGAATTGTAGAGTTGGAAGGGTCCACTCACGTTATCTAGTCCTGCTCCCTTCAATGCAGGTATATTTCACCCAAGGTGGGGCACAAACCTTAGGATGTCCCTATTTTCATTGGAGAAATGTTGGGGGTATGAAGTTATGTGACCCTCAAGCCAGCGGGTCAACTATACAACCTTTAGAAGACATCTGAAGGCAACCCTGTATAGGGAAGGTTTTTTTAAATGTTTAATGTTTTATTATGTTTTTATATATGTTGGAAGCCACCCAGATTGGCTGTGGCAACCCAGTCAAATGGGCAGGATATTATTATTATTATTATTATTATTATTATTATTATTATTATTATTATTAAACTAGGGCATCCCTATTTTCATCAGATAAATGTTGGATGGTATGATATTCCAGCCTAGCAAAAGCATTTGGCGAGTGAAGAAACACCACTGAATAGTATAGCTTAGGGAGAGTTTTGAGGGCCAGGGAGATAGGCTTCAAGGGCCACATCCGTGCCCCAGGCCTGAGTTTCCTTTGAAGTACAGTGGGCAAATTTGCCTGCTGTTTATTAGGATGTAGAAAATAAATCATGTCCTTGTCATGGAGGGCACGTGTTGGGGTGAAGATCACCAAGATAGCCACAACAACGCGATTGGGTCCCACGGTTGCTGGGGTAATTCTGGCCAATGGGGTTGAGAGAATTGGCAGCTGGGGGATCTATTTATACCGCTGCACGTTGCATCGAGCTTCCTCTTACTTCCTTGTGCATCAGATCACCCGCCCACCCTCCTTATATTTAGGGTCTTGCTATGACCTTGCTATGCCATCGTGGGTCATCTGCTTTTGGGGCAGGGGCCTGGTAGGAATTTTCCCATTTTGATGATTGGCTGGTGCCACTTGGGTTTCGCCTGCCGCCTAGCAAATCGTCACAACTTTGTAAGATTTGGTGGTTAGGCATTGGTTCAAGATATGGTGGAGGGGAGGTTGTCACACCTGCCCCTCCCAATGCGCGATAGGGTATTCCGTTAAAGGAATCCATGGGCTTGTTGTGCTTTTGTCCGATCCCCTTCCAGGGGTTAGGGCCATGCCAGAGCGCCTGGGCACATGTTGGGGTGAGGTTGCATCCGTGGTCAGACCAATGCTCCCCCAGTATGTTTTCCCTTACTGACTTCTGCCGGAGTCCAGTTGTCAGTGCGGCCCTGCTAGTGTAGGTGCAGCTAGTCGAACCAATGCCTAAGCAAACCACTCATATTCTATAATCAATAAAGTTGTGGCCAAAATTATGCCAATAACCTTAAACTAATATTGGTGTCAACTGTGTCTCAGGGGTCTTCACACGCAACATCAGTTCCAATGAAAGCAACTGAAGAGACAAGCTATTGAGCAGTGCATGTGTGATACTAAATGTATTGTTTCATCAGTATAAGCAGCGTTTTACTGAGCAGAGGGTAGATGAGGAACCTGTGGCCCACCAGATGTTGTTGGGTTTCCAACTGCCATTCCTTCCAGCCAGCACAAGTTCTCCATACCTTGAGAAGAATGATGCAATTAGAACGTTTTAGCAGCTGAACAGGATAAGAAACCTGAGAAACTGAGGAATAAGAAGAACAAAGGACTGACTACGACACGGAAAGAACAATGGGAGGA
This sequence comes from Podarcis liolepis, assembly GCF_965112155.1. Lineage (NCBI taxonomy): Eukaryota > Metazoa > Chordata > Lepidosauria > Squamata > Lacertidae > Podarcis > Podarcis liolepis. Next base: position 26,738,852 of record NC_139571.1, read on the forward strand.
GTGGTAAAGATCAAAGAATTAAAGGCCTCTGCTAGATTGGACGTTTGAAGTTAAATATTATTAAAATTAATAAATTAGAAGAAGACCGGCAAGATGGAACTGGGGAGAAATTTGGTCATGACTTGAGACTTCCAGGCTGATAACATTTAGACTGATGGACATGGGGACTTCAAACCGGGGAAGGGGGGGGGGAGATTTGGAATCCGAAGGCTGTGTAACCATCTTTTGAATCTTTTTATATCTTCTATTCTCTATTTCTTTATATAACTTATGTATGTCATTTTATTTTGATTGGACGTGTTTAAAAAAAGGGAATTCGTGGAAGGAACTGGGGTGGATCTTGGGGAAAATCTTTTTTCTTTTTTCTTTGGTAATGATGTGGGACAAATTAAGTTTCAAATTGGGAGTGAGAGCTTGTAGAACTAAATTAATGAAAGGGGAATACAGTTGGGAGGGGGAGGGGGGAGTCCCAGAAAGTAGGCAATGAAAGTAAGGTTCTAAATATCTTTTTTTTTTCTTTTCTCTTTGTATTTTTATATTTCTGAAACTTTAATAAATATGATTTTTTTTTTAAAAAAAAGAGAAGAATGATGCAATATTTTCTATACAGACCCTTTTCCACATGCCCCCACATTGGGAGTTAGGCCATCAAGGGCAGAGCCTTTTCAGTGGTGGCATTGGTATGCTGTCCCCCCCTTCACTTATAAGCCACCTACATTATTAACACTCGTGCAAAAGATGGATCTTGAAAAGAGAAGCAGTGCTATACAAATATTCTGGGGGGCCACTAGGTGGCGCATCAGAAGATGGCTGACAATAACATCTCTCCGACCCACACGAGGTAATTTGGAGGCTATGATGGGGGTAATTAGCCTCCTTAACCCCCCCAGGATTGGGAGGGGGGGAACGGCCCTTGCCTGCTGTGCCCTATACCACCCCCGAATTTGTGGGGGTGGGGGCACTAGGCACAAAGCCCTCCTGTGGGATTCCGGCACTCCTCGAAGCCGTCTGTGATCCGCGCCACTAGATGCAAGAATCTTTAAAAGAAACAATTTGGACGAGATAAATTGCACATACTTCAAGGAAAAAGGGGGAGTAAAGACTGCTGACAGAAGAGATCTCTGATAAAACAAGACAAGAATAAAATATGAGAAGACACGTCAAGCTATGGTATGACAAATGGGGGAGGGGGGAGAAAACCTGCCTTCCTTTTTTTATGTGATTTAACAAGAATCCCCTCCCCTGATGAGTCAGAAATTAAGGATTTAAGCTGTGGATTTAAGGCTGTGTGGAGATAAACTTTCGATCCAAAGCAATGTTTCAAGATGAAGTTGGAAAGCTAAGAGTTTTGGAATGACGCAGTTAAAAATGCCGTCGCCATTTTGGGAGGCATTGTTGGAGCTCTTGGGTCTGGGAGGAGAAAGAGAGAAATAGAGTTGTTTACATATCGTGGATCAACTCCTCGGTGGGACTTAAGAGCGACAAATGCCAAAATTTACAATGGAAAGAGCGATGTTATCTACGAAGGAGATATATGGAAACCATCTGGACTTAGTGGAGGAATGGGAAATCCACACAGGATTATTATACTTGCTATCGGCTTAAGAAGACCAACAGAAGAGATCGTAAAGGAAAAAGAGAAATTATTTGAATAAGATATGATGTGGAAACACCAAGATAAGACTGGATAGAATTATGAACTTTGTTTGGACTGATTGGGACTGATTTGGACATTAACGCAGTAATAAGAAGATGATCTGAATCCCCCTTTGGATCTTGAAGTATGGGTTCCCCCAACAAAATTTAAAAATTTGGCTTTGTAATTTGGAATTTATACGATGTGATTTAATTTGATGTGATTGGCCAGTTAATAAAAATTATTTAAAAAACAAACAAACAAATATTCTGAGAGAAGCAGCCTTCCAAAGATGAGAAAATAAAACTTTCAGGTGTAATAATGGATCATAGACATGAATACTTTTCTTCTATCTTTACTCTCAAGACTAGAATGTGAAATGGTCCTTTACATCTCCAACGGAAATTCTCTCTTATCAGGGGGATAATAAAAAAAAAAATCCCCCTAACAAGCATATTTGAACCTAGGGATTTTACAGCCTGTGCATTTGATTTGGAGTGTGTGTGTTTATAACTTTAAAATGTTCCTTTCAATATATACTGTTCCTTCAGATCCAATAAAAGTGTCCTTAAGATGGAAAATACATTGTTCATATCTCACTGACTTTGATTCCATTATAAATTATCGTCTCCTCTCCAGGACGCCGTGTGCTGTTTTGATAGGCTTTCTTGTTACTGCCTCGCTTCCTCATCTGCTTCTGTGCATATCAGCTTTAATAAGCCTGGAAACTACGGTACCTACAAAAGGGTGATTCAATCAAGAATGCAGGGAGATTGCATTGGATTGCTAGCACTGGGCTTCAGCCTGAAGCAGAAACCTGGGGGCTATCTTAAAGCACTTTGCAAAAGTGCTGTTTGAAACAGCTTGCACTTCTTCTTTAACTGAGCATGTAGCAGCAGTGGAGTGAGGGGAGACTCCCCTGTCCTGTCCTGTCCTGTGCTGGTGACCTCCAAATGTTGTTGGACAACTCCCATCAGCCCCAGCCAGCATGGCAAATGGCCGAAGGGTGTGGGACAGAGGTCAGCAACCTAAGGCCCATGCTGCACTAAACTGGCATGGTGCAGTGCAGGGACTCTCTTCCGCAGCTCCAGAAATTGCTTCTGTGCACGCCCAGATGCCAAAAATCGCTTCTGCACAGGTGCAATTTTCAGCATCTGGGCATGCGCAAAAGTGATTTCTGGAGCCGCGGACATGCACAGACGCGATTTCCGGTGTTGCGCTGTGCTGGCCCGGCCCATGGAGGATCTCTGCAGGAGTGATCTGGCCCATGCCCAGTAACCCTTGCAGACCCCTGGTGTGGGAGTTGGACACCAGCAACATTTGGTGGGCTACTAGTTCCTCATTCCTGGTAGAAAGAATTGCAGCCTTAAGGCCTCCTTCCTTCTGTATTCCCTGCCCCTCTGTAGCAGCTGAGCAGTTTGATTAATTGCACTCAGAGCCCATTCCACTTATCCTGCCCCGCTTATTCAACCACAGCCAGAGGCTTCAAGGAAAATGTTAGCGATGAAGACTGGTCAAGGATCAGGGATACAGTATTGCAATGCTCATGTTTATCCGTGCATGTTTGAATTGAATATGAGTTTCATCCTGCACATAAAATTATCAAAACTGCAGTCCATTATCTCCTGATCCAACACATTCTGGTTGCAATCCAAAGAAGCCATATGCATGTGTTGTGCGTTTTTATTGGGGCGGCGTGTTATTTCTGCAGACAGCCGACAGCCAAAGAGGCTGTTTTTGAAATGCAACAGTGGCTTGCCTTTTTGGCAGGTGGAACCACCTTGGTGAAAGGTTCCAAGAATCATCTGACCACATTCTTGGGCTTTCCAACACATAAACATAACAAAGCATTGTTTGGCCTGCAGCCTTGATGTGGAAGTTGCTTTCTGCTAAGAAATTGTTTGGATTTATTTCTGAGGAAAGGCTGTTAGATGAGAATGCAAAGCTCGGGCAGTACCCCCCCCCCTGCAACTCATGCCTGTGTGTAAATGAGCATGCTCATAAATACATGTCTGTGTTGCTTTCTCATGTCTTCTGCACAGTTTCAAATTGCAGCTGCAGTTCATGGCAGAGTCCTTACCCCCGACAAAGCCCCATCAAATATTCATTCATCTGTGTCCATTGCAATTGCAGAAAGCACGTTGCAAAAAGGGAATGAAACAAAAATGCCAGGATGCATAGCAATCAATTCTGCATTTTCAAAGTTGCTGAGGAGCTGTTTTCCTCTCCCGTAAAATAGTCTGTCTTTCCTATGCAGAAATGGCCATCAATCTCCTTGCTCTTTTATTGTTGCCATATTTTATATCGGTATCATGTATACCTGGGCAAATAGCTGATGTTCTGCTATTTTGCCCATATCTTTTTAAGCAACACCCCCCTCCCCGACAAATATGGACCAAAAGGACTCCATCACCACCCAACCCACATTGATTTATTGACGTAGAACACTATGGATTAAATTCCTGGTGCACTTAAGGAAAATAGAAGGTTGTGGGGGGGGGGGTTATCGGGGTCCAGCAAATTAGTGCTTGCTGACCAGTGAATAGAGGCACAGCACTGCAAGGACAAAGGTCGTCTAAAGATATTTGCCAGATTGCTTCTGGGTCACATGCGCCACCCCAGGCACCCGATTGGCTTGTTCCGCCACTGTTTATGGATGCACCTGTTTGATCATATGCTCCTTTGTAATTGTGTGTGTGTGTGTGGAGGCGAGTATCTCTGTGCCCAGTGATCTACCCCACAAGAGAATTACACAGTTACAACCTCTGGAATGGCACTCTGGCACCATTCCCCCTCACATCACTATTAGTGGAATCATCTTGTTCCACTTCTTCCCAGTGTGGAACAAAATGGGCTGTGTATATGCACCTTGAAAAACATGAAGATAATAACTAAGATTGTGCACCAGACACAAGATTCACTCTGGACCCTGATTTGGTGCTTCGGGGAGGGGGGGAGATCCACACTGATCGGCTATTGGATTAGGCTTGGGAGCTAAATTTAAAACCCAAATCAGAAAAAAACAAAGCTTTACCAGCCCTCATTCCTTCCACAATTGTGTGTGTGTGGGGGGGTGTTAATGGGTATACCCAGTGCCATTTTTCTAGAAAAGAGGTGCCAGAACTCACAATGAACTCCTCCCTTGTTCTCTTATAATGGCAATGGCGCCCATTTGAGAGGTGCTGGAACTGAGTTCCAGCAAGTTCCAGCTGAAAATAGCCCTGCTTATACCTTTCTCCCCTTTTGACAGAATTTATAAATTACATGGAGCAGACTACCGTGTTTTTCGCCCTATAGGAAACACTTTTTCCCCTCCAAAAATGAAGGGAAAATGTGTGTACATCCTATGGGGGGAATGCAGGCTTTCGCTGAAGCCTGGAGAGCGAGAGGGGTCGGTGCGCACCGACCCCTCTCGCTCTCCAGGATTCAGGAAGCTCTGCGCAACCCTCGGGAGACCGGCTCCGAGGGTTGCGCAGAGCTGCCTGCAGTCCCCGGCTCAGCACAGCTCTGCGCGGCCACCGGGAGCGGAGCGCGAAGCCCCTCCCCGCTCCGGATGGCGGCGCAGAGCTGCCTGCAGTCCCGGGATCAGCGCACTTCTCCCCATCGCCAGCCCCACAAGCTCGGGGGACAGTGGGGAGGCAGAGCGTGCATTCCCACTGTTCCCCGACCTGGTTCTTCCAGCCCCGCACCTGGGGGGAAAATAATTTTTTTTTCTTTATTTCCCCCCCCCAAAAAAAAAAAACCTAGGTGCGTCCTATGGGCCGGAGCGTCCTATGGGGCGCAAAATACGGCACTTTAGTTTAATATGGATATCCCTGGAACACTGGAGCTGCTTATCCTATACATACTTGTGATGAAGTAATTCCCTTTGGAGTAAGCAGGAGTTATTATTTCCATGTAAACCTCTTTAGGATGGATGAGCCCATTAAAGACTTGCAAAGGAGATACATTAAAGAAAAACCCACAAACAAACACCTTCCCATGAAGTTCTCTTGTTTTCTTTTCCAAAGCAGAAGGGGCTCTTTTTATACCACGGCCAATTTCAGATGAGTTTTGGAATGTCTGCACCCTGAGTCTTTACCATTATTCTTGTCCTGCAACTCCTGAATAACAAATCCCAGAGATCTGTTCGCTTAAGCAGTTTTATAGAGCTGTGTAATGTTATTAACATAACTTGGGGGGGAGGGAGCAGGTGGAAGCACCATCTGTCATCCGTACCTCAATGGGCAATTTGCATAAAAGTTTTAAGAACAGCAGCTTAGTGCCGAGACAATCAAAGGTAGCCTGGTAAACTTAGCATCAAATTGCTGAAATCATAACTGTTATCTAACACTCCCCCCCCCCAAAAAAAAGCTAGTGGTTTCCCCCTTGATGCACATCACTTCCCAAAAGAGCCAGAAAGGGGGATGGCAGATGGAGTGTACCAAAGAGTTACACATAAACTGATGGTCTTTCTGCCTTTCATTTCCCCAAAGCCCAGTTCTCAGAGCGCTGCAGACTGGACTTTAAGGACAAGTTACGAGGCAAGTCTCCCTGCATGCAGGGTGTGGGTGGGTGGGTGTGCTGGCAACTAGCTTCAACTGTAAAACAGGAAGCTGAAGGCTACTGGAAAAGACAAATGCAGGAAAAAGATAGTTACTGGGAGGAATAGAGGAGGGATGAGTCCCCCTGCAGGTGCTCTTTGGACCCATCTAAATAGTACAGTGGTGCCTCGCAAGACGAAATTAATTCGTTCCGCAAGTCTCTTCGTCTTGCGAGTTTTTCGTCTTGCGATGCACGGTTTCCCATAGGAATGCATTGAAAATCAATTAATGTGTTCCTATGGAAACCGCCTTCAGACCAGGTCTGGGGACAGTCTGTCCCCCGACCTCTTCTGAAGGCTGGGGGGGGGGACAAGGGCTTTTCTTCCCACCCCCAGCATTTTAAAAAACCCCGGGACAGCGGAGGACTTCTCCGCTGTCCGGGGCGATCTTAAAATGCTGGCGGGCGGCATTTTAAAATCGCCTCGGGACAGTGGAGGACTTCTCCGCTGTCCGGGGCGATTTAAAAGCCCCTGGGAAGGCAGGCAGGGGGGACAAAGACTTTTGCCCCCCGCCTGCCTTCAGAAGAGGTCCAGGACCTCTTCTGAAGGCGGGCGGGGGGCGAAAGTCTTTGCTCCCCCCCGCCTGCCTTCAAAAGCCTTCCGGGACAGCGGAGAAACGCAGCGCGTTTCTCCGCTCTCCCGGGAAGGCAGGCAGGGGGGAACAAAGACTTTTGCCCCCTGCCAGCCTTCAGAAGAGGTCCAGGCTTCGCGGCCCCGCCACCCGGCTTCGGGAGGAGGTGTTCCCGCCCCGCCGCCCGGCTTCGGAGCATCGTTCCGAAGCCGGGCGGCAGGGGGAGGTGTTCCCGCCCCGCCGCCGGGCTTCGGAGCATTGTTCCGAAGCCGGGCGGCAGGAGGAGGTGTTCCCGCCCCACCGCCCGGCTTCGGAGGAGCCCTCCGAAGCCCGGCGGCGGCGGGAGGTGTCCCTGCCCCGCCGCCAGGCTTCGGAGGAGGTCCGAGGACAGTGGGGAAGACGCGCTGCGCTTCCCCGCTGTCCCGGAGATTTCCCTATGGGCTGTCGTCTTGCGAAGCAAGCCCATAGGGAAATTCGTTTTGCGAAGCGCCTCCAAAACGGAAAACCCTTTCGTCTAGCGGGTTTTCCGTCTTGCGAGGCGTTCGTCTTGCGCAGTACCACTGTATTTGTGTCTGCTTTTTAAAAGGACAACCATTTGTTTCTGCAGCTTTCTCCTCCCTGTTCAAAGTACAGCGACAAGAGATTGTTTAGTGTGTGTTTAAGTGGTTAATTCGGAAACTGGCTAGGATTTCCGCAAAGCGTGTTCTCCTTCAGGGAGAGCACGTGTTGCAGTGGAGTCTACTGAGCCACCCCCTTTGTTGCTGGGTAAGTTCTCCAAGATGGCCAGGGGGCAGTGATTGGATTGCTGAGTTGCTGGGGGAAAAGTTATGTTGCAATTTTGGTGGGAGGGGTAAAAGGTTTAAATACTCTGCACACAGCCTTGTACTTTCTCTTTTGGTGCGTGCAACGGATCACCCGCCCACCCGCCCTAGAGTAAGGGGTTGTTGAGTTGACCTTGCTATGCCTGTCATGGGGTCGTCTGCCTTTGAGCAGGGGCCTGGTAGACATTTTTCCACCTGGCAAATTGGTTGGCTGGGTGGTTTTTGCCTACTGTGTAGCAAATCGTCACAACTTGTAAGGTTGTGGTTAGGCATTGGTTATAAATCTGGTGGAGGAGGGGTTAGGATAGGCTGGGCCTGCCCCTCCGTGGTTGCTGCGGAAAGGGAATTCCGTTAAAGGAATCCTGGGGCTTGCCATCTTTTTGTCCAATCCCTGGAATGGGACTAGGGCCGGCAAGCCTTCGGGGAGCAGGCGAGTGAGAATTGAGGGTCTGTGCATCAGCTCCATTTCTCCCCGACTTGTTTTCCCGCACTGGCTTTCAGTGGTGCCCGGAAGTCAGTTCTGTCCCCAGGCGGGGGGGGGGGGGCAGATAGTCTTAACCAATGCCTAAACAACCACTCACGGTTTGTATTTTAATAAAGTTGTGGCCAAAATCATGCCAAAAATCTTAAACAAAAAATTACGTGTCCGTTGTGAGTTATTTTGGGGGGTGGATTGGGGACCTTGACACGCAAATACCAATTGGCTGGAGATTCTAGCTAGCCATACAGGTGCCAACTTTAAGGAGCCCAGGTCCCTTTGCCCCCGCAATAAAATATGGGGGGGGGGCATGTTGAGAACAATCATCAAAAGCAGCTGGGAAGAGAGAAGCGTCCAGAGATTTCTCCCCAAATAATTTTATACGTTGTGTGTCTTTGCTTCTCAATTTGTATTGTGCTATTTATGCACTGTGACTTGCTTTCGTTTTTTATTGATTATAGTTTAGAAATTATTTGCTGTAATTGCTAAGAGCGAATGTATGTTTCATTATCATTTGCCGATATTTAATTGTATTGTGCATTACTATCTTCTAGTGAATCTGACACGAGTTGTTCATTTTTTACTTACGCTTTCCTCACAACATTTTTGTGTCAGATCAGATTGTTATAAGGTGCACGAACTTTGTTTTTTTCTTCAGCTTGTAAACTGCCTTGTTATAGTATTATAGAGAGGTGATATACAAATTAAAAGTGAAACGAAATGAAAAAGAAAGAAAGAAAATTAAATCACTTGCAGAGGGGGCCGATTGCTGGCAGCTGCTTCTCTTCCTCCCCTTTTTCTGGAGCTGAGTGTGGCAAAGTGTGGCTTCTGTGGCTGGTGGGTTCTGCAGCCACAGAAGCAAAGGAACAGGGAAGCAGCTCTGGGCCGGTGGTGGCAGAAGGAGGAGGAGGTTGAGCGGCAGAAAGAAGGAGTCATTCTTGCCACATTCATATCCAACCCCTGGTTCCTCCCTGTGTCCCTGCATCAAATTCACATCATGCATACATCATCTCCATCTGACAGCCAGGGTGTTGTAGTGGTTAAGAGCGGTAGACTCGTAATCTGGTGAACCGGGTTTGCTTCCCAGCTCTTCCACATGCAGCTGCTGGGTGACCTTGGGCTAGTCACACTTCTATGAAATCTCTCAGCCCCACTCACCTTGTAGCACCCTGCTTGTGGTTAACGCTTAGCTGGAATGAAATATTCAACGCAGCAATAGAGAATTTAAAATAATTATTTATTTGTCAGACAAATAAATGAGAGGCACAGTGGTATATGGTTACCAAGCTCTGGCCTGGCCTCCTGCCATTATGGCCAGCCCTTATATTCCCTTAATCCAGCCCCCTTTGCTCCTCCTGTGGCTGCCTCTGTCCAATCAGCCTGGTTGGATTTCCTATTGGCTGATTGCTAGAACCAATCACAAAAAGATACACCCATATCCTTCTGTCCTTATATGGAAGACAAACAGCTATATATTGTTACATCTATAAATGACAAATAAGTAGTAATATATCTTACATGTGTCTCAACAAGGAATCTTAATTACCAGCTCACCTCTTGCCCTCCTTGCCCTATTGCCTTCTAAAACAAATGGTTAATCTTAAATTTTTATCTTAAACATATGTCAAGGATCTTGAGTTTCACATCAACATTGAAAGATATCCTTCATTTGAAGGTTTCTAAACAAATGTCTGACAGCTAATATATCAGGACAGCATTTGATGGCGTCTTCTTGTCTGGCAGGGGGCTGGACTGGTGGCTGACTTAATTCCAAGATAAATACAACTCTTCTAGCATTTGTTAAATCCTTTGCATAATTACATTTAAGCCAATATATTTAAGCTAATATATTTCATACATTATCATAGGTAACCTTTTAAAAGGAATAAGGCCTTTTTAAAGTAGAGAGAGAAAGAGAAAAAAAAAAAGAACTCAGTTTAAAACAGTTTCAGAAGAAGGCTCCTCAGTTTACATCCCCCCCCTTCAGCAAGCTGCTTTTCCCATTATCTGTTTAAGGAAGAAACAGCTTTAAAAAGACTTCCCAGCTAGATGCTTTAAAAAGACTTCCCAGCTAGATGCTTTTTTCTCCCATTTGCCTCTGGCCTTAGAAAATACAGCTCAAGGTTTAAGAGAGGCCCATGGTATCATTTTACTATTTGCCCATTCCTAATTATGTTTATCTCTGTTTTTTTTATCTTCTGTAACATGTAGGGTCAATGTCCTGCTGTTAGTCTGTAATTTCAGCTTTTACGACTTTGAGAATTGCTTTCTGCTATCAATCAAAAAGGGGCCCCTTGTCTTAGGAGAATGGCCAAGGTTTTCTCTGCCTGGCATTGAAACATTTGAAAATCTACTTTTGAAAATCTAAGCCCTCTTTAATATACAAGTCCTGATCAAACATTAATAAAATGCAGGCTTATGCCTGATGCCTCAACCTCACAGAGTGTTTGTTGTGGGGGAGGAAGGGAAAGGAGAATGTTAGCTGCTTTGAGACTCCTTCGGGTAGTGATAAAGCGGGATATCAAATCCAAACCCTTCTTCTTCTTCCTACCCACACCCCCCCCAATCTTCTCTCAAGTTGGCACCTCTGTAGCGAGCTTTTGGTGAGGAGTTGAGTAAACGGCCTGTAAATAAGACAGATCCCTCTGTATATTTATCCTCAAGTCATTTAAGTCATCCTCAAGTTTGCCCGGTGCCTTCTGTATACAGTCATACCTTGGAAGTCGAACGGATCCGTTCCGGAAGTCCGTTCGACTTCCAAAACATTTGAAAACCAAATCACAGCTTCTGAATGCTTGCAGGAAGCTCCTGAGCCAATCAGAAGCCACAGAAGCCCCGTCAGACGTTCAGGTTCCAAAAGAACGTTTGCAAACTGAAACAATCACTTCTGGGTTTGTGGCGTTTGGGAGTCAAAACATCCAAGTTCCAGGGTGTTCGATATCCAAGGTACGACTATATACCTTTAGTTTAGGCACCAGGCAAAACATTCCTTTTTAACCAGGCTTTTGGTTGATCTGATTGACATCCTTTGCCCTTTTAAAATGGGGGGGGAGGGGTTTGTGTGTGGGGGGGTGTTATTGGGTTGTTGTTTTTTTGATTATATATTTTGTGGTTTTGTATTTTCATTTTGTTCTGTGAACCACACATAGACCTCCGGGTACAGGGCAGTAGATAAATTCAATTAATAATAATAATTAATAATAATAACAATAATAATAATTTATATGCTGTTCTTGTTCACTTTACCTCATTAACTATCCTCAGTTTTCCCCCTCTCTGGACGCTGTCTGCTTTATTCCAGTTACTCTACTAGCATTCCCTGCTCTGCAAGTTAAGTTCTGAAAGAATGTGTCCACCTCCTTGACTTCACATTGTTTCTGCCCTGCTTCTTGTCATTGGCTTATTTTGGTGAGGACTGGGAAATATGACGCATTATGCTATCAGGATGTGCTTAGCTATAACAGGCGTATGCAGCTGGGAACCAACAAGCCAAATACGTCCTGGTGTCACAACATCACATGTATTATGGCCTGGAAGGTACTCTGCAGCTAGGGCTTAATTAAGCTCCATTCCACCCCAGTTCTCAGAGGGGATGGGCAGGGCCGGATTTAGGTTTGATGAAGCCTTAAGCTACTGAAGGTAATGGGGCCCTTTATATGTCCAGCTGTCCTTTGTCAACAGCAAATTGTTGCTGTTTTTGTGTTGAATATATGCTATATGGTAATTTATGGACCTAATAGGTATCTAAAGCCATTTGCACATGTTGCCATGCAACCAATCCATGCAGAATGTAGGCACCCTATATATAGAAATGAGCAAACCAGTGATATTTTAGGGAGCAGGCTAGCAAGCTAGCAGGCGGGGCCCATGACTTACATCATGGGAGCCAACACAACACAACAACACAACACAACACACTGTTGCTGTATGTTGGTTTGATTTTATTTGTTTTTTATCTTATATTTTGGAAATGTACATCCGGGTTGTTTTTTTCCTTTAAAGTTTTTGGGGGGCCCCAAGAGAATGGGGCCCTAAGCTATACAGTGGTACCTCAGGTTACATACACTTCAGGTTACATACGCTTCAGGTTACAGACTCTGCTAACTGAGAAATAATACTTCGGGTTAAGAATTTTGCTTAAGGATGAGAACAGAAATTGTGCTCCGGTGGCGCAGCAGCAGCGGGAGGGCCCATTAGCTAAAGTGGTGCTTCAGGTTAAGAACAGTTTCAGGTTAAGAATGGACCTCCGGAACGAATTAAGTTCTTAACCCGAGGTACCACTGTAGCTTGTTTAGCTTATACTGGGCATGGAGCTAAGTCTGTCGTGTTCTGTTGTACCCTCAGTCTCTGTGGAGATTTCTATAGACTCACTTTTCCCCTTCCCCTTCAGTGCAACCATCTAGGCAGACCATTGTGGGGAATGGTAGGTTTCTGTGGGATGTGCAGTGCTGGACTCACACAGGGAGTAACTAGCTCGTGCCCTGTGAGTATAGCTTTAAATGTGTTTTGGAAGCTATTTTAAGGACAAGATCTCGAGACTATCATTTGAAACCGATGGAGAACCTCCTTCCCTGCTGTGATTAATTACTGAAGCAAGAGCTATTCTTCAAGGTACAGAAAAGTGCCTGGTTTTTCATCTCTGAACCATATTGTGCCAGTTTCATCAAACGCTACAAACACCTCCAGGAGGAATAGTTCCTCTGTCCCTTGCCTTGCTGCAAATTGCCACATCCGACATGTGAGCCATGCAAAGTACATTTTGGCATACTTAAAAATAAAAATAAAAGCCCCACCGGGAATATCCAGCCTTATCAGAGCAAAGAGCTGTGGAAGGATAACAAGCCTTGTTGAGAGTAAATGTTGGCAGGGAAAGGATATTGCATTGCAAGTTATTCCTTGCCTTTGGTGGAAAGAAACCTACTGATGATACAGCTGCCATCAAATTATTCCAAAAACAATATGTGAATCTGACAATTCCTTCTTGGACAAAACAGCCATGGAATGTTGAGGGGAGGTGAACCCAATAACAGTTTTTCAACAAGCTATTCTCTGTTTTATTTTGTTTTATTTTAGTTTATTTTGAAAGCATTTTTTGTCATCGTCCCCAAACATCTCAATTTCAGTTCTCATGATCTATGAGAAGCAAAAAGTCTTGCCCAAATTGATAGTGTCTTCCACTCCTTTATTTATGGGCTCAATGGAATCCTCTGATCATACACAAATTTGGGTAAACAATAGCATCGGTTAATTTTAAATTTTAATTCACAAAATTTGCATACTGCTTGATGGTAGTAGTTATTATTCTTATTGAATTAATTAAATTTATATCCCACCTCTTCTCCCAAAGGACTCCAGTAACACAAATACCCAAGCAACAAAACAGTTAAGCAATCTTTCAAACCATCCCAATACACAAATTTATGTCCCTTCCTTCCTCCCAAAGGAGTCCAGGGTGACAAACACATCAGTGATAAAAGAATGCAACTAAAAATAAAAGTGAAACATGTTTAAAATATTTTTAAAAAAACATTCAGAACGAATGATTATGATGACGACAATGATTATGGTCTCCCAAAATTATCCAGCCTGGCAAAATTGATGGTAGAAAGGTTTTGCCGATTATTCTTTAAGGGAGCAAATTCTTCATTAGGCCTCCAGAAACAAAAATTGACAGAATATTTCTCAGAAAATACTATCTTTTGAGAAATGTTGCCTCAGTTAATGCTGAAGGAAACTCCTCCCCCTGCCCCACATTTATACAGGTTGAGGAAGGCAGCATATATATCAGGTTCAAGCCACTTTTACAACCAAGGCGTTTGAGTACCAAGGCGTCTGAGAACCAAAATACCACTGTACTTTATTTTTGAGAGAATCTCTCGTGGGTATTGGGACATTACGTGTCACCGGAACACCAAAATATACATTAATGCAACCTTTCTGTAGAGCCATGCACAATGGTGTGTAAAGTGTTAAGGTGTGTCTGTGGTTGTTGTCTTTACAGCATTTTTGCTTTGTATTCTTGTAGTTTGCATTCAGGAAAAGAATAAACAGAAGTTCAAACTGTTCCCTAATGTTATAGTAAAACAACCATCACAACCTACACTGCACTTCTCAATGGCAAGAATTTTCAGTGACTTTGCAGATCTTGAAGACTGCTTTGGTAATAAACACAGATTTCAGCTGTCTGGTTGAAATGACTCAACAGATGCACCGAATGCTTGCAAATATTTCATGATGGAGAGCAATGAGTGCTGAAGCACACTGAGCAAATGAGTAGCTTTGAATTATTATTTACTCTGCGTTGACTTAATTATTAATAGAAAACACCTGACCCAGAAGTTATTGCCATAATCTGGGAAAATGTGAAGGTGCAACTGCTCTTTTAATCAGCCTGTATGCATTTAATTAGAATTGTCATGGGTATGGTGTTTGCTTGTGGTGTAAATCTTCTGGCAGATACTAGCAAAGAAAGTGAAGCGGAAAAGCTGGGCTGCTTTGACATGAGATCTGTCCTATACAGAGGAAATCATCTCACTCCATTTGGATTGCAACTGTCCCTAGGCATCTTAAGGCATCAAAGAAATGCTTGTTTTATTTTGCTCTCTCTTATTTAAAGGGTATAAATGGCATTCTCTGCTACCAAAGTGGTACCCAAAGCAGCATGCCGTTGTTATCACTCACGCTAATAGCAAACTCAGCGGGTGAGTGCTTGATAGGATTGAAGGTGAAATGGGGCCACTAAGGTATCGGCATGCTTGCAGGGAAGAAGTTTTGCAGAGGCAAAAAAATTAAACACTGCAGAAGAGCTCAGTGAGGACTGAGTATGCTCGGTAGCCACAGAATGTTTGGTATCTCTTAGAGGTTGGAGGTATACCAGAAAAAAAATGGAAGGGTGGGCTGGAACACTGAACAACATTATTTTTCATAGTATTGTTGTTTCTTGAATATTTGTTTTCTTAAATTTTTATTAAATCAAGCTTGATACAGTCTCCACAAAAAAATAAAAATACAGTGGTACCTCGAGTTAAGAACTTAATTTGTTCCGGAGGTCCATTCTTAACCCGAAACTGTTCTTAACCTGAAGCACCACTTTAGCTAATGGGGCCTCCCACTGCTGCTGTGCCGCTGGAGCACGATTTCTGTTCTTATCCTGAGCAAAGTTCTTAACCTGAAGCACTACTTCTGGGTTAGCGGAGTCTGTAACCTGAAGTGTATGTAACCTGAAGCGTCTGTAACCCGAGGTACCACTGTATTATCCAGTGGTGCCTTGGTTTTCAGACATCTCCATTGCCGAACGTTTCGGTTTTCAGACGCCAGAAAACTGGAAGTAAATGCTTCCGTTTTCGAAGGTGCCTTGAATGGCTTCCGCTGCGTGTATCTGTTGTTTTTCATAATATTCTCTATTGAATTGGCAGACCGCCCTTTGCGCCTCGGTTTTCGAACGTTTCGGAAGTCAAATGGTCTTCCAGAATGGATTACGTTCAAAAACCGAGGTACCACTATAAAGTCATTTTAAATAATCTTAAGGCATTAGTGGTCAATATAAGCTGTCTTTGGAGATTCTACATTACTTACTTATTTGTGAGTCATATGATACATGCTCCAACCTTTAATAATACTGCTGCTTCTGCCCCTTTCTTCTGGATTTCAGGGTTTTTTCATAACCTTTGTTACTTACTTTGTGTCCTTTCACAGTTGATTTCCATGTGAACCAACCACACACTATTAATCTGTGTCTTTGATCCAGAACCAGTTTAACATTATTTCCCCCTATCTCCCTCTACACAAACCCTCATTTGAACCTCAGGTAGGTGGGAACGAATCTGTCAAAAGGCAGTTTTATCTTCCATTTTACTTTCAGCAGCTGGATAGTCATTGCAATTGTTTATCCTTCTGTTTATTCTCAGTGACCGGACATTCATCCACTTATAAAGTTTCCTTTTTGAACACTTCTTTTCAACACAGATCTGCACACACCTGATAAACATCCTATCAGATGTCAAAGAGATAAAGAACTACACAGCTTTTAGAAGACATCTGAAGGCAGCCCTGTATTGGGAAGTTTTTAATGCTTGATGTTTTATTATGTTTCTGCAAGCTGCCCAGGGTGGCTGGGGAAACCCAACCAGAAGGGCGGGATATAAATTTTATATATATATAATTATTATTATTATTATTTAGAAAGCCATTTTCCTTTTACAAATACTCATTTTTAACACATTATTGGTTTCATCTTTGTTTTTAGTGATAATGATTTTGTGTCTGTTCATTCTTAATTGCTGTATGGATTTCAGCCATGTGGCCTTGGCCCGTTCCAAATCTCTCAGCAGAACCTATGTTACAGGGTTGTTGTGAGGACAAAATGGGGAAGAGGAGAATTATGTGCACCACATTGGGCTCGTTGGGGGGAAAGATAGGATATAATTAAATGGAATAAATAAATAAGCAACCGGATGTTCTATGTGGGTTCCAAATGGACAACACTCTGCATAAAACCCTGTTCTGCCAAGAATAATTTTCTTTATTGTACTTTTAAAAAGCCTTCGATAAAGAGTTAATTAAAAGGGATTGAAACAAAGTGCAGCCCACAAATTAACAAAACCAATATTGTTGTACTTATAATGGATTTCAAGCTGGGTGGATGTGCAAGGAAGACAAATGGGTTGTTAATTGCTCTGGTGCCCGATACTCTACAAATAGATGGTGCACAAAACGTGTGCTTTGAAAGCTGATATTCATGATGGGTGGACACCCCCTATATTTTGTATGGTATTGAGTCATTTTTTTTAAAAAAAGTAATAATTAAAAGGATGCTCAAAGGATGTTCCAAATTCATCCATTTTAAGTGGGTGCATTCCAGTGGCTTTTGTCCATTAACTCCCTCCTTTCTTCTGGGCTCAGTTCAAAGTGTCTCAGCCTAATTTGCCTCACAAAGGAACAAAAGGGGAATTTGTTTTTAAGCCACTCTGAGAACTGTAACTCTGTGGGGAGAATGGGGGTCTCCTAACAACACTCAGCACCCTTGAACTAAAGCTCCCAGAATTCTTTGTGGGAAATCATAGGCTTCCAATACATTAGGAAAATTCCTGACATGTCCTGGTATTTGGGTATAAAAATGCGAGGGACAAAGCGTGTTCTCCTTCATGGAGAGCACGTGTTGTGGTGGGGGCCGCCAGGACACTCCAAAGTTGGGGGGCGGGCTAATTGATCGTTGGCCACTGATGCGATTGGGGCTTCCCTTGTTGTTGGGAAGAAGTTAATGTTGCCATTTATTGATTGACAGCCAGAAATACTAAAACTCCTTGCACGAGGCTAGGGCTTCCTCTTTTCGCCCGTGCACCGCATTGCCCATCCCTCCCTCCCTAGAATAGGGTTGTTCGCTTTGACCTTGCTATGCCTGTCATGGGGTCGTCTGCTTTGGAGCGGGGGCCTGGTAGGAATTTGTCCATCTGGCTGATTGGCTGGGGCCATTTGGTTTTTGCCTACTGCGTAGCAAATCGTCACAACTTGTAAGGTTCGCGGTTAGGCATTGGTTTATGGTTTGGTTGGTTGAGGGGCATGGATTGGCTGTGCCTGCCCCTCTAATGCTGCTGCTGCAAGGGATTCCGTTAAAGGAATTGGGGGCTAACTATTGCTTGTCCACTCTGTCAAGGGGGCTCGGGCCATAGCAATGAGCTCCTGGTTGCATTAGGGGTGAGGGCAGGTTCCCTGCTCCACGTAACCCCCAAGTGTATTCCCCTATTCTGACTTTCGCATCGTGCGGAATGTCAGTCTGTCCCCCATGGTGGGGGCAGATAGTTACAACCAATGCCTAAGCAACCACTCACAAATTTGTATTTTAATAAGGCTGTGGCCAAAATTATGCCAAAAATCTTAAACAAAAAATTCTGTGTGATGTGTGAGTTATTGGGGTGGACCTGGGGACCTTGACACGCAACTCAGTTTCCCCAAAAAAGCTCAACAGTTTTGTGGGTGGCAGGAATTTTATTTTTGAAATATCGCAACCCTAGGACATCATGATATTTTTAAAGTGGTCTAATGCTGCTGTAAATGTATAGTACTGACTGGCCAAAGAGAGTGCTCCTTTGTGTGAGTTTCCAACCTGATATGTGACCTTGTAATCCTTATTTCACCATTTCTTTTTATGTTCTGTGCCATAATAGTTTATGACATGCTTCACTACACCATTACAACATGAAAGAAAACATAGATAGTGCATATATATATATATATATATATATATATATATATATATATGCAGGTTTTGGTGTACCCGTGAAAATCTATTTCCTGTACCCGTGAAAATCTACGAAAGCATATATATATATATATATAACCATACACACACACATATACTATCTATCTATATCTATCTATCTATCTATCTATCTATCTATCTATCTATCTATCTATCTATCTATCGTATATATACACACTCACGTTTTTACCACACATATATATACATATATATGGTAAAAAAAAAAGAAAGTAAAGGACCCCGGGACAGTTAAGTCCAGTCAAAGGCGGCTATGGGGTTGCGGTGCTCATCTTGTTTTCAGGCGGAGGGAGTTGCATTTGTCCCCAGACAGCTTTCTGGGTCATGTAGCCAGTGTGACTGAACTGCTTCTGGCACGACGGAACACCGTGATGTGTGCCAGAGTGCACGGAAACACTGTTTACGTTCCCACCGCAGTAGTACCCATTTATCTACTTGCACTGGTATGCTTTTGAACTGCTAGGTTGGCAGAAGCTGGGACAGAGCAATGGGAGCTCACCCCATCACGGGGATTCGAACCGCCGACCTTCTGGTCGACAAGCCCAAGAGGCTCAGTGGTTCAGACCACAGTGCCATTCACGTCACACACACACACACACACACACACACACACACACACACAAATATGGTGGTGATAAGTAGAGATCCAAATTGTTTTGTGCAAATTGTTTGTTTGTGTGCGCGCTTGTGTGCGCACAAAGTTTCTGCATTGTTGCTGGTGACAGTTGATTGTAAGAACAAAGTCCCAAATGGCAAATGTTAAACTAATATGAATTACTGCACTAAAACAAAGAGCCATGAATTGTACTAGGGGCAAGATGCCCAACTGAAAGCACTGGGTGAGGAATTCAATTGTGCTGATGTCGTGTAAAAAATATTTTTAAAGTAAATGCTCATAACCATAAATTATAACAAAAATGGAATACATGAGAGAATGGTTCTGAGTGGCAGAGTTGATTTGCCAACATCTAAGTGCCTGACAGATGAAGTATATTTTAACATTGCATTTATAATTCAGAACAAAATGAAGTCTCGGTATCAAAAATTGCAGTCAAAAGCTGTGGGTGGTTCCCTGTGTTTTGTGTGTTGGAGGGCTTTGGTTCCTTGTCTGTTTGGTGCTCTTGTGTGCTTTCTTTTTCATTCAGCGTCCTTTGAAATGACAGATCAAATGGCCTTTTGCCCTGACTGCCAGTCTCATGCATCCAGCATAACGTTTCAACATCATATGGGATTCTTCCTGGACCTCAAATTAACTCCCACAAGAGAAAATTCACTTGTGAAGCCTCATTTCCTTGTTTTCTTCTAGAGGAGCTTGAATCTTTTCTCCGGTGTTATTATATCATCAAGGCACAGGTCTAAAGTCATTGCATCAATGGGAACCCACTCGGTTTGTTCGGAAGCCTTTGTGGTTGTTGATTCACGAAATACAGGCTTGCATGACTCAGCTGCCGTATCAAAGATTGCAGTCACCAGGAATGACAGCATCTTGTACCCTTTCCTGAAATAAAGAGGATTTAACTAGGGCCATGACTTCATTCCCTCCAACATTTCTCTGATGAAAAAAGGAGAAGGAAAAGTGGGCCATTCTGGGATCAAATCAGAAACCAGGGCAGTTTCTGTAAATCCAGAACTGTTCTGCGAAAATAGGGATACATGGTCTGCATTCCTCCTTCTTCATGGTCCCAAAGGCCAGTATGTTGGCCACCACGCATCAGTTGGACAGGCTTCCAAGTGTCCCTATTTTCCAGGGAGAGTCCTGGATTCAAAAAAGCCATCCTGGTTTCTGATTTGATCCTGGAATGTCCCGCTTTTCCTTAATACGTCCTTATTTTCGCTGGAGAAATGTTGGAGGGTATGGAGTTATGTGACTCCCGAGCCAGGCTGGTCCACCATCCCTCAGACCATGTGGTGGGCCGGACTATATATATATATTTTTTAAAAAAATGAACAAATTCCTATGCCCCACAAATAACCCAGAGGTTACAATCTTACAATCCTGCTAATGTTGTTAACTGATCCTTAATATATTGTATAAATTTACTCAAGTCTTTATGGAATACTTGATCACACTGGTTTTGGATTTTCCTGGGCAGCTTTGCTAATTCAGCATCGTCCATCATCTTCATCTGCCAATCTTCTATCGTTGGTATTTCTTGTTGTTTCCATTTTTGGGCTAAAAGAGTCCTTGCTGCTGTAGCTGAATACATAAACAGTTTTTGATCTTTCTTTGGTATATCTTCACCTACCATTCCTAACAAAAATGCTTCTGGTTTTTTGCTGAAGGTATATTTACACATTTTCTTTAACTCATTATATATCATTTCCCAATATGGCTTGACTTTATCACATATGAAATTCCCTTATTTCTCTTTACATTTCCAACAATCCTTATTTCTTATTCTATACATTTTAGCCAATTTGGTTGGTGTTAAGTACCATCTATACATCATTTTAATTATATTTTCTTTTAATGCACTGCAAGCAGTAAATTTAATTCCTTGTAGCAAGAAACTGTACCGTGATAGGAGTCCAATGGACAGATTGAAAGGAATCAGCCTGACAATCTGTTTTCCAATGACTCATCTGACATCTCTAGGTCAACGGTACTTAAAGCTTCAGCAGCCTTCCTGCTCTTGTCTGAAACCTGACCTAAGGCAGCTTCAGGGGGGCTTTAGTGACCCCTCCAGGCCACAGATGCTCAATCTATGTGATCAGATTTGTTTACATCCTATTGACTCTGCTTATGTGGGTTTCAGCCCTGACACTTTTGCAGAAATGGGTTGTGGGTGGGCTGTTGGCGTGTATGTATTGCATTTTGTGCTTACACTGTGAAAGTATAAATAAATGCATTCACAAAACTCTCCTGAAAATTACCTTGATGTATATAAACATTGTTTTCTTAAAATACCAATGGAAGCAAAAAAAAATGCACTTCAAGGCATGCTTAACACTAAAGTGGGCAATTCTTCACTGCTGTCTCCATCCCCAATATCCGAGTTTTCTCCTTACATATTCATAAAAAGGAAAAGGAAAAAAGGTTTATGCTGAATATGTAACTAAATCTCCCATCTCTGTATGTAAGTTTGGCTAATGTGATTGTGTCTCATCAGGCAGATGCCAGCCTGCTGATGCAAGAGGCAATCAAGGCTAGATGTGACTCTGTTTAAAAAGGCATATAAAGCATTTGTGCCATTGTTGAAATATTAAAGCACACTCTTTTGCCAAAGGAAAGGGGAAAAAAACCAAATTGCACAGCTGTTGTTTTTAAAAGGAGTTTCAAATGATATGTGGAGGACTAAATGTTACAGGAGGTTTGGAACCACTGATTTGGGTGCTGATAGGCAAGCTATCTCATCTTGAATCAGAATCAGCTCAGTATTTGCAAGCTTTCTTGGCAAGCAGAAATGCTGGGGGCCATTGCTTCTGGGTGGAATCCTCTACAACAGGCATGTCCAAGAGATAGATCGTGACCTACCGGTAGATCACTGGACATCCGTGGTAGATCACTGGCTCCTCCCCAACACAAGGAGCTCAACAATTTTGCCACCCCCAAAAATGGGCTTTCGTCCTCCCTGAGAAAAAGCTCAACAACTTTGAATTGAACCCCCAAAAAGGGGGTACATCACTGCCAGTTTTTAACTCTTTAAGTAGATTGCAGTCTCTTGGGAATTGGCCACCCCTGCTCTACAAAATGACTTGATCTGCAGCACACCTCTCGGTTTTATAATTTTTGACCTGGCAATGTATCACAAATAATGGTGGGTGGGTGTGCTATGCAAAAAAGTCACAATACAGTAGACACTCGGGTTGCGAACGTGATCCATGCAGGAGGCACGTTCGCAACCCGCAGTGTTCGCAAGCTGCAGCGGCGCGTCTGCGCACGCGCAAGTTGAGGTTTGGCGCTTCTGCACATGCGCGACTGCCAAAACCCGGAAGTAACCCATTTCGGTACTTCCGGGTTTCGGCGGGTCTGTAACTTGAGAAAACGCAACCTGAAGCATCTGTAACCCGAGGTATGACTGTATGGGGGAAAACCGTGAAGCCAGGCAATGTTTCTCTCGATTCCTGAAGCCCCTGTTAACTCTGCTGGCTCAGTTCTCCCTTGCCCCCTGCTGAGGGCAGCGAATCACATGAACAGATGCTGGCAAACATCATGATGTGGGGAAAATAGTGAAACCAGCCAATTTTCAATGCCTCTGCATTGTGATATATTGGTATATTGTGATGTTTAGCTGGTGATATATCACAATGTTGAAAACCAGATATTGCCCAGCCCTAGTTGAGGCTGCCACACACATTTGTTGTTGTTTAGTTGTTTAGTCGTGTCTGACTCTTTGTGACCCCATGGACCAGAACACGCCAGACACTCCTTTCTTCCACTGCCTCCCACAGTTTGGTCAAACTCATGCTGGTAGCTTCCAGAACACTGTCCAACCATCTCATCCTCTGTTGTCCCCTTCTCCTTGTGCCCTCAATCTTTCCTAACATCAGGCAGCTGCCCTAAAACAATCCTTCTTTACCTGTCACATCTCAATATACATTTCAAACACTTGACATTTTTCTGAATGTTAAAGCTGGTATTTTATCCATAAAGCTTTTTTTATTTCAACAATACCAACATTTATTGCTATATATGGTAGTCATATTTTAATATTTTCAGTGGCAGCCATGCTAGACTTTGCAGTTTAGGGCCGTAAAATATTGAATTTCATACAGTACAGAGGGAGATCATTGTGCTGTTATATTTTATTTTGGAACTCACACTATTCTGGGCACTTGTAACTATCTTTTTGTGATGTGGCAGAAGAAGAAGAAGAAGAGTTTGGATTTGATATCCCGCCTTTCACTCCCCTTCAGGAGTCTCAAAGCGGCTAACAATTTCCTATCCCTTCCTCCCCCACAACAAACACTCTGTGAGGTGAGTGGGGCTGAGAGACTTCAAAGAAGTGTGACTGGCCCAAGGTCACCCAGCAGCTGCATGTGGAGGAGCGGAGACGCGAACCCGGTTACCCAGATTACGTGACTACCGCTCTTAACCACTACACCACACTGGCTCTCCTGCCCTTTTAAGACACTGCTTAGGTATAAAGAAAGTGAAGTCTTCTAAAAAAATTTTTAAAAAATTCCAGCACCCATTTTTTTTTATTTTAAAAAACCTGATTTTTTTTATAAAAAATTATTTTAACAGGTTATGGGTTGTAGTCATCTAAATCTTAATCAGTGTAGACGCACTGAAATTAATGGACTTAATTTAGTCATATAATTTCAACAGGTATTTTCAGAGTAGGACTAGTATTTGTCACAGTCCTTTAGTTTTTGTATTGCATTGATATCCCACTTTTTTCTCCAGGAAACTCAAGGTGGTTCTCCCCCCTCCTCATTTATTCTTCACAAGAACCATGTGAGGTTGTTTTGGCTGAGAGGCAGAGAGTGACCCAAGGTTAAACAGCAAGCTTGTAGCTTCACATTACATAAGAATGACAATGTCAAGAGGCCTATGCATTGTTGAAATAAATAAACTTAGATAGATCTCATCTTATCATTATCTTTTAATCTGTGCAATCTGGCGGTACCTAAAGAGGTGTCTTGTCAAAAGAATGCTGATGAAGCTATGAGAAGGGGCACAAGGAATGGAGAAAGGGAGGAAGTAAAAGTGAAGTGAAGCTTTCTGAGACAGTTAGTTGGGTATGGGATCCTAAGGGTTAATCTCAAGTATGCAGAATTGTTTATGAGTTCTGAAGCTGACGCTCCAATAGTTTGGCCACCTCATGAGAAGAGAAGAATCCCTGGAAAAGACCCCGATGTTGGGAAAGATTGAGGCCACAAGGAGAAGGGGACAACAGAGGATGAGATGATTGGACAGTGTTCTCGAAGCTACTAACTTGAGTCTGACCAAACTGTGGGAGGCAGTGGAAGACAGGAGTGCCTGGCGTGCTCTGGTCCATGGGGTCACGAAGAGTCGGACATGACTAAATGACTAAACAACAACAACTACCAAAAGACTTTGTTCTGTATGTATTCTGAGTGTTCTTGTTAAGCTACGCCTGGTGTGCCAACTTGAATAAAAGATTGGGGGGCAGGTAAAAACCACCCCACATAACTGATCACGAGATGCAGCACACAAACCCCATTTAAATGGAAATGCCCAACAGCTTTATGGGGGCCCAGCTGCCTCCATTATATTGGGGCTCCTATGCCCAGTTACAATAATGTGGCTGGCATTCAGCATAGCCCATACTTAGGTAAAGGTAAAGGACCCCTGGACGGTTACGTCCAGTCAAAGGCAACTATGAGGTTGTGACACTCATCTTGCGTTCAGGCCGAGGGAGCTAGTGTTTGTCCACAGACAGCTTTCCAGGTCATGTGGCCAACATGACTAAACAGCTTCCAGCACAATGGAGCATCGTGATGGAAGCCAAAGTGCACAAAAATGCCATTTATCTTCCCACAGCTGTGGTACCTATTTATCTACCCACACTGGCATGCTTTCGAACTGCTAGGTTGGCATGGGCTAGGACAGAGCAACGGGAGCTCACCCTGTCATGGGGATTTGAACCGCCCACCTTCTGATCAGCCAACCCCAGAGGCTCAGTGGTTTAGACCACAGCGCCACCCGCATTCATCTTTATGGCACCTTTATAGCGCTATTAACATAGAAATTCCCATGATTTGGTAGGTGTTTTGCTAATATTTTGTAAGAGAACTTATTTGCATAGTTTCCACATCAAAACGCTACATTTCAAGGTAAACGGTTCTTAATCTTTGCTCTGTTCTTGCTTGCAGCCAGGAAGCACATTGACCAATTTAATGTGCCATGTCTGAGATGCCCTTGCATTGTCAGCCTTTAGACAGCTGAGTTGTAATGGATTAGGCCGGGCAATTTTAAATGAGGTCTAATGGAGTCAAAGCTCTAATCTAATTATACTAAAATGCCAAGATTATCAATATGGTTTCTTACACTGTAGAAACTTGAGACACCAGTGTAAAGCAATTCTTAACCAAAAGGTTAGCTCTGCTCCTGCTAAGGTCCTCAAATTTCAAAGTCGAAAAGTAATTCAAACACTATATTCAAAAAGTATGGCAAACATTGCTTTGATGTCACTGGCATTTCCAGATGGGGCTGGGAATTTTCACAATCTGAAACCCTGGAGACAATACTTACAAAGTCTGGTTCTGTGCAAGTTAATTTCCTATGTTCTCTTCATGGCTAACTTCCTACCCTCCCCCCAATATATATATATACAGTGGTACCTCGGGTTACATACGCTTCAGGTTACATATGTTTCAGGTTACAGACTCCGCTAACACAGAAACAATACCTCAGGTTAAGAAGTTTGATTCAGGATGAGAACAGAAATTGTGCTCCAGTGGCGCGGCAGCAGGAGGAGGCCTCATTAGCTAAAGTGGTGCTTCAGGTTAAGAACAGTTTCAGGTTAAGAACGGACCTCCAGAACGAATTAAGTACTTAACCCGAGGTACCACTGTATATATACAGTGGTGCCTCGCAAGACGAAATTAATTCGTTCCGCAAGTCTCTTCGTCTTGCGAGTTTTTCGTCTTGCGATGCACGGTTTCCCATAGGAATGCATTGAAAATCAATAAATGCGTTCCTAGGGAAACCGCCTTCAGACCAGGTCCGGGGACAGTCTGTCCCCGGACCTCTTCTGAAGGCTGGGGGGGGGCAAGGGCTTTTCTTCCCACCCCCAGCATTTTAAAAAAACCCCGGGACAGCGGAGGACTTCTCCGCTGTCCGGGCGATCTTAAAACGCTGGCGGGCGGCATTTTAAAATCGCCCCGGGACAGCGGAGGACTTCTCCGCTGTCCGGGGCGATTTAAAAGCCCCTGGGAAGGCAGGCAGGGGGGACAAAGACTTTCGCCCCCCGCCCGCCTTCAGAAGGTGTTCCCACCCCCCACCCCGCTTCGGAGCAGCGTTCCGAAGCGGGGCGGCTGGGGCAGGTGTTCCCCCCCGCCCTGCTTCGGAGCAGCGTTCCGAAGTGGGGCAGCTGGGGCAGGTGTTCCCGCCACCCCGCCCCGCTTCGGAGCAGCGTTCCGAAGTGGGGCGGCTGGGGCAGGTGTTCCCGCCACCCCGCCCCGCTTCGGAGCAGCGTTCCGAAGTGGGGCGGCTGGGGCAGGTGTTCCCGCCCCCCCGCCCCGCTTCGGAGCAGTGTTCCGAAGTGGGGCGGCTGGGGCAGGTGTTCCCGCCCCCCCACCGCCCCGCTTCGGAACAGATCGCTTCTCCCTGCAAACCCTTGCTTCAAAAGAGGTCCGGGGGCAGCGCGAAGCGCTTCCCGCTGTCCCCGGACCTCTTTTGAAGCAAGGGGCTGCGGGGAGATTTTAAAATGCTGGGGCCGGCACCGAACGCTTCGCTCCCGCCCGCCAGCATTTTACGATCGCCCGGGGCAGGCGGGGGGGGGGGAAGGCAGGCGGGGGGGAGCAAAGACTTTTGGCCCCCGGCCGGCCTTCAGAAGAGGTCCTCTTCTGAAGGCCGGCTGTGGGCGAAAGTCTTTGCCCCCGACCGCCAGCATTTCCCTATGGGCTTTCGTCTTGCGATGCAAGCCCATAGGGAAATTCGTCTTGCGAAGCGCCTCCAAAACAGAAAACCTTTTTGTCTTGCGGGTTTTCCGTCTTGCGAGGCATTCGTCTTGCGGGGTACCACTGTATTATTTTTTAAGTGTTGAATGTCACCTTCTGGAAACGGGTAGCTTAGAAATCCAAAATCAATAGAAGATGGTCACAACTGAATTCATGAATAAATATCATGCTTTTCTTCTTATGGTACATATTGTGTTTTTGATGTGTTGTCTAATACGAGCCAAATTTTGATGGCTATTGCTTTTTAACCTAGTTAAGTGTGCTTTTTTTCTGTCCTCTTTATATATGGAGCCCTCCATTTCTGGTGTCTGAACACCACCACCAATCTCTCACACACCCTGATCATAGACCCAGATACCTTAGAGCATTTACAAGTGGACAAAATAACAAATAATCTTGCAAATCATATCCTCTTCAAGGAGGGTACGCGTTG
The DNA here is from genome assembly GCF_965112155.1 of Podarcis liolepis. NCBI lineage: Eukaryota > Metazoa > Chordata > Lepidosauria > Squamata > Lacertidae > Podarcis > Podarcis liolepis. The sequence continues at coordinate 26,766,241 of NC_139571.1, forward strand.
CGCTCGGGCCCCCAAGCATCTCCCACCTCCTGGTGTGGGCAGAGCTATGCCCTGCTCCATTCCGGTTGGTCGTTTCACAGTCACTTGGTCCCTAAAGTCAATGGCTTGGCTTGGGGGGTGGCTGCAAAACATTATTTAATCCCTGTGCAATGTTTGCTGGACCTCTTTGCCTTCACCCGCCTACCCACCCTTTATCTGGTGTGTTGGCCTTGCTATGGACGTTGTTGGTCACCTGTTTTGCAATGGGGGCCTGGTAGGAATTTTCCCCATCTGGCACATTGGCAGAGCCATTTGGTTTTCACCTACCACATAGCAATCATCACAACTTTGTAAAGTTTGGCAGTTAGCCATTGGATCAGCAATGTGTGGGGAGGGGAGGTGCGGCCATCACCTGTCCCTCCAAGCTCAAGGGTGTTCCGTTAAAGGAATCAGGGGTTGGCCTGGGTCTTGTCTGAAACCCCGCAGTACGGGGCTAGGGCCATACCAGGACCCCACGGGGGCCCTGGGGGTGAGCTTAAGTCGGTTCACATTAGCAGGGCTCCCTCTGGCGGTGTTTCACTCTTTTATCAGATTCTCCAAGATGCTGGTGGGAGTCTGATATAGTTTGGAAGATTCCAGTGCCTAAAGCAATACCACTCACATTCTGTATTCAATAAAGTTGTGGCCCTAATTTGCCCAATAACTTAAACTAAAATCCTGTGTCACTGTGTCTTCATTGGGGGGGGGGTCGTTGGGGGTCTCGAAGTGCAAAATGAATCATAGCCTTATTAGACTTATTAGACTTTACTGACTGGTGCCTTATTAGACTTTACTGACTGGTGGGGTCTGCGTTGCTCCCGGGAGGGAGAGAAGAAGTCAAACAACACCGAGGTTGATTCAGAGAAAGAGTTTATTCTGCTCTCCGGATAGCAGAAGGCACTTGTGTGGTCAGTCCACAGCAAGTCCAAAGAAATGAGAGATTTCATGCAGTATATATATCCTCCAGGCACCCTCTCCCCCCTTCCCCAGGAATCCAGCCATGTCAGTTTATACACACAAGTTGACATGACAGATGTTCCTGCTCCTTACTCTTAACCATAAAAGGGATTTCCTCTTCCTGTACTCTTGACCATAAAAGGGTGTTCCTATTCCTGTTCCTATACTCTTATCTTGGAGCAAGAGGTCACCAACTCCTGGTGCCGTTCCTGGACTAAGTCTGTGCGTCAGAGTGCGGTCAGGATGTAAGATCAGATAGACAGAGTGCCATCCCTGCTCCAATGGAACAGCCAAGGCCATCCATTGTCATCACGGACTGATAAGGGACAGAGCTTTGAGCACTTGTTTATACAGCTGGGTTTTGGCTCAAGAGCTCAAGTTAGAGCATTTTATAAATGCTCCCTTGGAGGAGGAAAAATGAGGATTTTGGGTCAGTTTCAAACTGACTGCACAGAAACCCATTCCTTCAGTCCAGGGATGGAAAAAATGTCATTTGGTTATAGCTCCCCATCATTCGTTACGATTGGCTATGTTGACTTGGACTCATGGCAGCTGGAGTCCAACAGCTTCTGAAGTGCCCCAACTTCCCCACCTCCAGCATAAACTAAGTCTTAAAGATTTAATCTGGGTGAATACGGGAGATATGGGGTTAGTGCTAGATTGTTGCTGCACCAACCTAGTTTTTCCTTTGTACATTGGCTGTCTTTTATATTCCTTACCTAGGCGATAGCTGTAATACTAATCTCACTTACCTGAGAGTAAGTGAACTCAGTGGGACTTACACCTGAGTAGACATGCAAGGGGGAGGCATTGGCTCATCTTCTCAATGTTTTAAAAGATTGTGCAGGAATGTTAATGTCCCTCACCACTTTTAATACTTCCTTTCCCCCCTTTTCCCGAAAGCTTGTTTGATATTGGTAGCTGCTTTTGCAGCTCTTTAGAGTTGAAAAGTGGGTGAGGAAATTGCCTTCTGTTGTGTGTCTGCTGAGTTGCTGCTGCTCTCCAGGATATGGGGGGAGGGTGTGCTTTTCCAGTCATGTTTGCAAATGCCAGGGATTAAACATGGGATATTCTGCATGCACGAAAGCTCATACCAACAACAAACTTAGTTGGTCTCTAAGGTGCTACTGGAAGGATTTTTTAATTATTATTATTATTTTGCATGCCGGGCAGATATCCTAGCTCTCACCTGTGGCCCTTCCCCAAGAGTTATAGATGAAGTAAATAAATAAAAGAACATTTATATACACTCCGACGTTCTTGAATGATGGTCTGCCCTGTAATGTCAGAAGAATGGTTGCAGCATAATAGGATTGCATTTCTGCTCAGAATATTATTTAGTTTAATTGGATGCATTCCCAAGTATGTGGGAGTTGCGTTGCAGCCTGAGGCTAAGCCTGCAATCTTTTCACTGAGAGTAAACTCCACTAAATTCCACAGGACTTACTTATGAGTAGACATGCCTAGGATTTCACTGTGAGACTTTGCACCAGAGCTAACAGACTCCTGTGGTGCATTAATGGCTGACAAACTGCAAGAAATGAGATTCCGACGTAACATCAGGAAAAAAATTCTGACAGTAAAGGCTGTTCGACAGTGGAATGGTCTGCCTCGGGAGGTTGTGCACTCTGCTTCCTCAGAGGTTTTTAAGCAGAGGTTAGATGGCCATCTGTCATGGATGCTTTAGTTGAGGTTCCAGCATTGCATCGTCTTTCAGCAATGTACCTTTTCTGTTTGCCTAGGTCCTTTAAAGAACTCTGAGCCTCACTGTTTTGTTTTTTTTTATTAATTTTCCAAAATTTTAAACTAACTAACCATCATACATACTTAATCCAATCTTAATAACATTGTTAAAAGACTTCCTCAAATTCCCTTGACTGAATTTCATTATTTATCATTGTAACGGATTTCCAAAACAAAATCTCATAAAATTTACTTAATCCTCTTAACATCTTTGTTTCTTTTCATCTTTGCTTTAAACATAATATTCTATAACTTCACATATTTAAACCCTTAGCCTATCTAATTTTTTTTTGCAAATATTTCTAATTAATTTATCTTAGCATATTTAAGTAAATAATCTTTGAAGTTCTTCCATTCTTCCTGGTGCTCCTCCTCCTCCTGGTCACAGACTCTTCCAGTCAGCTCTGAAAAGTCCATCATCTTCATCTGCCATTCCTCCACTGTTGGTACTTCTTGTGTTTTCTAATTCTTAAGCAGTAAAATTTGAGCTGCAGTTGTGGCATACAAAAACAATCTAACATCTTTTTTGGGCAATTCCAAACCTGTTATTCCAAGAAGAAAGGCTTCTGGTTTCTTAACAAATGTATATTTCAACATTTTTTTCCCCAATTCATTATAAATCTTCTCCCAGAAGTCTTTCACTTTGGGACAGGTCTACCACATATGGTAAAAGGTACCCTCCTTTTCTTTACATTTCCAGCATAGATTATCACTGTTGTGATAAATCTTTGCTAGTTTTACAGGGGTAAAACTATGCATCATTTTCATAATATTTTCCTTTAACACCGTACATGCAGTGAACTTGACCCCTTTCCTCCACAACCTTTCCCAATCTTCAAACATTATGTTATGTCCCACATCTCTTGCCCAATCTATCATCACAGATTTAATTTGTTCATCCTTTGTATGCCATTCCAACAATAGATTATACATTTCAGACAAATTTTTAATTTTAGAATCTAACAACTCTGTTTCCAATTTGGTTTTTTCTGATGCAAAATCATTTACTCATTAATCTGGTGGTAATGTGACCAATTTATTTTATCTTTAATTTTGTCAAATGGTTTTAATTTAAATCCTTCTTTATCTTCCAATAACAAGTCTGAATATCTCAACCACTTGGTTTCCATATTTAACTTTTTCTGGGCCTTTGCCTCCATTGGCGAAAGCCATCTAGGTGTTTTCCTTTCTAAAAGATCTTTGTATTTTATCCAAACATTATATAGAGATTTTCTAATTACATGACACATAGAGGAGGGAGGAGGGAGGAGGGAGGAAGGTTGTTTTCTGCTGCTCCAGAGAAGCGGACACGGAGCAATGGATCCAAACTACAAGAAAGAAGATTCCACCTAAACATTAGGAAGAACTTCCTGACAGTAAGAGCTGTTTGACAGTGGAATTTGCTGCCAAGGAGTGTGGTGGAGTCTCCTCCTTTGGAGGTCTTTAAGCAGAGGCTTGACAACCATATGTCAGGAGTGCTCTGATGTTGTTTCCTGCTTGGCAGGGGGTTGGACTCGATGGCCCTTGTGGTCTCTTCCAACTCTATGATTCTATGATTCTATGATTTTTAAAACCATTATGGGCCTTTACCTTGTCATACCATAGATATGCATGCCATCCAAACACATTGTCAAATCCCTCCAAGTCTAAAACATCCACATCATCTAGTTGTATCCATCTGATCCTCACCGTTTTAAAATGTGTGCTTTAAGTTTGAGGTCACAGTGAATTTTGCTTTCTTCTTGTACATAAGTTCATTCTGAATGTATGGGTTTTATGTTTTATTATGCATTTCAATTGTTTTAATGCTTGTTTATTGCATGCTGCCCAGTGAGCTGTATTAACACCCCAATGTTGCTAATAAATAAACCAATATCCTCACTTCGTTTATGGGTTTGGCCACTTTTCCATATCATGGTAAGAGAGATATAATGACTCATTGAAACCAGTGGGGCTTCTACATCAAGAACATCATTAGGATCAAATTGCAAGAAGAATTAAGTGCTCTTTCTCCCACAGTAATTATTTCAGCATTCCTGGCCAGCTCTAGAAATGAGCACCATTGACTATCCTCTGCCTCTCAAAGATGAAGCTCTCTCCATTGACATTTAGCATTTCATCTGCATTTCAGAAAGTTCACTTTCAAGTCCTTCCTCCGTCACCTTTTTTTGCAGCATGTGCTACATGGTGCGATGGGCAGCATGCCGGGGGGGGGGGGGGAGAGATCTGTTTAACTGAGTCCAAAAGCTCCATAAAGAAATTGCTGAGGGAATGCATTTGCTTTTAAAGTTGGTTTTTTTTAATTATTATTTGTTTAGCTTTGTGCATATAATCCAGTTGCAAAAGAGGCATGCCAGAGAATGTAAATGAGGTCTGCAGAATTGTGACCTGGCAAGAGCCACTGAGTGCACTACTGAGGAGGTTTATGCAGGAAGGCTTTTTAAATCCATCTTCCCCACCCACTTACCCTGTATTCACATGCTTGTAATCAGAAGTGTGAGAGAGAGCGGAGAAGACTAAGTTCACAAGGAGATGAACCAACGGGTAGGTTGCCTGGGTTACATTAAAGATTGCTTCTTCTTTTTCTTTTCTTTTCTTTCTTTTTTTCTGAAGCAAATGATGTTGCACTCCTTTCAAGATCCGATCTTCACATTGTTAAGAATTGTTGAAATTCTCGCTCGGTAAATAGCTATTTCAGTGAAAATGTGAGGGTAGCAGGGAGGAGGGAACAGCCAAACCTTCCAAGTCATTATCTTGGCTGTAGCAGAAGCTAGAAGTTAGTTAAAGCAAAGCTGATTTTCTGCCGAGGTGAAGTTATTTCTTTTGTGACGAACAAAAGAGTTCACAGAAACCGAACTGTACAGTTGATGGCTCATCATGCAATTGTGAGACTGCAATGGGACTGGGGGGCGGGGGGGGGAGAATCCTCTTGGATCCCTATGTTCCCAAATGTTCCCAGAAGAAAATAATAGCCAATTGATGCACTAACTCCTCCTCCTCCTCCTCCTCCTCCTCCTCCTCCTCCTTTCAATTAACCCACAAAAGGCTCAAAGTGACTTGCAAACAGAAAACCAATTACAACAAACACAACATAGACACTTAGGGAAGAATTCAACAGCGCTAAGCAGATTACTTCACCAATCTTCCCTCTCCTCCCCTTGCATGCTGTTCTGGGGGCTTTCTCAAACCCTAGTCATTTTGTGGAGATACACAGGGCACACAGGAGAAGGAGAGTGGAGGTAAGCACTGCCACACTAGCAGAAACACTTACATGGGCTTCCAGTGGCAGGGTAACTTTGTCCCCTAAAAGCACATCTATACTACTACTACTACTACTACTAATAATAATAATAATAATAGTACATTTTTATTTATACCTCACCCTTCCCGGTTCAAAAACCGGGCTCAGGGCGGCTAACAACAAATTTAAAACACTTAATTGTAAAAGCAGCATAAAATACAGTATAAAAACATGAATAACAATAAGATTCAAAGTTCAGATATCAATTTAGGGGAAATAAGCATTAGATAATCACCAGGGCTAGTTGGCTGAATTGGTCCTACTTGGGCCAGCGAGGAGGCCAGAGGAGAATTAGCTGTGGGGTCTCAGAGTGGGTAAGCTTCATAAAGGGGGGGGGGGAGATAAGGGAAATAAAAGATCAGGTTGAATTCACATTAAAGGCCAGGCGGAATAGCTCTGTCTTACAGGCCCAACGAAAGGACGTTAAATGTTGAAGGGCCCTAGTCTCATGGGACAGAGGATCCCACCAGGTCGGAGCCATCACTGAAAAGGCCCTGGCCCTGGTGGAGGATAGTCTGACTTTCTTAGGGCACGGGACCTCTAAACTATGGTTATTCATGGACCTTAAGGTCCTCTGCGGGGCATACCAGGAGAGGCGGTCCCATAAATATGAGAGTTCTTACAGATCCTGCCTCACTAAAGGAGGCATGCATGTACATCACTCTTCAGTTACATTCCTGACCTCATAGTTTCTTGAAGAGTATTCTGGTCCAACCAATGTACATGTGTTTTCCATGGAAGTGATAGGCATCCCTTCAGTGGCATCTGCTCTTTATGAACAGAACTTTCTTACAGGAGTTGGGGCCGCTATCATGACTGCACCGTTGACTTGAGGTATGAGTGGGAATGTCACACTACTGAGCTCTTCTAGAATCATATTGAGAGGTGGAATGTAAAATGTAAAATAGCATTTAGTCTAGTGCAAGTGTAGTCAAAGATGCGGGTGGCGCTGTGGTCTAAACCACTGATCGGCTTGCTGATCGGAAGGTTGGTGGTTCGAATCCACGCAATGAGGTGAGCTCCCATTGCTCTGTCCCAACTCCTGCCAACCTAGCAGTTCAAAAGCACACCAGTAAAAGTAGATAAATAGGCACCGCTGCGGTGGGAAGGTAAACGGTGTTTTCGTGCGCCCTGGAACTCATCACGGTGTCCTGCTGCACCAGAAGCGGTTTAGTCATGCTGGCCACATGACCCTGAAAGCTGTCTGTGGACAAATGCCGGCTCCCTCAGCCTGAAAGTGAGATGAGCGCCACAACCCCATAGTCGCCAATGACGGGACTTAACCAGGGGACCTTTACCTTTTACCTAAGCAATATCTGAGGTGGGGTTTGTGTGTGTGCATTTAGCAGGATCAGATCTATAATTCACATGATCAAGTCATAATTTTCTTAAGCTCCTTACCTCCCTTAACTCTAAGTCCACCAATCCTATTCTGTTGTCTAGGATACTGTAGTACAACCTTGGGTGTCCAGCAATTATTGGACCCCGACCTCAATATTCCATTGCTCAGCCACTTTAAACATGTCTCTGTGCTTGAAGGTGCTGAGCTAAGGTCTATTTGTGACAGCGAAGGGATGTTAAAGTGTTTAGTTCTTCTTTTACTTTTTGAAAAGGTTTCTTACATTGTAGCCTATCCCCCCCCCCCTTTCCAAACTGAAATACAACATGGGACCCACCCAAGGTCAGCATGAGAACTGCAGGGAATTATTATTCCTCTAAATCCTGTTATGATGTTGCTTCTCTAATAAGTCATCATTCCTGCTTGCCGAAGCCTGTCCTTTAACCTGAGAGGACAGCCATGTGCCATTTAAGTCAGAAATGATCAGAGAATAATGCTTCAGCCATGCCCCTCCTTGGAACACATGCTCACCTGAGGCCAGTTGAGTTTTCTCCCTTCCTTTGCCTCTCAATTCCAAAAAAAGCCCCCATAAAAGCAGAAAGCGGAATTTAACAACAGTTGAAATCAGCACAATAAAAACTTGATAAAACTACTGGTTCAACGTCTAGATTTCAAAAGAAGAAAAGGAATTTAACTGTTTTCTGAATGCAGATAGTGAGGGACTACTGCCAGATTTCCCTTAGTAGGGAGTTTCATAGCTGCGGTGCCGCCACCAATTGTGCCCTATTTTGGGTTCCCATTCGTCAGATGATCCCCACTGGTGGGACTAGATTTAGAGCTTCTCTCACATATCATAAATTTCAGGTTGGGAGATAGTGGAGAACATACCCCGCAAGTGTCCCAGAAAAGCAGGGGTATCCCATTTTTTCTTGCAAGAGGACAGCAACCATTTTGGGTGCTGAGATCTTATGTGATTTATCCCCCTCCAAAAAAGCACTTTTGGGGGCCTTGATCTTGTGTGCATGTTTTGAGGTGTTGTGCCTGAAAAAAAGTGCTTTTGGGGGCGCGGGATTGTGGTACAATATCATGTGGGAAGATGGTGTATTGGAAGATGGTGTCCTGGTTTTTGCCTTCGGTGTGTTGGAGGGTATGGGAGAAGTTGTTGTTTTTTTTCCAAATTCTTGGGTCTCAAGTCATTTCATAAAATCATAAATTCATGGAATTGTGGCATTGGAAGGAACCCTGAGGGTCATCTAATCCAACCCCCTGCAATGTAGGAATCTTTTGCCCAATGTGGGGCTTGAACCCTGACCCTGTGATTAAGATCCTCATGCTCTACTAACTGAGTACACTTCTTGTAACACCTTGAATCAGCTCTGGTAGCTCACAGCCAGCCAGGGCATTGCATTGGTTAGCTGTGAGCTACCAGACACTATTCATGTTATTGCACTTCAATCTCCCATCAACTCTAACCATTGGCCATGCTGGCTGGGGTTGATGGGTGCTTGAGTCCAATAACATCTGGAGTGCCATAGATGTCCCACTTCTGAAATAGAAGATCCAGCAGTGGTGCTTCCAGACACCATTGTGTGTTACATTTTTGCCTTGCTATTAAACATTTTGTGCTACCATATTCGGCCACAGGTGTAGGGACTCTCAGGTCCAGGAGCCAAATGCAATTCTCCATGCCTCTCTTTCTGGCCCTTGGAATTCTCCCAAGGCCACTCCTCCTTTCCTCAGGAGACCACAACCCTCATTGGCTTTACATTGCACCCTGGGGATTTTTTGCCTGGCTTAGATGTGCTTGAACTTTGATGATAGTGAGGAGGCTGCCTATGTGTGTGGAAGCTAGCCAACTGTACAAAGGTTAGTTTTACATCTGTTGCTTTGCCATGTTTGATCGTGCCCCTGCACAACACTGGTACGCCACCCGAGGAAGTTTGCCCAGAAACGTGGCTCCCATTGTTCAGCCTGGACACTGAGGTCCAACTCCAAGAGTCTTCTGGCGGTTCCCTCACTGTGAGAACTGAGTTACAGCAGAGGCCTTCTTGGCAGTGGTGGAATGCCCACCATCAGATGTCAATGAGATAAGGAATTGAACAACTGTTAGAAGACATCTGAAGGCAGCCCTGTATCAGGAAGTTTTTAGACATTTATTATGGTTTATTATGTGTTGGCAACTGCCCAGAGTGGCTTGGGCAACCCAGTCAGATGGGTGGGGTATACATAATAAAATCATCATTATCACCGACATCATGATGAAAAGGATTCCACACTCCATTCTACCTGTATATTTTGTACTCCCACATGTACCTCCCCTTTCCTCCAAAGATCTCAGATATTCTCTGCAGGCCATGTTACAGTTACAACATGGCTTCTGTCTGATGCTTTGCTTCAATAATAATAATAATAATAATAATAATAATAATAATAATAATAATAATAATAATAATTTATTTGTACCCCGTCCATCTGGCTGGGTTTCCCCAGCCACTCTGGGTGGCTTCCAACAAAACACTAAAACACAATAACCTATTAAACATTAAAAGCTTCCCTAAACCAGGCTGCCTTCAGATGTCTTCTAAAAGTTTGGTAGTTATTTTTCTCTTTGACATCTGGTGGGAGGGCATTCCACAGGGTGGGTGCCACTATTGAGAAGGCCCTCTGCCTAGTTCCCTGTAACCTGGCTTCTCGCAATGAGGGAATCGCCAGAAGGCCCTCGGTGCTGGACCTCAGTGTCTGGGCAGAACGATAGGGGTGGAGACGCTCCTTCAGGTATACTGGGCCAAGGCCATTCAGGGCTTTAATTTTAGGTACATCATTTGGTAGAAACCCATCAGCTTCTCAGGCTTCTAGTTACCAGAGTTCCCGCTATTCTCCATATCACCTCCTAAGCTACTGTAAATACTAAAAAAACAGTTCTGCTTCGAAAATTGCCTCAGATACTTTAGATGTTCCTCAAGCCATCTGGAGAGAGAAAAATCAGTACTACCAGTCATCCTGTAGCACTTTAAAAAAAAAAAACCAACAAACCAAAACCACAGCAAATGTTAGGTTTCATAATGTTCAGTATTGTAGAGAGATGTGATTAAAAATAGAGCTGTGTGTTATAGGCATTTCCTGTTGCTTTTGCAGTGATTTGACTACAGACAACCGACTACCTCAGGGGGGAGCCAAAGCTCAGAGGTAGAGCTTTGCATGAAGGAAGAGCCAGGTTCAACCCCACACATTCAGTTCAAAAGAAGCAAGTAGCATGTGACATACTCTGCCTGAGACCATGGTGAGTTAAAGACAGTAAGAATAAGCAACGCCAGTCTAGACACACCAATGAATGTGACTCAGTATAAACCAACTTTCTATATTCAACTTCAGGTTGGGGAATTTGAGTGATGGGGTGAATTCATTGCCATTCCTACTCACAGTAGACCTAGTGGAATTAATGGACAACAGTTAAAGAACAAGAGGTTGTATTCTGAGTAGCAATAGCATTGGAGACAACCCGATGTGATGGACTGGCAGCTATCAAAGCAACAGGAAATGGCACTTCCCTCCCCTTTTTAATTCAGCACAATTAATTTGGAAGATAGTAGACAAAAAGGGCCAATTTTCAGAGGCTTAGCAAGGGCAGCAGGCCAAGCACAGCAGCCTGTAACCAACACAGCAAAGCTCATCTAGCCACTGAAAAGTACTTGTGGGGAAAATCAAATTGGAGAAATGTGGTGCTAGATAGCAGTGATCAGCTTTGCACAGCAGGTAGCTGTGAACTTTAATAATTTGAGCAACAATGCTAAACTTCCATGAAATATTCTTAATTTACCTTGGGGTTGATTTCAGGTTGATGGGATCAGTGAAGAGCTAGATTAGTGAGCCTGCCTCCTGAATGGATAAGTCTTCTTGTGAAACTACAATTTGTTTAAAGCAGAGCTAAAATTAACGGAAATTTAGTAGCATCTTATTACTATGGACCAGCTAAATTTGTCTGCTGCTTCAGTCCAGCAAGAATAATTCATCCACCCTTCCAATGCTGAGCTTCCGCTGTGATTTTTTTCATTAGATTTTCTCCATCTCTCATATTGATGTGGTATTTGTACTCATTCCAGCGCTAACCTTTTGAATCCCTTGCCCTGCAAGAAAAGATTAGTAGCTACCGACAAATATGAGTTATGTGGAAGTCGAGCCAGACAGGTGGTGCTTTTGGTGAATTCCATCTGCAAGGCCAAACCATCTCTCACGTTATCCATGGACTCTAGCCTAATTCTACTCCTTCAATGAGCACATCAGCTCTATTGCCAAGGCATATATTTGCCATCAAAGGATTGCTGCTGCTGCTGCTGCTGCTGCTGCTGAACTGTGTTATTAAATCTCTCTGAGGAGGTTCTTGGGTTTCTCATTCATTAACTTTTGTGAAAATGTAGGCTGGAAATATTACAATATTGTCTTGGTCTCTTTGGAGGTCATCCAGCAACAGCCGATTCATTTGTTACAATGGATTACAAATCAACCGCACTGGGATCTTCGCCTCCTGTTGAAGTGTCTTCTCAGATTTTTTTTACCAGTGCAGCTGATGAAATCTGAGTCCCATAGGAAAAATAAATACTAAGTTGCTTCCAAAAGGTGTCCCCCAACAGGCCCCCTCACACCTCTGGCATTTGGTAGATTTGCAGTTTCCCCACCCTTCCCAAATTGCACTGCACATTGCTACTGTAGAATTTGTCATCCATTCATGGTTACCCAATGAGCTTTCTACAGTTGAACCCATGTTTGAACCCAGATCTCCCCAGGGCAATTTGAGCGTTCAATGCCCTGTACTATCTCATTTCACAATTGTTACCATTGTATTATAAATTTGTTAGTGTAGTGTTAAAGCTGTGATTTCCTGCTGGCGTGGCAGAAGAACATGCCAGTGTAAATGTTTAATGTACTACTTTAAAGTCTGTATCGTACTGGGGCAAAGGATTTTGTGGCCAACATGGTAATGATGACGTTTCTGGTAGCACAGAGCTGAAAGTCATGGGGATGGGATCAGATAGAGTTGTTGGTGGCTCTTTTTGGCAGAGCCCTCTAGTCCTTAGCATTATTGGCCAATGTTGGGTAGGAAATATTCATAGGAAGTTCAGATAAATGAACTGCTATTGTCTATAGTGACTGGCAGGCTGCCTCCAGGTTTCCTTGGAGAGGTCTTTCCCAGCCCTACCAAGAGATGCTGTGGATCAGGGTTTCCCGAAGTTGGGTGTCCAGCTGTTTTTGGACTACAATTTCCATCATCCCTTACCACTGATCCTGCTAGTTAGGGATGATGGAAGTTGTAGTCAAAAAACAGTTTGGGAAAGCCTGCTTGGATTAAACCTGGGAACTTCTGCATGCTAAGTGTGAACTCCACCACGGAGCTACAATTCCTTCCACAAAGGGAGATTTTATTTCTCCCTAATCCTTTGACCAGAAATGCCAGGGATCAAACCAGATTGCTTCTGTGTGCGCACACATTCTCTGCTAATGAGCTGTGGCCCTCTTGCTCCTGAGGTATATGGCCTTTCCAGAGACAAGGTAGAGCAGGCAGAAAGACCCAAGACATGAGGAATAGCAAATGACAGGGTCTTGAGAAAGGAAGAAGCATGGGTCCAAGAAAGTGGAAGGCATGGAAAGGTGAATTATAAAAAAAGAGTGATCTAGAGTGATCTTCAGCCCTTCTAAACTTGTTGGCTTTCAGTTCCCATCAGTCCCAGCTGGCATGGTCAGTAGCCAAGACTGAAGGAAGCTGTAGTCAAGCAACATCTGAAGAACCACAGGTTTCCCACCCCAGACCTAGAGGAGATGAAGTCCAAATGAAGAAGAGAAGAAACTGAATTGAAGGGAAGACGTAATACTCATTGCCAGGGATTGCAAGTAGCAAGAGCGGCTGATGTTCACATACCGCTTCAAAAGAACCAACTAAATATTTGGCTGAAATTGACAAAAACTTTCATTGACAAAATTATTTGCTGCATTTTTCTGCAGAGAGGACAGAGATAATGCAATAGAGGTGCTTGGGAATGTACTTGGCATCAATGCCTACTCTTGAGAGGTCATGACACAAGACGCAGAGCCACTAAATGATTGCAACAGAACCATGACAAGGTCTCCTAATTCAGAAGATCCCCACTTGGGGCTGAGACAGTTCACCAGTGCATATCTAAGCTCCTGTAACACATGGCTGAGTGTTTCAAAAGTGGTTAACATCCAGCAGTTCCCCGCAGGCAGATTTTTGACAAGTTCTTTCTTGTCAGTGTGTTTAAAGCCTGGATTCCATAGCCAGAGGACAGCTTCTGTGTCAAAGGAGGCCAGGAGTCATATGATGACCTTCAAATGTTAAGCTGGATACACTTCAGCCACATCAGTGGGAAAACTGCTATGCTGCTCTTGAGATTGCAGTGTGGAGAGAGAACCAGACCAAGCTAGTTCCGGTTACATTGATTGCGGAGGAATTCAGATGGTAGGTTCTTTGAGCTTCATCCAGGTTCTGTGGCCAAGGGGATAGGGAAGAGGAGAGCAGCTCTGAAGGCCTAGATTCATATGACGTGTTCTGCCCTACACACACCTGCACCTTGTATTGTTCCACCCTGAAATTATTGTGTCCCTATTTTGGGTGCCAGGCACTTTTGGAAAACGTAATGATCTAGCACCATTAAAGGTAAAGGTAAAGGGACCCCTGACCATTAGGTCCAGTCATGACCGACTCTGGGGTTGCGGTGCCCATCTCGCTTTATTGGCCGAGGGAGCCGGCGTACAGCTTCTGGGTCAGGTGGCCAGCATGACTGAGCCACTTCTGGAGAACCAGAGCAGCGCACGGAAACGCCGTTTACCTTCCCGCTGGAGCAGTACCTATTTATCTACTTGCACTTTGACGTGCTTTTGAACTGCTAGGTTGGCAGGAGCAGGGACCGAGCAACGGGAGCTCACCCCGTCGCAGGGATTCGAACTGCTGACCTTCTGATCAGCAAGTCCTAGGCTCTGTGGTTTAACCCACAGCGCCACCCGTGTCCCTTCTAGCACCATTACAATGCAGTTAATTTTGCAATACTGCCAGGGGTAAGCTCAAACATTGCACAAATGTTTCAAGTCGGTTGGCGCCTTTGTTCTGCTTGTAATTTTTCAAAACCCCTAAGGGCTGGAGACAGGCAACAGCTTTGAACAGAGTCAAAACTGCTTGGAGAGGGGCACTATTTTTTATGTTATACTGTATATGCGTCTTTCTTTTGTCCCATCGTTGCTCCCAGTCAAACAGGCTTCTGAAACAATGCCCAAAACTCCCAAACTTGTTTCTACATAGCAAAAGTGGCAGCCTGAAAACAACGATCCCTCTGTCATGTTTTCTTCACTCCTTGGAGGATGGGGAGTGGTAGCTACCTATCTGATGCCTAAAATGATATGATACAAACATCATCCAGCTAAAGTGGTAAGTTCCAGTCAAGACCTGTTGTTGCTGTCAATGTTATTATTATTGTCTTCTTGAAGCAAATTTAAAATATTCCATCCCTCCAGAATTGTGATCTATCATATGCTGAGTTGCATTACATTAGTACATTAATTACCATACTTTTCCATGTATAAGACTATGTTTTTTTACTCTAAAATAATGTTCAAAATCTGGACTCGTCTTATACATGGATAGTATCTCCCCCATCTTCTTACATCGGAGTCCCCCAAAATAGAGGGCGTCTTATACATGGGGATGTCTTATAGACAGAAAAATGTGGGATATCATCAAGAGTTGATCTGAGATTAGGAATGGCTAAATATGTCAATTTTGGATTGTTTCAGTTTCTCATTTTTCCATTTTTAAAATTTAGTTCTTCTAATTTCTGCAGCAATTTGCAGTGTTTTTTGTAAGTCCTCATGAAAATTCAAAAGCTTTCAAGGTTAATTTCTCCTAATTTATTTAGCAGAAACTCCAGCAGGTGCAGAATGCCGCAGCGAGGCTCCTTACGGGGTCCTTGCCAGGGGATCACATTCATCCAGTGCTTTACCAACTGCACTGGCTCCCAGTGGAGTACAGGGTCAGGTTTAAGGTGCTGGTTTTGACCTTTAAAGGCCTATGTGGCCTAGGACCCACGTACCTACGGGACTGCCTTTCCTGGTATGCCCCGCGGAGGACCTTAAGGTCCACAAATAACAATCACCTTGGAGGTCCCAAGTCTCAAGGTGGTTAGATTGGTCTCAACTAGGGCCAGGGCCTTTTCAGTACTGGCCCCAACTTGGTGGAACACTCTGTCACAAGAGACTAGGGCCCTGTGGGACTTGACATCTTCCACAGGGCCTGCAAGACAGAGCTGTTCTGCCTGGCCTTTGGTTTGGACTCAGTCTGACCCTTATGTTTCCCTCCCCTTATGGTTTTGATCTATGGGCTACTATTAAAATCAGGCTGCATTTTAAATTATATTTTAACCTGTATTTTAAATTGGGTTTTTTATTGCAATTTTATTGGTGCTAGCCGCCCTGAGCCCGGCTCTGGCCGGGTAGGGGGGGTATAAATAAATTGTTGTTGTTGTTGTTGTTGTTGTTAATATAGACTTTTTGTATGCAATTTTTCTTAATAGGCACATTTTCAAAAAGCAAGTTCCCCTAGCACAATACATTTTGCGTGTTATTTTCACGAATGTATGCACACTTTCCCCGAAATTCAGAAAAGAGGGGATTTTGAAAGGCGGTTGTGTTCTGGTTCACACATTGCTTCAGAAAATGAGCATTAAGTAAGATTTCCTTTAAATGAATTTCTCCCCCATACTTACCTGGGATACATTTTCCCCCATCACTCCTTCTAATAGTGAACCTAAGTAGTGAGTACACACAGACATGGAGCCAAAGTGGGACACCTGAGAAACAAGAGGGAGGCAAGCTTGAGGGGAACCCAAAAATTATAGAAGTACATGTGAAACAATAAAATAGGATTGCCATATTTCAAAAAATGAAAATCTGGACACCAGATTTTGGCAAATTTGTTGAGTTTTTCTTCTTCTTTTTCTTCTTTTTCTTCTTCTTCTTCTTCTTCTTCTTCTTCTTCTTCTTCTTCTTCTTCTTCTTCTTCTGGGGCCAAAGTTATTGAGCCTCATTTTTTTTTTGCAAAATCTCACAAAAATGGGTTTTTGAGCTACTTTTTAATGAAATTCACCAAAATCTACACTTCCAACATGGGCTGCCATACATGCAGATTTTCCTGGACATTTCAGTGATTTTCTGCCCAGATGCTGCTAACAAGGACAGAATACCGGCTATGTCCAGAAAATTCCAGACGTATGGCAACCCTGCAATAAAACAGCCCAGTGAGGACTGTCAGTGGTTGTATTTTGAACATCAGATGGAAAAGAGAAACAGAAAACTGGGTATTCTAGATCACAGGGCATATCTCCCAGCTGATAAACTGCCTCTGGGTATGTTCTCATGCCCAGTTCAAACAGCATCTCTCTCCCCAAAGACATTGCCATAGCTGAGACAGATAGACCTGGAATTTTGACACTTGAGACATTTGCTTAGTTTGCTTCTGTCACCGGACCAGCTATGGAAGCAGCGATTTGGGATTGTGGTTATGTGTGTCTTTGAGGTTGAATGCTCTACTCTCTTTTCTCTTGACTGTTCTGGCTGTGAAATGGAAGCAGCATGCCCAGCCATAATCCATCTCTTTGCTACCTAGGAGGAGAAAGGATAAGCTGGACAGCTCCCCAGCTGTTGGCTTGGCATTCCCATATGGTTCCTTGCAATTCTCAGGGAGCAGATGTTATGCTCTACTTTCTCTCTGCTCATATACAAGAGGCCTCCGTTTCACTCTGCCCATCTGCCCGTTGTCTCTTCTCACATTTGACCATATGTAGAATAAGAATGCTAACTTCTTGTGCATCTGAAGAGTCACTGCAGACTGAAAAGAAACCCATTTTAAATAATTATTTATTCGCTGTTACTGAGATATCCTACCTTTGCTCCAAGGAGCTTTAAGGTAGCATACACAGTCTACCCTCTCCTAGTTTGACTGTGAATAATTCTGAGAGGAAGGTTAGAGTGAAAGACTCTGACTACCTGAATATTGCTCTGTGAATTTCATGGCTGAGATGGGATTTGAACCCTGATCTCCCAGGTTCTTTTTTTAAAAAAAAATAAATGTATTACTCACTTTTAACAAATCAATTTATAAATCAATTTATCCAATTACATTTTTCCATTTCCCCCCTCCCTCCCAATCCCACCCTTCAAAAACTTCCCTCAGCTCCTTTCTCTGATTTGTTTATACATATTATTCTCTGCATGTTATAAAACTGTACATATCATTGCTTTATTTATCATATGTTCTACTGATGAATTTGTGGATGTTTATTCAAAACCTGTCAAGGAGTCCAAATCCCTTTGTTGTCTTTTTAAATAGTTTGTAAATAGTTCCCATTCCCAGGTTCTGCTCCAAAACTCTAACCATTACACCACACTAGATGTTTCAAACTTTGGGTGTGTATCTTTTTCATAAAGTACAGTGCAGGACTTGTGCAAGTGGGCCATACAAGTGCACTTGTGAACACATGGAAGTCAGAGGTTAGAGCCTGCTACTACACCCCTGCCCACAATGTACACGTGTTTTTTGATTGTGCAAAAAGGAAGGAAGGAAGGAAGGAAGGAAGGAAGGAAGGAAGCAATCCCCTTTTAAAGACTTCTTTAAAGTGTCTGGAGAATTCCAGATCTCTCTAGAAAATATTTAGCATAAAGTTTTCCCCAAATTCTCCACTGGTGGGAGGATTTTGAGTTCACCTGTCCATCCAGCCCATGTATTTTAACATTGTGGAAGGGCTTGGCCCCTATTCCTTCCAGCCTTCTTCTATTAGCCCATAGCATCATTTAACCACTAATATGAACTAACAACAGTGCTCCCCCCCCCCCCCAGAAAAAGAGGTGCCGGAAGTCACCATGAACGTATCCCTTGTTCTCTTATAAAGGCAATGCTGCTCACCTGAGAGGTGCAGGAAATCAGTTCCGGAGAGATCTGGCTTGAAGGGAAAAAAATCCCTGAGTAACAATATGAGTTCCATTCCATGTCAAAATGAACAAAAAAATTCTCAGAAGAGAGACTTCTGGGAATTTTTCTGAAAATGTGTTTTTCCACCTCAGCCAAACTGTCAGAGAATTCTACCTCCCCATTAATAATAGCACAATCTCAGGCATGTTTATTCAGAAGTATGTTCTGAGTGTGACTTACTCTCTTATAGGTATGTTTAAAATTGCAATCAAAGGAAACCATCCTATGCACACTTACCATGGAGTAAGCTTTACCGAGGAGTAAGCAGGCATTCAGTTGGACTGCATGTGCTTAAAAAGTAGCTCAATCCTAGCAGGTTTACTCAGAAGCTAGTTCTTCTTAATTCAGTGGGACCCATTCCTAATCAGATGAATTCAATGGGATTTAGTCCTAATCAGATGAAGGGGCCTCATGTCCACAAAAGCTTATGCCGTCCTAAGTGTGTTAAGTATTTAATGTGCTAAAGGTTCCTTTGTAGTTCCCCCATGTGTGTGACTATCTTGAAAGATTGTGTTTCTTTCTTTCTGTTGGGTTTCTGAGCTTGAATAGGAAGTACAGAGCACAATACAAAAGCCTAGCACTTTACAGCTGTGAGAATGCTCATTTCAGAACGAGCAACTATTGCAGCCCTAGCTCTTGTCAATTTCAGTCTTCAGTCTTTGTATACAGTATTCTCTAGACCACATGAAAGTTAAACTCAAGGAACTTCGTGTACCCAATGACAGAAAAAATGTCTGAATTCAAGAAAGGTGGGGAAATGAGCAAACAAACTCATCTTGATTGTGGGTGGGAGCAAAATAGTTCATCTCCTGCTGTGCTCCAACTTCAATAGAATGTCTGTCACCTTGTAGAAAGGAGAACTATGTTTTTTTTAATGGGATCTGCCTGGTTTCAG
Source organism: Podarcis liolepis (assembly GCF_965112155.1). Lineage (NCBI taxonomy): Eukaryota > Metazoa > Chordata > Lepidosauria > Squamata > Lacertidae > Podarcis > Podarcis liolepis. The sequence continues at coordinate 26,785,520 of NC_139571.1, forward strand.
AAGCAATTATTTGTTCTTGATGTTATTAAAATATAAAACTCATTTGGTGTGTTAAATTAAAATGGGGGAAAAACACATCTAATAATTGCAATGTGACTACACACTTTGAAAGTTCTTTGCATATGGAGATGACAGGGGGTGAAATGAGTAGATGAGAAACATGCACATCACCTCAAGCTCTTTGGAGGAAGAGGAACAAAACATAAGGATGGGGGTTGGGAACCAAATGCATCAGTCAAACTATTTCTGACTTAAGAGTGCAATTTTCTGAAGATCTCTGAAAATGTTGAGCTTATCATCATGGATCCCCCCCCCCCTAATTCCCATGTTCTTTTTTTTTTATTAATAACTTTTATTTCCGATATACACTCTATGTGATTTTAAAAGAGTCTAATTCCCATGTTCTTGATCTCACTCAGAAGGAAATTTTTATGTTGCTTCCTAGGGATGTCATACAATTCCAAAAAAGGGTGGGAGACAGAAACAGGAGTGGAAATTGCTTATGTTTGCTTATTCATCCCATGTGCAGAACAGAAATCAATCCAGCAAATAAGATCTGTATTCATCGTTGTTGTTTTCAGTCTGAAAATGATACAAAATTGATTATGTTTTCCTCCCATTTGCATTGCATTTCTTTTGCAAGACAAATACCATAATGTTTGGTGGAAGGTGAAGTGTAATGGAAGAATGGAAAATGATGCCCTCTTACAACCCTAGTGTTTCCACTAAAATTTTGAACTATTCTCACGTGTTATATGTATTATTATATGGACAATAATATATGCACATTATACACATATACGCCCTGGGATTCCTAACATAACCAGCCAGTAAAAGAGGTGTGTGTTTGTGTGTATTCATACTTGTGTTGCTGGAGCTTCTATTAATCAGGAACTTGCTTACACCTGTAGCTCTAATGTCAAGCACTACGAAATCTTCTCAGGAGTGCTTTAGAGTATTGTTGACCTTTTAATATTCATTGATTCATTAATTGATTAAATTTAAACAAATCTGCATATTACCAAAACCTCAAAGTCGGCACTCCACCTTAATGAGTGAGGATATGCAAAACACAGCATGCCATCTAGCAGAGAATCTGTCTTGTGTAGCGTAGCAACCAACAGATAGAAGAACAAACCAGGAAGCCCTCAGTCCAAATCTTGCCTCTTCCATGAGCTCAGTCATTGTCCTTAAGCAAGGTGAAGTCTCTCAGCCTTCCATCTGCAATATACAGATAATAATAGTGACCTATCTTTTAGAATTCTCCAAAGAATTACAAGATGATAACAAATGGGAAGGGCTTTGATTACCCAGAGGGCATCATAGAAATGTTGCAACAGATTCAACTCACTACACGCCTGAAACAACTTTCACCCAAGCTAATAAGCCTCAATGACAATCCTTGCTCTTACAATCAGCTCCGCTTCTAGGAAAGAGAGGGCAAGGCAAGTGGAGGCTGTGGTTCTTCTTGCTCTAGACACAGCTTGTATACTTGGAGAGGTCAGGAGAAAAGGCAGCAACAACAAGAACAGGGAGGAAGATGAGCCAGAACAGAGGACTTTGGAATCAGCAGCACCACCTCTCCTGCAGCAGTGTGGGCCACAGCAGGTGTTCTACAATAATGACTGCTCTTATTGGTCAATGTAGTGGGCAACTGTTCTGTCCTGTCCAGTTGCCTGCTTTAATTCCAGCGCTGCAGGATGACTTTCCCACCCTTTAAAATCACCATCCCTGGAAAGTAAAGCATGTGTCTGTTGATAAAGAATAATTTTAGTAAAGAATGCAACCAAAGTTGAAGTCGTTCTTTATTTATTCATTATGTTTCTAGTCCACCCTTCCTCCCAAAGGAGACCAGGTAAGCAATCAACAAAGTGAGAAAACAATACAAGAGTTAATGGGGAGTGTAATACCCATAATAACAGAATGAACACTTTTCAATTGAATTTGCAAAGAATGGACATGAAATTGAACGGAATGACAGATAAAAATAGGTGAATGGGGCCCAGACTGGAAAGAGTCAGGTGTGTTCCACCACCCCCTTCCTCATGCTTGCTATGGGCACATGTGTGTTACATATATGCATCAATGCTTGTGGAGCACTGGGAGAAGCACCCATGACTCCAGAGAGGAGGTCAACTGGTGCCTGACAGAGGCAGCCGTCTATCCTTTATCACACCTGGTGTAGTTTATCCAGTCCCTGCACCAGCTCCTGTGAGTTCTCAACCAATGAGCCATGATCTCTCTCCTAATGGTTTTGTAGTCCTGCTTTCTCCCATTGCAGGGACTTGTCCAGGAACTGAACCCATGACCTCTTGCAACCAAAGCAAGAAGCAGTAGTTGTCAGATTCCAACTCCCATCAGCCCCAGTCAGCCTTGTCAGTTGTCAGGGATTTTGGGAATTGTAGTTCAAGGCATTTGGAGGGCCATAAGTTTCCCATCCTTGTTTCAGATATTTCTCATCAGCATTCACACACGAACACCAGCATACACCAAATTTCAAACACTCACTAGCCCTCCCCAGGTGTTTCCCCACTTGGGTTTCCCATTCTGGGGGTGGGGGGGAGGGAGAACAAGGAAGTGCTTCCCATTCTGGGGGTGGGAGGGAGGGAGAACAAGGAAGTGCCTGTCCCTTCCATCAGATTCTTAACGGCCTGTTCCACATGTCACAGCTGAACATGAAGGATTTCATGTGGTTCAGATTGGGGAAGCCTGTCCTAGATCAAGAAGGCAGACACTTTAAACCAGAGATGGTTAACCGTAGGCACTTCAGATATTGCCAGACTGCAACTCCCATTACCCCTGATTACTGGCCATGAGTTTCTCTTATGTAGGCTGCTTTCCCCTGCATTATGTAGAATGTAGGCAAGAGCAGTCAAGAAGAGAAAGATCAAAGAAAGAAGACAGCTGCCAGCAACTGCCCCCAAAGGGTGTGTGACTGGCCAAGCAGTGACAGGTTTCTCCTTACCTGGAGCATGGAAAGAACCAAAAAGGAGTTCTCAATTGTTCGGCACCTTTTGCAGCTGTCACAACTGATAGCTGCTACAGGTATCCAGAGGCTTCACTGCACAGGGGGCCTCATTTAAAGATGACTGTTCTCCATCTCTGAAGGAGCCAGAGGCAGATTCTCACCTAGTTTAGTTACAGATAATCTTGATTTATTTATATAGCTCTTGAAATGTCTCAATTCAGTTGGAATAGAGGAAATTGTATGTTTGGGTTGGAATGTTATAGTGGAAAGGGAGATTGATAACAAGCTGCATGAAATTCTCACTTTGGTACACCTTGTCTTGATGGACACTTGTAATTTACCGCTTCCTAGTCTACAGGATATCAAAGCTTCCAGACAGACGCACTGAAGAGAGCTATAGGCTGATACTGAGGGGTTTCCCACCCCCACAACCTACTATTCCAGGTTTGTACTATGCAAGTCAGTTCTGCCCAGCAGTATTGAAACTCACCTCTATTTCCCTTAATATCACTTTGTGTGTAAATAGAGAAAATAAGACATAGGCTCCTCTGGTTATATTAGACCTGTGCCTGGTATATAAAGTCTAAACCTTCAGTAGGTACATTTCCAATAAAAGAAAATGGGTTTGTGCTTGAGATGCCAGGATTTGGGCGATGAGTCCCATGCATTGATTTCCACAAAAGGTAATGCGATTTGGGTCACTGTAAAAGCAAGTTAATCTATTACCTATGACAGTGTAATCTACCCTCCTCCCACTGACTTTACCCCCTATTGTTTTATAAAATCTGATGTCTCCACATTAGGCTGTTGCTAGGCTGGTGACACATGGGTGTTCTGAGTTAGTTTGTAAGTTGATATATTTTTGTTTGCAGTATCCGAAGAAGAAGAAGAAGAAGAAGAAGAAGAAGAAGAAGAAGAAGAAGAAGAAGAAGAAGAAGAAACCACAAATGTTCTTTGTGGAGTGAAATATTTCAGAGCTCTTTCAATGGAAATGAGCAGGGATGGGGGGGGGGAGATGGGCAATTCATATTGACGAAATCACAGTTATTTCAGGAAATTATATTATTTGGGAATAGATGGGATAATATGGCCCCAACATTTTATGCTGTACAGAGACAGCACTGTATGATTCCAGATCAAGTAATTTTAAAAATAAAAAAGAAACTTTAAAAAACTCAATTATTTTGACTAGCAATCTTCTGTGCACAATTTTGAGAAAGCATTTCTGAAAGAATTAGTGAAGCATCCATATATACGGAGAAAGAATCCACATATTGCCATGACCCCTGAGACAACTGTGTATTTGAAACTGTTGTCATAAGAATTTAAGGTCTCAAATATATAAATTCAATGTTCATAAATTCATAAAGGCAAACACATACATAAGTATATAAACCATTAGTAGATAGGTAGCCGTGTTGGTCTGCCATAGTCAAAATAAAAAAAATTCCTTCCAGTAGCACCTTAAAGACCAACTAAGTTAGTTCTTGGTATGAGCTTTCGTGTGCATGCACACGAAAGCTCATACCAAGAACTAACTTAGTTGGTCTTTAAGGTGCTACTGGAAGGAATTTTTTTTATATAAACCATGTGTCTGAAATAGTACAGGAGAACAAGCCAGAAGTCATTTTAACTCTCCCAAACCATTTTGACTCTCCCAGTGACCACAAATATTCCTCTGCAGTTTGGACAGAAATGGGAAAACCCTCCCCATTGCCTCTGTGCTCACAAATCCTGCCTTAAGGGCACATGTAAGATATGAATAGGGTGAGCCTATGACCTGGACTCAGGAATTAAGTATTGATCATCACAAAAGAATGGCCAGATGCCCAGGTAAAAGCAATCAGTGACCATTAACAGGTTTCCTGCCAGACAGGATTTCTGCTGTAGACTGCCTCCGGTGATGTATTTCTGCTGTAGACCGCCCCTTCAGTGATGTATGTATGATGTATTGGGGTGGGTGGCCTTGAGCTACAGGGCGGGCAATTTCAAAAGTCTATATAAGGGCTTGCACCTCATTGTTCTGGGTTCCTCCTCCCTCCTGCATGTGGTGAGTGAGGACCATGTTGCAACAGTTTAATAAAGATCAGGCTTACTAGCTGCTTTGCTTCTCAATATTCTCTGGTTGGTCTCTGTTACTTTCTTCTACCGATAGGAAACCCACTTAAGGACTCTATATGGGCTCTTGGATACCCGATAAGGAAAAAAGAGCAGATTTTGTTTACAACACTGTGTTTTGTAAGAGTCTAAGTTTTCATCTGCAGGAAACTTGCATGTGCAGCTGAAGTCTGCAAAAAAGAGGTTTTGGCTCTCCCATTCATCAGTTGATGGGCCGAAGCATTGGGTGCTTTGAAACTGGGATTTCAAAGCATCTTCTCACTTGATATCATTGTGATGTCAGGTGATGGGCAGGTGGGCATCCCATTCACCTGCCATATTTGCTTCAGGAGGCTGTGATCAGTAAAGATCTGGCCCACAGAGCCAGAAAGGTTCCCTAAACACTCCGGTTTCCCACCTGTAAAAATGTGAATTGTGTAATTCACCTCACTTAGACGTTAAGGTAATTCATTTAGGCTGCGAGTTATTCAGATGAATATGACAGAAATCCACCTAAGTCTCAAAATAGATACAAAGAATGAGTTCATTCATATTTTCCCCAGGGTGAAGGAATGACAGGCAATTTATAATTTAGCTTTAGCAATAATAATAAGGGGGGGAGCAAGCTTGGCTCCTATGACTTTAAGTACAGCTTAATCTGCACACAAGTGCAACTTTTTAGAACACAGAGATTTACTTTATTACCTGCCCATGTCTGCAGATCAAGCTGCTATAAAGGCACAGGAGCAGAAAGTAGTCAAATGTACCTAAACTAGAAGGAATCCTCTTGCTGATGATCAATCACTCGTTGCTGGACAAAATGCCAGAGCTAACATTTCTACTGCATTTTTCATGTAGCCTGTCATTATGATGCAAAATTTATTATGCTTACTTTACAAATGCATTATATGCCACAGTGTGAAATGAACTTCAACCAGTTTTTCATACTCCATTCTTCTTCTATACCCAAGGGGGAAAACTTACATCTTCAATCCAAAAATTTCTGAAGGAAGGTTAAAACAATTTTCCGCTTTATGTCTCTGCATTCATGTTTGTGTCTTTTTTCAAAAAATGTTTACAATGGAGACTTGTTCCTTGAATATGCATTCCAGGCTTTTAGCCATTTAAAGGCAGGCATGTCAAACATTTAAGACAAATAGCCCTTCCAGCTTTTATGAAGTGAAGGATAGCTTTAAAATGTGATGTTTCCTACAACAGACTTAAAGCATTGCTTCATCCGTTTAAGTTCCTGTTCAGCTTTTTACACCATTTCAAATCTAGAAACATACCACAGATCCCCGTGGAAAGTGGGACTCTTTTGAATTCCAGATGCTATGTGATGCCCTGGTTAAGGTGTGGGACTCAGACTGGGAGACCCAGGTTCAAATCTCTAATTAATCATAAAGGTTGTGGGCTAAGCTTGGGAAGTCTCTCACTCATCTTTTTAAAAACCTTTTAAGGGCCTTGCAATGCTGAAAGGAGGTGTGCTGCATTTTCTTCCCTTGCTGCCACATGTGGCAGGGGATGTGGGTGGCGCTGTGGTCTAAACCACTGAGCCTCTTGGGCTTGCCAATCAGAATGTGATGGGGTGAGCTCCCGTTGCTCTATCCCAGCTCCTGCCAACCTAGCAGTTCAAAAGCATGCCAGTGTGAGTAGATAAATAGGTACCACTGTGGCGGGAAGGTAAACGGCATTTCCGTGTACTCTGGTTTCTGTCACGGTGTTCCATTGTGCTAGAAGCAGTTTAGTCATGCTGGCCACATGATCTGGAAAGCTGTCTGTGGACAAATGCTGGCTCCCTTGGCCTGAAAGTGAGATAAGCGCCACAACACCATAGTCACCTTCGACTGTACTTAACCACACAGGGGTCCTTTACCTTTTTGCTACATGTTGCTTGCACCTACTATGCTGAACCAGAAGTTAATGTTAGGATTATCTCCCAAACTCTCACCAATTGCCAGGGCTTTTTTCTGCTAGAACTTGCCAGAACTCATGGCATCTCTCAAATGGGAACCATTGCCATCATAAGAGAACAAGGGAGGTGTTCAGGGTGAGCTCTGGCACCTCTTTTTCTAGAAAAATAGCACTGCCATTCACCCTCATATGTTGTTGTTGTTTTTGTTTAGTTGTTTAGTCATGTCCGACTCTTCGTGACCCCATGGACCAGAGCACGCCAGGCACTCCAGTCTTCCACTGCCTCCCGCAGCTTGGTCAAACTCATGTTGGTAGTTTCGAGAACACTGTCCAACTATCTTGTCCTCTGTCATCCCCTTCTCCTTGAGGCCTCAATCTTTCCCAACATCAGGGGCTTTCCCAGGGAGTCTTCTCTTCTCATGAGGTGGCCAAAGTATTGGAGCCTCATCTTCATGATCTGTCCTTCCAGTGAGCACTCAGGGCTGATTTCCCTAAGAATGGATAGGTTTGATCTTCTTGCAGTCCATGGGACTCTCAAGAGTCTCCTCCAGCACCAGAATTCAAAAGCATCAATTCTTCAGTGATCAGCCTTCTTTATGGTCCAGCTCTTACTTCCATACATCGCTACTGGGAAAACCATAGCTTTGACTATATGGACCTTTGTCAGCAAGGTGATGTTTCTGATTTTTAAGATGCTGTCTAGGTTTGTCATTGCTTTTCTCCCAAGAAGCAGGCGTATTTTTTATTTCGCGACTGCTGTCACCATCTGCAGTGATCACGGAACCCAAGAAGTAAAATCTCTCACTTCCTCCATTTCTTCCCCTTCTATTTGCCAGGAGGTGATGGGACCAGTGGCCATGATCTTTGTTTTTTTGATGTTGAGCTTCAGACCATATTTTGTGCTCTCCTCTTTCACCCTCATTAAAAGGTTCTTTAATTCCTCCTCGCTTTCTGCCATCAAGGTTGTGTCATCTGCATATCTGAGATTGTTGATATTTCTTTTGGCAATCTTAATTCCAGATAGGGATTCATCCAGCCCAGCCTTTCACATGATGAATTCTGCATATAAGTTAAATAAGCAGGGAGACAATCAACAGCCTTGTCGTACTCCTTTCACAATTTTGAACCAATCCGTTGAGGCTTCTTGTCCCACATAGAGATTTCTCAGGAGACAGATGAGGTGATCAGGCACTCCCATTTCTTTGAGAACTTGCCATAGTTTGCTGTGCATATAGTAATCCCTAAATGTGCCTTCTGGTGTGATTTTGCATGTGAGACAATCCAATGATTTCACTAATCACAAATACTTCAGGTATACTGCTGGTGAGATGAGAAACTATCTTTTCTCTGACCAGCCAGAGGCATTTACTTCATCTCCCCATCACTTATGCTTCACTGCTTTGCAACATGAGCCAAACAGGTAAGGCTCGTGGGAAGGAAGGATCCTGAGTTGTGTCAAATCGGTGGGGAAGCCCAGAATGTCAAAATAGGTTTATTTTGGAAGAAGGAACCAGGTATAAAAGGGGAATAGAAGGGAGCAGCTGGAGGTGAATGGATGACTCAGCACAACATAAAAGCAAAAGGAAATTTCTGCTTCCCATGCATCAGATAATCTGACGAGCTAAGGGAGCATCATGCTCATGTTGCAATAAGAGCAGAAACTTATTTGAATTCCAGATAGTGGAGATTGTTCAAGGGAGAAGGTTTTCCAGTAAGAACTTGGCCGGTTGAGTAAAGTGTGAGGTGGAGGACCATTTGTCTAGCCAGTATTTAGGAGGCAGAATCAGAGATCCTGCCTCCAGCCAATTGGGCATAGCAATCTCATAGTAATATGGACTTTAAAAGTGCCTCTGGGCAGAACCTGGTTTTGATTTTAGCCTTGGTTTTGCACAAAAGCAAGTTTTGAGTATGTTTGCTACTGAGATTGACACATCTCCTTTTGATACGCATGGGGAAACATTGATGTCCTCTCATCAATGTGTGCTGGTTTCATTTGTCTCTTACCACTAGTAATGGATATCCTATTGGGATTCTGGGACTGGGGGAGAAAGTCTCCAAGCTGCCGATACAAGCTGAGGTTCGGTTTGCCATCAAATCGTCAAGGTCACCGTGGGGAGAGCAGCTTGGAAGAATTGCATGAGCAAGAAAAACTTCAACGAGGTCTGTAGATTTTTATTAGGGAGGCTCTCCACATCACTACCTTCTTTCCCTGGCTTGTTGTGGTTTGAGATCAGCGGGAAAACAATTTCACCGAACCTGCATAGTTTTTCAATGGCTACTAGCCGGGATAGCTGCACCATTGAAGGCAAGATGTCTTCAAATGCCAGTTCCTGAGAATCACAAGTGGTGAGAGTTCAGTTGTAGGCATCTGTAGAGTTCTGAGCTTCCTGTAGGTGTCTGACTGGCCACTGTAAGAACAGGATGGTAGACTAGATCCATCTGGGCCGAATTCTCACCATTGTCTACAGAGAAAGGACAGGTGGAGTTGGTGCTCTTTGTGCTCACTGCTATTACTTCCAAATGCTCTACCTCTGGGCTGGAGGGAGGGAGAATGCGTGAGCACATTGCAATGGCAAGAGGAGCAGCAATGGGACTCTGGTGGTAAGCAGTGGGCCCCCTTCTGAAGGGTGGTCCTTACAGTACTGGCTCCCAATGTCTGAATGGAGAAATAGCCTCAGAACGTGGATCATGTTCCATCTTGGATTTCTTGGAAGAAGAAAGAATGCAGAAAGAGTATTGGTGGGTGCGTGGGTGGGTGGGAGAGGAGAAATGGCTTCATTGCAGAAGACTAAGTGGCTGCTTTATGTATCTGGAGAGAGCTGCAAGCAGATTATGAAAGCCCAACTGCTTTGAGATGTCGCAAAAACAAACCTTGGTGATATATATATATTTTTTAAGAATGCCTCTTTTATTGGAAAGGCTGCGCTATGTGTGTTTTAAAAGCTGTTTTTGCAAAGTAATCTGGCAAGCGACACTGACTGCGGAGAGGTCAAGGCCCGCCAGTATCGACAGCTCCATCAAGCTGCTGCAGCTACAAGTAAAGCCAAGCAAATAGTTGCCTCATTGTCATGCAGAGTTTAATTAAAAGATTAGACTTAGCAAAAGGCATCCAAAGGTGCAGGCACAAAAAGGGCAACTCAGTGTGAAATTGCCTTTCTTGGCGCATAGAACAAGCGAAGCATGGAACCTGTGGAGGTCTGAATGTCAACAGACAGTAGTGGTGGGACTTTTTCAGTTGTGGAACAAAAGCTTGGTTCTTCAGCTGGAGCTCCTTTGTGCACTAAATACTGCAGTCTCATTAAGACAAGATGTCTTTATTCAGGCCCTACCCAGCCACAATTAGGGAAAATCAGAGTTATATGAGAAGGTTTGCACAAATGTTTTGGGGTGATAAATGGGTATTTTGGGCAGGACGGCTGGTAGAAGAGAGTGGGGTTTCATTACAATGTGCTCCTCTTTACTCAAACAATGGGATGTTAACATACCCTCCAACCAGGGGCGTAGGAAGGGGGGCGGTTCGCCCTGGGTTCCATCATGGAGGGGGGTGTCAAAAAAGAACAATTGCTGCCCTACTAGGGCGGTTCATAAATTTTAATATTTTTTTTGAAAATGCCTGCTCCAAAGGTCTTATCTTACTACACTAGGGATTATATAGCTATATCTGAAATTTCATTCCCAGCAGTTAATATCTTGACCCTCCTCCACGAAAATAAAGGCTTACTTGGCCGTTTTCATATGTCATGAAGGCTGAAATTTCAATTCAGTGGTGCCAAAACACAATCCATCCTGTAGATTTAAGTATCTTTCTACAGCCGCCTCCTTGTTATCAGAGGCCCATAATCCACATTCCTTTGTAAGAAAATATGAAATAATGTAAAACTATTTTTGCAGGCAAAAAAATAAAAATAAATCAATGGGGGGGTTTGACAAGAAGTTTTCCACACCGGGTACCACCTGACCTTCCTACACCTCTGCCTCCAACATTTCTCCAATGAAAATAGGGACGTCTTATTCCATAAGGAGAAGAAGAAGCGAACCTTGCCCATCTGACTGGATTGCCACAGCCACTCTGGGAAGCTTCCAACATTTATAAAAACACAATCAATTTAAACATTAAAAAATTTCAGATGCCTGCTAAAGGTTACTTATCTCCTTGGCTTGAGGGTCAAATAAACCCACACCCTCCAACATCTCTCCATTGAAAATAGGGACATCCTACCAATCTTCCAATATTTCTCTGATGAAAATAGGGATGTCCTAAGGAAAAGTGGGACATTCTGGGATCAAATCAGTAACCGGGGCAGCTTTGTAAATCTGGGACTGTCTCTGGCAAATAGGGACATTTGGAAGATCTGTGTTCCAGAGTAGACTCTGCAACTTTAATGTATATTGGAAAACAGGACATTTTGAATTTAAATCTTCCTTGTGAAAGTATGTTGGTTTCCAGCTGTTGGAGAGAAGATGCAACAAAAAGGACTAGGAATCTACCTACAAAAAATTAGCTCCTGAATTAATATAATTGTATGGATCTTTAGGTTTCCCTATCTCCACATCTATAGATATGTTCAAAAATTCACAAATATTTTACTTTTGCTTGCAAATTCATTTGCAAAGAATACATCTAAGTGTACTCTGCAACCTAGTTCTGAATGCTGACAAATACATCAGTGCAAGGTACACTGGAAAAAAGAATAACATGAGCTATATTGTCATTGTTACTGCTGTTTGGAAGTGCATATATTCATGATGAGGCCTCTACTGCATCCTGAAAAATGTGCGCAGAATTCTTAACAGGGATTGCAAGGACAGCATCATTTCTGTCATTCTTATTTGTTCTTCTGGCAGACCAGATGAATAGCATGCCGGCGCTCCCATCAAAGACTTTCTGACAAATGTATATTTTCATTCCTACAATAAACGTGAGCGATGTGTTCTAAGTCTGATGCCAGCAACCTAATGGCAGAGGTATGCAATGTCTACCTCTGAGACCTGCAGGTATAGGGTGGTATATAAATAAAAATAAAAACAACAACAACAACAACAACAACAACAACAACAACAACAATACAGTGGTACCTTGGGTTAAGAACTTATTCTGGAGGTCCATTCTTAACCTGAAACTGTTCTTAACCTGGGGTACCACTTGAGCTAATGGGACCTGCTGCTGTGCTGCTGCTGTGCAATTTCTGTTCTCATCCTGAAGCAAAGTTCTTAACCCAAGGTACTATTTCTGGGTTAGTGGAGTCTGTAACCTGAAGCATCTGTAACCCAAGGTACCACTGTACTAGAATTGTTGATTAGCATTAACATGGCTGCCTAAAATCAAACAATCAAAAGTCCTTTCCCAGCATTCTGTTCCACTCTAGAATGACAAGAAGCAGAAACTGGGATTGGGCTCTGCAGAGGAGATGGGGTAGCAACTCAGTCTATCCCCCGCCTTTGCATTTTTTGCATGCATTTACCATGAGTGCATCCCATCCCATTGCCATATTAACCTGCTACACACTCACACACAAATAGGCATCTGCCTCTGCTTGCTCCACTTCCCCACCCCCTACCCACTCTTCTCCAACATCTGATCAACTCCGCTCCTCAGGGCCATCTTTACCTGGGGGTGCAAGGGGTGCGGGGCACCCGGGCGCCGAATTCTGGAGGGCGCCAGGCACCCACCGCTGAAGCCACCTAAGATTATTGTATTGAGCTGCTATGCGGCATCCGGGTCAGTGGCAACTTTGACACAACTGATCTCACGCCGGCGGCAGGCTGGCGACGTGAGCTCAGTTGTATCAAAAGTGCCGCGAGTGAAACATTGCAAATTGCATATTAATTTCATCACTTGCAGTTCAAATTCGTTTAGGGAAATTATTACAAAAATAATGTTTATTTTCACTAATTGTCTGCATTTTCTTTGACTAACTGCTTAGTACTTAGGGGTCTACTACACATGCGTTTCAGCACATGATTTAAGTTTTCCATTTCCACAAAAATGCGCCTAGAGCACACACTATGAATTCCGTGAGCTTCATTTTTTCTTCATTTTACAATGAATGCTAAGCGTATAAATGAGCAAATATAAAATTTTGTTTCTTTTTCCTCCCTTCTTTCGTAAATAAGAGATAAGGCATAAGCATGGTGTCTGACATAAGCATAATAAAAGTTAATTTGGGGGCTAAACTAAATTGGGGGGGGGGGGTCTGGGCGGATCTTTGCACCCCGGCGGCACATATGCTAAAGATGGCCCTGCCCCTCCCATTACACTTAACCTATCCATTGCCTATCCCCCACATCTTGCCCCTCTGCCCACAGCTCACCCCTTAGCCCCTCCCCTCCCCGCTAGCCCTAAGCCCCTCCACTCATAACTTGTCCCAACCTCCACTCCCTTTTCAAGGAGAGGGAGACGATTCACAAAGCAGCATGTTTCTAAGTCCTCCCCCCTTCCATTAAACTTCACTGCAGCCATATTTAATGGAAGGGGGAGATTTTAGCAGAGTGGCTCACTAAACCACTCTGTGAAGCACCTCTCTCCTTGCCCCTGTGCAGTCACATTTAATGGGGCAGGTTCACCAAGCAGCTTGCTAAACTGCTCTGTGGAGCACCTGTCCCCTTGGCTGCCACATTCAACAGAGAGGGGCATTGCACAGAGGGTCTTGCTAAGCCTCTCTTGGAACCACCTATCCTTCCAGTGTTAAACCTCACTGCAGTTGCTTTTAATTATTAGTTTAAGCAAACTGCTCTGTGAAGCACCTGTCTCCATGAAACACCTGCCACCAGCAGTGCTTCCTCTCCTCCCTCTTCTGCGTGCTGTTCATGACAGCCTTAACACACACACATACACACACACACAAATTTGTATTGAAATGCCTTTTAAAATGTATACTTTAAAATGCATTTTGGTCCCAAAATATGCCATTCTAACTGCATTTGCAAAGGTTTCCCCCAGTAAATTTTGCTAAGTGTTTTGATCTGAGCACTGAGTTGGAAAATTTGGAAGCACAAAAAACCCGTGTATTGCTAAGAGACAAATCCAGGGAGGCAGCAGTGGGATTTAAAGGCGTGTCAGATCACCAACTGCATACAGAACTCTGCTGCTCATTCTGGCTAGGGTGAAAGGTGTTCGCATGGGGTGCAGATAGAAAATAGCATTATTTTTGCTGTTGCAGCTCCAGGCAAAAGCTGGGACTCCATTTAATGTCATGCAGCATGCCTCTCTGTGCTGTAAAAAAACCCCACTGCATCTCCTAGCAGTTGTTGCAGATCCACAGTCTCTTCCAGTCATAATCAAGGGAATTTCATACATTCCAAGAGGCCATATCAGATTAGTGCAACTGTGGATTTCAATGTTTGCCAGTTTCATATTTTAAAGTAAGGGGCACATAAACACACATGCTTTCACAGAGAGTGATTGAGTTACTTGGTTTTAATGGGAAAAAAATTATTATTAACCTTTGCCACTCAGTGGTTGTTTTATCCTTATGAAGCATGAAGGATTTTTATTTCAGCTAGCCAAGATGGCTTTTGATGTTCTCATCCGTATAAATGTTGCATTTTTCTTCTTCTTATTTAATCCTGCTAAGCCCTCGGCCACATTGATCTCATGTGGCCACGAATTAGTTCCACAGGTTAATTATACATTATGCAAAACACAATATACCATCCTTTTCGGTTTCATTATGCTGTCTTTGGTTTTCAAATACGAGCGTGCCTTCTGTATCAGGGAAAAGAAGGATCTGATTTGCCTTGTGTTTTGGTATAAAAACAGTCTTTCACACACATACACACCACTTGATAGATTTCTATCTGTATTAAGGGTCAGCTCATGCCCAGAAGGATTAAATGGATGGAATACCTCCGCTGGCTATTTGGTATTCCCATATATACCTTCAACATCTCATTGTTCAGAACACTTGGCAAGGCAGGAGAGGGTGTATGGGGATAGCTTACTATCATTTTGTTCCCTTTTGTTACGGGAGGACAAGTTGTCTGCATTGTTGCGATCCCAAATCATCCTCACCTGCCACCAAATCTATCTTCTTAAAAAAGAGGTGTGGAACCTCAACCCCAGGGACAAAATACAGCCCCCCTCAGGCCACACCTCCTTTCCTCAGACTAGATTCCTCACTAGAGAGTGGTATGGCATAGGGGGGCACAGAGGCAGTTGCCCTGGACACAAAATTGCTAGGAGTACAAAATTCAACACCTGGTGCCACTTCAATACAGCTGTGCACCTTTGTAAGTGGGCTCTGTTGATAATGGCTTCTCCATGCAAACCAGGAGGCGACCTCTCCAGACAAAGGAACAACTCTTATTGTATCATCTCTTTAGCTGCAATCTCCAGGGTGATGTGGATGCCATTAGACAGTTGAATGTACATGTGTACTCTACCATGAACACCTTCCTCATTCTCTTAGGTGGTACCTTGGCACCTGAACTGAGTTCAGGTGAGTGACGACAAAAAAAGGCCTGAGGACACTCTATTCCATACCCTCCAACAGTTCTCTGATGAAAATAGGGTTGTCCTAAGGGAAAGCAGGGCATTCTAGGATCAAATCTGAAACTAGGATGGTGTCTGTAAATCCAGGACTATCAGTGAAATATAGGGACACTTGGAGGGTCTGTGTCATGTGGTTTGAGCAGTCAATTCTTAGTAGTAAAGTTACTCTCCAGATGACATTTTCTTCCACGTTAAAATGTTTCTGTCTTGTAATAGATTTCTCTTTGTGTAGTAGTCATGCATACCTAAAGGTTCTGCTCTGTTTCATAATAATCAGCTAATGTGATTACATTTGAAAGGCTCAGCCACAATATATGCTTAGAAATGAATAGCTTGTCAACAGGTGAATATCACCTGTTGTTTTAATGCCTTTTTTTCAATCTCTCATTTGTTGTGGTAATTATGTTCATGTTCATTAACTTCCAGATGATGGTGATTACAAAGAGCCACTTATTTGCTAATGTATTTGGACTTCAGAGTTGTAGATTCTTTTTCAGTTTTGGTTTACTGTTGACAAGAGTTCAGTAAGCTCACATTTAAGATAACGATTTTCTGGAAAGCGGTCATTAATGTTAAATTATTTTAAACTCGGAAAGTGCCTTTTGCACCCAGTTTGTTGCGATTTGTGAGACTTTGGTGTATTGGCCTGTTTCAAACCATGACTTGCTCTGATATGAATGAGCTGGCATGAGCCTCAGACTCTTGTGGACAAGGGCACAGGCAGATAGAATACAAACCTTCCTAAATGCACAAGGCATGCTACTCTGACCATATAAGATAGGACTTTTGCATGACATGTTTTAAGTTGGAGGTTTGAGTTTACTTCTTTTCCTTCACTATAGCTAAAACTCAGTGACACTTGGCTCATCCCTCAGACCATAACACACGCTGTGGAAATTTGTGGGGCAGGATTATTGATGGCATTTAGATCCAGTTTAACTATCACTCTCTCCAAAAGGTCTCGCACTGAACCCAGAGAGGCTGGCGGAAGGGTTAATCCGGGACTCCAAAGTCAAAGAACTCTTGGGGACTGAGATACTAGCAGCCTTGTAACTGCTCCATGTGATGAGAATGACTGCCCTCCACCCTGAAGCTCTAAGGGTTTGATAAGAAACATTCATTATTTCCCCCAATAGGTATGTTCGAAAAGGATGGAAGTGTTTACAGATGCTATCAGCATGAGGCTGGATGTGTTGACAATGAATTAATGCCTCTTTCTGACATGACTCTTGGAGTACGGAGAGGATGCCTGTAGTAATTCTCTCTTTCTTATGTGTCTCGACACCTACCTGCAAGTTGACTTTTATTAAAAAATGGTCAGTTAGGCTGACATTTGGCATGGGAAGAATGATGTTATTGGCATTGCTTCTGTTCTTTGTTGGCTTGTTTGTTTGAAGGTCAGATTGGGTGATGAATTAAATGCACAGGCTGACTTTCTGTGTGTGCACGCGCGCAGCGAACAAATAAAGAGAGTCCGTTTATGAGCATAGAGAAAATAGACTTGTCAGGTGGCTAGAAAATGTTAATTCCCCCCTTAGCATTGTAGAAATGGAATCTGCAAAAAAAGTTGCAGTCTGGGGTTCTCATGTTCCATGTAGGGGAAGGTAAATAGTGTTTCCGTGCACTGCTGTGGTTCGCCAGAAGCGGCTTAGTCATGCTAGCCACATGACCCGGAATCTGTACGCCAGCTCCCTCGGCCAGTAAAGCGAGATGAGCAGTGCAACCCCAGAGTCGTCCGTGACTGGACCTATGGGTCAGGGGTCCCTTTACCTTTAAGGTGCTACTGGAAGGATTTTTTAAATTTTGTTTTGAATACAGCAGGCCAACATGGCTACCTACCTGTAACTAGAATTATTGTATACAGTCATTAACCTCAGAGTCTCTCACACTAGCGATCATCTATCAAATGAAGTTGAGGCATCTGAGCTCAAATTGCGCCTCTAACAGGAAACACGAAAGTGCCCCTCCTTCTTCTTTGATTTACGCCTTTCTTTGACCTTTGTTCTTCTGCAAACTCTCACTGTACTGATAAAGTACAGTCTTTTCTCCTTCTGAGAAGGTTTTTTTTAGTCCACTGCCTTTGGCTGGCTGAGAAAGAGGCAAGTCTCTTTCTTCCTCTTCTGACTGACTACACCCCCACCCCCCAAATCAGACTGCTCATCTTGACTGTGGGAAGTCATGTCCATGACAATAACTGTTTTTGACACCTGGGAATTTCCATCTGAACTGTCCCCAACTCTCACCTTCCATTCTACATCACAGTTGTAAATGAAAGCTGCTGCAGCGCCCCCATAGGCTCCGCACCCCATGTATCCAAACCAGTTGTGCTCCCCTAAACCCACCTCTGTATCACTCCACTAAATAGAAAACCCTATCTTAAAATCGAAAATATCAGTCCACTTATTCTTTTTAAGGTGCAACCTTCACCTTTTCCTATAGTTAAGGTCCACAGTTTCTTAGCATATGACTGGTTTTCCTGTCCATAATATTGACATTTTATATGAAGTAGGTAATGGATATTTTAAGTGGCTAAAGGCATGTCTGACAAAGTCTAGATTACTGAAATGTTATAATCACCAACTAGATATTGGGTCCCTCTCCCCGTCATGGATTAAAATGTTATTAATTGTGCCTTTATATATTATTCATAATTTATTAATGCAGTCTTAACAGAGGTATACTTAGTCAGATACAAATTGTCAAAGCTTTATTTGTTTAAAAATAAAGCAAAACAGCCTCTTGGGGGGGGGGCAAGATGTATAGCTTATTGTGAACTTCAAGGTGAAGGGTGAACATTCATATTCTGCAACAGGGATGGGGAAGCTGTGGTCCTCCAGATTTTGTAGGACTACAGCTTCCATTTTCCCTGAAATTTTGCCATGAGTCCTGGAGTGCAGCTAATGTGGTGATTCCGCGAGGCATTGTGCAATATGCTTCTGTGCTGGCTTCCATAAAATTAGATACTTTGGCTAAGGAGGGTCCTCAAATTTACTTTGACGTTTCAAGTCAATCTGGTGACAGCACTACATCATCTATCGAATATCTGACAAATACTAAACACCACTGAATGTTAGTTGAAGGAAAAGCTGTCATATACACACTACCTACTATTAAAAATTGAAACTGAATGTCAGATGCAAATATGAGATGAATACCTGCCAAATATTCAATAAGCATTTGGATGTTCAGGGACCACAAATAAGATGAATACCTGCCAAATATTCAATAAGCATTTGGATGTTCAGGGACCACAAAATTGCAGCAGTGGTACACTGTACTGCACCCAGCAGCGTGGAGTTGGGGAGCTCTGGGTTGGTGGTCCATGGGTATCCATGCATTTGTAGTGCTGCCACTAACTTGGAGCTCCTCCCACCTTACCACTGCCAGGAGGCTGCCACCGCTGCTCTGCGTCCTTCATACACCTCTTCTCTCACATTTGTAAAGAAGATTTTTGAGGAGTATTTTTCCTTACGTTTCTGAGCACAATTCAAAGTGTTGGTGCTGACCTTTAAAGCCCTAAATGGCCTTGGTCCAGTATATCTGAAGGAGCGTCTTCACCCCCATCATTCTACCCGGACAGTGAGGTCCAGCGCCGAGGGCCTTCTGGCGGTTCCCTCACTGCGAGAAGCCAAGCTACAGGGAACCAGGCAGAGGGCCTTCTCGGTAGTGGCACCTATCCTGTGGAACGCCCTCCCACCAGATGTCAAAGAGAAGAACAACTACCAGACTTTTAGAAGACATCTGAAGGCAGCCCTGTTTAGGGAAGCTTTAAATGTTTGATGCATTTCTGTATTTTAATATTTTGCTGGAAACCCCCCAGAGTGGCTGGGGAAGCCCAGCCAGATGGGCGGGGTATAATAAATAAATAAATAAATAAATAAATAAATAAATTATTATTATTATTATTATTATTATTATTATTATTATTATTCGGAGCAACTGTAAGACCTTTGCACTTGAGCTGTGGCTTGACATTCAGAGAGTTGCTACCCATTGCTGGAAACCACAGGTGGAGATAGTGCTCTCGTGATCAGATCCTACTAGCAGGTTTCCTTCAGGCAAGTGGTTGGCCCTTGTGAGACCAGAATTCTAGCCTGGATGGGCCAGCAGGGTTTTCTTTGTGGGCGCGTTAAGGATAGTAGAAAAGGATATACAGTGGTACCTCCAGTTGCAAATGGGATCCGTTCCGGAGCTCCGGCCGCATCCTGAGGAATTTGCAATCGGAGGTGCCGCTTCTGCGCATGCACGTGGTACAGTTCAGCACTTCTGTGTAGGCACGCGGCATGTAGAGCACTTCTGTGCATGTGCGTACTACGAAACTCAGAAAAATACTTCTGGGTTTGCTGCGTTTGCATCCTGAAAGATACACAACCAGAGGTGAGCATATCTAGAGGGACCACTGTATTGAAATATTATCCTTCCTTCACTCACGCTAGTAAGTGATGTAGCAGAGCAGATCCCCCTTAATATACAGTGGTACATACGCTTCAGGTTACATACGCTTCAGGTTACAGACTCCACTAACCCAGAAACTGTGCTTCAGGTTAAGAACTTTGCTTCAGGATGAGAACAGAAATCGTGCTTCGGCGGTGCGGCAGAGGCAGGAAGCCCCATTAGCTAAAGTGGTGCTTCAGGTTAAGAACAGTTTCAGGTTAAGTACGGACCTCCGGAACGAATTAAGTACTTAACCCGAGGTACCACGGTAGCTGGTAGCTAGTTTGCAGATTCGTTTGAATCTCTTAGGTAAGATTATTTCCTGATGTCCCCTTTAATCCCTCTTAAAATAATAAAGACACGAGAGTCTTTCTGAGTAATGTAACAAAAGTTTGGTCACATTTCAGTTCATGATTTGATCCCTGAAAGGCAGGCTTTACTTGGTAATTACATAAAGCAACTGTGAGTTCAGCTTATAGGGAGACTGAACTCATGTGCTGCTGGCTGAGAGCCAGCAGACAACAAAATTACATTAAGACAACAAAATGGCTGCAGGAGAGCAGCATGACAGCTGCAAGACAAAACAAGACAAAACTGCAAGAAGACTGAGAAAATGGCTACATGACTTGGCTCTTTTGTGGAGTCAGCCAGGGCCATGCCCATCTCCCAGGTCACATGCAGAGGGAGGATGCTCCAGACCAGTGGAACAGGAAGTTACACTGACTGCATGTCCCTCTGCTTATGCCCACTCTAGGGAAATAAGGAATGTTGCATTTGACTGCACCAATGGATTACATCCCACATTCTTATGTTCTTAAGAGGACATTGGCATGATGAGACCATTCATGTGGGTGCATCATTCGGAGGGCCTAACATAACCTGAGCTGAATTTCAGAGAAACAAGGGGAGAGTCTGGGATATGGAGGAGGATGAGTTTTCTAATTGCTTTTGAAGAGGAAAGTAATTGTTACTGTCACCAGAGTAAATTAGTTTGTGGGAATTTTACCTCGCAAGGATCTCTCTTTTTGCTTTCTCTGAATGTACCAGTTTTTCATTTGATTCTCTTCAAAACAACAGAATAATGGGGTAGGTAATTGAGGTGGAGAAAAAAACATGTGTGGGGATTTTAAAGACTAGGTACTTGCCAGAAAATTACAATACAGGTGTTTTTCATAGGAACCTGCCTCCCACATAAGCACAAAAATACACACCAACAGAATGTCTCAGAATGCTGGGGTCTTTTTTGCATGTTTCAAATATAAGATTATGGTATATGGTTCTGATGGGGAGGAGGAAGGCAGAATATCTAACAACTTGCCCATCTATCCCAGCTGAACATCTGTAATACAGTTCTTTACACCACTGAAGCAGCAAATCTTATCTGTACATGTTATGTTTGATTATATTCAGTTGAGGGGAGAGCTCTTTCTTTTTACACTTAGGGGAATATTTTCAATTGGTATTGTTTTTAATTTTGAAACAAGAGATCTAAAGAACCAAACATGTTGCCAAAGAGAAACCAAACATATATATTATTTTTTTTGTCTCTAGTACCGTTCTTTAAGTTTCTATGTCCAACACAGCTTGAACAATAGGGAGTTCTTCAACTGGAAATCTAATCAATATAAGGAAATGATATGAAGTTGTCCTGGAAATTCTGGATCGCTGAGTTACTAGCTTGCTATCTGCTATGCTTCCTTCTGCCCCATTTCTGTAATAACTTTAAGCTAGGGATGGATGAGGCTGTCCATTTTGGTCTCTCTCAATCTCACATTTTTTCCAGTCTCAGTTTCAGTTTGCCCCATTTCTGCTGCAGTTTGCAATTGTTCAAAGTCCGCACAAAATTCTCATGCACATTTCTCATTGCATATACCAACTCTATGCAATTTTGCCTCATATACACATTTTGCCAAGATATATTTTTTCCCAGTATAATGCATTCTGCAGTGTTATTTTCCCAAATATTATCAGTTTGTGCAATATATACATACACCCCACTATATACCTTCCCTTAATATGGACAATTTGGTCGGAGAACTTTATCACAATTTTTTTAGAAGTGAGAGTTTTGAAGGCTAGCTGTGTTTCACTTGACACATTAGTTTAGGAAGTACAAATTATTTGTTCTTCCAATACATTTTAATAATAATAATAATAATAATAATAATAATATATTTATACCCCGCCCATCTGGCTGGATTTCCCCAACCACTCTAGGCGCCTTCCAACAAAATATTAAAATACAATAACCTATTAAACATTAAAAACTTCCCTAAACATTTCTTTCCCACTCATACTTTATGCCAACATGACTTTGCTTACCTGAGGAATTGAACAGATGTGTTGTACCAAAATAAAGCACAGGTAAGATATTGACCCCAAATCATCCAAAGGCTCTGTTTACTGTATTTTAGATTATTTAGATTACTTCAGGCTTTGTGATTTTTTGGAGCAGCAGAATCTAGCATTTCCATATCATATCTAGCCTGTTGAGGGATACCACCCCGCCCCACTTAATTAATTAATTAATTAATTAATTATAAATATTTGTACACTTCAGTTTTATAAAAAAAATCGAAAGAGTTTACAACAATTAAAGTACAATGAGAACAGATCACAAGATGACTATTATGAAGCATGTTTTTCCCCTCTCTCTGCATAAGTCTGGCAAACAAAAGTCTTCAGAAAATGCTTTAAAGTCTATAGAGAAGGTGCCTAGGAATTGGGAGAGGGTTACATAAAATAGACACTGAGCTATATTATCAGGGCAACTTGGCAACTTTTGTGTTTGGATTTTCATTTTGGCCCGAATATAAGCTGCACCTTTAAAACTGGAGGGGGAGGGAAAGAAAAAATACCCAAATCTAAGCCGCTCTATTCCTCACTGCTCCTGGCTGTATACTGGGGGGGGGGGGAGCTGTGCTGCGTTGCCAGTGGCCTTCCCCCTTCCTCGCTCTCTTCCTTCCCAGCCTTGGGGAAGAAGACGGGGGACTACGCACGGGGCAGGCACCACTTTGTCGTGCTCCTGGCACTGTTTTCCCCACGCTCCTGGCTGCATACCATAAAGTCGCAAATATAAGCCACACTTTAACTTTTCACAGCTGGAATTTGGGGGGAAAGTGAGGCTTATATTCAGGCCAATATGGTAAATGACACTTCCTGAAACCGTACACAGACCAAAATAAAGCTATCTACACACTTTCCCGAATTTTGCAATACACTTGTTCAGTAGCACCTTAGAGACCAACTAAGTTTGTTCTGGGTATAAGCTTTGGTGTGCATGCACACTTCTTCAGATCTTTTGATAAATATATTACTGAGAGTAACTTTTTTTTAAAAAAAAGAGGGCACAAGGAGAAGGGGACGACAGAGGACAAGATGGTTGGATAGTGTTCTCGAAGCTACCAACATGAGCCTGACCAAACTGCGGGAGGCGGTGGAAGACAGGAGTGCCTGGCGTGCCTGCCATGCTCTGGTCCATGGAGGTCACGAAGAATCAGACATGACAAAACGACTAAACAACAACAACAACTTAAAACAATTGTTGTATCAAATAAAATAGCTTGCAAAAATGTAGATATTAGGAGAAATACACACTAAATTGTGCCCCAATTTCAATGAGAGTGGCTTTTTTAAAAAAATTGCACACTGCTGAGGAAATGTTGCATGCTGAACTTACAACTGGAACAAGGAGAAATGGAAAGACACCAACATTGACAGATTCACCCATCTGTATTCATTCCTAGCCAAAACCAAAATGAAATCACTTCATTTCATTGAAATCAAGCCAGGGTGAAAGCTGTGTATCAACACTTAAGCCAAAAAGAGTTGGTAACATTTGTTGGCATGATAGCTCTAGGTAAATGTTATGCTTAATAAGGTTGTGATTGAAAGGTTAAAGGCTTTGCCATTCTTCGCTCTTTATATTATGAGCTGGGAGTCTGAGCTTGGCATTTGTGACATCTCTTGCAGGATCTGAACTGCTCTGCCTTTTAAAGCTTGATCTCAGCTTTGTTCCACAGCAGCAGAGGACTAAAAAGAATAGCTGAAAGGCAATTTCTACAGCATGTGTGAGCCTATCAATGTGCCCCCCCTGTGGGACAGGCTTGTTTGATCCTTACCGGAGTACTTCTCAAGAGTTCAGATAGAGAGCTAGAATTACCAGCTGAAATAAGTGATCAGAGGCGTCCTGTAATGCTTGTGCTTCCCTGTGAATGCTTATAACTGCTCTCATTCAAGGTTGTCATTAGTGAAGAGATATTTAGTTGAAAGGAAACCGAATCTGCCTACCCAATTATTCCAAAATTTTATGCTTTTGGTGGGGATGAGATGATTCTGCTCTTATTATTCCTGCTGTAGAGTTAGAAGTTTAAGACAGACCCATTCGGTTCAACAGGACAGCTGCAGAATAGGTAAGAGAGCATCTGTAGTCTTTTGAGCTTGACAAATCTGTTCACAAGGCTGAAAAGGTGCCCCATTACTTCTTTTATGTCATCCTCTGAGTAGTTGCTGTCTTTTGCATTACATTTACAGTACATTAATATATATCAGGCACATTCAACTCCAAAGAGACAGTGATCTACTCCTAGTATTAAAAAACAAACAAACTGGCAGTGATCTACCCATTGTCATTGCCCAGAGTTGCTAAGCTTTTTTTTTTTTTTTTGGGGAGGGGTGAAATGCCCAAAGTTGTTGAGCTTTCTTTGGGGGGGAGGGTGCCCAAAGTTCTCATTGCCCAACTTAATTAATCCTGCAATCGACCTGCAGCACCAGTCGATCATGACAGACCTGTTGGACATGCCTGATGTATATAATAAATGACACTAGAACTAACTCACCAGTGGAGGAGTCAGGATTCGACAACAAAACAGTGTCACAAGCCAGGGGAGTTGGGATGGAGTTGTGGTTAACTAGATTCTAGAGGTGGAGGAGACTCTTGAGAGTCCCATGGACTGCAAGAAGATCAAACCTATCCATTCTGAAGGAAATCAGCCCTGAGTGCTCACTGGAAGGACAGATCCTGGAGCTGAGGCTCCAATACTTTGGCCACCTCATGAGAAAAGAAGACTCCCTGGAAAAGACCCTGATGTTAGGAAAGATGGAGGGCACAATGAGAAGGGGATGGCAGAGGATGAGATGGTTGGACAGTGTTCTCAAAGCTACCAGCATGAGTTTGCCCAAACTGCAGGAGGCAGTGGAAGACAGGAGTGCCTGGCGTGCTCTGGTCCATGGGGTCACGAAGAGTCGGACACGACTAAATGACTAAACAACAACAACAACAACAGGTGCTAGAGGACTAGTTTCTTTGAATGGAGAGTTAACTTAATTGACACTGTGTGACTTGTTGCTGACCTGGCACACACTCCCGACAGGCAAAACTTCTGGCGCCAACCCCCACAGGATCCTCGTACTACTTCCTACTCCTCACTGCCATCTGGCACCTACCACCCGGCACCACTCACCCACCATTGCTGCTCCTCCATTCCGCAGCAACGTCCCCTGCCACTAGCATGCCGGGTCCAGCAGTGGAGCAAGTCGATCAGGTCCCTGGGGTGGCGTGCGTGCCCTGCGCCCAGGGGTGGAGCCAGCCACCTGTGGGGGTGGGGCCAGGCACCCATGGAGTGGGGCAAGCTGAGGCAGGACGCTCTGCAGGGCCTCTGAGAAGTCTGTCTGCCTCCTCCTACTCAGCTGCCCTACAACTGAGGGGGAGGAGGCGGGTGGACCGTTTGCGGCAGTGTGGAGCCTGCAGGCACCCAAGCCACAGTGTCACTCCCAGGAGAGACGCATGGCTCGGGCGTGCTGCAGGCCCCTCAGTGAATGCTGCCCAGCATTTTGTCATCACCCTCACTGGTGACACCCGGGGCAGACTGCCTCTACTGCACCCCCCCCCCCAGTGTGGTGTAGTGGTTAAGAGCAGTAGACTCGTAATCTGGTGAACAGGGTTCGATACTCCGCTCCTCCACATGCAGCTGCTGGGTGACCTTGGGCCAATCACACTTCTCTGAAGTCTCTCAGCCCCACTCACCTCACAGGGTGTTTGTTGTGGGGGAGGAAGGGAAAGGAGAATGTTAGCCACTTTGAGACTCCTTTGGGTAGTGATAAAGCGGGATATCAAATCCAAACCCTACCCTACCCCTTCTTCCGCCCCTGGCCAGGCCTTCCCCAAGCTACTGCTAGGTGCTAAAGAGGAGGCATGGCAGCAAGCAGGCCATGGCAGGGGCCACAGCCATAGAGATGAAGGAGCAGGAAGAGGCAGAAAACACCTGGCAGTGGTGATCGCTTGGTGCCCAGCAGTGGTGTGCACCTCCAGGAGCCTGTCACTGTGAGGCAACTGCTTCACCATGCCTTGTAGGCAGGCTGGGCCTGATCAAATGTTTTCTGTTTTAAAAATAAAAATAAAATCTGTTTTATAGCTGCTTCGGTGATAACATGTTCATTTTACCTATCTTAATTATTTTTAACCCTATTATTCCTATTGGTTGTTTCTTTCTATCATAAATCTCCAGGTCACTTGAAATGCGCCAATAATATATTAACCAACAGCCATTGCATCTTTAAGCCAAAATGGGAGCATTTTGTTCTGCGTTTCGACTTATGAAAATGTGTTTCAGAAATATAAAAAAACTATAAAAGTTTAGTAGCTTCAATAACACTGGGAATCTGTTTTAAATTCGTTTTATTTCTGCTGTAACATCACACCGCTTACCTCATTTGAAAAGCGCCTCTTTCCCGACGGTTAGCAATCGCCCATCAGTTATAGCGGAGTCGGACATGGTCTGTTAAATCCATGGTAAAAATTAGGAACCGTGGATGTTAATACCCCTTTAATTGCTCTGCCAGCAAAAAGCTGGGCAGAATAGCAAACATGAATCATGACAAATATTTCCTATAAAAACACTTTCGCGTGGCGCAATGAGTTCCTTTTATTCCAACTTTTTATATCCCATTTCATGGCTTGCCCTGACAAGAAACGTAGTGTTTTGGTGAGGTTAGGGAGATTGCTGCCTGTTTTCATTGCAGGAGTCATTGAGAAGCCTTTCCTTTATTAACCCCTCAGCATCAGTTTCTATTTTGTCAAGAAAATAAATATGATGTGAGCACTGAATATTAAGTAGAAGAATGTCTGTTTTCCTTCCTTGGTTTGTGTTTATTTTGTCCAATGTAACTTGCCTTAAAAGAAACATCCTACAAGGATGTTTGATATATAATTGTTTTGGCAACAGATTGTAATAATTTACATCAATGGTATTAGGGGGTGTGGGTGTGGGTGGGTGTATATAATCCTAACTCAAGGTATCTCTGCAATGTCTCAGTGTTCCTATGCCTTGATTAAGAACCCATCTGCTCTATACAGTGGTGCCTTGCAAGACGAAAAGAATCCGTTCTGTGATTCTCTTCGTCTAGCGGTTTTTTCGTCTTGCGAAGCAAGCCCATTGAAGGATTAGCGGATTAGCGCTATTAGCGCTATTAGCGGCTTTTAGCGGCTTTTAGCGGCTTATTGGCTTATCGGATCAGCTGATAAGTGGCTTAGCGGCTTAGAAAGGGGGGGGGAGGAAAAAACCCCACAGGAACTCGCAAGACATTTTCGTCTTGCGAAGCAAGTTCATAGGAGATTCGTTTTGCGAAGCACCTCCAAAACGGAAAACTCTTTCGTCTAGCGAGTTTTTCGTCTTGCGAGTTTTTCGTCTTGCGGGGCACCACTGTACATTTAAAACAGGACCATACCACTTTAAACAGTCATGGCTTCCCCCAAAGGATGATGGGAATTGTGGTGTGTTAAGGGTGGTGAGAGTTGTTAGGATACCCCCACTCCATTCACAGAGCTACAATTTCCTGAATGGTTTAACAATCAATCCCTCTTAGCTCTCTGAAGGAAATAGGGGTCTCTTTAACAACTCAACACCCTTGGCAAACTACAGCTCCCAGAATTCTTTGACAGTGGAATGATACTGCTTTAAATGTATAGCATAATTTTTTTAAAAAAAAAAATTCAACTGTGTCAGAGCAACATGGCTGCCTACCTGAATCTCGAATAATTTAAAGGTGGGACTCAGTTATAATATTATGCCCATCTATAAATTGCCCAATTTTATACAGTATGAGCCACTACCATCTGTCTCTCTGCTTGTATGTGTGTGCCCATTATCATTTTTCATAAACAACCCCCCTTTATTTTTCTTTTTTAGATCATGATTTGCTTATACACATTGAACAAGTCAGAACTGGTTTGTTAAGTCAATAAAGTAATCATTGTTACCATACCAACTCGGGGCTGATGCGATCTCTGTAGAGCTCAGTCAGAGAACACACAGAAGCCTTGATATTCGCATCATGCTGTGCTCTCAAAGGAGGCTGACTATTTTTACCCCTGTCCTGCGGTGCTCATGAAATAAATGTGTAAAGCGTTACAGATAGCTAAATAAAACTATATGCTCTATGATCCAGAGGGGGGAGTCAAAACTGAACGCCCATCATTTTGGAAGAAAGGTGGGGCTGCATAGACACTTGGAATGGGCAGAGCAATCTTATTATGCCATGATGCTGGGTTTGAGCTGCTTTGATGTTGGAATGGCTGCTATCTCCAAAACATGCACTCTGCCCAAGTCAGGAGGGGGCAACACTGCAGAAAGAAAAATTCAAATGGTGCAAAAAAAGGAGGGGAAGGATCTTGTTCTATTGCGCTATTTGAACCAAGGTGTATTATATGAAATGTGTTGTTTCATTGATTTATGGTATGCTCATGGAATAATACATGGGCAACGCAGAAGGTTTATGCATAGTTAAAGCTATGGTTTCCCCAGTAGTAATGTATGGAAGTGAGAGCTGGACCATAAAGAAGGCTGATCACTGAAGAATTGATGCTTTTGAATTATGGTGCTGGAGAAGACTCTTGAGACTCCCATGGACTGCAAGAAGATCAAACCTATCCATTCTGAAATAAATCAGCCCTGAGTGCTTACTGGAGGGGCAGATCCTGAAGCTGAGGCTCCAATACTTTAGCCAGTTCATGAGAAGAGAAGACTCCCTGGAAAAGACCCTGATGTTGGGAAAGATTGAGGGCACAAGGAGAAGGGGACGGCAGAGGACAAGATGGTTGGACAGTCTTCTCGAAGCTACCAACAGGAGTTTGACCAAGGTGCGGGAGGCAGTGGAAGACAGGGGTGCCTGGCGTGCTCTGGTCCATGGGGTCACGAAGAATCAGACACATCTAAATGACTAAACAACAACAAAAGAATGACACTATAAACTTAATCCTATATTTATTACTATTATTGTGTGGAGACTGTATTATTATTATTATTATTATTATTATTATTATTATTATTATTATTATGCAGAAATGCCAGCTATGCTTCCAGTGGACATGCTGCTGATGTCCACCAATCCCATGAAGTGATGGAGGCGACACCTTCAGAATTCTTAAAAACTGAGATTTATACACTCTGGGAATGGGAAGAACTGTGTCAGAGAGCAAGAGACTTCTAAGTCAAGAAACACACAGTGTTTCCAGGTGGGTGGGTGGTTAGAGGGTGCTCAGGTGTTCACGCTTTCTCCTTGTGCATCTTTTCCGCTCCTCTTTTCTTCACACCTGTTGGTGGCCTATCCATTATTCACACTAAAATATCATTTTCCGTCAGAAAGATTTTTATACTGATAGCGTATTGCGATCATTCAGGGAGCTATGACTGCCATTAAAGCTTGTCCTTTGGAATATATACTATATTATGCAGTCATGAACTTCTATATTAATGTCATTTGACCCTTGGCAATATTAGTCTATAGAGGGATGTTATCACTTCATTTGAAGGATTGCTACATTAACTTCTATAAGTGATGAGCTCTGGCACCATTCATGTTGAAACAGATCACATTGATTCATTTGCAACACCGGCACTTCTAAGGAGACTTTGTTTTGAAACACGATATATTGCTGTGACCCTTGGTTTCTTTAACTATTGTCTGCTGGGGAACTTTCCCTTCCATTAGGATCATTCTTTTCATATTTTGTCTATAAGTGAACAACCAAATAGTAGAAAGATGTCCACGCCATGCCATTTCAAGTCCCGTCCCCCCAGTTAACAAAAAAAAAGTTCCCATTTCCAACACATGGTCACAATTGTGAACAATATCTTGGCTCCCACTATATGAGAGGAAGATTGTGGGTATACAGAAACCTTTATTGCTCAAATCCTTACAGTGCAGAAAGCTGAGTAAATAGGCAAAACATGTGCTGGGCAGAGGGAGGCAATGTTTTAGCTGCATCCGAGTTTCGTTGTCGAGCAAGTAGGGGCTAAGTGTCTCCAAGGAACTCTTGCCTGAGAGCAGAATCCACATAGGAAGTCTGACAGTCCAGGGGTCAGAGAATCCAGATGATCACAGAGTCAAGGGTTCAGATGGAGAGCAAGAAGCAACAAGGTAGGGCCAGGAACTACAGGCATTGTTTCCAACATCTGACTGCTGCTGAGAGTTCTGTTTAAGATAAGGTTACCAGACGTCCCCGTTTCCCAGGGACTGCCCCCAGATTTACAAATCAGTCCCTATACAAAATCCATTGAAGTTGAAAAGTGTCCCCAGATTCATTGGAAAAAAATCTGGGAACCTGAAATATACTTGGAGTCCTGTAGGGATTTCATGCTCTTTATTGCAGATTGTAAAACAGTGATTGAATTGCCCCCCAAACCTCAGGCTTTTATATGCATTATTTATACAACGAGTCCCGTCTGATTGGCTGATTCTGCTTCCCTCCTGGAGCCTGATTGGTCTTTTCCTGCAGGCCAATCAGTTGTTGCATTCTAGGATTCTACTTGCCTATTGTTCTAGGATCCAAGCTTAGTACATAACAGAACCTTAGTTTAAGAGTGCCAGAGCCAGCTGGCTCTCATCAGTGCCTTCTCCTCTGTGGAGGCTGATCAGCTGCAGGTGGAATCATTCACCTTCTCCCCCTTCAGGCTGCTGTTCAGCAGGTGAAGCTGACTTCTGGCCCATAACAAGCACACTAAAACGTTGATCCAAGCAGCAAAGCAACACATGTCCTGCAATCCTATCATATGGGAATGAGAATGGCACAACTTAGCACAGCAAAGGGGACTGGGCAAGCGAAAATGCAGCCCTCTGTGAAGGCTGAGCCTGAATTACCTGTTCACACCTGCACTGGGGTGATGAAGGTGACATTACGAACACTTGGGAACAGAGTGGCAGCCTCCTGCTGGTGGCATGCTCTGGTAATAGTGTAGGTGGAGTTGGCATCATAGGCAGAGCATGTGCAGATGCCCTACACAGTGGTGACTTATGGGACAGGGCAAGAGGCAGGCACTCCACTACGACCTTTCCTGAGATCCACTTCCTCAAGCAGCTCCCTGGGCTCTCTAGACCCTGGTATGCTCTGCCCCAACCTATTGGATCTCCCCCCCCCCCAGGATCGTATGGGGCCAACTACTCCCTTTAGTATTCATCTGGCCAATCGCTGTCCACCACAGCCCCAATGCTTCCCCATTGCCCATGACAAACACATATATCATGGGGCAATGGCAACATACGGTTTTACCTACGGGACCGCCTCTCCTGGTATGTCCCACAGAGGAACTTACAGTCTTCAAACAAAAACATCTTGGAGGTCCCAGGCCACAGAGAGGTTGGTTAGGCTGGCCTCAACCAGAGCCAGGGCTTTTTCAGCCATGGCCCCGATCTGGTGGAACGCTCTGTCACAAGAGACTAGGGCCCTGTGGGACTTGACATCTTTTCCGCAGGGCCTGCAAGACAGAGCTGTTCCACCAGGCCTTTGGCCAGGGCACAGCCTGACTCCCTCCTTTGGCAATCTTCACAGAACTCTAGCCCAATGGTTGCCATCAATTTGATTTGAATTAATTTTATAATGAAATGATTTTAGAATGTTGTATTATTTTATTGTTGTTAGCCGCCCTGAGCCTGGCTTCAGCTGGGGAGGGCGGGATATAAATAAAAAAAATATTATAATTATTATTGCATTGTTTGTTTTCTATTGCATATATCTAACCTTTGTTCCACCAAAGAACCTAAGGCTATGTTTGGGTGGACATGGATCAGGCCCAGAACTGCTGTACCTTCAGTAGATCTGTGGCCTCAGGTTGCCTTCAAATCATAGCCAGGGACTATCCTCATACTGTAACTGATCTTGAACAAAAATCCAGTCACATGACTCAAGCACCTTCTGTTGGGTGGTTTTTAAATAATTTTTAAAAAGAGTGGTTAATCTCCAGTGTAATGATTTAGTTGTAATCTTTGAATGGGCTCTATGATCCGGAAAGGAACTCCACAAGTTAACAGCTCATAAGACAGAGGTCCCATACCTGATAGAGATATATCAGAGTTCATGTAAACACGGGGAAAATAGGATTTAAGATTTTCACTATGGTGGCTTTTGAAATAGGCCCAAGGGTCTTCACTATGCTGCGAGGCGCTAATTTACCTGGGAACTTCATAGTTGCTATGGTAATTGGCTCTCAAGATGTCCCCAAAATACCTCTTATGCAGTTGTAGCCATAGGTTAATTTAATATTCTTATTGCTAAGCAATACTTTGATTCAGTGTCATTATGTTTTGAGTTATATAATTCTGTCTGGAAATGTCAAGGCAATTCATCCCTATTCGTTTTTAGGACTTTTGTGTTCTTGTTTAAAAAGAGTTAATTGCATTTCCCCCTCTGGCAGAATTTATTTGTCTGGGTTTTATTTATAGGTGGAAAGAACAGCAACCGGACACTGAGCTGAAAAGCAAATGATATCAGCCTGGAACATGAAATTAAGTGTGTAATTTAGGGCACTACTAGACAGTAGTAGTTCTATGTATTGTGTGGCAAGAGGTCTCCCCTACCCTTCAGTCCTTCCCAATACCAAGAATAAGAGGCATGATAACAAATATTTGGGTGAAATCAGGCCACAACTTTATTGACTACAGATATAAGAGGTTTGGCATATGCATTGGGTAGACCCCATCCCTTCTGGCCTGCCTGCTGGAAGAATTGTGTTTGGGGGTCAACCAGAAATGAGGGAGTCCCTGACCTCTACATCAAGGGGTAACAGCCCCACTGGATTGCACCTGGAGAGTGCTCTGGCCCCTTGCCCCCACCTGGGTGTCCAGATAGCAGCATATCCCCTGGATCCCTTTAATGGGATACCCATTTTGGAGGGGCCAGGCAGAGGGCAGCAACATGTGACAGCAATATATTTATAGGGACGGAAGGTGGAAATGAAAAGTGGCTGCAGTGTGAGCCATGGGCCTATGTTATATACTGGAGCTGGTGCCCTATGCCCACTCATGATTCGCTGGTTAGGTGAGTTGGCAGGGTCAATTACCCAGGCAGGAAGCTCAGCTCGGAGGCTTCCTTTGCTGCCTGGGAAACAGTCCCTGAGACTTCCCCATTGGATCCCAGCACATGTGGAAATGCTGACCCGCAATGGCACCCATGAGAGACTTCTAAACATGGGTCTGAATTTAACAGGAAAACGGTTTTGTGGATGACGTACACGGAAATCATCTTGGCTCAGCCTTGGAAGGAGGCCACTATCCAACGTGAGCAATGTGCTCCAGAGCACACCTGTAAGAATCACACACTGAGAACTTCATCTTCCCTTTCTCTCTGCAGCCCTTGTGTTAAACTAAAACTTGTTCCAGAGGTCTGAAGGACCCTTTGGAACACCATGCGGATTGGCGTGGAGACTGCAGGAGAAGGGAAGAATGTGAAAATAACACCATTTCCATTCATGGAAATTCTCTGCTGAATCAGAGCCTTCTATCAAAAAAGTGGGGCAAAAATTCACGTTTGTACATGCAAGCCCCACTCAAGTCAAGAGGGACACCTCCTTCTGAGCACCTCCCAGTGGCAACATACTTGACATGCTTGTGGGGGGACGGGACACAATGATCCTTAGCATTTTTAAATTTTTTAATACCTATCTGATTATTTCTAACAACAGTTTCTGGACTTTCAGAACTAGCCATATGCACTTGCGGAATCCAGCTCACAATCTCACTTGTTGCATATTGAAAATCTATTACATGTCTTAATGGCTACAGCATGCAATACTTTCAATGTGCAACAAGTGTTGTCAAGAGATACTGTTTGCTAACTGTGGGAATGTTCAGGGTGGCAGGAGAGGATACATTGTTTATTAATACCCTTCCTAACTTGCACTAGCAAGTTCCTTTACTTAGCAGAGGGCATTTCCCTTTACACAGCAGAAAACAGGTTGCAAACTCATGTGACTCTCTTAAGGCAATACACCATTCAATCTGGCTTGTCCACCACAGTCTTATTCATAAGCAATAAAAAGAAAGTTTACTCATGTTCAGGCAAAGCACAGTGTGATCCCTGAACACAGGCTTGAGGCTTAAAGTTACAAACGTATAAAAACAGGTTTACCCCATATGTGACTGCAGTTAGCAGTCCGGGAAGTTCACAGGACGAAAGGAAGATGGAAAAGAGGGAGAGTGGCAGCACACCTTGGCCTTTTACCAGGTCTGGAAAGGTCACGCCCACCCACTAGTCGCATGCAAGGAAGGATGCTCCAGGCCAGGAGGAACAGGAAGTTT
This sequence comes from Podarcis liolepis, assembly GCF_965112155.1. NCBI lineage: Eukaryota > Metazoa > Chordata > Lepidosauria > Squamata > Lacertidae > Podarcis > Podarcis liolepis. The sequence continues at coordinate 26,819,992 of NC_139571.1, forward strand.
TGACTGGCTGGACAAAACATTCCCTTGCATGTCCACTCTAGGAAAACAAGGAATGTTGTATTTGACTGCTCCCAGTGGACACTCCCACACTAACATTCCTGGCTATGTCTCTGTTGTGGTCATCTTTGATCTTGGAGAAAATGAGCATAAATTAGGTGTCAGGTGAATATCTTACCCATGGTGAACTTTTTTTAAAGGAAACTTTGACCACTAAGAAGACCACATTTTTGCAGCTCACTCGCTTACATCAACCTTTCCCAGCCTGGTGCCTTCCAAACGCTTCAGATTGCAACTCTCATCATCCCTAACCATTGACCATGCTGGCCAGGAATGATGAGGCTTTGCTCCAAAACATGTGGAAGGCACTAGGTTGGTTTCCAGTCATCATTTCACTACTGCTTTCATCTCAGATGTCAGCTGCATAAAGGCTTAGCATAAGTTTCTGGTGTGTGTGTGTGTTTTAAAAAAGAGAAAAAGCAATGTCAGGTTTTCCTATCGCCCAGCATTAATGATTAAAAGATCAAACAAGAATCATGCAAAGCATAAAAGGGAAGGAGGATAGAAACTAATGAAAGCTCGCAAAGAGAGAGAACAAAGAAGCAAAAGGGATATCTTTGAACTCTGGAGATCTCTCCCCGCTACCAGGCTGTTGTAGCGCAACTGTAACACGGGAGCACGCGACAAGTCAAGAGCGAAATGAAAATGGCTCATGCAAAATGGGACAGGAGCTTTCTGGCCACCTTGCCGCAACTTCAAAGTCGGGCTTCCAAATCAATTAAAGATGAAGATGTAGTCCTGCTGATGCTGGGAGAAATTTAAGAACACAGAAACACTTGCTTAAGGTATCACGAGAAATGCCAGCCATTCTAATACCTCCCGAAAAGCTGTATCATTTATAATGCTGTTAATATCTACTTGCAATTGCGGTGAGCTTAGTGGGCATGAAACAGCTCTTTGTCTTTTTCAGTTTTGTTTTCTTTCTTTTGGTACTCGATCAATTCATTAAGGTCATGATATATCATTCAATAGCTCTTACTTCTCTTTCAAAGCCTTGGTGTCATGGAGGGATCACACAGAGGTTTTCAGAACACACACGCGCGCGCGCACACACACACACACACACACACACCACCTGGATGCAGATTGATCAGAAACCTGAACTAAAGGAATATTTTTTGGAGAGGGGGAAAGCTTACCCCCACAATAAGTGCCAAAATGTTCCCCAAAGGGTGGGGATGTAATCTTTCCCATTTCTGTTTATTGTTCTTTTTTTGCTGATTTGTTGTGGTTCTTTTTAAAAAGTGTTATATGATGCTGAAGACACCAATCCCAGAAAGGTTAGAACCAGGCAGCCAGCCAGCCGGATAATGTCATGATGCCATAGAATCATAGAGTTGGAAGGGACACTGAGGATTAGCCCCATGCTCTAACCAACTGAGCTATGTGTAGGCAAATAAGGTTTGCTTATGTGATGATAAAGCCAGCCCTGAGTGAAGGCAATACTTCCTGCCCTCAATCGGAATAGAATCATAGAATCATAGAGTTGGAAGAGACCACAAGGGACATCGAGTCCAACCCCCTGCCAAGCAGGAAAACATTTATTTCTGTGACAAGGGCCCTTGAAAAAAAATGCCAAAAGGAAACTACTTCAGAGGTGAAAGCATTCGCAAAAGCACTACCTTTCATTTGGGTTCAACCTTAATGAATTTTCTCCACATTTTCCAACATCAATGTCTTTTTCTTCCTTCCGAAATGCATGCTTCCCTAAAGATGCCATTTGCAAAGCACTTAGCCTGGAAGTCACTTCTCCAGAAGTGTTATGTAGCCATCAAGGCATTTTTCTTTTCTTTTGAGAAGTGGGTATTGTCACCACTGAAAACTTACTAAAAAAGAACACGTTTCACAATAAAGTTATTGTTCAATTAACTTGAGAAGATTCATTTTTATGACTCATGAAAGGCTTGAGTTGACCTTCATCTGTTCAGCCTTCATGATAAGCTTGAAGCAACCAGCAAAGACCTTCAACAAAGCAGAGCAGCTTCTGTACTTTAGTACTGTGCAAGGGAAAAAGGGAAGTAAAATGTTACTGTTTTCAGAGGGATATTAGAACAAAGTACATTTGAAACATAAAGTACAGGCAAACATTTGGGCAATAGAACCCAAGCAGGTATCATTCTATAAAGGCCTTCAATTCAGTCTCCCATTCTCCATCAGAAACAAAATACAGTCAAACCTCGGTTGTTGAACGTATAATAATAATATGATAATAATAATTTATTATTTATACCCTGCCCATCTGGCTAGGTTTCCCCAGCCACTTTGGGCGACTTCCAACAAAGATTAAAAATACATTAAAACATCAGTCATTAAAAACTTCCATAAACAGGGCTGCCGTAATCCGTTCCGGAAGCCTGTTCAGCTTTCGAAATGTTTGGCAACCGAAGTGCAGATTCCAAGTGGTTGCAAGAGCGGAAGCTGCATCCAACATTCGGTTTCCGAAAAACGTCCGAAAACTGGAGCATTTACTTCCGGGTTTTGGGAGTTCAGGAGCCGAAACGTTCCAAAACAGAGGCGTTTGGGAGCCGAGGTTTGACTGTAGCCTGAAACCAGGAGATTGCTTGCAAATTGTCACGGATAGGCAAATTGTCACTGCAAGATGTAGAATGGAGCAACAGACTCATGAAGGTGTCGTTGGAGAGACACATCTGTTTTTGGTGTACAAAGTTAGCCTAAAACACCCCAATGGCTGCTATTTCAAATGAGAGAATTAAGATTTTATCCAATGTTATTCCTACTCAGGGGTCTCCCATTGGAAATAATGGAAATAATGGGCATGACTAATGGGCATCAACAATTTCAGGGGGTCTACTTTGAATATTGCTTTGAATATTACAACCCTCAGCAACCAACTCCACTATTCTATACAATCCATTGGTAGCTTAGAGTGGAATCTATACACATATAAAAACCGTTTTGAAAATGCTTTTTTTTTTTTTTAAAAAAAAAAAAAGCATTTTAAAAAATACATTGCATTCTCTGTAAGGCTCACCATCACCATCTGGTGTCTCATTGTATACTGCATGTAAAGCACACTTAAAATATTTTATTTGCTGCTGAATAGCTGAGTCCTAGGAGTAAGGAACAAAATACAGACAGTATTTTGCAGGACAGATTCAAGGTTAAATGAAGGTAGATTAAAGTAGTCTGACACAACAGCAGCTCCACGTTAAAAATAAACAGGCCTTTTGCAGTTAGGAAAGTGAAAGGTAAATGCACTGAAAACTGGTATGAACAAATGAATAATGGAAAGGCATACCCAATTACCTTTCTTGGTATTGGGCCCCACAGTGATCTGGCCAGGGACAGAGATTAACGCCTTCCTTGCTACTGTTTGGCCATGTCGTTGAGTGGGGCCCCACCCAGGGGTGACCCTCACTGTCCAGTTGGCATCGGCAGGGTGTGTGCCTGCGGGAAATTTAAACTGCAGCGCGGCAGGAGACCGTCCTCTCACACCCTTCACCAGATCTGCCCCTCCTCATTAAGGGTATCCTGTTAAAGGGATCTGGGTGTGGATTCTGTCTGATGCCCAGGTTGTCAGGAGCTCGGCCTACAGTCGAGTAGAACCCTGGTAGAGACACATGCCCGACTGGGATGTTCTCTCCCTCCTGGTCAATCGTTTGGGAGCTTCAAAAGCTTTCTTCAGCCCAAACATCACAGTGACCAATGCCAACCGACACCAGCACACTTAGGGATCCACAGAGTCTTCGAAGCTTTGCGTAACAAACCTCAGCAACTCAGCATTTTGGCTAATCTACTTTATTTACATATAAACACACACTGAGCACTGCAACATGGCTCCCTCTCTCTCTAGCATCAGACAGCAAAGAGAAAAAGAACAAAGGACAATAGTCCCACTTCATGGAACACAGTAACACAAACATCCTGCCTCCGTCACTTCCCACTCTGCGGAGTCAAAATATATACCGTCATGTGAAAGACAATAATCCCATAACTGCAATCATGGAGCAGGAATTCTAACATAGTTGTGGGCTAGGGCCATACCACTACCCCAACAGGGACCCCTCGGGGTGCCCCATTTGATGTAAGTCATAGGGCTCCCCCTATTGGTCATTGGACTCCATGCAGACGGGCGGGAGTCAAGATACAGCAGGCATAGGCAAACCAGCTCTCCAGATGTTTGGGACTACAATTCGCATCATCCCTGACCACTGGCCCTGTTAGCTAGGGATGATGGGAATTGTAGTCTCAAACGTCTGAAGGGCTGGAATTTGCCTGTGCCTGAGATACAGCCTGGCTTCACCCAATGTCTAAGCCAAACTGCTCACATCTGTAACCAATAAAGTTGTGGCATATTTGAACCCACTTGTCCACTTGTCCGTATTTATTTATCCACTAGGGAACTGTGGGTCACGGTGCCTTGGCATGCAAATAACAACCTCCATGGAAGCCAGTCAAGGTGAAGACAAGATGAATGCTTATTGTCAAGTAACCTCTCAGCAAACGAATCAGAACAAATGTTCAATAAAGACTAGGTAAAATCTAAACTCTGTGCAAGGTTTGTACAAGCAAATCAGGATGAATGCTCAGTTAACGGGTCATCAGGAGAAGAAAAGAAAAGAAAAGATTCAAAGTCAGTACAATGGCAACGATACCTCATTTTTTTTATTCACTTAATAGCCAGTATCTTCATTTTAGTTTGGCTATTTGTCATGCAGTCCTTGGAAATATATAGAGTACAACAATCCTAATGTTACCATAAAATCAAACACCGTGATTTCAGCAGTGATCAGTTTAATGAACAATTTTGTTCAACACTCACATCCATCGAGTCCCCGGATTTCCCCATCAAGCATTTTCATGGTTCCTGTTTAAACGTATTCGGGGCGGGGGGAGTCATATAATATCATAAATTCTATTATCTTCACCTGGAAGACAATCACCTACAAAATGGCAAATCAGCAAGGCTAAAACTCTTGTGAGCACAGATGGGCAAAAAGTGGTAAGAAATGAAGGTATTAATAAGGATAGGGGGAATCTTAAATTTACCAATGATCCTGGATCCAATCTATGTGAATTAAGCATTCTTTCCCATCCATCTAATATGGTGGCCCTTCTTTTGCTGCTGGAGCTTAGCTCTAATCCCTAACACTTTCAAACAGGACATAGAAATCAATATTAATTCTGTCTGTGACTAAATGGAAAGTAAATGTGCCGCTTATTTTCGTCTCTCTGAACATGACCTAAATCTCTTTTTGCAGGTATCAAAAAACTCTCATAAGGTGGCAATTGGCCTTTGTGAAGTGTTGGTGGGTGACTTCATTCCACTTCCACTTCTGGTATTTGAAATTGCTGTCAACTTCGATCTTCGGATGAAACTCAATCTGAGTTGGCAGGATGGGAAGCTGAGCAGTGCAACTCATTTTTGCTCCCTGGGCAATGTTGCAACAGGAGCTGTATCTTCATTTAAAAGTATATATGATTCAACACATTAAATCCATGCAATCCAGGAGAATTTGGTTCTGGAAAGGCTTCATGCTAAAGCAGCTTAGTTAACAAAAATGTGATACATTCAATGAGGGAATTGACTGGCATTTGCTTGCTTTGCAATGGCCTTGGAATGAACTGAAACACAGGTGGGGAACCTTTTTGGACCAGAGGGGTGCATCCTTTTTTGGGTATCCTCCTGATGGCCACAGTTAAGGTGGGCACAGAAATTAATGCATATTGTTCTTTGGCAGTTACTTGTAGCCGAGTAAGTTTGCCTTCCATAAACACAGTTTTAACAGTGAGTCTGTAAGTGACCATGGAGGCCAATTCTGGATCCACATGTCCTTCCGTGGGTGGGAGTTGATCACAGTGAGTGTTTGCCAAGTCTGCCTTCCTCTTAGCACATTTCTCCCTTTTGTCCTGAGTTCTAGTGTCTTCAAAGCCCATGACACCTTTGGTAAAGGCTGTTCCCCAACTGGAGCGCTCGCAGGCCAGTGTTTCCCATTTATCAGTGTTTATATTACTTTTTTTTTAAGATTTGCCTTGAGAGAGTCTTTAAACCTCTTTTGTTGACCACCAGCATTACGCTTTCCATTTTTAAGTTTGGAAGAAAGTGGTTGCTTTGGAAGATGATCAGGCATACTCACAACATTACCAGTCCAATGAAGTTGATGTTGAAGTTGATGTATATTTATCTTTTAGGCTAGCAGACCCTCCAAGTGTCCCTTTTTTCCAGGGACAGTCCCAGATTTACAGAAGCCGTCTCGGTTTCTGATTTGATCCCAGAATGTCCCACTTTTCATTGGGACATCAATATTTATATTGAAAAAAATGTTGAAGGGTATGGTAGGCCATTCCTATTTTCATCGGAGGGTATGACGTTATGTGAGCCCACCCCAAGCCTAGAAGAACTATATAACTTTTAGAATATGTGTTGTTGCAAATGGGATGACAAATTATCTTTTAAATGTCAACTCCAAATGTAGTGAAAATTGTCCTGCGTATTTTGAGGAGGAATGAAAGTACAGCTGTGGAGTCCATTCCCACAAGATCCAGTGATGACCATCAACTTGGATAGCTTTCAAGGGGCTAGACAAATTAATGGAGGATAATGTAGAACTGATTAAAGCGAGCTGTGTGTGCTTCTGAATCCCCGCTTCTCCAATGGTGATCAATGATTTTTGTAAAAGAAAAGAGGGATGAGGCTGTGTGCTTTTGAGGGAGGGGCAGGGCAAGGGGAGATGAGACAACAGAGCTCCTTGCAAGGGTGAGAATCACTAATCTATCCCAACACACCTTGACAACATTTCAATCCGATGCTGTAAGGTGAGATCATGACCCAAATCACTCCAATTTGCCTCACTCACAGTCAATGTACCCCCCTCATATTTATTCCTCTGGACACAAGCAAAACACTTGGCTGGAGGGAGAGGCTGAGAAACAGAGAGGACTAGAGGCAATATGGGAGAGCAGAACGTGTCCATTTTGTCAAGACTTTCCAAAGAATTAGACACCTTCCAGTTTTGGGGGCTCTACCTCTTTCTCAAAGATGATAAAAAGCCACCTTTCCCTACCCACAATGCAGCAATTGTGTACAAGCACAAATGTGTTCCATTCCTGTGTCACCTCATTCATGTCAATATTCATTCTGTATTCAGTCTTGCTAGGGAATCATAGAGAAGCTAGTGCAGGCAAGAACAAAGTTCAGGTTATGTTCCATGCAATATTTAAGAGCGATGCTTATATAATGAGAATACTCTTAATGCCTGGCTGTCTCCAACTACACCACAGCACATAAAAGGGAGATAAATAAATAACGTACAATGTAAAGAAAAGAAGTCTGTTAGGGGTCTTTTTACGCCATTTACCTAGTCATGACGAACATTTGAAAAGGAACAAAAGAGAACACAATAGCAAGCTTGGCAGGTACAGGGAGTCAGTGCCGAAGAAAGTGCCTTTGACACAAGACATTTCAAAGCTCTCGAGTGGAAAATGCAACTTCCCTTAACAAATCATCCATCTAAGAGGTTTTACCATCACAGCTGAGCTAGTGCTTTTAAGGCAGGTAAGGCAACAAACAAATTTCCTTATGGAATGGCTGGGTAATAATTAATGCTCCCACAAATCAGGAATGCACTAACTTTGGTCTCTAATTCTCTACCTGGCTGCCAACAACAACAACAACCCACCTTTTAGAAAACCCAGTTTCTGGAGACATCTTGAAGTTTCTTTCAACCATGGAAACCTGCACTAACTAGCTGGATGCTGAAGCTTCTGCCAGTGATAGCCTTTGTTACTGGTCTTCCAGAAAGGAGCTGAAAAGTAAGTGGGGCTTCTCATTTACTACGGCTAAGCTGTTGAAAATCTCTGCATCGATCATTGATTCAGACCCTGGAAATGGCTGGGCAAGTTTGTGGCCCTAGAAAAGCAGGGGTAGAAAACTCAGCAAACTATTGATAAACCCATGAGCAGGATTTGAGCTATGAGCAACAGAAGGAATTAGATTATAATATTTAGTTAGGATTGGATTGATACAAGACGGGGTACAGCAGAAGGGGAGAAACAACAACGCCATGGAAAATGGGGCGGGATGTCGAGAAAAGATGAAATTGTATTATGACTATATATGTTAAAAGTAGATCACGTTGCAAGTAGAAAGTCTCAAACTGAATCCCTGGCACCCCCTGTTAAATGAGCAGGTAGCAAGTATTGGGAAAGAAAAGACAGAATACATAGTACTGGGCTAGGAGAACTGATTGAGTAGCTTAGTTCACACATTGCATTAAACCATAGTTTAGTGTAAGCATGCAGTTGGTGCCTGCTGTTGAAATGTTCCTGCTCCACCCAGAGTCTGTCTTGTCTGTCTGGGCTTGTAGTTTGTTTCTGTCCAAACAAACCTTGAGTAGTAATTCAGGCTTGCTCTTGGGTTTCTGAACATTATTCAAGGAAAACAAGCCACGAGCCCACGTTTAGACAGCAGAACAAGCCAGATTCTAGCTTCTTTCCTCGTGGCATGGCATTAATAGGGGAGGTGAAAATGGGAGCAAGTACTTTTCAGCAGCATACAGCAACATACTGCTCATTCACATTAAACCACAGTTTTGTTTTAACTATGGTTTTAATATGTTGGGTGAATTAGGCCAATAGAAAACAGCTTCATACAAGGGGAAAAGGTACACTTGGCCTTGAGCTCTTGAAAGGCTGGATGTAATGCCAACACTTGAAATCACAAGGGAAATCTTTGGCTCAGACTTATCCAGTGGTTGCACTGAGTTTCATCATTGTCATGGAGTACTTATGTTGTGCCAAACTGCAAATATTTTTGACATTAATTTATTCATTGTAGACAGACACTGAATCACATCATCAGTTACAAAAGGTATCAGAAAGATAATGTGAAACACTGCCATACCTGCATAATGCAAGGTGTGATGAATTATAATGCAGGTTACCTTTTGCATATGAAGTTATCTATGCTCTAACTTACATCTTACAATAGTTTAATACTTTATCTGTTGTTCTTTTATTGCTGCCACTCGCGGTAGCCAAAAATTCCTCAAACCTGGCTGGACTTAGCTGTGGACCTAGAAGGAACTTGCCTTCTTTGGAGTGCAATATTGGATGCTGTTGGATACAAAGTGATTTTTCTCCATGACGAAAAACCAGAACACATTTTTTCCCCCTCCTCCTCAAGGATGCATTGATACATATGCATTTAGTTCAGAGATGCCCAAGACTCCAAGGATCTAATTAAAAAATGGGATTTATGAAGAATAGAGAGGGGGCCGTGTTAGAATGCAAGAAAAGGCATAATCTGCATAACAACTCTCAGAAGCTTCCAATCTGCAGAAGGCTGCACTAGCTCAGACTTCTTCATATACCATGGCATGAATGCAAGCAAGATCTTAAAGCACCTAGTGAGGCTTGCCTCTCTCCCTCCTCTTCCATCTTGTAAGCAGTATGGAAAAGACAGAGCCTTTGGTACATCTGTGTATGTAGTTGATCTCCTCATCTCATACCATTTCTTCTCAAACCCCTCTCGTTAGCTCCTATGCATGGCTGTGCCCATGGAGAATGTTGCACACTGAGACATTTCAAGCACCTGGAACCATCCTTTAAATATGCTCAACTGTGTGCCTAGCACATGAAGGGTTGAACTGAGGATGGATCAGGCATTGTACACAGGCTGCTCTTCAGATATTCACAGCATTAGCCTAGAAACATCTCCACAAGAGGGACCCTTGGCTTATCAGGGTTTCTGAGGACAGGCAGGGAGAGTTTCTAACTGCAAAGTACCAAAGTGGGGTCTGTGTGTCAGAGGGATAACAGAGGGTGGGGTTTGTGAGCATGCCCCATGCCTAGTTTCCAGAAGTGGCTTGCTGTGTAGGGTGGAACTGCTATGCTTGTATCCCATCAGGTGAGTTACTGTTGCTTACTGGGGGTGGGGTGGTCAAGGTGGTGCAAACACATTGACAGGAGTTTAGGATTGGCTCTGCCCATGCAATTGCACCACACCAACTCCCAGCCACTTCACCCTTCTTTTTCTTTCCTAATTAGCAACAGCAAGTCACCTGCTAGGAAGTTAGCAACTCCACTACACCTGGCGAGTAACTTCTGCCAGTTTCACCATTTGCCCGTTCGGTCAAAGCCCTGAACATAGCTTTTTTCTGTATCAGTTTGAGCACTGCATTTGTTAATCAGGCAGAATGATCCTGTATTGTGCTTCCATTTACAACCATACACAAATCGGCCTTCCCTCAAGAATTAGCCACTGCTTTTCTTTTTAAGCTCATAAGTTTATTGTTCTAGCCAAAGGCCATGACAAACTTGTACTAGGCAATAGTATTAATAAAAGAATACAGAACATACATCCATAATATAAAAATCCATAATATAGGGTGAGTCTTTTAAAAGAGGCCCCGTGGCACATGTGGGGTCTCTTTTAAAGGACTCACCCTGTATAAAAAATACATTGCCAAGTTCCTGAGCATTAAAACACAGTGCATCTCCGACAGTTCCAATTCTAATATTATTTTGACTTCTAAAAATCCAACTTTCATAATGTAAGAGAGAGAAGTTACCAGATATATCAACAAACTCAAATTCAACTTGATTTCAAATTAAACCTCTAAACCACTACAATTTATAGTGAATTTATCTAACTCATTTTTCCTGTTGTTATTGTTGTTGTTGTTGTTCCATGCAGTGCATAGTGGCTCACTCTCTGTGCTATGAAGCTATTGTTGTCACTCAGAAGAAACTGAACCATTTCTGCTGGGGTATATCTGCTTGCTTGTATGAACAAAAAGTTTCAGAAAGTGATCTCTTCAATCTCTATATAAGGTGCAGGCTAACAGATAATGAGTGATGTTTTCCACCTGAGGCTGACTTCAAATACAAAGTTTTTCTGTGTATGGGACCTTATTGCAGTGGTCATCCAAGACTACAGTGGGCATCACTTGGAAATGCAGTTCAAGAAAGGCATTTCTTAAGGAAACTATTGAGAGTTTGGCTAGATAACTAGCTGCAAAATGCTTTGTTCTCAGTAGTAAATACTAAGGGGAAATTTTGTGTTTCTAATTAGTTGTAGGTCCCTTCTGGATTATATCCAGAAGAGCCAATCCCTTAGTTGACACTTCTTCAAGGTCAAAGCAGAGCTCAGTTCTGGAAAATAATAATAGTCTAAAACATATTGACAAGCTGCTTTCCTGAGTTGGTGATCACCATATAGTTTAGAAAAATCAAAAATAAGTGATAATAATAATAATAATAATAATAATAATAATAATAATACATTTTACACCCTACCCATCTGGCTGAATTGAACTTTTAAAAATATACTTTAACTGAGCACAATCCATTCTTGCCTTAATTATTGGCCACCCAGATCCCGTATGAAGAATAGCTGCAGATATTCCTGATGGTTAATGGTATAGCTCCCCCCCAACCCCCAACCCCCACAAACCTCACACCTTATTCTGCACAGTTGCCAAAACTTTTCACATTGTTGTTGGCATCTGTGTCTGTTTTGAGACACAATTGAGTGCATCCTCGAGGGTGAAGTCAAATCACTGAGTTAGCAGCACCAAAGTGACCTCTCTGGGGTACAAGCCTGGGCAGTGTCTATGGATGTCTTGGGCTGCCCAGACGACAAGCCTCCCCCTCTCAGACTCTGATGTGGTCCAAAGGAAAGCAGAGCAATATGTTTGTCACCAACTTGGCTGCAGGAGTTGCCAGAACAAGGCATACAAGGCTCCATCCCACCGTCTTAGGGACTCCACTCTAGATATGTGTAGGGTTTACTCCTTAGCCCTTTCATCTCCTGAAGATATCCCACAAAGGCAGCAGAGGATCAGATTTTTTCTTCCCAGGTTGACTAGCTCCATCTGTCCCTCACTTCCCTCTGAAACACATGCAGATACTACCTCTGACTGTTGAACCCATTGCTAGTCTCATTCACTCAATCCTCTAGAACCTGTCTTTGCATGAATGGGAAGTTCTTAACTCATGGAGGGTTTGAGACCCATCAGCTACCCTCACCTGGTTTAGCTGGCCAGCTGAAGACATTCGCGGGGTGTGGCCACTGTCACATGACAGCTTCTAGGAGCCATAGGTGATAGCTAAATGCAGGGCAGGGACCAAAGGTGGACAAACTACCCCAGAAGGAGCACAACGGGTCCCCCACTGGAGGTACTACCCTTCCCCTAACACTCCATGCAAACGTCTCCATGGACTTTAATGGAGTTCAAATCAGAGCCCCAGATTTCAACACAATACAGCATTTGAGTAAGCACTTTGCTACCAAATATCTTTAGGGCAGGTTCAATCACCTGCTCTCCCTTATTGTAATAGAACTTCATCAATGCCCCAATGTTTTCCTATGTTTTGAATTTCACTGTCTCCATATGAAACTTCCAAGAGAGGGTTTTCCTAAGGAGTATGCCCAGGTATCTAAAGGAGTGAGTTTGTTCTATAGCTTGCTGATCTAAGTGCCATTTATACCTAGAACTGTGTTTGCCAAAAACCATAATCTTGGTCTTAGAGTAAATTATAGATAGGCTTTCCTGTTTACAGAAGACTTCTGCTATTGATCCAAGAACTACGGGTATACAGCAATACAGAAATGGGGATCAGAGTAGGTTTCAATGGTGGTATGGTTTGTTTAGACAGGAGACATTGGTGACATAAAAGTGCAACAGTAAGGGAGTTTCAGTCTCTGCTGTAGCCGAATCTATAATGTCAAGATTGTTATGGCGGATAGTTGGGGGTTCATTATATGGAGGAAGCTGAGCTTGCCTGGGAGCATATGTATCAGCTCTTAACAAGTTCAGATCAGTTGACCAGTTAGCTAAGCTTTCATTTGAGGAATATGTAGCAAAGCCCTCTTACCTGGGATAAGATTTCTCCAGCCCCATCATTTGCACATTTACATTGTAAAGGGTCAAGGCTGTCCATATTAATTTAATCTTTCCACAATTGCTTTGCAGTTCCTCTACCTCCCTTACTGAGTCACAATAGTCCAGCCTAGATTTCTGGACTGAATTTGGAAGTGGAGTTCTGGACACTGAAGCACTATGGGTCTATGCTCATGTAATAAGCACATTAAAACCATTTGAACTGCAGGGTATCTTTGGTCAAGCTGGTCTTCTAAACTTTCCTTATCAGTTTCTTATCAGTTAGAAACACAGAGGCAAAACACCTGTCCCCTCCCCCTCAGCTCATGTCCTGCAGTTAAAATATATGGCTTTTAAGCCCACATAGAAGTAAAACAGATACAAAAGATAGGTTTCTTCCCTGTAAGCAGGAATAAACATTAAGTACTGAGCTAACTGACTTTAAAACTATTTAAGATAAAAAGAAATTAAATTAGAACAGACCACAGAGCTCAAGGACAAAAGTGGCTTGTTGTGTGGGGTGGCACGGCTATGTACAGTGATACCTCGGGTTACAGACACTTCAGGTTACAGATGCTTCAGGATACAGATTCTGCTAACCCAGAAACAGTACCTCGGGTTAAGAACTTTGCTTCAGGATGAGAACAGAAATTGCACGGCAGCAGCATGGTGGCAGCGGGAGGCCCCATTAGCTAAAGTGGTACCTCAGGTTAAGTACAGTTTCAAGTTAAGAATGGACCACCAGAACAAATTAAGTTCTTAACCTGAGGTACCACTGTACTGTGATGCTAACTTCCTGGCAGCTGAGTCACTGTTGCTTCCTGGGGGAGGGCAGGGCGTGGAGTTGGAGAGGTCAAGATGGTGCAAACACTTTGGCAGGAGTGTTGGATTGGCTCTGCCGGTGCATTTCCACCACATCAACTTCCTGCCCCCTCACCCCCCCCCTCTCTCCCAGTAAGCAACAGCAGGTCATAGAAGCATAGAATTGTAGAGATAGAAGGGACCCCAAGTGTCATCTGGTCCAAATCCCTGCAATGCAGGAATCTCAGCTAAAGCATCCATGACAGATGGCCACCCAACTTCTGCTTAAAACCTCGCCAAAAAAGAGAGTCCACAACCTCCCAAGGGAGACCGTTCCACTGATGAACAACTCAAAAAATTTTTTCTGGTGTTTAGTTGGAATCAACTTTCTCATAACTTGAAGTCATTGGTTGGAATCCTACCCTCCAGAGAGGGAGAAAACAAGCTTGTTTCTTCTTCCATGTGGCAGCCTTGAGATATTTGAAGAAGGCTATCATTTCTCCTCTCAGTCTCTTCTTTTCCAGGCTAAAATACCCAGCTCCCTCAACCGTTCCTCATAAGGCTGGGTTTCCAGCCCTTGATCACCTTGGTTGCCCTTCTCTGCACATGTTCCAGCTTCTCAACATCCTTCCTAAATTGTGTTGCCCAGAATTGGACACAGTATTCCAGGTATGGTCTGACCAAGGCAGAATAGAGTGGTACTATTACTTCCTTTGACTTGGGATGTGGGTGACGCTGTGGCTTAAACCACTAAGCCTAGGGCTTGCTGATCAGAAGGTCAGCGGTTCGAATCCCTGTGATGGGGTGAGCTCCCATTGTTTGGTCCCAGCTCCTGCCAACCTAGCAGTTCAAAAGCACGCCAGTACAAGTAGGCACCAGAGCGGCAGGAAGGTAAATGGTGTTTTCATGCGCCCAGGAACTCATCACGGTGTCCTGTTGCACCAGAAGTGGCTTAGTCATGCTGGCCACATGACCCGGAAGCTGTCTGCAGACAAACGCTGGCTCCCTCAGCCAGTAAAGCGATATGAACACCACAACCCCAGAGTCATCTGCAACTGGACCTAATGGTCAGGGGTCCCTTTACCTTTACCTATTCCTTCCTTTGATCTGGACACTATCTTCTTGTTGATGCAGCCTAGAATAGCATTAGCTTGTTTTGCTGCTGCATCACACTGTTGACCTGCTGGAAAGCTAGCATAACAGCTTCACTACACCTGGTGAGTGACTTCTGCCAGTTTAACCATTCACACATTTGGTCAAATTCCTGGACATACAGTACAGTAGCTCTTTGTGGTAAGGTAAGGTAAAAGGTAAAGGATCCCTGGACGGTTAAGTCCAGTCAAAGGCAACTATGGGGCTGCAGCGCTCATCTTGCTTTCAGGCTGAGGGAGCCGGCATTTGTCCACAGACAGCTTTCCGGGTCATGTGGCCAGCCGGACTAGACCGCTTCTGGCGCAATGGGACACCGTGTTGGAAACCAGAGCACACGGAAATGCCGTTTACCTTACTGCCAAAGCGGTACCTATTTATCTACTTGCACTGGTCTACTTTTGAACTGCTAGGTTGGCAGGAGCTGGGAAGAAGCAACAGGAGCTTGCCCCATCACAGGGATTTGAATCACTGACTCCATATGGTAATCAGGCAGAATGATTCACAATGTTGTGCTTCAGTTTACAACTGAATATTGTGACTGAACATTGCCGCGACTGCTGTTTCAGTTTTATGTGTGGGGCAGGAAGGATTTCCCCTTCACTCAAGAATTAGCCGCTGTCATTGTTGTCAACTCATCTGAAATGTGTGTGGGAATTTTCAGCAGAATTAGTTTGTCAAACAAATAGATCAGGGTAAAAATTGGTGGAGAAGGAGAGTTAAATACAGATGAGCTGTGCCAAACAGGAATTGTTCAGTGTGGAGATGAGGGGTGGGTGGGAATTGTACCTAATTCAAACTTTCTGAAACAATACATGAACCAAAACACTGCCATCATTTGGAATTCAGACTGTTTTTTAATCAGTCTTCAGCCAAGAAATGTGTACAAGAATGCATAACAATTCATATATTAATGAAATTAGCATACATAATAGTCTTCTGTTTAGTAAAATTCCTTTGCAAAAATGTGTATATTGGGAGAAATTGAGTTGAAAAATGTGCACAGGACTGAAGAGCTCCATCAAAATTCTCTCTTATTTGTAACTCATTCATCAAGTATCAGTCAACCTGCCTTGTCAAGATGCCACACAAAATGAGCTTGGTTTTTTTTTGACAATAGCCCCTTTATTATTTTGGGTATGTTTGCTGTTACCAGAATCGATAATAGTTGGGGGGGAATGAACAACACTCCTCTTCAATGGTAGGAAAAAGCTTAATGGGTGAACTATTATTCTTGTTATGGTTAAACCATTCATAGGTGCATCTTAAGCCATTTTGCTTAATATTTCATAACTGCCATCCATTTTATCTTGCTCCCTTTTTCTTTAATATTTCAGATTGATGGGGGAGAAAGCTATCATGGGCTACTAATGATGAAAGCTATTTACTGCCTCCAGGCATGCAGCCTCTGAATACCAGTCATGGGGAAACAAGAGAAGATGGGTCATCCCTGTGGAAGCCCCAGTGATAGCAGTTTGGCCACTGCAGGTTAGGGTAGGGGAGGAATTCAGTGGCATTTGCATTTTAATGCAGACTCTTACAAGTGGCGTTCTAGTGTGCATAGCTCCTGCCATCCCACATGGACTTGTAATTGATGTTCCACATCCCACTGAGAATAGTGGGTTGATGATGATGTGCTGTGAGTTTCTGGGGAAATTTTCCTTACTGAATGCATTTCACAGACATTTTTGGTATTTTACATTCAATTCTTCCTAAACGTCTGGGGGGGGGCAATTTAAAATATGAAAATTCATGTATAGTATATTAAAGATGTAAGTTTGCCCCAGAGAGTGATGACATGTCAACAAGAAAATCTACCCCTATCAGTGGGGAGTGCTGTACATCGATTTGAATGCAGGCAGTGACCAGGAGCCCTGTGTGCTATCGCTTTGTGATACCCTAGTCATAAACATAGTGAACAGCTAGGATAAAGGCAAAGATTATAAAGTTCGTTGGTGTTTTGTTTTGTATTCTGCAATAAAATTCTACATGATTGCTACTATACAATTTAGCTTTAGTCTCTTCCTTGGAAAAAAGAACAAGATTAAAAATATGCTTGGTGAGCAGTGACCTAATGTTCTGCAGACATTATGTGGGTCTTGGTTCTGTGTTAAACATTTGAATTTAATGAGACATGGAGAGGGGAGCATACCTTTCAACAACTGATCCTCTCAACTAAAGGTGATCTATGCATTTAATAAAGAGTTGCTCCATATTATTACCAAGCGATCATTCACCAACGCTCACCAGAGCGTCATTTTGCTTTTCACTACAAACGGCCACTCCACCACCATCCTATGACCTCTTTGTCTGTTGCTGTTTATCCCAAACTGCACACTGCACAAGATACAATAGGAGACCAATGTCAAGGCAGCAGCTTTGCAAAACTCCCTATAGTACACTATTGTCCCTTTAATATTTGATAGGCCTATATGTAGCTGTTTAATTATTCAGATGCCCTCCTTTTCCTGAACATAATCTCTCTTTTTAGAAAGGGTTTTGTCAAAAAGGACCGAAATGTGATCTTCTACAGGAAAACCTGATATTGCATTAAGTGGCTGCTGAACAACTGAAATGGAACTGACAACCATATTCAGAGAATTATGGTAATTATGGATCCATTAACCCAGCTGAGAGCCAAATGTAATGGAGCTAGTAGAAAGGGTAGACACTGTTTTTAAAAGATACTCCAAAAACAAATTAAAAGACTGGATTTCATATGATGCAAATATAAATATATTTATGTCTCTCCAGTCTGATAATTGACTCCGTATATTTAGTTTTTCCACTTTTCTGCACTGCGTTTGATGGTGTTAGTTTAGCTGAGCATTGTGCAATATAGAAGGTCATAACTTTCGTCTTGTGGTGTCTCTGCTTAAAAAGATCTTGGGGGAAAACAGTGCCCAAGAACTTGAATTGTCACTATTGTCAGCAACAATCGCAGATAACAATGGCTCTCAAAGTGAACCATTCACAGTGGGATCAGGTGTTAAACAGGGTTGTGTTATTGCCCCAACTCTATTCATTATTTTCATTGCCATGATCCTACACTTTGTCAAAGGGAAACTCCCCACTGGAGTAGAAATCATATATCAAACAGATGGAAAGCTCTTCAATCTGAGCAGGCTGAAAGCAAAGAGTAAGGTTACCGTAACTTCTGTCATAGAGCTTCAGTATGCTGATGACAACATAGTGTGCGCACGCTCAGAGGATGACCTCCAAACCATCCTAAATATCTTTGCAGAAGCTTTCGAAAAGCTTGGCCTATCACTCAACATCCAAAAAACTAGAGTGCTGCACCAACAAGTACAAAATAACCCCTCTGCAGTGCCACAAATCAATGGTGTAACATTGGAAAATGTCGGTCACTTCTCCTATCTAGGCAGTTATCTTTCCACAAGGGCCAACATTGATGCTGAAATCCAGCATCGCCTGAGCTCTGCGAGTGCAGCTTTCTCCTGATTGAAGTGCAGAGTATTTGAGGCCTGGGACATTCACAGGGAAACCAAAATGCTTGTTTACAAAGCTATTGTACTGTTGGAATCCATGGTTTACATGCAGCTTTGCAAGTTAGCAATTAGTGTCTCCAAAGCAGCCTGGGAATACAGAGCATAAAAGGAATCTGCCTAGAGATAAGGAGACCCAGCAACAGCTCTGTGATTGGCTGAGGTCCCTCATATAGGCAGCATGACCTATGACACTGGTTGGTTGGAGTGGTTAGTGTCGTTAGTTTGTTGAGTTGGTTAGTGCTGAGGTGTTGCTGAGAGTGAAGAAGTCGTGTTGTAAATAGTAACTTGTAGATAAGACTTGTATGTTTACTGCTGTATATAATAAACTAAAAAAATAAAGTTACTAGTCATCAGATTCGTTCCTGATCGTCGTCCTGCCTGGGCAATCTCAAGTGCCGCCTAAGAATCATCGCAGTACTCTGCTATACTCTGCTAAGCTGTGCAACAAGTGAAAGCACTTCAAAAGTTCAAGGCTTCAAATTTTTCTATATGCTTGTGAAACATGGACCACTTATAAATGCCATCTCAAACTCCACTAAAGATTCCATCAATGGTGTCTCTGAAAATTTTTACACATCACTTGGGAAGACAGGTGAACTAATATCAGTGTACTGGAAGAAGCAAAGACCACCAGTGTTGAAGCAATGATTCTTCAACATCAACTTCATTAGACTGGTCATGTTGTGCGGATGCCTGATGATCGTCTTCCAAAGCAACTACTCTATTCCAAACTTAAAAATGGAAAGTGTAATGCTGGTGGTCAACAAAAGAGGTAACTTGGCTTCTCGCAGTGAGGGAACCGCCAGAAGGCCCTCGGAGCTGGATCTCAGTGTCTGGGCAGAACAATGGGGGTGGAGACGCTCCTTCGGGTATACTGGGCTGAGGCTGTTTAGGGCTTTAAAGGTCAGCACTGACACTTTGAATAAGCAAGCTTTGCTAGAATATCCACAGCTCCCTATGCATAGGAATGGGAAATATCTCTCCTGCTCCCTGAATGTATTGCCAAGTTTGCATTTTGAAGAAGTTGAGTTGGAGGAGGAAAGTGAAATACTGGGCTCATCTTGACAGAGAAACTCCAAGGCATTTCTACATTTCAGCATGCAGTGAAGAGAGGAGGAGACTAATCCATTTGAAACGTAAACACCTCAGAAGATTGGGTTGCATTTCCTTTCACCTTCTTTTCCATTTTTTCCCTTTGCGGATTTCAAGGATTAGAATTACTACAGTTCACTGGTTTGTATGAATATAAGCAAATTGCTTTTTTCTGATGAGTTACCTGAACTGCTAATTAACTGCCAAAAATCTGTCATTTTCCTCTTAAAAGCTATTTATGATAACCAGAGAAAAGCTAGGGATTTTCATAGTAGGTGTAACAGCATCACATTTTATATATATATATATATATATATATATATATATATATATATATATATAAAAGCTGACCTACACAGAACTTCTTTCTAAAAAAATTTAAAAGCCATGTAGTATCGTACTGTTGCATTTCAAATCACAGTTTCCTTGAAGGACTGGAAATATTTAAATATTATAATATTACAGACTTTGACATGGAAGGCACACTAGATATATGTGACTTCAAGTTATGTTTTCTTTGCACTGGAAAGAATGGTCTTTGCATTGAAATGAATGGTGTGGAAATAATGACATGACTAATTAGGCTCAATTAAGTGGACAGGACCAATAGTTGGTCTGATGAATAATAATAATAATAATAATAATAATAATAATAATAATAATAATGAAGAAGGTGGTTTCTGCATGTACTGTAGAGGGAAGTGAAGGGTAGATGGGACTCACCAACCTGGGAAGGTAGCACATCCAGGAGAAGAAAAACTCTGATCCTCTACTGCCTTGGGTTATATCTTCAGGAGAAAGAATGGCTAAGAAGTAGACCCTACACAAATCCAGAATGGAGTCCCTAAAACAGTTGGATTGTGCATTGTATGCCTCCTTCTGGCAACTTCTGAAGCCAAGCTGGTGCCAAATGCTCTGCTTTCCTGTGAACCACATCTGTGAGGCTGAGAGGCAGATGTTGTCACCTGGGCAGCGCAGGACCTCCATACACACTGCCCAGTTTGACTTCATCCCCAGAGGTGCACGCTATTGTCTCTCAAGACAGACGAATGCCAACAACCACAGAGAGAGTGATTTGAAGAATCTGGATATTTCTGGAGATTAAAGATTTGTGCGATTTTCAGCTGTTGCTAGTTCCGCTACATTGATTTTATCCTCTGTGGTATTTTTATGCTGTTTCGTTTGTTACGGTTTCATTATTTTCTCTCTGCATTCTGTTGTTTTATTTTTATTGTAAACAGTTCAGAGAACTTTTGTAATTGGCAGCATACAAATGTTGTAAACAAATAAGCAAATAAAACTCTTCTTGCTGTAATTGTGTATTGCCCAGGCAGGTGCATTCTGTGGCTTGAAAGAGAGAGGTGGAATTATTGAAACGGGACGTTGGCGTTGGGTGAAATGGGGCCAAATATTTAGTGATTATCGTGGGTAAATGGGGTTTGGCATAGCAAGGATGATTTCCCCATTCCTCTGAGCCCATGCTGATAGAATGACACCACTTTGGGATTAGGAGGCACCCCAAACTCCCTCTATCACTGTTGTCCAGCATTGAGCCCTGGTGTTGGTCGAGCCAGGCATCCAAGATCCTAGCCAGGCAGAGGTCCTCAGGGAATGCCTTGCCAATCTTCCCATCAGTACTACACTGATCAAACCCAATGCCATTGCTGCCCACAAAGTACAAAATTTTCCCAACACCTAAGATATATAACCCTTATCTCACTGAAGGAATGGAGGCCAATTGAGGTTGGTGGGAAGAAAATCATTTCCATCCCTGCTAACTAGTGACTCAAGTACCTCAGCGATGGTCTAGCACTGAGGATAGTTGGGAAGCTAGCTGGACAAAATGGCCCCGAAATCTCCTGGGGGAGGACTTTTTAAAGACCTCAGCCTCTCCTCCCTCTCACAAGATCCCATGGAAGATGATATCACACCATGAGCAGGTTGCACCTAGAATGAGGCTTCTGGGCAGTTCTGTAAATAATACTCTCCAAAACTTCCTTAATGAATATATTTTACTCTGATCCTGAATAATAATAATAATAATAAAATAAATAATGTTATTATTTATACCCTGCCCATCTGGCTGGGTTTCCCCAACCACTCTAGGCAGCCCACAAAACATATAAACACATAGTAAAATATCAAACATTAAAACCTTCCCAATACAGGGCTGCCTTCAGATGTCTTCTAAAAGTTGTGTAGTTCTGTATCTCCTTGACATCTGAAGGGAGGGTGTTCCACAGGAGCAGTGCTGGATTTACGTATAAGCTAAACAAGCTATAGCTTAGGGCCCCACTCTCTTGCCCCCCCCCCCCGCAAATATACTTCTTCTTAATGGTATTTCAGTTCAACAATTACTTTGATAAAATACATGTTTTATTTGGTGCAAATGGCTTTAGATATCTATTAGGTCCATAAATTACCAGATAGCATATATTCAACACAGAAAACAGCAACAATTTGTTGTGGACAAAGGACAGCTGGACATATAAAGGGCCCCATTACCTTCAGTAGCTTAGGGCCTCATCAAACCTAAATCTGGCCCTGCACAGGAGGGCACCACTTCTGAGAAGGCCCTCTGCCTGGTTCCCTGTAACTTTGCTTCTCACCGTGAAGGAACTGCTAGAAAACCCTCAGAGGTGGCCCTCAGGTTGGTGTGGGTAAGGGATGTGGGTGAAGACGCTCCTTCAGGTATACTGGGCTGAGGCATTTTGGGCTTTAAAGGTCATCGCCAACACTTTAAATTGTGCTCAGAAACACATTAGTGCTGGACATCAGTAACTTCTTTCAAGTTTGATGTACTGTGCCTTGGAAGATGATGATTCCTTTTATATCTCACCATTCATCCAAGGAGCTCGAGGTGGCTTATGTAGTTTTCCTCTATTGTTTTATTCTCACCACAACATTGTGAGGTTGGTTCGACTAAGAGACTGTGGCAGGCCCAAGGACACACAGTGAGCTTCACAGCCGAGTGGGAATTTCAACCCTGGTCTCCCAGGTCATAGTTCAACCAATTCGTGTTCTGACCCACATAAATTAATAATAATAATAATTTTTATTTATACCCCGCCCTCCCCAGCCAAGGCCGGGCTCAGAGTGGCTTACAAGCAATAATAAAAACAAGTTAAATGATTACAACTTAAAAACAAAATTAAAAATACAACATTAAAATATTGAAACATTAAAATATTAAAATGTAGCCTCATCGCAGGAGGAGAAGGAAAAGAAAAAAGAAAGAGAGGGGGGGAATCAAATTGGCTCCAAGCCAAAGGCCAGGTGGAACAACTCTGTCTTACAGGCCCTGCGGAAAGAAATCAGATCCTGCAGGGCCCTGGTCTCATGAGGCAGAGCGTTCCACCAGGCTAGAGCCAGAGTCGAAAAGGCCCTGGCTCTGGTTGAAGCCAATCTAACTTCCTTAGGACCTGGGACCACTAGGGTGTTGCTATTTATGGACCTTGAGGCTCTCCGTGGGGCATACCAGGAGAGGCGGTCCCGTAGGTACGAGGGTCCTAGGCCGTGAAGGGCTTTAAAGGTCAAAAGCAGCACCTTAAATCTGACCCTGTACTCCACTGGGAGCCAGTGCAGCTTGAAAAGCACTGGGTGAATATGCTCCCATGGCAGAGACCCCGTGAGGAGACTCGCTGCAGCATTCTGCACCCTCTGGAGTTTCTGGGACAGCTTCAAGGGCAGCTCCGCGTAGAGCGAATTACAGTAGTCAAGCCTAGAGATAACCGTCGCATGGATCACTGTGGCCAGGTTGGGGCGGGAAAGGTAAGAAAAATTAGAATATAGATACATATTTCATTATATTGTTAAATGAGTGTAAGAAGGCTTCATCTTGATCTCTGTCTAGATGAGAAATTGCTTAGGAAGACCCATCTAAACCACTCTGAGCTTTGTAGGAAAAGAGTGATATGCTTAAAGAAAAATGCAGCTGGGGGGCACGGAAGCATGGGAAAATTGTCAGTTATGTTCATATTAATTTTGTGCAAATTTAATAACAAGCAAATTATACTCAAGTTAGCGATGTTCTTTCACTCGCAATGCAGCCATCACGGGGAGTCACAGAATTAGCTAATCTAACGAATCCAAACATCCCTCAACCTGAGGTTAAAACTTTATCATTTCATAACTCACTTCTCATCATTTTTAGCCAGTGGATCTGATAGGCACAAGGTGGATTGATTATTTACGGCCCTGATTTATGCTGACAACAAATAGCTAGGAGAGTTACCAAATGTACCCATTTCAGCTTCAGTGTTTAATCACCCGCAAAAGCTGTTAATTGCTTCATATACTCAGATGCCATAAACATTATCCTTCCTCTAAATATTTTACCTCTGTGGTGGCTCTAGGGAATCTAAAAGGCTTTTAAAGATGTCTATAGAAACACAATTCCATTCTAACACTCCAAGAAAGGTTGTAAGTTCCCCCAGAATATGGTTGCTAATGGAAGGAGGGAGTCCAGAGTGATAAAAGGTAGGTTCAAGAATGAGAAGCGAAAATTGTCAAGTTAGGAAAGAGAGAGAGAAAGGAACGGAAGCTTATGTTGAGGTCAGTTATAGAGTAAGGCTGAAGGAGCAATCCATCGTAAATGGATTTATATATGGAATTTGGCAGTTCCAACTAAGTCAAGCTTCGCCTTCATTGGACACTCCTTGCATCAAGCTCCTCCTCATGTTTGAACTGTTGATTTATTATTATTATTATTATTATTATTATTATTATTATTATTATTATTATTACTTTACCCACCTGTTACCTAAGATCTCAGGGCAGGTTATAATTAAAACATGATATTGAAAACATTTTAAAGCAACTAATAATCGTAAGAATAAGGTGGGTGTCTAAAGCCAAGAGAAATGTATCTTCAGCATTCACCGAAAGTTGGTTGATGAAGACGCCACATGCACTTCCATGGGGAGCTGCTGGGACAGAGAATTCCCTCTCCTGGGCCACACCCTCCAGGCTTTTGAGGGTGTTTGAGCAACCAGGAAAACCCTCTTTGCCAATCTTGGCACCCAAGAGGGTCTGTAGGGAAGGAGGCATTTGTGGCCTATGTTATTTAGGATTTTAAAGACAGTTTTATTTTTTATTTTTAAAGAAGACCAGCAACAGCAACCCCTGACTAATTATATGTAAAATTATACACAACATGTTGTTATTATTATGAGGTGATCAAACAATGGCCTTTTTTTAAAGGGATGCAAACGCTCAGGACTGAACCTATAAAAATAGACACCAATCAAGATTGCTTCAACCATTCTCAGGCATATTCTTAAGGGGGAGTTAATGCAACATTGAAAACTGTGGTGAGCTAAAGTAACCCCTCCTTTAAACTTTCCCCTATCTCCAATTTTGATTGCTTGCCTCAATTTTTGCTTTTTTTTTTAAACAAAAGCTGCTGTATTTCACTGTCCAACAGCAGGATGGTTTAACAAAAATGAGTATTTATACTCTTGTTCAGTAATTTTTTTTAAAAAATGGTGACCTATTTGTTGCAGAATCCGCAAAAACATAGCAGACTCTAGCAAGACTTCCCAAATTTGTCCAGGCACCGACTAATATGGAGCATCCATACTTCTCTTTTGCTTCATTAGTTGGTAAAGGAATTAATGGAGATCTCAGTGACACTACTAGGAAGAAGTGTGCATGCACACGAAAGCTCATACCAAGAACTAACTTAGTTGGTCTTTAAGGTGCTACTGGAAGGAATTTTTTTATTTTGACTATGGCAGACCAACACGGCTACCTATCTGTAACTACTAGGAAGGATAGGTTTGACCTCGGTGCCATCAGCAGCTAGCCCCTACTTTCACCTGTTAATTTCACAGGCTAAATCATCTCTATTAAAACAATTAAAGTCTGCAACATCAAAATATTCTCTCTCTCCCCCCCCTCTCTCTCTTGGTGTGTGTGTGTTGCTGGATAATATTGGATTTGTTGGACTGTGTTGGCACTGACATTTGTACAGGTGCTGTCAAAAATGAAAATGTCTCTTCATTTCACATGCCCTGTGAAGTGGCTGCAAAACTGGAGAAAAGAAATGGGGAAATCTTTAATTGGAAATCGCGAAGTTCTCTATGCGCTGAGTAGCAGTAATAAATATTCCCTTCCCCCGAGGGCTGTAAAAGCAGTGAGAGAGATTCCTATGACTAGATACTTTACTTTTTAGAAGATAATACATCTAAGCTTCATTCTGTGTTCACTGAGCAAGTGCGGCATGAACAGCAGGCTTTTGATGGCTTTCCTTTCCTTCGGATTATTTTTTTGCCTCAAGATCACACTCAACCCAAAAAAAACCCCACACAAAACAACTCTCTCTTTCAAAAGTTAAAATAAATATAGCAGATCTTTGCATTCAGTTGGTACATTCACATATTCTCATGTTGCTCATTGATGGGGAATAGAGAACTGAAGGTGCTGTTGATATCTGGATGGGATTTTCTGATTCTAAATGATGAGCATGCTTGGCTTCCTCCTTTCCCCTCTGTCAAAAGCCCAGTTTGTTTGTTCCATTTGTATTCTTCCCTTCCCCTCCTGCAAATCCCTGTGAAGCCATCCCCTCCTGGGACATGCTTTCATCTCCGAGTATCAAGGAGTGATGATAACTACTATTTATTTATTTCTATCACAGCCTTCGCCTAAGGAGCTACAGGCGGCGAGGGACGTAAGAAGGCATTGTTTTCCATCCCTGCCTGTATTAGTTGCACGCAGCACCATTTCTATCCCAGTACATTTCATTTCCCACCAAAATCTACATTATCTGCCTCACTGCCCACCGTGGTGAAATAATATGACTTATCTAGTTTATGCAATTAAGTACCAAAGTTACGTAAATCGACATTGCATTATTTCACGCCATTCATTTCAATGCAAATAAAATGGTGATGGAGGGGACATAACCTATTACAGTTCACACCAATTTTTCTAGGACTCTGTCAGAACCCTCATGCCTTCTTCCCTAAGCCCAGCACCTGGCTTACCTGGCTTTGGAAAAGCAGTGTGAGGGTTGCCAGGGGGTGTCAAACATTGTTAGGGGCCACCCAAAACGGTGTTGAGGGCCTCATGTGGTCCTCGTGCTGCACGTGGGACCACCCTGAGCTGTTAAGTATTGTTTGTGGATTGAAAGCAACAACAGCAGCAAACACCAATCATGTTCATAGAATCATAGAATTGTTGAGTTGGAAGGGACCCTGAGGATCATCTAGTTCAACCCCCTGCAATGTAGTCATATGCAGTTGTCCCATACAGGGATTGTACCTGCAACCTTGGCATTATGAGCATCATGCTCTAACCAACTGAGTTATCCTTCTCAGACATGGAAGATTTCTGGTCCCATTTCTGCTTACATGTGCCATTCTCTGACAGGGAACATGCATGGTTCTTACCTGCTTTGACTTACCCTCAAAACAACAGTATGAAGTAGGCTAGGCTAGGCTGAGAGAGAGAGAGAGAGAGAGAGAGAGAGAGAGAGAGAGAGAGACTATTCAATGATCACCAAGTGAGTTTCATGGAAGTGGGGGGGGGGATTTGAAAGCAGATCTCCATGCTTCTAAGTTAAACAGATGCAGTAGTCAGGGACTGGGCAGAGGAGGAATGGTGGAGACCGCCTCCCCATCCTGACCCTTCTAGAGAAGAAGAAGAAGAAGAAGAAGAAGAAGAAGAAGAAGAAGAAGAAGAAGAAGAAGAAGAGGAGGAGGAGTTTGGATTTGATATTCCGCTTTATCACTACCTGAAGGAGTTTCAAAGCGGCTAACATTCTCCTTTCCCTTCCTACCCCACAACAAACACTCTGTGAGGTAAGTGAGGCTGAGAAACTTCAGAGAAGTGTGACTAGCCCAAGGCTTCACCAGATTACGAGTCTATCGCTCTTAACCACTACACCACAGCTGGGAAATAATGGGAGAGGAGGAAGAGGAAGCACCAGGAGTACAACAGCTGATGGACACTGTGTCTTTAGAAAGCATTCTAGACTCCCCCCCTCTCCCAGAACATGGCGAGCCTTGAAAGTAGTAGAGCAAAGGGCTCAAAAGCAAAGGGCCCTCAGTGCCACCCATAGGGGAGAAGGTGGCAAATGAAGAAGTGGGGGGGGGAAAGGGGGGGAGAGTCACTCGGGACAACGCCATTATTCTAAGCCTCTCTCTGTAAATATTGAATAAAAAGCAGATGGTAAGGACTTTTCCTTGTCTCATCCCGCTCCTGGCAACCTGTCATGGGGGTTGGTTCCTCTGCTGCCTGACAGCAGTGTACAAAGCAGCGCAACATACTGGCTCTCCTAAAAAACAAGGTTGCAACACATCCTTTCATTGTTGTTTCTCTGCAGCTCAGGAAAGGACTCACTTTTCATTCTGGAAGCAGGCATAGATGACCCCCTGGTCCTGCCGACTGCTACCCTCACATAAACAAACAAACAAACATTCTCTCTCAACTGTGGATGGAACTCCACAATGCACAATTGCCAGCCCTCTCATTAGATGAGGTCATAAGGCAGCCTCAGGGAGCAGTTCCTGCATAATCCTAAAAAGCAGTAATGTTACATTTTATCATCTCAGCAGAAAGGGGGTTGCCATCTCGATTTTCTGCTTCAGGCACAAAACTGTTCCTGCCAGTTCCTGCTGTGCACCCCCTGTGAAGGCTTGTTCCCAGGCTTAGATTCATGGAAATGCACTGTTAGCACTCTCAGATTAAAGTCGAAACATTCTGGACAGACAAAGGCATGGCTTGGTAACTTGAGGTCCTTCAGAAGCCAAATCTCATCAGCCCCAGTCAGTCCATGGTTAGGAATGATGGCAGCTGGAATGCAGAAACACCTGAAGAGGCAAGACAAGTCTTCCAATGTGAGCAACTGAGTGGACAGAAAGTGCCATGCTGAAACACTTTCTGACCTCTGATTGGCCCTCATACAGGGCTTTATACTCGGGATTCCCCATGTGCAATGTGTGCACTCTATGTGAGGTTCATCTCTATTTCACTGTATTGAATTGTATAATTGGGGGCCTGACCTTTTGAGTCACCACTTGGCTAGAGAGTTCCCTTTAACTTCATTGAACCTATTAAAGGTCAGGCTCTTTTGAGATTATTATAGCCGCTCTCACACTATGGGAGTGGTGCCTAAAGAGGAGTTCCCCTCTGTACCCAACCAACTATTTTAATCACTGAAATGCATCACATTACTTGCATATCTACAGGCACCACACACAAAAAAAGCAGTGGCCTTTATCTATGGCCTAGCCTATGGGTATTCTTTATCTCTTGACAGTCTAACACAGAGTAGATTAATTGCAAGTAATTAGACATTATTCCCATCCTGTGGCTTCTAGCTTTCTTGATCTTTTTTCTAATGCGACGACACTTTGGGGAAAAAGATCGGAGCTTCGTTTTAAACATTGCAAATGAGCAATGATGCTCTCAGGGTATGGAGGATGCTTCCTCAGAACTCCGATGAGATCCTTTTAAAGCACTTGACTCCAATAAGGTGCAGGTTCCTGCTGGCAGAAATGGGGAAGGAGGCAATCCTCACCGACCCTCCCGAGACCTGCAATTCCCAAACTGTCCCAGAGGGTTCCCCAACTCTGTGTCAGGAGCTCAGCCTACACTCGAGTAGGACCCTGGCAGAGACACATGCCCAACAGGCACGTTCTCTCTCTCCTGGTCTTTCGTTCACGAGCTTCAAAAGCTTTCTTCTGCCTGAACATCACAGAGATGCCAACAGACATCGGCACACTTAGGGATCCGCAGAGTTTGCGCAACTTGCATAACAGACCTCAGCAACTGAGCATCTTGGCTAATCTACTTTATTTACATATAAACACACACGCACTGCAGCATGGCTCCCTCTCTCTCTAGCATCAGACAGCAAAGAGGAAAAAAACACCAAAGAACAATAGTCCTGCTTCACGGAACACAGTAACACAAACATCCTGTTTCCATCACTTCCCACTCTGTGGAGTCAAAACATATACCACCATGTGACAGACAAAAATCCCATGACTGCAATCATGGAGCAGGAATTCTAACACTCTGCAGAGCCAATTTTCATGACGGCAGTGGAGTTCCATGCACGGAATTGTGGGGTCCACACCTTTGAATTCAGTGAAACTTAATTACCATGTGAACATGCACTGAATTGGGCTGCACATCCCATTAAATTCAATTAGGCTGAGCTGTAAATAGATTATAGTAAATCATGCATTCCAAAGTGATGAATTGGAAATTCCAGGTTGTGTGTGTTTTTGCAAGCTTCAAATAAAATAATGGGACAGTCACTACCCAGGGGGGCCTTAGAGACTTGCTCCTTAAGTCAATTATTAATTTTGAAAAATTGATTAAAATGTTGCAACAAAAATTTAAAGAATTTTTATTTTGGAGAAACAAAGAACAAAGCATGAACATGATTTTGTTGTTGTTCAGTCGTCCAACTCTTTGTGACCCCGTGCACCAGAGCATGCCAGGGTATGGTGGATGTCCAACTAAACATGATTTAGTTTAGCCTTTTTTTCTCCCAATAGACAATGCATTATTCTAGCTTGTTTAGGGTTGCCAAACGTCCAGAATTTCCCAGACATAGCTGTGTCAGAAGTGTAGATATTGGTGATTTTTCTTAAAATGGCAAAAAAAGAGAGAGCTCAACAACTTTGGTGTCCAGATTTTCACTTTTTGAAATATGGCAACCCTAAGTTTGATCATGTCTTGTAATTGTGGATATTGGAAATATCCATGAAACATATCAAGTCATCTTTTATCTCATTAGAGAGGGTATAAAATGAAATGAGGAGTTTATTTAATATATGTGGA
This sequence comes from Podarcis liolepis, assembly GCF_965112155.1. Classification (NCBI taxonomy): domain Eukaryota; kingdom Metazoa; phylum Chordata; class Lepidosauria; order Squamata; family Lacertidae; genus Podarcis; species Podarcis liolepis. Next base: position 26,850,242 of record NC_139571.1, read on the forward strand.
ATTTGCCTTCTTATTATATAGTTTGGGGAAAGGGTATTACAATTTACACAGCAAATACAGTCTCAAATTTCTTTATGTCCTTATGGGGTAATCTTGCTGAGCTATCTATTGGACTTTCTGTGCCCATGGAGTTACAGGAACAAATTTCCTTTTCACTGATTGCAATTTTTAAAATAGTTGAGAAGATAAGAAAATAAATGCCCCAGGAAGGAAGCCTTGCCACCAGGCAATGCTCAACCTCTTCTACTCATTGTGATGCCTATACACCACAGAAACCTCACCTGAAGATTGGGAGAACACCAATAACACCATTTGATGAGGTTCTGGAGAGACGGTGAATTTTCTGGATGAGGGGGAGCATGAAAAGGGAGATTCTGGAGGGCAGGTGAACTGCCCAAAATTGGGCTCAGGGAACCCTCTGCAAGCAGAAGAGAGTTCACAGAAGGTGACTGGCATCTGATTTTGATTCATTTTCTCCTCCTCTAGAAAATTCTTAAGCCCATACCACCCTGTTGCCATTTTTTAAAATAGATAGATAGATAGATAGATAGATAGATAGATAGATAGATAGATAGTACGGGATGGCATTGGATGCAGTCTATGGTTCCAAGACAGCATTACTGTCCAACTCAGAATCTCAAGGATTGAGGCTGAGATTGAGCCTAATCCCACCTTCGACTATTACGCCTCAGTCCTCCTCCTTCTGGCACAGAATGTACAGCTCAGCCCAGGGGTCAGCAAACCTTTTCAGCTGGGGACCGGTCCACTGTCCCTCAGACCTTGTGGGGGGCAGGACTATACTTTGGAGGGGGAAAATGAACGAATTCCTATGACCCACAAATAACCCAGAGATGCATTTTAAATAAAAGGACACATTCTACTCATGTAAAAACACACTGATTCCCAGACCGTCCGAGGGCCGGATTTAGAAGGCGATTGGGCCAGGTCTGGCCCCCGGGCCTTAGTTTGCCTACCCATGGCTCAGCACCTGCAATTGCCAAACAGTGTAGAGGTGCTAGACTAAGCAAGAGCAACATGGACCCCACAAATCCTGTCTTCTGTGCCTTTCCCATTTCACCACAGCTGTATCCTAAACCAAACCTAACGTAACCTGAGTGTTGCTGATGCTGATCTTTTTATTTTTATTTTGGATCTTATAATTTATGTGGAAAATCCATGGTATACCATTGATATTTTGTTTATTGTGATTACTTTTGTTATGTTTGTAGTTATATAATTTTTTTAATATGTTGTAAGCCACATTGAGCATGGTTTAACTTAGTAAAGGTGGCATAGAAGTAAAATGATTGACTGAGTGACTGACTGAACTCTGGCCACATTAATAAGGTCAATTAATAAGGTTATTAACATTAAGTAAAGGAGCAGAAGAATCATTGCAAGTTAATCATGTGGATTAAAGTCCACACTACTCCTACATCCTTACTTTTCTAAAAAAATAAAATAATAATTGTTATATACATTTTTCATGTTACCCTGATACATTCTCTCCAACTGCAAAGTTGGAAAAATTGTCTTGATTAGAAACAGACCTCTTTTAATCCATTATATTTAGGAATACATATCCAGTAACTGGTTAATAATACTTCATCTTTCACCTCTAGCAATAGCATTAAACTTCCTCATATTAAGGGATGTAATAAAGCATGTATCTTCCTCCCTATAATAGCAGACAGCATTATTTCCTTGCCTTGAGTGTAGAACTGCTATAAAAAATCCTGTTTGGCAGATGGAATGTATATGGATTCCTCAAATGTTCTTTTTAGCATTATGAAATATGAATCAATCAGATTTATTTTTTACCTGGAAATGTTCAAATTGTCTCCAACATTATAGGCTCTTCCTTTGTTGCATGAAATATGTGATCTTGGGCTTCTTTTTCTGGCACTGGGCATGTTTGAGATAAAAGTGATTTCAACATCCAGAGATTTCAATGGGAGTCACAAGTATTCACTGTAAAGTCCTCCCCTGAATGAGAATTGACTTCAGCTTGATAAATAAATAAATACAGTACCAAAGACAATCAGCCTGATCCAGCTATGAAAACACATACACCCAGAAACAGATCTTCATGCAGCTTCTGCAAGTTGGATGACAATTGCAGTAGGTATTGCCTGTTCAGTTTTCAGTCTGATCCAAGATCTGGGACTCCTAAGGCATAGCTCACAACAGATAATCAGCTACAAAAACCAATTCAGGAGAAAGAGAAATGTTTGATTTATACCTGCCCCCATTTCCTTTTTGCCCAGCTTATTGATTCTATTACCAATTACCTGGTTGGGGCCAAATATAGATACATACATACATACCCATACGTACGGCCAGGGCCTGTTTTAGTTCTGATTTCTAATTCTAACATTTCCAATTATTGTCTGGTTTTGCAGACGTTTGGCCCTTGAGATGGTGTCACAAAGACCACAGGATGCATCAGATCTCCTTATCTGAGCATGGAGAGAGAGTGCCAGCCTCAGAAAGAGATCTAATGGTAGATCTCCACCACCACTTTGGCAATTTCTGCTGCCCTGCTTATGTAAGAGCTCTGGTATTGGTAGGGCCAAAAAGGGAGAAGTTGGAGAGGCACAAGGTGAAGATATGGATTCAAAGGATCCATAGCCTTCCTGGTCTCCCAGTGGCCACATCGGAGGAGGGGAGTTCCTTCCCAGTGTTCCCAGACTCTTTTTTCTTTTTTTCTTTTTTACTTTCCTTTCCGTTGTTCTCTAAGCTTCTCCAGTCTCCTCATACAGGGACAGAACGGCTGGCCTATCTCTTCCCCAGAAGACACAGCCTCAGACTCTGGCTTCTCTGCTTGTTGCCTGGCAAGACTTTGGCCGACTTCCAACTCTTCCTCACCTTGTGAGCTAACCATGTCTTCCCTGGGAAGGAGGGGGGCCGGGCTGTCCTCTCTAAACTCTGACAGACAGCTCTCATCTGCAGAGTCAGCCCTTTGCTTGTTCAGCTCAATTTCTGAGGCTGACTATTCCACTGCACTCTGGGAGTCTACGTTCCTGACTAGTTTATCTCTTTCCTTGCTCCACATAAGCCAGAGCTTTCCAAACTTTTCATGTCGGTGACACACTTTTTAGATATGCACCATTTTGCGACACAGTAATTCAGTTTTACTAGCAAACTAACTAGGTTAAACTAATCCCTTTCCAGCTCCGGAAGCAGCACGGAAAGCACTCAAGCAACAAACCTACACATTGCAGCTGACACACTAACGTGTTGCGACACACAGATTGGAAAGCTCTGAAATAAGCACCAGCAAAGCCTTTAATGGATAGCAGGAGCTCAAGAATTCCAGGAGTGGATGCATGGAGGGAAGCAGTCCTGGGGAACATTAGTCCAATACAACTGCTGATGCTTGTCCCAAGGCGCATAAGGAGACAGAAGTTGATGTTGCTCTGTTTCTCTCATGAAGTCTCAGTTGCCAATCTCAAAAAGCAATCTATTTCGCAAAGAAGAGAGGAAATTCGAAAAGATGTATCTACTTTGATTGGAACGGCAAATGAAGTGTTCATGATGGATTCTTTCTCTTTTACTGATAAAATCATAGAACCACAAGAAAAGAAATAGCACACATAGGAGCTATCTTCAGGTGCATTCAGACATGGGGATTATTGTATTAGTTTTCATGACTTCTGCCCCAGTTTCTAACATTCCTTTTACACAGCATTACTGTTATATTATGGAACTGTAGCTCTCTGATTGATATACTGCCATGCTATGCTAAATTTAATTCACACCAGTGGATGTAATATGACACAACAGTGGACATCATTGGAGATGTCATCACCACTCTTTAAGCACAAGTGTGCTTCTGTTCCTCCATGGGAAATGTATGCCAGGATACCACCCCAGATTTCATCACATGGCATGATCCACCAAAATAGCAGGGAGATTATAGTGTAAAACTCTCATCCTTGCCCAGGTTAATGGGGGTTGCAAAAATATCTTTTTCTAGAAGCAATTAACAATGAATGAGTGCTAAACTTCTGCTAAATGCTGCTAGATTGCCCATTGTGTAAAAGGGTAAAAGATGGGAATTATTGGGTAAGGAAAGGTTGGAAAGATGGAATAAAGCTTTTTACTGAATGCCTAAGAAATGAACTGTATAAAACAACTTGAGAAGGATTTATTGGCCAGTCATGACATGTATACTTAAACTGAAATTACAGTACAATCCGGTACAAAATACCATTCTTCAGAAATAATAACAACAACAACATGTTACTCTTAATCAAAATCGGTGTGTGAACCTCTAAGAGTGACTGAGCAACATATTTGCTGCCTATATGACGATAGATCTGAAAATGTAGATTTGTCTCATTCGGATACAGACAAGATGGGGTCTCAAAAAACAAGGCGCCACAACAGACCTTCTAAGTGTCCCTATTTTCTTGGGACAGTCCCGATTTACAGAAGCCACCCCAGTTTCTGATTTGATCTGAGAATGCCCTGCTTTTCCTTAGGACATCCCTATTATCGTCAGAGAAACGTTGAAGGTTATGGAGTTATGCCAGCCCCAAGCCAAGGACATAAGCACTGCTAACTATGCAACCTTTAGAAGACATCTGAAGGCAGCCCTGTGTAGGGAAGCTTTTTAATGTAAAATGTTTTACTTTGTTTTTAGATATGTTGGAAGCCACCCAGAGTGGCTGGGGCAACCCAGGCAGATGGGCAGAGTATTATTATTATTGTTGTTGTTGTTGTTGTTGTTGTTGTTGTTGTTGTTGTTGTTGTTATTATTATGGACATCCCTATTTTCATCAGAGAAATGTTGGAGGGTATAAAACAAGACTTTTGACATGATTAGGGGCATTGAGACCCTAAGATCATGAGGCAGTATAATAAGAAAACCTATTAGATACAGAAAGATATATTGTTAAAAGTGGGTGGAGAGATTATTTCATGAGTGGGTGCTTTGGGGAAAGCAATTCTGGGGAACACCAGCAAAGAACTGAAATATAGTAGCCATTTTGAGTTCATCTGTAGTAGGAGTTGCACATTGTTAAGTAAAGTTGCTTACTTTACTCTGTATATATTGTACAATGACATTGTATATATTTACAATGTTTGCAGCAGGAAACACTGCAAAACTTTCCTTCCAGTCTTGGCACAGGGAAACCCAGAAACAAAAAAGACATATAAGTATCCATGCAGTGTGCATATTTGTGGACAGAGTCCTTTCTCCATATGCATGTTCTTTCTTTGCATACACTTTTAAAACGGTGGACGATTTTGTAGTCTGTAACATGGCATGCCAAAGACTAAGTTAATTCCAGGCTGCTGAATTTGTGAGGCCGGCCTTGCTCATTATCTTAAGACTCTTATCTGTACATCAGACAGGAGCTTTTAGCAATGATTTGGCCATATATCCTTGTCATGCTATTCATCAGAAAACAATTGCTGCTGAATGACAGGACCACAAGGCCACTTGCAATACCAATTCCTGACATCTCTTGGTGCTTTGAGATAAGGATGCTTAGGGAATTCAATTTCTGTGAATTCCACTGGGAGCTAACCTGATCCTCACCTCCTGGGCAAATGTGTGGTTTGAATTTTTATTTATTTTTATTTATTTATTTTTGGATTTTGCATTTCTCAGAAAGTTGCCGTATGGTTCTTCGCTCAAAAAGCATTTTTCAAGATAAAATGTTTCTAGAAATGCGTACATTCAGATAAAATAAGCATTTTTTGTGGCAAAATACATATTGAAATAGGCATTTAAATGGGAATATTCACACATATATCTTTTTTTTTTTTTAAAAAAAATGCAGATTAATGGAGAACTGGAATGGATATATAAATGTTGGCTGATTAACAAATCAAAATTTCCTTCTGTATTACACATTGAGAAGCTGGTGAAGTTTCCTGAGCTGAGGCACAGATAAAGCTTCAGATAAAAGATGAGGTGAACTTTATGAATCCCCAACTGATTGTCTGGCTTTGATGAAAATCAAAGCTGGAAAAGATGCCCTGACTTCTGTCCTCCCTAATGCTGCATACATGACCTAAATTTAAAGCACATGTTTGCCACTGAAAATGCATCCCGACAACTGTAGATTATCCCTCAGAGAGCTACATTTCCCAGAGCCTTAACAAACTACAGTTCCCAGGTTTCTTGGTGACATGTGTGCTTTAAATATGTTTTAAATGTACAGTATTTGTGACCACGGGACATGGGTGGCACTGTGGGTTAAACCACAGAGCCTAGGACTTCCCGATCAGAAGGTCGGTGGTTCAAATCCCCGTGACGGGGTGAGCTCCCATTGCTCAGTTCCAGCTCCTGCCAACCTAGCGGTTTGAAAGCACGTCAAAGTGCAAGTAGATAAATAGGTACCACTCTGGCGGAAAGGTAAATGGCATTTCCATGCACTGGTTTGCCAGAAGCGGCTTAGTCATACTGGCCACATGACCCGGAAGCTGTACGCCGGCTCCCTTGGCCTATAGAGCGAGATGAGTGCCGCAACTCCAGAGTCGGTCACGACTGGACCTAATGGTCAGGGGTCCCTTTACCTTTACCTATTTATGACCACAGCCTAGCTTTACCCAGTTCTTCAAAACTTTGTCTTACACCTCTGTCTTAAAAACAGCAGCAGAAGGTTTCCGAGAAAGACAGGAAGGAGGGATGGAGCAATGATCTTTCTGCCTTCTGACACCACTGCTCAAATCAGGACCACAAATCTTTACAGTGAATAATCTTTGCCAGATCAGGGAGGCAAAGGGATCATTGTATTTTCTAAATGCCAAATAGGCTCAGAAAACAAACAATATCCCTGATTTTATTTAACTGTGAAATAACTTGGCCCTTTTCCAACATGAGCAAGGCAGAGCTCACACATCTCGAATTTTATAGGGCTCTCCCCATAATATAAGTATATGTAATGTAATCCTTTTAAAATCTCACCTAATAATTTGCCTCATTAGTATCTTCTAGCAGCATATTTTGGCAGTTAATCATACATTAAATTGACACTTAATACAGCCCTTTCATTGTTAATCACTGAATGACTTGAAAATTGAGTGAACACTTACTTCAAAAGCAAAGAATAACTATTAAACTTGGATAAACATATAAAGCTTATGGGTGACATTCAGCTAAATATTTGCACAATGATTAGTGCTAGTACAGCAGGACTCTCCCCCCCCCCTCTTCCCATGTCCCCAAATTTATTCTGGAAGTTAGGGAAAACCCAGAACAGATTGGGGGGGGGGTGCAGGAGAAAGGCAAAATGTTCTATTTTACATTCTCCATAGCACTACAGTGAATCCAAATTGGCCAAGGGGATATGATATACAGTGGTACCTCGGGTTACAGACGCTTCAGGTTACAGACTCCGCTAACCCAGAAATAGTACCTCGGGTTAAGAACTTTGCTTCAGGATGAGAACAGAAATTGTGCCGCAGTGGCACGGCGGGGGGGCGGGCATTAGCTAAAGTGGTGCTTCAGGTTAAGAACAGTTTCAGGTTAAGAACAGACCTCCGGAATGAATTAAGTTCTTAACCCGAGGTACCACTGTATAATGAAATTGGGGGAAATGTTTAAAAGATCTTTTATAAACAAAGACCAGAAGCCTTTCTTTTAGGAATAACTGGGCCAGATGTCCTCAGAGATCTAAAGAATCTGTTTCTCTACACAGCTACAGCTGTCCGAATGCTATACATGCAGAAATGGAGGGAGGGAGCAGTACCAAGGCAGGCAGCTAAAAATGATGGAATTTGCAGAATTGGCAAGCTGAACCAGCAGAATAAGAAACCAAGAAGAAAGGTTATTTAAGGAAGACTAGAAAATGTTTGTAGAATATTTGAAGAATCACTGAAACAGATTGGAACGTTAGCAGCATTAGAATACATTCAGCAGTAAAAAGTTTAAAAAATTAAGCACGTTGACATAAAATGAATAAGGGAAAATGCGAAGAAAATAGAATATGCAGAAGTAAGGGGTAATCAGAAGGAACCATGGAAGGACGAGGCAGGGAAGTCAGTGTTTAATTAATGTTTTGCTTTGTTTATGTGATTATGGAAAGTATAAATAATTCTTTTTTTAAAAATCACTATGGTGAATCCAACCCTATATTATTTATTATACCAGCAGCTAATTGTATTGGGCAGGATTCAGCTGATGAGCCCTGTCAGTCAAAACCCACGCAAGAGCTTCTGCTTTTGAAATGGGGCTTTCTCCCCGCCTCCTTCTCCAAGTTCGCCACACAGCCTTTTCCCATGAGCCTATTGCACAGGCAAGATACTGGGCAAAACCTTGCCCAGTATTTTGCTGCAATCTATGGGCCCCAGTGTTGCAGGGTGGGCAAAGGTGTCCCACATTTATTGGGGGTGGAATGAGGCTTCCCCATAGAGGCATGGAGAGCTCCAGTTGCAAGTGTTCCCTGTGGATTGATGGTTAAATCACTCAGAAAACTGCAGGCATTTCCCAACAACTCTCTGCACCCTTAACAAACTACAGCCCCCAGGGCTCTTTGAGGGAAGCCATGCTTGTTTAAATAGGCATCCTAGCACTTTACATTTAAGGTGCGAATGCAGCCTATGCAACATTCAGTCCTGCCCCATTAGAACCATAATACATAGACTCCAGCACCTACTTGCCTTCCCTTCCAACATTTCTGGTTTTCATTTATCTCTCTTATTATACATTTTGCTTTCAAGTCTGTATTCTGCTGTTTTTCTAATGCACTGTCATTGGTAAACAAAATAAATAATTCAAAAGGGAAGAAAACATTTTTAAAAATTCTGACAGGGGAGCTTATCCGTTGTATTGGAAATGTTAAAAACTCTTGGGAGTGGAGCTAGCTAAATTGCTTAGATCGAGACTGAGGTGAGGCTGCTGGAGCCCCCTAGAAGATAGGTGGAGGCGAAATCTGCGTTGGAGAGGATGCAAGAAATCCAAACATTACCTACTTTGAAGAGGTTGTTTGTGAGACACAGCCAACATTGCCATTAAGAAAAGATAGACAGCCTGGCTCAGGCAGCAGATATGGGGATGGAGAGCAGTTACAGAGGGATGATAAATTCTATTCCATTTGCATTTATAGGTGAAGCTACCCAAACCACACTCTCAGAAGCAAAATGTGAACCAAACCCTTTGAAATTCACACCTCTCCTCATTTTGCAAGACAGTTTTCCAGTCAAGTACTGTGTACACAAATGCATGCACTAGGGTGAAATGTGCATTTAAATGTATTTATTAGAGAAAACAGCATACAAGCATTGTATTATTTCAGGAAACATTGCTTTGCATAAATTCGGCAAAACTGCATATGAAATTTGCATTAAAATGCTGACAAATTTTCGCATTGACTTAAAAAACAAACAAACTAATATGGCAATGTAGGAAGTGAACTGAAGATTGGAAAAATGAGAAAGTGAGCGATATCAAAATTGACAGATCTCTCCCAATGCCAAGGATCAGTGGTGAGATACCAAAATACATTGCCTATGTGTGTCACAGAGCCTGTCTTGCAGCTCCTTAGCTTCCCTGCTGTCCTCCTGTGCAATAGAAGATGCTGTCCCATTGCAAGTGTTCAGTGAAGATTGAACTGTCAGTCTGGTCATCTTCTGCACCTGTAATGGCAATAACGCAGCATCTTGTTCTTTGCCCCAGACAGCACTTAATCCCCCTGGCGCTGTTGCAAGAAGTTTTGTAGAGATTTAAGCCTGGTTGAAGCACTTACTGGACGCACTGTCCTTCACTGTATGATGGAAGAGCTCACCTTGTTCATAAGGTGACCATGCTAGGTGCATATACACCGATCCTGGCCCAACTGCACTGGCTGCCAATTAGTTTCTACTGCATGGGAGTAACCAGGATATTTGTTAGGGAGGGCAGGACTTTTGTTAGGGGGGCAGATCCAAACTATCTGTGATGAAATGGGTCAATGAGTTAAGTATTTTTTATTTATTTACTTGATCAGGGATGGGGACAGCTGCTCCCCCTGCCCCCCTCGCCTAAGCCTGTGGTTTCTGGGCCCTATTCAAAGTGCTGGTTTTGAACAATCAAGCCTTAAACAGCTGAGGACAGCAATACCTCAAGGACCACCTCTCTTCATAAAAACCAATGCAGACTCTGCGTTAATCATCTGAGGCCCTTCTTCGTGTGCCTTCGTGTGAGGTCTAGAGGGTGGCAACCTGAGTACGGGCCTTCCCTGTAGTACAGGCATCCCCAAACTCAGCCCTCCAGATGTTTTGGGACTACAATTCCCATCATCCCTGACTACTGGTCCTGTTAGCTAGGGATGATGGGAATTGTAGTCCCAAAACATCTGGCGGGCCGAGTTTGGGGATGCCTGCTGTAGTAGCTTCCTATTTGTTGAATGCTCTCCCCAGAGAATTTCGCCTTGGCCTTCATTATATATATTTTAGGCGCCAGGCAAAAAAGTTCCTCTTAAGCCTTCAGGCCTTTGGCTGATCAATATTCTACAGCCTTTTAAATGTATCTGTGGAAAGGGGGGGTATTGTTTTGCTGTTTTGTTTTTCATTATTTACTTGTTTTTATCCTGCGAACCACCCTGAGGCCTAATGATGAATGTATAAATCTCACACATATATACATACATACACGCATGCAAACCAGATTTGCACAGTCCTTCCTTTGTTTGAGAACTGCATGTGAACTCGACTTCAGCACAAAACAACTTTCCACAGAAGAGCCTGTAGGGGGAAGCTGCAGTAATATATATAGGTATGGTGGAGGGGTAGAGAACAAAGAAAAGGATCTAGAGTACCAAGCCTGTTTTTTGACAAAGGATGCTGAAGGGGGGCTTTAAAAACCCAGTAAGAAGGCAATCTCTTCCTCAAGCTTACAATCAGACAGAGCAATCCACACACACACCATTTTGTGCTGGGATGGAGGGGGGAGTACGATGGAGCAACGGTATTCCATCACCTGCCCGTGCCAGCCTCTGTCAAACTCCCATCAATTGTGGAGTGACACCAGTATCACTTTGCTGATGCAGAACTCCCCCTTCTGCCTGTCAAGTCGCTTTCTGGGAAGTGAAGTGGGGATGGGTTTGAGCTAGTCTGGGATCCATTGGCTCCCAAACCAGTCCCACAGCCATCATGTGACAGCAACACATGAAAAGTTGCCTATGTAAATAGGCCACCACAGACTTTGCAGACAAAGACATCAGTCCCCAGAGCCCTGACTTTGTACTGTTTTTCAGTAGAGGAAATTCACACAGTCAGCTACCCTGTCATCACTAGTATACAGCAACCGTGTGCAAAGAAATGACATCCATGTTGTGGACCAGCCCTTAGACTATATTAATAACAACATGTTCACTTTAATATTTGTGTAGGTATGATTGGGAGAGTGAAGGGGAAACCCAAAGAAAACAGGTGATGTATTTCTTGTTCCCTAGTCTACAAACCACCCTCTGAAATAAAGCAAAGGGCAAAGGGAAAAATAATTCTCTTTTCTGATGACACCTTTCCTCCGCACTTACTCTCACTTTTATGATGTCCCACTGGGTTGCAGAGACAGGAAGAAATCTATGCTCTCCTGGTAATCCGACACATTCAATCAGTTTGCTGTAATGCCCCAGATTTACCGAAGTCAATAAAACACTGTCCAAAGTGAAAATATAAATCATGGTACAAGCAGACCTTTTAACGTCTCGCCATTTTGACTCTCTATTTTGCTTGCTTTTCCTTGGAGTAAATTGATGCAGTGCAAAAGAACTAGCTGCATCCTCACAAGAGATGCTCAAAGCAAAATTAGTTTCAAATGCGGCATCTGCTTGTTTCAAATATACATTGTCACCAGGGGCAGATTTTGGGGAGCGTGGCTTGTTTGCCCGCACTGGGTACTGAGCTGAAAAGGCACCACAGAGGGCACTGCAATCAGGATATAGAATGGAAGAAGAGAGGTGGAGGGGCCTCAAATATAGGTGTTGCACAGGGTGCTGCTGAAATTTTAAAGCCCCAAATCTGCCACTGTTGTTACTCATTCCAAGGCAAGAAGAAAGGGAAGATCAAGTGGGAGAATGGGGGAACTCTGGTCCCCTTCTCTGCTGGGAGTGTATTTGCCACACTCCCCTCCCATGAAAGAAGAAGAGAGTTGGTTTCTCCCAAACAGAGGGGCGTTGCTTGTCACATTGGGCATTTTGCCCAATAGGGAAAAAGTGGAGGCTTGATTATTTAACCCTTGAACTCTTAGCAGTGTGGGCTCTGCCAGTCACTTGAGTAAGCGATTTTTGTGGGCACATGCACAGCATGCCCATGGACTGGAAGGGAGGGGAGTACACAGGTGGGGGTCTCGTTAACTATAACAACATTTCCCCCCCTTTTTAATGTACACAATATTGTTTTGTAGGTGTTCTGTTTTGTTTTCTGCATGGGCACTAATTCTTGTTTCTACTTCTTTTGTGTCTTATCTTACTCTGTGCACTTGTGATTTTGTATTTTTTATTTTTCAATAAAGAATATAAAAAATAACATTCTGGAAATGAAAACAACAACAACAACAACAATTGCATTAATTACTTATATCTCACCCATCTGATTAGGTTGCCCCAGCCATTCTTGCTGGCTTCCAACAGAATATAGATCCAAGCTGTGGCCATTACACGGAATCAAGGCCAATTGGAACCAATGTGACTCGCTTCCATGTCATTCCTCTTTAAGTTTGGGATGAAATCCTAGTAAACGTTGCTCATGTTTTGAAGGGTTGCTTAGCCTGCTTTCTTTTCTATTCTCCCGACATGCTCCTGTAAAAGTGTCCATTGTGTGAACTCCTCTGCTATCAATCCAGCTGTTTGTACAATATAGAACCCACAGGGGGTATTTGTCACAGTAGGGATTTTGGTTTTATCAAAGTTTTTAGTGTCATCTTGGTTTGTTAAGGCTGCGGCAACAAAGAAACCCTCTTCTGTGTAAGGAAAGTTAACAATAGCTATTCACTTCTCACACTGAGACCTCTGAAATTGCAGTGTCCTTAGGTTCTCAGTAGCTTACAAAGTGTCCTTCATACATCACAGACAGTTTTGCTGAAGATTAGGCCTTTCTGACCTTGGTTTGCGGTTGGAGATCTTGCTCTCCACCCCCCACCCACAATCTGCAATGAATTGCAACATCGGTGCTTCAATGTATGGATAACAAATACTGGGCTAATGCATAGCATAAGGAAAACTTATACAATGCTATTCACAGCTGCTCATCTTAAGCTTTGTACATATGGATACCATGGATATCTGTGCTTTTCCAGCGAAAACAGCACACATTCCAGACTCTCCAAGTATCCCTATTTTCCAGGGACAGTCTCAGATTTACAGAAGGTGTCCAGTTTCTGATTTAATCCCTGAATCCTTTTCCTTAGGACATCTCTATTTCCATCAGATAAATGTTGGAGGCTATGGCAGGATAAAGGTAAAGGGACCCCTGACCATTAGGTCCAGTCGTGACCGACTCTGGGGTTGCGGCGCTCATCTCGCTTTATTGGCCGAGGGAGCTGGCGTACAGCTTCCGGGTCATGTGGCCAGCATGACTAAGCCGCTTCTGGCAAACCAGAGCAGTGCACGGAAATGCCATTTACCTTCCCACCAGAGCGGTACCTATTTATCTACTTGCCCTTTGCCGTGCTTTCGAACTGCTAGGTGGGCAGGAGGTGGCAGGATATCTTTCTTTTAATCAGAGAAATGTTGGACGGTATGGAGTTATATGACCCACAAGCCAAGAAGATAAGTAACTATACAGCCTTTAGAAGACAACTGAAGGCAGTCCTTTATAGGGAAGGTTTTTATGTTTAATGTTTTATTATGTTATATCTATGTTGGAAGCCCCCCAGAATGGCTGGAGCAACCTAGTCCGATGGGCAGGGAATAATAATAATAATAAGAAGAAGAATAGAATAGAATAGAATAGAATAGAATAGAATAGAATAGAATAGAATAGAATAGAATGTCCCTATTTTCATCAGAGAAATGTTGAAGTCTATGACATTCTCTTGGCAGAAGACCACCCTAGGTATGAAGCGTGTTTGGAATAGTATTGGGAGATCAAAGTTGCATTGTATGCACAATCTTAATTTGAATGAAATTTGAAGGCAATTTAGGGATGCATGTGCATTGCCAAAACACAATCTCCCCCACCCTCAACCTTCCTCCAGTGTTTCCGCTGAATAGGAACCTCCAAGTTAACTCTACATTTTGCTTTAGGCTGTATTTTTGGTGCCAACTCTATGTAGAATAAAAAACAAGGGCCCCCTTCAGGATTTCTGTTCATGCCTTGGGTCAGAACATGAGCCGGACCGTGACGACCAGCCCACTTCCTGGCATCCTTGCATACAGTGAAAAAGTTTGGAGGAAGAGATACTTCTTGTGTCCAGGTGAATGTACAAAGGCATCACTGCAACCAGGAACCTCAATTGCACAGGGCTCCACACAGTACAGAAATCATTGCATGCACAGCTGTATGTGTCAAGACTCCCCCCTGAAGATATATGTGTGGAATGCATGGAGGTAGCACTAATCAGAGCACATTTCAGCTGGAGTGGGGCTGGTCAGCATGGCCTCACCCATGTGTCGATGCGATGAATGAACAATTGCTCTCCTGCAGAGAGCAATGAAGTCAGAGCTTTTTCTACTCGGCAGATTGCTTTTATAAAGGGAAGTGTAGGAAGTTAAGTTGTAGGATGTTGCTGGTTAACCACAGCAACTTTTTACTCATCATAGTACTCAGCATCAATCACTAAGGAGTTCCAGTGTATACAGAAAGTTTATCACATCCTGAAATTGTGTCCAGACGGACCACATCACTCTGTAAGTGGGGCAAATTGCATGATCAATATTCCCTGTCTGAAACCCTTGCCAGTGTAGACAATATAGAGAGAGATGGAATCAGTATAAGGCAGCTTCCTATGATCAGGCTGTAGCCCCGTTTTCTGTGTCTGGTTTCCCCGCTTGGAAGGAGCATTCAAACAAACAATGCTCATACACACATCCTGCACTAAGTGGTACCACAATCTAGGGACAATTATTGTGCATTGCAAGTCACTTTTCTGCTTTGAACTTTATGAAGAGCCCTCTGTGTATGGCTCCAATCTAAAATAACAAAAAAAGAAGACTTTGTTCAAAACAAACCCTGGATCCTGCTAACTTGGAAACCCGCTCAAGAGTCTCAAGACAGCCTTAATTTATGCTGTGCATAAGCAGCTTGGGCTGGCTGCTGAAAAGATGTTCTTTTATACCTTTCATGTGACTCATTCGATCCTGGGGCTAGCCTGCGATGAATCATACCACAATACATAGGAGGTACATTATGAGGTTTGTTCAACATCTATTTGCTCTTACAGAATGGAGTATGGGAGAATGTCCTTTTCCCCTTTCCGTCTGAGAATAATTGAGTTCTAGCTCGTCTGATTTATTATTAATATGTGCCAGTGGTATTCTTTTGCCATACCATTACATTCCCTACATCTGCATTCCACTTATTACAGTCTTGCCAGCGGTCTCTGCTTCTCTCCCAGAGAGAGAGAGAGAGCTTTTGAAAATAGCCAACGTTTCGACAAAGCATTACTATGATGGTAGCTAAATCAGTTCCGGCACCCTGATCAGACCACCTTTCAAAATGACAAGGAGATCATGTTAAAAATGCTTTCATAATATTAAGGAACCTCTAGTTCAACAATGCTTGTACTATTCTGCCCCCGTCTCTCATTCAAGTGGCATCTCATTCATCATAGGCTAGGGCCAAAGATGTATTTTGTAATTCTTAAACAGACCAAGTAACACCAGGTTTACAAGGAAAAACAGGAACATTATAAACACTGACTTGAAGGCAATTTCCCACCTTCAATCATTTACAACCAAGGTTTTGGCTGGGTTTCTTGTGTTTTATGGTTTGTGTGAAACCAGCCAAAGATCTTGTAAAACAGCTCAAGGCTGCAAGCAACTTTATATAGAGCACCATTTATTGGCCTTTA
The DNA here is from genome assembly GCF_965112155.1 of Podarcis liolepis. Taxonomy (NCBI): domain Eukaryota; kingdom Metazoa; phylum Chordata; class Lepidosauria; order Squamata; family Lacertidae; genus Podarcis; species Podarcis liolepis. The sequence goes on from NC_139571.1 coordinate 26,866,191, forward strand.
CAAGAAAGAAATTTGCGCAGGGGTAGTGCATTAATTTCTCTGCATAAAATGAACGTATTGTTTAGATATGACGGTAAGCAGAGTGCATTTGTGAATTCAACCAAGAAAATGACACTCAAGATGTTTGGTGGCCGAAAGCATCTAGAAATCTCAGCAAAACACTGGGGGGAGGGGAGGAACAACAGGCATAAGAGTTCTTAACCCATCCTTCACCTGTCGTTTCCCCTCTGCACCACTGCTCTTCCCCCTCCCCCTCTCCAACTTTATGGGGCAAGCACATATCTGAGATCCCAACTGGGGAAAAGCCAGGGAGTCATGCTGAGCACAAAAGCATCATTGCTGGTCTCAGACAGGGATGCATTTTTAGATACCCTGTATTTTATGTGTATGGAACCACAGAAGACAGACCACCCCAGTTTGGGCCTCTTCTTATCTGATTCGGGCTTCATGACTGGTGCTCACCTATGGCTCTTTTTTGATGTTCTAGATTTCCTGAAGCAGATAAGGAAACACAGTTGATAGAACCACGTGGCCAAATACAAGAATGAAGCCTTGTGGAGCTTCACTATTGTGGTCTTGTCAGCGTGGTGTAGTGGTTAAGAGCGGTGGACTCATAATCGGGTGAACCGGGTTCACTTACCCACTCTTCCACATGCAGCTGCTGGGTGACCTTGGGCCAGTCACACTTCTCTGAAGTCTCTCAGCTTCACTCACTTAACAGAGTGTTTGTTGTGGGGGAGGAAGGGGAAGGAGATTGTTAGCCGCTTTGAGACTCCTTAAGGGGAGTGAAAAGCGGGATATCAAGTCCAAACTACTACTACTACTACTACTACTATTCTTCTTCTTCTTCTTCTTCTTCTTCTTCTTCTTCTTCTTCTTCTTCTTCTTCTTCTTGTCATAGTTGGGGGGAAAGACCCAACCCCTTCCTCCTTACATGCAGCTAAGACCATGGCACAGTTTGTTTGTTTGTTTATATCTTATATTCATACATCTCATTTTCTTCTAAGGAGCTCAAGGTGGTGTCTATGGTTCTTCCCTTCCCGTTTCATCCTAGCAACAACATTGTGAGGTTATGCTGAGTGAAAATGACTGGCGCATGGTCACCCAATGAGTTTCATGTATGGGCACTACACCAATGGCACTACACCATTGCATCTCCACAGCTGTTCCCATGAATTTATTTTTTAAAAATGTCTATCCCACATGGTTGGGTTTTCCTGCAAATTTGCACAGTGTGAGAGCGTCAGACTTCTGGAGAGAAACTAGAAAGCCCATTCTCCATAGGTGGAAGCCCTTAGACATTTCTATGTGTAGAATTGGAAGAATTCTGCTGAGACAGTAGCAACCACATCACTCCTGATATGTAGAAAAGGGGCCTTTTAGGGGTGGAAAGGAAGATGCAGCCTGAGGAAACACATGATGGAGAACTTGGAGAATTATGTTTATTTGGAAATCCCATAATGAATGGACCAAATCTACATCTCAGTCTAATGAGAATCATCACTATTCATCAGATTTTACACTTCTCTGGATGCCGTAACATGGTCTCAGCTAAAACAAAGGACATTTTGATGGCAAAGTGAATTAAAAGAGAGATAGAAATTGTAGCTTTATGAAGGGTAAGCTGCAGTCCCTGGGATACTTTAGAGAAGGAGGGTGTGCTTTAAATGTATGGCGTGTTTAGTGGGGACTGAATTATCCTTCAGCCTATTTATGGTTGATGTTTTGACATTTTACACTGACAGCTGCCAAAACATACTGAATATTTCACTTTTTTAAAAAAGGAAGCAGTAATTAAAAATGTATTTAATACATTATACAGATGATTGCAAATAATTACTCCAGTCAGATGTTTATTTTAGCTCAACTTTATAAGGGCTAAAAAAAAACACCCACACACACACCATGCAAATTAATGTGAGCTAAATTGTTTTTTTGTTTAAAACAGCCTATTTATTGTTAATTTGGCCACATTAGTTGCAAACCTTGATTATTATTGTTTATAAGTTAGTGACTAAATTCCTATTGGATCCAGATGATAGTGATAAAACAAGTAGCTTAATCAACTTTGAAAAAACCCCTGTAATGTTTTGTCAATTCCAGTGATGGGTGTGTGTGTGTGATAATTTATGCAGAATTTCATTTCATATTTTGTTTTGTCTTTCTGCAAAAAGTTTTGCATTTCACCGATTCATTAGTAACAAGGAACGGATGTCAGTCGCAAGCTTTGACAAGTCAGCTTTTTAAAAACTGTTGTTCAGTAAATGCAAGCAAAAATAAACGTGGCAAATTCAATGATTCTTTAGGACGTCATACCTTCTAGGATTCCCCCTGCCCCCATGTGAACTTTTGCAGAAAACTCCCATCAGTGGTTAATATTACCAAAATGCTTGGCTTCTCTTGATATTTCTTGGGCATTATTGGGGGGGGGGGTTAGTGGAATTTGGTGGCGATTCTGATGCTCAATGGAAGCAGATTCCAATCACTCATCCAAACACCACCCAAAGAGCTTGAAGTGAAGCTGCTGCCACCTCTTTAGCAGATGGAAGTGACAGATGTTTTTAGCAGCTTACTGCAAGAAACAATGAAAGAGATAAAAACAACTATCCTGTTCTCTCCGCTGCGTACAGCTGCTGTGAATAGAAATCGTAGATTTACAACTGAAAATCAAAACACCAGATGGTCTTATAATTGGATCTTCCAGTTTCCCCTAACAGTACCAGGTCCTCTAGATGACAAGGATAGATGTTATAAATAGATCTATACTTATTAACACTAAATACTGTCACCTGAATGAGAACACCCTTATCAGCTTGGGCAACTAGAGATAAATGTCAAATTAGTTTGCAAATTGACCTGTATTCTGGCTTGGTAATGTTGGCAGGATAATGAAGTCTTCTTTTCTAATGACAACAATGACGACAACAACAACAATGATAGTGTTCAGTCACTTGTTTATAGATATGTTACATTATGGCTACTGCTTCTTGCTATTAGATGGGGGAAATGAATGGTGTGCAATGATCTTTTAAAACAGGGCCAGTTTCTCAAAACATTAAATATTGCTTACAACACAAACTTATATGTTCTTAGTCAGATGTGAATCCTTCTATATCTAGCTAGGGCTTACACCTAGGTAGAGGTACCAGGGATTGCAGTCTAAGGCTACAAGATTTAGGCCAATCAAATCCAAATAACTTTATTGTGCTAGCCATTGGCCATGACAAATCTGACTCAAAAATAGTACAAGCAAAAGGGGTGTTGCGCCACAAATAATGGTCTCTATTTAGATCTCTGTATCTCCCTTACAGTTCACTTCTGTATTGTCCAGGGTCTTCTTTCTGATCTTTTTGGCCACCAAAACAAAAAAAAAGGTGACTTTATGAGTGACAGAAGCATTTACATCACTAAGAAGCCATAGAACCTTCTCTGCTGGGGAGAGACATCTTTTCTGTATTGATGGTAAGGTAAGAAATAGCCTCCTGGGTCCAAGGTATAGTGGGCAATATAGAAAATATTTTTTTAGAAAAAAAACATTGCACACTTCAACCATGCTCACCCTCTCCTGCCCTCCATCCACAGCCCAGCCGCTGGACATGATATTGGGGCTCGCTCACCTGGGGGGCAGGAGGCTTCTTGCATCCAGCTGAGCAGTTTAACAAAGCCCTGATGCCCCTCCAGCTCACACAAGCCAGAGCGGTATCATGGCTTGGTAGGGCTGGGCAATGTATCTTGGCTGCTTCTTCCTCCCTTAAGGTTGGGAGGAAGAAGTAGCTGAGATTCCAGAGTCAGACATCATGATATATCAGCATATCATGGTATTTAGCTGCTGATATATCACAATGTTGAAAATGAGGTATCACCCAGCCCTACTGATAACTATATGGTGTATGTTTCTTTCAATCACACCTTCTCCATGGTGATGCCCACATTTCTGCGTCACCTACAATGGTATAGGGGAGCGGGTGGCACTGTGGTCTAAACCACTGAGCCTCTTGGACTTGCTGAATGGAAGGTTGCCTGTTCGAATCCCCACGACGGAGTGAGCTCCTGTTGCTCTGTCCCAGCTTCTGCCAGCCTAGCAGCTCGAAAGCATACCAGTGCAAGTAGATAAATAGGTACCACTGTGGCGGGAAGGTGAATCGTGTTTCCGTGCACTCTGGTTTTCCATCACAGTGTCCCATTGTACCAGAAGCAGTCTAGTCATGCTGGCCACATGATCCAGAAAGATGTCTGTGGGCAAACGCTGGTTCCCTCAGCCTGAAGTGAGATGAGCACTGCAACCCCATAGTCACCTTTGACTGGACTTAACTGTCCAGGGTCCTTTACCTTTCTTTTCTTTCTTTCTCTTTCTTTTTTTGCCTTATAATGGTATGCTTGGCTACTTCACTGTTGGTTGCCCAGCACTGTGTTAAGTGGTGTGTGTGTGTGTGTGTGTGTGTGTGTGTGTGTGTGTGTTCTGGAACGTTTTGTCTCTGCTTACTGGTCAGGGAGTTGATTTTGCTGTTGGGGGTTCTGGCACTTTTTATTGGGCATGTTTAATTCTGTCCATTCTGGCTTCTAGCTTAGCTTTTTTAGGTTTCTAAATGTTTAACAACTTTTTACTGTTGGCATTATGGGTTTTGTAATTATCATAAATGGCTTTGGTGGCACCTCGATGGCAGGGAATGTGACATATGAATTTTCAATCAAGTCAGATAATGCAGGAATACTTTAGCATGTGGGTAAATCTGTCAATGGTTTTGAATAGCAGATAAAAAATATGACAGCAGAACAGCTTCAGGAATGGAGGGCTTGTACTTATTTTCTAGTGGAGACCTGGCTAAAAGTAGTATTAATCAGAATCTATCTGGGATCTTATCTGGGATCAGTGGTCTAATACTTAATCAAAGTTTGGGATTTGGTTTACCAAATTCCAGATCTCAGACAACTAGAACAACAGGTCCGAATGCTTTGAGAATGCTTTTAGCATCCCCTTCTTCTGTAAGACTCAAGCTCTTTCTGGAATCGATCACCACTGAAGATCTACTCAAGAACATTAAAGGAAAGGCAATTTCTGAGAACAAAATCATCCTAGCCTTTAGTTATAGACTAAAGCCAAGAACTGTGTCAGGAGATTACACTGCCAACTTCAGTAAATAACTGCCAGGGAAAAGCCAAATCCCTTTTGTGTAAAGCTGAGTTTGGACTACAACTCCCATCATGCCTCACCAGAGGCAGTGCTGTCTAGGATTGACAGGAATTGTAGTCCAAAACACTTGATGGGCATAAGGTCATTTCCTTTGTGGCAGGTGGGCTTACTGGGAGGAAGTGGATGAGGGGTAAGGTAGCAGGGAGCTCATCCTGCTGCAAATACAGCAGCAGGAGCACTGAATTGGCTCTACAGTGGTACCTCGGGTTACAGACGCTTCAGGTTACAGACTTCACTAACCCATAAATAGTACCTTGGGTTAAGAACTTTGCTACAGGATGAGAACAGAAATCGTGAGGCGGCAGCAGCGGGAGGCCCCATTAGCCAAAGTGGTACCTCAGGTTAAGAACAGTTTCAGGTTAAGAACAGACCTCCAGAACAAATTAAGTTCTTAACCTAAGGTACTATTGTCTTTGCACTGCACCAACCTCCCTGTCACCTCACCCCTCCCCTTCTTCCTGCTGGGAAGCTTGCATAGGGGCTGCACCCCGACTTCTGCACCTAGACATTAAGCCCACTCGGAGAAAGTGAAGTTTAATGACATTCCAGTTCTTAAGCTAAATTCTCTTACTTGCTTTGGTTGCTCGTCCCACTGCACCAGAACTGTTATAGCTGCTGCAGCAAATAACCTTGAGGAAAATAAAGAAATGTGTTTATTTGTCCTTTTCCATCTTGACTTTGACCTGTTACCTAATTTGCATGCCTTTTCACGATTGCAGTCCTTGGGACAAGGACTGGTTTTCTGTTGGCTTTGTTTACCTGCCTCCTAAGTGCAAAGTTTTCAGTTGCTAACACAATAGAAGTGTATTAAAATCAGCCCACTTTTAAAACAGCCAAGAACCTTTTGCTACATGTTTGAACAACAGCAACTTAAACTCTGTTGCCATACTTCCACAGATTAAAATTGTGATGCTCTTGATGATGCATGTACACCGCACAGAGGCCATTGCCGTTATCCTCCTCATCCATTTATCAGAACTGTTGACTGAAATTTTCCCCCTTCATTTCCGCAGGAGCAAGATGGTCAGGGGGAATGAATCTACACGTAGGATCAAGAGTTTCCCCAAGGTGTACAAGGAAGGACATGTTTATACTACCTAGGATTGCCATATTTCAAAGGTAAAAACAAGGACATTCCGAAAGTTTACCCCAAATCATTGGTCTGGTCACAACAATGTATGAACTGGGTGTTCACTGAGACAAGAATTCCCATGATATCAGCAGCCTGGTATTTTTTAAATGATCTGCTGCCATTGAACTGACTATATCCATTAGAGTAGGTAAAGGATGCTCATTTCGCTTCAGGCCGAGGGAGCCTCTTGGGCTTGCTGATCAGAAGGTTGACGGTTCGAATCCCCTTGATGGGGTGAGCTCCCGTTGCTCAGTCCCAGCTCCTGCCAGCCTAGCAGTTCGAAAGCACACCAGTGCAAGTAGATAAATAGGTACCTCTGTGGCCGGAAGGTAAATGGCATTTCTGTGAGCTCTGGTTTCTGTCACAGTGTTCCATTGCACCAGAAGTGGTTTAGTCATGCTGGCCACATGACCTGGAAAGCTGTCTGTGGACAAACGCCAGCTTCCTTGGCCTAAGGCGCCCCAACCCCATAGTCGCCTTTGACTGGACTTAACTGTCCAGGGGTCCTTTACCTTTTTATAGATCTAACACCACAAACAGATCTTTCAAATCACCTCACATGAATTTAAATGAAATACTTTTCAATGAAGATAGTTCACATGTTCAGCTGCCAGACATAATAGCCAAAAGAGGAGAGATCAAGTGATGTGTGTGCATGTCTGAACCAGCCCAGTGCCCCAAATGTTTAGTTAGATCCAAGGGTGGAGAAATGACGTTGCAAACTCTGGCTTGCCTCATCTCCATCCCAGAGACAGAGAGGTTAGTGGGTGAGTGAGCGGGACCAAAGGAGGCACGGTTGTTGTTTTTTTGGAAAATGGCACACAGGAGAAGTTATGCACAATCTGAAGAAGAGAAAACAAGTCACGAAGCTCAAAGGGTTCTGTTTGCAACTGCTCACATCAAACTGAACGCTGCATTGAACTCTGTCAAGGAAATGTGCAAAGCGTGAGTAACAGTTGTGGTAACATTGAAAACAACTGCTACATCTCTTGAAGAAACAGCTTGCCTTCTAAACAATCCCGGAGAAAGAGTCAGAGAACCACAAAAACAAAATCAGACTTTATTTATGTAGCAACAGCGTCTTCATTTCCCCTGTTTAGGAAAGAGAGAAAGAACATTTTTGTAGGTATAATATTTCTCTTACTTTAAAACGCTGTGGTTGTTATGCACCGTTTTTATTAACAATTGAACTTTTCTGACTAATTCACAAACAGAAAGCTAGCTTCAGCTTCCCCTGTATTCCTCTGTAAAAAAACAAAAAACATTTAAAAGTATTCCTGAGAAGAACACAATTATTTTGTGTCAGAGGAGATCATGAAAGTACGTAAGTTTAATCCTTCCAAAGACTGAGGCCAACATAATGCACCATACCTGTTGCAATTATCCACTTGTTTAGTCCAGATACACCTTTGTTAAGTTATAAATATTCTTCAGGGCTGAATGATTCACAATGGAATTGCATTTCACAGAGTGTGATACCTAGTGAACCTATAAAGGTTAACCCAACATGTACCAGAAGTAGCCACATAGAGCCTGCAGTTGTTGGAATTTGGCACATTCAGGCAAGACATATGTAGGTTTCCTGACCCAGACATGAAATATCAGAAATACAGATGACCTGTGAGCAATTCCATGACAACTTGAGTATCTACGTGGAATCTTTTATATCATGATTCCCAGTACATTTGGCCTTGCATAGTCCATTAGTTTCACATGAACCTGTATTGCAGATGTAGGTGATTGCTTAGCTACCTGGAGCCCAGGAAGTGCAGGGCATTAAAGATTGAAACTTATAGTGGAGAAGAGACTTAAAAATTAGATACCAAAATGTCACCATAATATTATTATTATTAATTACCTGCCCTTCTCCCTAAGCTCCCAGGGTTACAACATTAAAACTCAATATTTAAAAGCAACTTAGTGGAACTCCTCACCCTTTTGCCTTTTCAGATATATTTCACTTTTTTGGTGGTGGGGACAGTAAATATAGAGAAGTCCACATTCTGTACTACCAGGAGGAGGAGGAGGAGGAGGAGGAGGAGGAGGAGGAGGAGGAGAAGAAGAAGAAGAAGAAGAAGAAGAAGAAGAAGAAGAAGAAGAAGAAGAAGAAGAAGAAGACGACGACTCTTCCAGGCGCTTAGCACACAATTCCGCTAATTTCTTGCTTCATTCTTTCTATACACAGCAGAAATTGACACTATTTAGACTGTCAGTCCTGAATCTTCTTATATTTATGCATGAGAGTACAAAATATCTAATGCCTTGTGCAGAGGCCCTTGGCTCTTGGACATATCTGGGACCCAGCAACACCAGACAGCATTAATGTGGGATTGGGGCAAGATCTAATTGGATGCAAAACCCGCCTTTTTTGTTTTTGTTATTGTCATTCATCAGCCACTCCGCTACACAAAGTGCCATGTTTGTCATTTTCTAAGCCTCCACTCTGGCCTGTTGATTGGCTACAGCATGCTGATTCCAGATTGCTGTGCCTGGCTGGCAAGCACATTAGAATCCCGAGTGATTATTCACTGTGACAAAAATGACAGAACCTGTTCTGGACATAGGGTGGCACAATAATGCATGCTGATAACACCAGAGACAATGGATGTCACCCCCATATGCTCAAAAGATGTGCGGTAAAGGGGATAACCTCCCCCCCCCCGGGTTTCTAAATTTTGCCGCACTCTGATGCAATTTCCCCATTATGCCATTTGAGCTGTCGGAAGCCTTGCTTCAGGCTGAACATGTGGAATTGAACCATGGCTAGTTCAAAGCTCACAAAATTCCAATTACAGATCACACAACTATAAACTGGTTTAGCATGCATGATACTGACACGTTCGCTCAAAGAACGAAAAGCATAATTAAGCCCTATGCAGACACGCAAACATAGAGATGGGGTTTTACATATCCAGGAAGAATTTTTGATCTTCAGCTACTCTTATTTTGTCAAACACCACATTCATACCATACATTTAAAAACACTATGATAGATGCCACTTTGAACAGCCATGTCTTCCCCCAGAGAATTATTGGAGCTGTAGTTTGTTAAGGGTGCTAAAGGAGACCCCTGTTCCCCTCCCAGAGCAATAATTCCCAGAGTTCACTAGGAAAAGGAATCGATGGTTAAACCACTCTGGGAATTGTGACTGGGAGGGCAATATATATATATATATATATATATATATATATATATATATATATATGCAGGTTTTGGTGTCTTCGGGTGTCTTCCCGTGTAAGAGTTGGGGTGTCTAGGCGACGTTTCGACGAGGTCTCACTCGTCATCTTCAGGCTGGTGCTTTCGGCTTCTTGTTACTGGAACAGAGCAGGATCTCAGTGTTTGAGTTCCTATAAATACTGTTGAGGGGGTGTGGTATATAGCCTCCAACGTTCTGGGCAGAGGGGAAGTTCCCAGGTTAGTGTGTCTTTTCTTCTTTTGTTCCTTAATTACTTGAGGGATATCTTGAGTGATTTCTTGAGTGATATTCTGAGTACCACTTAGGTGGGTCATTAAGTGTGGATTAGTTGCTAAAGCTCTGTTCCAGTAACAAGAAGCCGAAAGCACCAGCCTGAAGATGACGAGTGAGACCTCGTCGAAACGTCGCCTAGACACCCCAACTCTTACACGGGAAGACACCCGAAGACACCAAAACCTGCATTCCTGTACCCGTGAAAATCTACGAAAGCAAATATATATATATATATATATATATATATATATATATATATATATATGGGGGAAGCCATGACAGTTTAAAGCAACATCCCAGTGCTTTAAATGTATTGTGTGAGTATGGCCAGAGTTCTCCCCAATAGGATGCTTTTTGCTTCTTCTAGTCCAAACTTCTTCTAGTCTAGTCCAAACTTGGGTCTCTAGCTGTTGTCGGTCATGAGGCTCCAATACTTTGGCCACCTCATGAGAAGAGAAGACTCTCTGGAAAAGACCCTGATGTTGGGAAAGATGGTGGGCACAAGGAGAAGGGTACGACAGAGGACGAGATGGTTGGACAGTGTTCTCGAAGCTACAAACATGAGTCTGACCAAACTGCGGGAGGCAGTGGAAGACAGGAGTGCCTGGCGTGCTCTGGTCCATGGGGTCACGAAGAGTCGGACACGACTAAACAACTAAACTAAACAACAACAGCTGCTGTCGGACTACAACCCCCATCATCCCTAGCTAGCAGGACCAGTGGTCAGGGATTGTGGGAATTGTAGTCCCAAAGCAGCTGAAGACCCAAGTTTGGGAAGCCCTGTTCTAGTGAATAAGCAGCATTCACTTATATGGGAGGGTTGAGCAGACCAGTGCAATGGGAGCAGGGGAGGGTGAACACATGGCAATGCTGCCAAATTGATAGCCCTGCTGGTGCCACAATGTCTAGAGATGAAGTTGGGAGAAGTGTGGTTGGCCACCTTGAAAACAGAATGCTGGACTAAATGGGCCTTTGGTCTGATCCAGCAGGCTCATGGAGGAAAAACAATTGCTACAGTTCCAGAGATCATGTATTTTTCCTCTCCTATTGGTGGGGGGCTGTGTTGGTGGAATGGGAAGTCAGTTACCATGGATGATGGGAACTGTGGTTATCTAAATGGCTACAGGCTCCCCATCCCTATCTAAGGTAGATAGACTAGTGGTCTGATTCAGTATAAGTCAGCTTCTTGTGTTTCCTATGCCCTTTGACCTACCAAAAGAATTTACGATACCAGCACAGGTTTTAAATGCATTAACGTAATATATTCCTCTGTATAATGCTAATACCTTAATAAGATTTTATGTGGGGTCCTGGCGACTGTACTCTATTCATAATGCACTTGTATTATATTGTGGATTATTGCTGGAGATTGATACAATTCATTCTGTTCATTCAAATAGTTCTAAAAATGCAAAACTCCCATTTGTATAACTCGGTGCTAAAGGAGTAATGGAGAATTAAAATGCTGTTACCTTTTGGCGAGCTGCAAACCTTTGTCTGATTTGAAAGACGCACACAAAAGTAGCTCGGGTTGCAGAGGCTGAGGTAGAGATGGGGCACTCTGTTCAAATTGGAGTTGCCATAGAAATCTCTCTTGAAATGAAGCTGGGTGTGGGAGTCCCTCCTCAGGCAAAAAGAGCTGGGTTCTTTTTTTAAGGTTAGCCAAATGAGAATGGCAAAATGTCTGAGGAGGTTCACACACCTCCACTGTTCTAAGAGAATCCATGCTTTGTGGAGATAAAACTATTGCTGGCCGCTGGTGACAATAGCTACGGTATGTTTCCTCCAGTAGCAAAGGCCGCGGGCCTCTTAATTCTTGCTGCTGGGGATCATTAGTGGGAAAGGGTTATTGTGTTCATGCCCTGCGTGTGGGCTTCAAACAGAAGAGTTTGGATTTGGATTTGATATCCCGCTTTAACACTACCCGAAGAAGTCTCAAAGCGGCTAACATTCTCCTTTCCCTTCCTCCCCCACAACAAACACTCTGTGAGGTGAGTGAGGCTGAGAGACTTCAAAGAAGTGTGACTAGCCCAAGGTCACCCAGCAGCTGCATGTGGAGGAGCGGAGACGAGAACCCGGTTCCCCAGATTACAGGTCTACCGCTCTTAACCACTACACCACACTGGCTTATGGTGGGCTGCTGTGAGAACAGGCTGGTGGACCAGATAGACCTTTTTATCTTATCCAGGAAGGCTCTTCACATGCATGCATGCCTTTGTCTTGGTTACTTACACGTGTTGCCGACTAAGGATGGGGATGTTATGCCTATCCTGCACTGGTTTCCCTCCAGTTTCCTTTCAGGCTTAATTCAGATGTGCCATCTTCACAAGTTGACTAAGGTGGTCTGGTGTGACATCCTGATGTGAAGTTGTGAGGAGCCAGGGGGGCAGAGTCGAATACCCTCTAAACATTGAGAGGGACTGCCCCTCTCAAAAAATATGTTGAGGGTGAAACTGCCTTGGCTCCTAGGAACTGGCACATATCGGCGGGGGGGGGGGGTGTTAGCTGGAAATCCCCAGAACTCAGTTCTGGCACCTCTCAGGCAGGCGCCATTGCCATTATAAGAGAGCAAAGGAGGAATTCATGGTGAGTTCTGGCACCTCTTTGTCTAGAAAAAATAGCACTGGTGTTGGTGATTAATTTCAGAGCTGTAAGTGGCTTGGGTTTAGGATACCTGACAGATTGTCTCCTTCCATACCAATGCATTTAGGACCATTTTTCCCTGGTGAAAGGCCAAGGCAAATATATCTTGGACTTTCTCCAGCCATTCTCCAGTCATTTCTTCAGATTTGGAACTTCCAACATCTTGCATTTGAGGAAAATAAAGATGGTGGACACAACCACTCTCACTAATGGGACTTGATTGGGGGCTCAGGTAGTAAACCCCCTCCTACAGACTTCACTATTGTCATTTGCCCAACACTTTAGAAAGGACACATGTACCACACTTTAGAAAGGACACTTTCTATTGTGGACCAGTAGAAGGAGATCATCAGTTTTTGTTTGACATTTTTCTTTTCCAAGACCCTGAAGAAATGGAGTCTCTGTTGGGCCTTCCTAACCAGCTGGGTTGTATTGATTTTCCAACACTTTCCAGATGTTGTGTGACTGCAGCTTGTATCACCCCTGACCCCACTGGTCATGCTGGTTGAGGTTGATGGGAACTGTAGTCCAACAACATCTAGAGGGCACTACCTTGTCTCCCTGGACTAGGCTATGTGAGGGTAAAAGAAATGTCAGGTGGATGGGTAGGTAGTTCAGTGATGACACTGGCAAATAAGGATAGACAAGTGAGTGTAAACTAACACCCAGGAGAACTACTAAGCATCAGGAGACAGGTGTTTGAAGGAAAAGAGTTAAGACTCACTCAGCGGCACATGGTGATACATTTCAAGCTCTCCCTGAGATCGCTGAGGGCCCATAAGTTTTTATTCCAGGCCTCCTGAGATTAAAAGAATATGGAAGCTATTTAGCAATGGAGAGACTGTTAGGCAGCTGCTCAGTTTTGAGTGAATATTTCTCTGTTTCTGATATGAGTTTACTGCGGCACTTAAACAGCTACATAAGGCATTAAAGAGGAGAACAATAACATTTCAACTATTCCACTCTGCTATCATTTCTCCCATGTTGCTTCTACAGCCCTTCAAGTTACTGGATATTATTTTACATTCCCCCTCCCCACATCAATGTTTGGAGCTTGACTGTTTTGCTGGGGTTATGACAACACTGTCAATTTTAAATGATGCCTAAATGGAAACCAGGGGCTGTAAAATCGCTTGCAGTATGGTTGAGTCTGTATGGGAGAGCCTCTCATTTTATCGTCCACTCCCCACCAAAAAACCAGAGCAACAGTATAACCACTTTACAAGAAATGCATGGAACTATTCTTCAGATCAGCTCATTGCCCAAGTTGCTGTTTAGTAAAAGTGTTTTGCCCACATTTCTGTACAAAGTGGACAATATGTTTGTCTCTTAAGTGTCAGTTCAGATGGGAGAATAATGGTGATAAACCATCTTGTTCATAAATCAAACTGGACAGCATTAAAGGATGGAATCAGTTGTAGAAAGATTGTCTTTTCATAAAATCATTTTGAAGCATAACAGGGTCTTTAAAGGACCCAATTACTATTGTTAATAATACAGAAGGTGAGGGATGTGTTGGCAACATTGCAAATTAAATTGCAGTGACCTGTGTCAATTTCATATCCATCCCAAGAGCTCAAGCAATTTCTGTGGAGTTCCTGCCATAGGCTGCTTTGCTACAATCCATTCGTTTCCATGGGAACACACCATGAGACATGTTGATAGCATCATGTTATGTCCCAGTGATGAGGGTATTAACTCACATCCTTGTATCTCCAATATTTATGAATGATCTCTGCCTAGAACAATGCAAGTAATTAATATGGATTCACACAAGATTGAAAAGCTTGTTCAGTATGTTTTAGGGTCATTAAAAAGTGAATTGCCCCCCACAAATGGACGCTATCAATGGACACAAAGTAGTGTTCCACCCAACTTTTTCCTTAATTCTGTGTTGTTATAACTCCTTAGGTTTCCTCTGCTACTCATGCAAATTATAGATCCCAGCAACTCTGAGAGTAGATCCATATTGTATTACTATCAGTAAATGTTAAAATGGCTCATTAAAGCCCAATGTTTGGCCTGTTGCGATCACTTGTTGCATATTTTGCCCAAACACTTTCCCCCTGTAGATTTACAGAATGTGCAGTTCCATCCAGGCTTCAAACATATCTGTGCAATATTAATCCTGTGCAATCATGTAGCCACTCACCTAGGAGTAAGACCCAAGGAAGTCAATACGACAGACATCTGAGTTCAATAAAACAGGAATTTAAAGCTGTATACTTCTTTTTCTTAAGGCACTTACAACACCTATCAACTCAGATGTTGATAGGTATTATAAGTGCCTTAAGAAAAACAATTATACTACTTTAAATTCCTACTTTATTGAACTTTTCCACAAATTAATAGAAGACATCCAAGCTGCTTCAGAAGCTTTCTTTGCTTTCTTGACGGTACAATTTCAGTGTTGCCCATCTGTGGTGATTTTCCATAACCACAAATTAGGCAACTAGGATTTTTGCAGCAGATAAGAGGTTCTAAGTAAGGTCTTTTTGTTCCTTTCTTATAGGAACCTCTTAGCGTCTGATCAGAAAGAGTATGCATGGACATATGCTTTGGCCACAAACCTGGATAGCTTCAAAAGAGGATTAGACAAATTCATGAAAGAAAAGGCTTTCAATGGCTACCTGCCCATCCACTCCAAGTGTCCCTGTTTTCCAGGGACAGTTCTGGAGTTACAGAAGCCATCCTGGTTTTTTATTTGATCCCAGAATGGCCCCCGTTTTCCTTTTTCCTCTCCTCCACATCTCAGAGAACAATTAAACTTTTTTGTGTGGGTTTGTGTAGATGCAAAAATTGAGTCCTGCTTATCCTGAAAATAAAATTCCTGCACCCAATGAAGGAAATGGTGAAGCTGGCATATGAAGCTCTTCCTATAATTTAGAAGGAAAATGTCGCCAATGCACTTTAAATTATTTAACTGCCATCAGTCAGCCATCGTTTAGGAAACGTGTGGAGTGCTTTATTGTAAATGCAGTCTACTCAGAAGTAAGCCCCACAGTATTCAATGGAACTTACTCCCAGGTAACTGGGCACAAACTGGGCAGCCTTACACTGTAATACTAAGCATTTTTACTCAGAAAGTCCCACTGCGTTCAATAGGATTTACTCTCTGTTATGTTCCTGATAATTCTCACAGTTTCTTCTTCTCCTTCTCCTTCTTCTTATTGTTATCTACCTTAATCTATCATTAAGGTTTTGTACATGATCCCTTTCCTCACACATTTTTTTCCTTTACGACAATCCTGTAAAGTTGGTGAGGTAGAGATTTTATAATGGGCTAAGGTGACAGATACATATGTGTTTATGATGCATGTGTGTGCGGGAGATCAAACACGGGAGAAGCTTCCTGATGTAGAATAGGATGTCCCTATTTTCACTGGAGAAATTTTGGATGATATGCTAGCCATGATGGCTAGGTTCTATCCCCACTGTCAGAGGCAATACGTCTCTGAATGCCAGGTTCTGGGAATCAGAAGTGCGGAGAGGCTCTTACACTCACCTTCTGCTTGTAGGCTTCCCACAGGCATCTGGTTGTCTACTGTGGGAACAGGATGCTTGTCTAGATGCTTGGCCTGATCTGGCAGACTCTTTGTATGCTCTTGTGGAGGAAGGGGGAACATGGGTGTTCGCTACATAGCATTGCATATGTAGGGTTGAAAGAAAGGTTATAATTGATCATTAATTTAATCTTAATCTTCTTTCTAGTTTTACCATACCCACCAACATTTCTCTGATGCAAATAGGGACGTCCCATTCCATAATGATACTTTTACTATTTATACCCTACACATCTTACTGGCTTGCCCCAGCCACTCTGGGCAGCTTACAAGATATATAAGAGCATAATAAAACATTTTTAAAAAAATCCACTTCGCTCTACAGGATGCCTTCAGGCGGCTCGGGGGTCAGATAACTCCAAACCCTTCAACATTTCTCTGACGAAAATAGCGACATCCAACCATATGCTCCACCATCTCTCCAATGAAAATAGGAATGCCCTAAGGAAAAGTGGGACATTCCGGTATCAAATAAAAAACCGGGATGGCTTCTGTAAATCTGGGACTGTACCTGAAAAAGAGGGACACTTGGAGGGTCTGGTATACTCGTATATTTGCAGGCCCACCAGAACTGTATAAAATTTACTGCAGGTTTACTGCAGACCCGTCAAGCCCCCCCCCCCCCATTTTCATTGTTTTTATTCAGCTTTCATGGGATATTGGGAATACATAATTTTATAATGAGATTCTTTAAAATTAATAAGGGGGAAGCTTCTGGGCCTTTGGGAAAGATTTTCTCCCCACCCATATTTCTTCAGAGAAAACAATACTAATCATTTTTCTCCATTTCTTCTTAAAATTGCTTCCCAGATTGCTTCTCTAATTCCAGCAAGAAGAGCATCCCTTTAATTGACAGACAGTGGTCGATAAAATCTATCACGAAAAAAGAAAATATAACGGTGTATCAACAATGGATTTGCAAATACAAAGGCAAGGGCAATCAAACAAGGCCACTAAGACAAGCACAATCAAGGTAGATACAGGGGTAGCATGTGTGAAATAACATGACCCAATATGGAGAGATACATAAGGAATTAGAAAAGATCTACAAAGAGCAATTCGGCAGCTCAGCTGCTACAACTGCATGGCTGAACGTGAGACCAGTCAGCCCCAATTCATGCTCTGGTTATCTCCTGCTTGGACTACTGCAATGCACTTTATGTGAAGGTGACTACAACTAATCTGGAATGCAGCAGCTAGCTTGGTGACAGGGAGTGCCACCAGGACCATATGACAAAGGTCCTAAAGGATCTAAACTGGCTCCCAGTACGTTTCCGAACACAATTCACAGTGCTGCTGCTATAGTTTAAAGCCCTAAACAGCCTTTGCCCTGTATACCTGAAGGAGCGTCTCCATCCCCATTGTTGAGCCCGGACACTGAGGTCCAGCTTCCTCACTGCAAGAAGCGAGGTTACAGGGAACCAGGCAGAGGGCCTTCTCGATAGTGGCACCTGCCCTATGGAACACTTTCCCATCAGATGTCAAACAGATAAAAAACTACACAACTTTTAGACGAAATCTGAAGGCAGCCCTGTATTGGGAAGTTTTTAATACTTGAAGTTTTATTATGTTTTTACATGTGTTGGAAGCTACCTAGTGTTTGAGAGGGTTCCTTAACCCTCTGAAGTAGATTTTCAGGGTGTGCAAAGGCCCAGAGTAGGAAGCAGGGGGCAGAAAAATCCTATTGCTTAAGTCTCACAACTTTGGATCCAAGCCACTGAAAATAGAAGGAATCAATCACCCTATTAAATTGCTGCTATGTCTGGTTGAAATATTTCAAAAATGCTGCAAACATTCAATATTCATTCATTCATTTATTATATCATCCATTCAAAGCTTTTGTCTTACCTTTCAGTTTAACAAACTCCCAGGATGATGATGATACAACAAAACTATAAAATGAACCAATCTAAAGCCTTTAAAACAATTCAAAAGAACAAAAGCACAATCAAGTCAATAAAGGATCATCAGATTAAAATGAGTATAATTGACAGGCTGGGAAGCCTTGGCAAATAAAAAGCTTTCTATTCCTGGTGTGGGAAAGAGGGTGTTCCATAGGTGGCACATGGCAACTGAAAACAACCCTTTCTCACACTAACTAGCCAGCAATCTTCATAAGTGGGGGTCGTTGATTTACACTGAGGCATACACATGGAGAAGATAGACCTTCAGATACCAGGGTCCCAAGCTGTTTGGGATTTAAAGAGAAACACCATCACTGTGAATTGTGCTCAGAAGCAGACTGTCAACCAAAGTAGTTGCTTAAGGACTGGTGAGATAGGTTCTCCATGCTTGGTGCCAGTGAGCAAGTACATCAGCATCCTAGAATAACTGAACGTTCCAAGCAATTTCCAAAGCCATCTATGCAGAACACATCAAAACTTTTTGACCTGGAGGTTACCTGAGCAAAGTTCAATATTCAGGAGAGGTCATCATCATAGGAGCCAATTTCTAGAGGTCAATGTACCTTTGCCTTCCCCTAAAATATTTGGGGGCCCATCCCAAAGTTGATGGGCATTGCCATTCAAATGGTGTGTGTGCCCCATGTTTTGTGGTCAAATATGTGGGGAGGGGCATACATGCCCCCCCATTTTTCCCCACAAGTTTCCATTGTGTCTTACAGTCATTTTCCAACTGGTCCTCTAATACCAATAAACACAGAATTAATGGCAGACAACTGCCCCTTCAATGCCACAGTTTCATTTCATGGATCTGATTGACTGATGAGCTTTCGAAGAGGGATGGGGAGGTTGATAGGATTAGTAGTAGTAGTAGTAGTAGTAGTAGTAGTAGTAGTAGTATACTGCTTTCTGTCCATAGATCTCATGGCAGTTAACAAGATAAAAACACAAAATACATAATGAAAACAAAAACAAAACAATAACCCTGCTCCCCCACTTAATCCAAATCAAATTGTGTGTGTTTTATTTCTTAGCAACCTTTCACACTTCCCACAAAGTTGTTAAGAGTGGGCAAAGTGTGCTTTCCTTTTGAATTTTGTTAATTGATTTTTGGCTTTTTGAAGGGGAAAATTATATTTTCGTGGGAGGATAAATGGAGGCTGATGAACATTCACCTGATATCTTCTGTAGTATTGACCAGAAAAAGGAATTCAGGAGACATTGTGTCTCGTGTGTTGTTTTTTAACACATGGAAATGTTAGTGGTGACATATTAGACAAAGTCTGATTCAGAATGAGTGTTGGAAGCTGTGCTCATGCTGAATTTCACATGAATCCAAACTTAGGGCAAATTTGGAGGCTCTTGCTTTGGCAAAACATCTGAGGATTTCCAAGGGAAACTAAAAGGGCTTTGATAGGACTAACTGAATTCCTCAGGGAGGATCTGTAAATCCCAGTGCTGCTGCCAAATTCCATTTAAAGCAAAATATGGGGGGAAACTTTTGAATAATTTTGAGGGAGGCTAAGAAAAAGAGGCTTGGTTGGCAAGCTAAGCCTCCACCCTTGAGAGACAGGGGAGAAGCATCCCTGTTGGATATCACATACACAAGTAAAGTGTTTTTCGTAGCTGAGAGGTTGCTTCAACTGGAACCTTACATTAGCCATTTATTGATTGAGTTTTGTATGCTGCCTTTCATGTCCATGAGGAGCCTGCTAATTGCTTGCAAAAAGCAAGCTTAAAATCAATAGAACCATACCAAAAAATATTACTATATTACATATTACAATTAACAACATTGGTTTCTGACAATACAACCCTATGCATAATTATTTGGAAAGAAATCTTGGTGTGTTAAATGGGGCATAAATGATTCAGATCAGAGGATTCGTGGAAGATGAGGCTTATTATCAGTGGCTCCTAACCATGATGACAGAGTTCTTTCTCCACTGGTGGAGGCAATATGTTTCTGAATACCAGTTGCTGGGAATCACAAGTGGTTCCTCATGCCCCCCTTGAAGGTTCCTGTATGCATCTGGTTGGCCACTGGGAGAAAAGGATGCTAGTTTCATACTCTACAAGTATCTCTCTGTGTGTGATTACAAGAAGTCTACTGTTTAACCAAGATTCACTTTATTCTGTGAACCGCCCTGGAATCTTATGATGGAAGACAGTATATAAACAACAATAAGAACAACAACAACATTTCTTCACTTGCCAAACACAACTCATTCTACATACGGAAAAGGGTTTCAATAGGAAATTGACACAGGTAATCCCAACCCAAGTATCTCCATTATCATACAATTAGTGAAATGAAACGATCAGTTATCTCAACATCTACATGAAATGCTGTTTATAATGTGATCCAGTCAATTTCTGAATGAATAGGGTGTTCCTCTCACAAGGAAAAATACTATTTTTTAAAAAATTAAAAATTTACTTTTTTCTTTTTTAAAAAAGACATTTTACTTTGGGATACTTACAGCACAAATCAATGCATGTGTTCTCATAAGTAATTCCCATTTAGTTCATTGAGTGGGTATAGGATTATAGATTTCTGAAAATCATTTTTACTACTTTTACAGGCAACTACATTTTTCAGTGGAAGGCACAACAGAGGGGGAAATGAACAGAACACCTCTGTGAAGACAAGATCACAAATAGATAAGAGGAGAACTGTGCCCAAGACTAGCATCTTTCCAGTGCCTAAATGAAGCAATTTCTTGACTTTAGTTTCTTATAGTTCTGCCTGTGCAACACTCTCCGGTTTCTCAAAAAAATTGAGGAAGAAGTCTTCCATTTCACAATGTACTTTAGAATTTCAGAGGTAGTGGGAAAAGGATGGAGGAGAAAATCAATTTCATTTGCACTTTGATGAGAATTTGCCTATTTCACATGTCTCAGACCAATATGTGGAATGAAATACAGCTACCCTTTAAAATTCCCACTTCTCCCAATTTTGAGATGTAGTTCTCCAGCCAAACACTATGTGCATGTATGTTTATAAAAATGCATGCGTTTGTGAAAATAACATACTAAATATTAGAGAAAACTGCATGCAGAAATGTGTACATTAAGGAAAATGCATACCAAAAAACATACTGATTAACAAAGATTCATAGTCAATTTTTGATGAATTTTCATGCAGACTTGTTTATTTTAAAAATAAATAAATCACAAATTGCTGTAGAGATGTGAGGAAACCAAATTTAAGATGGGGAAAACAGAAAATCAAAATTGTCCAGGATTTATCATTACAAAATCAGGGATAGCCAACACAGTAACTTCTAGATGTGGGGTTGCAAACTTTGTAGAATAGGCAACTTTTCTACAGGCATGCAAGAGTCATTGTCAGAATTCAAGGAGGCACTCCAGCCAGGCAAAAACTCTCAAGGAACATGTGACGCAAGCACAGTGTCGTATGTGATTAGGGCAGAGAAAAGCCCTGAAGGTCAGACGAAGGTGTGCATCTAGGTAACCCCCCTGCTGTCCAGAACCAACCACAACCACACACTATGATTCTTAAAGAGTTTGGAAGAGGAAGAAGAGTTTGGATTTGATATCCCGCCTTTCACTCCCTTTAAGGAGTCTCGAAGCGGCTAACATTCTCCTTTCCCTTCCTCCCCCACAACAAACACTCTGTGAGGTGAGTGGGGCTGAGAGACTTCAAAGAAGTGTGACTGGCCCAAGGTCACTCAGCAGCTATATGTGGAGGAGCAAAGACGCAAACCCGGTTCCCCAGATTACGAGACTACTGCTCTTAACCGCTACACCACACTGGCTCAGGACCTCCTTTCCAGTGGTATGGTGGGAGGAAAGGGCCTCACCACGGTCTAGATTCCCAGAAGCATCTGACTGACTAGGAAGATGGTGGATTAATGGTTCCTTGTTTTGACTTGCTGAGGTTCCCAGATACAGCAGATTCCTGATTTGTTTTCACTGATGAAGTAAATATGCAGGTTCTTTCTCAAATGAAACATCAGAGGAGTAGTCAGAGGGCCTGGAAGAGTTGTGATGTGACTAGCAAAAATATTTTCACAAGAGGCTTCACACATTTCCATGTGTAATTAATGAATTAAGCAATTAACTAAACTAATCAACGTGTGCATCTGTGTATTTTCAGTTATAACAAGTGTTTTAAATATCTGATACTTAATGTATCGGAAGTATTCCGGGGGGAAATATTTTTAAGGTCATTAATTTTTATATTTCTGTGTTCTTTATTTTTTTCATGTGATACAAGGACCAGAATTTTTCTTAGTCTTCTCTCTTTTCCTTTCTTTTACTTCCCATTTTCAGCATCGCACCTGTGCATGTAGCAAATATTTAGTTCTGGTCTGCTCCTGCTGCTGTCATTCCTTTTTTTGAAAGCTGTCAAGATAGACACTATCCTCTGCCACTATTATGTGTAAGGCTGAATTCCTTGAGGCTTTTGATCTTTTCAGAAAGTGGTTGGTTGGCTATGTGGATAGACTATTATGGGAGCTCTCTGTCTGCACATTTGACAGAATCAGGTAGGAGACTGAAGTGTAGAATTTTGGACTGGAAGACTTCCATCTGCAAATGTGGAAGGGGCAGGGTCATCTCAGGTAGATAGGACTGCCTGGCAATGGAGAGCAGGTAAGGAATGTACGTAATTAATTAACAAACAAAGTTTCCCTGGTCTTCTTTCTTTTTTAAAAAATTCCTCGCATGCAAAGGTAGATAGATAGGGGTTAGAGAGATTACAGTGCTAATATTTTATTGTCTGATGTGCCGCTTTATTAAATGCTGGAAGTATTGTATATGCAGTGCTAATTTTTTCAGAAAAAGAGGTACCAGAACTCCCCATGAATGCCTCTTATAATGAAGAAGAAGAAGAGTAGGAGGAGGAGGAGGAGTTTAGATTTGATAACCCGCTTTATCACTACCCTAAGGAGTCTCAAAGGGACGTGGGTGGGTTAAACCACAGAGCCTAAGACTTGCCGATCAGAAGGTCGGCGGTTTGAATCCCCACGTTGGGGTGAGCTCCCATTGCTCGGTCCCAGCTCCTGCTAACCTAGCAGTTCGAAAGCACATCAAAACTGCAAGTAGATAAATAGGTACCACTCCAGCGGGAAGGCAAACGGCATTTCCGTGCGCTGCTCTGGTTCTCCAGAAGCGGCTTTGTCATGCTGGCCACATGACCCGGAAGCTGTCTGCGGACAAACACCGGCTCCCTCGGCCTATAGAGTGAGATGAGCACACAACCCCAGAGTCGGTCACGACTGGACCTAATGATCAGGGGTACCTTTACCTTTAAGGAGTCTCAAAGTGGCTAACAATCTCCTTTCCCTTCCTCTCCCACAACAAAAGCTCTGTGAGGTGAGTGAGTCAAAGAAGTGTGACTAGCTCAAGGTCACCCAGCAGCTGCATGTGGAGGAGCGGAGACGTGAACCCAGTTCATCAGATTACAAGCCTACCGCTCTTACTACACCACACATGGCAATGGAGTCCACTTGCAGGTGCCAGAATTCAGTTCCTGTGACTTCCAACTAGAAAAAAGTGCCCTGTGTATATGTTCTTCTTCTTGTTGGCATCTGTCTGTCTCAAGAGACAATGGAGTGCGCCTCCTGGGGTGAAGTCAAACTACTGTGTTAGCAGCACCAAAGTGCCTCCCTGGCATGCAAGCCTGGGCCATGCACAGACTGGAGGTGCTGGGCTGCCCAGATGACCACCCTGCAGCCTCACTTATGTGGTTCAAAGGCACCAGCTTAGCTGCAGGAGTTGTGTGCAAGGATGTGTACAAGGCAGCACCCAATTGTCTTAGGGACTCCACTCTGGATTTGTGTAGAATTTCTTCTCCTGAAGATATCCCGCAGGGAAGCAAGGGTCTCCTAGGCGGGCTACCTTCCCAGGTTGACAAGCTCCACCTGTCCCTAATGTCCCTCCACAGCACATGCAGATACTGCCTTGTTTACTATTGGACCCACAGTTGGTCTTTTCTGCTTAATCCCTGATTGTGAGACCCATCTCAAACTACCCTCGCCTAGTTTAGTCAGCCGTTCGAAGATGTTTCCCAGGGTGCGGCCGCTGTTGCATGTTGACAACTTCTAGGATACACAAGTGAGATCTAAGTGCAGGGTGGAGACCAAAGGTGGACCTCAAAAGGAGCATGACATGCCCCCACCAGAGGTAATACCCCTCCCCCATGGGATCTTTACTGACCTTATCGAGATGCATGGTTATTTTTCTGTTTTACAAGAGGGTACATTTGAGTTGGACCCTTTCCCTTCTCAGATGGATATTGATCCATTATTTAATGTACTTTCATTTGTACCTTTCTAGTTTTGTGGGTAAGTATGGAGTAGTAGTGCCATCTTTGCGCATTACCTTTTTCAAAATATGTCTTTGGCATTTCTTTATTGTATAAACTAGTTATCCAGAAAATTACCATTACTTCAGAAAAGTGCATTCCCCCCCCTTTCCTCAAACTATGCAGGGATTACATGCTCTTAAAGGTACTTTGAAAATGACGGGTTTTTCCAAAGTAAGTCTTAAAAGCATTTATGGGAGAGTTTTTAAAAAATGCTTTCAAAAAAAAAGAGAGAGGGGGAGAGATACTTTGATACCGTTAAATAGATCACCAAAATTGCTCTCTTCACAGCTTTTCCGCAGCATTTTCTGTTGCCTTTTCATTTCCATCGCTATAATTGTCCCTTCCAAGATTATTACATATAATGTAATTTTGATTGCATTAATGGAATAGTTTATGAGAACAGTCAAAAACAGAAAAGGAGAAAGAAGTAGAACAAAATGAAGGAGCAATGCCTAGAGAAAAGTAAAACCCATTAAGAAGGCCGATGTGGTTGGCTGCTGCATTTGCATCAATGCTTGAATGGCTCTTGGGCTGTAGTTCCCTTTCAGTGCCTTCTTGAGAAAGAAGGATGGAATCCAGTTCTGATACATCTGTGCAGAAACACAATCCCTGTGCATATAAAAACTGCTTGTGTAGCCATCAAACAATCACCATGGTAGCTGTGTGCCATGAGTACCATGCTTTCATGGTCTGGTCCCCTCATCCCTAACCTGATGCTCTCTAGATGCTTTGGACTATAATTCCATCATCCATGGCCAATGGTCATCCTAACTGGAGGTGCAGAAGGAGAGGGATGAACCCCATTGCGCAAACAGAACTCCTTCCCCAGGGTTTCCACTGATAGAACTTATTAAATTAATCTTATCTATCTATCTATCTATCTATCTATCTATCTATCTATCTATCATCTATCAATCATCTATCATCTATCATCTATCATCTATCTATCTATCTATCTATCTATCATCTATCTATCCTTCAGCTGGATAAAACATAAATCTTTGCTTCTCAGATTAGGCATAATAATAATGGTAAACAGTTTTTGTTAACCTGTTGCATTCCAGAATCACCACATGCGTGAACTGTCTCCCAGCTTTACGTAAGTTTACAGTCTCCATTTTGTCGTGCAGTGGTACCTTGGTTCTCAAACCTAATCCATTCCAGGAGTCTGTTCGACTTATAAAACCATTCGAAAACCAAGACATTTCTTCTGATTAGCTGCAGGAGCTTCCAGCACTAAATCGGAAGCCTTAGAAGTCACATCGGAGGTTTGGCTTCTGGAAAATGTTCACAAACCGGAACACTCACTTCTGGGTTTGCGGTGTTTGGGAGATGATTTGTTTGGGAGCCAAGCCGTTCGACTACCAAGGTACCACTGTATAAATTACAAATGTGTGGTCTCTTCATTACTTGCTGACAGAGCCAGCACCAAATGGCAGTGCTACCAATGTACCCCACCCCGAAACACACAAACTCCACCCATCCCAAAGCAGCCATGCAGATGTTACTCTTCCTCCTCCTTCTCCTCCTCCTCCTCTTCCTCCTCCTCCTTCCATAGATGAGAGCATTGCTTTGAAGGTGAATTAAGATGTGGGGAACAAGAAATGGAACATACTTATTGCCTGCATTCCACTTTAGAAACAAAAGCAAGTAACTGAAAACTCTTAATTGGGGGTCATAATAAATAACAAGATGAAAGATGAAAAAATATTTTAAAATAATTCCATAATTTAATAATTTAAATTTAATAATAAATAATTGGGGTGTGTGAGAGAAAAACAGAGGAGGATAGTTTTGAAAGGGAACCTACTTGCAGTGACATAGTTGGTACTCTAATGATCTGCGTTCAAAACAAAGGTTAGAAATTGCTTGAAGTCTTCCTTATCCTCCCTTCTGAAACAGGTTTTCATCAACAGAGCTTTGCTAAAATGCCAAATCTGGTATATCATCTTCATGCATCACCCTTACTGCTACTTAGCTAGAGCATGAGGAAGATTAAATGCTGATTCAATCATTTATTAAACTGAGACATATATTCTTCTATAGCGGAGGTTGAACAGGAAACTAGCCCTCCACAGAGAAGGTCTGCGTCTGAGATGTTCTCATCAAGACTCCCGCATTTTACAAATCGGAGAGGTCTGCCACGATAAACACTTAAGCAGGAAACACTAATGTATTTTGAGATGGGGATTTAAGAGCTTCGTATCATTTTATGTAATGTCTTGAAATGAAAGCCTGCCATAAAGTGATGAGTACTGAGTACTTTTAAATTACTATTAAAATTGCCTGTAGGCAGATCAAACATGCCTGGTGCCAGAGAACTTATGCCATTCTACTAAGGTAATCATTACATTTATATATTTTTTAGTGCACTGATTCTGTCATAAATATTTAATCTATGCTGTGAAACCTACATATTATTCAGTATATGACATCTTCCTCCGCCCCTCTCCCTGGGGTAAAGTTATGGTGGTGTTTTTTTAAAAAAAATAAAATGCTGTTTTCATTGTAAGCATAGTTACTGTTGATATCTAGCGATGGGAGCGAATTTCTTATCATATTTCTACTAGAAATATTAATTTGCAGTAATCTAGCTCCTTTACACAACAATCCTGTACATGTTTACTCAAAAGCAAGTTCGCCATCTTTACTCAAGCTTACTCCCAGAATGCAATGTTGGAGAATTCCAGTGAAAACAGGAATGGAAATTGCTGCCATTCGCTTATTTGTCCCATATCCAGAACACAAACAAATTCAGCAAATGTGATCAGTATCCACTGGTGTTGTTTTCAATCCACAAACAATGTATAACTGATTACTTTCCCCCACTTGTAATACATTTCATTTCCACTGATATGAATAGTGTGGATTAACTTATTGATAATGTACCGGTAATTACCTACACAAGGACTGCTTATCATTTTAGCTAGGCAGCAGCAAATGCAGCCTGGCATGGCTGTGGGCAAGGTAGGTGTGTGTGAATTATTCATTTCCTGCACAGCTGCCTGGCGTCATCAGTGCGACACATGGCTGTGCAGGAGGGCTGGGAATTGCCCAGACAGGGGCTAAACGGTATCCCAGAAGGATTGCCTGGAATTGACTCATGTCATAGAGTGACCCTTTAATCCACAATAGACCCTGAAGGCTTAATCAACCAGCAAGCAGGCAGGTTGACTCACAATTCATACCCAGTGCCTATGCCAAAGCATACTGACATGTGTAATCAATAACGTTGTGGCCATTTTGATCCCAAGACACTGTCTTGCCTTCATTTCCACCTATCACCCTTGGTGACCTCAGGATACTGTTCCTGGGCCTGCAATTAACTATGTAAAATTCTGCTGCAGTGGACAGTGGGATGACTAACATAGATTTTTTTCAGAAGCTGAACTGCAGCAGAATGAAAACAGTGCTAGATGCAAAGAATATGGGATGGGATGGGAATCACTACCCTCTTATTCCACAAGGTAGGTGTGCATAGCACTGCCAGATAAATGGAACCTATAACTGCCCATTGATACAGAAAAACCAGCCTGCGGCCACCTAGTTCTATAAGCAGCTGAATGAGTCATTTGCGCTTTTTTATTATTTCATCTGACTGGTAAAACCTTAGTGCCTAGGGCTTGCCGATCGAATGATCGGCGGTTCGAATCCCCGAAGCGGGGTGAGCTCCTATCTTTCGGTCCCAGCTCCTGCCCACCTAGCAGTTCGAAAGCACCCTTAAGTGCAAGTAGATAAATAGGTACCGCTTTATAGCGGGAAGGTAAACGGCGTTTCTGTGTGCTGCGCTGGTGCTGGCTCGCCAGAGCAGCTTCATCACACTGGCCACATGACCCGGATGTGTCTCTGGCCCCCGGCCTCTTAAGTGAGATGGGCGCACAATCCTAGAGTCGGACACAACTGGCCCGTACGGGCAGGGGTACATTTACCTTTACCTTACCCCTCTTCAAAGAAACCCCAGAATGGCTTACATAATAAAACATTAAAATACAATGATAAACTCCCAATTAACAAATATAATTAAAATCCACTTAAAACACAAATGTAACCAACATGCAAAATGCAACAGTGGGTAGAAACAAGTAAAACAACCATCTATCTGCAGAAACAAAATATTAACTACTTGGCAAAAATCCCAAAGGCCACAGAGAACAAGCATCAGAACTGAGTAACTAAATGCATATGTCATAGGAGCATAGGAAGAGTCCAAACCATTGTTCCATTTAGCTTTCCTGGCAGTGGCTCTTCTGCATCTACCTGCATCTATCCTAAATCTAACTCTTTTATTTTGAGTTACAGATAGGTAGCCATGTTGGTCTGCCATAGTCAAAATAAAAAAATTCCTTCCAGTAGCACCTTAAAGACCAACTAAGTTAGTTCTTGGTATGAGCTTTCGTGTGCATGCACACTTCTTCAGATACACAGTAGGAATTTTTTAATTTTGTTTTATTTTGAAATGCTGAAACTCAAGTCACTTATGATACAGTCAGGAGTTCAGCCTACACTCGAGTAGGACCCTGGCAGAGACACATGCCCGACTAGCATGTTCTCTCCCTCTGGCCAATCGTTCGGGAGCTTCAAAAGCTTTCTTCTGCCTGAACAGCACAGCGACCAATGCCAACTCGGCAGAGAATATGGGATGGGATGGGAATCACTGTCCTCTTATTCCACAAGGTAGGTGTGCATAGCACTGCCAGATAAATGGAACTCTTTGCAGAGTTTGCGCATCATGCGTAACAGACCTCAGCAACTCAGCATTTTGGCTAATCTACTTTATTTACAAATAAACAAACACGGAGCACTGCAACATGGCTCCCTCTCTCTCTAGCATCAGACAGCAAAGAGAAAAAGAACAAAGGACAATAGTCCCCCTTCACAGAACACAGTAACACAAACATCCTGTCTTCGTCACTTCCCACTCTGTGGAGTCAAAACATACACCGTCATGTGAAAGACAACAATCCCATGACTGCAATCATGGAGCAGGAATTCTAATAGATACTCCTATGTCATTGCTGCCTTGGTGGTGGTGTTGATACAACATCTCCAATTTGAGTGATTTCAGCACCTTTCATGGGAAATTTAGGACCAGTTATGGCAGTGTTTCCCAACCTTTTTTGAGCAAAGGCACACTTGTTTGATGAAAAAAATCTCGCGGCACACCACCATTACAGCCCCGTGACGTCAGCGCGCAGCGTCACGCCGGGAGGGACGCACGAAAGTGAAAGTTTTCAATTTTTTCCCCTCCCCCTTGCCGGGGAACCTCCAAGCTTTGGGGGTGGGGGGGAGGAGGCAGCAAAGCGAGGGACTGAGGGACCCTAACCCTAACTCTAACCCTCACCGATCACCCGGGAAAGCATGCGAACGAGGAGCCCCCGTGTCCTGCTCCCGGCAGCGGACGGCACAAAGCGAGGAGGCCTGGACAAGGCAGCACGCTCCCCGCTCTCGCTGCATCGGGGCTTTTCTCCTCCAGGCCGCTTTCGAAGTCCCCTTCTCCGCTCCCAAGAGCCGGAGCCGCTGCTTCCAGGCCCTGTCCGAGCCCCGACTTGTGGCCTCACTTCGAGGAGCGCCTGTTGCTGGGGACGGGGCTGCATCCCCCTCAGCCGCCGCCTCGCTTCCTTCCAGGAGACCCGACGGCTCCCCCTCTCCCGCTCGCCCTCCTGCGCCCGCAGCAGACCGAGACCTCCCCGCCCCCGCCCGGCTCGGCCCTACCTGGGCGCCTCCAAGCCCGGCCGGCTCCGCGTCGCGCTCCACGCCGGGCAGCTGCAGCGGGGGCGTGCGGCGGCCCGGCTGAGCACGCCCCGGAGCCGCCGCGCCGTCGCTCGCGAGTCCCTCCGAGAGCCCTCGGGACTGACTCCGGAGTTGCGAGGCGGCGCGTCGCCCAGGGAAGGGGCAGCTTCCCACAAGTCCTCCGGGAAGCAAACGCCCTCGCCCGCCTCCCTCCAGGCAACATCTCGCGGCACACCAGGCAACATCTCACGGCACACTAGTGTGCCGCGGAACACCGGTTGGGAAACACTGAGTTATGGTGCCTTCATATGATCAGTAAAGTTAGCATTGACCCAGGGCACGGTGGAAGAAAACAACCCAATTCCACACTTCTATGATGCTATGTGGAAGAGATCATGCTGTCCTGTGTGAACTAACTCTGCACCAAATGACTGCCTTCAATTTAAAAATCTGTCAGTATCCTCCTGAGATGAGAAGCTCAAAGGTGGTTGGATGCTAATGCTTTATGCACTATTCCTCTATGGATTGTGGACATCAGAAGATCATTTTATTTTGTCTTGTTTATTGACAAAATTTCCATGCCACCCGTCAATAAAAAGTCCTCTGGGATATTATAAAATCATATGGTTGTTTCCAATGAAGTATTACTTAGTGCAAACCCACTAAAACTAAGCCTTATGAGGAGTGCTTGAAAAAGCTGGGTATGTTTAGCCTGAAAAAGAGGAGACTGAGAGGAGACATGATAGCCATCTTCAAATACTTCAGGGGCTGCCACATGAAGGAGGAAGCATGCTTGTTTTCTCCTGCTCTGGATGCTAGGACTCAAACCAATGGCTTCAAGTTGCAAGAAAGGAGATTCCGACTAAACATTCAGAAAAACTTTAGGACAGTAAGAACTGTTCAGCTGTGGAACAGACTCCCATGAGAGGTGGTGGGCTCTCCTTCCTTGGAGGTTTTTAAGCAGAGGTTGGATGGCCAACTGTCATGGATGCTTTAGCTGAGATTCCTACATTGCAGGGGGTTGGACTAGATGACCCTTGGGGTCCCTTCCAACTCTAAGATTATAAAATTCCATGATTCTATGACTTCCGTTATTTAAGTACAGTGGTACCTCAAGTTACAGACGCTTCAGGTTACAGACTCTGCTAACTCAGAAATAGTACCTTGGGTTAAGAACTTTGCTTCAGGATGAGAACAGAAATTGGGCGGTGGCAGTGCAGCGGCAGCAGGAGGCCCCATTAGCTAAAGTGGTGTCTCAGGTTAAGAACAGTTTCAGGTTAAGAACGGACCACCAGAACAAATTAAGTTCTTAACCCAAGGTACCACCATATATTGACTTCAGTGGGTCTGCTCTGTCTCTGCGTATGACTTAGAGGTTATCCACACTATCTGCACTTTCCAAGCACAGGTCTATGCTTAAAAGCTCTGGGTCCGAGTATAGTTCCCCACTACCCCCTGCCCTGGAGCTTTCCCTGCAAAAACCTGCTCTTTAATGCTCAGTCGGAACAAACATCACTTCAGGTGTTTTTTTTGTGTGTTTTTTTTGCAATTGCCATTTGCTCTGATTAAGTGTTAAAGAGTGCAAAAGGGTGGGGGGCATTTGGACACAGAACTTTATAGCATAGACAGTGCTTGGGAAGAGCAGAGGAAAGGTAAATGTGGATAAGTCCTTAGTTGGATACAATCCACAGAACACAACAAAAAAATAAATAGCAAAACATGCGTTAAAGAGTACAGTGGTACCTCGGGTTAAGAACTTAATTCATTCTGGAGGTCCGTTCTTATCCTGAAACTGTTCTTAACCTGAGCTACCACTTTAGCTAATGGGGCCTCCTGTTGCCGCTGCGCAATTTCTGTTCTCATCCTGAAGCAAAGTTCTTAACCCGAGGTACTATTTCTGGGTTAGTGGAGTCTGTTACCTGAAGCGTTTGTAACCTGAGGTACCATTGTACATCAGTGACTGTGTACAAAGCAGACTGTTAAGCACATCTCCTCCTCCACCATAACACACACACACACACAGAGAGAGAGAGAGAGAGAGAGAATCACGGGACCTGTAGTTTAATTAGGAGAAAACGACAATTCCCAAGATTCTGAGATTTTTGTTTTGCATGTATAGTGCAAATGCAGCCAGTGTCAATACAACCTACATAAAAGTAACATAAACCAACAAAACATAGCATAAGATCAGGATAAAACCATCTCAGCATAGAAAGCAGCATAGAAACATCATAACAATAAACAATGCTTTTAATTTTTGTTTTTTGCTGAATATGAAACACATACACATATTTCCTGCTACTGTCATAATATTGTCATAATATTTTTCCATTTTGATTTTATGGTTGGCAGTCCCATTATATTGCAAACTGAAATGTTATCCTTGGATATGCAGTAACCTAACTCTGGAAGAGGGTAGCCTTGAAACACAGCCTCAAAATACCTAAATAAATAAATAGCAAATAAGGGCAGTCCTGTGACACCAGGGACACAGTACTAAGTGTCATAGAGCCCATTTCATACTATTAATACAGTGATGGCTTTTTTTGTTTTTAAAAGAAAACACAGGCCTATTTAATAGTAGTAGTAGTAGCAGCAGCAGCAGTAGTAGTAGTAATCAATGTTCTTGTTGTTGTTGTTGTTACAATTTACTTGTCACATGAGACGTTGCAAGCATCCAAGCAACTTGCACATTTTAAAAGCATAGAGGGCGGCATAAAATCAGAAAAGGGACAATGCAATACAATAAAAGCCATACATTCGCCTGTAAAACAAGCCAAACAAAACAGCCGCAAAAACTTCAGCAGTAAAAACACACCCTCAACAGACGGCAGAACCACCGTTGTCATAATCCGCCAAATACCTGGGAGAAGAGATAGCATGAACCGCTCTCGCTTTAAAGCAGCTTAATGCACATTGCTTCACATATTTCTTTCCCTTCAAGATTGTTTTTCATTTTAATACATTTGAATAAATCCACCTCACTTCATTCTCCGTTTCCTCACTGCCAGGCACAATAAGAAAAGGGAGTCATGCTGTGAGTCATCGGAATAAACAAACAGCTGGTGGAATTCATTCCTAAACCCCACACACACACACACACACACACACACACACACAAAACTTGTGTGTCGTTCCCTGTCGTAGATGATCTAACAATGCCCGGTAGAAATCACATCCATCCAGAATTCACTTACTCTGCCTCATGACTGATAGCTTCTCAAACATTCATAGCTAGCGAAAGATCCCATCAGCTACAATTTCAGACGGTCTTTGCAGAACAGGTCTTTAATTTTAACATCTGTGAAGGCTGGAGCTGTTCCTGACCTTATAGTTCAAACCAACCTCCAATCCTTATTGCCACTGACATGCAGACCAATAGTTAGGCAATTATACTGCCGCTGAGGGGAAGTGGATTGAATGGATGGACAGCTCTACGAATCCCTGTGTGTTTGGAAATATACACACGCATGCAGTATATTATCAGATGCTCCCCAAGCCGTTGAAATAATGAGACCACTAAGGACTCCCCTCCCCTCGCAACCTCATAAAGGCACATAGAAGCTGCACAATTGGTGGGAAGGGTTTGT
The DNA here is from genome assembly GCF_965112155.1 of Podarcis liolepis. NCBI lineage: Eukaryota > Metazoa > Chordata > Lepidosauria > Squamata > Lacertidae > Podarcis > Podarcis liolepis. Next base: position 26,899,751 of record NC_139571.1, read on the forward strand.
GACATTCAGGATAGCACCAGCAATACAGCCTCGCTCAAGCCTAGCTAGCAGCAGGATTTTCCAGCTGGGCACCCATCCCAAGTGATGTGGCAGAGGCTCACAGGCACCTGTTGTGCTGGTGTTGTGGGAATGGCTTCTATGGCTTGATAAGGTCCCCCTGGGTAGCACTGAGGAAGGGGCAAAAAATGTGGAGAATACATACCCTCCAACATTTCTCCAATGAAAATAGGGAAGTCCTATTCTATCATCATCATCATCATCTGTTCTATACCCCACTCATCTAACTGGGTTGCCCCAGCCACTCTGGGTGGCTTTCAGCACATAGAAAAACACAATAAAACATTAAACACATAAAACATCCCTATACAGGGCTGCCTTCAGATGTCTTTTAAGGTTTGTATAGTTACTTATGTCACTTAAAAAGGACCCATGGACAGTTAAATCCAGTCAAAGGTGACTATGGGGTTGCAGTGCTCATCTCACTTTCAGCCCAAGGGAGCCAGTGTTTGTCCACAGACAGCTTTCTGGGTCATGAGGCCAGCATGACTAAACCACTTCTGGTGCAATGGAACACCATGACAGAAACCAGAGCGCACAGAAACGCTGTTTACCTTCCGCCGCAGCGGTACCTATTTATCTACTTGCACTGGAATGCTTTGAACTGCTAGGTTGACAGAAGCTAGAACAGAGCAATGGGAGCTCACCCCATTGCGGGGATTCGAACCGCTGACCTTCTGATCAGCAAGCCCAAGAGCCTCCGTGGTTTAGACCACAGCGCCACCCGCTCCCTTTTATCTCGCATAACTCCATACCCTCCAACATTTCTCCGATGGAATCAGGGACATCCTAAGTAAAAGTGGACATTCCGGGATCAAATCAGAAACCAGGGGGGCTTCTATAAATCTGAGTCTGTCCCTGGAAAGTAGGGGCCCTTGGAGAGTCTGTGAACAATGAATGCAAATGTTGCCTTTGTACAGCAGCTATCTTTCATTCTGAGGAGCAAAAGGCATCATCAGAGATCAAGAACACATTCCAGGAAGGGAAAACACATCAGGTGTGAAAAGCAGAGCTGGTGAAAGGTGTCTGGAGTTGGTTGGTGAATGGATGGCAGCTAACAGATTGAGTCTGAATCCCAACAAGACAAAAGTACTGTCTCTGGGGGACAGGGAGTGGGCAGGGAAGCTCACCACCACCAGCAAATGGAGATGGCCAAACCAGTAGAAGATGCTACTCCCACATAAACAGTTGGGAGTTGGCGTAATCTCTGGGCATGAACTGGTGCTTGTGGAAAGTCACGGGAGAGTTTTCTTTGCTTAGCATTGTTTGGGTTACTGAAAAAAATCACATTTTCAGGAGGAGCTGAGTTCAGTTTCTTTCAACCCACCAGGAAAAAAAAAATATGCACGCATTTTAAGAGAGAGATGATATATACCCCAACAAGGCAAAATATAATAATTGGAATGCTGGAGAACTATTAACTAACAGTGGTATGGCTTACACTTCCTTAATGATATATTGCTTCTTGTCAGTTTGCTGGAGTGGGTGTCTAAGAGCAAGCTGAAGTAATTGAATAAACACAATGTAATCAAATCATTGTGTTACAATTACAGGTTGCTACATAGTCCTGATGCATTTTCAAGATATGTACATCCCCCACCCCACGGGCTCATATTATGCAGTTACAGCTCACAAGCAAGAGTAATAAACCCTTTTGAAATGCTAAATTTGCTTTATTTTATTTTCCCCTCCCTCTGCTTCACAATTTCACTCCATCTTGCAGTAATATGGTTTCCTCCCAGTTTAGAGATCTGCTAAGTGGTGGAGGAGAGGGAGCGGCAGATTGTTGGATGTGGAATTCAGCGTTTCGCTTTTGGCAGAACGTGTGGTGGCTGAGGAAACAGATAGAGCCCTATCCCACACATGCAGATGTACATTACCATTAATTAATGATTAGTGTATTAATCCAAATCTCCTTAAAGCCCGGCAGAGTCTTTGTGCCTCTGCCTCAAGGATATATCATTAGAACATATTGACAATATTTCTTGAAATACAAATGTTTGAACGGGATCTCCCCCCCCCCCCACACACCCTTCTCGCCTCATTTTATTCAATTTCCAGAAAACTGAGAAGATCATTTTGGTATTTTCAGAAAATACATTCTTTCTATCCTCCAGATTCTGAATCAGTTAGCTTTTTCATAGGAAACCTGTACCTTTGATATTAAATGTTGGCAGGTGTCATCAGGGTAGGATTGGGGGGGGGCAACAGAATGCCTCACAGGTGGAGCAGCTTACCACATGTTGAAGGAAATGAAGCAATGCACATCAGCATCCAACTGCGCCAGCCCCCTCCCCTGCTGTAAGGCCATTCATATATTTATTTGTTGGTTACATATCTCGACTATCTTTCCTCTCAATAGCACCCAGAGCAAAGTACATCTAAACATGAATACAGTGGTACCTCGGGTTAACTACTTAATTTGTTCTGGAGCTCCATTCTTAACCTGAAACTGTACTTAACCTGAGGTACCACTTTAGCTAATGGGGCCTCCTGCTGCCGCTGCGCAGCAGGAGCACGGTTTCTGTTCACATCCTGAAGTAAAGTTCTTAACCCAAGGTACTATTTCTGGGTTAGCGGAGTCTGTAACCTGAAGCATATGTAACCTGAAGTGTATGTAACCCGAGGTACCACTGTAACTCAAAACACCATAAAGTCCCGTGGTTGGTCCCTGGAGGATCATTAAGTCAAGAGAATAAAATTACTACTACTAATAATGGTAATGATAAGAATGTTGTTATACTATCCATGTACAATCTAAATTTCAAGAGAGTTTGAGGCGGAGGTGGAGGAAACGGAGCGTCTTTGCATAAAAAAGCAAAAGAAAAAGGACGGAATGGACCTGCAACTTCTGCCTGCATCTGTCTCTGTCTGCCTATCTCCCCCTTCCATATCTCCTCTTCCTCTATTGTAACAATTACCCAGAAGGCTGCTGCCACCACCCCAGTGCTACTTCCCCACTGGCTGCTACAGCCGAGGGAGCTGGGTTGGTGCTCTGCACTCTCTTCTCCCCACTGCAACATCTTGGAGACACTCCCACAATCCCTCCATCCCAACTCACCCCCTGAGAAGGATCTTCAGCCCCAGGATTCCTCAAGCACCTCCTACCTAGGTCAGACCATCTGGGGTCATGAGTGTTTTGCTCATCTATTTAAAGCTCAAAAATGACAATTAGCAGCACAGAGAAATCACAGGAAACCTGTCAAATTTCTGTTTCAGTTTGCAGATTGACCAGATTTATGTTAGTGACTCAGCATTTAGCAATTCAGTTAGATTTATATTGCAGCTCTCTGCTTCTTTGGATTTACACATCCTCCTGCCTATTATCACTGGCAGTAGCCTGTCTGCCATCAAATTCTGCTCTATTGGAACTCAATGGAAAGGAGCCAAGGTTGTGTTGAGAAAACAATAGCATGTGTGGCTCGTTTCAAAGGATCTTTCTCGTCTTGCGTCATAGCGCTAGGCTGCAGACAGGAAGCAAACGTGTCAGTTGGAGCTCAGCTTCCTACTATTCTGCACACAGAATAGCACAGGAACGGGAACAAACGCCTACGAAAGAAAATAAATCACCTCGTTATTTTTCAATTAGAATAAACCCCAACAAGAGAACATATGTAGGTCACTCTTAAATCCTCTCCCCTACTTCCTATGAGCAAAACAAAAAGCAAAAAACTGAGCAAGTTATTCTCCCATTTCCATATTTTTATGCGTAAAAACAGCTTTATCAGGACAAACAACCATGCTAAAAAAACAACAACCCAACAACCTGTCTTCCTCTTCATGAGATCCTGAAGGGAGCATCTGTTGATAATATCAGCCAATGAATCACCTAAGAACAAATATGGGCTAAATAAATTGTATGCAAAAACTTATACTGTAGCATTGTGCATAGTGACAAATTCAGGTGTTGGGTGAGGATCTACTAAGCACCAGACTTTGTTAGACTTTGAGGGTGACGCGTATTGTAAGAGTGAGTGACAACCACCTGAAATCATAATATGCTTCAGTAGCATTTGCAATTCTGTTATTAGTTTAGATGCATGTTTTTTATAGAGTAGTATGTGCTACCATGGTGTGTCTGAGAACTGTGGTGTTATCATGTCAGATAGGAGGAAAATTGTATGAAAAGACCCCATGACCCCTTAGTTCCCTAGAGGGAGTGTGGTGTCCACACAGGACAGCAGTATATTGGGTTTTGGCTGGAATACGGCCACAACTTTATTAGTTGCAGTAGAGAATGGTTTGGCATAGGCATTAGGTAAAGCCATTGCTATTCCACTCCAGCCCATCTGCTGCGAGTACATCTAAGGGTAAACTACAACCATGGGGGGGGGGATGCCCTATGACCTACATCAAATAAGGGTACCCCCTGTGGGGTCCCCGTTGCAGGAGTGGTATGGTCCTAGCCCCTGTCTGCACATTGGGTAGAAGCCACTCCTCCTGGATCCTTTTAAGGAGGGGCAGGCAGGCAGAGGCAACAACCTCCCCTCCACCAAAAGATCTAGGCTTATCCTATGCCTGAATGCTGCCGTAAACGAAATCAGCTAGCCACCGCTCCTGCCCTTCACCAGATCACTTGTTTGGCCACAGCACTGCCCACCGAAGAAGGTGAACAGCCTTGTTTTATGGCAGGCTTCCTGGCAAAATCAAAAATGGCACAGCTCAAATGATAGGTTTACTGCTATAGCAAAACATCAGGTCCAAACTCTAATAATAATAATAATAATAATAATAATAATAATAATAATAATAATAATTTATTTATTATTTATACCCCACCCATCTCTGGGCAGCTTCCAACTGAATATTAAAAACAGTACAGCATCAAACATTAAAAACTTCCCTAAACAGTTGTCTTTTAAAAGTAAAATAGTTGCTTATTACCTTGACATCTGAAGGGAGGGTGTTCCACAGGGCAGGCACCACTACTGAGAAGGCCCTCTGCCTGGTTCCCTGTAACCTCACTTCTCACAGCAAGGGAACCGCCAGAAGGCCCTTGGCGCTGGACCTCAGTGTCTGGGCTGGATGATGGTGGTGGAGTCACGTATACTGGATCAAGGCCATTTAGGGCTTTAAAGGTCAGCACCAACACTTTGAATTGTGCTCAGAAACATTACAGATTCATGGTGATTAGGATATGCTCTGCAGTGGTATGGAGCAGACCTTTTAACATTGTTGTACCCCCTTTGTGGAATACTCTCCCTACTGACATAAGACATGTGCCATCGTTATTATTTTTCAAATGCATGTTAAATACTCTCCCCCCCCCCTGCAAGCATCTTACTGTCCATTGCATTGCCAATATGTCCTTGCCTGTAATGCTGAGGAAAGGGGGAGTCTGAAGCTTCTGCCTGGAACAAACACTACAGCTGCTTCCATAATCCAGTCTGTCTCTCTGTTTATATGCTGGTTGAAAAACCTTATTTGTCCACCAGTCCTTCCTGTCATTACCCAATTCCACCTCCACCCCAGCCATGTTCACTCCAACTAATGTGGATGTGCAGTACCATGGCAAATGGATCTGTTCACCAGCAGCACCTGACAGGTGGATAATAAAGACTTTTCTTAAAAAAAAGACTATCTAAATAAATGTTTTTATGCCCCACTAGGTATCTAATTTGAAAAAAAGAAAGGGAATATTTGGAATCGAGACATAGTTAAAGAGGCAGCAACACCAGCTGCTTCTGCTAAGATGCAAATAATTTTTTAAAAAAATTCTGCTTCCTCTTCAGAATTAAAACTCTCCCTTCATTAGGCATACACTGATTTTATTTATTTATCTCAGGTAATTTTATACCTCAAACTGCAGCTGTAAAGGCTCTCAGAAAGGCTAATTCAATATAGGGCTAGAAACTAATTTTGTTTGGTCCACATTTTTTTAAGGAAACTGACCTCATTCACACCTAATAATAATAATAATAATAATAATAATAATAATAATAATAATGTACCTGCCTGCCTTTGTAGAACTCGGGAGGGAGGAGAATGGGGACACAACATCAAATTAGTTGCCTAGCATTGGGGCTGGTTCCATCTTCTATTGGTCTTTTGCCTTCCACCCTACCAGTCTCAATGGGCTCCAGTGGCTGTTGTACTCCAAAACATGGCCAGAATGCACAGGATGGAGCAGCTTTCCTGAAGCTGCCTTCGGATTCATGGAAGGAAGATGCATATAAATGTATTAATATGCACACCAACAACAAATAATAATGTTCCATGTGAGAAATATGGTTACACACTGACACACACAACATAGCTGTCTATCTGTGTTCTGTTTCACCAGTTTTGCACTGGCTTCAAATCCCATTACTTCTAAGGTATCAAATATTAGGGGGTGGGGGGAAACATAGCAGAAATATTCCATTGCTGACACTGAAAACTTGAAATTACTGATAAACTAATGTGGAAATTATTTGCATAAGATTGTGTTAATAGGAATCATGCGCCATTTGTATGTTATATAATTCGCAAGAACAATGCTATGTTCTACATAACAAGAGCGCCTTGTGAGAAGTTTGTTAATTAAATAAACATAAGCTGCCAGTATGCATTCAATACTGATAAGCAGACAGTGTAAACAGGATACTAGTCCTGTTGAGCGTAAATAATGAAGTATGCAATAAGTCTGCAAAAATGCAATTCGAAAATTGTTTTTTGTTACCTGATTTCCATCATATTGAATTAGTAGCTTGTTAAAACTAGTCTATATTGCCACTTAATAGAAAGTAATATGATTAGAGCATGATTCTCCTTTAGAGTAAATGCTTACAGTATTATACTGTTAGGTATCAAATGATATAACATTATATCGCTAAAGAGGGATATTTGTAAAGTGATGTAATTAAGTGGTTCTAGCTTTCTCAAGCCGGGGAAATACACTTCCAGGGTTGTTCCCATGAATAAAATAATGCAGAGTTTCCACATATTGTAGTCTAATGCTCTTCAACCTTGGGTCCATCAACCATTGGGTTATCATCACTGAACATTGCCCAAGCTGGCTGGGCATGATGGGTTTTGCAGTCCAACAACATCTGGGGACCCAAAGTTGAAGAACACTGCCCTAGTCAATGCCTGGATGAGAGACCACCAAGAAACCCCAGAGACACCAGCCATCAGTTCCGTGATAGAAGAACAGTGGGAAACAGATGCATATCATAATACATACAATGAAGTGTTGTCATTTGACAACTGTTCTGACTGCAGGGAGGAGAATTCATGTTGCACAAGCAGAATGGCAGCGTTGGAGATAACCCTGATTTGTTTTGTTTTGTTTCACAGCTCTGTAATGATCCATGTTTATCTCAGACTGGATTCTGGGTTTTGACATGAGCAACTGTTTCAGCTTCATTCACATTCACTATACGAGGTTGAAAAGTAACAGACTCAACAACATGTCAGATTTCCAAACCAGGACACAGCGCCTCTGCTTAATAATTAAAGCAAATGGCTTCAGGCACAAAACCTGAGGTCTGGGTCAAAAAGAAAGAGCTTGCAAAGTTGATCTTCCTTCTGGTTTCACTTTGAAAAACTTCTTCATGTCTTATTTTGCTGCCCTGTCAACATTGCTTCTAAACCTCCAGAAATAGTTGTGTTCTACAGTGATGATGACTGTCTCCAATTATTCCACCCCCAGAAATATGTTTTGTTAACCAATTATCTATCTTAGTCAATGTCACAGTAGTGTATTTCCTTACTCCTTACTGCCCTAGCAAGCATGGCCAGGGAAGATGGGATTTGTAATTCAGAACTTCTAAAGGGCCAGAGGTCACCCAAACCTGAACTACATTTTTCTTTTCATAATATGGGGAATAATGGTCCCTGTCCCAGAATCATATGAGTGCAAATAGGATGATGGCAGTACCATTCGGTGAACAGGCTTCACTTAATATTAAAATCTAGTTTGATCCTTTTGGAAGTGAATCACACTTATATATGCCTTTCATTAGCAGTAACTTTCCTTTCACTGAGATGGCTCAACAAAGTGTGTGGTCAAAGCGAACATCTTTATTGGCATGTCAGTCTGCCTCCATGGATTTTCCAGAATCTTCAGGCCTTCTGCCTATTAACTCTGATGGTTCATTGTCTGCAAAATGGGTCACGTTGACCTACAAAAGGATAATATGGGAATATAATTTGCAGAGGAAATACAAAATGGGCAATAAGAAAGGTATTTACCAAATAGTACAATAGCTGTTCTCGTGTCAAAAAATCCTTCAAGACCCAAATGTAAAAAAAGAAGTATTAATATTGTGTGAGAACTAAAAGTATTTGATACATAACAGGAACTTGAGCTTTGTGAAAAACTTCTGAGAGGGTGGAACAGAAACCTCCTTAAAACGCTTGCTGGCATCATGCAGGATATAATGTGTAGTGAGGAGTGACCAGATCCAAAAGAGGACAGAGCTGTTGTAACTTTAAAACAGGAGAGAGAAATCGGGGTTTTTTTTTAGCCCTGAGGGCTTCTGGGAAACTTTCTGACAGCCACATCCCATTGGTGGGTGGGCCAGTCACAAAAGTGGGCAAAGAAACAAATGTCAAATTCACCTTTGAACAGTAGACTATTTTCTAAACACACTAATACATCCCTCTCTATCCTTCAGGTAAGCAAGAGTCACTATCAGAGTTTAAGAACACATTCCAGATAGGCAAAAGCATTCAAGGAAGGGATAAGTGGAGGTGTGGCCAGGGAAGGTTGAGACCTTGGGAAAGTCCAATAAATCAGACAGAGGTGTGGGAAGCTGCATTTAACTCCTATAGCTCCCATTCTTCACACTTGCTTTAAAGAAGCTTTAAAAGTTTCATGGAAGACAAAACAAAAACAGGTGTACCTTCGCACAAGAGTGGGAAATACTGTCTTCTGTTCAACAGTGAAAAGTACAATGGAAACAGGAGCAGGTACTGCAAGAGTCAGCCAGATCTAAGAAGGGGTGGTTGAAGAATAAGATATTTCTGGATTCTGGTACAAACTGGCTTAACCTGTACTCCCCAGATTAATGTGCAAATGACATATCAAAATATGTTTTAAATGCACATTTAAATACATTTAAGGATACATGGTGCATGGAAAAATCTGTTCAAAAATCTTTATTTTTTATTTAAATGTGACAGGTTGATGGTCTTCCTCTTCAGTTACGCTACGATGGATGAATGAAACTGTATGCGGACTCCTGATTCCTCCTAGCTGCACAATGAAACAAAACAAAGCCAACAAGCATTAGGAATTTTTAGCAGAGTTTAACTAGTTGAAGTCTATGTGAGATCCATGGCTCAATCCAGCAGGAAGGTCCCATGTTGGAGTCAGGACATGGTAGACCATCAGTGCCTATGCCCATAAACAACAATATCCACAATATCCAATTAGCGACAAGTTATTCAGAAACCTTTGAAATTAGGAAATTCAAGGTGAACAGCATAGAAGAATCAAAACGAATCAAGCAGTAAATGTAACTCTGCTCATTAATAGGCAAGATAAAAATAACTCCTTTGTTAAGAGAAAGCATAAATCACAACCCCAGTAGGAAGCAGTCTCCATGTAATTTCACACATTTTCTGTATTTAATTATCATTTCCTTGTACTCAAAAATAGACAGACCTCTTACTTTTCAAAAATAGCCTCAGGAAATCTCATCAGTGGGGAGATGGTCCTCTGCGCTGTGGAGTGTTCTTTTATCATCCTTGAAAGTCAATGGAACATTGGAAATCTCTGACCACAAACTTCACTCTTTGATACATAACGGTATGTATTGATTTTAATGCCACAAACACTTATATATGTGAAACACCAACAGTACGATTTAAGAGTGCCAATTAAATCATACGGCACACTGTTTAAAAGACTCGCATATATTATTTTGAATGTCAAAGCCTTAAGTATAAGAAAAAGGTTTAAGAAAGGGGACAGTGTACTCTAGGGCAGATATTCTGTCCAGGATTTTACTTGTTCACAAATCAACACTTTATTACATACTCAGTGAGTCAACAGAACTGTTCAATACTTTGAAGGGGTGTTGGTGAAGTTCACCCAGGTCAGTCTCTGGAATGAACTCCTTTCAGGGTCTTATTAAATCGGACCTCAGAATTGTGACAAGCTTTCACCAAACTCATAGTTCTTCTTCAGATGCTCACTGAGATGGAGGCCAATGCATTTGGAATAGGGTCAAAGCTCAGTAGTAGAACATCTGCTTTGCATCCAGAAGGTTGCAGATTCAGTCTCCAGCATATCTAGGGAGGGCTGAGAGAGACTTCTGCCTGAATCCCTGGAGAGCTCCTGCCAACCATTGTATACCGGTAGTCTGACTAGCAACTTCCTATGTTCATTATGACAGCAGAAAAGAGGGTGCAGGTCCAAATTGTCAAGGTGGGGGAAGGAAGCCCTGTTGCTTATGGGGCCAGATTTGGTCCTGGGGCTTCCAATTGCTGATTCTTGCTTTAGCAACCACAGAAATTTCAATTCAGTACAGTGGTACCTCGGGTTACATACACTTCAGGTTACAGACTCCGCTAACCCAGAAATATTATCTTGGGATAAGAACTTTGCTTCAGGATGAGAACAGAAATTGTGGGGTGGTGGAGCAGCAGTAGTGGGAGGCCCCATTAGCTAAAGTGGTGCTTCAGGTTAAGAACAGTTTCAGGTTAAGAACAGACAAATTAAGTACGTAACTAGAGATACCACTGTACTCTTGAAGTTGAGACTTGCAAAATCCACAGCCTGGGGTGAACTGTTATCCCTCTCTCCTGTAGCCGAAGAGAATGCACTATTCCATATATCACATCCTAGTCCTCTTTTGATAGCTCTTCATAAATAAAATGTGTACTTTGAGAGCTAGAATTCAGGGCTTGCTGCTCTCCTTGGGATGGTGAGAAAAAGCACACAAGAGAATGCCGAGAGAAAATTCTTAGTATCGACAGCTAAATTAAAAGATAGCATCATATTCACTGAGTTGCCATATATCTTCCAACTATAATCCCCCTATGTAGTAGAGCTAGCCATGTTTATGCTGACCTATATTGAATAAAGCTCTGTAGCATGTAAAAATAATAAAACTTAACAGCTCCACAGTGGTGACACTTGGGACTGGGCAGACTGATCCAGTAATGAGGCATAACATTTGAAATAAGGGGCAGCATTATAGCATTGAACCCACCCTGGGTTTTACAGTTCTTATAAGCTTTCATGGCAACCAATATATCTCACCCTGCAGATACTTTTCTCTTTCTAGTGGGGATTCTGTGATTTTTAAAAACAGCCCGATACACATACATTCCGGGTGGCCAAACCTGAGAAATCCCGCTAATCTTACCAAAACAATTCTGGCTTCCCTTGAAATTCTCTCACCAGATTTGACTTTCATTTAGGTGGCATAACTAGCAGAACTAAACATGAAGCATTTTCTGCCACAGCACCTGCAAGCCAGAAAATGGGGGTGGTGGTGGTGGTTTCATAGAGTCCTTTTTGTTGGGGATAACCCAGACTGAAATCCCCAGGTTATTTATGGATGCAACAACTGCGGCCTGGGTTTTGTTGGTGAGGTCCCAACTAGAGGGCTGGCAAATTAAGTTGACAGAATCTGCCTAACTTGCAGATTTAACATATAGAATAAGAGAGCAAGAAGAATGAACATTTAAAGAAGAATGGAAAACATTTATTGAATATACAGAAAATAACTATACAGCTGAAAATGCTGGCAGCATTAAGATAAATTCAACAAATAATTTTTGATGGATGTAAAAGTGGAAACTTGATTTGAATGGTCATAGTAAAATAATAATAATAATAATAATAATAATAATAATAATAATAATAATAATAATAATTTATACCCCACCCATCTGGCTGAGCTTCCCCAGCCACTCTGGGCGGCTCCCAGTCAAGTGTTAAAAATAGTACAGCGTTACATATTAAAAACTGCCTTAAGATGTCTTCTGAATGTCAGGTAATTATTTCTCTCTTTGACATCTGATGGGAGGGCGTTCCACAGGGCGGGCGCCACTACCGAGAAGGCCCTCTGTCTGATTCCCTGTACCCTCACTTCTCGCAATGCAGAGAATGTATGATATGTAAAATATGCAGAGATGTATGATATGTAAAATGAACCATGGAAAGAGAAGAAGGGAAGTCACTGGTTATTTTAAGGTTTGTAAAATGTCTGTTTGAAATTGTAAAACAGAAGTTTAATAAAAATTATGATAGAAAGAAAATGGGGAGGGGGGATTTCTGTTGAACTGCTGTTTGTCATCGTTTGAAACACACAGGAGCCTTGGCAGAGGAAAAAGTTGGCAACCCTTCATATACCACATGCGTTCGTCATGCAGAATTTTGGATTTACTATAGAACTGTAGAAGTAGCAGAGTGTAAATAAGATTCTCTGTGTCAAATAATATCTAAATCTGATATCCACTTTTAGAGTCACATATTTAAACCAGCCAACCTATTTTTAAACAAACAAACAAACAAATCCATCAACATTACTGAAGCAGTTCAAGTTGATGCTCCAACAGCAAATCCAGCAACAGATGAAGCAATGAGGAGAGTAAAGATGCTCTAGCAGGAAAGCCAACGATGGATGGAGCAGCAGAAGCAGGGATTCGATGGAATGAAACAGCTGAAAGCAGAGTGCATAAGAAGCCATTGTGGAAAGGGAAGCATGACTCCAAGCAAGGTGAGTGCTCTGCCAGAAGACATGTATCTTCAGCAGTGCAGGATTTATGTATAAGCTAAACAAGCTATAGCTTAGGGCCCTACTCTCTTGGGGCCCCCAAAAACTTTTAAAGGGGGAAAAACTGGATGTACATTTCCAAAATATAAGATAATAAATAAATAAATAAAACCTACATACAGCAACAGTGTTTTGTGTTGCTTAGGCTCCTGTGATGTAAGTAATGGGCCCCCGCCTGCTAACCTGCTCCCTAAAATATCACTGGTTTGCTCATTTCTATATATAGGGTGCCTACATTCTGCATGCGCAAATGGCTTTAGATACCTATTAGGTCCATAAATTACCATATAGCATATGTTCAACACACACGCACACACAAAAACAGCAACAATTTGTTGTTGATAAAAGGGCCCCATTACCTTCAGTAGCTTAGGGCCTCATCAAACCTAAATCCAGCCCTGGTCTTCAGCATTTGCCGAAAGCTGAATAGCAAAAGTGCCACCCGAATCTCTGTGGGGAATTACACAACTTAGGGGTTGCCACAAAGAATGTCTGTTCCCAGGCCAAACCCCCCCCCCGGGGGGGGGACTTCTGAGGGCAGAGGAAATACCAAGCTGGCCCCCTCTGCAGATCTTAACACCTGAAAGGGTCTGTAGAGGATGAGGTAGCACAGATGTTGGGGCTTAAGTTGTTTAGGGTTTTAAATAGAAATGAACTGGTAACCAATGCAGCTGTTTTTCAAGCAGGGGTTACAGTTTTGAATGAAACCCCAACCAGTAATCTGGCTGCTGTGTTTTGGATCAGTTGAAGCTTCTGAGCTGTCTTCAAGGAAAGCCCCATACAGTGTGGGGCTCTTTTGTAAGTTGGATATATATATATATGCATGATGGGAGTGAAGTTTACTAGAGAAGAGGATGGCATGCTGGTATGGTAGTACCGCTGTAAAAAAAAGTGATAGTAGATTGCAGCATTTTGTTTCAGATTCTATATAATTCCTATTTTTCATACATGTTCTACATAGGATGGAGAGCTAAAGATATGCAACTCATTTTTTCCATGCAGTTAATATGCATCTGAGAGTAGATGCTTAAAAAGGGGAAATGGCAATTATCACTTTTTGTTGCCAAAAATATGTTACGGCTAAATTAGACATGCCTTACATAGCTTATGCGTCCCATTATACGGCAAGGAAAGGACAGGATTCATACTGCGATGTTTAAAAATACCTAATAGCAATTAAATATACCGAAGTACCACTTTGCTCATAGTTTTCACACCAGGGGGGTGCTGCACAGACTGTGAAATGGGGATCTCACATAAATCTTAATGGAACCAGCTTCCCATTTAGCTTGATTACTCTGACATTTTTTTGCCCTGTGATAGGCAGAATCGAGGCTTATTGAAGCAACAATATACCAAGACAGGCATGAGTCAGCCGTAACATCTGCACAGTGCTCAGCGTTTCATTCCGAAAGACAGGAATAGTATGCTGCATTGTGAGGCAGTGTTTCTTTCCTTCTTTTCACCAATGTATATTTTAAAGACTGCATATTCATTTTCTAGGCATTTTCCCAGAGCAAACAGGAAATGCCAAAGGTGTCAGTAGGGGCTGGGAGACCTGCCTCTTTCAAACTTTTGTTTAACTTCCATCAATGGTCATCTGTGCCAATATATAATGGCACATCAAAACTGACTGTTGGGTCATATTAATGTACCACAAACTGACTACTAGTGAGGAAGAAATCAACGTAGCGGGGAAGAGAGGTTATTTTTCGCTTTCACTCCATGCTACACAGCTACAGACTTGCATAGGTTTGGAGGGGGGCTTTGGAGGCCAACTAATCCAACATCCTGCTCAGTGAAGGAAAACCAGGAGAAACTTATTGACTGTGACAATGATTGGACAGTGGAACCAATGACCAGGAAACCATGCCCTACAGCAGGCTTGTCCTACTTCCAAGAGACTGTGATCTACTTCCACTATATAAAAAAAAAACAACTGGTGGCGATCCACCCACTGAATTGACCAAAGTTCTTGAGCTTCTTTTGGAAAATCAATGTTGTTGGGTTTGCGAAATCAAATGTGTTTTCTTGGGGGTGGCAGGGGTCCCATGATCTACCGTGATCTACCATGGTCACCCCATGATATACCAGTAGATCTACCTGTTGGCCATCCCTGCCCTACAGGAATAGTGAAATTTCCCATGCTGGAGGTTGGATAGCCATCTCTTTAGATTTGGGTATCCACCACTGAGCAGAGAGCTGGATTTGTTGGCCTTCAAAGCTTCCTCCAGTCCTATGAAATGGCCTACTCTGTAGTTTAGTCACTTGGGGTGAAAGAAGAGATCTTGAAAATGAAACATTGAATGAAAATATTAACACCCCCACACCCATTCGGTAATATTTCCTTATAACAGTCTGTTCATTTATTTTCTTTTTTTCCTCCTTCTCCTTCCCCGCCTTCCCTGTGAAAATTCATATTGGTCAACTTACAGCTTCAGCATTCAGGAAACAGGCTTACATTTTGAGAAATTCATGTTCTTCCCTTTGCTTTCATCCCTTAATTTTGTCAGCTCATCTATCAATTTCAAGACGACAAAACAAGCACTTTAAACCTTGTACTACTTCTGCTGTCTCAGTGCTATTGCTGCTGTCAGTTTTAGTTATTTAATCAACTATGTTTGTTGCATGTTCCCTTGAATGTAGCTGTTTGCTAGCTTGGAGAGACTTCCTGTATATGGATTTTCATTCATAGATATGTGGCTTTAAGGACAAGGAAAGCTGTTGATCATATCCGTCTGCTTTTCCATTTCCCCAAGCAGAGTAAAGTTCAGGGCAAATTTACAGGTGCATTTCCTGTGAAGGAGACAGTCGTGGATAATTAAGTGCCTTTATAATAATCTGCTTCGGTGCTCAAATTTCAGGAGGGTAGGTGGGACCCACAACAGCCCCATGAACGTATAGGAGTGTTCATGAATCTTTATTTCCATTTTAAGGGTTTTTATTTTAAAAAATCAATTATTTCCCTTTCATTGGGAAGGAAATACTTTTGTGTCCTGCCAGCAAGGAGACACAAAGGGAATAAAATGTCTCTTCCCTTCATGTCCCATGCAGGCTTCCTTCTCTCAGTGGTGGTGGTAGCAGGATGACGATGATGAAGAAGAGAAAAACTTTCTCCCCTTTGCTCCCTTTTCCACTGCCATGAAGAGAAGGAAGCATTCAGCCTCATGTCCCATCCTGCTGCCACCAAAACTTCTTGTCTTCATTTTTCTGGAGCAGGTAATGAGGTGGGGCTTTCTACAGCCACCCACTTCTTCTAATAAGCGGAACCCAGAACCAGCAATGCATTGTTGCCAGGTGCTGACTCCTTTACGTTCCTGCTGGCCCAGCCCCTAGTGGAATTCCCTCCCCACATAGATTTGTCTGGCACCTTCTTCTTCTTTTCAGAGTAATTGGAGAGTCCTTTATTACAGACGCAGGTGGCACTGTGGTCCAAACCACTGAGCCTCTTGGGCTTGCCTATTAGAAGGTTGGCGGTTCGAATCCCCGCAAGAGGGTGAGCTCCCATTGTTCAGTCCCAGCTCCTGCCAACCTAGCAGTTCGAAAGGACGTCAAAGTGCAAGTAGATAAATAGGTACCACTCTGGCGGGAAGGCAAACGGTGTTTCCGTGCACTGCTCTGGTTGGCCAGAAGCAGCTTAGTCATGCTGGCCACATGACCTGGAAGCTGTCTGCAGACAAACGCCAGGTCCCTCGGCCTATAGAGTGAGATAAGCACACAACCCCAGAGTCATCCGCGACTGAACTTAACGGTCAGGGGTCCCTTTACCTTTACCTTTTTATTACAGATCAGGCAGATTATAAAGGCTGGCAGTTAGGACTATGTAAACCAGAAGAATTTTTTTTTAAAAAAAATATGTACTTTTTTAACCATTTCAAAAACCATGTAGAGAAAGAAGCTGAAGGAAAACCCCCAAGAAGAGGCAAGTGTGCCGCCGTTCCCCATCTGTGCTGTGCTAGTGGAGTCATTATACAACCTTGGTCATATCCCAAATACACACCTCTGTACGTTGACCTTTGACACCTGAAAGATCTATTTTTAGGATCCAATCTAGTTGGGATTGTAAATGGTTTAAAAGTGTTTTTAATGTTGAAATTTAAATTGTTTTTGGGACCTGAGATGATGAAGGACTTCAATTTGGGGTATGATTTGGGCATGTAAATAAAGGACTCACTATGTTTTGTCTCTGAATCATGCCTTGGAAATGTACAGACTGAGCGGGCATCAAGGAGTCTCAGAAGCAAACACAAAGATTGGCAGCATGGGGCTCAAAGCCATTTAAATCCAGGATCCCGAAATCCCTAGCCAGTTCTTTTTGCCGTTGTAAATTTCAAAATTCCACCTTGCCCACAAAGAGGATGTTTGCAGTTGGACAGTAGTCATCTGGGTCTTGAGAGGACTTGTTTAGGAATGACCACATGCCCATATCTACCTTCTTCAAAGTGGTTGGAGCCGCCCTCTCTCTCAGCAAGGCAATTACCACTTCCCCAACACAGAACATTCCCAGATGTAACTGGTATGTAGCCACCAAGGAAGAAATACAACATGTATACTGGATTGCAAATAATGAAAATGTGCAGCTTTATTCTGTTTGCTCCTCAGGTGTCAGCAACTCTTTTAGAGTAAGATAAAATCCTGATCCATTTACATGTGCTTATTTTGTGCATGAATGGAGTTTTATTCCTTAATGTTTCAATATTTGCTAGCCAGAGATTTCGTAGTGACAAGTTTAGGCAATGTGCTCTTGGTATATGAGGAGTATTACGGATGCATCTTCTCACTAAAAGTAAAATTTGTGCTCCTTCATCCAAGTGTAATGTTCTAGTTTGTTTTGATTTAATGGAACCTCCTGCAAAAGAAGATTAGGGAGGCCAGCTGGAAAAATGTTTGAGATGGAAAACTGGATCAGCACTAAGAGGGCCTAGAGGATTTAGTCAAGAGCTATGTGGTAAATAATAAGACAATACAAAAAGAAAAGAAACATAGAGGTCTGTTGTATTTGAATTCAGTCATATTATGTTGTTCATGTAGATCAGTGGTGGCCAAACCTGGCCCTCCAGCTGTTTTGGGACTACAGTTCCCAGCATCCCTGGCTACTGGTCCTGTTAGCTAGGGATGATGGGAGTTGTAGTCCAAAAACAGCTGGAGGGCCAAGTTTGGCCACAACTGATGTAGATGCTCAAAGGTATAATGTAATACACTAATGTCTTAGCAATTGGGAAGTATGTTTCTCATGCTATTATCCTGATATCTTACATTAGAAATGGAAATTTGAAAGAAACATTGTTAATATGTTGGTAGTGGATAATAAATCATCAGTAGGCTTTTCCTGCATAAACAATAGTAGCTGAAAGCTTGCATTCAAAGGTTAAGAGAAATAAATAAATGCATGGCATGGAGAAACTTAAAGTCAATTAAGTTGACACATGTGCACACACTACCACTTCCTTTGTGAATCAATTTGTCATCCAGCAGTGGGCATCTCCTTTAAAAATGTTGAATGGGTGATATTGTTAATTGTGAGTGTTAAGTGTCTGAGCAGATACAGCTCTAGCAAGGAAGAAAAGTCAGGGCATGGAGAGAGAAACCAGAAGGGTTCTTTTCCTGATCATGATTCCTGTAAAAAAAATAGTTGGAGGCAATTCTTTCAGGACCTTGGACAGAGCTTTTGGAACAGATAAATTGTTCTGAGAAGTATTGTGGTCTTTGCTTCTCTCTCTCTCTCTTCCTCTTCCTCTCTTTCCTGATTTCCATTGTACCAGAGCATCATATCCAGATTTCCAACATTTTAAATGCCTCTGAATTCTACAGTTATCCCAGCAAACAACAGCATCAAAACACGCTAATATCTTGGAGGTGTTCTACTATGAGGACTGTATCTTAAGAGACGTTTATCCATTACATTTCCTATGAAGAATTTGTCTCTTTGCAGGAAAATTAGAGTTCAAAATAATAAATGAAGAATCCATGCATGCCATTGTTGGATTTTCTCTCTCTATGTGTAATATGCATTCGTTCCAGAAAAAGAGAAGAAGATTCAAGAAGCAGCAGAAAGCTGAGATTGTTTTGACTATGCAAGAACATTGTCCATGGGAACTGTTCTCTGTACATATGCAGTTATACAGGAAGTTGATAACAATGTTCTGTTTAACTTGTTTGTTCTTCTTGCTTGTGACTTGCTGGAGAGAGAGAGAGAGAGAGAGAGAGAGAGAGAGAGTACACCTTTACCACAGCTGTGGTGAATGATTGTATATATTTGCTACCAATGTGCTTTTTTAACCTGTCAAGTAAATTCTACACTTGCCTGAAGTCTTATGGTGTCCATGAGTCTTTATTGCCTTCTGTGTGTAACCTCATCACCAAAAATGCTTCCTTGTGATAAGGGGTTGCGCTAGATCATTCTCTGCTGCACATGTGCAGCAAAAGTGTTGCCGGACCATGTCTTTTACAGAGCATCCATTGCTTTTATGGCCTTGATTCTTCCATCATTTTGTTACAGATACAGTGGAACCTTGGTTGTCGAACGTAATCTGTTCCAGAAGACCGTTCGACTTCCGAAACATTTGACAACTGAGGCACAAGGGGCAGTCGGCAAGTTCAGTGGGGGAAATGGAGAAATGCACCTTGGGAGACGTTCATCAACTTCTGAGGCGCATTCGAAAACAGAAACGTTCAGCTTCCGAGATTCTCAAAAACCAAAGTTCCACTGTATACATGTGAGGAAGACACATTGCACACCTGTTTTTAACATGGAGTACATGTTGCTTTATTCCTACGTGGAGATGCTCATTGTATATAAAGAATATTATATAGCTGGATATAGCTGAATATTATATGGTTTTCCCAGTAGTGATGTATGGAAGTGAGAGCTGGACCATAAAGAAGCCTGATCGCCGAAGAATTGATGCTTTTGAATTATGGTGCTGGAGGAGACTCTTGAGAATCCCATGGACTGCAAGAAGATCAAACCTCTCCATTCTTAAGGAAATCAGCCCTGAGTGCTCACTGGAAGGACAGATCCTGAAGCTGAGGCTCCAATACTTTGGCCACCTCATGAGACGAGAAGACTCCCTGGTAAAGACCCTGATATTGGGAAAGATGGAGGGCACAAGGAGAAGGGGACGACAGAGGACAAGATGGTTGGATAGTGTTCTCAAAGCTACCAGCATGAGTTTGACTAAACTGCGGGAGGCAGTGGAAAACAGAAGTGCCTGGCATGCTCTGGTCCATGGGGTCATGAAGAGGTGGACATGACTAAACGACTAAACAACAAAATATAGCTGGATAGCTCAGTGGGTTAGAGTGTGGTGCTGATAACACCAAGATTGCAGGTTTGATCCTTGCATATTCCTCTATTGTAGGAGGGTTGAACCAGGTGAACCTCAGGGTACCTTCAAACTCTATGATTCTGTACACAGCAGCATTTATTATGAAGAGAAAAGCTTATATCCAAAGACTGCCATACAGACAGAGTAGATCCAAACCAACAAGTTCAAATGAAAGAAGAGGGATTTAGACTAAACATTCAGATGAACTTCCTGGTGGTACAAGCTGTTTAACAATGGAACAGAGTGCCTTGGCAGATGATGGACTCATTACAGGTTTTGAATCAGAGGCTGGATGGCCTTCTAATAATGAAATGATGCTGTAGAAGCTGATTCCTTACATCCTCAGGGGATTGGACTAGAAAGCTTTGGAGGTCCCTTACCATTCATTTGATGATAAGGCTTCCGTCAGTGGAACAGGGAGGAAAGGAAAGTGAAAGTAATGGATAGCTGTCCTCCCTTTCCCTCTAAAAAATATCCCACAAAGAGTTCACCTGAATACAAAAATGAAGTTCATATTATATACTCTTGTAATTTTATCTATGATGATCACATTTTTATATATTTATATTGTATTAAAATTATAATTTGTCTCTTACAATATTTGGAAGCATTTTACTTTGTTGTCTTCAATTCCCACCCAACTTAGTTTTTGAGAACAGACTGAAATGGACCATGAACAACATTACTGAGTCCGAAAAGCATGTCCATCCACGCATATTTATATGCACTTTCATTTATGTCTATTATACAATTAGCTGAAGAAGGGTTACTTGGAGGAGCAGGGAAAGTTGAAGCTAACTTGTAGATTTCATTATGTCTTTGGGAAATAACTGATTGTTTCAAACTCGGGACAAAATTCCCAGCCTTAACTTCATCTGGATTTATACCGCTTGAGCAAAGGGACCCACCATTCTAAATGGAAAATATTATGGCTTCAGTACTCCTCTTAAATCAGTGTAAAAGGTGATGAATTGGTAGGAAATGTTTCACCTGGAGTTGGTAGCATGCAGCTGTGCAGTGGTGTAAAAGAAGCGAGACCAAAAGTATATTTATGGAGCACATATTTTCATTATTATTAATAATGAAAATATGAGAACATAACTTTGGTTCTATATTTTGTTATATATTTTCAGGCTGTGATTCCCATGTAAGGTATATGGCCTTAATACATATAGCTGGCAAGTTCTGATAAACCATCATCTCCTCCCCCCCCCCCAATATGTTCCTAGATAATACTAATTCTCCATCCAAGCAGAAAGAACTATAAATTTGGTTTGCAGCCCAGAGTTATTGCTGCCTGTACATAAATACAGCAAGAACAGAGGTCTATATTATATTCATTCCTCAGTGATAGTGTGGTTTGTGTGAATATAAAATGTTCAACTCTACATAGGTGTAGCATTTATCTGTTTTGAATGCTAGTATTCCTGGCTTCCTATGGCACTGCTATCTATTTTGTAATTGCGGTGTGTGTGTGTGTGTGTGTGTGTGTGTGTAGGTGCACACGCAATCATGCAAAATTAAACCTTGGCACTTAAATTAATGCTAATTGAAAAGAGGCAACATGCTGAATATACTCTTAATGAAGCAAAAGAAAAGGAACAAACACTCTGATCCTGACTCCATCTATTCATTATAATACTTATTTTAATCTCACCCTTCCTAAATTTGAGGTGGCTAGCAACACATGCAAAGGCAATCTCAAACGTTTATTGACAATGAGCACAAATGTGAAGCAGGTGGAAAGAGGGAACATCTTCTGCAATTTAAGATATAGGATTGGAGCCACACTTTTATGAAATCCTTTCAATCATTGAGAATCGAGTTAGTGAATATGGATCTATCTCTAAGAATGGCAGGCTCAGGAATCCAAATTGGTGGAGTCCACCAGTTTGCTGCAGTCATCAGCAAGCTGCCAACACACACACACACACACACACACACACACACACACACATTCATTTCATACAAAGTCCACTGAGTAGCAGCTGGGAGGGGCCAGGGCTGAAGATAACTCCATTAGCTGGGGGGAGAGCAGCTCTGCAACCTTCAGTCAATTTGACCACACCAGTTATCAGTCAACATAGACAGCTTTGGATTGTTTCACAGGGAGGGTCAGCAGTGGATGGACATTCCACCTGGTGGGCTGTCATAGAATCATAGAATCATAGAGTTGGAATAGACCACAAGGGCCATCGAGTCCAACCCCCTGCCGGGCAGGAAACACCATCAGAGCACTCCTGACATATGGTTGTCAAGCCTCTGCTTAAAGACCTCCAAAGAAGGAGACTCCACCACACTCTTTGGCAGCAAATTCCACTGTCGAACAGCTCTTACTGTCAGGAAGTTCTTCCTAATGTTTAGGTGGAATCTTCTTTCTTGTAGTTTGAATACATTGCTCTGTGTCCGCTTCTCTGGAGCAGCAGAAAACAACCTTTCTCCCTCCTCTATATGACATCCTTTTATATATTTGAACATGGCTATCATATCACCCCTGAACCTCCTCTTCTCCAGGTTAAACATGCCCAGCTCCCTTAGCCATTCCTCATAAGGCATCGTTTCCAGGCCTTTGACCATTTTGGTTGCCCTCCTCTGGACACGTTCCAGTTTGTCAGTGTCCCTCTTGAACTGTGGTGCCCAGAACTGGACACAGTACTCCAGGTGAGGTCTGACCAGAGCAGAATACAGTGGCACTATTACTTCCATGGGTGGGTTTTCCAGTCTAGGTCCCCATTCCCTGGAAGTGGGAAATAGCTCTGTGTCCTAACCCAATTCAGCCTGGTAGATCCAGAGCTTGCATTGAGAAGTAAGTTCTGAAGCCAACTCATTTCATTGTGTGTGATTATACTGCCAACCTAGCAGTTTGAAAGCACACCAGTGCAAGTAGACATATAGGCACCGCTGTGGCGGGAAGGTAAATGGTGTTTCCATGCACTCTGGCTTTCGTTATGGTGTTCCATTACACCAGAAGTGGTTTAATCATGCTGGCCACATGACCCAGAAAACTATCTGTGTACAAAAGCCGGCTCCCTCAGCCTGAAGCAAGATGAGCGCCACACCCCATAGTCACCTTTGACTGGACTTAACTGTCCAGGGGTCCTTGACCTTGACCTTTTACCTATACTGTATATATGCAGTTTCACTTTTTCACAAACAAGCACTAATAGTGGGGTGGAAATATGTTCCAAATTACCCATGATGTAAATATTTCGCTTTTCTACACTTTTTGATATTGCTCTTGCCTTAGTTTCTGCTACTTTCTCTCAGTCCCCAACCTGCTAGTTGCTGCTTCTTTTTATTACTTAACTTAGGTAAGTCACACAGGAGGTCGCAATCAAACAGGAATTGTGTAGTGAGTGGAATGACATTAAACATCTTATCAGTAATGCCACTGAGGGCAAATGAGGGCAAGCAAGGCCCATGCTTCTTGAATTGTTCTAATAGACATTATCAGAAGGCAATGGGAACTGTCTGGAGGGCTTGAGGTAGACTAACAAAAAGACCACACAGAAGTACTGTTTTTAAGTTGGGGGAGGAGAACCAGTCCAAGGATGACCATTTCCAAATCACCCAATAAAAATGGTGATATTTAATATTTGCATAGGGCTTGTATAGCCACCATGAAATATAAAGAAACCAGCCTTTCCCCCTGCTGCAGTATGAACACTTTCACCCATGCAAACACTTCAAAAAAATTATAAGGTTAAACGTGTTTGCAATGGCTAACTTTATACCCCGCTACTCTTGCGTCACTGTCCCCGGTTCCTTCTTGATCTGTCATTAGAAACAGCTGTGTAAGAAATTTACTCAGATTTCTGAGTGCATCTGAAGAAGGCTGTAAATAAGAAAAGAACAAGCTTTCTCTAAAAAATTGCTCGACTTCCTCATTTTCCATCTGTGAGAATTTATATCTCGAGACAACTCATTTAGCTACTCTGAAAAATTGCTCAGCAAACAAGTTGTTTTAAAAGTGACCCTTTGAACCATTAAATTCCTGTTCAATGAAGCCTAGCGATATTCTGAAGGGTATTAATACAGCATGTGCATTTATGTGTGAATTTATACATAATGGTTATTGTTGTTCTCTGTGGAAATGACATTTTAAATAAGTTCTTAGAGAGGGGGGAAATGTGTCGCATGCAGCTCTGTCATCTATTCTTTTCATCATTTACCTGCCCTCAGCAGTAATACCAGATAAACGATGGGCCGGAAATTTCAGCTCAACTTGGCCCACAAATTCCAAAGGTAGAAGCGACCTTATTTCCTTATTTAATTGTTTATTGCATTTCCGAATCACCCAGAAGGGACGCATGGTTTGAAGAAATTAAAAACAGCAGCATAAATTCAAGCAAAGCAATCAAGTACAACAGTTGCCAAGCTACAGTCATAACGTTTTGTCTGGGGTGGGGAATAAAAAGGAAAAGGGAAACATTAAAGTCAGCATTGAGTCAGCAGCCCCTGCTTGTTAGCTTAGAGTGGACTGTGTAATCCAAAAAGAGAAGTCAGAGCTCCATATATATAGTTCTTAAAATAAAATAAAAAGGGGAAAATATTAAGTTCCTGCTGATCAGATGGTAGGGAAAGGTCCACAGGAACACACCTTACAAGGAAGGTATTAGCCATGATTACTAGCTTCTACTTCCACTGCTTCTTAATGCCAATTGTTGAGAATCACAAGTGGGGAGACTGCTGTTGAGCTCAGCTTCTGCTGGCAGGCTTCTCATGGGTGTGGGATGTGATACGTAAGTAGCAGTCAAGTACAACATTCCATGTTTTCCTAGAGTGGACAGGCAGGAGAATGTTTGTTCCAGCCAGTGGAAAACTTCCTGTTTCCTCATGCCTGGGACATACTTCCTGTGACTAGAGGTGGGCGTGACCTTAGCTGTCCAGGTAACAAAAAAGGACAAGGCACGCACTCTCTCTTTGACTTTCTCCATCGTTGGAGAAGCAGCTTATAGCTAGAATTGCTTTGTTGGCTCTCAGCCAAAAGAGGACACTGGGACTATCTCCACATGGGATAGATCCATATGTATATACTTTGTAACTAAGTCTGCCTTCAGGGATACAACTGTGAACTGATTGTGTGAGTAAACTTCTTTTATATACTTTACACAAGATTGTGGTGTGTTTATTCTTTTAAGATGGATATAAGGGAACTTACCAGGAATCTAATATTGAGAGGCTTAAACAAGCCTGCAACCAGAACCAGCTATCTGCTGTGTGTTTAAAAGGGGAATGTAAAACTCTGATAAGTTGTAGAACTTGCTAATGCAAGTTGGGTAGGATATTAATAAACAATATATCCACTCCTGCCAACCTGAACATTCCCACAGTGGGCACCTGGTTGGTCATGGTGAGAACAGAATGGTGGACTAGAGTGGCCTTGGGTCTGATCCAGCAGGCTCTTCTTATGGTATAATATCCTTATCCTTAAGAACTAACCAGTGGGACTTCAACAACTCAACAGGATAAGCATATGAACCCTATTCAGATATCCTTTTTTTGGGAATTTTTTTATTAGGAATTTCAACATAACAATTTATCAAAAATACCTCCTCCTCCTCCCCCCCATTTTCCCCTCCCCCCAAAAAGAAAAACCCACCCTCCCAGTGTGGTGTGGTGTTTAGGAGCGGTAGATTCGTAATCTGGGGAACCGGGTTCGCTTCCCCGCTCCTCCACATGCAGCTGCTGGGTGACCTTGGGCTAGTCACACTTTTCTGAAGTCTCTCAGCCCCACTCACCTCACAGAGTGTTTGTTGTGGGGGAGGAAGGGAAAGGAGAATGTTAGCCACTTTGATACTCCTTCGGGTAGTGATAAAGCAGGATATCAAATCCAAACTACTACTACTACTACTCCTCCTCCGCTGCTGCTGCTGCTGCTGCTGCTGCTGCTGCTGCTTCTTCTTCTTCTTCTTCTTCTTCTTCTTCTTCTTCTTCTTCTTCTTCTTCTTCTTCTTCCTTTTCGTCTTCGCCCTCCCCCCCCCCCCAAGACTTCCCTCAGCTCCTCTCTCTGGTTTCTCATCACATGTTATTCTCTGCATATTATAAAATTGTAAAGATCCTTGATTTATCTATCTGTATATTACCAGTTTGTGAATGTTTATTCAAAACCTGCCAAGGAGTCCAGTTCATTTTATTGTTTCTTTAAGTACTTTGTAAAAGGTTCCCATTCTTCTTTAAAGTCACAGTTGTCCTTATCACATAGTTTGTGTGTCAATTTCACCAATTCTGCATAGTCCATCAGTTTCTCTTGCCACAGTTCTTTAGTCGGGATTTCCTCATTCTTCCATCCTTGTACTATTAAGACTCTTGCTGCCGTTGTCGCATACATGAAAATGTTTTTTAGTTTCCTTGGCAGGTCTTTTCCTACAATCCCTAACAAGAATGCTCCAGGCTTTTTTTTACAAATGTTAATTGGAACATTTTCTTCAACTCATTGTATATCATTTCCCAATTTTTTAAAAATTTACTACAGTCCCACCACATATGATAAAAAGTCCCTTCTT
The DNA here is from genome assembly GCF_965112155.1 of Podarcis liolepis. Classification (NCBI taxonomy): domain Eukaryota; kingdom Metazoa; phylum Chordata; class Lepidosauria; order Squamata; family Lacertidae; genus Podarcis; species Podarcis liolepis. The sequence continues at coordinate 26,926,358 of NC_139571.1, forward strand.
TTTCCTTACATTTCCATATTGTTTTCATATTGACCAGAAGATGAATTCTGACATAACTTCAGAGGATATGCACATAGCCTTTGTTTCTGACCTGTCAAAATCTAGTCCTAAAGCCTTGAAAAGATGGCAGCAATGAGAGCACTAGTGGAAAACTCTTTCCCATCAAGAGCAGAATTCTCTCTTGGAGATACTCTGCCAGCAGTGTGTGGGACCAGAAGATGCTTTCTGAAGTCCAGCCTCCTATTCTCCACTCCCAGCTGCTCCTCAGTCAAGCTGAGCAACAGAGGGATGATCAAGAGAGAGGAGAGATTTAAACCAGAGTTGTTTGTCACCCTGCCTCTCTCAGCCCACTTTTTCCTGCTGGGTAACCCTGTCTCTGCTGATTAACTCTTCCATCTCTTATGATTCCAATATGATTGCCCCCATGCTACTATTAATCTATCTTTGCATCTTATTTCTACCAATGTATGAATTTTAGGCATACTTCTCCCAAATGTGCCTTTGCTTTTTTGGTTGGAGAACTGCATCACAACATTTGGAGAAGCTTAAATTCCCAAGGTTTGCTGCATTTCAGTTTGTGTATTGTTTTGTGAAATGCGGGTTTGCATTAAAAGCCAAATTTCTCCCCACCTCTCTTCCACATATGGTAAGTAACACTTAGCAGATAGAAATGGTGTCACCCCCTCTTTTTTCCCCTTTCATATTGGGACTCTAGCAGACAGTTTGGCCCTGCACTTCAGCAAATGCAGCAAACCCTCAGCTCTTCTAGGGACCACCACCATGCTGTTAGAAAAGTGATTGAATGAATCACTGGAGGCAACTCAGAGCATGAAAGAATCTGACAGCTGAGTGAAAGCCAACAAGGTTGGGATGATGTCTTGAGTTTTGAAACAAATTCATCTTTCCTGCTGAGTCCTAGAAATGTCTTGTCTCTGCACATTTTCACTTTGGCTAACAGGGGTAGAAAGGAGCCATAACTTACCCATCAGCAGAACCTGTGAGAGGACAGGAGAGGCAAGAGGGCATTCCCAAGCTCTACCTCATTGGGATGAAGTCTATGACAGTAGGTGAGCTGTTTTCTGCTCTCTCTTCCCCTCTTCCTGCTCAATCCTATCAGTTAATAATCAGAAGGGCTCACTGGGTTGGGCAGAGCTAGTATGGTAGTTTCCCAGAAGTCGTGTCACCATTGCTTTCTAGCAGAGAGAAAAGCAAGGCTGCAGGGAGGTTGATGTGGTGCAAACGCACTGTCAGAGCCAATCTGGCAGTCTGGCCAGTCCATTCAAATCATGCCTATCCACCACCTTCTCCCTTCCCTTCCCAGTAAGCAAAAGCAGCCCACTTCCAGGAAACAAGGGTTAGCAGCTCTGCCCCATCCCTGCCCCACCAGTAAGCCTCTTCTGGCTGCAATACAACTTTACCTTTTGCTAGATTGGCACTTCAGTATAAAACACAAGGAATGATTGACGCCTCTATTTGTGTGTTGGCTGGATTAACTGCCAGCCAGAAGAAAATTGACACAACAATTTTTAAACTTGTTTTGTCTTTATTTGCTTACAGACTGGAATGTGGGGATTTTGCAGTCAAAGTCTAAGCCACTGCTGCCTTACAGGTTAAAACAGATAGGGCTGGTGGTGGCACGTCAAGGTGGCATATTGGCTATGACAGGTAGGGGGATTGGTCTCACATCCAGTTCCCTGAGTGACAACTTTCTCCTGAATTGGATCTCAAAAACAGACTCAGCCCACTGTATGTCCCAGCACCAGCCAAAGGAGATGACCATTTGGATGTTGTTGTTTGCTCTGTTCTAGATACTGATGGACCTTCTCCCTAGAAAAAAATTATGCAAATAGTATCAGTTCCCTACTGAGGATTACTGAGCTGCTTGGTGACCTTGGGCTAGTCACACTTCTCTGAAGTCTCTCAGCCTCACTCACCTCACAGAGCGTTTGTTGTGGGGGAGGTAGGGAAAGGAGATTGTTAGCTGCTTTGAGACTCCTTAAGGGGAATGAAAGGTGGGATATCAAGTCCAAACTACTACTACTACTACTACTCTTCTTCTTCTTCTTCTTCTTCTTCTTCTTCTTCTTCTTCTTCTTCTTCTTCCCAAAGTTAAGTGTTTGGGGGATAATAAGGTAGGCAGCAGAATTAGTGGAGACAGACATTTCTCAAGTTCCCACACACCTTCTACGAGTGCTTGAAGTGATCTCTTCCAGGATCTCAACTTTCTTTAGGGCAACCAATGAAATGTTTATGCAACCCTTCTCTATCCCTTCTGGAGTCCACAAAGCTATACCCTGCTCAATATTTTTTGCTTTCATTAACTTCCAAAAGAAATTGTAAAATATACTTTACACAGAACCTGCATACTACTCCTAATTACTGATACTGTAGTTGGCCCTTGAGTTAAATCCACTGCTCCAGGTAAGCTTTCAATTCAAATATTTAGATTTGGTGTTCTTTTAAATATGTAGAATTAATTCAGAGCCTTATTCGAGGGATGTAGGCATGTATATTTTTTATTTATTTTTGGTAAGTCATTTGAGAATTTGCAGTTCATTGTTTGGCTTAAATTTCTGACGTGTCCTTTGCTATTATAGCTCTTGATTTGGTTATTCTGAAATTTATTCGAATTTATGTCATATTTGCAGAAGTGGAAACAAGTGTCTGATTTGATTAGCCAGGAGGGCTGAATTGAATTAAGCAAAGCCAATGTTGACAAAATAAATTAGTCAGAGTTCTCAAAATAGTGCCAGTTCAAATGTAAGTATTAAGCAAAATGTCCCAGGCTAGTTCTAGGTATATTAGAGGGCTAGAAACCAGAAGAAGTGAAAGTTTTTTTTGAAAAATAATCCTATTAGATAGCTACACCTTATGCCACACTGTGTGGTGCCAAAAGCTGTAGGATGGAGTCCAAGAAGCTTTGCACTATGGCAGTATCTCAGCTTGTGGTATGATTTCATAAGCATTGTAGCAATGCACAAGTTCACAGAGTTAACAGAATTTGGATGTGGTGGGTCTTGGGCTTTCCCAGATGAGCTCAGCCGGGGCAACACATGTGAGCCATTACAACAAATCCATAATCCTGGCTCAGCCAGGGCTTACCCAGAAGTACTTAAGCTAATGTAATTTAAAGGTAAAGGTAAAGGTAAAGGTAAAGGTAAAGGTAAAGGTAAAGGTAAAGGTAAAGGTAAAGGTAAAGGTAAAGGTAAAGGTACGCCTGACCATTAAGTCCAGTTGCAGACGACTCGGGGATTGCGTGCTCATCTCGCTCTATAAGCCGTTTGTCCACAGACAGCTTCTGGGTCATGTGGCCAGCATGACTAAGCTGCTTCTGGTGAACCAAAGCAGCACTCAGAAACGCTGCTTACCTTCCCACTGGAGTGGTACCTATTTATCTACTTGCACTTGATGTGCTTTTGAACTGCTAGGTGGGCAGGAGCTGGGACCAAACAATGGGAGTTCACTCCATCAAGGGGATTTGAACCACTGACCTTCTGATCGGCAAGCCCTAGGCTCTGTGGTTTAGACCACAGCACCACCCACGTCGCTAAGATTAAACTTAGGGCAAAACGTCTCCAGCGGGAAGGTAAATGGCATTTCTGTGCACTGCTCTGGTTTTGCCAGAAGCGGCTTAGTTACGCTGGCCACATGACCCGGAAAAACTGTCTGCAGAAGCAGACAAATGCTGGCTCCCTCGGCCTGTATAGCAAGATGAGTGCCACAACCCCAAAGTCGTTCACAACTGGACTTAATTGTCAGGGGTCCCTTTACCTTTTTAAGTTTAATCTTACAGCTCCTTTTATCCTCTTTCTCATCTTCTTTTGTATGTTATCCAGTGCACACAAGGAACACAGTACTGAGGGTAGCTGTACCTGAATCTTGGTTTGAGGGATATGTTTTTCAAACCAATAAATCCAGAGGTCATGGAAGAGCACAAGGCCTGGCTCCTAGTACATATACCAGGTTGGGCCAATCCAAAGGCTTTCACAGGAACAATGGTGTCTCTGGGTTTTAAGAGTCCCTTGAGCAAGGTGTGTTCAGTGGACCCTCCTACCTGAGTAAACCAAACTCATGGATGCCCCCACTGCCCAAACTGCACAACTGCCCATAAGAAGAGTACAAGACATGTGAAAGGTGATGCCTGTTCTCTTCACTCTTGGTACCCAGGGAGCATCCAGCTAGGCAGGTGTCTACCTATGATGCCTGGCATGCTCAGGAGCCAACAGTGCACATCCTTATCATTTTCTCAGTCTGAAGAGACCTGAGACAGTAGGTCTCAGTCTCAAGTCCTGAAATTCCACTTCTGATTCAAGCTTCTTAGTCCACATTCAAGGAATGTCTCGTTGTGTGATCATTTTCTTAAAAGATGCTCCTGTATGATTCATCTTCCATTGTTTCAAGCATTTCCAGGCTTAGGAAATGTCTTCAGCCACTGCCATGCAATACAATGTGCAGTGGTGGATTAGAGGATTTCAGCTAAGGTTTCAGCTAAATAACACATGAATTAATCTTTTCTAACTTTTAATCTTGGTGAACACAGACTTTTCTCCTAATATAGGGAGCTATCCACTCAAGTCCTTCACAGTATTGCAAGTGTCTGAGCACATGGGGAAATCATATACTTATGTAGCAAAGACTATCTCAAGGAAGTGAAAAGAATACCTCTGCTGAATAATCATAGAAAAGGAAAAGAAAGATTGCTACAAAAGGAAAAGCCCAGTTTCAAAAGTTGCTATTATGACTGTAAAATCAGCAGGCATTTTCATGGTTGTCAGGCAATCAAAGGCATAAAAAAACAAGACTTACTGGACTATGTACACAAATTGTCCATAATTTTCTGGATAAAGGGACATGCTTGATTGTCCTACAAGGAATAACAATGCTTACAGAGAAATTAAAGTATTTAAAGGACTCTTTAATGTCCTCCTTACTGTGTGCTTGAAGAGGAACATTACGGCATCTCATATGCAAGTAGAGCTTGGAGTTTTATGGTCAGCAGACCTAAGCACAATAATGAAAAACAGAAGGAGAGATAAATTAAAGGAAAACTAAATGGGTTTTTCAAATGGAAATGTTATCCCATTGCTCTATAACAGGGTTTCAAAATTTCTATCTTGAGGCAACTCAGAAAACAAGGGAGGGTGAACTGTCTATTAGGCAGACTGAGGTGGATTCCTCAAGCATGTAGGATACTGACTGTGGCCTCCTAGTCATTCCTCTCTGTTAGATGACACAGCAGTGTAGGGACTCACACTTGCATGCATGAAAGGGTTAACCTGATCCCTGAGCTCCGGTTACCAAAATGGGTGTGGCTTAGTAAGCTCTCAGCAGCTTTTGCTCTTTCCCTTCTCAATTTCGTTCTTCTGTGTGCTTCCTGGAACAAGCAAAGAAATGGGATCCTAATAACCAAGGGTCCTGTTTGTGCTTGGGACCCAAGAGCTCACCTGACAGGGTTAAAATGGAGATTGGGGGGGGAGGAGCAGTAAGTCCTGGCCATTCCCCTGGGATCATGCCAGGCGGTTTTAGCCAGTAGTCAGTAGGTGGCGTGAACCCAGGGGCTTTAAAAACAGCAGTGTGATGCAAGTGGGGCACTTGCATTTGCACGGCTGAACACCCGCCCACCCTCCCTAGTTTAGGTAGAGTCGCTTGGCCTTGCTTTGGTTTGGGTCACCTGTTTTGGAACAGGGGCTGGGTAGGATTTTTTTTTTATTTGGCAGATTGGCTTTAGCCATTTGGTTTTTGCCTACCCCTTAGCAAATTGTCACAACTTGTAAGGTGGTGGTTAGGCATTGGCTCAGTTGGATTGTAGGGTTTTCCAGTCTAGGTCCCCATTCCCTCCAGGAACTGGGTATTCCGTTAAAGGAATCTGGGGGTCCTGGATCTTGTCCGAAGTCCACTTGAGGGGCTAGGGCCATGCCAGGACCACAGGAACCCCGGAATTAGCTTAGGTTGGTCCTCATCGACCTTGCTCCCTCGTTTGGTTTACCCCATTGGACGATCACCCTGAGAGGTGGAGTCAGTTATAGTGGGGAGTCAATGCCTAAGCCAATACTGCTCACGTGATTGTATTTCAATAAAGTTGTGACCAAAATTTGCCCCAAAACTTAAACCAATATAAGTGTCTGTGTGTATTTATTTGGGGGGTGGGTCTTGGGGTCTCGAGACGCAAGAAGGAGCTATGTGTCCAATGGCTCCCACCTGAAAGAAAAACCAAATAAGTAGAATCTCCCCAAAGGGGGATTTTAAAGCCTACATCGTTGCTAACCCAAAGATTTCATGGTTCTTTTTTATTATTCTTTAAGTAATTTGGAAAAAAATTCATCTTTGTTTTACTGACAGCAGATAAAGATATGTTTGCTGTAACTTCTGGAAATTCTGTGAGTAAAACATTTACTTATTTGCAAAGCTAAGTGCCTGTTATAAAGCTATAAGTGCCTGGGATGCAGGTGGCACTGTGGGTTAAACCACAGAGCCTAGGACTTGCTGATCAGAAGGTCGCGGTTCGAATCCCTGAGACGGGGTGAGCTCCTGTTGCTTGGTCCCTGCTCCTGCCAACCTAGCAGTTCGAAAGCACGTCAAAGTGCAAGTAGATAAATAGGTACCGCTCCGGCGGGAAGGTAAACGGCATTTCTGTGTGCTGCTCTGGTTCGTCCGAAGCAGCTTAGTCTAGCTGGCCACATGACCCAGAAGCTGTACACTGGCTCCCTCGGCCAATAAAGCGAGATGAGCGCCACAACCCCAGAGTCAGTCACGACTAGACCTAATGGTCAGGGGTCCCTTTACCTTTTTAAGTGCCTGCTATTTATTCTCGCCCCGGCTTCCTCAATCTCAGCCCTCCGGATGTTTTTGGCCTACAACTCCCATGATCCCAAGCTAGCAGGACCAGTGGTCAGGGATGATGGGAATTGTAGTTTCAAAACATCTGGAGGGCCGAGGTTGAGGAAGCCTGTTCTAGCCCAAGTATTTTTCATGGGGAATGCTGTTTAAAGGTAGATGAGGGCAGATGTAGATGTAACCAAGTTTTAACTTGTTTGGAGCAATCACCAATGTGCTTAACTCTGCTATGAGAGAGTAAGAATCTCTCTTTCAAATCCCTCTCTACAACATACGATATGATCTGTCCTAGGACTACAAAACTGGTCTGCTGTCTTGGTGCAGTGGTGGATATTATCCCACTGCCAGTAGCAAAATAAGATTCAACTGGCAGTTCAGATGGCTTCTGTATATAGACTGGAGAAGAGGGACTATATCATCCTTTGCCTTAGGCCATGACATATATTGGGTCACTCCTACAAGAGAGGCTACTGTAGGACATATACTCTGTTCAGTGGAACAGGAAACACTTTAAAATGTGCAAACGTTATTGAAGTTGTTACTAGCATTACCAAATTACTGCATTTAAATCCAGTTGAGGCATCAACTTACGTTTGAGCAGCGACTATGAAATATTGAAATGCAATAAAGATATCTTGCTCTTTCCCTTGTGGCTATTCTTTTAAAGTCATACATGTTAAAGTGTCTGTTTTGTCATTTCCCTCCTCTAGAAAGGCGTTCACTTCTCTTGGCTTTCAGCCACTGACAACAGAATCCTTGAGGGATGTTACATGGATCCAAGTGATACAGAGTATCTTCTTCATTATTCACTGTATTGCCTATTACATCAACAATTATGTACCTTTTAATTGGAACCATCACAGGACAGACAACATTAATACAAAAGGTGCATCATTTGCAGCAAGACCACCTTAAATCTCATGGAAACTTCAGAAATTAATTGGAGTTTGATGCTAACAAAGTTAGTGGCAATCTTACATTTGTATAATTTACGATTTAATTGTAAAACCTTACACCTTTCTTGATGCTTTATATTTATTTTATTTTAAAACCATCTCTTCACAGTTGGATTTCTCTCTTTATGCTTTATGTAGAGCAGGCATGGCCAAACTTGGCCCTCCAGATGTTTAGGGACTACAATTCTCATCATCCCTGACCACTGGTCCTGTTAGCTAGGGATGATGGTAGTTGTAGTTCCAAAACATCTGGAGGGCCAAGTTTGGCCATGCCTGATGTAGAGAGTGTGGTTGTTGTGGCAATATTTCACCTCTAAATTGTACTGGCCTGCAGAAGACAGGAACCCCTGACAGCTAAAATGGTCTGAGATACTTTTAAATTTTGATTAGACATGTACATAAATCACTTAACCTTAGATTCAAGCAATTTTATTCTGGACTTTTCCTTCAATCTGGCCTCAGCTAGAAATATTTCCTTGACAGAATGTCAACCTGGTTTGTAAAAATGCCATGAGCAAGCTTGTGACTGTTTGCCTAATTATTTGATTAACTTTGTTTCTATATTTGGTGAGATCCAATTAAGCATTCTGAACTCATTTTGTGTTTGCTTAAATATTTTTATCCATATTCTTCCTCCAGGTAATATACCTGCTTGTGAAAAAGATCACAGTGGCGCTGTGCTCTTGCATAAAACAGTCGGCACTCGGTGCTGAGCTGTGATATTCAAGATGATGGCCTTAATTCCCTTAATGTTTCTTCCACATACAGACATCGTCTGTCCTAATTTCTTTAATTAAACTCCCATTCCAAAGACCCGTGATAAAATCATTTTTAAGAAACTGGGCAATTACCTCCAGGTAATTACCTTTGTGCATCTAGGTGCACATTAGTGACACAGGTATGCATTCAGCCAAATCAGCCAGATTCCCCCCCCCCCACACACACTTTCTTTAGCACAAACAGGTAATCCTCAGTTTCATTACATAGCAAGACAACTATTTGTAAACCATGAGAAGCTTCAGATTACTTGACACCTACCTCCAGACTTATTTTTATTCCCTACATTTGCATCATACCCTTCCCCCAAGCAGTCCTGCGAGGCCCAAGGTTATGCTTATTTGATAAGTTTAATGGCTGAAGGGGCATCTCACCACACCCTATTCAGACATTAGTCTCCATGTGATCCAGATTATGTGTAGCGACTGACACAGAAGGACCAAGCGCATCAGCTCCACCATCATATCTCATGTGTTTGGCACAGGCACCATGCTGTCTATGGGGAAACATCTTTATCAACGACTTGGATGATGGACTCAAGGGCATCCTGATCAAATTTGCAGATGACACCAAACTGGGAGGGGTGGCTAACACCCCAGAGGACAGGATCACACTTCAAAACGACCTTGACAGATTAGAGAACTGGGCAAAAGCAAACAAGATGAATTTTAACAGGGAGAAATGTAAAGTATTGCACTTGGGCAAAAAAAATGAGAGGCACAAATACAAGATGGGTGACACCTGGCTTGAGAGCAGTACATGTGAAAAGGATCTAGGAGTCTTGGTTGACCACAAACTTGACATGAGCCAACAGTGTGACGCGGCAGCTAAAAAAGCCAATGCAATTCTGGGCTGCATCAATAGGAGTATAGCATCTAGATCAAGGGAAGTAATAGTGCCACTGTATTCTGCTCTGGTCAGACCACATCTGGAGTACTGTGTCCAGTTCTGGGCACCACAATTCAAGAAGGACACTGACAAACTGGAACGTGTCCAGAGGAGGGCAACCAAAATGGTCAAGGCCTGGAAACGATGCCTTATGAGGAACGGCTAAGGGAGCTGGGCATGTTTAGCCTGGAGAAGAGGAGGTTAAGGGGTGATATGATAGCCATGTTCAAATATATAAAAGGATGTCACATAGAGGAGGGAGAAAGGTTGTTTTCTGCTGCTCCAGAGAAGCGGACACGGAGCAATGGATCCAAACTACAAGAAAGAAGATTCCACCTAAACATTAGGAAGAACTTCCTGACAGTAAGAGCTGTTCGACAGTGGAATTTGCTGCCAAGGAGTGTGGTGGAGTCTCCTACTTTGGAGGTCTTTAAGCAGAGGCTTGACAACCATATGTCAGGAGTGCTCTGATGGTGTTTCCTGCTTGGCAGGGGGTTGGACTCGATGGCCCTTGTGGTCTCTTCCAACTCTATGATTCTATGATTCTATGATTCTATGATTCTATGAAACATCTGAAGAACAGAAGCCTACTGAATGTGCATAAGCTGTCTCAGTCAACTGGAACCCTGAGCACACAGGACTCCAAACCATGGGGACAGCCTACATATGTTCAGCAAGCTTTCATCTTCAGATTTCCTTGTGCATTGGCAGCATTAGGGAGTGGCTGGCACAGGACACTGTGGTGGAGGTGGAGCTACTTCATGTGGCCCCACTCTCTCTCCATGCAGTCTGAATCACATGGAGACTAATGCCAAAATATGATTGGTTCCTCTCAAGATATGCCATCCAATTGGTGGACGAGTCAATCAACTCATAGTTATGCTTGAATGATTGACTGAGTGAATAAAATGTCTGAGTGCCATGCTTGGGAGGAGATGAGGAGTGACAGAAAGGCAGAGTTGGGAGTGTGAATATTGGCATTAAGGCTGAAGGAGGCTCCTGATAATGTACTTGATATAATATTGAGAAAGCTAAATACACTCAAACCCTCATCAGGTATCATAGCCATGAATGGGCAGCAGAAGTAGAAAAGGTCTGCAGGGCAATCTCGTTGGCTCCACCTCCCATAGTTGCACACCATGCAGTGGTTCCTTGTGTTGCTGATTGCAGAAGGGAACTTTTACTACTCATCAAAGCTCCCTGCATGATTACATGGGATTCCTAATCACATGGGTTGCTCCATGAGTAGAAGAATTTCCCCACTGAAGATATTACACACAGGGAAACCAGAAAGAGCCATATGATGACAGGTGCTGGGGTCATGGTGCAGCCCCCTCAAGCCCTTTCCTACTTATTATGATTACCCATCTTGTTCCTTCCTATTATTAAATTTATTACTTGTCTTGTTCCTTCATGTCTTTAATGCCTGTGGAAGACTTCCCTGTCATCAATAGCTGCCTTGTTGATACTGTTTTGAATTATCTGCAATTCCTGCATTGCAGGGAGTCTGACTCTTTGAGTCCCTTCCAACTCTACAATTCTATGATTCTACGATTCTGTGAACAAGAATTATACATGTTTTAGGCACAACAGTGTTATTACAGCGGTGCCTCGCAAGACAAAATTAATTCATTCCGCGAGTTTTTTCGTCTTGCGATTTTTTCGTCTTGTGAAGCACGGTTTCGGAAGTTTTGGAAAAGCTTCAAAAATCACCAAAGTCTTCAAAAACCTCAAAAAAGGCTACCACACCGCGTGCTATGAGTTGCTCCTCGAAGTCAAGTCGCAACTGTATTAACAGTTTTAAGAAAAAGGAAACAAACTTGCAAGACGTTTCCGTCTTGCGAAGCAAGCCCATAGGGAAATTCGTCTTGCGAAGCAACTCAAAAAACCAAAAAACCCTTTCGTCTTGCGAGTTTTCCGTCTTGCGAGGTACCACTGTACCAGTATCAAAGGTGTACAGTGGTACCTCGGGTTAAGAACTTAATTCATTCTGGAGGTCCATTCTTAACCTGAAACTGTTCTTAACCTGAGGTACCATTTTAGCTAATGGGGACTCCCGCTGCTGCCGCACCGCCACCACGCGATTTCTGTTCTCATCCTGAAGCAAAGTTCTTAACCCGAGGTACTATTTCTGGGTTAGCAGAGTCTGTAACATGAAGCGTCTGTAACCCGAGATACCACTGTATTTCTGAAGAGTCGAGGAGGGATTTGAATCCAGGTTTTCTAGATAATTGCTTGTGGGTTTTTTGTTTTGTTTTTGCTTTTGCTTTAAATGCAACAGCAGCCAAATAACAATTATTGCATATTTGATGATTCAGGTAGGGATCTGAATCTACACTTTCTAAATTCAAATATATTTATATTTCATATAACATATGATATATATTTCAAATAACATGCAATTTCAATGAAAAAGCTTATTAACTGTAATAATCCTTCAGAGTAATCATACATCCCTTTGTAGAGCTTCATTAAATCTCTCCCCCCCACCCTCCCCAGGAGTGTGACATCAGATGTCTGCCAAAAACTTCACAGGATGAAATCTCTCCAAATTCAAGACAAACAACACATCACCCTAGCTATAACACATTATACTCAGAAAATGAATAATTCTTCATTAAAATGCTTTTTAGTTCTGCACTTAGAAAGTTCAAATGAATTTTGGAGACAATGGTAGTATGAAAAGAATGAGAGCATTGTTGATTAGTAAACCCATTATTTCAGTGGCACTAATAAACCCACAACTCATCCTTATGTGCGAGCCCATTCCAAAATTTTGGCACTGCACCAGTTCCTGTGAGATCATATGTTGGTTTTCAGTGGCTTCCTTTGAATTGTATGGGATGAGGCAAATGGGCTGCCGTCTGACAGGTGCTGGACTTGTTCTCATGGCAAGACTTTATGGTCACTAGACTCAGTTTTAGCTTAGCAGAACACTGTTCAAAACACTTGGGGAAATTCTTCCATGCAAGGAACACCTTTCCTTGCATGAAGCTCTATCTGCACACATCTGATGCCAACTGAATGTCCAAACACTGCATAAATGTAGTAGTGAAGCTGGGTGGGGCTAGAGCACAAAGCCCCTCCATGTGCGCTTTCAACATGGCGGAGGAATTCACATGACCCCACCCCCCTTCATCCATCACTTACGTACAAGGGATAGAGAAACTTTGTAGCCTCGCCTTCTCGCCATTCATTTGCTTCACATATACCCACCTAGGAGAATGTGGCCAGTCCAGTTCCAAAAACACAGTTGTAGATGCATTTTTGAGTTAACAAACATTATGGAAATGGACTCAAGTGAGAAGAAGGCAATCAAAGCTATAATCGATCTCTGCTGAACTTTAGCGAGCAGCGTAATGTAATCATAATGAATTAAAGGTTTCTTTATTAAACAGTTTGTTAATTAGAATCTATACAACATTAAGGATTTGTTTTCGGATTATTAAAAGCAGGTTAAAGTTTACTCCCTTTCAGAAGCTGGGAAATTAATTGAGGATAATGGATTAGTCTATACTGGTTTTGATTATTCCAGTGATATGAACTAATGATGGTTGTCTGGGATTAGAGTTAATTAACACGGCTATTGAATTGCTGATAGCAATCTGGATTTGTTTACCTCCATTCTTACTGATGCTTCTGAAGTTGTATACTTAAAATGAAATTAATATAGTAGGAAATAAAATATTTGATTCACTAGAATGGTGTAATGCAGGGAAAGGGAACATGTGGTCTTTTAGAGGTGCATTTTAAATAAAAGGACACATTCTACTCATGTAAAAACACGCTGACCGTCCACAGGCTGGATTTAAAAGGTGATTGGGTCAGATCCGGCCCTCGGGCCTAAGTTTGCCTAACCATGGCTTATAGCTTTCAGTGTTTCTGTTGCAATTTATTTGCCTTTGTACATCTTCTGCAGTGTTTTACAGTGTGTGGCTTTAGATCCAGGAAACCGAAATTATATGAGAACAAATCTCGTGTTATGAGTTGGGGTGGGGGTAGGTTGTATCTCAAGAAATACCTAATGCCTATGCCATCCTTCTAATTCCTGGAATAGCCAGGCTAGATTCCTGGTGGGGTGATAGCCTAGGTAACAGACCATTAAGAGAACAAAGGGAGTGGCTTAGCACCAGAATGCAAATGAGTGGGCCCCTTCCCTCAACTGGCTGGTATTTACAAAGACAAAGGTGAGAGCTGAGAGTTGAGTGAAGCTAGAAGAAACAGGCTAGGAAGCCAAAGAGTCAGAGTGATGCTTGATTTCTGTTTGAATCCAAGGCTGAGGCTATAGAGGAAGCAAGACCCTTTGTTGTTGTTGTTTAGTCATTTAGTCGTGTCCGACTCTTCGTGACCCCATGGACCAGAGCACGCCAGGCACTTCTGTCTTCCACTGCCTCCTGCAGCTTGGTCAAACTCATGCTGGTAGCTTCGAGAACACTATCCAACCATCTCGTCCTCTGTCGTTCCCTTCTCCTTGTGCCCTCCATCTTTCCCAACATCAGGGTCTTTTCCAGGGAGTCTTCTCTTCTCATGAGGTGGCCAAAGTATTGGAGCCTCAGCTCCAGGATCTGTCCTTCCAGTGAGCACTCAGGGCTGATTTCCTTAAGAATGAAGAGGTTTGATCTTATTGCAGTCCATGGGACTCTCAAGAGTCTCCTCCAGCACCATAATTCAAAAGCATCAATTCTTCGGCGATCAGCTTTCTTTATGGTCCAGCTTTCACTTCCATACATCACTACTGGGAAAACCATGGCTTTTACTATACGGACCTTTGTTGGCAAGGTGATGTCTCTACTTTTTAAGATGCTGTCTAGGTTTGTCATTGCTTTTCTCCCAAGAAGCAGGCGTCTTTTAATTTTGTGGCTGCTGTCACCATCTGCAATGATCATGGAGCCCAAGAAAGTAAAATCTCTCACGGCCTCCATTTCTTCCCCTTCTATTTGCCAGGAGGTGATGGGCCCAGTGGCCATGATCTTTGTTTTTTTGAAGGTTTTTTGAAGCAAGTCCCTACTGGGGTGTTAATGCTGTGTACCCCTCCATTACAGGCTCAGGTTGTATTTATGTGTAAATAAGCCATATATCATAGAGACACCACAGTCTCCACTGTCCCTCATTCCAAAGGAAACACAAACCCTGGAATCTTGCACTGCTTGGATATGGTGGTGGTGTGCAAAAGTATAATTCTGAGCTAATATTAGTCAGTATTTTCCCCCTTTTGCTGCAGTTTTCAAGGGAGAGATGACGAGTGTTTGGGAGACTAATAAGCTTTCTGGCTGTGCAAAAGAAAGCAATGAATGGAAATGAGGAAAGGATAAAAGATAGGATTAGCTTTGTTTCATCTGCATTTGACCAACTTTAGAACAACAGCTTATTAACAGCATGCCTCTTTTTTTAAAAAAAAAATCCTTCTGATATTATAGTTTCTTGTTCTATTTTCAGAAACTTATTCCCCATTCATGGATAGCTATATTTAGCCCCACAAGGGCTCTTGTTTGCATCCCTTCTGAAAGCAATCCGAGTTAAAAAATGAGTTCTTTAACACCGCAACACATTTTCCCTCGGGGGTCACACTTAGTGTCACCTGCTCCTAGTTCCTCTTTCATGGGATCAGAGGATTGAAAGTAGCTCTGGTTCTAATCCTGTGTCCAGGTGTGAAGTGGGGGAAAACTCGCTTGCAGAAACATTCTGAACGATTTCGCTCTTGTATCCCCACTAAGTTCTCATAAGCTCACTTGAAAAAGCAACTGTCGCCAAAGGATTTTAAAAATGGTTTATTTGGGATAAACCCTATAACGATATTTCTGAGGACAGATTATGCCATAGGCTACATGATTGCACAGGGTGGTGTTTTTCTTCCTCTTCTCCTCAGCTGTCTAGGTGTCCTTTTCATTTCGCTCACAAGAAACTAAAATTCAGCAATAATTGTAACAGTTGAAGGACACTTTCTACATACTAGAGATGATCTGGCTAAGGTAAGGCACTTTTGTTAGTGGAATCTTTTTGTGTCAGTGGAATCTTATGCATATTTGTTCAAAACTAACCAATAGGAATAGGGATGCGGGTGGCACTGTGGGTTAAACCACAAAGCCTAGGCCTTGCCGATCAGAAGGTCAGCGGTTTGAATCCCTGCAGTGGGGTGAGCTCCCGTTGCTCGGTCCCTGCTCCTGCCAACCTAGCAGTTCGAAAGCATGTCAAAGTGCAAGTAGATAAATAGGTACCGCTCCAGCGGGAAGGTAAACAGCGTTTCTGTGCACTGCTCTGGTTTGCAAGAAGCGGCTTAGTCATGCTGGCCACGTGACCCAGAAGCTGTCTGCCGGCTCCTTTGGCCAATAAAGTGAGATGAGCACCGCAACCCCAGAGTTGGCCACAACTGGACCTAATGGTCAGGGGTCCCTTTACCTTTACCTTTAACCAATAGGAATATAGGAAGCTGCCTTATCCTGAGTTATATCATTGGTCCTCTGGGTCAATACTAGCAATGGCTCTCTAGGTTTTTCATGCAACAGTTTGGAGGTGCCAGAGACTGAACCTGGTATCAGAGGTAGCGGAGGACCCGTGCTCTCCCCGCTGGTGTCCGGTGAAGAGTCCTGGAGCCCTCTCGCTGATTCCCCCATCAGCCCCTCTATATCCCTGGTGTTGCGCTGATTTGCTTCCCCATCTGCGGAGCTGCCTCTCTCCCTGCTGGGCCCTTCTCCAGCATCATTTGAGAGCCTTCCCTTCGCCTGTAGCTCCGATGTCAGTTCCCTGACAATACACACACACACACACACCACAATATTGTAAAAAGTATCAAAGTTGGTTGGTAATGAAACCTTTCCCTCCACCCTGTTCTTCTCTCACCTCAAATCTCAGAAGTATACAGGGAAGGCGGTTCAAAGCAAGAATCCTGGCTGAAATACAGTACATGGTGTTGGGAACACATTTGAAGAAATGCATTACATCTATCTTTTGCAGGAAAGAAGCTGTTGGGAGCAAAATTCTATGTTAGTCAAATCTCAGCCTGATCCAGCAAAGAATTGTTACACTGCCTTCCTCTTCTATTGGATTCTAGACGTTTTCCTGTATCGTCTTCACCAGATGGTTAGTGTTTAAACACATTATGGTTATGGCTCCACACTTCAGTATTGAAGTACCCACAAAACAATTCATAGGTAATAAAATACCCGCAGGGCTACTTTGGAAAAATGCAAAAGAGGCACTTATTTGAGGCCTTGGATTTTCAAGGGTCAAATTATGGGAAGCCAGCATGTGGTTCCAACATAAATGAAGGCTCAGGATACCACAATACGAGCAGAGAGAAACTAATTGTGCAACATGAGATGCCAAAAGAGCAGACAGAGGGATTTTCTTTGCCAGGCTTTTTAGAGTCGTCCTCTGCAGTCTACAGAATGCTGCTAAAAGGTAGAATTGTCACTATATTTCACCTTGCATCTGAGCAGCTTTGATAGAATGGAAAAGAAGGATAATGAGACAAACAAATGAGAAGTTTGCTTCAACATCCTTCTGATTATAGGCAAAGGTCTCCCCTCACCCCTGGTCTTTAAAGATATGTTGTGTTTTTATACTGTTTCTGTATCTAGAACCTTTGTTTGAATTTATTTAATGCTGCAGAAACTCCCTCCCTTTTGGGGAAAAAAAGAATTTATTTATTTATGTACAGTATTGATATGCAATAGTTGTATATTACTCTTTTATAATCGTATGTGTTTTGGCCCCTCTAAGCTAGTGCTTTTCAAACTAGCTGATTTGATGGAATGGCAATCCCCCCTCCCCTCCTCCAATATGCTAGGGGATGCTACCATATTTGGTCCCTGAAATACCCCACTTGAGCTGTGGTAGAGTCTCCATGGACCAGCTGCTGGTGGCTCATGGACCACCAATTTGAGTGTTACTGCTGTAAGCCATCCAGACAATCTGTAAAAATGGTATGTCAGAGAAATAGTATAAATATACATTTTAAAAACAAAATCTGTCAAAGAGAAGCTATCCCACTGCCAATTGCTGCTACCATAAGTCAAATCGTTGTCCCCAATTAAAAATAAAATCATAAATTCTTTAAATGCAAACATTTTAAACTGAGAGGCAGAGATGAATCGTAACAACTGATGGCTATGTTGTATCCCTTGAAATCTGAAAAGGCCTCCTTGGTTTACTAAATATTACTGTCAATGAAGATGAGCTCTCTTAGAGCTCTCTCTCTCTCTAAATACAACAGAGACAAGTATTCCATTTTCCTGTTTCCTTTTAGCCTTGCCTCCTTGTGTTCCTTAATGGTCCAATTCAGAGCCAAAGCCAATACCGTTAAAACTGCTTTTAGGGTGCTTGCTGGTGCATGCAAGAGCTTTTATGAGTTTTGCCCAGTTTCTTGTGATGCTAATGTGATTGGGGGAATGCAGGACTAAAGAGAGTAGTGAAACTTGGAGATAGTGTGTGTCCCCACCCCCCACCCCATTGCATTAGCATCACATGAAACCAAAACTGGGCACAATTCATAAAGCTCTTTACAAGCATTCTGTATGCCCAGCACATCCCTAAAACCAGCTCTAATGGCATTTGCTTTTTGCTATGAATTGGCCCATTAAAGAACATGAGGGAGCAGCGCTGAAAGGAAACAAGAAAATGGAAGACTCATGCCAGGTGTATAACTAAAGGCTTTTGGCTATGGGAGGCCTCATCCCCACTGACAGCAATGTTTAGGAAGCCAGGGGAGCCCTTGCCGATTCAAGGCATCAATCATTAATGTTTTATATCTCTGCCCCTCCATTTAAAGGGTACTGTTTATATCTAAGGAACTGAACATTTTAACAGAGGGAAATGACTTTGCCTGCAATATCAACATTTGCTGTGGAATCTCATCTCTTTGACAGTATGATAGCCAGTTTGCTCCCTGCTGAATTCTGAAGCAGCTTTTTAAAGTCCACAACATTTATGTATTTCACAGAAGCAAAACAAAGCCCACCAATTGCTACTTGTTTCTAATGCAAGCCTCTTCTGGTTCTCAGATTAGCTCCCCCCTTCCCTTTAAAATGCCTCTGTGCCTCATATGTTAGATGTCTTATTTTTTAAAAAAACTGCATTGCTTGGTTACTCTGAAAGAAGATGAAGATGATTTATATTCTCTCATATATTGGGTGATATCTAACTAAGTCATACACTGGTTTATACAGTAATGGAATCAAGGGACTTGAACTAACCTAAACTCAAATATTTCAATGAGTCTGCCCTGAGCATGACCAGCTTTGGATATCCCCAGTTATATGCACTATTGACAACATGATGAGATAACACAGGGATTTCATGATTTGTGCTCATTGTGGTATCAGGGCAGTTACACACAATCCTGTTTTTGATACTGTTTATGCCAGAGAAAAAACCAGGGTGGATATAATGCTTTGTTTCCAACTAGTTCATGTCCCATAGCTTCCTGGTGAAATCCTGTAACTTTTTATAACACAAATGCTCTATTTAGTGTTTTGGGTTTTGCTTTTTTTCATCCTGCTTTTGCTGCACCACAGTGCAGTCGCAGCCTCCAGGCAGCAATAATGCAATAACATTGGGGAAACATTGCATAGCAACTGAGGAAGCAGAATGTTGTGTGGCTGGTCAGGTATAAACCCGCCACTAGTGCAACATTATTGGATCAATGACATGTTTCAGAATATACCCACAGGTGGGGATAGACAGCTCCCACACAATGTACAATCTACAATGTATTGCAGAAGTGTTCATTCATTCATTTCTAAAAAAAAAAATGAGAAATAGAACATTTGAAGCACCACTTATTTCTGATTGGCTTCTTTGAGGAAAATATAGAAATGCATGAGGGAAACTTATGGAAATTCTTTTGTCTGTTATTTGTTTCACATAAGAGATATTCCTCAAACTGGCAAAAGATATTGCATTGCACGGCGGTGCTTAAACAGAATTGTGCATATTGTAACATCCAGGGAACATTTTGCATAGATGGGGGAATTTTGGAGTACTCTGAACATGTCAAGCCGTGCAGAGGGTTCACAAGATGTGGAAGGAGGGCATCTATGTTGGCAAGCCTTGATCCCTGCCACCACCAGTGCCAGATATACTTATAAGCTAAACAAGCAATAGCTTAGGGCCCCACTCTCTTGCACTTCTGGTTTGTTTCTATTTTCACCCACTTTGCTATCTCTCAACAGGAAAAATTATTAATAACATAACATCAAACCTAAAACATAAAAATTAAATTAAACACACCACCCAATTTCACTATCTTCTAAACATTTTCTGATACTCATAATGTGGATGTTTATTTAAATCCTGCCATCAAGTCTATTGACTTTCTTTGTTTCTGCAAATATAATATGAATAGTTCCCAATCTTTTTCAAAGTCTCTGTTGTCTTTTTCTCTTAGTCTATCTGTCATTTTTGCCAGTTCTGCATAGGTCATCAACTTCTCTTGCCATTGTTATTTAGTTGGTATTTCTCCAGTCTTCCAATGTTTTGCAATCGACATTCTTGCTCCTGTAGTGGCATACATAAATAAAGTCTTCATTTCTTTTGGTATGTCTTGACCTAAAATACCCAATAAAAAGGCTTCTGGTTTTTTTACAAAAGTTATTTTTAACATTTTCTTCAATTCATTGTATATCATTTCCCAGTAGGATTTTACCTTCTTACAATCCCACCACATATGATAGAACGTACCTTCTGTTTCACATCTCCAACACTCTTTCTTTTTGTTTTTATACACTTTTGCCAATTTAACCAGTGATAAATTCCATCACCTGTCTAATTCTCTTTTAAAGTCATCCAACTTGGTGCCTAACACTGCCTCCTGTGGGAAGGAGCTACATAGTTTAACTACGTGCTGCATTCTATGGAATGCAAATTGTAATACAATAAACTGCAATATAAGAAATAAGAGGATGATAAAATGCTATCCAAAAATCATACAGTGCCCAGTATAGCACATTACATTTGATATCTCAGGTATAAAAAAAATAAGAAGCGGTTCATCAATTCCCCCTCAGCAATTTTCAAGTCATCTGCGATGGAACCACCGGCACAGGCATACTCCATGCAGAAAGGGACCCTGAATAGGCCCAGTTTATATTAGATTTATTTATTTATTCCAGGTATCTATATACAGTGGTACCTTGGTTTAAGAACAGCTTAGTTTATGAACAAAGTGGATTAAGAATGCTGCAAACCCAGAAGTAGGTGTTTCAGTTTGTGAACTTTGCCTTGGAATAAGAACATGTCTCGCTTCATGTTGAGTGTGTTCCATTTGTAAATTGAGTCCTCCGCTGCTATGGGAAAGCACGCCTTGGTTTAAGAATACTTTGGTTTAAGAAAGGACTTCCAGAATGGATTAAGTTCGTAAACCAAGGTACCACTGTACAACTTAATACAGTGGTACCTCGAGTTAAGAACTTCATTCCTTCTGGAGGTCCGTTCTTAACCTGAAAATGTTCTTAACCTGAGGTACCATTTTAGCTAATGGGGACTCCCAATGTCTCTGTGCCACCACCGCACAATTTTTGTTCTCATCCTGAAGCAAAGTTCTTAACCCAAGATACTATTTCTGGGTTAGCGGAGTCTGTAACCTGAAGCGTCTGTAACCTGAAGCGTCTGTAACCCAAGGAACCACTGTATTCAGAATTTCTAAGTGCTGTACATGAAACATTTTTTTAAAGAATAAAAACCAATGCAAAGAACAAGAACAATTAAGAATCATCGTAAGAACAGAAAACTGCCTTGTCAAGTGCCTGCAGTTCAGCAGATACGGGAGTTCCTTATTGCTCAATAATGCACACAGATAAGTCCCAAACCCACAGACCACTTCTACACTTCCACAGATGTTCACATGGGGACCACTGAACCTCTAATTGGGGTCTTTCTCTCTCATGAGCTCTAATCCCCATTTTAATGAAGCAGCTTAGTAGGATCAGATAAAGCTGTAACTGCCAAACATATTTGAAGAAATACACATAGCTTTAAGATGAAGCTCAGTTTCTTTTTTCTCCTTAGTCATAGATTCCAGGCACCCTCCCCCACCTCACAATTTGGATTGTGGAGTTCAATAAAAGTTTAAAGGGCACCCCAGGTGCTGTTTGGGGTAAAAAGAATGTTTTCTATGCTAGGAAGCATGCAACTCTGAAGAGATTCCATTCTTCTCTCTGCAAACAGTGAAATGCTACCTGAATCTGGCAAAAGAGTGCATGACACATTTCATTCCCCCCCCCCCCAAAGAACTTAAATCTCCCTGCCCTTAGTGGGACATCATATGATGCATTCATATTTGACACACGATGGTCCTGCAATTCTTAGAAGAAACCACAGACAGCTCAGAACTTATATAATAATACTAATAATATTTTATTATTTATACCCCGCCCATCTGGCTGGGCTTCCCCAGCCACTCTGGGCGGCTTCCAAAAAAATATTAAAATACTGTAATACATCAAACTTTAAAAGCTTCCCTAAACAGGGCTGCCTTCAGATGTCTTCTAAAAGTCTGGTAGTTGTTGTTCTCTTTGACATCTGGTGGGAGGGCGTTCCACAGGGAGGGTGCCACTACCGAGAAGGCCCTCTGCCTGGTTCCCTGTAACTTGGCTTCTCGCAGTGAGGGAACCACCAGAAGGCCCTCGGTGCTGGACCTCAGTGTCTGGGTAGAATGATGGGGGTGGAGACGCTCCTTCAGATATACTGGACCGAGGCCGTTTAGGGCTTTAAAGGTCAGCACCAACACTTTGAATTGTGCTCGGAAACATACTGGGAGCCAATGTAGGTCTTTCAAGACTGGTGTTATGTGGTCTCGGTGGCCGCTCCCAGTCACCAGTCTAGCTGCCGCGTTATGGATTAGTTGTAGTTTCCTGGTCACCTTCAAAGGTAGCCCCACGTAGCGTGCATTGCAGTAGTCCAAGCGGGAGATAAACAGTGCTTAACTTGTTTTTATAGCTGTTATTCTGTTAACGTTGTTAATATTGTTGTACAGATTGTTAGAAGTTGCTCAGAGTGGCTGCAGCAACACAGTCAGGTGGATAGCATATAAATTATTGTTGTTGTTGTTGATGAGGATGATAAATACGCTATTCATTTGTCAACCACACAATTTTTGCATTAATGATGATGTCTAGCTTATTTTTTTAAGTTGCTGCTTTATTAATAGTATTTTATAGATTGTAATTGTTTTACTGATGACTTGTTAAATGTTGTATATGATTTATGCTGTATTTGTGGTGTTCTATCAAGTTCTTTTATGATGCTGTTATTTATTGTTTGTAAGCTGCTTTGGGATACATGTGAATGAAAAGTGGAATAGAAATATAATAAATTACACAAATGAAACGTCACCCATGAAGAGCAAAAACCATAGACGTGTGTTTTTGGGTATTATTATTATTATTATTATTATTATTATTATTATTATCATCTTTCAGGCAGTTTATTTTAAAATGCATACAATCTCAACCACAATATTGAACTTGATATTTAAGCAAAGTTCTCTTACTGCCCTCATTAGCTAAATTTGATCTGCCTCAAGAGCCAAAATTGCTCTCTTTGTTTTCCTTTCAGACAGTTTACAAGCTTGAGAACTCTAACAAGTCCCTTGACTTGTAGCAATTTGTAACTGGAACAGTGTTCTCCATGAACCACATTTCTCTTGAGGTGTTTCAACCCATCTAGTTACAACCAGTGAAAGATATTCACTCATTTCCTAGTATAGCTTTTCCTCCAACTAAGCATCTGTTTAGCTCTTTCCTTTAAAATCTTGCAGACACCATAGTACTCATGGGGGAATATGTTTTAAAATTATTTGAGGAAAATGTTCTTTTTCGGCCTTGTGAGCAGGTCCTGTTCACTACACAGAAGCATGAGAAATACCAAAATACACTGAAACTGAAAGTCTGCAACCCAACATTTGATTTGCTATTTCAAAACCAATCAAATTTCAGGTTTCCTTCTCAGAAGATTTTCAAATAGGGATGGATGAATCTTTCCATGTCAATTTCTCATTTTTCACTCTTAACTTCAGTTCTCCATCAGTTTGCAACTTTTAAAAAAGTCTTCACAAAAATCCACCAGCATTTTAAGGATCCCCCCCCCCCCAATATACACATTTTTGTATGAAATGTTGTCCAATGCACCTGATTTTATTTTTTTTTATTTTGCATACCTTGTGTTTGAAATTATAGTGATTGCAATCATAGAAACGTAGAATTGTAGAGTTTGATGATCATCTACCAACGCCCTGCAATGCAGGAATCTCAACTAGATCATACGTGACAGGTGGTCATCCGACCTCTGCTTTGAAACCCGAAGGGTTAGGGTTAGGGTTAGAGTCTACCACCTCCCTTGGGAGTCTGTTTCACTGTCAAACAGCTCTTACCATCAGAAAGTTATTCTTGTTGTTTAGTTAGAATCTCCATTATTTTAACTTGAATCCATTGGTTCAGGTCCTAGTCTCTGGAGCAGGAGAAAACAAGCTTGCGCCATCTTCCATGTAACAGTCTTCTAGATAGCTGAAGATGGCTATCACATGTCCTCTCAGTCTCCTCTTTTCCAGATAAACATACCCAGCTCCCTCGACCATTCCTCATAAGACTTGGTGTCCAGACTCTAGGACCCATGTACCTATGGGACCACCTCTCCTGGTATGTCCCACGAAGTAAGGTCCACAAATGACAACATTTTGGAGGTCCCAGTGGTTAGATTGGTCTCAACTAGGGCCAGGGCCTTTTCAGTACTGGCCCCTACTTGGTGGAACGCTCTGTCACAAGAGACTAGGGCCCTGTGTGACTTGACATCTTTCTGCAGGGCCTGCAAAACAGAGCTGTTCCACCTGGCCTTTTGTTTGGACTCAGTCTGACCATTATGGTCTTGATTTATTGGCTACTTTTAAAATGAGGCTGCATTTTAAATTACATTTTAACCTGTATTTTAAATTGGTCCACCCCCCCCCCATTATGTTTTTACTGTGATTTTATTGGCATTAGCTGCCCTGAGCCCGGCTCTGGTTGGGGAGGGCAGGGTATAAATAAAATTTATTTATCATCATCATTATCATCATCATCTTGGTCTCCATCCTCTGCACACATTCCAGCTTGTCAATATCCTCCTTAAATTGTGGCACCCAGAATCAAATTCAATACTCCAGGTGTGGTCTGACCAAGACAGAATAATGTGGGAATATTGCTTCCCTTGATCAGGACACTATACTTCTGTTGATATACGTAGCCTTGAATAATATTGGCTCTTTTTTCTGCTGCATCGCACTGTTGTCTCATGTTAAGCTTGTGATCTCCTACAACCCTTTTCATATGCACTACTGGCAATCCAAGTGTCTCCCATTTTATATAGCTGGTTCCTCCTACCTAAGCGTAGAACCTTACATTGATCCCTATTAAAATTCATTTTGTTAGTTTTGTTGTTTTGTTTGTTGTTTCTTAATGCTACTGCAAGTATTGTGAGCTGCTTTGAGCTCAATATTTGTTGTTGGAAAAAGTGGGATGCAAATTTTAAATCAGCTCAACTCCTGTTCAGGCTCATGATCAGTCACTGCTACCTCCTGATTGGTTGCCACTGAGACTTCACTCTCCTGGGAGCTTGGTGGAAGGGGCTGGCTTCCTTTTCCAAAGCAGCTGAAGTTGAGGTGCAATGGGGAGAGCCCCACTTCTCCAACCTTGATTCCCACCAACCAACCCCACCCACAGTTTCTCCCTGCCCCACATCCTGCATCAAAGACTGACAAAGCCTGTTTCTGACAGCCCCATGCAGAGTGCATTAACAAAAGATTTATTAATCTTTTCCACCTTGAGGTGCATGGTCTTTTTGAACTGATTGTTGGAATAGTTAGAGCTTCAGAGTTTTACCAGTGTCTCCTGTATGTTGTGCTGCTGGAACAAAGAATCAAAAGGTTTTGCTTTGATTTATTTGCTGGAGGAAATTGCGGCTTATGCTTTCTCATTTAATGCTCTTGGGTAAGTGAATGTGTGTTACCTGCATGAGTACGTTTGAGAGGTCCTCATTATGTTGTTATAAATGTAATCAATTGTTAAACCACCTAGAATGTTTTCTCTGAATGTGCGGCATTGTTTTCCAGTCTCTTTAAATTCATAAATAAGTAATACATTTTCTCCCCTTTTTTTTTACTCGCTCCAAGTAGAATCACATCAATACATATTTTCCTTTTGAGCCAGAAATATAGAATGCTGCTTAGTGCTAGACTCTTATTTTCCACATTCTGTATAAAAAGTCAACCCTACTGAACTTTACTGAGCCTTGTACATGTTACCTAAACATCCAACAGTGCTTGGTCCCTCAGTGAATTTATCTCCTCACTGCCATTGCTATCAGCTGGTCCTCCTCCTCTTCTTTATAATAAATCATGTCCCCAAATTTTCTCCTGCATTTCTTAAAAAAAAAAAAAAAATCTCCTTCAATTACTCAGAAAAGAAATTGCATTTGTAAACTATCAAAAGGCAGGAAAAATTTCTGTAAAATTCTCATGGGTCAGAAAGGGTTTTGCATTACTTACTTTAATTTTGACTGTCCTTTTATTTCCTTCAGCAAATCATCTCACCAAGGGTCTGCCCTCTGCAGCCTTCTTAGGTGCTCTAATGCAACAAGGCAATGAATTATGTTCCAGCCTTTATTCATTGCATGCAGCACTGTTTCCATTCTGCTGCATTTCAGTTTCTGATCAAATCAACATTATCCATTGTGTTGTCCAGTACTGTCAAAGCTTACTAATTACTTCATCATTACATTATTTCACATCTTTCATTAAAATGCAAAAGAAAAGCAAGGAAAATTTGGGGCAGGTACCTGTTGTCTGCAGACCAAAAACGACAATGGTGAATGTCACCATTGTATTCCCTGGATTGATTTCCATTCCAGACATGGGAAGCTAACATCAACAATTTCCTCTCCTGTTTTCATCTGAATTCTCCAATACCCCTGCTTCTGACACATTCACATGAACTTTAAATGTGTGCAGGATGGTCATCTGAACCACCCTACAATATTCAAAAAATCTCAGTATGTTTCCTTATAGGCTTGCAGTTGTTTATTTGCATGCTGCCTGTCCATAGTGCAAAATGTTCAAAGTAGCTCAGAACAGGGGGGAAATACATAATAAAACATAACTAGAACTTATGTCAATTCAGTAACAATTACAAGAGGAAACCAAATTTAAATAGTCATACAAAGAAGTGGCTAATCAAAGCATCTCATATTAATAAATATACATGAAAAGAGAATGTGGATGGTATAATGACTACTGGTGACACAAAAGCTCTGATTTCCCCTCAAGCAGGGGAAAGCAAATAAATTATGTTTCTTTCTTCAGCTCTCTAAGGAAAAAGGCGGGGTGTCACCTGTTGGGCATGTTGCATGTTTCCTGCCTCTCTCAGCTTTTCAGACAGTGGTGATGGTTTTCTTCTGGTGAAGATCAACAGACTGATTTGTGAGTAATGTATAAGATCATCTGGCTGCAACTATTACATCAGAGGGAATGAGAAGGAATGGAGGGCTACTCCACTGGCATAGCTGAGACTTTTGGCTCTTCATCTTCTTTTTAAAAATTTTGGTGTTTTTTTTTTTAAAAAAAATTACTAGAGTTTGGAAAAAATGGATACAAAGATTATTATCTATTATCTTTTTAAAATCAAAACTAAAACATTATTAAAAAAAAACACAAACCAAAAAGAGAAAGAAGGAAAAAGAAAAGAGAAAGAGAGGATAGAGAAGGGAGGAAGAGAGGAAGGGAAGAGAGAAGGAAGGAAGGAAGGAAGGAAGGAAGGAAGGAAGGAAGGAAGGAAGGAAGGAAGGAAGGAACTTCTAATTCTGTCCTCCTCTTCATGAATTTTCCCACCCCAGCTGGTTATTGGAAGAATTTACAACTAAGAACTGGTATCCAAATGTGTTCATTTCCTCATCCCTCCCTATCCATTTTATTTTAGTGTTGTGTCTTTTTAGATCGTAAGCCTGAGGGCAGGGATTGCTTGTTTATTTATTTATTAAAAGTGATCTGTAAGCCACTCTGGGAACACATGTGTATGTGTGTGTGTGTGGGGGGGAGTAATAATAATCCTGCATCAACATGATTTCTTTCCTCCAGTATTTTAATCGGTCTTATGTATTGTCCTTTAGGGGTTGGTACGAAATGTCCATAAATTGATTGTGCCTCCTGGTGCCTGACAGGTATTGTCAGACTGCACCAGTACAATTACAGCTCTTTCAGGGAGGTGTAGTCAAAACAGTGTACTGCAAATGTATCTCCACCTCAGTAATTTTTCAGTGTTAGTGGAGTGCCTGGGGTTTCCAACCATTATGAACCAGCCCTTTATTTCAGGCACTCCTGCGTTTTCCTTCATGACAGCTTTCCTCTGTAGTTTCATATTCAACAGAGCCAGCTTGGCTTCAGAGGACTCTTTGCATGAAAATGTACTGTGATTTCCCCCATTAATTTGTAAGACAATAACCAAGGTAGTTAATTAGTGCTTTCTAAAATGTGCATGAATAGCTGAGGGGTAGTGATTCATATGCAAAACATACATCATCTATGCTACAGTCAATAATCTCAGCATTTCAGAAACAATGTAACAAAGGAATTCTTTTTTGTACGGAGCAGGAAACGGGAAGATCAGCCAAGTATCACCTCAGTCTTCACTGCCTTCATAATTTCCAGTCATCTTACTTTGGAGAATTGAACATTAATGTGCAAAAATTATATTTTGTCTTTGCACTAAAATGAAGTCTCTCTTAAAAATGTGTAAAATTCTCTTGCTCCTATTGGGCAGAGTAATAAGATCTCTCCTTTGTGTCCTGCAACCAACACATCCATCTTCTTCATCAGCATTGACACCTGTTCAAGGAAATGTCAGCTGCCATTTTGACTGGCATGGGAAAGACTTGCCCAGTGACAGCATGGGCTTATCACTTGAGAACAAACAACAACAAAACTCCCTGCTAGAAATTGGCACATATATGCCCAGTGGTTGGTTGCATCATAGATGCAACCCAGATTCCAACCCTATTATCCAGCCTAAAGATTTAATTCCTTTTCTACTGGTAGCCACACATATATCACTGGAAATCCCAGGTGAAGCTAGCTTTTGAGAGATTGGTTCAATAATATTTGGGATATAGCTAGTTCAGAATAACGAACTGGGCTTCAAAGAGTCGCAAATGGAGCTATAAAGGAAAATACTTTGGATGAAACCTGGTCTCTCATTTTCAGACAAAAGGGTAAAAGAAAGTGAAGCTCTTACAGCAGCTTCACAAACCTGTCTGTGGAGAGCCTATATGGACTGCCAATGTTTTAAGACCATGAAAAATGATGCCATGGGTTTGGTGCTATGCTCTTTTCTTTACTGTGTCTGTATTGTACAACAACGTTTTTAAAACGAATCCTCCACAGCCAATAAAAAAATCTAATTTTATCTTAAGTAAAATAAAATAGATACACACATAAGGAACACTTTTTTGAGTTTATGGAGATGCCTCCTGCAGTACCCAGACACTCATTTCAGACCATGAAGAAATCTACGGTACATGATCTAGTTGAACACTCATGATCAGGGGTCAGCAAACTTTTTCCGCAGGGGGCTGGTCCACTGTCCCTCAGACCTTGTGGGGGGCCGGACTATATTTTGGAAAAGAAAAAAACAACAACCACGGACTCTCCCCTCCCTTCTCCACAGCACCGGACGAGCCACAGTGGCTGCTTACCTGTGCCTTGCAAGCGGCAGGGGCTGGCGGCGGCACTGGTGGAGGGACGATGAGCAGTACAAAAGGGCTGGCTTCGGAGAGGGGCTGCTTAAAATGGTGCCCAGCCAACTGCGGCTCACAAAGCCCAGCCCCCTTCCTCCTCTAGGCAGGGCGGGGAGAAGCCTGGAGGAAGTAGGGAGGAGGCGCTGCCACGGGGTGTGTGTGAGGGAGGGGGGAATGGCACAGCCCAAACAATCAGAATCCCCACGTCAATCCACACAGTGATTCCTGGACCGTCCACGGGCCAGATCCGGCAGGCAATTGGGCCAGATCCGGCCCCCAGGCCTTAGTTTGCCGACCCATGGTCATGATTAATGCTTTTTGAAATCCTGTTTAATTAGCAGAAATGGACAGTGTGCTGGGGCTGCACAATTCGCCCATCCTCCCTCTATTTGAGTCACTACTGCATACCAGGACCCAGAGGAGAAGAGGGGGAGGCAGTGAGGACAGCACAGTGCAAATGCATCAGCAGGACACTGGATTGAACCCAATAGGCCATTTTTATCAAGCCAACCTTGCCACCACCTCATCCCTTCCCCCCATTCTGTCAAAGGATGCAGCAGTAACACAGCTGGACAGAGCCAAATATCATTGCGGACACTCAAAAGCAAAGAAGCACATCATGAGCTCATCCCAAGTGATTAGGTAAAGGTAAAGGTAAAGGGACCCCTGGCCATTAGGTCCAGTTGTGACCGACTCTGGGGTTGCGGTGCCCATCTCACTTTATTTGGCCAAGGGAGCTGGTGTACAGCTTCCGAGTCATGTGGCCAGCATGCCTAAGCCACTTCTGGCGAACCAGAGCAGCGCACAGAAATGCCATTTACCTTCCCACAGGAGCGGTACCTATTTATCTACTTGCACTTTGACATGCTTTCGAACTGCTAGGTTGGCAGGAGCAGGGACCGAGCAACAGGAGCTCACCCTGTCGTGGGGATTCAAACCACCAACCTTCTGATTGGCAAGTCCTAGGCTCTGTGGTTTAACCCGCAGCGCCACCCAAGTCCCTCCAAGTGATTAGACTTTATAATAAATTTGGTGCCACTTTCCCCTCATTTCCTTATGTGTGGGATTGCATCCATTCCCTCAGGCTGAATCTGAGAGAGTTGAGAACTTCCACCAGCCCTGGCCAGCACAGGTTGAAGGGAGTTGTAGTCCAATGATATCTGGAGGCCCACAGGTTCCATCTCCCTGATGTGACAAACTATGCTGTGATCTTCAGCATGCTTCTGTGTGCATGTCTGAAAAAAGCATTTTCACCATTGAAAGGGATGGTATGGCTCTAATATGTGCAGAACTGCTGTCCATAATTGCTATCTTAGTCCAGGTAGTAGGAAATAATGTTTCTGTAGTTTAAATAGGTGATTTTAGTTATGTGCTTATCTTCTCCTGTTTTATACTGTTGTGTTGATGTTATATGATTTTTAAAGCTGAGTTATTGTAGGATTGCTTGACAGGAAGTCTGGGCTAAAAAAATTCAATACATAAATTAGAAGCAATCTGTTAGTTTTGCTGGAAAACCAGCTCCATTTGATGGGGTTTCTTCAGCCTCACCATCACGCTACTCTTCTCCCTACCTCTTGCCCTTCCTTTTTCTTTACCTTGAGTTCTGGTCATTGGCAATAGTGGCAGCCACACTTTTCTCCTCTCTTTCTCTCCACCCCCTCCCTTGTTGGGTGTGCTGTGAGGTATAGGAAGCCAGCCAACCTGCTGGCAGACCTGTGCTGCAAGCCAAAGTGCTGTGCTGGCCAGTTCTTCTGAGGCTCCAGTTGCCTGCCATTTTAACCTTTCAAATGGCTAACCCCTGAGTGCCAGTGCGTTCTGCCAATCAGATGCCAGCTTTTGAATCACGGAGCCAATGATTCTGGAGCCAGAGTGGCAGCAGGAACAGGCCAAGCCATATAATCCCATCCATCTCGCTGCTGCCATTGGCCCTGCAACTGATTTGCATAATTCCCTGGATCAGATTTATTATTATTAAATGGTGGGCAGTTGCAGCCTCAGCTGCCAAAGCGGCCATCAGTTCCTCCTGTGTTGTTGCTGCTTACTGACGTGGTGCCACTAAGGATTCTTTGGGGTCATAGGGGGGCTTACTGGCTTGCACAGTTAGTGTAGACCAGTGTTTCTCAAACTTGAGTCTCCAGCTGCTTTTGGACTACAACTCCCATCATCCCTAGCTAGCAAGACCAGTGGTCACAGATGATGGAAACTATAGTCAGAAAACTGCTGGAGACCAAAGTTTAGGAAACACTGGCCTGCAGACAATACTGAGCTAGATTGCCTGATGGCCTGACTCAGTGTAAGACAGCTCCCTTTGTTCCTATGAATAGGACAAAATCATTTCCAACTGCACTTCTTCCCCCTTGGTAATGAGGGTAGACAACTTTTTTTGAAATGTAGCAATTACAAACATAGCAATCAGAATGCAGAATTGTACCTCCCCTACCGGTGTAAATAATATTATCATATTTTTAGAGTAACCAAATGTTCATTTGAATGCATGCTTTCCAAGTTCAATGCAACCACAGATTGATATGGCAGTGTGGATTATAATCACTTACATCAACCTCATTTATCATAGGAGGAGCTGGGATTCCCTGCAGGGATGAGTACTGCAATGAGCCTGTGAAGCCCTGTTGGGAATGAGGGGGTGGCTGGGGGAGAAATCTCCATCACAATACATTATTTTCTGCACTGAGAATTTTTGTGGATCTGACAAAAAGTGCAACACTTTTCATTTGTCGCTCCACTATAAATATTGCTACTTACAAAGCAAAAGGCAATTAGGCTTTGTGACTCCCTCTCTGGCTTCTTAAATTGCCTGTCCTTGGCTCGGCATAGGAAACCTGTTCTGATGACCACAATCCATGGATATTGCTGGCCTCTGCGCCACTCTTTTCCTTTGTCCTGTGTAATATGTAGCCAATCCCTCCCGGTTATGTTGCCCTGTGTTTGCATTTGTGAATTACTCATTACTGACAATTACCCCAGCCCTTACCTATGTTTTCCCCCCATTTGTTCTCAAATTGCTTTCATATAAACGAGCAGATTGCAATTTTCACAGGTAATTCCAGTAGATGGGGTTGGTCACGGGGGGTGTATGTGTTCTTAATCTGTAGTTTGCTTGCAGGCGTGTAGAATATTCAGACTATCCAAGTTCTGCAAAGTTAATTTCCCCCTTATATTAAATCACTATGCTATGCCCACATGATCATTATGCTATACTTTCCCTTTACACCCGACCCAAGTGAGGTTGTGGGAGCAGGACTGGCCCTATCATTAGGCACAGTGAGACAACCACTTCATGAGACAGATCCTGGAGGATGTGGTGGCAACCCTTTCAGAGATATCCTTCTCCCAGAGTTGTGTGCCACTGCCATCTGACCTGACCTGCAACTAGCTTGTTGACCTGAGGTGCTCTGGAGGGGATTATCCCATTGTCAGTATTAAAAATAAGATTCAGCTGCCAGTCTGGTTGGCTTGTGTGCATGGTATGCTCAGGGTGCTATCTTTTATTTCACCTCAGATGGTAAAATGCATTGTGGAAGTGCCGATGAAGAATATGGAATAAAGCTTGACGAAGTCTAATAAAACAAAGCTCAATCTAGGTTGGTCAGAGGTGTTGGGAGGTGGCTCTGCGGTGTGTGTTCTTCCTAATCTAAATGTTATTGAGAAACAAATTTTCAGCTCTGAGTTGCTGTAAGATCTGGACCCTACCTTGGATGCTCAAGTACCATCTGCAGCACAAAGCTCCTTCTGCCAGTTTAGGGTGCTGCACAAACTGCTGGCACTTCCTAGACATTGAAAGCTTAATATAGATTACTCTTATGTGCTTTATATAGGAGTTGCATTTGATGGCAGTTTGGAAATTTTAAAAGAGAGCAACTAGATTGTGAATTGGAATGCACCAGTTGCATTCCAATAGACATAGTAACAACAACAACAACAACAGATATCCACTGGCTCCGAGCTTGTTCCTGTGTACAATCTGAAGTACATTTGAAGCATCAAATGACTTGGGACTTATGACCTAGGTACCTAAAGAACCACCTTATCCCATATGAGCATGCTCAACCATTAAGATCAGCTTTCGATGTTCTTCTCCATGTGCCCCAGTCATTCAGAGAAGGTTCTCTGAAGCTCACAGTTTTCTGCATGTGCCTAAAACCACTGCTGTTACCTTCAACCAAAGCCAGAGCACCTTTAACCCCCTCTAGTTGCTTCCCTACAACTTCCATCACCCCTCTCTATTGACCATGCTGGATGGAATTTATTTGGGTTGTACTCTGACAACATCTGGAAAACCACAGTTCCTCATCCCTGCTTTAGATGATCAATTATAATCTAATCCCTTCTCTTACTATATCCCATCCTTAATTTTAGTTTTACTACATTACTCCTGGTATGTAACAGAATAAAGAGCACATTTGCACAGAATTTTGCAGCATATTTAGACATTCTGCTGTAGCCTTTGATGCCAAAGGTGAGCGCAGTAGATAGGCTTTCTTGTTTCAATCAGTTATTTTGGTTTTTTAGCGCTTCCTCCTGACATGCCACCATATAGACTCTGTTTACATTTGCAAGCAGAACCTAATATTTCATCGAAACACCATGGTGGACAAACAACTGTGACTATTTTGAAAGATATGAATATGTATGCAGCTCACTGTGGGAAACATTCCATAATAAAATCTTCATGTTGTTGATGGCAGTTCAAAGGCTGCTCTTTAAAGATCTCTTTAAAGTCAGATACCAGCAACACAATTGCCCAAACAATAGGCTTCTTCCTGGAACCAGCTACAGCTGTGGCAACTTTCTTACAGTTGCTGTCCACAGGTGGGGCTGGCTGATTCATCCTTCTGGCTCTTCAACAAGATTCAGTTCTCCATGTGCAGGGACAGGAACAGGCGGGCTTACAGAAGGGCTTAGGAGGCTCCCTGCTACCTGCCACCACTCTTCTGGTAAGAGGAGTTTGTCAATGGAAACACTGGTCTCCTTTGCCACATGCAATGAAGATACCTCAAACTCTGGATTTTCTGTACTCAGAAGGGGGTAGGAACTGATCACCTACAAGGTTTCTGCCAACTCTATGAAATTGGAAGTGACCTCCTTCATGACATCCAGGTGTGAGCATTTCAGGGTGAGTACATTAATGAGAATTGGGCACCTGTGTTTTTATTAACGATGAGGAATTTTTTCTATGAGTAAGCCAGAATTGTGGTGGGCTTCAATATTAGCCAC
Source organism: Podarcis liolepis (assembly GCF_965112155.1). Taxonomy (NCBI): domain Eukaryota; kingdom Metazoa; phylum Chordata; class Lepidosauria; order Squamata; family Lacertidae; genus Podarcis; species Podarcis liolepis. The sequence goes on from NC_139571.1 coordinate 26,960,800, forward strand.
TGCATACCCCTTTAATTGCTGAGGCACAAACAGTTTATGCAGCAGAGCAGTTAAAGTGCATGTACATGACAGCAAAAGGAAGACTTGTCCTATGATTATCTAACTTACAAGTTACTCAGCGAACATCTGAAGGATTTATGATCACAGTCGCTGCTGTTTCATTTTTTATTGCATTTTGAAAGCACCTAATGCCCCAAAGCCTCTTCCTATACATATGATTCTGTTCTTTTGCAGTTAATGTCAGTGGAAAAAAGGTTGCAGACTTTCAGTGAAAAAACAAATAGAAGAACGTGAAGTGACAGATGACTAGTTTTTATCCAGGATGTGTATAGATGCAGGCAGCCTGCTTTTATGAAATTATGAAGTGCTAAAGTACAACACATTTCCAGAACAATGTAATTCATGCACTTGCGTCATTGGATACCTTGATTTTTATTTTTTTGCTGTTTCCACAGCAAAATATTGAGAGAGCAAAACAATGTTTTCTTGGAGCAGAACTGACTAAATGTGGTCAGTTCTTAGCAAGCACTTGGACATTTGGGGGTGACTTTGCAATCTGTTATTCCCTAGCATTTGTTGAGACTATCTCCTATGTATCTTGATGCTATCCTCTTTCTTCTTCCTCTTCTTCCTCTTGAGGAACTTCACAAACTCAGTAGCAGATGGTGTGGTGGGGGACAGGAGCTTACCTGCCTTCCTGGAAAGTGACTCACTGCTGCTTACCAGGAAGATGTGGGGTCAGGTGCAAAGGAAGGTAGCATGATGGAGGTGTACCAGTGAAGCGAATCAAACTTTCCTCCAATACAATTGCAGTGTGCCACCCTTCTCACCGCCTTACCCTTTCCAGTAACCAACAGAAGCTCACCTGTGTGGAATGAATGAATGAAACTTGATTTGCGTCAGCCTTTGGCCATAGCAGCAAAAGAGCATTGCGGTATACACAGAGCAAAATAAAAGTCTATTATATAAAACACGGTTTAGGGTCCTGAATCAGCAGACAAATAGTGGACCTTATTCTGATTGCCCCAGCTAGAAACCTTGCAACCTCTGCAGTCATCTGCTTCTTTGATTTGCCAGGAGAAACGACACCGTGGCAGTGGTTGGGCAACCCGGCATGGTCAATAAAAGAGGCATGATAATCTCGTTCCTCGGGTCTTTGTAAAGAGTGCAAGCCAAGAGAGCATGCACCACTGATTCGGTGCTGCCGCAGGGACATAAGCATTTTTCGTATGGAATCATCCCGCAAGTACAGTCGAGGGCAGTACATTCGGTCTTGTGAGGGTGAAGGCACGTCTATATTTTGGAATTGCTAGATTATACAGATAGGGTGCTGGAGAGTCAAAGTGGGAGGTTAGGTAAGCACCTCCAGCCCAACACACCATCCGCTATGGCACAAACTCAGTTTTGAAGAAGCACCCCATTTACCTTTATCTAGCCTAAGCCTGCCAAAGAGTTTATCTGTTTACACCCATTGCATGGCTTTCTGGTTGTAATGTAGAGCTACTATCCTGCAAACCATGAGCAAAATCCCATAAGATGCCAAAACAAAGGATGAAGGGGTATGCTCTGCTCCCATTCATCCCTATGGTGAAAATGTATTATTTGACAGAGGTTAATTTTATTTATTTAGAGATGGCTTATTAAGATCCATTCAAAACTGTTTCAGGGCAATGTGGTGGGAAAACAATATCGCAGTGTTGCAGATGTCACAACATAGATCCTTTTTGCTGTGATTTTAGCCAAGGTGTTATTTGTTAATACCTGTCAAAAATGCTTTAGTTTGTCTAATTGTCTACATGGCGCAATGGAACATTTTCCTGGCAATATAATGATCACAAAATGGAACATGCTGCTCTATTTGTGAAGCGAATCTCTAATGTATTTGCCGTCACTAACTACCAGCCCATCATTCTAAAGCTATTGTACTAAAAGAATTTGTTCTTTTCTGTTAATCACCCACTGAAATCTCTTTCACTTCTTGAAGAATGACAATCTACTTTGTAAGGGAAAAAAATACATTCTCCTTCTACTTTCTGGCTTCTTATAAAACACTCATTGTGTCAAATGGAGAATATGTAAGTAACACAGTATGAACAGAGATATTTTTGCTTGCTTTTCCCCACATCTAATGACAGATGCTTGGCTTCTTCATTGTTGTGTTTCAACTTTGCATGAGGCCCAAACAAATTCAGAACTTTTTAAGCTTCCAGGTTTTGCCTTGAAATGGATGGTGAAAACAGGTTCCAGAGGTTCTAAAGGGTCTGATGAAGGTCGGAGGCCAATTTCAAGCTCAACAGGGGAAGATCGGCAGATCAGTGGTAGATTACACACTTTGTATCCCAGGATAAATCCCCAAATTGTTTGGTTAGAGAGCTATACTAAAAAATTAAGAGAATTGTGAACTTCTTAAAGATATATACATTTGGGTTTGTCTATCATTTCAGGAAGTGCAGATGAAGCAGGCACAGATTTTAATGCATAATGAACTGAATTTCTCTCTCATCCCTATGAACAAATAGGGATAGGCGAATCTATCAATTCTAAGTTCTCACATCTTCTCATTTTCCTGTCTTTGCATTTCCGCAACAGTTTGCAATAAATAAATAAAAACTCATGAAATTTCATCCACATTTTGATAAGAATTTCTCCTAATATACATATTTCCTTATGCTATTTTTGTATGCCATTTCCCCTGGTGTAATGCATTTCATGTTATTTTCAGTACTATATGTATTATCACACGCAGTTTCCTCTAATTATGTGCATTTTTCTTCATCTTACCTGGCTAGAGAACAGCATTGAAAAATGCAGAGCGGTGCAAATTTTGAACAGGCAGGCTGTGTTTTGGTCCACATATTGTTTCAGAGGGTGAAAATTAGGTAGATTCAAACAGAATCAGATTTTTGCCCCATCCCTATGAGCAAGGCAATGATAAAGTATATGGCTGGAAAGCTCGCAATGAGAGTCAGTCTCTTCAGTTATGGTGAGAAGCAGAAGCACAAAAGGACGGACATAAAGTCACAACCTCCCCTCACCTCTGTCTGAGGTCAAAATAGTCCAGTTTTAGCCCCACCACCTTTCTCACATCATCAGCACCATCAATCCCAAGTTCAAAGTACAACGGTTGCCTTTGAACAGGAGTGTGTGAGAGCTTTATGTATGCATGCCCTTGCCTATCCTCCCAAATTGTCAGGGGAGCATGTGACAAAAATCTCAAGCAGTATTTCCTTAGATGAAAAGTCCCCCCCCTCCAAAAAAACCCCCATTTATGGCATTTCTGCTACGAGGTACAGCTGAGTCGCTTAGCCAAATGCCTTGCCTTTTGAAGTTCACTCGGTTCTAAATCTTAATTTAAGAGACTTGCAACACTCCACTGAACATTGTAATTGATAGCTTATATATACTGTCAGACATTGCTGCCATGTCTTGTAATTATCTGCAATGATGGAAAATAGCTGTGTTTGCTTGCATCAGGAAAAAGGAGAGCTTTTACACCTTATTTTATTAGGTTACCCTTTTTAGGTCTTACTGATTGAATGTGGCCATGTTATGAGTTTTGATGATTATTATTTTAAGCCTTACTTACCGTATAATGGCATTAATGCTTTAATTCCACAAGCGGTGTTGACATCTATGCCAGATTCGTACTTGTGCCATTTGAAGAACTTCCCAGCATTGAATTGGACAGGTTGTCACACTGCGTTACAGCCACACCCTGCATTTAATTCCCTGTTAATTTGTTAATGCTATCTGCAAGCGGTCCTTAAAATAGCAAGCTTGGCATGCTAGGCTTGACCCCGGTAGGAAAGGAATGTTAGTTAAACTGACAACAGGCATGTTTTGTTTCTTACACCAACTTGGAATTCGACCCTGTTTGAAGCAAAGAGAACATTTGGCAGGTGACCCCACCAAGGCTGACCATGAGGGAATATGGCCTTCATGTTGAAAAAGGTTCTCCACCTGATATAACACAATGTGTTTCAGGGAGAAACTGGTAGCTCTTGTAGGAAGTTTTAGGAGGGATGAAACACTGATAAAACTAATTTCTAATCTTATAAATAGCTTATCTACCTGGAAGTAATTCTCAAATGGACTGAGCAGACATATATAGGATTCTGCTGTGTGTCTGTTTATCTTCTAAGTGGTCCTAATTTATTTAGCTTACCAGTGGACTCATGGCATTATATTCAGAGCTTCAGCAGGATTTCACATGTTCTCTGTTTTCAGATTTCTTTTCTTCCTTTCCCCCCCTTTTTTCTGAGGGTGGGGAGAGAAATGTCCCATGAGAAAACCCTTAGTGATACCTTCTTGAAATATGTTTCTTGCTATTCACTGCCATTGTCTCCCCACTCTCTAGCTGTTTTGCTACCATTGCTATATTATTTTCTTGTGATTCTACCCAATGAGAGATGAAAGAGCAATTGGGATGATATCATGCCACAGTTCCGTGGCAAGATGGCAATAAATCAAATTAAACTTAATTGAATCTACTGGGTTCCAGTATTGTTCAAAAAGCATTGGAGGTGCTAGATTTTCTTGCTGAGTATGACTCCCATACCTGAGTATGATGGCATCATGCTTTATGATGACATTGTGGGATGACAGTGTCAGAAACATCCCTATACAAGCCCTACCTTATCATCTGTTCTTTAAGAACTGCCAGCGTTCAACATATTCTAATAAGGTTTCTCCCCAAAATTAGGTTGCATTCCAGAATTCCGGCAGATCTTATTATGTTTCACAAAGCAGGGAGGCCAAATGCTGAAAACATTTTGCAAGTAGTAGACAAAATAAAGTGTGTTCACAATTGTTTCAGTTTTAAAATTAAAAAAACGTCCAATTTATGTAATTTGTTAGACATTTTTCTATGTAAGGCTTGATGAAAACGTGTAAGTAAAGGCCCAATGTATCCACTCTCATTTTATGCTAGTTTTAATCCTGGATCATCTTTAGCTCTAAGATTTGATCCAGAATATCAGATAGCCTTGGCACCAGGTCCACAATCAGCCCCTGAAGCCCTGTGCCAGCTGATAGTGCCCCACTACTCCAAAAGGGCCCATTGATTCAGATGCCTGCCTTGGGACTCAAACCAAGTGGCTGAGTTTGCAAGCCGCCATTTTGAATTTCCCGTAGTGCTCTAGAATGTGAAGAATTTGAAATGGTGGATCATAGACTCCCACCATTTCCACAGGGCACTCATAGAAAAGCTTTCCTAAATGTAGTGCTGGTCCAGCTTTAGGAAACAGCAGACCTGTCCAAAGGCAGCAGTGAAATAACTGATGAAGTAGGCCTGCTTATTTATCACAGCACCACAGAAGCTGCTTTCCCCCTCATGTGGTGCTACAGCTAAATAATTATTAGGTCTATTCATTTATTAGAGCAAACTCAGAAAACTGCTTAAAAGGAACAGCTCCAGTCATTAATGAAAGATCTTCCAAAAAATAAGAAGTAAACTTAATAATAATAAAATAATCTTTCTAAGAGTGTTTTCTGAAAATGAACACTCAAGTAGTCATTATGGTCATCAAAGCTTCTTACAACTCATTCTTAAGGAAATTAAAATCTTGTTTGTGGAAAGAATCAGTACTGAAAATGGCCTGAGAGCCAGTAAAGAAGATTATGTGGATTGATAAGCCTTTAATGAAAACAGAGGGAGAGGATCTGCGCTCCAGCTATATCTCTCAGAAGAGCAATATTTGCTGTTTATTCACAGATGAAAACTTCAGGACCCTATAAGAAGTGAATATAGTGTGGTGCTAATTAAACAATCAGCTGGTTAGCTACCTTGATTCTGAATGGATATAGGCATGGATTTGTGTGTCTATATTTCTGGTATGAATGGTGTAATTAGAACCTTGCCACCATTTGTTTACGGGGTGGCTTTCAGCCCGTGTTCATCTTGTTCTTAATTCATCTGCTTCAGTGCAAAATGTAATTAGTATTATTTCATCCAAACAAACAAATATCAGTATACTCCCTGAAACATTAGGGTTGTATGCAAAATATTCCAATTAGTGCTGCTTCCGTTGAGCTAAATAGCCATTTATTTTTAATATATTGCAATCTGATCATGCAGCACATCATGATTTCTTCTCTCAAATGGTTTCTTCATTCTGTGTAGGTGGGTGCATTTATTCCTTTATATACAGAGCAAATCACTATTGTTTAGTATTTACAAACAAAGCATCTTTTTATAGCTCATGCCCGTCCATGTGTTCTCAGAAACGAGTCGTATTGTTTTCAGGAGCGCTTGGATGCATGATACTGAAGTCTGAGTTGATGAAAAATGCTTATATTTTCTTACCTTCATAATTAAGACGTAGGTCAAAACTGATCCCATTTTACAGGGGGTGAGGGTGGGAATGGATGCCAAGATGCAGCAGCTGGGATCTAGAAGAAAGAAAACTGCATAGGAGGGAAAGGTATTAACCAGCAGCTGACATGTTTTCATGGCAATAACTTATCACCTCAGTGATCATAGAAACTGAAAAGTGGCTTCACTTTTCAGCAATGAAACTGCTGCTTGAAAGTCTAAAAGAAGAGACCCGTTTTCACGTCCAGGCCTCCCCTGTACATGCAAGCTCTTTCCTTTGGATCCTGGCCAGTAGCTAGCATATTTGTGCGGTTGAGAAAGGATGTGAACACATTCCACATCCAGTGTTGCTGGCTACACCCTATACGTTCCATAAAATAGGCAAATTACAATTGCAATATGGGGAAATTCATGGAATATAAGGCTATCAATAGCTACTAGCCATGATCAGTGGTGTAGCGTGGGTTGCCATTGCCTGAGGCTATGTGGAAGTGGTGGGGCAGGAAGGAGGGAAACAGGTGGGGTACGCTTGTGCATTCAACTGCCTAACAGCATCTGTGTCAACCAGGAGATCACAGCTGCAGAGATAAGAAGAGTCTTTCCGTTGTCTGGAGAGGTCACTTCCTGGTTCACATGGAGAAGCCACTGGCCATGATGTCTATGTGTTACCTCCAGTATCAGCGGCAGTATAACCCTGAATCCCAGTAGCTGGGGATTGTGCACAGGAAAGTAATGCTATGCTCATGTGTTGCTTTCTGGGCTTACCTTAGGCATCTGGTTAGCCACTGTAAGAACAGTCTGCTGGACTAGATATGCCTTTTGTCTAATCCAGCAGGGTTCTTATTATGAGTTACCTCCAGAAACAAATGGCTCCATTAAGATAATGACTAATTTCTATTGCACCTCTTAAAAAAAATAAAATCTGCCCCTGAGATTGGAGGACCCATGGGAGTGTTGGAGATTCATTCCCCATGTCTGCAGTCATGGGACTGTTGTCTATCACATGACAGTGTATGTTTTCATTCCACAGTGTGGGAAGTGACGGAGACAGGAGGTTTTGGTCTTACTGTGTTCCATGAAGTGGGACTATTGTCCTTGGGTTGTTGTTGTTGTTTTTTTTTTTTTTTTGCTGTCTGATGAGAAAGAGGAAGGAGCTAAGGTAGAATGCTCTGAGTGTATTATATGTAAATAAAGTAGATTAGCCAAAATGCTGTGCTACTGAGTTCTGTTACGCAAACTGCAAATAATCTGTGGATTCCTAAGTGTCTGATGTCTCCAAGGCATCAGTCACTGTGATGTTCAGGAAGAAGACAGCTTTTGAAGCTCCCGAACGACTGACCAGGAGGAAGAGAACATGCCAATTGGGCATGTGTCTCTGCCAGGGTCCTACAAGAGAGTAGGATGCTCTTAACAGGGAGTGGTTAATATGACGTGTAGGTCTGCAGATGGAAGTGGAGTAGACTGAAATGATCCCCTTACATCAATGGAGGAGCAATTTAAGATCTAAGTCAATGCATTCAGTAAAATGTTGGTGTAGTTCCTTGGCTCCTGCTCTCAGCTATTGTTTCACATCTAAAGGGGAGGATAGGGAGATACGGTTACCATGATCATTGAAATGATACCTGAAGCAGATTTCTCTTACATCATTTGGGGGAAACATCTGTGGAATTCTCACCAGAAGTAAAATGCATAGCGATAAGCATGGATAATTTTTTCAGGTTTTTTTGCACATCATTAATATAACAGTTCCACAGTTTGCTTCTTATGAGTTTTTTCTTTGCGTCTTCTCTAATATACATTAAGTCAGCGTGATTTTAATCACATCTCTTTGGCCAGGAGCACTCTTAATGAGACAGAATCCAGGTAAGATTAGAGGTGATCTGGGAGAGGTGATAATAACTTCAGTCAGCACTTATAATCTCTCTGTGTGTGTTTTTCTGCCTTTGCTTTGGAGTGGGTGTGGGGGAAGGGAGAATTCCATAGTTCCTTCCCCCTGCCCCCGCCCCCACCCCGTTCATTACAGTCTTGCAAAAATCAAGTGGAATTTGTACCTGTCACCATTCTATTTTGGGAGAGTACAGTTGGCACTTGTCTTTCAATGAAAGAAGCTGAACTAACTCTGACTCACATGAACCTCCCTTATATAAAACCTGAATTAGCTTGCTATTCTGAATGGAAGATAAACAAGAGCTTGAAAGGAGACAAAAGCAACCAGTCTATAAAGCTGCGCCAGTTTCCATCATTTAATGCTTCATCCAGTAAATCAGAGATTGATTGGGCTGCCTTCGGGAGGTTCAATGAATGTCTTCATTCAGATTTAATCTTAGTGAGTAAATCCCAGCCAATCCTGGGGACACTGATTCATGGTTCAAAGTTGCTTGTTCCATTGGCACTGTCTGAGGATTGCTAGATTAAAGCATACACCAAATGATCAAACCACATAATATTTGCCCCCATCCCCTGTCCTCCCAATGAACAACTTTCCAGAATATATAGGAGATGCTGTAAAGCCACCTTGAAGTGTTTGATTTTGGGTGTGTGTTTTGCTGGGATATCAGTCAATCAAATATAACCTTGTTATTCTGTGAACCTCCCTGAGACCCCTGGGTATAGGACGGTATATAAATTCAAATGATGATGATGATGACAACACACACCCTTCCTTCTTTCTGGCCAGGCATACCACAAACTCCTACTGCCTTTGACACTTGGGGCTCCCTGTGATGCAAGATGACCAATATATTCCCTGTTCTTGGTTAATGAGGAAAATGACTATAATATATATTACTCAACTGCTGTTAGGATTGACCTTTTCAAGGGCCTCTTTATTCCCCTTTTCCTTTCTGTGCAACAACACAGCTCTTGTTACTTTGAAGCAAGAAAGGTTTCATTGCTTTGAAGCTCCCCAAGTAATAGAGTTTCTCCTCACAGCTGTCCTTTCAGCAACCTCTAAATGCTTAATATTCACCATCCTTGACATCAGAGTTAGTGTGTCTTTTAGTACACACACATTTCACTTTGGTATTTGTGTTTGGAATATGCTATCCCCAAAGCATCAGAATTTAACATTCATATCACTAGTCGTCCTGCCAAGATGCTTCCCTCTCCCTATAAGACACCGCTCATAGCTTCTTGTCATGTTAATATCCTAAGTCCATGGTTATGAATGGTACATGACAGTTTTTAAAAGCATAGCTGTATGAAACTGAGTATCTTTCCAAATATATCTTTCCTTTGTTGTCAAACAGAAGTGGCCAGAGTGGAATTTCTGGATATGTAAGTTTCTATTTATTTAAAATATTTTAGGCATAAATAAGAATAAGAGGAAATTCAAACCAAAGAGTAAATAAAGGATGGATGGTATTTAAGGAATATATAAAAGAGGAATGCAGAAACTTGAACCTTTTGACAGGATTTGACTTCTGTAATGTTTTTGTTAACTGATAGTGTTTTCAGTTCGTTTGTCTTTGTATGTATGAGTGTTTGTTAAAAAGAAAACCCTGTATCAAAAAACAATAAAATAATAATAAATAAATTGTTATACCCTTTAAAATTATAATTATATAAAGAAAAAAATATATATTTTCAGCTTCTTTCCTGGAAAAAGGGACAGTAATACAACATTCTAAAACTACAAGCTACGATCCAGCCTCATTTCACATTAAATAAAGTAGTTAACAGTGGGAGAAATAATATAATTCAGCAAGACCATCACCCAGGTAATCAACACAACATCTGGAAAGCCAACTGGGGAAAAAAAGTCCCCATGATGGTAATAATAATAATAATAATTTATTATTTGTACCCCGACCATCTGGCTGGGTTTCCCAAGCCACTCTGGGCGGCTTCCATGATTCCTTATAAATGTTTTAAATGCATGGTGTAGATGTGGTCTATGATTGTCAGCAGCCTTTTCTGCATATTTTTTCCAGCCAATCACATTGCAAGGCATGAAAGAGCAGCAGATGGTTAGCTACTTTAATTTATTATTATTACTGCATTTCTGTTGCCAATAAGGAGGGAAACACTCGTGGGCTTTTTTGCCTCTTCAAAAAATAACTTGACTTATCTTGAATCTTGTGAATGTTGTTGTGGAGATGTTTGCTGCTCTGCCCCAACCAACAACATTGTGTATTGTGACCACTTACCAGCCACCCCAATCTCTGTTGTGTGGTGGCATGATTCCAGGGCTCTTGGCATTTAACCACAGTTCCTTTGGAATGAGGCACAGCAGAGACTGTAGTGTCTTTAAGATATATGGCTTATTTACACATATTTGCAACTAGGTTTAGAGTCAACAACAAACTTGAGTCAAGCAGAAGCCAGCCATGTTCCCCCGTCTTTTGGTACAGCCTCTCCCAGCCAGCTTGTATTAAGTTCCCCCTTCCTCCACACTTCTGTTTCAAAAGGACACTTTTTCCTTTGGTGATGTCATGCCCCTTGTTACCATAGCAATCTCCACCTCTCAGCTTGTATCATCAAAAGCTGACATCCTAAATCTCTGTTCACTATCCTATAATGGGAAGAGGGGTTCACAATCCGCTGCTACCAGGCACAGGGTAACTGTTTGTGTCAAACACTCCTTACCTTCCTTTGTACTACACCAGAGGTTCCCAAACTTATTTGTCTCACCACCCCCTTTTCAGGAAGAAGAAAAAAACTACTCAGACTCCCCTGGAAATCTACCTTCTTTAATCAAGCAAACAGAAACAAGCAGAAGTCTGTCAGCTCAGCCCAATCTGCCCCAGGGGCAGGGCTGGAGCCACAGCCTCCCTGCCATTGGCCAAATAGGCAGGCAAGCTGTGGTCCACTTCCAGGGCCTTGGTGAAGCCAAAAAAGGGTTCACCCAAGGTCAGGAAAATCCTTTGCCTCCAGCACGATCGCAAGATCCCGGGGAGGAGTTGTTCCCATCTTGCAGAGGTGCCTGACTTGATGTCGGTCACCTTTGCAGGAAGCGTCGTTACAGAACAAATGAACAAGCAGGTTTTGCGAAATTTTCTTTTCTTCTCTCCTTTCTTTATGTTTCTTCTTCTTCTTCTTCTTCTTCTTCTTCTTCTTCTTCTCCTCCTCCTCCTCCTCCTCCTCCTCCTCCTCATTATACTTTTTTATTCTTTTTTAATATATCATTTTCAGCAGTCATTCAATATAGGTCACATTTTATACAGTGGTTTTTGGGGGGGACTTCCATCAACCACATCTGAAAATTTTCCAATTTTTCCAATTAATTTACATTTCTTAATTTCACTATTGCTTTTAATTATGTATCTTATCTATTGACTCTTTCATCATAGCCTTCCTTACAATATTTCATATATTCCTCCTTACAAAACTTATTGCAGTCCTACTAGCGTAATCTGTTGATTACAGTTGCTTTTCAAATTGTTTGCATATTTATTCCAGTCTTCTGAGAATCTCTGGTCCTGCAGGTTTCGAATCCTTCCTGTCATCTTATCTAATTCTGCATAGTCCATTAATTTCATCTGCCATTCTTCTTTCATTGGTAATTCTTCTTGTTTCCATTTCTGTGCCATCCTTTCTTTATAATATCTCCTTCTTTTTATTCAGTGCCCCCCCATTGCACCTGAGGCTACTACTGCTCTCCTGGATCATTCCATTGCCCCCCAGGGAACAGTATCTCTCACTTTGGGAAACACTGTACTCAGTGCTTTTTTCTTTTTAAAAAAATGCTTAGGGGTACTCTTAGTTTCATACTCATATTGAAATACTGCCCCTCAGTGAGGCCAAACTTAGATTTACAAAATGTGTAGGGGTATGCGTACCCCTGAATACCCCTAGAAAAAAGCACTGACTGTGGTACATGATAGTTCTTCTCAGGCGATTCGTGACCAAGAAACTGATTCAGGCTGCCTGTTTATACTGCTAAGCTGCCTTGCATCTGGTTGAAGACAAACATATAGTAATCTCCTACCATTACTAACTCTAGAAATTGTGTGGGGAATCTGGTACCCAGGACCTTTAGGGGAATCTCCCCCCACCCCAGTTAATAACATTATCTCGGGAGAGCCATACAAGCATGCCCTGGTTTATACTCTAATTTCTCCACCGCCATTCTCCCAATGAGCCTCACATGTGTTCTTAGGTCTTAAGATAGACTCGTTATATACTCTTTGATTGCTCACAAAGATGAAATCCCATTGAAACCATCAATACTGTGAGATAAGTTCACAGCATAGACTCTAATTTCTAAATGCAAACTTGATTTAAAGATAACTCGCTTCCCAACTGGAAAGCAGATACAATAACCTATTTGTTCCCTCACTGACTGGTCCACAGCCTGGTTTACTTAAGGCAGATGAAGGGAATTAACACCTTGGAGGAAACATTATGTTCAGAAAAATATGTTAAGGATACTGAGTAAATAATTATCTGTGAGTTATTTGCTCACCTCTGCCCTCAACTCCATCTGCTCATGCTGATGATCTTGGAGCTATCACATCTGTTAATGTAAAAGTGATGCTATGACACAGACAACAACGGTGGCATTTATCAGTGATGAATTGGAGTTTATTTGTGTTGGCCTTGAATGATAAATAGGCTTTATCAAGGAGATGGGAGGTAGGAAGGAGTTGATTAAGAATTTTGCGGTTCATCTTGACCTTTCATTATGACTCGCGTCCTATGACAAAATGATTTGTTAATGGCAACTTCAGAACTTAAAAAGTATCATTCACAATTCACCTCAAACTATTGCAGACAGTATATTGAAAAAGTTTTTTAATAACAACTACAACTACAACTTTAAACTACAGTTATTCTTAAGAGATTTGGTGACTGCTTAAATGTTAAACTTCAACAGGACAGAATGTATTGTAGGGAGAAGGTATGAACCTTTCTAGCCAGGGATGGGGATGAAATTCGATTCAGTGTGCATTTAGAGCCAAATCTATCAAATTTGCACTTTCTTAAACAGTATTTGAACCAAAACACAGCTATCCTTCATAATTTTCACCTATGCAAATATTATTATGTATCTCTCCAAAGTATGCTTATTTTCGGGGAAATTGTTTGCACACACAAAAGTATTTGTTAGTTAAACTTGCATAGAAAAATGTGTTTTTTAGGAGAAAGTCACATTAAGATGCTGATGAAGCTTCATTACAACCCTGCCCCCCCCCAAATAATAATAATCACAAATTGTAGCATAATGTTGAAAACTGAATTTAAGATTGGAAAAAATGAGAAACTGGGAAAACTGAAATTGACAGAACATTCTGTCCCTTCTTCTAGCCATAAGGAAGTCATTTCTCCATTTCTTTTTAATCAAATTATTTAAATTCTTTTACTCTATCTTGCCTTTAAAATTAGATTGTATGCTTGAATGGCAAAACTGCATGTGAAAGCTTAAAGTACTAGTTGTCCTTCAGTATCAACCTGCCCCAGAATAATAATGTAACCCTTTGCATTGCCATCTTAAATAATTTCAATACATTTTTTTACTGGCATCAGGTTTACTTGGGATTATGGTACTTAAGGTTTGCAGGATTGATAAATCCAGAAAATAATGCAAAGCATATACATGTGTTAGCTGTACAGGATTGCTCCTGCTGTTTTTTCACTCAGATTTGTTACTGCTGCCTCCAGTATAAATCTATGGAAGCTTTCTTGTAAATTTCTAAGAAACTAACTTTATCAATGAGCAGCATCAAGACCACAAATGAAGCTGATATTAATCCTATTTAAATATTTGTGAGATACTGGGAAAACTGGCCTGTGTAACCCACCCTAACATTTAATAAAACACTGTATCTAGACTTTTATTTTAGGGAGGATGACAAATGAGTCTACAGAAAATCATGTGTAAGACAAATCAAATAGCCCCAGCATGAGAGAGGTTAATAAGTTATCCTTAGGAGGGATTCTGCTGTTTCATAGGAAATGGGATCCTTTTCAAAGGAAGAAAACACCACATGCCACCACATGGCAATTTTGATATATGCTTTGGCATTTTTCGGCACAGTCACTCTGATGGAGCCAAGCACTTTTGTGAGCTTTCTTGGCAACTCAGGAAGAAACCAGAGCAAGCAGATGGAAGTACATCTGCGGGGTGTCCATCACCAGGCAGATGTTCATTCTGCGTTGTGCTGGTATCTGAGAAACAGTAATAGAAAAGTGGCATAATTATGTTATCACTGCAAGCAAGTGTCTCAAATGATCTTTCTTCACTTATTTACCCCAAAGCATGGCTTCTCTGCTCAAGAAGAGACATTGAGTCGTTGAGTGAGTGAGTAACAGCTGGGGAGGAATGAAAAAAATGTCATATGTGAAATTAAGTCGGAGTGCTCTGCACGGCGAGGATCAGTGGAAGAATTCAAAACCAGAGTAAAATTGGAGGCCAGGGTTGTGCATACTTTCTCTATGTCCACAATGCTCAAATTCTGTTACTTCAGTTAGATAGATATCATTAGTAAATTATGCACACAAATCCATGTCCTGAATAAATGAATGAGCATTAACTGGAATTAGTATATCAGTTTTGGTATACCGTACTTTTCCGTGTATTGGATGAGCTTTTTTTCTTTAAAAAGTATGTGAAAAATTGTGGGTCGTCTTATACATGGGTAGTGCCTTGGTGTGGACTTGGGACTGGTTGTTGCCGTGAGCCGAAAATTGACAGTGGCTATTGGTCGTTTTATTTGTGGATGCAGCAAGCTGGGTTGTTGATTGGCTGTTGCTAGGGCAATTGGGCGGGTGCTTGGCAGTTTCTGCCCTCGAGGGGACCATCGATCGTAGGCTTTAGTGACAGGCAGGTGAGCAGTTTTCGGTAATTCTCCCTAAAAACAGCTCAACAACTGTGGGCCACCCCCCCCCCCGGCAAAGAAAGCTCAACAGCTCTGGGCAATCCTCCCCGCCCCCCCCCAAAGCTCAACAACTCTGTGCAATCTCCCCCCATTTTCTTAATTTTGAGCTCCCCAAAACAGGGGATGTCTTATACATGGGGGTGTGTTATACATGGAAAAATACGGTATTTAATTCTGTCACAGTATAAGCCTTGTTGTTGCTTTGTATGAGCCCTAGAGATAGAAAAATATCCTCCTTTTGAAAGATATGACTTTATGATTACTACCAGAAACTCCATGAACACTTTTATACTATCCAAAGAAACAAAATATCTGTTCTCAAAATTTCCTCTTTCAGTCTTCTTTCAGTTACAATTTCTTTACTTTATTTTTATGCTTGTTTATTCATAAATTACGCATGCATGTATGCAAAAATATGAAACTCAATTAATGTTGGCACTTAAAGCCAATTCTTAATTATTATTTTTATGCTAACATAAAATTTAAGAAATGAATGATATTGGCCAACAACCCTGAATACTATAAGTGGGATGTGCTGTGTCTTCATGCAAATCCAGGGTTGTGATGGAACACTGCAAATTCTACAATGTGGGGCTGCTCGATAACAGCCTTACGTTTTATGTATATAGATAGATACACGCACATAAAGATATATAGATGTATCCTTTGTTTCAGTCAACTTCCAAAAGAAAAACTAATCCTTAATAAATCTGATACATAGGAGGGGAAAGTATTAAAAGGTTAGAATTTAGTTAAGTTAGTCATTTTGGTATAATGCGGTATTGCTACTCAAATAATATGCTGGTCAGAATTAAGGATATTATGGTGTGATTATGAGATCTCTTTTTGTATCAGTTTGGTGAATAAAATTGGCCCATAGTCATAACATCTGTTTCTAAGCAGCTCTTTCCACTGACTCAATTTTTGTCCTTAAAGCAGATGGCACAATATGCCCCTCAGTGTGTATGCTATATTTGATGCCCTTAACTATTCATTTCATTGCTTTTAAGTGTTTGTGTTTTGTAAATAACTTGCTAGGTAATTACAGTGTTGTCACTTAGCAACCTCATCTGGGGATTTCTGAAACAGAGCACTGGTTTCGGAATGCAGTGCTAAATGGAATTTCTTGCAGTATGATACAGAGATGTTTCTAGCCAAGATACAATAAAGATGGTGTACTCCGCTCATCAAGTTTGGTACTTCACACAGTCTTAATTTGAAATCTGCTGAAGTCAGGTGAAAAAGATGGCTGAAACCCAAGAACTGTCATTTCTTCCCATCGTAAAACACTTGCTGATTTTAATCAACTAGGGACTGAAGTTCTGTGATCTCGTGTTTAAATTCCTACACATTGTTCAGCCTGATTTAGTCCCTCAGAAGCCAATGGAATTGAAAGGCTATTTCACACATGCTCAGCATTTGCACATGTAGCATCCAGTGATGACTTGCATGATACAATTCCATGCCCTCCAAGTATACTGATTTTTCCGGGACAGTCCAGGAACTACTAATGCCATCCAGTGCTGCCCCCACCAAGCTCAGGGAGGATTCTCTAGACCTCTCCTGAAAGAAGCACATGATACAGGGCCTTGGATGATGATTGCAGGGTGCAGGTTGGTTCTTATGGGGAGAGGTGGTCCTTGAGGTATTGCTGTTTAAGGCTTTGTAGGACAAAACCATATGAATTTGGCCTAGAAACTGATGGCCCAGGATTGGCATTAAATGCTCAAACCTTCTTGCCTTGGTGAGCAACCTGGCCACCAAATTCTGCACCAGCTGAAGTTTCTGAACCATCTTCAGAGGCAGTCCTATGTATAACGCATCACAGTAATCTAATCTAGAGGTTCCAGAGCATGGGTAACAGTAGTTAGACTGTCTCTGTCCAGATAGGGACACAGCCAGGCCACCAGCCAAAGCTAATTGAAGGCATGTTGAACCACTGAGGCCACCTGAGCCTCAAGCAACAGCAATAGATCCAGACATCATCTTCTTTGGCAATTACTTATAGCCGAGTAAGATTGTTTTCCATAAACACAGTTTTAACAATGA
This sequence comes from Podarcis liolepis, assembly GCF_965112155.1. Classification (NCBI taxonomy): domain Eukaryota; kingdom Metazoa; phylum Chordata; class Lepidosauria; order Squamata; family Lacertidae; genus Podarcis; species Podarcis liolepis. The sequence continues at coordinate 26,977,981 of NC_139571.1, forward strand.
GTCCGTAAGTGACTGTGGAGGCCAATTCTGGATCTACACATCCTTCCACAGTGGGGAAGATGATCATCAGGCATCCGCACAACATGACCAGTTCAACCAAATTGATGTTGTAGAATCATTGCTTCAACACTGGTGATCTTTGCTTCTTCCATGTAGTAAGTATGGGTTGCTCGTGCGTAAGCTGTCGCCTCTCCTGGCTATTTTGCCTGGTTTAAACCTTTCTGTCTGGACAGCCCTTCACTTCGTGGCTGCCTCAGTCGCTAGCAGTATCCATCAGTGGGTGTTTCTTAAACCTTTTCCAACATAAAAGTTGTTTGACGCCAAGTTTCCTCCTACTCTCCCTGCGCGGAAGTCTTCTGCGCAGAGAGGGCATGGGTAGCGGAGGACCTGTGCTCTCCCCGCTGGTGTCCGGTGAAGAGTCCTGGAGCCCTCTCGCCGATTCCCCCATCAGCCCCTCTATATCCCTGGTGTTGCGCTGATTTGCTTCCCCATCTGTTGAGCTGCCTCTCTCCCTGCTGGGCCCTTCTCCAGCATCATTTGAGAGCCTTCCCTCCACCTCTAGCTCCGATGTCAGTTCCCTGACATTCCAGTACACTGATATTAGTTCGCCTGTCTTCCTAAGTGATGTGTAACATTTTTCGGAGACACCGTTGATGGAATCTTCCGAGGAGTTGGAGATGGCGTTTATAAGTGGTCCATGTTTCACAAGCATATGGTAAGGTTGGTAGTACAATAGCTTTGTAAACAAGCATTTTGGTTTCCCTGTGAATGTCCCGGTCCTCAAACACTCTGCACTTCAATCAGGAGAGGAACGTGCAACCCCACTCACCACGACAAGGTGATGATCCAGTGAATAGGGATCCAGACATACCTCCAAGCTATGTACCTGCTCCTTCAGAGGAAGTGTAACCCCATCAAGAGCATTCAATGTCTCATCCATCAGGTCTAGAGAACCACCCACTAACTGTGCCTCTGTCTTATCTAGATTGAGCTTCAGTTTGTTGGCTCTCATCCAGTCCATTACCGAGGCAAGACAATAGCCAAGCACTTCCACTGCCACATCTGCAAATGTAAAGGAGAAGTAAAGCTGTGTGTCATCAGCATATTGCTGACAACATACCCCTCCCCCCCCAAAAAATCTGGAAGACTCCAGTCAGTGGTTTCATTTAGATGTTAAACAGCATAGGGGATAAAACTGAACCCCGAAGAACCCCACATTGAAAGCTCCAGAGGGGCCAAAGAGCACTCCCCAAGCATCACCCTCTGGAAATGACCATCCAAGTAGGACTTGGAACGACAGCAAAGCAGTAGAAAGTACTAGATGGAAATGTGCCCTGGGTGGGATCAAGCTTGGTTTCCCACCCTCATTTCATATAGACAGTTGAGAAGAAGGTAAGTGTCTATTCACAGGCTGAAGATCCTGAGTCTTGTGTATGAGAGTGTGGGAACCAGATCAAATTCTTTTGCTTCAGGAGATGGAAATGAGTAAGGTATACCTCCGAGGCTTTAAGAGATAGCCATCAGAATATTGTCAGCATAGAAAAACCTTATAGGAATGCAAATGTGGATCATAGCACTATTTTCAGCCGTATTTCCCTATCCGTTAATGGATTCTTGGAAGGATGTCAATTTTGAAACTTCACCTGCGCATGCAGGTAGGTTTATTTATGGAATCTGCATAAACGTGCACGGTCAGAAAAATTGCATCCCGGCAACTGAAGTGTAAATATTCAAGACACTGCTTGGAATGATGCATTCTCTACACGTAAACCGCAACAATACTTTTTATGGTGTATGGAGTAATTTCCCAGCAAAGAAACAAGAAAGGCAGTGGTGTTAAAAGCGTTGCAGCCCAAGTGGAGCTATACGAGTACCCTGGTAATTTGTGTGTATGTGTGAAAAGGTTCTAAACTGTTTTGAAACACTCTCGGTCTTCCGTATTTTGGTTTGTGGGTGGGGGAGGTAGGAGAGGGAAAGAAGGCAGACAGGTCTATTATCTTCTGTTGCATAAATGCTGCCACAGCATTTCCCACTAATATGTTTGTCTTACAAATGGTACATCAGAGTATCCTGTATTTCTCAGTTGTTTGATTAAGCTAATTTGCATGTCTCCAGGAGAAATTAGCTGAGTCTTTAGCTCAACTTCTGAATGCCTATGAGAGGGTTATATGCCAGACAATTTAATGCTGGCATGAGAGAGGCTACCTTAAAATAGCACTCCTTGGTCAGGAGCTTGTTATCAATTTTGAATAAAATTTCTAGCAGTGACAGGGAGGAGCTCATTGATTCACTTGCCAAGCATTCGATTGGCTGTATTCATCCCTGGCTGCTAAGTGCAGAGTGCAATGGAGCATATCTCGCCTAGAATATATTATTTAAAAATGTCAACTGTGTATGGGGGCTTGTTTGTTGTTTATTTACTCTTGCCTGAATCCTGAATGATTCAGACTGAACATCTAGCATTTACCCAGGATCTTCTCTTTTGGCTAATTTTCCTGAATTATATATCCCGTTTTGGCCTGAAAGAAAATTCTGAAGGGCATCTCACATGGGCAATGCCCTGAGTCCTTGTCCCATTCTCACTACTCGTGCAGTCATGTAATGTTTTCCGCACTGGCCTTTAGCATCAGCAATGAAATTAGGCTTAACAACCAGTGAAGCTGAAAAGGATGTATTGCCAGGTTGCTAGCAGCAGCTGCTGACACGGCAAAGCCTAAGAGTGAAAAATTCATGGAAACTGCACTCTCCATAGGCTTCTGTACACAATCGAAGGTTGCCAAAATGCCTAATTGGGATTAACCTCACCCCTGTTGTTAATGTGCTCCTTGAGCCAGGGCAGGAAATGGTGTATCATTGGCAGGCAAGGAAGGCCTCTGTGGCATGCTCTCTTGTTCCTCAATTCCTCCACCACCACCTCCCTGCCTTGTCCAAGTAAAGGCTCATTGTTCTTGGGGAAGGACAGGGACGTGGTTTGGCATTTAATGCAGAGCAAGGCTTTCCTTAAAAGGCATCTTAAAAAGCAGAGACATCACCTTGCTGACAGAGGTCCGTATAGTTAAAGCTATGGTTTCCCCAGTAGTGATGTATGGAAGTGAGAGCAGGACCATAAAGAAGGCTGATCACTGAAGAATTGATGCTTTTGAATTATGGTGCAGGAGGAGACTCTTGAGAGTCCCATGGACTGCAAGAAGATCAAACCTACCCATCCTTAAGGAAATCAGCCCTGAGTGCTCACTGGAAGGACAGATCCTGAAGCTGAGGCTCCAATACTTTGGCCACCTCATGAGAAGAAAAGACTCTTCTGGAAAAGACCCTGATGTTGGGAAAGATTGAGGGTACACGGAGAAGAGGACGACAGAGGATGAGATGGTGGGACAGTGTTCTTAAAGCGACTAACATGATTCTGACCAAGCTGCGGGAGGCAGTGGAAGACAGGAGTGTCTGGTGTGCTCTGGTTCATGGGGTCACAAAGAGTCAGTCACAACTAAACGACTAAAGAACAACAACAAAGGCTTTCCTTTTAAGTGGCAGCTATTTTCAAATTATAACTTTGCTTTTCTTGAAAATGACAACCCTTCTACATGCATCTCTCTTTCACTCCATCCCTTTCTCTTTATATAATGACTATGCATTTTTCTCCAGCTTATCTCTTAACTTCTGCAGATAATTTGGCATTTTTGGCACACTAAGAGTCACCCACCACTTTTACGGATAAAGCATGTCTCAGCACATTCTAAGCATGAAATGGCATTTTATGTTTGATGTTTCTGTTGTTTTTGTATCACACATCTTTGAATGTTTCTAGAGAATGATTCGGATGCAGAAAAATAAAACATTTACAGTGTATGGCTACTGTTTTAACATTTTATATGAGCACATATCTGGCAAAACATGTTGAGCCTGACTCAGCAATACCTGCCGATGACTTAACATTGTTGCAGAGCAAGGGTCAATGCATCATTTGACTTGCTGACCAAACTATTTAAGCATACCTGCTTTTCCCTGGTGACTCAGCACTTTCTAATAAATGGCTTGGTCTTTTGGCAAATTATATCACAACATATTTTGAGCAGAACTTACCTTAGCATTAGTGCTGGCTTCAGTTTTGGGTGGACTCGGTAGAGTTGCTGCAATAGACTACCTGATATGGACCTTGTTCAGAATAGAAATGAATGCTTTCCACCACAAGAATGAATTTCAAAGCTTTATTGGAAACAGTCTTAAAATGGTTACAAATAAACATTACAAGATACAAAATAACACATTGCTCATAAGCAGCAAGCAATGTGGCCCTGTCTTCTTTTTAGTCTGATACAGTTCAATAAACGTTCCTCTCTCTGGTGCTAGAGAGTGATCCTAAGCAACTTGCTTTTCATGGAGCTCAGCTTCTACTGCTTCTGCTACTGGTTCCATTGCTGGTTAAAACATTGCATTCTCAGCTTTCATCTCCTGCTGTCAGAGAGCTCGCGGGTTTCCAGTGATGAGTCATAAATTAGCCGAAAGACTGAAACACTCAAACTTTTCTCCTGAATCTACCAGAGTGAAACCTCCTGTACCTAATGCAAAATTCTCCCCGCAAAATGTTTTGAAATACAATGCATACAAGCATTACATTTTATGCATATGAAACTTTGCATCTTTAAGAACACTTTGGAAGGTGCCCTCAAGTCAGCTCCCTCCTTTCCAAGGTCCTGCTGCCCATTTGCTTGTCTTCTCCTTCAGGGTCCAATGTGCGTAGCTGTCCACAAGGAGCACGTGCTTCATCTCCTGTCTCTTGACACTGCTTGCATACCTGGAGAGGACAGGTGAACAGGCACCAGCAGCAAGTAGGAGGAGCTTTACAGTAAATTAGCAGCAAATTAGGAGGACCAGAGAATGTTAGTGAGCCCCTTTCAGGGGTGTGGGCCTTGGCAAATCTCCATAGAATCTTTCTTTGGCAATCACTCATAGCCAAGTAAGATTGTCTTCTATAAACATGGTTTAAACAATGAGTCGGTAAGTGACTGTGGAGGCCAATTCTGGATCCACATGTCCTTCCACAGTGGGGACATTGGTTTCAAGGTGGGAGTTGATCATGGTGTGGATTTGCCAAGCTTGCCTTCCTCTTAGCACATTTCTCCCTTATGTCCTGAGTTTGAGTGTCTTCAAAGCCCATGACACCTTTGGTAAAGGCTGTTCTCCAACTGGAGAGCTCGCAGGCCAGTGTTTCCCAATTGTTGGTGTTTATACTACTTTTTTTAGATTTGCCTTGAGACAGTCTTTAAACCTCTTTTGTTGACCACCAGCATTACGCTTTCCATTTTTATGTTCGGAATAGAGTAGTTGCTTTGGAAGACGATCATCAGGCATCCACACACATGGCCAGTCTGCAATTCTGGAATAAGCACCTGTGCCATACAGGGACCAAACCTGCAGCCTTGGCATTAGTAGCACCATGCTGTAACCAACTAAGCTATCCAGATTGATGTAGCAATGCCTTCTCCTCAGTTTTTGCCTGATGTGACACTTTCAGCACTTGTTCAGACCATAACTCTATATGCTTCGGAAGGGAATTCAGCACCTCCCCAGCTAGCTATGTGTTCAGAGCAGGACTTGGCTCCTTTCTAATGACTCTACAGTAAAGCAACCAAGTTCAAATTTAATTGCAATTTTGACATCAAAGAGGCTTTGTAGGGACTGGAAGAGGTTAGTTTAGCTACAAGAAGTAATTGTTATATTCATGCTTTTCATCTTCCTTTGCCAATTGATTTTTTCCCAATGTATTGCATATTTTCAGGGGGGGGACCCCGTAATTATTCACAATAGGAAACAAATACAAAGCACACAATTTATTTGATGATGACGGGGGGGGGGGAGTGAGGAACAGATGGATTTTTTTAAAAAAAACGCATTCATAATATTTCCAACAATATTTGTGGCTCAGCATTTTCCTGTATTTATTGCACTAGTACATGATAGAAAAAGTCACCGTTTCAACAAAAGAATTATCCAATTGCCGACTTTCACTTACCCTAATATTTGTCAATTTTACCAATGGAAGATTCACCCACACTTTCATAATCCAGTTGTCTAATGTGGGGGTATGAAAATGTGTCACACTCCTTCTGATGGGATCTTCTGTTATTTTGCCTGGATCTCACTTCCACTTATATTCTCCATAAAGCTGTCTTAAGGCATGCCGCTGAATGAACAATGTTAAAAAATGGGGGTGGAGGTTGGGGCACACCTGAATGCCGCCCCCCCCAATGGCTTTAGGCAGGTTAGGTGTATGTTTGTTAGGCACTCAAATGACAAGCAATGTCAGGGGCTGCAGGTACTATAAAAGTAGTAACTGTGCCCCTGAAGGACCAAGTGCGCAGCCTGGGAGTCATTTTGGACTCACAGCTGTCCATGGAGGCACAGGTCAATTCTGTGTCCAGGGCAGCTGTCTACCAGCTCTACCTGCTACGCAGGCTGAGACCCTACCTGCCCACAGACTGTCTCACCAGAGTGGTGCATGCTCTAGTTATCTCCCACTTGGACTACTGCAATGCGCTCTGCGTGGGGCTACCTTTGGAGGTGACCCAGAGGCTACAACTAATCCAGAGTGAGGCAGCTAGATTGGTGACTGGGGGAGTAGGCACTGGGTTTTGTACATTTATTTATTTATTTATTTATTTATTTATTTATATTATTTAGTAAATTTATATACCGGAGGTCTCAGGGCGGGTCACAGAACAAGATCAACATACAACCACAGTAAATATAATCAAGATAAAAACAACAACCCAATAACACCCCCCCCAAAAAAAGAGCCACATTTTAAAAGGGCATAGTGCCCAAAACATACTAAAACAGCCAACAATAAGCATTATGTGGCCAATGAGAGCAGGCTCCATTCTTATTAGGCTGTTTCTGGGCCATAGTCCTCCTTACATTCCCCCTCCCCCCCCGAATATTTTTTTCCCCTACTGCTATACACACTGGGATCCCCTCCATTCCAGCATGCTTATACGACCTTTCCCTGTTTTGGTTATATAGCTGTCATAACTGAGCCCCAGAGTTTGCTATTAGTATCAGAATATATGGTCCTCTACATAGTTTAATAAATAAGTCGCACTGCAGCAGGTATTCCCACAATATTGTCAGCTGCAGATTCTCCCTCAACGGTTGGGGTTTTTATGTACTTTCTTCTGAAAGGCTGCCGAGAAGCTGGCTCCAAATTAGACTAAAAGCTTTTGTTGAGAATTCAGTTCATGCTATTTTGCAAATTCAGCCAGAGCAACTGAGTAGTGACAATTACCATGCTGCACTGCTGCAATAATAATAATAATAATAAAATTTAGAATAATAATTGTTGTATCCAGTCCTCCGCCATGCAAAAGAAAGGACCTAATTATTTAGCAAAGCTATTGCCTCCCCCACCCCCCACTTCACCCCAACAACAAAACAATAATAGAATAAGAAATCACTGGAAAGGGTAGTATATCTGTTAAACTGTTATCTCTGAAAATGCACAAAGGCAGCTAGAATGAAGACAAGCCGGGAAATGACAAGGTCTGGGATGTTACATAAAAATGAGCTTGGAAAATGAGCTTAAGGGACTTAAGTCCATTGAACAGAATTTGGCTAAGAGTTCACATGATAACAGCGCTGTCAAAGTACATATGTACAAACCTCACCCCAATTCCTAGAACTTGCCGAAAATTCCTTGGAATTTTCTGACTATTTCTTCTTCTGAGAATGTTCCCTTCCAGACTCCCACTGAACTGTCAGAAAATTTCAGGTTGTTTCTGTTTTTTATGTACAGGAGAGGAGATAAACAATTTCCTGGGGAAAGATTGTTGGTGGGGGCTTCTTAAACGAGAAATGCTTTTTAATGTAGCCGTACACACCTGTCTGCTTTAAAGGGGGTGGTTGCTTCGGTCAGTATGCAAAGAGAACAATTTGACTGTCTTAAAGCCTTTGCATCTCTCTGAATATGGTTAAATTTCAGATCCAGACATTAAAGTGGAAGTTGTAATGTGTAAAATCATACACATAAATGTGTGTGACAGGTGGCCTTTGCACACCTGCCAGTCATATGACATCATATTGGCGTGGTGTGGTCAAATGCACCTAATAATTAAAGTATAGTCTAATCTAGAGAGCCAGTGTGGTGTAGTAGTTAAGAGCGGTAGTCTCGTAATCTGGGGAACTGGGTTGCGTCTCTGTTCCTCCAAATGCAGTTGCTGGGTGACCTTGGGCTAGTCACACTTCTTTGAAGTCTCTCAGCCCCACTCACCTCACAGAGTGTTTGTTGTGGGGGAGGAAGGGAAAGGAGAATGTTGGCCGCTTTGAGACTCCTTCGGGTAGTGATAAGCGGGATATCAAATCCAAACTACTACTACTACTACTACTACTACTACTACTACTACTACTCTTCTTCTTCTTCTTCTTCTTCTTCTTCTTCTTCTTCTTCTTCTTCTTCTTCTTCTCAAATTATTTGGTTCCTTTGCACTTACCTGGTGGTGATGACAGGAGAGATTTCTGATTGTGTGCATTTCAGTTGTGTGCAGTGTTTTGTTTTTTAAAAAATATTTTATTAAAGTTTTCTTGGTTTAAAAAGGTATGCACAATCCGTCCTTGCAAAACCCATAAAAAGAAAAAGAAAAACAACTTGCTGCTAAATAGGTCCTTAAGGAATCCCAAAGGGTGTCTTGGTGAGTTGGCATAATGACCACTGAGAAGAGGTCAAACTAAGGGAATGAAAGGAGATTGAGTAAAATTCAGGTAGGTGTGCTTGGAGCAGGTTCAAAAGAGAAAACCCCAGTAATGTAATGGGAAAATTTCTGGTAAGAGATACATTGGGACATGTAGAATGAACTCATCTGGAAGGTTGCCTTGTGGATGGTCCTCCTGAATGGATTGGCCTGTCAAGAACAATTACTGTGGCTGCTTCCTGCTGAGTCATGCTGCTTTGCCTGCAGATGCCATTGTTGTATCCTGTCTGCATTTATGGGATTTGTGATTGATGGAGGCGGCTTGTCTCCAGAGCTCAATGCAGGGGCTTTCCAATGCCAAAGCCTGCATGTGGTGACCTTTAGTTTCCCAGTCATTTGACTGTTTCACTACTATTGCAATCTAGCTTCCTAACAGGGGTGCCAACTTGGATAAAATATTGTGGGGGCCCAGGTAGGGCCAGCCCCACATAACTGATCACATGACACAGTACAAGCACACTATTTGAATGGGAATGCCCATCAACATTGTAGGGGCCCAGCCCCCACAAATGTTTTATTGTGGGAGCCGAGGACCCCATAGCCCCTAGGAGTTGGCTCCTATGTTTCCTGGTGAGTCAGTCGACAAACTTTTTGGATCCTGCTGACCTTGCTGGAAAGATGGTCAAGCACAGACAAAGCAACTACAAGTCTGTACTTGTACTGTACAAGTCAAGGCAGAATGGTCATCTCCAATTGTCCTTTGGTTTAGCCAAAACCATCTTTGGTTCTCTTCTAAACATGAAATAAGGCTAACCACAAAAGGCTAACTACGAAAGCCTCACAACACTGGTCAGGCTTTCTTTCCTAGTGTTGAAAAAATTATGAGCTATTTTTGTGAGTCAATAATAATAATAATAATAATAATAATAATAATAATAATAATAATTTATTATTTGTACTCCGCCCATCTGGCTGGGTTTCCCCAGCCACTCTGGGCGGCTTCCATAGAAACCAAAAATACAGTAAAATATCACGGATTAAAAACTTCCCTGAACAGGGCTGCCTTAAGATGTCTTCTAAATGTCAGGTAGTTATTTATCGCTTTGACATCTGATGGGAGGGCGTTCCACAGGGCGGGCGCCACTACCGAGAAGGCCCTCTGCCTGGTTCCCTGTAGCTTTGCTTCTCGCAATGAGGGAACCGCCAGAAGGCCCTCGGCGCTGGACCTCAGCGTCCGGGCAGAACGATGGGGGTGGAGACGCTCCTTCAGGTATACAGGACCGAGGCCGTTTAGGGCTTTAAAGGTCAACACCAGCACTTTGAATTGTGCTCGGAAACATACTGGGAGCCAATGTAGGTCTTTCAAGACCAGTGTTATGTGGTCTCGGCGCATAACCAACCATATTATATCAACAGCAGAAATGTTTCTGTTTGTAGAAATGCTAACACGTATTGGCAACCACATTTTTTTATATTTCTCCTCCCCACCCCCCCAAAAAATATAACTTTTATTTACTCTACATCTAGATCCTTCTGAACTGGGAAAGAAGTATCTGTAGATGCATTTACAAGAGAAATGAAAACAGAATCTCTACAAAATTAAATGCCCTCTTTCATTTTGGCCTTTCTTACTTTTACCTGATTGAAGTTCATAGTTCTTTAATCAGGCTGTTTCAGCAGAGTAGGATTTGTTTTAACCAAAGCCTGAGCTATTTGAAAGGAACATAATGATTTAGATTAGACTGAGAGTTATATGAAAGCTGTAACAGTGCACAGCTCTGAACTGCCTGGTGATGAATAATTTAATCTTCACATGATGTATAAAATATAGTTTTCATACAAATTATCAATGTTGATAAGTAATAGTTGGCATGAAAATTTGAATTGTAATTCACATCTCTATGGCTTACACAGAAAAGGAATTGTAATTGGCAATAATACTGGTTTGTGCATGGATTCATTTCATTATAGTCCACGAAACACAGGCACACATTTAAATGAACATAATGAGACCACTCTCTTTGGAGAGATGTTGCATTATGGTAGAAGCGTAAGGCGATTTGCTCGCAAAACAAACTGCATGTATGCTGGATTTTAAAATTAATATGTGGACAGGCTGCATCAATAGAAAACTTAACATTTGATTTTCTGTGGTATCCCTGCTAAGAAATGCTACTTAATTGGGGTATGCAAAGGATTTGGCTAAATCATGAATCAAGAACTGAAGGGCCCCCACATTGGGCAAGACTCAGGACTTTTCTGAGCTGAAACAGGATCACTTTGAAGTGCACCCAACCAAAGAAAGGGCCTCTGAAATGTTTTGGGGTTGATTTAAATGTAAGGAAAAAATGCTGCAGAGAGCCTGCAAAAATTTATCTCCTAGCTTGTAATATAAGCAAAACACCAGGTGGTGAGAGCAGGGTAAGAAAGCATCTTTGTGACTGACAGATCTAGCCTCTAATCAAAGGGAATACTTTTACTAGAGCTATCCAATCAGAGTGCTTTGGGGGAATCAGTGCTGTGACATACTGAGTGGGAAAGGAGGAGGGGCAAGTTTCTGATGAGGTTGGCAGGAGTGTTGACCAATCTTGCTACTGCCTCTCCCATATATATATATATATATATATATATATATATATATATATATTTGTGTGTGTGATGTTTGTAAGGATGGGTTAAAATTCAGCACACATATTTTATCTGAGGGGCAATTTTAAAATATAACAGGAGGCATGATTATAATTCTCACTGTTCCAGATATCTTTTATCTTATGTTTCCCCTGATGTGCACAACTGTCCAAATGTATCACACAGCATGCTTCAAGAGCAGAAATAAATCCAGAAATGCAGGAACAAAATACAATGCTTCCTGATGTCTTTAAAAAGGAAAAATGCCACTGAGGGGATGTGGAAACTGTAAAACATGGCCATGTTTTCCAATGTTCAATATAGAATGAGTTTATAATCAAATGATTTTCTGTATGTGTGAATGAATCATTGCATGTGTAAGTTGACAATATTCATTTGTGAATCAGATTGTGTCATTATATAGCTTAGTTTGGTCAAACTCATGCCGGTAGCTTCGAGAACACTGTCCAACCATCTCGTCCTCTGTCGTCCCCTTCTCCTTGTGCCCTCCATCTTTCCCAACATCAGAGTCTTTTCCAGGGAGTCTTCTCTTCTCATGAGGTGGCCAAAGTATTGGAGCCTCAGCATCACGATCTGTCCTTCCAGTGAGCACTCAGGGCTGATTTCCTGAAGAATGGATAGGTTTCATCTTCTTGCAGTCCATGGGACTCTCAAGAGTCTCCTCCAGCACCATAATTCAAAAGCATCAATTCTTCGGCGATCAGCCTTCTTTATGGTCCAGCTCTCACTTCCATACATCACTACTTGGAAAACTAATTCATGTACACATATTAAAATCCTTGTGAATCAGCGTTGTCTTGGTTTCAGCCCAACATTTATAATACAAGGCTAGTATCCCCCCCCCCCATCTTGCTCCAAACAAATGTTACTGAACCATACCTGGGGAGTCAAAAGTGCCTGAAGTATAGAGAAGTGCTAGAGGGAATGCTTTAGGGAGTCCCTTGTTAATATTCTTCACCAAAACTTAGAGGAGCTCACTTTATTTACTTGTCTCTCTTGCAGCTTTAGGTTGATTTGCTGTGAGTGGTCAGTAGTCTCAGAAACCTTAAGTTATTTTTAGAAGAAGAAGATAGCATACCCAGTAGCATACTCAAAACCAAATAGAAGGCAATTTTGATTCAGTTTGCCTAAAATATATGTTTCATTGGACACACTTATACCTGGCTCTTCTTCCAAGTTGCTGAAAGCAGCATGCATTTTTGTCTTCGTGGTAGGTTAGGCTGAGATGAGGATGACTTTCCCAAGGCTGCCCAGTTTAACTTCATGGAAGAGTACTGCAAGCATTTGAACCTAGGGGTTATTTCATAGCCATGCTATATGCATAGAAATGGTACTTGATCTGGGCTCGAAAGAACAACATAGTACAACCTAATTGGAAAAAGGCAGACCACAGATTTGTGGGGTACAACTTGCATTTAGTAAGCAGTGGTGTAGCATGGGGGGCAGGGGTCTGCGGCCCCAGGTGCAAAATTCTGAGGGGGCACAACCAGGCATCCCCACACAGGTGCTGGCAAATGCAGCAGAGCAGCCCAGCACCACAGTGAGCAGGCACAGATGGAGGGAGGTGGGCAAGGGGTGCCCCCAGCATGGCACTCCTCTCCGCAGGCATCAGAAGGAATTCACCCACCAAAGGCCACGTCAAGTGGCTAGGCTCCCCCCTGCATGGGCAGGCAGGTGGCACAGCATGGCCCTGCTTGGGTCTGGGAGGGTGTTCCAGCAGCATCAACATCTTGTCCACTCTGGGCGCTAGCAACCCACACTATGCCACTGGTAATAAGGCAAGACATACAGGTAAGAATCTTGTTTCTGACTGCCCATGTATTATGAGAAACCTATGTCAGAAATTGTGTGGCCCAGCCCATTTGTTGGAAAATAGAAACCAGCAACTTCTAAGCTGCTCCCACAACCACTGCCCAAACATTAATGCATGGTGAGGGCACTAAACCCTGAAGAGGCTGGCTCAAGCTCTATACCATCAAGACAACTTAAGGAGAACCATTCTTTGTGTGAGTTGGTGGTGAACCCTCTTGGATTTTAACTAAAGCTCCTGCGTGATTATTCTTCCATGGAAGCCAGGAACATCATGATTGGATCCATAAGAACACCCCGGGTGGATCAGATCAAAGTTCCATCTGGTCCAGTATCCTGTTTTCATGGGAAGCCTGCAAGCAAGACACAGACGCAAAAAGTACAACTTGTGATTCCCAGCATCAGATGCATCCTGCCCCCAACAATGGAGGTAGAAAATAACAATAATAGCTCGTTGTCATTATCCTCCATTGATTTGTCTAACCCCCTTTTCAAACTGTCCAAGTTGGTGCCCATCACCTGTGGCAGTGAAGTCCGCACTTTAGCCTTGGGGTGTGTGCCTGTCCTGACTGTGATAGTGTTCAGTTTGATTGGATGAGTCCAAGTTATGAGAGATGGAGGGTGGGTTCCCTTATTCAAAAAAAGCTCCAAACATAATGCCATCTATCTTCATAAGAGAGATGATGGTGCTGGTGGTGGTGATGTTGATTGCTCCCCGAAGGGACTGCATTCTTTCAGGCACTGTGGAGTTGAAAATTCTCTCTCTTGTCCATTCTGGCTTCAGCAGAATGTTTTGGGTCCATACAGAAATCTGTTACGATCCCAAATGTTTGGGATACTTTTCATGGAGTTACTAGTGTAAGTTAGCAAATGCTGAGGTTGACTAGAACTCTTATTTCTATCCGGAGCAGCACGTAGACCAGAATCTTGCTGTTCTGTCACCAAAAAAATTTCAATTAAAAGTATCTGAACCACTTGAGAGCCTGTCTATTTTAAACTTTGTTCACAGCCCAAAAGTTCTATGTCAGATGCTAAATTACCATCTGAGAGAAATTTAAAATACTGATGGTTTATGCCAGCATGGTGATAAATGGGATAAACACGGCTATAGCAAGTTTGACTGTACAACTTCCTCCATGACCATCCGTCTGCCTTTGTGAGTGCTGTACACATCTGTTCTCCTGGGGTCGTCAATGTGGTGCCCACGTGTCAACAGAGGCCTTCAATGGCATTCACAGGGTCCACAAACATTCTGTTGTAGCCAATAGAATAGACTGCTGTGTGTGCTTGGTTGTAATTATTTCCCTTAGATTTTGTGGACAGGAGTTGATCATGGTGACTATTTGCCAAACATGCCTTCCTCTTAGTGCGTTTCTCCCTTTCGTCCTGAGTTTGAGCATCTTCAAAACCCATGACACCTTTGGTAAAGGCTGTTCTCCAATTGGAGCGCTCACAGGCAAGTGTTTCCCATTTGTTGGTGTTTATACTACATTTTTTTAGATTTGCCTTGATAGAGTCTTTGAACCTCTTTGGTTGACCACCAGCATTGCACTTACCATTTTACCTTGACCTATCCTCTGGGTGTTGGTACAGACTGGGTACAGAGGGGAGGAGGAGCAGCAATATTCACAGCATTATACCCTCAGAAAGTTTGTGAAGTGGTTTGGTGTGGGTGGGTGTGCTTGTGTGTGGGGGTATGTGTATTTCATAGACCAATTTTTCATAAACTCATAGAATTGTAGAGTTCTAAGGGACCCTGGTGGTCATCTAACCCAACTCCTTGCATTGCAAGAATCTCAGCTAAAGCATCCATGACAGATGGCCATCCAACCTCTGCCTAAAAACCTCCAATGAAAGAGAGTCCACCACCTTCTAACACTGTTCTAATTTCATTTTCTAGCTCTAAGGTCACTTAATATATTTCCTGCTTCTACTGAAGAGCTGCTTCGGTTTGTATGATACAATTACATGTGGTTGGAGTTATCTAGAGCAGATGTAAATAAAGGTTATGCTTTTGTTAGACTCTCATGTTAGATAGAGGGGCATGGATCGCTGTTAACAATTAGCCTGTCAACTCAATTGTTATCTTTTATTAAAAATAAATGAGATGGCAATTAATCTTGCATCTCAAGCATTGTTAGGAAATTATCTCTCTCTGATGATCCTTCATAACCTTTTTAAAATACTTTTTTTTTAAGAACATCACATCTGTTCCCATTTACAAATACTCCTGGCCAAACAAAATATGAGAAGAAAAAACGTGAAACTCAACATATACATTAAAAAATATGTTTTAAATACCCACTAAATGGTAGAAGTGTTTTGAAATTTGCAGCAAAGCCCATCTTGTCTTTTGTAGTGTGAATTCAGAACATTCAAACATGCAAAAGAAGAGATTGGTTTACTGGATGCTGGTGTCATAACAGGCTTTTCCTTTGCCCCAAGTGAAACTTTTCCTTTACTGCTGTTTCTAAGGGAGAGGGTGAAGGCATTCTGGATGCTCTCTGCCTGGCAAAATGATGAAGGGTCCTCACATGACTTTCTTTTTCATTTCACACATTTCACAGCACGCACCTATCATGCCAGTTATGTTCTTGAGTAAGAGCTGAGCAGACTTGCTTATTCAAAGGCATCTGGAATATAACTAAAGGGATTAAATAAGGGGGTAACCTTGCTTAAATGTCAACCACCTTGTTAGTTGCATAGATGCATAGAAACTACCATGACCCCTGTGTGCATATCATGAGTTAACAGAAGGAAGTTTATTGTTTTTAGACCTTGAGATAAATAGCCTCTTCCATCTTTCTTTACACCGGCATGAACACAGATCCAATATTTTATCTGTGTTCCATATCAAAATGGATGCTTTGTGGTACCCGCATGACCCTGAAGGATGCTCTGACAGTGGTACTCCGCTTCTTTCCCTTGCACAATGTGGAGAAATTTCCGAGCCTGCTGAAAGCGAAGACATCATCCTTTGCATCAACTGTGTGCGCTCCCATGGAATTTTGATTCTCTTGCCCCCAAGGTCAGCATCAAGTTGGAGGGATTTGAGGAAAAGGCACTAAGATTAATTCTGAATATAGAAAAACTGCCTTGAGCAGATGCTAGGAAAAAAAACATATTTCTGGTGGTAGGTGAATTATATGGAGAAGCATAGCAACATCAGCATCCTAATCCAGGTGGGGGCCAAATGTGCATGGGGGAAAAGGTATTCCACATGTAAAGCCCTAGGTGGGTGGCACACATAAACTGGTGTGGTGTGTATGTGTGGTTCAGCATCTCAAGGATTCAGGGACTGTGTAGCCAGGGTCCTCACCCTTTAAAAAACACGCAAACAAACAAATGCTGCTGATTAGGAAGCAGGAATTAGATGACTTCCTCCCCTTCCTACCAAAACAACTGATCAGTGGAATTAAAACTCTTCCAAACAGGCTCTGTTCGTGGATACCTTTTATATGTTATGTTGGATTGGACCAAAATGGTGTCCAGCTTTACAAGTTATGGCAGTGAAGACCATTTTCTAGTCTCCAGTTGGTAGTGATGATTCACTAATTCAGGCTTAGTCAACATAGAGGAAGAAGCTACACTTGGAGTATTGGCTCCCTTGCAGGCACTGGTTATAGGTACAATTGCATCATTTAAATCCAGCTATGTTTCTTAGTGTTTTCTCATTGGATGCACATATTTCTGATGTCTATGGAAGGTGTGGGAGGTATATGGGGTGTTAGAGGAGGGGTAGTACAGGTGGGGGACTTGTGCTCTTTCTGGGATAGTTCATCCACCTTTAGTCCCCACCCTACATTAAACTCTCACCTATGGCCCCTAAAAGCTCTTAGCATGCCACAACGGTATGTCTAAACCAGGTTTCAAGTCCTTGGTGACTGGGGGATTTCCACTGCATTTGTTGACAGACTCTGGTGGATTGAGCAAATGTGACCGATAGTGGGTCCACTAGTCAAAAAGGTGGTTTCTGCATATGCTGTAGAAGGAAGTGAAAGGCAGATGGGGCTCATCAACCTGGGAAGGTAGTCCACCTAGAAGAAGGGAAACTCTGATCCTAAACCTCCACTGCCTTGTGGGATATCTTTGGGAGAAGAAAAGGCTAAGATGTAAACTCTACACAAATCTGGAGTGGAGTCCCTAAAATGGTTGGATGATGCT